>NC_042625.1:27477268-28677268 GCF_901001135.1 Rhinatrema bivittatum
TTCATTTGTGGCGTAAATGTTTGCATTCCACGAGGTGCCATGAAGAGGTACTGTGTGCATGATAGCTATCTCAGACCTGGTGAATCAGTGGACCAGTGCTTATGTCATGTAAGAGTTCCTCCAGCTTACACAGGTTGATTCTAGCTGTGATGTGAGGTGCTTCGAGCCAGAGAAGGGATTTTGTGCTTGTCCTGTGTCGGACCTGGGATCTGCTCAGTAAGCTGAAACCCTGCAGACGGTCAAATCAGACAAAGCTGGGCAAAAGCCAAGATGGGAGGTGTTAGACGAAGTAATACAGGGGTAGCTCCCACCCCCCGCCTCAAGTTAAAAACCACCCAGCAAGGAAAGAGAAAATTGAAATGGAGAAAAGGAATGAAAGAAAGGAAACCAAAACAAGACTGATTTTATATAGCTGTCCTTGATTGCAGCACATCCTATTGATTGAGTGATAATTAATTATTCTAACTATGCAAGAGATGATACCACGGTACTTATAATAAAACACACATGGTCTGTATCTTCCACGTACCTTGCAGACATCTGATCTCTTCCCGTTTATTCGGGAGACGATACCATGGTGCTTATTGTTGCTTCCGTCGGTCCTCAACGGCTTCGCCCCGTTTGCCTCACTTTATTCACGGCTCCTCCTGCTTACCTGGGCAAGATGGCTACCACCGCATCTACAAGCCGACCTCTCTGGCGTCCCTGGAACGGCTATGGTGCAGCCTCCCGCCATTGCTCCTCCCAGGTACCTACTAGGGTGTGCGTGCAAACCATGTCTTTGTACCACCCTTGGCGCGAACCTCGAGGGCGTTCCCTCATGCTGACGTCACGCCATCCGGGTATATTACCTTCACTTATTTGCAAGCTCCCTGAGTTAGCAAGGACTCGAATCCATTCTTGTCTATGCTACTCTGCCGCTTCCGTGCTGTCGCAGGAAGCTCTCTCTCTCTGCCCTTCAGGGTATGCTAACTTGGGTACCCACTCCTCGGGGGCCCTCTGCTTTATTTCAGGTGCCTTACAGGAAACAGGTATTCGCTCCTCAAGGGTCTGCTCTCCCTGCCTCGGTGCCTGTACCTTCTACAACAGACCTGGTGGAATCGCATATCAATAGCAAACACCTAGTGAGTACTCTAACTCTCAGTATATCTCATCCATAGTATCTTCTCTCTGGGAGACCTGCTGCGGAGCCTCCTGACATCACCAAGGAGAGAAGGGCCCCCTCTGCCGAGGCTCCTGAGACTGCAACTACAAGACTGCCTCACTACTGCCACCTCTGGTGGTTCTCTTCAAGCTATGCAATAAAAGAACTCTTGTGTTTGTGTAGTATGAGTCTAGCACAGTGCTGTGGCTCCTCATGGGGCTCCTCGCCATGGGCGTGGTCACCTCCACAGCACCCAAGGATCCACAAACACACATAATTACAACACTTATAATAAAACACGCATGGTCTGTATCTTTCACGTACCCTGCAGAGTTCTGTTCTCTTTCCTTTTATTCAGGAGACGATACCATGGTGCTTATAATAAAACACCCATGCTCTGTATCTTCCACGTACCCTGCAGAGTTCTGTTCTCTTCCCTTTTATTCAGGAGACGATACCACGGTGCTCATAATAAAACACACATGGTCTGTATCTTCCACGTACCCTGCAGAGTTCTGTTCTCTTTCCTTTTATTAGGGAGACAATACCACGGTGCTTATAATAAAACACACATGGTCTGTATCTTCCACGTACCCTGCAGAGTTCTCTTCTCTTCCCTTTTATTCAGGAGACGATACCATGGTGCTTATAATAAAACACCCATGCTCTGTATCTTCCACGTACCCTGCAGAGTTCTGTTCTCTTCCCTTTTATTCAGGAGACGATACCACGGTGCTCATAATAAAACACACATGGTCTGTATCTTCCACGTACCCTGCAGAGTTCTGTTCTCTTTCCTTTTATTAGGGAGACAATACCACGGTGCTTATAATAAAACACACATGGTCTGTATCTTCCACGAACCCTGCAGAGTTCTGTTCTCTTTCCTTTTATTAGGGAGACAATACCACGGTGCTTATAATAAAACACACATGGTCTGTATCTTCCACATACCCTGCAGAGTTCTGTTCTCTTCCCTTTTATTCAGGAGACAATACCACGGTGCTTATAATAAAACACACATGGTCTGTTTCTTCCACGTACCCTGCAGAGTTCTGTTCTCTTTCCTTTTATTTTGTCTTTAATCTTTCTGTATGAAAATACCCCAGGAGATCTCGGATTGCTTTATTACTTTTGAAAGTAAGATTTTTTTTTTTAATTACACCGCTTTTCTGTATAAGAATGTTATTTTTGTTATATTATTTTTCTGGATGTGGGTGGAAGGCAATAGACAAAGAATGTTCCTGAAGGAAAAAAAAATAAGGGAAAAATAGTCAATACATAGTCATAATTTTTTTTCTGTTAAATATCTGCTGTTTAAATGATAGAATTAGAATATTCTATTTAGTACTAAAGTTAAGGAAACAAAGTTTCTGAGTTTTTCTCCCCATCCCCGCCTTGGCCCAGATGGCATTGCCTGATGTCACGGAACCCTGGGGACCTGGAGGGTTGGAGGGGAATCTCCTCTAACAGGAAACATCACCAATGCTTAGTGGCCTGTGGGGGGTGACCATGAGAGCGACAGCCTCCTCCCCTGCCTTCCAGAGGCTTTGCAGTGCACCCAATTCCCACTGCTTGTCAGACAGGAGCCCAAGTCCTCCTGTGCTGCAGTACACAGCCTGAGGCAGGGGACCAACCTGGATAATGCATTTTAATTCTATTACTCTTCTAAAATGTGTGCTCTTTTCCTTCTGTAACCTATTGTAAGTATTTTGCAATGACCGCATAGTCAAGGTAGCAACCTCATTCAGTGTAGGAGAAAGAACTGAAGACACGTGCAGACATGAAATGCTTCCCGTGTGGCCGCACAGCTCAATGGTTAAGAAATGAGAACATGGACATCGGAATACAATGCTTGCTATTGATATCACTACTTTTTGAATTTTATTTTATTGAAAAAAGATCTTGGTGTTGCACTTCATGTCTAATGTTTACTCTCCTATTACTAAACGTTCAATCACTATCACAGAAAATCCCTTTGATAAATGATCTTCTAGAAGAACTAAAACCTTTCATCTTCTGCATTACTGAAACACGGCTGAAAGACATTGATAATGTTCTCTTAAATCAAATTGATCGCCCAAACTATGATATCTTTCACTTCCCCAGACTCAAACATAAAGGTGGGGTCTATTAATAATCTGTAAAAAAAAAAAAAAAAAAAAAGATCTAAAACTTAAGTCATACAAAGTTGAGATTAAACCCCCCCCCCCCCCCAACGAGGTGGCAATACTAAAAACGACACATCTAAATATAGGTATGATCTATTCCCCACCTAGAATCCTCCAAACAGACTGCTCACCCCTAATTGAAATTTTCACAAAAGCATTTTCATCACCTGAATCCACCCCAATCGTAGGGGACTTTAACCTACATGTAGACAGCATACTTAAAACTACAGCACGTGAAATATTTTTACATACCATGGAAGCAATGGGCTGGTCACAATTTGTAACCAATTCTACTCATATAGCAGGACACATCCTTAACCTAATATTCGTCAAACACAATAACTGCAGAATCAATTCATTGCACTACATACTACCCTGGTCTGATCACCAACTAATAAAAGCAGAAATATCCCTCCTCAACCCACAGCAAACAATACCACATATTAATCAATCATTCACATACAGAAAAAAGATCGAACCGGAAATACTCGAAGAGACCATTAAACTTAAGATAACTGATTTTAAACATGATAATGCATCCTCAGCTTTCATCTCCTGGGATAAAATCATCAATGAAATAGCCGATAACCTATGCATTCCAAAATGAACGCAGTATTGGTATAATGAAGAACTTAGACACACTAAACAAACCCTGAGACAATCTGAAAAGCAATGGCGGTGATGCCAATCTACGGAATCCCTAGAAAAATACAAATCCCTATTAACAAAATACCGTGAACAAATCAATAAAGCAAAAAAAAGACTACTAGACTAAACAGATTCACGGTATAATATTTAATTCCAAATTACTCTTTGAAACAGTTAAAAACGTAATCAAAGACCCATCTTCCTCCATCTCAGATAACTACAAATTTTCAAAGAGCTCCTGCAACGAATATGCCACTACTCTGTTATAAAATATCAATAGGTTAAAAACACAATTCATCATCTGCATATCAACTAAAGAACCTGAAGAAAAACTTGGGCAAGCAAAATGGAACACATTTGACATCGTATCAAAACTTGAAATTAAGCAAATCATTACAAAAACTAAGCCAGCTATCCACCCACTGGACCCAATCCCTGCAAGATCCCTAAAAACAGTACATAGCGTAATCACTCCAACAGTCACAATCATGATCAACTATTCAGTAGCAGAAGGATTGGTCCCTGATAGGGCAAATCAAGCTGTGATAAAACCAATCCTTAAAAATAAAACTGGCAGAATTGATGATTGGGACAATTATCGACCAATATCTAACCTGCCTTTCATCGCTAAAGTACTAGAAAAAGCAGTGCTATCACAATTAGAAAGCTACCAAGAAGACAATACTATTCTATATCCAAACCAATTTGGATTCAGAAAAGATCACTCAACAGAAACCCTACTCATTTCTTTAACCGACCCAGTTTTACAGGGGTTTGTCAATGATGAATCCTATATCCTGGTACTACTTGATCTAACAGCAGCCTTCAACACTGTAAACCATACTCAGCTATTCCATCAGCTGAGAAAAACTGGAATAGAAGGAAATGTTGTTAAGTGGTTCTCTTCATTCCTAGCAGATAGATCATTCTAAGTAAAACTGGACTATCACATATCTAATACCTTCTCAATCGATATAGGTGTCCTCTAGGGGTCAGCACTCTCGGTTATACTATTCAACATTTATATGCTACCTCTAGGCACATTACTTCATGCCTGTCAACATGCATGAAGGCAATACATCAAAAACTGTCGCAGCTGAAACTAACACTAAACAAAAAAAAATTGAAATCATGTGGATAAGGAGAAACTCCACGATAATCAAACCTCCAACTCTAGACCTAGGAAATTTTAAGATCACACCATCAGATCAAATACGGGATCTAGGAATATAGTTGATGAGAACTTTTCAATGAAAAAGCATATAAGCAAATTAATTAAAACAAGGTACACCAAGCTAAGAATACTACATTGGCTGAAGTTATTACTAACAATACAGGACTTCCACACCGTATTACAAACACTAATATTTTCAAACATAGAATACTGCAACTCCTTATTACTAGGACTACCCTCCGGACTATTAAAACCACTACAGTTACTACAAAATGTCTCAGCCTGCTAGGACAAGGAAATTTGACCACATCACCCCCTGGCTGATAGCACTGCACTAGCTTCCTGTACAAAATATTAACTCTAATTTTTAATATCATCAGCAACATTAACCCATGCTTAATAGGAGTGACACTTCAACCATACACTCTGCAGAGAGACCTAAGATTGCAAAACAAAAGACTTCTAAATGTGCCTACAACACAGAGCACACACTTAACACAAATAAGAGACCAAATGTTCTCCTTAGCAGCTCCCAAGTTGTGGAACTCTCTTCCAGAGTCACTGCACCAGAAAACATTAAGAGAGAGTTTTAAACAAGAACTGAAAACATGGCTCTTTTGAAATGCATACAACCTAATGTAAAATACCAGAACCTAAGATTGATAGTAGATTGAGCAATTAGTATTGACCGATGTAAAATATAACAAGACAACTTGCTGAGTATAACATGAAGGATAATGTATAGAAAATTATACGTTACAATCCATCATAGCACCCTAGTTAACTTGTACTTGATATTAGGGATGTGAATCGTTTTTGAACGATTAAAATTATCGTCAGATAATTTTAAAATCGTCCAAAATCGTTAGAGTGCAGATACAATACAAATGCCCCCGATTTATCGTCAGGGGCATTTGTATTGTATCGTTAAATAGGGCGCCCGTATGACATAGTGAGGGCAAAGGTAGCGCCGGCGCCATTTTGAAGATTGGCAATACGGCCCGCGTGCAGGAGGTCGCTCCCAGACCCCGCTGGACTTTTGGCAAGTCTTGTGGGAGTCAGGAGGGCCCCCCCAAGCTGGCCAAAAGTCCCTGGGGGTCCAGCGGGGGTCCGGGGGCGATCTCCAGCAGGCGTGACGTCGGGAGCCAGGAAACAAAATGGCGCCGGCGCTACCTTTGCCCTTGTCACATGATAACGGCAAAGGGCCACCGGCGCCATTTCTCAACGCAGCCGTGGCCAGAGAGAGAGAGGGAGATCGTGTCGGGAACCCCCAATGGACCCCAGGTAATTTAAAACATTTTGGGGGGGTTCGGGAGGGTGAGGGATTTCTTTTAAAGGTTCGGGGTGGGTTTTAGGGTTTTTTTGGTGTGCCGGTTTTCCCGCCCTCCCCTGATTTACGATTTTTTAAAACAAAAAAACCCGACAATAAGATTTCCCTCCCCCCCAGCCAAAATCGATCGTTAAGACGATCGATCACACGATTCACACCTCTACTTGATATTAATGTGTCAACCTAGAATATGTATTTGATATTGTGATGAACAAGATTATCTAAAAATATGACTTCATATATGTATCTGCTGTTGTACTAACCCAGAATATGAATGTTGACCCATTATGGGAATGTTGACCCAGAATCCGAACACTGATTTTGTAAACCATTGTGATCTCATTTTGGAATGATGGTATATAAAATGCATAAATAAATAAATAAATAAATATCTGTTAACACTTCTTAAGCCTAATCACAGCTTATAGGGCCTAAAGGTGAATAAATGGCTTAGGTTGGTTTGTCCTTTTAGATATTTGTCACTGACTCTCCAGTGTACACAGTTGTCACCAAGTCTCATTTAATTACTACTAATGGTTTGGCATCTATGCTTCAAAAACTGGTAGGGTCCAAACAGGCCCCTGCAGGGAGTCCAGCTGCACCCTCAACTGAATGGGTTTTCCAATAAGGATTTAACTTGCATAAACATCCAAACTATGTTTCTTCTTTGAGGGTAACTCAATATGTTTTTTTGTAAGTGATCTAGATAAGTCAAGGCATGGCCAAATTTCACAATAATTATAATTTTGTTATGCTGTCCCTAGAAGCAGAGCCTTTTGCAGGAAACAAAACCCTACATTTCTGCCTCTAATTAGCTACTAATCTCATCTGATCCCTTCTTCACTTCTGTCTTACGAAATGTTCTGCATCACTTCTTACTGAGTGTTTGAACACGTTGAAAAATATCAGCAATAGCCCCATGATGACCTTCCTGACTCCAAGAAGCCAAATCATCACCTCTTTGACCTCTCAAAAAAAAGTCACATGCATTTTATCTTCTTGCATATAAGAGCAGGCATTTTTACCTCATTAACTATATGCAAGGAAGTAGAAGCAAGAAACGAGGAGGCATCTATACAGAAAGAGGACAGACACAGTAGACTGCCTCAACAGTAAGAACTTCTTATTGCTTCTCTGCCTTGGGTTGAAGGGGACAATATTACATTCTGTTTCTGCCTATGCTTTCCAGTGGGAATCCTGTGTCCCATTTCTTACATTTCATTATTACACCCAAAGTCTAGTCCAACAAAGGATAGATAAATGTGCATGAAATAATGATAAGAACCTATCCAAAGTAACTTTTTCTGTTCTGCCGATAATATTAATTATTCAAAAGACAATCATACTTGGACATACAGGCCACACTTATTGAGTACCTTTTAATAAGCCCACTTTTTAATCATGGGTCCAAGTCCTATCTGGAATTTCCACATTCACATGATTATATATATATTTATGTTTTATCTTTTTTTTGCAATTAAAAATGTTAAAAGGTACTTGGCACATTTAGAACTAATCGGAGAAAGTTCTTTTTCACTCAACGCACAATTAAACTCTGGAATTTGTTGCCAGAGGATATGATTAGTGCAGTTAGTATAGCTGTGTTTAAAAAAGGATTGGATAAGTTCTTGGAGGAGAAGTCCATTACCTGCTATTAATTGAGTTGACTTAGAAAATAGCCACTGCTATTACTAGCAACAGTAACATGGAATAGACTTAGTTTTTGGGTACTTGCCAGGTTCTTATGGCCTGGATTGGCCACTGTTGGAAACAGGATGCTGGGCTTGATGGATCCTTGGTCTGACCCAGTATGGCATGTTCTTATGTTCTGACAATATCCCCTTGGTGATTCTCCAAGCATTGTTCCATGTTTCAAAAGACGTGGAAGAGGCTGACCTGATTCTTATCTGGATTTGGTTGAAGTTAATTAACATTATAGTAGTCAGTCAGCTGTCAAAAGAGTGTTTTATCTAGATAAAGTCTCTTGCTTGTTTCAATATTGCTAGGTCATTGATGAAAATAAAGGGGCATATGTTTGGATAAATTGGTTGGTCATTTGTGCAGATCTCAAAAAATAGCACTGCCAGTACACTTCCTTGTGGTAGGCTGCTCAATTGCAGATGCCAGCGGCTGCATTTTCCTCCAAGGCTGACAGAAAAGCAATAGTTTTTGGGCTGGCCTGGTGGTTCAGTGGTAGTGCTGCACGCTGTCATGGGGAAGGCCCCCAGTTTGATCCTGGCTTACTGGTGCTGTGAAGGGAGGGAAGCAGATCATCATCACTAAGGGCAACACCAGTTTGCCAGATTTAGAATGCTTGATACGGAGTTTCAGACAGAGCCCTGGTGCATGGCTCCCAACTTCAGGACAACTGCTGCAATGACCAAACTAAGAACAGTGAGGGGGTGGGTGTATTAAAATAGGAGAAAAAAGTAATCCCCAATTAGTTGACGAAGGTTCATGCACTAGAATCCCAGCACTGGTTCTGACTGAGCCAAAAGAAAAACGTTGAGCCCAAAAAAAAATGAAAGAAACAAAGAAGCAGTAGTTTTATTTATTTAAAATATTTATAACCCTCCTAGCTGCCATTCTAAGTTTTCAATAATTATTTGGTTCATATAGACTAGCTGTTAGTCCTTCAACATATCATAGATCTTCCAAAACAGCAGTCAATGGTTGGCAGTGCCATAGGCTGCTGAGAGGTCGATGAAGATAATAGTGATCTGGCATTTCTCAAAGCCATTTTCAATGTACTAATTGATACTATTCCCTTATCCTCTGCCACAGAACATTTTTAGATACCATGACTGCTTTAGACTTACTTCAAATCATTTCACTTCCAACCCACAGTACTGGTCACACACTAGACCTTATATTTTTAAATCCAATAACCTTTCATTATGTTGCCAAGAGAACAGTTACACTTGTTCCTTGGTCCGATCATTTTATCATATACATATCAATCAACTACACAACCCAAAATTTCATCCATTCCTTTTCTTAAACAAAAACACATAGATCCTGAATTGTTTGTTAAAAACTATATACCATCCCTCAACAGTAATACCAGCGACAATTCTGATATACAGGTAACCAGTTGGAAAACCTCATTAGAAAACACTCTTGATCACATCGCCCCATTACGTACAGTCAAAACTAAGAGAAATAGATCCGTACCTTGGTTCTCCCACTCACTTCTAATTCATAAGCGCAACCTACGCTCTCTAAATGGAAAAAAAACAAAAATTCTAATAATCTTCTTTTGTATAACGCAGAACTTGCCTTATACCATACAACAGTTAACTATGCCAAGACAAAAATACTACACTTCACGTATAGAAACGTCAAATAACAATCCCAAAAACTATTTAATATAGTAAAGTCTATTACCAACACCAATAAGGATTTAACTCGATACCCTGATGCGAGCTTCCAAACAGAACTTTGCAACTCATTCGGCAACATTTTCGATAAAAATATTTGTCGCCACATTTCCACCTACGCATCCCCGTTCACTGTGTCCTTTCAGTCTATTTAAAGTGACTAAGGAAGACATTGCACTCCCCGTAGCTAATATAGGGCTAGATTTTCTATCACGCGGTACCAGGGGGCAGGCCTGCAATAGCCGGTAGCGATTGCACCACTATGGTGCTATTGCTGCCGGCTTTCACAAACCAATAGTGCCACCGTGAAAGGTGGTGTTATTGGGCGCGTTACTGACGGCGATAAGGGTCTTTACCTTTTCACCGTCAGCGATGTCTTCGCGGCGTCCGTCTCGGTGCCGCCCCAACTCCTCCCCTTCCGGTGCGGACGCCACCCAGAACCCACCCTGATCTAGGTATCGCACGCGATCCCTTTAGAAAATGACCCCCATAGTCAGTTCTTTACTCATCAATGGTAATCTCCCAGACAACCTAAAAATTGCTGAGGTAACCCCTACCCCAAAACAACATAGTGCCAATCCAAATTTTTCCAATTTTCGACCTATTTCCTCACTTTCATTCCTTGCTAAAATTCTGGAATCAGTATTTTAAAACAATTAACATCTTTCCTCGATCAGCAATCCTTACTAGACCAATACCAATTTGGTTTCAGACCACATTATTGCACAGAAATGTTGCTTATTTCCAGCACTGACATTATCCTCCGAAGACTCGATTCTGGAACTTCTTACATTGCCATTTTTCTTGACCTTTCTATAGCATTCAGCACCATTAATCACCAATTTTATTGACCCGCCTTTCACATATGGGCATCTCAGGAACAGTTCATAACTGGTTCAAATGATATCTATCCAACCGATTTCAACAAATATTCATCAACCCCAATCATTCCATTGCTTTTCCACTAGAAACTGGAGTTTCATAAGGATCTGCCCTCTCTGCAGCATTATTCAACAGTTATCTCGCCCCAATCTGTCGATTGCTATCCACACTTGGTCTAACTTACAGAATCTATGCAGACGATATACAATTCTTCTCCCCTGCCAAACAGACCTGGTCAGATACACTAAGATTTCTCTCCCTATGTCTTTCATCAATAAAAATTGGCTAACTCACAATAATTTATGTCTAAACCTCATAAAAACAGAAATATTCATATTAGGAATCCCCGTTTTGAAAACATTTCATCCTTTATTCAACATGACTACTATACAATAAACATTGTTAAACAAGTACACAATTTAGGGAATAATCCTTGATGCAAAGCTAAATTTAAATTCACATATCAAAACATTCCTAAAAAACTCTTTCTTCAAAATCAGATTATTAAGACATGTTAAGCCCCTCTTTGATACAGTTCACTTTCACACAGTGGTTCAATCATTAATCCTTTCCGGTATTGATTACTGTAACTCTCTATTTTTAGGCCTACCACAAATCACCACCCGTCTGTTACAATTATTACAAAACTCAGCAGCACGGCTCCTACAAAATACCAATTTCCATGACCACATCTCTCCAGTACTTCACAAACTTCACTGGTTTCCTGTTAAGTGGCACGTGCAATACAAAACTTTAATGATCCTTCACACTCTTATTTACAGCAATAACACTTCCTGGCTATCTGCTTCACTACATATCTACACCCCATGCAGTAATCTTCGCTCCAAAAACAAACTTCTACTTCAAAGTTCCTTTGCCAAAAACCACCAGACTAGTTTCCACCCGAGAGCACGCATTTTCTATAGCCAGACCCATACTATGGAACTCAATTCCCTCTGAAATGCATCTAATTCAAGATAAAAACTTATTCAAGAAAGCTGTCAAACATCTCTTCCTTCAAGCTTTTCCTGATTTATGTAAATCTTAATATTTTAATATTCTATAGTTAAATTTATTTTATGTTTTTAGGTCAACATTTATTTTAAGATAACCTATTTGCTCTTATTCTTTATCTTTTATTATTATGTATGTTTTGTTGCTGTATTATTTCTTGATAATATGAATGTTACATTGTAACCTGCCCCAAACTTGGGAGGGGCGGGATATAAATACTTTTAAATAAAATAAATTAATATAAATACTTGTAAATAAATAGTTGAGATCTTCATTCATTTTGATTATGGTTGAGAGGTTTTGTTAAGTATTGAATATTATTTATAAATGTTGTTGTGGTCACTTTCTAGTTGTATATAGCGGGACATTTTTTGAGTAAAATTGAAATTGATACTAAGTGTGGTTTTCTTTTTTTGGGGGCTTCATTGGGAGTAAATATAGTACATGATGGCAAGTAAGGATCACTTCACCCACCCAGTCTGAATTGGTTGTTCCCATCTACACAAAGGGGTAGATTTTTAAAGGTTGCTCGCGGGCGTACATGTGCGTGCGCTATCCGGCGTGCACACATGTACACCCAATTTTATAACATGCCTGCGCAGGCGTGCGCATGTTATCAAATCTGGAGTTAGCGCGCACAAGGGGGTGCACCTTGTGTGCGCCGCGCCTAGCCGCGCTGCCTTCCCCCGTTCCCTCCCAGGCCGCTCTGAAATTGGAGCAGACTGAGGGAACTTCTCTTCCCCCTAACCTGACCTTCCCACCCCTTCCCCTAATCTTTCCCCCCCCTAGCCCTACTCTAACCCCCTCCGTGCCCTTTATCTTACCTTTTGCGCCTGCCAACCAACTGCCGGCACACAATCCCATGCACAGCAGCAAATGGCCACTGTGCCCGGAGCCTCCAACCCTGCCCCGCCCTGGGACTTACACGTGTCCTGGGGCTTTATGTGCATTGCCGGGCCTTTTGAAAATAGGCCCGGCGCACGTAACCTTTTTAAAATCCAGCCCAAAGGGTAGTAAACTGCAATCCTGGAGGACCAGTCCTTGCAAATATGTATTATGCATGTTTCTGAAAACTAGACTGGTTTGTGGCCCTCCAGGATTGCAGTTTGACACCTATGATCTACACTGTTCTAGCTAATGATATTTTCCAGGAGTCAGATGTATGAGTTTGAATGCCTGTAGAATATCATTGCAAGGACAGTATCTGAATTCAAAAAGCATGGGATAAATACATTAGATCTCTGAGGGAGTGATAGGGATTGTAAAGATGAACAGCTGGTGCGGATGAGCAGACTAGATAGACCACAAGGTGTTTTTCTGCTGTTGTGTTTCTATGTTTCTTATCCAAATCAGTCAGTTGTCTTAACTTCCCTCTTTGGTCCTGTACCATTGTAGGTAGATGAACATACAAATTCACCAAGCACTTCCCACCCTCATATCTTTTACCCATCCTACTTAAACTCAGGACCGCCATCCCAGATGCCTTTTTCCCAATTTTCCTCAATCTGATTCAGAATTGTCATGACTCTGAGTACCATATTGGATAGTATTCTTGCCGTTCACATTTTTTTCTGTTACGTTCCAGGTTTAAGTTATAATATGCATATGTCAAGAATAATGTGCTGGATGTAATATTCATCACTCACCAGCACAGAGAAAATTACTGGAGTAATTCCACATTGGTTAGATTTATCATGAACAAAATTAGATGACCTTCTGTAACCTGCTCAGCATTGTGGAAATGCCAAGTTGAGCTGAAAATAATTGGAAGCAATGAGGTATGACTGTTCAGTGGTTATAGCGACCAGGTCACATTTCTCCCAATCTACTCCCAACGACCAACACCCCTCCCCCCCCCCCCCCCAACCCAACCAAAAAAAAATAATTTCTAATTAGCAGAGAAAAAATGAAGTCCTTTTGCTGTCACCATCTTATCAGAAACCAAGAAGAAAAAAAAGCATACGGGGTGTTCTGAATGTGAACATGTATCATATCAGTACAGCAGGGGTGGAAAACACTGCTGGAAAAATGAATTAGAACTCAGCAGTAACAATTTCACACTAAGGGTGCAGGATGAGAATGTGATGTTACTATACTATCACCACACATAATCCTGTGAAATACAAAAAGTTGTACTTTAAGCTGCATTCAGTATACTGTAGGTGACCCAAAATTGAACTATGTTAAAATATTTTGAGCATGTATTATGATTATCTGAGACAAATAGTAAAAGCCCATCCAACGACAGGGAAATATTGTGAAGTGTAGGACGTGCGTAATTGAAATGTGTGGCCGTAGAGAGTGCAGGCTGAGCTTGAGTGTGCTGTGTGGAAGCATTGAGGGGATTGGACAATTCAGAGGGAGAGAGGGGATGAGAGCTGGAGAGTACTGCTAGAGAGCATGGCAGAGCTCAGTTTCCATGTGTGGTAGTAGACAGGGGATTGGACCAAACAGAAAGAGAGAGGGGTGGAGTTAGAGAGTACATGCAGAGAAAGAGGTGGAGCTCAATGTGGAATGAAATAAACCAAAAATGGGCTTTTTCAGTTTGGATTATTCATTTGTTTCAAATAAACGCACAACCCTGGAATAGAAATATTAAATTAAATTATCAGGTGATCTAACTATAATAAAGAAGAAAGTTGCCCCAACCAGCATCACCAGTATGAAAACTGAGTTCCACCCCTCTCCCTCCCTGTGCTTTCCAGCTCCATCCCACTCTCGAGCTCTCCCCCCCCCCCCCCCACACTCTCTCTATGGAAATTGAGCTCCACCCCTTCCTCTACTATTACAGAGAAACTCTCTGGAAAAGCTGATGATCTCAATATTAGCTTGAAATATGAAAAGCTATTTTTGAAATTTGTTTTATCCTTCAAAATTCACTCTGTCAAAGAAAATGCCTAATGAAGACGAAATCTGACTTTGAGCAACAAGAAACAAATTGTGTGTGTTTTGAGAATTTTCAGCTTTGCATCAGATTTTCACGAAATCTGTGGAGGAAAATGTTGCAGATTCTCTTAGCAGACATTGAAGGAATCTATTTTCTGTTTTCCACCTGGTCCAGCTTTGACATATGAGCTATCTGGCATCTCTAACAAGGATATTGGACAATATATGGTAAAGCCCCTTTCCATATTGGGGACTTTGTCACTTAATTCATTGTTTTCCTCCTTATGATTTGGTCATGGGGAGGGCAATTTTCACTGGTGACAGTGCACAGAGGGATCTGCAAAGCCTGTTCTTTGACTTGTGGAGAAAGGTAGGTGGGGTTAGGCTGGGAATAGGGAGGTAGGGGAGATAACTCGGGTGGCTCAAATTCCACTTCCTCCATTGACACTGCAAGTGTCTTTATCTCCCCTTGCCTCAGATGGCCACTTAGATTGTAAGCCTTTTGGGATAGGGACTTATTGTACGTGAATTTGCATAATGCTGTGATCCAGTTTGAGCAACAAAAATCCAAATCGAAAATGAAAAGAACATGCACTAGATTGTCTAATGAATCAGGGGAATAAAAATGCTCCTCTGCCTGCTTACGGATTCATCAGTGGAGCCAGACAGCAGTAGTTACATATATATAGAAATGACGGCAGAAGAAGACCAACCGGTCCATCCAGTCTGCCCAGCAAGCCTCACACATTTGTTCTCATACTTAACTGTTTCTCTTGGCTCTTAGTAACCTTATGTTCTAATTCCCTTTTCACCCCCACCATTAATGTAGAGAGCAGTGCTGGAGCTGCTTCCAAGTGAAATATTAAGTTTGATTAGTTGGGTAAGCGGCAGCATAGCTCTCTGCCATGAAGCAGAGGGCAATGCTGGAAATGTGTGAAGTATCAGTTTTTCTTTTCCCCTGTCATTGAAGCATAGTTAAAGGCAGTCCTGGATTAAAACAAGAATTAAAAGAGATGGGACACTTCAGGGCGAGTAGCACAGCCTTCGTTGGTCCCTGCTCATGCGCCCCTCTGCCACTGCCCCTCCCTGCTGCTCCTGCTGTGGAGTGAGGGTGGGAGGACTGCCTGGACTGAACTACCTAAGCTGGAGATGTCAGCAGATGAGGCGGCTGCGGCACGCATTCCAGCTAAGCTGCAGGAATGAACAACGAGATTAGGAGAATTATTATCAGGACTTGACAGCACAATAACTGGGCTTAAGTATAAGACCATAGGGTAGGATAGAAACCCCCTTTCTGGTCAGCTTGATTCAGGCATTAACTCTGCGTGGAGGCCTCCGATGCTGCTGCAGTGAAACTATAAGCAGGGTTAATGCTGGTCTGTTAATCCTTGATGAGAAGCTAATGACAGAAGCAGGAGCAAAACACCACACAGGCCTCTCTGTTCTGCGGAATTCACAGGTGTGGAGCAAATTCACTTCTTTGGTTGTGTTACCATGCGTGAAACGTTCTCTCCCCCACCTCCCATTGCTTTCAATGCTCTCCAGCATTGCATTTTCAAAACCTTTCCTCCAAGAAAAGCAGAGAAAAATAAAAGCTGCAAACGTTAAATCGTCCAAAAGCAACTGTAGGTATGTCACGTGACAAAAACAAGAAAGCTGACACATTCAAACCCATCCGCAATCGAGTGTCCCACTTCCTGCAGACAACCCAAGCAGTTTGTACTGATAGACATGAACCAGGCCTGCAAAACTATATAAATAGGTGGTCCCTTGTGTCACATCTGAGGCATCCAAAAGTCAAACAGTTGGGATTGGGTGTAGGCATGAAGATAATAATGAAAAGCAAAGCCTTGGGCGCAGGCCCGGATTTAGGCAGAGGCAACTCAGGCAACTGCCTAGGGCGCCAGATTCTGAAGGCCCCAAATACCCAAGCCAAAGAGGAGGGCAACCTGGCCCAGGAGGAGCCTGTTCCAGCCCATCCACTCCAAAGGGGCAACTGCTACAGCACTCTGGGATTTCAGGGGTGGGGTGGGGGAGGTCATCCCCCACTTTCCAGT
This sequence comes from Rhinatrema bivittatum, assembly GCF_901001135.1. Classification (NCBI taxonomy): domain Eukaryota; kingdom Metazoa; phylum Chordata; class Amphibia; order Gymnophiona; family Rhinatrematidae; genus Rhinatrema; species Rhinatrema bivittatum. Next base: position 27,493,955 of record NC_042625.1, read on the forward strand.
CTCCAAGATCTCCCCAAACTTGCCTGTGGTCTGCACACTGTTAAATACGGCCATCCATGCTTGGGAGCATTGGTTTGGAATACCCGTTAACCCCAATGGGACTATTTACAAACATCTCACATTATGGTTCCTGAAAGAAAGCAGACAGGACCCCCAAGGAGCGGGTGTCCTTAAAGTTAGGCAGAGTAGCTCCAGAGAGCAAGTAGAAGCGAGAGGTCCTTGAGGAGCAGGTACCTGGAACTTCTGTAGGAGCAAGATACCCCGAATGGCAGTGAGGGATCCAAGCGAGCAGAAGTGGTCAGAGTAGCAAAACCATAGTCCTTGCTAACTCATTGATTTGGAGCGAAACAGAGGTTTAAATACCCGGAGGTACTGACGTCATGCGGTGGGGCCGCCCCCCGCGGTTCCCGGGGGGGCCCCCCCAGAACCGCGGGGGGGGGGGGCCGCATGTAGGCAGCGTGCGTGTGTGTGCCCTAGGAGGCCTCAGGAAGAAGCTTGGCGGACGGAGACGCCCATACTGGCTCGGAGATGCCAAGGGTTTCGGCAGGCAGCAACGGAGGCAGCCATCCTTCCAAGGGAGGTGAGGCAGAGCGGTTGCAGCAGTCTGCGACCGACGGACGCAACAACCACCATGAGCAACTTGTTGGACAGACTGGATGGCCCATTTGGTCTTTATCTGCCGTCATTACTATGTTACTATGCTGAATTGTACACTTAGACCTTGCCCTTGCTTGCACCGCATTGATTACCGTGTTTGTCCATTTCACTGACGAAACTGTTATGAGCATTCTCTGGTGACCAAAGCATGTCGGGACTCTTCATCAAAGCACGTAAATGGAATGAGCAAGGCTGGCTAATGATGTGCCCTCTGCTCGAACTGCACAGGAGTTCGCTCACTCCCTCAGGTCTTGCCCTTAACCAGACAGCCAGGTTTTGTTAACGACTTTTCACAGCACCTACCAGCAGGTGCGATAATTAAAGTTTAATTTCTTTGGAGTTGATTTTATCTTCATGCCTTTGGGGAGCTGAATGATTTCCAAGACATCAGTCAGGAAGTGTGAATGAGCAAGGAGCCGCATAATCAGAGAAGGGCATGACCTTGCTGCATTTAACTTCCCACTGTTAAGTTTCGAAGTGCCTTCCATTTGTGTTTCCAACACATTCATTTGGTGATCAAGTGGAAAGAGTTTCAGACTTGTTTGTGGGAAAGTTGTCCTTTAACTTCTCTCCTGGTCTTATGAGAAAAACCTCTACTCCTTCTTGGCTACCTTGTTCTGTACATTGTGGGGTAAATTTTCAAAGGAGTTATGTGTGTAAAATGAGCATATATGCACGTAAGTACCTTGTACACACATTATACTATTTTATAAACATCAAACGTACACATGCCTTATTTTAGCCTCTTGCTCAGGCTGCTCTTTGACCCCCCTGTTTCTGAAGTTTCATTTACTCAATAACAAAAGTCTCTCTCTCTCTCTCTTTAGTGTCCTGAACAGGATTCAGGCCCTCAGAAACGCAGCTCTTGGTAGTTTTCTTAGTTGTCACATGACCACGGAAAAGATTCAGTGCGGCATTACGGCCTCATGGTTTTCACAAGCCCCTACTGCCTGGTACAAGCACTATATACAGAGAAGTCAGGAAAATGGGAAACCGTGGCAACTCAGGACACCTTTATTAGTAAGAGAAAACAAAATGCTTCCACTCTCCCTTTACCTTTTCATGGAACTCTAAGTCCATGTTTCTGTTTCCACGGTGTTTGTATAGGAATCTTTCTTTTTTTTTTTTATCAGGGCCAGATGTCCCTTGTTTTCTCTTTAAAGCAAAACTCCTCTGTTGGACACGTTTTTGTAACTGCTACTAGGTATAGGGAGCATGCCCTGTATATCCAGTTAAAAAAAATCAAGGTGAGTGGCTCGGTTCTCAGGAGCATGTATTACAGCCACTACCTGATTCCAGGTCATGACATTCAGAAAAATCAGGTTGGGTTTGCCAGCTTCTACTTCGTGGGACCTCACATCAAGAAAGTCCAAGAATGCTTGGTAACAGGAGATGAAGAAAACCTAGACCAGAGCTTGTCTGCTTCTTGTGAGCAGGATTTGGGTGGCTGCCCTAAGTTAAATAACTTTCCCCCTTCACCCCCTTTACAAAGATAATTTTAATAACAACTGGACAGGGGATGTGACTCTGAAGATGGTCTGTATCTCGGAGATACAGCAGAACAAGTCTCTGTATTATATGTAGTTATGTACCCAAATGCAGAAGGTGCCTACATCCAGTGCATTTCTTTTGCCATGGATAGGAGAGGAAAAGATACATTAATAGAAGAGAATAATTTCACAGCCAAGCGCACCCTCATTTAAATAGAATATCTTTTATTTTTCAAGAATTATGAGGATACTTTTGTAACAATGAGCCTCAATTATGCTACTAGTAGGTGCATAAGTTACCCTAGTTTTCAGAGTGGACGCAACACGCATAAGTTCGCTTTGAAAACTATTCCATTAAATCTCCTCCACTTCAGTGACTTCCGTCTAGTAGTCCAGTCTTTAATTCTGTCTAAGTTAGACTACTGCAACTCTCTACTGCTAGGTCTTCCGGTCTTATCTACAAAACCCCTACAGATGGTGCAGAACGCTGCGGCGAGGTTACTCACCAACACAAATAAAAGAGCCCACATCACACCAATTCTTCACAGCCTTCACTGGCTTCCTATAAAAGCCAGAATTACCTTCAAGACATTATCAATGATCCACAAGGACATTATGGGCATCACCCACCTAAATCTAAACTCGCAACTCCGCCCTCATACATCACAAAGACCTATCAGATACAATTACAGAGGTTCCTTATATGCTCCCCCGATCAAAACTTCACTAACAAAAAGAGCACTCTCCACAGCCGGGCCCACCCTCTGGAACTCATTACCGCCGGATCTACGCCAAGAGACATGTCATCTAACTTTTAAGAAAAACCTAAAAAGGTGGCTCTTCCGGCAAGCCTATCCAGAATCGCAGGAACACTCCGACACCGGTCAAAGAGCAAAATAGTCCACTATAAGTTCCACGACCACCCATACCCCCTCAAGGCCCTATTACGCCTGATCTGGACAGCCCACTTGCTTTGAAAAGACTCCTTTGTTGATGCATTAGTTCTCTAGCTCATGCATTACTCATGTTTTTTGCCCTCAACACTGTTCTCTGTTACCTGTATATCCCTATTTAGCCTACCCTCTTTTTAGCTATTCCCTACATTTATTCACGTTATTTTGACGAGTTATTGTTGTCTATTTAATATTTATGTTCTTATGTTCAGAAACTCTGTTTAATGTAACGCTTTAACCGCGACAGTTTTGTTCTATGGAAACCAACCTGATTTGATATTTGTATTGAGAATGTCGGTATATAAAAATCCTAAATAAATAAATAAATAAATCTATACACACACACCTTCTTATATAGACAATAACTTTCAAATGGGTGCGTGGCGCACATATACCCATGCGCGTCTGTATGCACCCAGATACGCAACAAATTTATATCCTGCATGTACATATGCACATGTTGTAAAATAATCCCAGCATGCGGATGTGTGCTCCTAATTTTACCTGTATGCGCACAGCTGCATAACGTCGGCTTTGAGCCGCGCAGGTGAGGGAATTGTATAACAGGTGCATGTCCCTGCCATGAGCAGTTTCACCAGTTCCCCAGTCTAGAGCTAAGTCCTCCAAACCCCACTGGTTCATTAGCCTAAATTCCCCCCCAGTTAACCCAGACCCCTCAAACACTTCAGAAATGCCTGGAAATAGTTTTATTAAGACTTACACCTCCTCTATAGCAGAAGTAAGTTTGAGCTGAAATATACCTGGGCGACGTCCAGGCACATAGGTACTCGCGCACATATCTCTTGGCCTGCCCCAGAATATTCCCACACTCTGCCCAAGCCTCACCCACATTCTGCCCCTTTTTTTGTCCAATGCGAGATGTATGCCAATCGGGACTTGGGTACATGGCTTTTAATGGGGTGGACTCACGCATGCCCTACATGCTCGCACATCTCACGATTTTGGCATCTGCCTGGCTTTTAAAATTCACCTTTCAATGCATGAATATTTTTCAGGAAAATCTTTGCACGTGTGCAAAACCCCTCCCCAACTCGGCCTCCAGGAACACCCTCTGCTCACTCCGGGTAACCTTGCTCGCAAACAGGACATAAGTTAACCTGCACATCGGGCAAAATTTTTTTTTTTTTTTTTTAAAGTTCATTTCTACATGGTTTTGAAAATTCCCCTCCCTAAGTATACTGTTTTATTGGAGAAAAAAAAAAAGTTATATGTTCATCTAAAAGTCACTGTCTCCAGGGTGCTATTGAATTTCCAATGGAAAAATGATCACATGCATGCAGGGTAAAGTATTAAATGAATGAAAAGATGGGTTGCCTTTAATGGAAATTATTTTTTATCTCCTGAATTAATGCCACTAAAAACCCAATAATAACAAGTTATGACTCTTCTAAGTTAAGGTCTGTTTGCAAGCCCATGTAGCCAACTGTTCAAACTAGCAAGAATCACTTCTGCTGTTCAGAAGAAAATACATTGAAATGATGCCAAACAATGTTAAATTAAATATTTTATATGAAAGGAGAATTCTGTACTTAAGTCTTCAGCTTTAATATGAGTGCTTTTTAGTAACATCTTATTAGCGGACTGTAAGAACGAAAGTGATTATAAGGAGGTTTGATAGAGCTAAGGGCCACTGTTATAATGAAGTGATGACATGATATTTAACTTCTCCTTTTTAAGAGTGTTCCTAGGCAAGCAACACTTTTTTTAAATTTGGAAACCTATCCCCTGGCAATTTATGGGAGATTATCTTTATTTTGTCATAAAAAGTAGAATTTCAGTGGAAAAGAAAACTGCGCTTTTCAGTAGATTTTATGCTTCATTCTTCACATTTTTCATGTATTGTTTTGAACCATATGGTTCTGATTACCCCTCTTCCACAAGCTGTGTCATCCTGAAACCTTGTACAGGATGGATATTTGAATAGTTCTTGCAAATGTGCAAAGCCCAGGTATAACAATGGTACCGCATAGAGAACCGGGAATTCTCTTGACTACACTGAAAGTAGGGACTGCCACATCGGGAATACAAAGAAGCAACTGTTGCAAAGATCCATTTACTCTGGGACTCTCCAAACCTATCCTGGTAACCCCACGGCTAATCAAGTTTTCAAGATGAAAAGGTGAATATGCAAGAGCCAAATTTGCATATATTAAGAAGATTGCTTTCAAACAAATGCATGTGGTGGCTTATGTAAGTGTATGTGGCCGCGAGCAGGTCTACTCTAGTATTATATAAGTCACGTGTTTTTCTAAAATACGGGTATCCCTGTCCTGCAGCAAATGCATGCATATATAGGCTTACGTGCAAATACACGCACGGGCGAATTTTAAATCCCCCACGCACGTAAAATCCGGGGGTTATGCACATGGCTGGGCCATTTGCCGAGGTACCGGAGAAGGGACCGAATGCGCGTGCAAGTTGCTACTGCTCCAACGAAGCAGTAAGCAAAAAAAAAAAAAAAATAAGGTAGGATAAAGGGTTTAGGGGGTGGGAAGGACAGGGGGGGAGGGAACTGGAAGAGGCTAGTTCTTGTTGCTGCACGTAATTTTCTTAAGTCTACCCCCCTTGCACACGCCGCCGACACATAAGCACACGGATTACAAAATTCGGCGCGCATGTGCGCGTGGCCCGCCACTTTTATAACATGTGTGCGCGCGCTTGTTTAAAAATCTACCCCACAGTGAATTGAAAGAGTGCATATCAATGCACTGAATGTGTGTACTTTTCCTAACTATTTTAAAGATAGACACACGTATGTTTTCTGCATGAAAGTAAAGTAGGACTTATTCACGTAAATTGGTGCATTTTAAAACATGTGCGTATCAAGGAAATTACCATTTTTACCAATTAGTCTACCCATTCTCCCAATCCGTCTCCAGGTTTTTGAGACCCTCCTGGTTCTTCAGCCCGAACCCCCCCCCCCCCCCACCCCCAGTTCACCTAGATCTTCCACCCAACCAATAGTACACAATAAACACGACTAATAATTAGCAGGTGTAAGTTGGCAAATCTATGTGTGTCTTTTAAAATAGCAACTTATGCACATACATTTTGGCCCCGCCCTGGAATAACCCAGATCATGCCTTTTTTATATGCATACATGTACGCATGTACTTTTATAAAATATGGAATGTGCAAGTAGAGGCTACTTACGTGCATATGTGCTAATTTTTATGGACACAACGCTCTGAAAATTCACCCTGAAGTCTGCAGTGCATGCAGGTGTGTAACAAGAAGTATCCAGTGTTTATTTGTTATACTGGATACTGCTTGTTGCATACCTATATTTAATATTTCTGATACATTTTCACATAAAGTTCTATCCACTGTTGAAGGAAAAAAGTAAACATTTCATTTTGATATGAAAAGGGATTCACCGTTTCTACATCCAAGGTGAAGAAATATTGGAGAACTAATTAATTGGTTTTATGGGGCATATTGATTTTGCCAGGCTACTGCGTGCGCAGGTTTGATTACATAAATCGATAAGAAAATTTAAAAAGAAAAATGTAACATTATTGCAATTAAGTCTCTGGTGTGAGCAAAGTCCATCTGCAGATTTAATACAGCCAGTCAAGGCCTAATAGGAAGTTGACGTTATGACTTCTGTACAGTCTTTGATGCAAATAGAATTTCACTGCAGCTTTAATCTAAACCGGCAGGAGACTTGAATCTCTCCCAAAACAATGTGGAATCCTACTTGACAGAAAGGCCAAGATGTGATAACTCCTCCCCCATTTCACTGTGCCATGCTTTGACCAAGGATGGATGCACCTACTCTGACTAGGATTGGAACCTTTCAAATATTTTGCTTTTTAGTTAACTCGGATAATCAGTCAGCTCTGAAGTGATTCAAATGTCCTTATGAATATTTGTTTGTTGTTGTTTTTTTCCCCACCAAAATACCTGGATTTACTTGGATCAGATTTCTGTGGGTATTGGAGGGTTCAGAGCATTTTAAAGATAGTGCAATTCTTCAATTGCTTGCAACATGGAATGTGCATTTGTTAATATTCACAGCTTCCAAGTATTGGAAAGAGATTCTGACATAAAAGAATGTGTTCGGGTAATGTGACTTGTAATCTATGTACCATATATCCAAACTGAGTAGATAGATCCAAATTAAAGAGGAGTGACCTAATATTTGCAGAAAATGGGCTGTGAAGCAGAAAAACCAGGGTTCAATCTAAATTCCCCCTCACTCACTGACGCTCCTAATGACCTTGGGCAACTCACTTTATCTCCCATTTTCTCAGGTATTGTTATGCGCCAAACACGCTTATGGCGCTTCTCCATGTTCAAAAGAATTCTGTACTTAGATTTTGTAGAAAGTATACTTTTTATTGAGCAATATAAGTATTCTTGGGAGATGCTGGATGCCATTTCTCTGACAAACTGACTAACCAGCATCGTCTGTATATATGAACTGATCCTTCTTTTATAGGTAAAATAAAATACAGAACTAGGTTAGAAATTCTGAAGTTGCGTGACCACCTGGAGTATCATTTACGTAAGTTGTCATGTCAACAGCATGATAGAGTATACTTATGTTACCCTGACCAGTTCTCCATGTTGGGGCCCATTTACCATCACTCTTTAGATAATCCTGTTAAAATCTTGCTGTTCAGGGCAATCGTGTTATCTTAGGCAGTGTGCTGTGTTTACAGATGCCCCTGTAATGACATTCTAGCCTGAGGTTCTGACCGTTGCCTTCTGCGCTTGTGACTCTATAATTAGGCATCACAAATTGTCGCCAGTTTCAACTGCTGTCCAGGTGTCCTTGGAATTCCTCCAGGTCAGTTTCAGTAAAGCATTTAAAGTTCATCTAGCCAGAAAGGCTAAGATAGCAGAGGATTCTGGGCTGTTGCCGTCTCCATGTTGATCTCAAGCTCAGGCACACATATCAGTATTCACATAGATCTCAAGCTCTATGGGGAAGGGACTTGGTGTACTTGAATTACTAATGATGCTGTACTTAGTATACTTGAATTACTAATTAGCATTATTGGAAAGGCGGGCCAATTATTATCCAGGTCTTGCCATGTATGGTTCCGATTTATCAGTCAAATCATGGATAGCCCAGTTAAGACTCGAGTTATCCCAACTCTTCTCTCCCCAGTTTGGGTGGGTTCCAATTTAGAGGGCAATTTTGGAAGCCGTTAACCTTGGTAAATTGATCCATCCTAAAATCAGCCTCCCAAATTCTGGGGTTCTAGCATGCATGCACATTCAGCTGGAATGAAGGGAGGCATTCCCGATGGTGGGCTTTTGGATGGAATCAGAAAATAGCGTCCACAAGATCATACTTTCCCATCCACCTGTATTATTTTCCAGAGAAATTTTATCCGCAGTGAAGGCGGGGCAAAAGTCTGTATCTGTAGGCATACATTCATTTGAAAACTAAGTAGAAGGCCCTCAGGTGCTTTTGCACCTAGGCAGACAGTTTGAAAATTGTATCCTCAATCCAAACTGGTCAGGTCATCCCTAGATATGACGGCGTGTTCAACTACAACATCTTTCTCTGGGAGGCCCAAGACCATGGCCATCGCCACAAGCAAACAAGACAGGCACCTGCCTGGAGGTGATAAGCCGAGGGAGCCCTGGAAGACAAAGAAAAGCAGAGGCAAGTTATGAACTACTGGCCCACTTTGGTATATATCCCCCTCCCACTCCAGGATATGCATGTGGGCTCCCTGGGCTGTCTGGTAGAAGCCCAGCCTGTTCCTAATGCGGGGGCAGGACAGTTATAGACAACAACAACCCATGCCCTGGGCACCTTGCTGCCCATCGATAGTCCTCACTGAGACAAGCCATAGTTTAGGAAATGAGAATCTAGACTAGCGGCGTCTATGGACGGTTGAAGTTTGGCCCTTAAGGAAAAGATTGATTGTGTTAGGAAGCTTGTATCTTGCCCTAATCTGTTTATCAGAGCTGTCTTGTGACCTACAACAAAAAGTGTGCAGATTGTGTTGTGAGCTGCTTGGCTGAACACAGTATCTGTAATGAAGTTTTGGCATATGGTAAATTCACTATGCAGCTGACATATATGCAAGAATTAATAGTTTGGAACGTGAAGTGCTACAGCAAACTTTACATTTAGCAGCTTTCTCATGCCTAGCATCTTATTTCCTTTTCTGCCTTATTAACCCAATACTGCCGTGTTTCCTCCTAGTTTGTAGAGCTCTTGAAAACTGGAGATTATTATGCATTCACTCACCCTCCTCTTCACAGTATGGAAAAGGCATGGCGTATTGCAGGAAAGGTATAGCTAAGAGAAGAATGTGACTAATAATTTTTCCTTTATGGCCGATTTTACTTAATATTTCATCTACTGTCATAGTGTCAGCATTGTGCTGTTGGAAAACAGAGTTAGAGAAAGTGAATGAAAATGTCATAGATAAAGAAGAAAGAGTACAGGATGGCAAGGAATGTACATTTAGTAATGAAATGCAAGAAAGGATGGAAACCCACCATAAACGTTCTGAAGATGGTGACGACAGAAAAAAGGAAAAGTTGGGGAGTGGGGGCAGGGCCGGGAGAGGACGCTGGCTGCGTAGCGTGCCTTCGGTGCACATCTGCGCAGTCGGGAGGTATAGGTTCTTGCCCTCGGTGACATTCGGTGGTAAGCCTGGACCCCAGTACTTGTCTGTTCGTTCAGCTATACATGAATGCGTATGCCTGATGCATGTATACTTGCAGATGGACAGACGTGGTAAAGGCTGTATATACATTTTCATCACTCTGAAACACGCTGAAACCCTTGATTTGAATGAAATCCTCCCTAGCCCTAAGATCGTTCAACCCAAAACATTTCACATATCTCTGGTTTGCACATTCTCCTCCAAAACCGCATTTGTCTCAACATGCCTCTGGCAAACTTCCCAAATTAAATTTAATATACAGTTCTAACCTATTGTATTAGGGAATAATAACACAATAGATGTTTGTAAACTGGATATTGGATAATGCTACTCCTCTGAAAGAAAAATGCCCATATACAAGGATAAATACATAATGTTTCTGTTCTGGATGTTTATTTCCTAACCTACTAGTTGTAGCTATTTAAGTATGAGGAACTATGTACTCATGCCTGGTGCAAACTAATACAGTACTGTTACTTCTGAATGCATGTTTTTCATGAATAATAATTTCTGAACTATTCGCCCACTCAACTCATAGATTCTGGATAATGAGCCTATGGCTCTGCAGTGGTACAATCTCCCAGGTCTGCAAATCATCAGACATATCCATGTATTCCCACCGTCAGCCCATTCGGCAATCCTGGTGACAGTGGGTGTAGCAAGAGAAGCACATGCTGGAGGTGCCATACTAAAATGACAATGGCTATCACAGTCAAACCAGACATAATGCAGATACAACTGAGAACCAAGACTGCTGCTCTTTCTATTTTGTAAATCAGGCTTCCTTCTTCCTTGTGTGTCTTTTTGTGAATCCCATGAAGCCAGAGAATGGCATTGGCCTATCAGAGGTGATCTTTATCACTGGCCAGCAGGGTGACATCATTCCTGGAGATGTCAGCTTACAGAGGCCATGCAGGACTACCAGAGTGCCTAGTTTGGCATAGATAGGCTCATTCCCAGACTCGATTGCAGAAGGCTAAACTTTCATTGAGCCATAAGGTATGGACTGAATGTTTCTTTCTAGAATATGCAATGGGTTAGTAGTCATCAAATATGCAAATGGTGGACACAGAATTTTTTTGTGTTTTGTTTTTAGTTTAAATTAAAAAAAAAAATGTTGTTTTGTTTATTTGAAACAAACAAAAACCCCCCAGAAATAAAAGACAAAATAAAAAATGTATCAAATCCCATCATGAAAAACAAAATTCCCAGCTCTATCCCAATTCTTAAAACCTCCACCCCCCCTTCCCCCATGCATCTTATACCAGTTCTTCACTGGGGCAAAAGCGATCCATGGTTGCTTCTGCTCCACCAGTATAGGAGTAGACAATGGCGTGGGCCGACCTGAGGTTGGCGCCATTGCAAAAATCTGCCATACAAGAAAATGGCCCTGGCTGTCCTGAGGGCACATCAAACGGGAGTTAGCCAAAATCCATGAATTTTCCTGAGACCCATAGAGAGAAAATCTGTGTGTTTCATAGCCATCTCAGTGAAATCCGAATTTTAAGGATATCCGCTGATCTTCAGAAATCCAAAATGGATTTTGGGTAGATCTGCGATGCATTTCCATGGATTTACATGAACCCGTAAATTTTGCATGGGATTATCGAACAGGCATGCCAATCTCTTTTAAAGATCTTTGCACATCCTTAGGATTCATACATGTGACAGAAGGACTGTGCTCCCTTACAAAGTACATGGTGCAATATTATCTATAGGTCCATAGCAGATCTTTGTGTCTCTATCTTCCTTGTGTTCCATTAATACATCAATAAATGTACAGTATAAAATATAAAAAGCAATCTACTGCTATAACAATGGAGGACAAAATTTTCAAAGAATTGACTAGTATCTACATGCGCACGTTCTGTTAACAAATGAAAGGATTTGGGTATTTGATTTCCACAATTCACTGTGTCAAAAAATTAAAATGGCCTGAAATGTCTTGGATTGAAAGATATATTAAAAAAAAAAAAAAAAGATTGGCTTGCTATTGAATGAGCAGGGTGAACAAAGGAAGCTAGAAAACCGTGAACAAGCTGTTCAAGCTTCTACTTGTCTATAGGGTTGAGCAGCGGGGAATCTACAAGACAGTGATCTAAGGGGTCCACCGGTTTCCAACTACTGTAATTTAAATGTGAATAGCAAATGTATTCAGCAGCTCCAGTATTCAGCAGCTCCAGTCTTTTTTTTTTTTCTTTCAGCCTTAAAAAGCTGCCACTGTGTCAATCAATGCTACTAAGAGAATGCTCACTAAGGGGTTGATTTAAAAAAGTCCATGTGCACGTCCATGTGCGCGCGGTATCTTTTAAAATGGCACGCATGCGGCAGCCTGCACCCAAGGATGCGGCTATTTTATCACATACACACGTATATGCATGCATGTTATAAGACAGCCTAGCTGAGCGCACATGTCTGCTGAATTTTAAGTGGGTACGCCCTTGTGCATGCAAATTCCACTTCTACCATGTAAGTGGAGGGATTTTAAAAGGGATGTGTGCCAATGCATTTGCCAGTTTTATCAGTTCATTCCCAGTTCACTCTGATTTGAATGCCTGTAACGCCCCATTTACCGCAGACCCTTCAAACCCCTCCAAAATAGCCCGTTATATTTTTTTTTGGACTGATATGCCATCCATAGCAGAAGTAAAGTGATGCGGCAGAGGGCCTCAACGCACGCTGAATTGTGTAAGTATTTACATGTAAAATTCTGGTTAAAGTCCCGAAACGCCTATATACTGCCCATGCCCTGCCCATTTTTGAGAGCAGCAGTAGATTCCCTGCGCCAGCCGGCTGCCAGCATGCACTTCCCTGGGACAGTGGCGAATGGCGCTGTCCTGGCCCGCCCCACCCAGCCCACCCCCCTTGGAGAAGTCCGGCACTTCAGCGCATAATGGGATTTGCGCGCGTGGCTGGGCCCTTCTGAAAATGCGTGTGGCGCATGCAAGGCCCAGCCATGCGCGTAACGCCCTGTTTTTACGCACTGTAAATGCCTGCATTACATAGAAACATAGAAATGACAGCAGAAGAAGACCAAACAACCCATCCAGTCTGCCCAGCAAGCTTTCACACTTATTTTTTTCTCATACTTATCTGATACTCTTGGGCTTTATTAGTAACTTTTTGGTTCTAGTTACCTTCCACCCCCACCATTGATGTAGAGAGCAGTGCTGGAGCTGCATCTAAGTGAAGTATCTAGCTTACGGGCCGATACAGTAAGGAGCGGTAGGAAGAGCTGCGTTAGTGCCGGGTGCACCCGCGTTTGCCGCACGCACAGTCCTGCTCACCTACCGCTCGATACTGTATTTAAATAGCTTGCAAATGCAAGCTGCGTCCAAGAAGTGTCTGTGACGCGTTAGGCCCGTGCAACCCATTTTACTGTATAGGCGCTTAATACAGCGCCTATACAGTATCCTGGGTGCGCTGGTACCTGTCATTTCAAATGACATTTGAAATGACAGGCACCAGGAAGTGGATACCAACTTTAACCCATGAAAACTTACTTTTTGTTGCTTTCAGCCCCTTCCCTTCTCTGCCGTCCTCCGGAGGGGGCAGCCGGCGGCGAAAGCAGCTTGCAGCGGTCCCCCCCCCGCGCAGGTCCCAGTTCTCCTGGCTCAGCCCTCATCTGAAGATTGTGAAGTCAGGTAAGAGCCCAATGTTCTGTGCCCTCTCCAGTCACGGCGCGAGCGGAGTGAAGCGAAGCGTCCTTTCATTGGCTTGAGCGCCCGTCAATGTGGGCGCTCAAGCCAATGAAAGCACATGGACGGACGTGCGTGACGCACGCCGTGACGTCTCGCACGCCCATGTGCTTACATTGGCTTGAGCACCCGTCAATTTGGGCGCTCCAGCCAATGAAAGCACATGGACGGGCGGGCGTGACATCACCCGCTCGCCCGCTCTCCCGTGTGGTTTACTGTATCGGCCAGATGTAGATTAGTTGCCTTGGTAATTGCTCCTTTTAGTTTGGTCCACTGTTGTTTCACATCTCTCTTGTTCTCCCAGCCTTCTAGTTCTTCCTCCAGGTTCTTCCCCATTTCATCAAAGACTGTGTTTTTGAACTGCAAAACTCGGTTCTTCGTGCTTCTAACGATCACCGCTTCTCCCTTCTTTCCCACTTTTGGATGTCTTCAACCAGATCTCTGTCAAGCTCTTCCTTTTGGTTTGGAGGCCTGTAAACCACTCCAATAAAGATGGATGCCCCATCATCTTTTTTTAGGTCGGCCCATAGTGCTTCTTCATTGCCCCATCTTCCTTGCAGCTCAGATGCTTGGATATTGTTTCTGACATAAAGAGCCACTCCTCCCCCTTTCCTATTCTCTCTGTCCTTCCTTAACAAGTTATAGCCCGGAATTGCCATATCCCAATCATGAAATTCCGTGAACCACGACTCCGTGACAGCAACAATGTCCAAGTCCGCTTCCATTGACATCTAATTTGCAAAAACTGGCATTAGCATGCTTTACTGATGCAAAATAAAAAAAAAAAGCCTCTAAAGCAGAGAATATTTAAATGAACTGTGACTCCTGCAAATGCATACAAAGCAGCTTATTAATATGCAAATAGCTTTACATAAATTGCATTGAGTCATGCAGTTTGTATTAACCCACCAGCTGATGCAAAAAGTGGTGAATTTTCAAAACTTTACGCACATAAATATTAGCATATATACATGTAAGTAGCCTCTACTTGCAAATTCTGTATTTAAAATACGTGTGTATTTTTACTTTCAAGTGCACATACATGTATGTAAAAGAGGGGTGGTCTGGGGCATTCTGTGTGGGGCCTACACTTGCTATTTTATAAGACACTTACATGCATGCATTTGTCAACATGTATTTTACACCTGCTAATTATATGGCGTATATGATATTGAACATTTATTGTGCAGTACTGATTGAGTGGGAGGTCTGGGTGAACTGGGGATGGGGAGAGTTCAGGCTGAAGAACCAGGAGGGTCTTGAGGACCTGGAGAAGGACTGGGCAAACTGTTAATTTCGTTTACACGCACTTGTTTTACAGCTGGCCGACTTGCGAGTGTAAATCAGGACTTAGATGAGTAAGTGCTGCTTTACATTTGTGCATAAAATATATGCGCACAGAGGGTAATTTTAAAAAGCATTTATATGCTTACAATTGGGTTTTATAAGTGTAAATGCACTTTACTCATGTAACTGGTCTTTTCAACATTGCCAGAAAGAAAAATGTGCATGATTTTGTCATGGCAAACTCAAGGAAATAGTTTATGAGCAAGATATTATTGCATGTGGCCCAAAGAGAAATTAATTAAATGTGCAACAAACAAAGCAAGCCTGAATTTCAAAAGATTTTATGTACATCAATGGCTTTTTAAAATTGTTATGATAGTATGTTACATTTACAAGAGTGACTCCTTTTAAAATTACTTCCATATATTTTTACAATAGGAAGCAGCGTATGTGCATTCAGTGCATTGATATGCATGGTTTCAATGCATTGCATTTATTTGCACATATGTTGCAGGATAGAGAAACATTTATTTTTTTTTAAATTCATGTGCATCATGTGTGTGGGTTATAAAATAATATGTTTCCTTGTCATCTTGCTGGACCAGTCATTATGTTTGGGATTTCCCTCCTCCATAACTGATGGAGACAAAGGATACACATTTTTCATGACTTCACTCAAGGCTATAAAGAAGGTGTGGCCTTGGCCAATACCAGTAGTCTGTGTCTCCGGCAATGGCAGACACTTGAAGAGGACGTAGCTCCTAGAGTCAAAGCATGCCCTGGCTTGGTTGAGTCCTTGTTGCTCCTCCCCCTAGTAGTTACTTCTCCCAGTGGAAGCTGCCATGATCGAGCTCCTGTGTCATCCCAGTGGTAACAGTGTCTCATTCTGGGCAGAGGCACCACAACTTCGCCAGAAGAAACAGGCAAGGCAGCAGAGTGGTCATCCTTGCACCTTCTTGAATACTATACATTGATCACACAGTCCAAGTCAGTTGCAGCCTTCGAGGCAAGGACGGGTAAAACAGCCCTTTCTTCTCCTGCCCCAGCAAAGGGAAGTTTTGGTAACTCCCAAATGTATTGACTGGTCTAGCAGGATGACAAGGAAGGTGAGATTATATTTACCTGATCATTTCTTTCCTTGAATACTGCTAGACCAGACAGGATCTTGCCCAGGAAAGGAAGGGCAGGGAGGATCAGGGGGATTAAGGGCATCATGTGAGGCATGCCCTTAAGCACCCTCCTTCTGCTGCCTATATCCTTCCCTTGTTTTACTATTGGGCCTCACTCAGAACGGGTCCCAGTACCCTGTAGTATATGTTCCAAGAATAGGGTATAAAGGGGATGTCTAGTAGTCACAGTGCTTTGGTAGTAGGCTACTGATATTGGCCAGGGCCACACCTCCTTTATAGCCCTGAAGGAGGTGTGTCCTCAGTCTCCATCAACTGTGAATGTGGGAAATGACAAATGTAATAATGACTGGTCTAGTAGTATTCAAGGAAAGAAAAGTTCACCATATCTGCTCTCGGCCTTCTACAGCCGTACATGCCGCCGGGCACATTTGTTTGAAAGTTATCCTCCCAGTGGAGGATAGCGGAAGAGGTAGAGTTGAACTTTCTGAGCTCGCAATAGCAGGCCAAAAACCTACCAAGGTTTTGGACCCCATTCCCCCTGCAAGTTTGAAGAAAGGGCTCTCCTTCTTCTGACTTGTTCCCCCACCTTGATGAACCAAGTGCTTTCTGCGGGTCAGGTCACTCGCTCTGTCTTCGCTGACACCCTCTCTCCTCTCTTTCACAGCTCCTCACGTTAAGGCCTGTGGCCTCACCTCCATCAGCTGTGAGAACAGCTATTCCTAAAGCACTAATAACAAGTCTAAAGCAGTCCAAACCACTCAAAGAAACCCTTAATTAAACTTCCAGAAAAATATGCTCAGGAAATTCGCACTCTCTCAGAAATACACCCAAAGCCATCAACAGCCTTATCATTCAAATTGTTGTTTGTTTTTTTTTTTGCTGTAGTCTTGTTTGCTTCTCTGCATATGCTTTGATCATCAGTTCAAGGTGCCTTTGACTGTCTCCATCCAACTATGTAGAAATTTTCTAAAATTTTGACATGCAGCTAAATGGGAATAAATTGTTTTGGGCAGAAGGAAAAAAAAAAAAAGAAATGCTATTTTATACCAAGAAGATATTTATTTATTTGGATTTATTACCCACTATTTTTAAATACAAAATTCACTCAAGATGGTGCAGAACATACATTTCAAGAGCAAAATGACTGGAGATGCAAACTGGCTAAAAAGTGTCAGAATGCCAACGATGCCAGATAAAGTTTTGATACACAAAAGAAAAAAAAAAGTCATGGTTCTTCAGCCTTACTGATGTGGGTGAAATCTGTTTGCCACTTGGCAACAGAGAGAGTTCAATTTGTATTTAGTGGGGAAAATACCACGCTCCTCTGAGAGTGTCAGATATCCTGGTGACATTCTCTTTTACCTTGCATGACACTGGGAATACATAAGAACAATACTGTGTGCTAAAATGCTTTACTTTTTCATGTCTAATCTTACTTTCCCTGCCTTTGAAACCTTCACAGGCCTTTATTCTCCTCTTCAGTCTGTGTAAAGAGGCTCTTTGTCGAAATGGTTTTGCGGTGCAGAAAGCAGAGGTATAATGAAGGACTCCTTTGGTGTCTGCCCTCTGTATCCTGAAGCTTCACTGCAAGCCTCGCTCTCTAACACAGTATTTTGTGAGGAGCTAAATGTGCCATTTGCCTGAAGCCGAAATACCTTTTCCATCATAGTAAATCAATCTGGTTTTCTCTCGGCCACTTGACCATCATGCAATAATCTTCTTCAGAGGATGAGACGGCAACATTGATCAACAAACCGCAACTGGCCCATGTAACAGCGAGGCACAGCCGGCGCACCGTATCCCCCCTGACAAGCTGCTTTTATGAGGATCAATTTTTTTTTTTTTTTTTAACATCTTTGTGGTTTTGGAATTCTTTACATTTATATGGCTTTTCTCTCTCCATGCACTCCGTTGTCATCCTTTCACTCACAGTGGAAACCCACGTAACTAAGCAGAGTCTCGGGCTGGGATAGTAAATCAATGTGCAGATTAATTATGTGTGAAGAGTAATATCTTGTTAATTTTCAGAAAAGTGTAAAAAAATGTTTTGCTGTTAAAATAGCTCCTGTAATAAGCAGAAGGAACTATGTGACAGCACTTAAGACTCCCTTGAGGAAGGAATAAATATACATATGGAGTGCTGATTTTCTGGAGGCGATGAAAAGATAGGAATGGATTTGCGTGAATCAGCTTTTGTGGACAGAGAGGAAAAATCAAAGAAGTGTCTTTACTGTGGCTCTCCCTTTAATTTTGTTCTCTCAGACCTTGAGAACTATTTTCTATTTGTGCTAAATATCTTCAGACTATATGTTTTAGGGCAGTTACAGTTCAGTGTTTTTCCCAGTAGTTGCAGTTCTTACCAGACTGAATGGCATAAAGTCACGTGTTCGACAGAAGCCTTGATTTCTTTAGAGCAGGTCTTTTACAACACATTCTGGTGACTCCACAGTCGCTCAGTTTTTCAGTATAGCCACATTGAATATATAGGAAGTAAATTAGTGTATAATAGGTCTCCAATGTATGCATATTAATCTCATGCATATGCATATTCATTATGGCTATCCTGAAAACCCAACTGTACAAGTCGACAGCGGCCATTTTGAAAACCAGCAGCAGCGAGGCAGGAGTAACTGGGCCCATTCAAGGCCATGGGTGACTGCTGATGGATGACACAAAGAAGGGGGGTCGTTGTTTTATGGCAGCAATTAGGCGTTTTCAATAAGGAGGGGATGTGGCCTGCTGCACTTTCATCTTTTTGAAATTAAAAACAAAATTGTATTTGGTTTTCTTTTGTTTCATTTAAAAAAAAAAAAAAAACAACAACAAACAATTAAATGCATGTGGCAGGGAGTCCAGGCTGTCAATAATATTGCCCTTGTAGTTTAAGTATTCAGTAGTTATAAGAAGAGTTTTGTATTTTCTATTCCTCCCTATGTGATAACCTCACCTTTTTAGGGGTATGGTAACTGGGGACTATAAGGCCCAGGAGCAAGCTCAGAACTTCAGTGGGAAGGCGGCGGTTAAAGATTCCTACAGGATCTCAAGCAAGAGATATTCCCCCAGGATTTCAAGTACTTTTGGGAGAGCTTTGGATCCTCTCAGGATCTATGTATAGGAGAGAGATGTTTCTGCAGGCTCTCAGAAGGAAGAGTGCGGAGTACTTTTTGGATGGGCTTTCTGTTCATCACTTTGATGCTTTTGATATTCAAGGAATTTTTTTGAAAGATGATATTTGGGACTTTGATTTGACCAGTTTGAAGGGAAAAGCGTACCCCTGGTATCCCAGAGAATTGGGGGAAGAATCTGAGCGAGCTGAAGAAACAAGGGTAAGAAGCTTTGATACTTTTCATCAAGGACTGAAAGGGCTATATTTCATTGAGACAGTGTGATACAGGTTTCCAGTTTGAAGAAAAGTTAAAACTTGGACCAACTGAAGTTGGATGTTTTTGTTGCGACCGTCGGTCTGCGACTGCTTCGCCCCGCCTACCTCACTCTTCTTGCGGCTCCTCCCACTCACCTTGGACTACTGGCTGCCGCGGCGTCTGTCTGCCGACCTCTCTGGCATCCCCGGACTGGCTTTGGTGTTGCTTCCCGCCATGCTCCTCCAAGGTACCATAGGGGGTGCACGTGCACGCTGCCCTCATCTTTATTTCCTCGGCGTGAACCTCAGGGGCGTCCCTCTGAGATGATGTCACGCTGCCCGGATATTTAAGCCTACAACCTTTGCTAGCTAATCGAGTTAGCAACCCCGGGATACTACGGATGGGATTCGCTCTCCGTACCGAAGCTGCTCTGCCACTCCAGCGCTATCTGGAACTCTTATTGCTAACGAGGTACCCGCTCCTCGGGGGCCTCTTCTGCTTCTTTCAGGTGCTACCAGGAAACCGGTACTCGCTCCTCGAAGGCCCATGTTCCCTGAGTCGCTGCCTGCATCTACAACCCTTTCTACTTGGAAGACTTTACTAACAGTTTCCATCTGTGAGTACAACTACCATCTATTCCACAGTACTGCTTCTCTGGAACCAGGTACTCGCTCAGGGGCCTGCCCTCTGTTCCAGTGCCAGACCTCTCAGCTAATGGAATCGCTGTGTGAGTACAATACCTCTGAGTCTCTCTACTCTACGGGATCAGGTACTCGTTCCTCGAGGGCCTGCTCTCTCTGTCTCTGAGCTTCTCCTATTCTACCTGGGACTCTGTATATTTCTCACTGTGTACTCATAACTCTGTCTCTTTCCACTACAGCACAGCCAAGCAGAGGATTCGCTGTTCCAGCGTCCTGTGGGATACTCGCCCAGCCGGGCTCAACATCCACTACTCACTACTGCCACCTCTGGTGGTTTCCAATAACTGTTTAAATAAAGATTAAAATCTGTGTTTGTGTGTCCAGAGTCTAACCTGACACCGTGGCCCCTCACGGGACTGCCCCCCATGGGCGTGGTCAGCTGCCACAGTGTCCAAGGATCCACCCAAACATCAATAACCCTAACAGTTTTTGCATGTGAGGACAGTTGTCCTGAAGTTCTTGTGCATGGGGGTTTTCTTCTATTTGGGGACTGATGTCATGTTGGAACCCCATTCCAGTTTTCCCACATTGCAAGGGGAGCAGATTTTTCTATGGATAATGGTGCAAGAGAAGTGAGAAGGGCTGTAACACCTAAGATGGACAAATAAACAGTCATCTTCATTGCTATTATATTTTTGATGCTGTTCTTTATTTTTGGCATTGTGGTTTGAATTATTTTATTTAAGTTGCAGGAAACACTATTTTATTTGAACATCATTCTTGGACTCCTGAGAATATTTATCCTGATTTTTCTATCCTTGCTGTTGTTATTGCCTTCATTGCTCCTTCTCTGGATTGCTTGGCACCTGTTAGAGATCCTCTACTTTCAGTGTGAGTATTGAGGATAAAGAATGGATAGCTATGCCAGGGGCATTGGAAGATTACTCTTCCTCCCTATCCGGACTGAACCTGGACCCGGACCACCCCAATGTGACAGATGAAGTACCCAGCTTGGGGATCGGTTACACAGGAAATTTTGTTACCATTTCCCATTTCGTTTCAGATGAATGCACATCCCTAGCAAATTTATCTATTACATATTCATTGTTTATTTTATTGGGTTTGCATTTAAAGAAACTGCAATACAAATATATGTAAGAAAAAAGTATTGACTTTTTATACCTTTAAGTTGATGATGGTATAGTCCAAAAATAGCCCGTATTGAGATGTATTATTTTTTAGTTTATATAAGTGAAAATATTTATAACTGCAATAACATGAAATCACAGTGGCAGCTCGGTATGAACCAATCACCTTGCCAATAATGAGAGGAGATGGAACTAAGACGTGAAGATAATTGATTAACTAGCAATTTTCTTGTACTTTCTAATGCTAATTTTTGAAAATGATATACTTTTTATCGAACAGTGCGCTTAGATGCGGTACTGTAGTGAAATCATTTTTTCACTAACAGTTTTAAAGATGAACAGGAATTATACAGATCCACATGCCAGGCCAGTACAGGGGGAGCAGCCAGTGTGTGGAGGTCTGCCTGATCCCAAGCAACATCAGGCCTCCTAGCTCTTGGGCTGTGGAGATTGTCTAACCCAGTGGTCCCCAACCCTGTCCTGGGGGCCCACCAGTCAGGTCAGGTTTTCAGGATAGCCACAATGAATATGCATGAAAGAAAATTTTGCATGTTTTGGAGGCAGTGCATGCAAATTTTCCCTCATGCATATTCATTGTGGATATCCTGAAAACCCGACTGGCTGGTGGGCCCCCAGGACAGGGTTGGGGACCACTGGTCTAACCTACATGACTCTCTCACTCCTCCTCCTCAGTTGTCACACAGCTGCTGACATGGTGTTAGAGAAGCCTGCAAGTAGTCAGAGGTTGTATAGTGGACAAGTGATGAGGCAAAGGTTTGCTGCTAAACCTGTCCCCTAAAAGCAACAGCAGAAACATGCCACCCCTTCTGTGTATGCATATACAACATATTGAGCTACATGTCGCAGAATCTTTGTAGGCCTAACCTGATACTTTAGACATATGGCAGATTAAGTTGCAAATGATGTGGCCTGGTGTGGAGGCCTCTCTGACGAATGTGCAGGATCTGTTCTACAGAGAGGAGGGCAAGTAGGCCACTGTCTCGAAAAAGGGACCCTCTAATAGGAGTGCTGACAGGCCTCAGACCCCACCCACTCCAAAACAGCTAACCCTCCCTAGCAGATGTAACTCTTGGAACCATGCACACCCCCAAATAACAAGACAATTAGTCCACTCCAGGTACTAGGTAGAAAAGCCTCAGGGTCTGGGGAGGGGTGGGCGGTGGAAAGTGTACACTACAGGTCGATATCTACTCATCCAGAAATATGACACACCATATCTGATGTCTGACACAGGCAAGTTTCACAACCAACTCCCCCCCCTCCCCCCTGATGCAAGGGTGAGCCCTGGGTAGAAGGATATTTGACTGTCAGGCCATTTTCTCCTCATCATATACAATAATATCTCTGAGGCACCCCTTGTAAAGAGTGGAAGGAAGCACAGGATCGCTGGTGTGGAAAGTCAGTGTGTGCAAAATGGATGCACACAGTGCGTGCTCTGGGGTATGCATAGGTGTTAGTAATGGGAGGGAACAATGAGGCCAACATCATCCTCAAATACAGATCTAGACAGAGGCTAACGGCAGGTCACTCACCCAGACGTACACACTGACACATATCTGTTGGCCCATAGTTGGGTGCAGACTACCTCCTGCAGTTTGTGCACCTATACTTGCCCAATGTGTATGTTCCTATCCTGTTCCTAATTCAGATTCCCTAATTGCTGAAGGATGGCAAAGGGTCCCACCAGGGGCGGATTGTGGGAAATAGTGGCCTGGGATGATTTTTCTCCATACTGGCCCATGGGTACCCAATTAAACATTACAATTTGGTGAGTCACCAAATACAGAATAAAGGGACCATAAAATATACACAGAAATGCACAGACAAACTAAACTGGAAATCACAACACGTTAGACTGTATGTAATGCAGCAATGGAAAAAACAGAAAAATACCATCATTCCTCATATAAACATCAAACAATAAATCAAGAACTATAAAACATCAATCACAATAGGAAAATCATACTAAAAATATCTATATTTCAAAACTGCTGATGAATAGAACCTCCAGTAATTTAACTCGTATACAAATTTTTGAAAATTTCCCTAACACCAATAAATATTTCAAAAACAGCAGACATCAAATAATAATCAATAATTAAAACTAATAAGGATTAGAAAAAAATCCCCGGTTCTCCATACCTGGCCACTTTTAATTCCAGTCACCTTGAGATGGTCATGAATTAGTTGTTCTCTAGCACAGTGGTTCTCAACCTTTTTTCTGTCGGGACACACCTGATTGATGGCTCCTACCTGCGTGACACACTGAACACATGACCATCATAGGGCTAAATGTAAAAGTACAGTTTGCATCCACAGGAAACCCCCTGACCCACAATTATGGATGTAAAGCAGAATTATGACATTCCCCATACAACTCACCTTACAAAAAATATATTCTGGTTCTAGTGTCATCTCAGTAATAGCAACACAAACTCCATCTACCAGGTTCAATAGCCCTACTTATGAAAAGAACATAAGAACATAAGAACATAAGAAAATGCCATACTGGGTCAGACCAAGGGTCCATCAAGCCCAGCATCCTGTTTCCAACAGTGGCCAATCCAGGCCATAAGAACCTGGCAAGTACCCAAAAACTAAGTCTATTCCATGTAACCATTGCTAATGGCAGTGGCTATTCTCTAAGTGAACTTAATAGCAGGTAATGGACTTCTCCTCCAAGAACTTATCCAATCCTTTTTTAAACACAGCTATACTAACTGCACGAACCACATTCTCTGGCAAACAAATTCCAGAGTTTAATTGTGCGTTGAGTAAAAAGAACTTTCTCCGATTAGTTTAAATGTGCCCCATGCTAACTTCATGGAGTGTCCCCTAGTCCTTCTACTATCCGAAAGAGTAAATAACGATTCACATCTACCCGTTCTAGACCCTCTCATGATTTTAAACACCTCTATCATATCCCCCCCCTCAGTCGTCTCTTCTCCAAGCTGAAAAGTCCTAACCTCTTTAGTCTTTCCTCATAGGGGAGTTGTTCCATTCCCCTTATCATTTTGGTAGCCCTTCTCTGTACCTTCTCCATCGCAATTATATCTTTTTTGAGATGCGGCGACCAGAATTGTACACAGTATTCAAGGTGCGGTCTCACCATGGAGCGATACAGAGGCATTATGACATTTTCTGTTTTATTCATCATTCCTTTTCTAATAATTCCCAACATTCTGTTTGCTTTTTGACTGCCGCAGCACACTGAACCGACGATTTCAATGTGTTATCCACTATGACACCTAGATCTCTTTCTTGGGTTGTAGCACCTAATATGGAACCCAACATCGTGTAATTATAGCATGGGTTATTTTTCCCTATATGCATCACCTTGCACTTATCCACATTAAATTTCATCTGCCATTTGGATGCCCAATTTTCCAGTCTCACAAGGTCTTCCTGCAATTTATCACAATCTGCTTGTGATTTAACTACTCTGCACAATTTTGTGTCATCTGCAAATTTGATTATCTCACTCGTCGTATTTCTTTCCAGATCATTTATAAATATATTGAACAGTAAGGGTCCCAACACAGAACCTGAGGTACTCCACTGTCCACTCCCTTCCACTGAGAAAATTGCCCATTTAATCCTACTCTCTGTTTCCTGTCTTTTTAGCCAGTTTGCAATCCCACGAAAGGACATCGCCACCTATCCCATGACTTTTTACTTTTCCTAGAAGCCTCTCATGAGGAACTTTGTCAAACGCCTTCTGAAAATCCAAGTATACTATATCTACCGGTTCACCTTTATCCACATGTTTATTAACTCCTTCAAAAAGTGAAGCAGATTTGTGAGGCAAGACTTGCCCTGGGTAAAGCCATGCTGACTTTGTTCCATTAACCATGTCTTTCTATATGTTCTGTGATTTTGATGTTTATAACACTTTCCACTATTTTTCCTGGCACTGAAGTCAGGCTAACCGGTCTGTAGTTTCCCGGATTGCCCCTGGAGCCCTTTTTAAATATTGGGGTTACATTTGCTATCCTCCAGTCTTCAGGTACAATGGATGATTTTAATGATAAGTTACAAATTTTTACTAATAGGTCTGAAATTTCATTTTTAGTTCCTTCAGAACTCTGGGGTGTATACCATCCGGTCCAGGTGATTTACTACTCTTCAGTTGTCAATCAGGCCTACCACATCTTCTAGGTTCACCGTGATTTGATTCAGTCCATCTGAATCATTACCCATGAAAACCTTCTCCATTACGGGTACCTCCCCAACATCCTCTTCAGTAAACACCGAAGCAAAGAAATCATTTAATCTTTCCGCGATGGCCTTATCTTCTCTACGTGCCCCTTTAAACCCCTCGATCATCTAACGGTCCAACTGACTCCCTCACAGGCTTTCTGCTTCGGATATATTTAAAAAAGTTTTACTGTGAGTTTTTGCCTCTACAGCCAACTTCTTTTCAAATTCTCTCTTAGCCTGTCTTATCAATGTCTTACATTTAACTTGCCAATGTTTATGCTTTATCCTATTTTCTTCTGTTGGATCCTTCTTCCAATTTTTGAATGAAGATCTTTTGGCTAAAATAGCTTCTTTCACCTCCCCTTTTAACCATGCCGGTAATCGTTTTGCCTTCTCTTCCACCTTTCTTAATGTGTGGAATACATCTGGACTGTGCTTCTAGAATGGTATTTTTTAACAATGACCACGCCTCTTGGACATTTTTTACTTTTGTAGCTGCTCCTTTCAGTTTTTTTTCTAACAATTTTTCTCATTTTATCAAAGTTTCCCTTTTGAAAGTTTTAGCACGAGAGCCTTGGATTTGCACACTGTTCCTTTTCCAGTCATTAAATCAAATTTGATCATATTATGATCACTATTGCCAAGTGGCCCCACCACCGTTACCTCTCTCACCAAGTCCTGTGCTCCACTGAGAATTAGATCTAAAATTGCTCCCTCTCTCGTCGGTTCCTGAACCAATTGCTCCATAAAGCTATCATTTATTCCATCCAGGAACGTTATCTCTCTAGCGTGACCCGATGATACATTTACCCAGTCTATATTGGGGTAATTGAAGTCTCACGCAACAACACTGGTGCAAGATCAAAATTTAATCACCACAATTTCTATGGTGGTTATTAGCAATTCCAATAATGGAAAGACTCAATTTTTATAGTGGCAACTCCATGCGTTCAACAAAACAGAATTCGAACAGGTCCCCCGACACGGTCCCGTGTTTCGCTGGGCTGCTTCGGGAGGGACCAGGGGTATATTTTAATCTAAGACATAAAACAAATATCAATGAGTATAAACAATGGTGAAGAAAGGCTACACAGTACCGACCTTTACAAATGTACATACCTTTATGAAAATACCCAGAGCGCGCAAGCTCACACAGGTGTAGGGCATTTAAACACAGAAAAGGCGCGAACGTGACAGCTCTCGCGAGAGCTGTCAACTTACAGCTGGTCTCGGCGGATCCGCACAGTGGATACCCATCTAATAAAACAGGTACCACTCAATTTCTTTATTGAGGCCAGAGGGGGCTACCGTGTCTAGAATAAAGATCCATCTCTGCTCCCTCCTGCCTAGGATCTCGGGGTAGTTGCCTCCCCGGGGAGGGCGGCGCACAACCTCGATCACCAGGAAGGAGAGATCAGAGATGGTATGTTCGCATTCAAGCCAGTGGGACACCAGGGGTTCATCAAGTCTGTGTAAACGAATGTTAGAACAATGTTCAATTATTCGAGTTTTTAACATGCGTGTGGTTTTACCCACGTAGAGCAACGGGCATGGGCACTTCACAATATATATCACCCCTTTAGTGAGACAGTCCGAGGAAGAGCGAAGTTTGAACACCCGCCCCGTAAGTGGATGTATGAATTCTGACATATTGGCTGTGTGGCTGCACATAGTGCAATGACCACAAGGACCATGTATTCCTAAGTTGTCAGATGAATCAATGAATGGGTAAGTATGCACTAGCCTGTCTCGTAGATTTCTGCCACGCTTAAAAGTAAAACGAAGCGGGCCATGTAACAGTTCTGTGAGTGAAAGTGCTGACCAGTGTCACCGTATCGTCTCAGCAATGGTGCTCCCCATTATTGAAAATGGCAAAATACAGTTGTTAGATTCATCAGGCGAACTGGAGGATGGTAAAAATAGCCAGTCCCGGTTTGTGTATAGCGCTCTCTTAAAAGCTCTCTTGACTACCCTATGGGGATAGCCGCGGTCCAGAAAACGGTTGATCATTACTCTTGCCTGTGTTAGAAATTCCAGGCGGGTGGAGCATAAGCGGCGTAAACGTAAGAACTGGCCTGTTGGGATATTGTCGCGCAAGGCGCGAGGATGACAACTCTGATACTGTAATAGAGTGTTCCGGTCAGTGTGCTTACGATAAATAGATGTTTCAAAATGCTCCTGACCTGCTGTATCAAAATAATCTAAAAAGCGATTTTCCAGCGGTGAATACAGAAGTTAAATTGTGTATGGGCATTGAGAGAGTTGAGCCAATCCAGAAAACAATAAAATTGTATATCTGTGCCCATCCAAATCACCAAGACGTCGTCAATGTACCTACGCCAAAGGTAAATGAATCTGAACCACTCAGAGGAATAAATAAATTGACTCTCAAAATTATCCATAAAGGAGACAGCCAAACTGGGGCCATAGTGGCCCCCATAGCTGTGCCTTTAATACTGTTTGAAGTATGAATCATGGAACTGAAAGAAATTCTCAGTGAGGGCTAGTTCAGATAACTGCATTAAAAAAGAAGTAGGTACACGATGAGGTCGTGGGCGTTTGTCCAAAGTGTGTGAGATCACTTGAAGTGCTTCAGTCTGAGGAATATTTGAATATAGTGAAATAACATCAAGTGTAACAAAAAAGAATGGGTTAGGGGGAAATGGCAGTTCAGATAATATGGAGATCAAATGAGTGGAGTCCCTCACATATGACTGAATTAGCGACACAAAAGGTTTTAGAAAAAGTCCACAACTGGGATAAGGGTTCAAGAAGAGAGCCAATGCCCGAGACGATAGGACGACCAGGCGGATGCGTCAGCGTTTTATGGATTTTGGGTAACGTGTAGAACTGTGGCGTAACAGGATGTGGGGTGGTGAGAAATTTCCCTTCTTTAGTTGTAATAATATGCCGGTCTAATGCTTCCTGAACAAGTTGTTTAATAGTACCCTGTAGTTCTTCGGTGGGATCAGTCAATAATGGGCTATAGAATTCACGGTCACTCAATTGGCGAACAACCTCAGTGTCATAATCAGAACGGTCCTGGACGACGAACCCGCCACCCTTGTCCGCTGGTTTAATCATGATGGAATGATCCCTGCTTAAGGACATTAAAGCATGTGTCTCGTCTCTAGTCATATTGTACCGAATAAATCGTTTGGATAAAAAAATCGTGCGTACATCCCTACTGACTAGGCGTTCAAAAGCACCGAGGGAGACATCAATAGGGCCTGGGGGATCCACCGAGACCGCGGGCGCATAACTGACATATCCGTAGATGTGTCAGTATCCAAAAAGAATAATTTAAGTCTCAGCAAGCGAAAAAAGCGGTGGAGGTGTGTGAATACATCAAATATATCACCCTTAATCGTGGGGACAAAGGAAAGTCCTTCTCTAAAACCCTTAATTCACATTCAGAAAGACCATGTGAGGATAAGTTGAACACAGTCTCCTCCCGGTTTACTGCCACGGATCCGCTTGTGATCGTGTTTACACTAGCTGGTCTCTGTGCTCGCTGGACTGTTATAGTTCCCTTCGCTCGCGATCCCCGGGTGTTGCGTTGACCGTGGCCCGAGTCTAAAAAAGATGCCGCGATCGATGCATACCGAGAGGATGCAGAGAGTCCCAAAGCAGAGTCGGAGGAAGTTTGACCAGTCTGTTCGCTGAATAGCGGTGCGCCATCTTGAGGTTGTTGTCCGCGATTCCAACGCTGAGCCCCTCCCCGAGGGCGTTGTACTGCCTGCTCTTCTGATGAGGAGTCTCCTGACGAAGAAGAGTCCTCGGCAAAGGTAACCTTCTTGGCAGGTTTCTGACTCATCCATCTGTATACGTACCCCGTCTGATAATCAGTAGCGTCCCGCTGGAATTTGCTGAATTTAACCGCTTTCAATTCAGAGCGGAACTTGGATAAATTTGCTTGAAATTCCTGAAGTTGCTGATCGAACAGGTCCACCACTGTAGATGATTTAATCGTCTCAGTTTTAAGAGAGACTTCTGCTTTCAACTGGTCAATAAGCTCTTTATTAGTTTCGATGATCAGCACCATCAAATCCAAAGAGCATTTATTGAGTATTTATTCCAGCACGCTAAAAATGCGGGGTTGTCAGTGTGGAGACGAGGCTCTTTTTGAATACGGGAGTCCCCTGGGTATCCGGCGAAGGCGACAATATTCTATAAGTGTTGATGAGTGGGAGCTCAGCCCTGGTCAATCGCTTCTGAGTATTGATCAGATCCGTCCAGGTCACTGGAGGAATGGTATCCAAGGAGGAGTCCTCAAAGAAAGGATTAGCTGTAAGTACCACCCGCGTTCACTGCGGCTTCCGAATAACTAAACGTGTAATCGTCAGTAGCCATAACATGCTCCGATAGAGCGGCACTAGTCCAAATGAAGAAGGAGCAAACCCTTGCACATAAGCAAGTATCACGCAACAACACTGGTGCAAGATCAAAATTTAATCACCACAATTTCTATGGTGGTTATTAGCAATTCCAATAATGGAAAGACTCAATTTTTATAGTGGCAACTCCATGCGTTCAACAAAACAGAATTCGAACAGGTCCCCCGACACGGTCCCGTGTTTCGCTGGGCTGCTTCGGAGGGACCAGGGGTATATTTTAATCTAAGACATAAAACAAATATCAATGAGTATAAACAATGGTGAAGAAAGGCTACACAGTACCGACCTTACAAATGTACATACCTTTATGAAATACCCGGAGCGCGCAAGCTCACACAGGTGTAGGGCATTTAAAACACAGAAAAGGCGCGAACGTGACATAGGTTTGCAGAAATTGTTTTCAGCGTTCTATTCATCTCTCTCAGTTTGACCGTTAACCTCTGCCTACCATCCTCAGCCTAAGTCCAAGGCGAGGTCAAATTTTTGACATAATGCTCTCCAAAGCTTTGCAATAAATTGCACTCCCCTGTCAGATAGGATATGCTTAGGCATCCCATGAAGGCAGAAGATGTGTTTAATAAAGAGTTTTCCTAACTCTTTAGCAGAGGGTAATCCTGGTAACGCTACAAAAATGTGGCCATTTTGGAGAAGCGGTCAACAGTAACCCAAATGGTGTTATTTCTGTTGGATGGTGGCAGGTCTACCACGAAATCGGTTGCTATATGAGTCCATGGTTCATCCGGCAATGGTAGAGGCTGTAACAGGCCCCAAGGACATCCGGCTGGTGGTTTTTGCTTGGCACAGACAGCGCAGGAACTCACATAAGCTTGTATGTCCTTTTTCATGGTTGGCCACCAGTAGTACTGCTGTAACATAGCTAGGGTGCAACTCTGTCCCAGATGGCCAGCCAGACGGGAATCGTGCGCCCACTTCAACAGCTTCTTCCTTGGATTTCTGGCCACCACCATCTTCCCGGCAGGTACCCACATGAGTGGCTGCAAGAACCACTCTTCTGGGGGTCAATGATGTGACGGGGTTTGTCTGGCACATCCTGCGGGGAGAAGGATCGTGACAAGGCATCCGCCCAAGTGTTCTTCTTCTCTCCTGGACGATACTTCAGAAAGAAGTCAAATCTGTTAAAAAAACAGGGACCATCTTGCTTAATGGTGATTGAGTCGCTGAGCCATGTCTGAGGTACTCCAAATTTTTGTGATCGGTGTATACTACAATTTGGGTGTTTGTGCGCCTTCCAGCCAAGGATGCCACTTTTCAAAGGCCAGCTTGATTGTGAGTAACTCTTTGTGTCTCATTCCATAATTTCTTTCGGCAGGCGAGAACTGCCTTGAGAAGTAGGAGCAAGGATGGAGCACATTAGATTCCCTATACTGGCTTAAAACCGCTCCCACACCGTCTGATGCGTTGATCTTGACAATGAACGGATGATGTGGATCAGGATGGCGGAGGCATAGCTTCTTTTGAAAAGCCTCTTTGAGCGTCAGAAAGACTGATATGGCTTCAGGAGACCAATTGGCTGGATGGCTCCCTTCTTGGTCATAGCAGTTAGAGGGACTGTCAATGATGAGTAGTTTTTAATATAGGAATGATAGTAATTGGTGAAGCCCAAGAAGCGGCGCAGTGCTTTCAGGCCTGTAGGTTGGGGTCCAGTCCCAGATACTTTCTAATTCTTGGGGTCCATCTGAAACCCGTTCTTAGAAACAATGTATCCCAGGAAGGGTACAGACTCCTTGTGGAATTCACATTTTTCAAGCTTTCATATAGGTGGTACTCACTAGGGATGTGAATCGTTTTTTGACGATTTAAAATATCGTCCGATATATTTTAAATCGTCAAAAATCGTTAGAGGCGATATTTAATAGGAATTCCCCCGATTTATCGTCAAAAATCATAAATCGGGGGAGGGCGGGAAAACCGGCACACTAAAACAACGCTAAAACCCACCCCGACCCTTTAAAATAAATTCCCCACCCTCCCGAACCCCCCCCAAAATGCCTTAAATTACCTGGGGGTCCAGTGGGGGGGGTCCCGGTGTGATCTTTTACTCTCGGGCCTCCGGTGCGTTGTAGAAATGGCGCCGGCGCTACCTTGCCCTGTCATATGACAGGGCAAAGGTAGCGCCGGCGCCATTTTGTTTTTTGTCCCTGACGTCAGGAGCGTAGGAGATCGCTCCTGGATCCCCGCTGGACCCCCAGGGACTTTTGGCCAGCTTGGGGGGACCTCCTGACCCCCACAAGACTTGCCAAAAAGTCCAGCGGGGGTCCGGGAACGACCTCCTGCACCCGAATCGTTTTGCCGTACAAAATGGCATTTTGTATGGCAAAACGATTCGAGTGCAGGAGGTCGTTCCCGGACCCCCCCGCTGGACTTTTGGCAAGTCGGGGGACAAAAAAACAAAATGGCGCCAGCGCTAACCTTTGCCCTGTCATATGACAGGGCAAAGGTGGCGCCGGCGCCATTTCTACAACGCACCGGAGGCCTGAGAATAAAAGATCACACCGGACCCCCCCCCTGGACCCCAGGTAATTTAAGATCTGCACGCGGCCAAATATACGCATATATGGGCACACACACAGGTCTTTTAAAATTATCCTCTCTGTGTTTATATACCATGGTCTGAATAATACAACATTCGGGAGGCAATGTTTCAAAATTGCCTGCATTGGTGAATAGCCCTTGCATATTTTTACTCATGAGCTTAGCATCAATTTTCAAAGGGAACTTGAACATTTCCTCAGGAGAGAAAGTACTCAGAGCTTTGCAGCTTCTTTTTCTGCAGTTACCTATTGAAAAGTCAAAACTTCCCGCATTGCTGCCTTGCCCACCCAATAGTAAAATTGTATGCACTGTGGATCAACGGTCGTAATTTTACCCCCATAGAAGGCGAGCAATTTACCTGGGTAAAAAACCTTTGATAATTGCCCTCGTAGAGGTATACTGAAAACAGTGCCCATGGCCTCTGTTCCGGCCGATGCTACACCGTGCACTGGCTGCAGCGCATGGTTTAACCTGCAATTGGACGCACATTTTGGATGCGAGTCCATTACTCCCGATACAAAACGAGGGTTAGCGAGTCCAATCGCGCACGTAGGTAACAGCATTCATCACATGCAAATGCACGTTGATGAGGCTATTATCTATTCCTCCCATGCAAAAAATGTGCGCCCGAGGCTCCGGAGCAGGCGTTTTTGGAGAAGCCCAAAAAGTGTACAGAAAAGCAGAAAATCCTGCTTTCCTGTACATCCTCCAACTTAATATTGTGGCATTATTAAGTCGGAGGAACTAAAAAATTAGAAATGTCCCCCCCCCCCCCCCCCCAAAAAAAAAAAAGTGTGCTGTGGACAAGGTTAGGAAAACGGACACTCTAAAATTGAACGTCCGTTTTCCTAACCCGCAGTGACAGCCACCTCTCTGGGCACCTGCTGCCGAGGAGGCACTAGGGGCGCACAATGCCCCCTAGTGACTCCTTTTACCACGGCAGCCCATTTGCATTTTGTATTGGGCGCCCCGGAGAGGTGGATCCGAGCGCCCCTTTAACACGCGCCGATATTGCATCGGCCTGATTGTGCATAATTTCTGGGGCCACACAAATTCAGCCTGGTTTGGGAGATCTTTGACTGTGTCCCATGGAGATTTTTCACATCCATAATTTTTTTTTTTTGCACTCTAGCCTTCCCCAGATTTCTACTGTGATGCATTCGGCATTTTTTCCATTTGTGATCAGTCCACTGGCTATGTCCGTATTTAGATCGATTAGACTTGGTGCTGTTTATCCACTCATGCTCAAAACTGATTTAAGTCCTTGTACCAGGGTGCCCATAAGAAAGAATCATAGCCTCAGCTGTTACAAAACAGAGCCAGGATACTGCCTACTTGCACCAAAAATTATGAACATATCAATTCTATTCTCTATAATTTACAGCAGCTACCTATAGCAGCAAGAGTGCAATTTAATACATTGTTTTCACTTTAAAATGTCTTCATAGAGGGAACCCGCAATACTTGGTGGATTGATTAAGCTATTATGAATGTGATGGATCTTAAGATCCTTCCAACAGGGTTTTCTCAATGTCCCCTCGTTGTCTAGAGCAGTGGTCCCCAACCCTGTCCTGGGGGCCCACCAGCCAGACGGGTTTTCAGGATATCCACAATGAATATGCATGAGAGAGAATTTGCATGTTATGGAGGCAGTGCATGCAAATTTTCTCTCATGCATATTCATTGTGGATATCCTGAAAGCCCGACTGGCTGGTGGGCCCCCAGGACGGGGTTGGGGACCACTGGTCTAGAGCCTCCTTAGAATATACCAGGCATTCTGCTTTCAGAAGCTTCGGAATGCACATTTGAGAAGAACTTATTTACACTTCAGAAAGAAAGTGAAAATGCAGCTCTTCATTGAGTCATTTGGGTAAAGACTCACTAGCCTACAGAGAGAAGAGTTGACAGGTTAGGATAATTTGAGTAGCATTATTTTGTTAATTATTTTACTTGTTTGTCTAGTATATAAACTGTGATATGTGTCTGATTTATGCATATGGGTATCATTTGTGATGGTCTGTTTTTTTCTACTGTCTTGGATTGATTACTGTGTTTTTCTTATTGCATTATATCCACCCAGATATAAGCATGATCAGCGGATAATCCTGTTTTAGGAAATGAAGCAGAATGTAGCAATCTATAGAAATAAGACTTTGCTCGTGCTCTGTTTAATCTTTATTCTGGACCACGCCAGTTCCTCTGAAGGTCAGGGCTTCCTCACTAGTCAGAAGTAGATGGAGTGTTACGATCTGAGGAGATGGCACCTCCTTGCTTGCTGTGACTAATTTCCTGAAAATCAGAGCGGCGTTCTGTCTCTCTCACATGAAGGGATGAGCATTCAGGTCGTAATCCCTGATGCAGAAATTCAACTGACTAGTGCTAACCTTGACAAATTGAGCTACCTTGCTGCCCTGTGTGCAGCGTATTGGAGTGCAAGGAAAGTCCTTGAAGAGAGATTTCTAATTACAAAAAAAATATTGTTTTTCTACTGTAGAGAAACGCATGGTAACTATTTATTAACTCTTTAAATGCAAGCAAATTGTGTATTTGCTAAATATAGTACAGTATGTTTCAAGAAGACATGTTATAAAAGAACAAGAACATAGTTTTTCCTCAATTATTCATGGTATAATTAACAAACAAACACAAAATGAACAAACACCCATTTAAGAGTGCATTACAAATATCAAATTCATTAGATAAAATCAGATACAACATTTTTTTGAACACCTGTGGGTGTCATTTTTGTAAATAATTTAAACTTTAATAAAAATTGTCTGTAGGACATTGTCTTGACCTTGACCTCTCCTTCTCCTGGCACCAACATGCTTTGCTGCTTACCCTCCTTTCCTTCTGCCTGGAGATGCTCCATGTGTTCTAAAGTTGAAACAAACCTTGCAAAGTGGCGACAGTGTATGTGGTCTGAACGCATTGTAAATTCGGAACAGCTTAAGGTCAAGGACTGCCTGTACTGTAGATATTCATGTCTTATTCTTACATGATAAAGTAGAAAATAAAAGAACTCTCCTAGGGGTTGCTTTCTTGTATGATATGCAAGCCCATCAAAATTCTCAGAACTTGGATGTGTGTTTTTTGTTGTTTTTATTTCTGGGTAAATAGGAGAGTTCATTTTGTACCAGATATACTAAGCTTTTAGGGGTAGATTTTTAAACGTGTGTGCGCGCTACTCGGCGCGCGCACATGGATGTGCGATTTTATAACATGCGTGCATGGCAGGCGCGCATATTATAAAATCCGGGGTGGTGTGAGCAAAGGGGGGGGGTGGAATATTGCAAGTTTCGCGTGGCGACACATCGCAACCTCCCCCAGTTGTAAATAAGTTACGTGCGCTGGCAGCCTGCCGGCGTGCGATCTCCCGGCACAGCGGCACATGGCCGCTGTGCCAACCGCCTCCAAGCCCCGCCCCGGACCACCCCTTGGAAGAGGCCTGGCTCTTGTGCGCGTAACAGGGGATATGCACGTGGCCGGGCCTCTTCTAAAATTTGTGCGGTGCGCACAAGGCCCAGCCATGCATGTAATTCCTGGATTTTACGCTCGGAGGGGTTTTAAAATTGGGCCGTTAGTTTTTTTTTTTCCTGTAGATGCAAAAGGGGATAATTTTGAAAAACCGTATGCTAAGTTAAGCCAGCAAATATGCGCATAAGTTGTGTCGATTTTCAAAGCGGACTTGCGTGCATAAGTTGGCTTTGAAAATGATCCCGGCAAAACCATGCGCACATGACAACACCCGCTGTTTCGTGTGCATAGGTTTCGCCGAGAGAATTTAAATGCCTCCTTTTTCAAATCTAAACACAATACGCATAAGTTCCAGTCCCTTCCAGCTCCATCCCCTGGAATGCCTCTTCCCTGTGCTCATACAGGGGTGAATGTTCAAATGTACGTGCATATTTTCGCTTGCGTGCTCACATCTACATGCGTAAAAAGGGAATGATCTAAACTGGTTCCAAGATTTATGTACGCAAGTTGCTATTTTATAAGAGACTTAGCGGTGATTTATTCATGCAGTTTTACCTCTGCTAACTGTCTTGCACAGTTGATATCAGACAGGTCTGTTGTCAACTATTGCTTGGGTGGGAGGTCTGGGTGAATTGGGAGAAGTTGAGGCTGAAGGACAGGGAGGATCTCGATGACCTGGAGAAGGACTGGGTGAACTGGTGGAGGAATCAGAAAACTGGTCATTTCAATGATGCACACATGTTTTAAAATATAGCAAGCTACACATGGCAATCAGGGTTTTACGGGAGCAAGTCTTTTTTTTTTTGCCTGAAAATTATTCACACGTATGTTTATAAAATAAGTAGGAAAAGAATGCATGTTCAATACATTGAAATACACTTTTTCAATGCACTGCAGGTATTCACGCTTATGTGTATTTTATAAACTGCAAGTACTGTACCTGATGCATGCAGGTTAGAGAATACTGTAGTAGTTCTCCGCACGGCCATGCACGTGTGTATATGGGGCTGTGCGGTCATCCTCACAGTGTCCGTGCATGAACATTTTACATGTAACGGGCCATCTAGGCAGACAAAGCACTACTTTTGACTGCAGAAGTCCCCTTCCTCCTCGCCTCTGAGGGTAATTTTCAAACCCATTTACAAGGATAAATCATTGCTTTACCCACATAAATGGTCTCTTGTAAAACTGACCACTGGATATTGCCCTTTTTGTGCTTTTTTTTACCTGCATATGAAAAAGGCAGTCCGGGAGAAGGGGCGGGGTTTGGGCAGACATTATTAAAGCTCACGCCTTTAATTTTAGACAGTAGGCAGACAAACGTCCTTGAGAAAACTACCCGCTCACGTTAGCAGGTATAAATGTGTGTTGGAAGTTTTTCTTGGGATAATTTTGTCACTGCACGTATGTACTGTCACTTTAAGAATGAGTGTAAACTTTGTGTGTAAAAGAATACCCTCAGACTTTGCACTCATATAAAATGTTTTGGCAGAACTGGCCTTTTGAAGGTGTAAGATGAGGGTAAGAACAGTTTGAGTGTTACCCAGTTACCTATAAAGAAGAATTAGTTCTCCCTCAAGCACAGCCCATCCTACGTGAAGCAGTATCAAATGGATCCATTTTATCTGGACATGCTGGGTCAGTTGTGGTTAAGCCCCCAGTGTAACTCCTACGTTACTTAGAGAAAATGGAGCACATTCATAAACAGAATTGATAAACAATAAATAAATAAATAAATAAATAAATAAAATAAAAACAGGGCCGGTCCAATGTCTCCAGATAATATATGGTCCAAGTTAGTAAACCTGACAATGCTGTGCAGCAGGAGGCAGGTCACTCTAGTCCCCCCGAGGGCCACAGGTTGGTTGGGTTTTCGGGATATCCATAATGAATAAGCATGAGATTCATTTGCATGTAGTAGAGACCACTGTGGACAAATGCTTTTCATGCACGTTTGCATATAGATATCCTGAAAACCCACCTGGCGTGCAGAACAAGGACTGACGTTGCCTGCCTCTGCTGCACAGCAAATAGTGTGCGTGCACACCCGCCGCTCACTAATCTACAGCAGGGACTGTCAGCGCAAACTTTAAAATACTAGAATAAAGTCGGAATCGGGTGTGAGGTTTGCACCCAGTTGGATTCTCTTTTCAATTGTGGCCCTTAAAAAGAAGAGCATTTAATTTAGCCAGGGGTTTAGGTTGAGGCAGGTGAGTCTCAGTGGTGACCTAAGAATTTGGAACCAGCTGATTCTGATAATGTTTTCTTTTTTTCCCCTTCAGCAAAATATATTGGCTGCTACGTGGATGACACACACCGGCGAGCCCTGCGTGGAGTCTCCTTTTTTGACTACAAAAAGATGACGGTGTTCCGTTGTCAGGACAACTGTGCAGAACGGTAATTTCAGCTCCTCCGCAATACGTCTTTCTTGTGATATCCCTAGCTTCGTCTTCTCCCTTCCTGGTGTTTGAAGAATATTTACCTGCCACCAGACGCTCTGCAGAATAGCAGCCCCCGTACAAAAGATTTGTCTGTTTACGGTAGCCTAAGGGCCGACGGACTAATCTGCAGTCAGCCACGAGAAACCTTTCTCACGATAACCAGGGCATTTATTTAATATGTAAATTAATTTGGTGTGGTGATTTTTTTTTGCATCAAGATCTGTACAAAAGCTCACGCTTTATCGCCAAAAAAAAAAAAAAAAAAGTAACTACAAGTTTCACAGAAAACCACCGATTTTTGGGATGTTTCCTCGCAAAAAGGTCATTTTTCAAAAGGCCGTGCCCATCAATACACGCTATTTTATAACCTATGCCTGCATGTCTGGAGATGTATGCAGGACTGCTCCTTTGCTACTGCTCCTTGTTAGGCGCAGGAGGGGAGAGAGAGAGAGAAACTCTTTATAAGGCCCAGTCTGATACTCTTATGGACCATTGTAAGGGGGCACTTTGATTCGGGGTGAGTTTTCGGGAGGTGGGTTGGGGTTAGGAGGGGTGTTACAGACCCATTCAGAGGTATTCATTGTAAAATTGACATCATCAGACCGAGTGCTATTAAAGAGGCTTTTTCTCCCTCTGCCGATGTTCATCAGAATCCTGCGCCTGAACAAGGAGCTGCAGCACATAACACGCACGCACCGGCTGAGGAAAATTCAGAGTTACGTGAATCCGTGCTGGCCCCGCCTCTGGAGCCTCCAGGCCTTGCCCCTTTCCCACCTACTTTTCCTGGGTACGCGTACATCGACGTATGCACGCCCTTCCCAGCCATTTAAAGTTCGCGTAGCTCCCGCTTGGATCACTTATGCACCTAAATGGGCGGTTTTTTTGCGCGCGGCTTTTAAAATCTACCTTATAATGTTGCTATGCAAAATTTGCTAATGTACCGATTTGCATGATTCTTCAGCCGACTTGTGATTTTGCATAAGTTTTGCATGTCTCTTCACCAACGCAAAATTGCGTGTACGAAAATGGCAGTTAGTGCACATAAAAATGTGCCAGTGGCACACATTTGCCATTTTTCTGCGCATTATCACATTTGCGAAGGCATTCACACTCTATTATTAGTGTTATTATCATATTTATTCATCACATCCCATGGTATCTCAATGCTGCCTCTTAGGGCACTGGGGTCCTGTTTTGTGCACTCGACAAAGAGTGCGTGGGACAGTGGCCACCGATGCAAAGTTTGCCAGTTTCTGGCTCACATCTTCCAAATTCTGCTCCCTCTGGAAAATATTTCTAGCCCAGGTGGACTGAGCCAAAAAAACTCACACTGACCTATGTGATTAATGGGGAGGGCAAAATAAAACTGTAAAGTGAGATTGTATGATGAGCTGTGACAGAAATATTGTAAGTTCTTCAATACTTCCAGTAAAATACGCTGCGTAATGTGCCATCATTTTTATTAAGTATAACATGAAATATAGCTCAGGGATGGCCAGCTCCAGTCCTCGAGAGCCACAGACAGGCCAGGTTTACAGGATCTCCCCCACTGAATATGCATGAGATAGATGTGCACACGCTGCCTTCACTGTATGCAAATCTACCTCATGCATATTCATTGTGGGTATCCTGAAACCCTGGCCTCTTTATGGCTCGAGAACCAGAGTTGGCCACCCCTTGTCTAGCACGACTGATTACAATTGCTATGAGAATAACAACTCCACAGCTTCCCAACATCCTTATGCCAGAATAACAAATGAGGGGAGAAACTTCAAGCATTTAAGTCATCTTTGCTCATGTCTCAATATCAAGTGAATTCTGCTTTACATTTTTTTCCTGTTTCTCCCTGCCCTGCCCCCACCCCCCATATCCT
The DNA here is from genome assembly GCF_901001135.1 of Rhinatrema bivittatum. NCBI lineage: Eukaryota > Metazoa > Chordata > Amphibia > Gymnophiona > Rhinatrematidae > Rhinatrema > Rhinatrema bivittatum. The sequence continues at coordinate 27,533,945 of NC_042625.1, forward strand.
ACTGCATGTACCAGAGAAAAACAAGACCACAAAGGGATACGTGGTGAAGGATTATTATTGTTATTGTTAACCCAGGGGTTTCTTCCTGCTGTGGGCTTCAGAACTGGCTTCAACTCATTTTATAACTCCCCCCACTGCTGTCTCCCATGTAGCCCAGTCATCACAGGCCCAGTCCTTGGCCCAGGGCCACAGACCACAGCTCCTTCTGGAGCCTGGAACGCAGGCACCCTCAGTCTGGCCACTAGGTGTCGCCATTGCACGATGACAGACCTCTCTCCCCTCAGAGTCCACGAAGGCTCCTCCCCAAGGAGCAGAGTCCTGGCTCAGGAATTGAAGGCTCCTTTTCCCCGTACGGCTGCGCACGGCACTTCCACTGAGTCACCAGGCCCAGCTTGAAGCTTCAACATCATATTAAAAAATCTGCCATCTTACTGTATATGAGATTGATATAGTGCCTTAATTCAAGGTGCTGAGTGTTTGCATTTCCTACTCTCGAACTAACAAGGGCTTTTGAACTGCATGACACGGAGTGGCTCGCAAGCTTCCCTATAATTCTTTGTATGCTTCTCAGAAGAAGGTTTATTAGTAAGTTCTTTTGCAACAAATGCCCTCCTAGAAATCTCAAGCCATCATTTTAACATATGCTGTAGGTTCCGTTCCGGAGTTAGAGTTTTTTTCCTTGGCACTGCGAAGCTTTTTCTGTGCGGACAGACCACCACTCAGCTCATGAGGATTCGCATGAATGAAAGGATTACAGCACTGATTGAAGTAATCCCAAAAGCAGTGATTACTTATATTTACCTATGTCTATAAAAATAATTCACAGGAACGGTCTTTCTTGCTGAGACTGTAACATACAGCAGAAGGAACTATGAATTTGTTACAGCTGTAAATCATAAGTTTTAAATATTTTTTTAGGTGACTGATGAGATGGCATGCTCAAATTTAGTCAGTCGACTCCACATCTAAATCTTTTTTTTATATTACACTTTAGATAGATATATATATATTTTTTTTTGTCAATTACAACAAGGATAAACTTGTCAAGAAACTACAGAAATGTTATACATGAAGCAAAACAAAAACCTAGTCATAAAATATATCAAAAACATCAGCCCTCAATTCAAAAGAGGGAGGAGAACAGAACAGAAAAGTCTAAGGAAAGGCAAAGCATAATAGGTCTATAAATCAAATATCACAGCATCATTCGAGCAACAATTTTGGTATTCACAACTACCTGGTTTTGATCAAGAAAGAAACGCAATTGCTCAGGGAAAAAAATGTGATATCTATGCCCTGTATGCTTAACGATACATTTGCAGGTCCCAGCTGCCTCCCCAGACTCACTGGCACAGGATGCCCTCTGCTTGGCTGCCATTGGACACCCAGGCACGTGCACAGCTAAGACCTGGCAGAAGGATGCCTCAGGTGCGTGTGTGTGCCTGGATGCATTATTTGTCTGTGCCTTGGTGGGAAAGCCCGGCAGTTGCCCAGGGATGACATCACAAGCCCCTGGCTACTTATACCTACTTGAACCTGGATTCCTCACTTCGGCAAAATGTCTCCCGAGTAGCCTGCTTATCAGTGCATGTTGCTTGCTCTTGTTTCCTGCCTCTGTGGTTCCCGCTGTTGCTCTGGTATTCCTTCTCCTTGGTTGTCATGTGTCCCTCATCTTCTTGTGTGTCCTACTTCTGTTATCTCTCTTGGCCCTTCCTGCTTCTTCAGATTGACTTCTTGGCTTGGCTACAGATTCCTCTGATCGTTTCCTGGACCTGATTAATGCTTGCTTGCCGCCTGCCCTGATTGTGGTTCGTCTTTCAGATTCTGTCGCCTGCTGCTGGCCCCAACCTTGGTTCGTGCCCTGGACTCCCTTGTCTGCCACCTGCCCCAATCTTTGCTTGGACCTGGACATTCTCTTTCGCCTTGCCCCAGGACCTCCTAAGTCCTGCTGGCTGTCCGCATCTAGGGCTCAATCTGCAGGAACTACAGTTGGTATAGGTGAAGCTCCAGTTAGTCCTACCCAGGCACTTCTGCCTGCGGTCAGTAGGGGCCACATGGGTTTGCCCATTCGGCTGAGTCAACTACACCACTGCACAGGGGTCCACAATTGCATCAATCTATGAAGAAAGGTTGCTTCCTAATGCCAACACTTCCTGTGGCATAACTAAAAACAATTTCCTTTTATCCTGTGTAGATTTAGACACATCTAGGTATATCCAAATCTCCTTTTCATAATACATAGCTTGTGATTTACAAAAATACAAATTCAAAACCATATTAAGATCTTGTTCAACAATGAAATTGGCCAAAAGAGTACCCCTCTCCTCGATAGCAGTTTCAGAGCTATCCAACAAGGCAGATACATCCAAGCCTACTGCGTGAGCAAGCACAACAATAGGAAAACTCATTCAATAGACCTTCGTCTAATTGGTATGAAAAAATATTTTATTCAAAGGTGGAATATTTCTATCTGTTATCCCCAAGATGTCCACAAAATATTTCTTCTGTAAATCTCAAGGAGTAAAAAACAGGAGTCTTTGGAACTGCTTAATTTTCTTATGGTTTTTATCCTGAATTAAGGACAAATTCAAGACACACAAGTTCCACCTTTTCCTTCAAAACAGCTATATCTTCAGATTGTACATTACACATCTCAGCAACACCTCTAACTAAGAGAACTATATCTGAGGCCCAACTGGAAATGTCATTGTCCACCCATCCGGATATTATCTAAAGATACTTCTGAAGGTCTTGCCAGCAGTGGCAATGGCTTGCTCAACAGCTGAAGACTCGGCCAGCTGGAGCTTGAGGAGGACAAGAACGCCAGCAGATTTTCCCCAGCTAAAACCTACTCACTGCAAGCGCTGCAATAGTTCCCTCCCATGGTATTTCCATCCGGGGCTCGCTCCCCCTCTGTGCCGGTCACATCCACTTCATCACTGTTTGCTGGATCTGCAAGCAAGGATCCTAGCACCGCAGGCTGCCTCGGAAGCTGACGCCCAGGAGGAGAGAGAGTCACATCCAGACCCTGGGAGTCCAGATCTTCCCAACCCAGAACTCCAAGGGGTTCTTCCTGATGTGCCTGCCTTTCCGGATGTTCTTCCCTGCGTCTTCCCTGCCTCCAAGGGCTGTGTAAGGCGCGCGTGCATCAACCCAAGTGTCTTCGTCCGTGATGCCGTCGCATCCACCAAGTGTCTTCGTCTGTGATGCCGTCGCATCAACCAAGTGTCTTCATCTGTGATGCCGTCGCATCAACCCAAGTGTCTTCGTCTGCGATGCCGTCGCATCAACCCAAGTGTCTTCGTCTGCGATGCCGTCGCATTGACCATAGTCCTGTCTACGTGTCAAGGCCCGTCTGCCCTCAACCTCAGGCCAGGCCTGGTGCTCCATGCTGTTCCTAGCAGCAGGTCCGAAAGGGCTCGGAATGGTCGGAGGACCATTCAACTTCCAACATCCTTGGGTGTTGGCCTTGGGAGCTTGCAGGCCTGGCAGAGGGTCAGACAGTCAGCCACACTGGGACACACCGTCAACCCGCGGCCCGGCCCATAAGATCTGGGCTTGGGCCGAGGCCCAAGGGCACACTAAAACACCAGTGTGTAACAGAATGCAAGGCCTTAGAGGCCGCCTTCTCAACAGAATGCAAGGCCTTTAGAGGCCGTCCTTCTCAACAGGGAGGCTGTTCCACACATTCTCCACCCTCTCTGTAAAGAAATGTTTCATGAGATTACTCCTGAGTTTATCTCATTCCATGACTCCTCATTTTAGATCCTCTTTCACATTGAAAGAGGCTTGCCTCCTATGCATGGAAAACTTTGAAATATTTAAATGTCTCTATTAGAGATGGGCATTCAGGAGAAACGAAATAGGAAATGAGACAAAATATCCTATGTCGTTTCATTTCATTCTCAAAGCAGAACGATTGAAAATCTGACAAAACTTTGTTGGTTTTCATGTTTCGTTTTGAAAACCAATATAAAAAAAAGCGATCCATTGGGCCCAAGGCCAGGGCCTCGCCAAGGGAATAGGCTGAAGCCCAAAGCAGGGGCCTTGGTTTATGCCCAAGTGTAACACTGGGACTTGGGCTGGGCATAGGCCCAAGGTCAGGACCTCGCCTAAGCTACACCCTGACACAGGAACCAAGGTCTAGGACCAAGCATGACAACAGGGTCTCAGCCAAGGCCTGGGCCACATGCTGGGACCTCATTCGAGACCCCAAAAATTGTCCCTACCGTGCTCTGAAGAGGATCCAATGTTGTGACACAGGCCAGATGCCAGGGCCTTGGCCTGGACCCAGACCCAATGCTGAGTCCCAAAGCCTGGGCTTCAAAACCTGGGCCTTGGCATGGACCCAGGTCTGATGCTAGGCCTCAGCCTCAGTCTGGACTCAGGCCCGACATTGGATCAGGCCCTGGTGTCAGGCCTAGGTCCGGGCCGAGGCCCATGCATCAGACCCAGTCTCCAGACCAGGCTCTAGCATAAGGCCTAGGCCCAGGTGTCGTTGTCATCTGGATCTGAGCTGAGGTCCTGGCATCGGGAGCCAGTCTATGGGCTAGGCCCCAGTGTTGGGTCTGAGTCTGGGCTGAGGCACTGACCTCGAGACCAAGTTTCTGGACCGGGCCCTGATGTTGGGCCTGAGTCTGGGCCCTGGTATTGGGGTCCTGATGTCAGGCCTGGGTCCAGGCTGTGCTTCAGGCATTGGCCCCAGTCTCCAGACCTGGGGGTAGGCGGCGGACCCACGCCTGGAAACCTGTTTCTGATGCCTAGGCCTAGGCCGAAGACTCGGCCTTTCACAGGCCTAGGCCACCATAGGTCACCACGACCTTGGCTAGGCCCTACACAAGGCCCAGGCTTCAGCCTTGGCTTAGTCCTCATCTGCTGATCCCTTTTTTCCAGGTGAGAGGGATGGGTGGGGGTCACAGCTGGCCCTGTTTCTTTTTATTTTCCATTTATTTGGTGGGGGTTTAACGTTTATTTCATTGTTTTAAAAACTAAAGAACCAAAATAAACATATGAAATGGAATTCATGGAAAACACCCCCCTAAAAATGAAACAACATTTTTATCATATCTCCCCTATCTTGTCTTTCTTCTGCAGTATACATGTTTAGATCAGTCTCTCCCCATATGCTTTTTTTTTTTTTTTTTACTTATTTATCTATCATTTTCATATACAAACAAAACATCAGTTTGTAACAGTAATATGTGGTCTTGACACATTAGTAATATATAATAATGCTAAACACTAACAAATAAACTTAAATCACATCATTGTGTCATTTCCACTATAATAATACATTCAATAATTTAGAAATTTCGACCTGAGGCAGAAATTTTAAGGGAGATTGACATCCATTACATATTTTAAAGGAAAAGACTTAACATAGAACTCCAGCACATTATTCTTTATCTCTTAACTAGATGTTGGGGAAGAAGTGACTCGTTTCCTTTGTTCCACAAAACATTTTGGTTGTTCAGGCATGGAAAAACTAAAGAGATCCTCCTGATTTCTTATCAGACACCTACACGGGAAACGTAAAACAAAAGAGAAACCCAGGGATATTACTTCTTGACGAAGGGCAAGAAATCCCTTTCGCCGGTTTTGGGTGGTTCAAGTTAAGCCAGGGAAGATCTTAACAAGTTTATCAAAAAATGGGATAGGGTACTTACTAAAATGTTTTTTCATAACTTTATTTAAGTCCTGAGGACTAGAAGAAGTTACTAATAATGTACCCCAATCTATGACTTGTAAAGTGGAATTCTCAAGAAAATTCGTAGGATCCTCCTGAAAAGGCATTTCGGATCTAGTTAAATTTGCATTTTTTGATTTAGGAAAAAAACAACATGAATTGATCACTGGTAATTCAACTTCGGTAAAGCCTAGCATTTCTAACAGAAACTTCTTAATGGTTTCTAAAGGTTCTTCCCTCACATACCCCTCCATATACTTTAGAACGAAGACCACTGACCATTTTAGTAGCCTCCCTCTGGACCGACTCCATCTTGTTTATTCTGTTTAGAAAGACATGGGGGGAGGGGCTGGTTGTTAGATGAAGCGTGCTCATCAACCCAGGAAAGTAGATAACAAGGAAGGATTAAAACAAACTGACTTGTATAAGGACTGATGTCCAGAAGCGGCCAAGCTTCTACAGTTGTCAGTTGGAATTTATTTTTCCAGTGTGGGTTGACCAGATGGGCCAGTGGTGTTTTTCTGCCATCATCTACTATATTATGCTGTACTAAGCTGTGCTAAAAATCAACTGCTGTAACACATGATAAAAATCAACTGCTGTTGTTCACGCTATAATGCATGCTACTGGCTGACTTTAAGATGACTTACATTAGAGCAAATGGGGTCTATTTATTAAAATGTGTTAATGTGCGTTATTGCATGGTAACGTAGTAGCACACTAGTAAATCCACCTCTTTGGGGTTTTTTTGTTTTTTTTTACTGAGAAAACTTACTTGGAGACAGAATGAAGTTCCTGTGGTGTCAAGTTGGCCATCAAATTCACTGCATTGATTATCCTCTGGTTTCAAGAATGTGAGCACATTCTAACCCCATTCTGTCATACAATCAAAAAATCTAGTCATTTACCAGTCTATATGCAACATACTTAAAATTATCACTGAAGGACTAATGCTCTTGGCACACACGCTACATAGCAAAATTAACATCTACTTCTAATAGCTTCATAGTAGGGTGTAATAATAATAATACTTTTTATTTATTTGATTTAGATTCTGCTTTTCAGGCACTTTAAAGTGGATTGCATTCAGGCAGTGTAGGTATTTCTGTGTGCCCAGAGGGCTCACTATTACTCATCCCCTACAACACAGATTCAACATGCCACCATATCTCTCTTGATATATTTGCTATCCAACCATCAGATTCTTAGCTTTTGCAGAACATGGATATCTAAAATGATGATCTTTTTCATCTAGGGATTATCTCATCCTTGCTATACATAAACATGCCCAGTATCTTTTATTAAAATTCTCAAGTCCACCTCAGCAACAACTACATTTTTCATTTTGATTAAAAATTTCCCATGTTGGACGGTTGACAGGACTCTCAGTCCACAGATGTCAGTGAAGAGTTTTGATAGTTCTCATATTTCCTTGGATTTCAGCATGTCCAGCGATCTTTGGGCCACACCTGAAGTTAGGTTATAGTCAGGGCATAAAGCACAGACAAAGGAACGAGTAGACAGAAGTATCTTAGCCCTAGTTTCAGTCCTACAGACAATATCAAGGGTCAGCACTGGGTAGCTAGTAGGGATGTGCATTCATTGGGAATTTAACAGGAAATGTTCCCACTTCATTTCATTTTTGTTTTTAAAAGAAAACAAAACCAAATAAAATGTTGTTCATTTTCATTTATTTCATTAAAAAATATAAATAAGAAAGGCTGCGGCTACCTCGAAAAAAAAATCCAGCTGACTCCCAGGCCTTCCCTCTATATTCCCTAGCCCTTCTGTGCACTTGGATCCTCTTGCCCTCTTGTTGAAGATATCTTCATGCGGCAGGAGTGATCCTGGTTTCTCCTGCCCCACAGCTGATGCTACTGCATATACCTGGTGCCGGCAGATCTAGTCCAGAACTGTCGTACGTTTTTGTGTAGCCAGTCCCCGGTCTGTGTTGAGAACGTCCAGGGGAGCTGTGATGCCGGGGGTTCAGGTCCGGCGGAGGAGTAAGTTATCTTCCTGAGCCCCTGGCACGGTCAGTCACTCTTAGGTGCGATGGCTCACACTTCAGCAGGATAAGGTCCCAAAAATGAAGTAAGACCCGAAATAGGAGCAAGAGGAAAAAATTAGCAAAAGGGTTAAGTAGCAATCGCCCCAATGTTTATCCATTCAACTACTGCGCTGGAAGAAATGGCCAGAGTCTGTGGTGGTGTTCAAAATAGCAGTTTACTTTACCTTAAAGATGAGTTTCCAAGCCAAAAGAGTAGGAACAGCATCAAAAAATATTAAAGTGAGAAGAAATAGGGTTTCCTTGGCCATTCTAGATCTCCTTACTAGTCTGCACCACCATTCAGATTGAAGAACTCCTCCCCATGAAGGGTAGGGTAACTGAAGTGTAGTTCTAGCATACACTGGCCAAAAGATGGGAAAGGATCCCCAAGCTCAAAAATCCTACAAGTCGAAAAATCCAAAAAATCTCCCAAACTGCAATCCAGCTCTCAAACCTTCAAGTCTCTTGAGTTCTCTGGTCAAGAGTCCCAACTTCTTCTCACCCTTGCTTTCTCTGTTCACTTAGGCAAAGTGATGTAGCCTTTCCAGATCTTGGGAGGACACCCATCCCTCCAGACTGAATCAGTCTTCTCAACCATACTCCAAAACTTCCAACTGTTGATCCAGACTCCCAGAGATGAGGAAAAGATCCAACAGCCAAGCTCCTATTCCTTCAGTTCTCTCGCTTCATATCCGGGAATGATTTCTATTCGCCTTCCCACTCTGTATCTCCTGACCCACTGAATCACTTTGCATACCCCACTGAAAGCTCCCCCAGAAAGGTGGAGGATCCAAAACCCCAAATCTCCTCTTTCTGCCTCGCTATACAAAACTTTCAATAAGAGGGAGGGGGGTGGACCTGGAAATTTGGGGGCTAGGATTTTTAGCTGTGGACGGTGCATTGTTTTTCTTTTGTTTTGTTTCATGCTTTAAATTTGATGTGTTTTATTGTTTGTTTGTTTTAAAGAAGCAAAAAGAAACAAGCAACACACAACATGAAAAAGAAAAAATAAAATGGAGGAAAAAAAAAAAAAAAAAAGACTCTGCACAACCCTTAAAAGCAGGAGAAGCAGGTCTGGAAGGAAAAGCGACAGGCAAAGGTCCGGACAGGCAGTAAAAAATAAAGGGATGCAGGCAGATGGGAACTAAGCTAGGCACAGAATCACAAGATCGGGTCCAGGAAATCGTTTGCACCAGCAGGCAGCCAGAAATATAAAGGAACGTTATGTGGCACAGCTAGTGAGGGCTGGTCCAAGGGGCTGAATCAAAACATACAGCAAAGCAAGATGAGCCCGCTGGAAGAACCCCCCCCAAGCACCTGAAGTCACAACACAAGCTGCTTTCCGCTCGTGGACCTGAGCGCTGCTGGTTCAAGGTCGGCCTTGCTTGACAGGCAAAATATCTCAGTGGGAAAGAAGATTTCTTGTCTTTTCTTTGTAGACCTTGCCTGGAGGTGGAGGATTGGACTCGATAATCTCTTGACATCTCCTCTTGCCCTGTCTCTCTATAACGCTGCAGGAAGAAGGCTCTGGGTGCAAGGCAGCTTCAAGCATCTCTGGAACCACTTTACTAATGGCAGGCAAACACCCTTGTCTTTCTCTACCTGCCACTATTGTCTCTAGGCCCTTCTCTACTGCTGGGATATCCAATATTACGTGAGAATTACTCTGAGAAGTACTGAGGCAGATGTTCTTTAAGGTTTAATTAATCTGCTAGCAGCTTTTGCTTCCATTATTGAATGGAATTGAACCCCAGAAGCAGCTGGGACGAGAGTAATTGATATCAAATAGAATATCTAAGCTGTGTGAAGAGTCAGAGCAGGAGTCACGAAGGAGATGGGCCCGGCGGGGTAAATACAAGGGAAAGCAAAGATAAAGCAAATGCTGGAATCCAGGAAACTCCTGCAGGGGCAAAACCACAGAGCAAGGATTTAAAGTGGAAATATGATTATCTGTCACCACCGAGCTACCAGAAAGCAGAATGGTATGGCTCACGCTGCTGCAAGCAGGAAGGAGGAAGACCTATATTGAATTTTTTGCTCCCCCAGCATGCTCTTTACCAATGAAACCGTCAGGGTATTTTTCAGTCAGCTTAGCATTTAGGGAAATAAATCCATGTGCCCAAGACAGGGCCTGCAAGAGCAGATGTCGTATCTGTACATCTGCTATTCTGCATGTCAGTCTAGAGCGAGGCTGCAAGGCTGGACTGCCTAAAGCAGCTGCGGAAACGGAGAGGAAAGATGCAAGAATTCAGGAGCTGCACAGTTCAGCCTAAAACAGGGGGAATCAATGGCTCCTTTTAAAAATTTTGCAGACATGGGATTAAAAAAAAAAAAAGTTCCTTATTGTTCTGGCTGCGTGGGGAGACGCTGCACAAACCGTAGAGGTGGGCAGGCGCCGGCAGGGCAGAGAACCTTGTGGTGTAGGCAGGAGGCATCAGTGAAAGGCTTTCACTCCTGCGGGCTCGTTTTATGCTGCTGCTGCTCGTAGGCGAGTATAGAATGTTACAAAAGCAACTGTAGGAAAAAAAATCTCTCTCCATCTACGTAAAGAAGCCATAAGCTATTCCATTTAAAAACAAACTTGCCGTGTTAGCTGGACTCTGCGTGTGAATATATTACTGGAAAATGAGTGTGGGAAGGGATTGGCGCTACAGAGGAGAAGCATAAAAGCAGGCCCTTGTTGAAACTTTCACTAATATGAACTAATTCGGAGGGTAATGAGGTAGATTTTTAAGGAACTGCTGCGTGGCAAACTAACCCGGTTAACTTTAACTGGTCAGTTTTGTCCAGATATTCGGCTGGGTAAAGCTGCAGCCGAATATCCAGGTAAATCTAGCCATACAAACTTTGCACATTTTAGCTTCTAAGGCCGTCAGTTCTGGTCTGGCTACACTTTTTGGTGGGCAAATGTAGACGCTTAGTGGCGACTATCACACTACCTGCTAAATTTGGAACAACCTGACCCCCTCTTTTTTTGTCTGTCCAACTCCAAGGTGAGTTTTAAAAGCCAGACGCACGCCAAAACTGGGAGATGGGCGCGCATCTAGCACATGCTCGTGTTCGCTCGATCTTATAAGCCGCCCACACACGTGCGTAAGTACCGATGCATGACCATCTCGAATCGGGTGGGTGGGGCATGGACGTTCGGGGCGGTGCCAAGAGATATGCACGTATGTGTGTATGCACATGGGCACGCATCCAGGTCCATTTCAACAAAACTTTACTCTGCTATAGATGAGGTGTAAATTAGGAAAAACAATTTCTAGCCAAATATGAAGAGCTTGAGGGAGTCTGGGTTAACTGGGGGGGGGGAGAGTGCAGGCTAAAGAACCAGGGGGGTCTTGAGGGCCTAGCTATAGACTGGGCGAACTGGTGGACAAACTGGTGAAACAGGTCATGGCCTGGACGCGCACCTGTTATAAAATTCCCTCACTTGTGTGCCTCAAAGCCGACATTGCCCTGCTGTGTGCGTGCACTACTAAAATTAGGAGCGCACATCTACGCACCCGGCCTATTATTTATTTTTTATTTAATTAGATATTTTATATACTGTCGTTCCATTTATAGATCACAATGGTTTACAAAGTGACATTCATAGTAGTTATAGCTCGACAAACAGACCAATACGGATTGGTTACAGAGGTGGTATTCAATGGCAGGCATATATCTATCAAGTCAAATTTTCTACTACATATTAAAATTGATCTAACACATAAAGCAGAGAGTATGGATAATTAAAAAGCTCCCGTCTTAGTCAGGGAGCTGTTTTGAGAGTCTTGCATTCTCTCTTTTGATTTATTCTTCATGGTTCAATTATTATGTTTTGTCCTTGTTTTAGTGGTTCTGCATACTCTGATGTTTTTATGTTTATGTTTTTGAATAGCCATGTTTTTAATTTACATTTAAATCTCTTTCTATCTGGTAAAATATGCAATGCTCAGGCAGAGAATTCCAAAGTTTTGAACCCACTATGGAAAACACTCGATCTCTTATTTGTGTCAGATGTCTGCGCCGTATTGTGAGAATAGATATTAGTCCTTTATTTTGAGATCTTAGTATTAGATGAGCATTGTAAGGTTGTAGAGTCACTCCTAGTAAGCCGGTGTTATTGTAGTGAATGATGTTGCATATTATCATTAAACGTTTATAGTAGATTCTGGATTGTATTGGTAGCCAATGCAGTGATATCAGCAATGGTGTAATGTGATCATATTTTCCTAGATCCTAGTAATAGTCTTGCTGTGGCATTTTGTAATAGTTGTAGTGGTTTTAAGTGACTTGCTGAAGACTTAGTAGTAGGGAGTTACGGTAGTCAAGGTTTCAGAAGATTAGAGTTTGCAGTACAGTATGGAAGTCCGCAAAAGTTAATAATGGTTTCAACCAATGTAGAATATGCAGCTTGGGGTATCCTGTCTTAATTAATTTACTGATGTGCATTTTCATTGTGAGGTTCTCATCCAGCTGTACACCTAAATCTCATACTTGATTTGAGGGATCAATCTGAAAGTTATCCAAGTCTAGGGCAGGTGGTTTAACTGTCGATAGGTTTCTACTCAGCCAGATGATTTCAGTCTTTTTACGGTTTAATGTCAGTTTAAGTTGCGAGAGTTCTTGTTGTATTGCTTTCATATAAGTAGAGAGTATTGAAGTTGTGTTTTCATATGATCTAGAGAGTGGTATGTAAAACTGTAAGTCAGTAGCATACAAGAAGAAAGTTATTCCTAGATTTGTCAGTAATTTACACAGTGGAAGCATGTAAATATTGAATAGTTTTGCTGAGAGGGCTAAGCCTTGAGGGACTCCGGTATCATATTGGAAGGTGTCAGGTATGTGGTTGCCCAGTTTGACTTGGAATGTTCTGTTTGATAGAAATGAAGAGAACCATCTGAGAACCTTGTTATTGATCCCAATGTTTCTCATCTGATGGCATAACGTGTTGTGGTCCACAGTGTCAAAGGCGGCTGTTAAGTCAATTAGCACAAAGCAATAATAAACTGCTTCAAGCCCTCGTAAAACCGTTTTTATATAGCATGCGCGTGTTGTTATATACCACGCACAGACGTACTCGCATGCAAGATATAAAATTTCAACACATCTGGTCGCGCATCCTTATAAACATATATATGGGTGCCCGCATGCCCATTTTAAAGTTATATTCCCTGTGTGCACAGCAATTTTGTGCAGACAAATTTTATCTGGGGGGAGGGGAGGGAATGGGGAGAAAATGTTTTTAACTGGTTAAATTTATGCATTTGAAAGCAGATTTTAACTATATAAATCTTTTGAATATGAACCCCAATACCATGTTGTCATTCTTTTTACCTTCATTTTATTAGTTTTATTTCTGGTCATGCATGGTTTGTGACACAACTCGAATGCATGTCTGCCCCCCAGCTTCCTGGTCTTCTCCCTTTCCCTCAGATTAATTTTCATTTTGTTCTTCTACCCAGGGTTATCTGCCTGTGACATCTTGTTTCAGGATAGACTCTCTTGACCCTGTTTTTACCCATTGCAGTAATTCTAATTGAAAAACTCCCTACTTGCAGTGAAGTTAAAACAAAACGCAGATCAGCCTATCCTGAAACAGCAGATAGTCCTGCTTCTACCATCCCCTTTCATCATGACATCATACGATGTATGCACAATGGCTACAGAAAGTCTACACCCCCTTCCAAAATGTTCACTTTTTTTTTTTTTTGCCTTATAACCTGGAAGTAAAATGCATTATATAATTATTTATTTATTGATTTTTAACATAATTAACAAGACAAATCTTGTAATGGAAATAAAGAGAATAGTCTCAAAAAACTAACATTCACAAAAAAAGAACATTTAAAGTAATCTTATAAACATATTCTCTTAATATTAAGTCCACTGAATATGGGGGGGAAGAATTACACAACCTCATAAAGAAAATGTTTTCAACCAATATATGCACAGTAACTGAGGAAGAACATTTACTTTAAGAGGGACTGGAAGCAATAATACTGGGTTCTCCAGACGTAGTTGGAGATTTCCCAATCAGAAATTGAGTTAATTGGGGAGGCTAAAAAAAAAATGCATTAATAGTGTTCTGTGTACCCACCATATCCTACCCCAAGTCTTCCAAGCACACGAGTTCTCTTGGAGAAGTTGAATTTGACCTCTGGTTGGGGTAAAAAGTTACTCTTAATCCTTTTACCCAAACATCTCTCCAAGCCAGGCTTTGTGTTGCCAGTGACTTTTGCTTGCATTAACCGAGGTAGATAGCTGCAGATTAGAGAAGAAGAAAAGAAATAAAGCATTTTCACAATATTTTGTGCAATCTGTGCTGCTTCCTAATAGTGAATGGGTACAAATACATGCCTCTCCTCCTCCTCCCAGGAAGAAACAGATTTTCAGGACAGGTGATTGAGTACTGGTGTTATCCCATTGCATGCAGGGTCTTGTAGTCTTCCTTTTCATTGGACAAACAATAGGGAAATCCAAACGACATGCCCCTAGATGCAACGAGGCACCTTAAGACCAACTCAGATGGTCAGTTCCAGAAGCACGTCGCTGTCTGACAGCCAAGCCAATGCTCTACGTCTGTTGCCACTCTCCCATAACAGAACCCATACTCAAAGCACAACACTTCTTTATATGCCCAGCAAGTGGTAGTTTCTTCAGGGGCCGCTACTCCTGGAAATTACCACAGATAAAAAGATTGATCCTGAAGTCTAGGATCACCTCAAATAGAAGGCTCTTGCTTCTGCGGCAGACACAAGGGTTCGTGCTAAGGGTCAGCGTTCCCTCCAGATTCTTCTGGTAGGACTACACAGTGCCTTCTGCTGCTCCGACTCTCCCACTTTCTGGAAACTTCTTAGAGGACTCAACCTCACCCCCATATTGGATGAGAACACATTGGGAAAAGAGAGGGGTGCATTGGATTAGATTTTAGGGTACAAGTGCCTCACAATAAGATGAAAATGATATGGGGCAAAGGGTGACCAGCCTCCAGATGAGGGTGTTATCCTCATAATCCTCATAATCAAAAGAAAGTTCTGAATGCTCACAACACAAATATCTTTTGTTATCAGTAACATTGCAATATATGTATGGGGGATCTTACAGTGAATGCACCATATTTGAGAAAGTATAGTCATCTGTGTTGCTGTGAGGCTTGTACTGTGTGTTGAAGGAATTACAGCACTGTATATGAGTAATTGTTCATGGCAATCCTGTGACCATAGGGAGGGTAGCTTTCAAAACAGTGATTTACCTATGGACAAGGGCTTTTGGAAAATCGCCTGCCCTGTATGAGGGTAAAAGTATGCATGTAGCTCTTCTGTGTGTGTATCATACACACAGTAGGAAGAGGGATTTCTGGGCTGGAATTTGAGTAGGAGTTTGCATATACTTTTTACATTTTCAAAATTATGCACATAACTTTTTCTCTGAAAAACAGCTTGCACCAATTAGCAGGTGTTTATGCGTGCAGGTAGATTTTCTAGGATTATTTTCAAAGGGAAAGTACGTGTGTACTTTCCCTTTGAAATTATACCCAAAGGGGAGGGCAATTAAAAAAACATTTTCCAGGTAAATTAATTTTTACCTTGGGTTACTTTCCTGGGCTGAAAATTACCCTCCTCGCAGCAGCAAAATCGAGCCCAGACAGTGATGAGAAAACCTGCATGGTAAAGCAGGTGCAAAGTCTTTGTCATCCCAGATTTTTAAAGGGAAGTTCCACCTGGAGTTTCCCTTTGAAAATTAGTTTGTGCATGTACTAGTGCAGGGTATCTGTGAATCTGCAAACTATTGGAGCTGTTTAAAAATTGTCCCAAAGTGCATATCTGTTTGACAGATGTGGTGTAAAATTAGCAAAGCCACAGTAATACAAACTGAAAAATATTAACCATCCAAACCCTTCTAGGATTTGTTGGTTTGTATTCCATTGAGCCTGTATGTTGTAGACTTTTTAAAAAAATTTATTTATAAACAGAGATTGTAGACTTGATTGTAACATCCAAGATAGGCAGTTCTGGTCCTCGAGTGCCACAAGCCGGCCAGGTTTTCAAGAAAGCCACACTGAATATTCATGAGATGCATTTGTATGCACTGCCTTCACTGCATGCAAATAAATACATCTCATGGACATTCATTGTGGATATCCTGAAAACCCAACTGGCTTGCGGTACTCAGGGACTGGAGTTGCCTACCCCTAACCTAAGATGGGATGGGAGAGGAGAGTGCAGCCAGCAAATATTGGAAAGGGAAGGCATGTACCACAAGCCATGCAGGTTTAGCTTCCAGAAGTTTCCAGGAGATTATCACCCATAAGTTATGAGGGAATGGATACTGCTGAATGGAAGAGCTTTTTTCGGAATACAAAAAATGCTTTCTAAGGAATACTAATGGAGTCACAGTGAGGATAAACATGGTTATAAATTCCTGTTTGTTAATTCATGAACTGAGTATTACATTTTACCAGGGTTATGAATGGCAGCTTTGATAGTCTGTTAAATCTCTCCAGGCATATAAATCTAATGTTAATTCTTCACATTAATTTCCTCTCTGTGCAGTACATCTGTGTTATGAAGGCACTGCTCTCTTTTTTCCTCCAGGGGATACTTGTATGCAGGATTGGAGTTTGGAGCAGAATGCTACTGTGGTCACAAGATCCAGGCCTTAAATGTCAGCGAGTCCGAATGTAATATGCAATGCAAGGGGGAGAACAGCAACATCTGTGGAGGTGTGAACCGGCTTTCCATTTACCGGCTGGAATTGACGCAAGAGTCTGCAAGGAGATGTGAGTCAAAACCCAACTCTGGATATGATTTGGAAAGGTTAATGGAAATTCAGAAAAGCTAAAATGTGCCGGTTAGCATGACGGAGGGATTGAAGGCTGCAGCTCCCCACAAACTGGGTCAGTGTTGATAGACTGGTGATAGCAGGGTACTCTCCAGGAAGGTGACAAAGGGACACTGTGGCAATATCATAGACCATGTGTTTTCCAGGCTGATAGCAGCAGGCTACAATTCCCCAGATACCAGCTGAATCAGGGCTGGAAGGCTGGTGTTGGTCGGTTACCATCCAGTGAAGCCTTGTGGACCTAGGAAGCCAGATATTTGGGCAACAGCCTCACTATTTTAGTAGATGTCCAAATTATTATAATGCTTGGTGGTAAGACATGGGGGGGGGGGGGGAGAAGAAGTATTGGCTTGAGCATGATAAAGGTGAGTTGTTTACCTGTAACAGGTGTTCTCCCAGGACAGCAGGATGTAGTCCTCACATATGGGTGTCGTCACTGGACGGAGCCCTATCACGGAAAACTTTGACTGGCACACTGAGCATGCCCAGCATGCCATGATCCCTGTGTCCACAGGGGTCTCCCCCTTCAGTCTCGTTTGCAGCAAAAACATGCGAGCGAAAAATAAAATAACAAAACATAAGCGGACCCAACTCGGTGGGGTGGCGGGTGGGTTTCGTGAGGACTACATCCTGCTGTCCTGGGAGAACACCTGTTACAGGTATCAACTCTGCTTTCTCCAAGGACAAGCAGGATGGTAGTCCTCACATATGGGTGATTAGCAAGCTACAGGCTGACTCATATTACAACAGGCCGATAGCAGGCAACTCATGCAGCAGGCACAATAATTGAGGTGCTATTGGCAATGATGAGGCAGCCTGAAATCACAGCTGGTGGTTGGGGAAGGAGTTGGGGATTATACTGGAACAAAGTTTTTCAAGACAGATTGGCCAAAGGCAGAGTCTTGACGGACTTCCTTATCTAAGCAGTAGAGGGCTGCGAATGTGTGAAGAGAGCTCCATGTCACAGCCTAGCAAATGTCGACAATTGGTACTGAAAGATAGTGTGGTACTGTTATTGCCATGGCCCTTACAAAATGTGCCTGCCCTCACCCCTGGAGAGGAAGGCCTGCTTCCTCATAGCAGAATTCAAAACAGTCTGCTAGCCAGTTGGAGAGAGTTTGTTTGCCCACTGGAACTTGCAGCTTGTCTTTGCCAAAGAAGCAAAGAGTTGGGTGGATTTCCTATGGACTGCAGTGCAGTCTAGATAGAATGCAAGTGCACGCTTACAGTCCAAGGTGTGCAAAACCCTCTCGCCCTGGTGAGAGTGAGGCCCTGGGAAAGAGTGGGCAGACTACAGAATGAGTAAGGTGAGAGGCTGTGTCCACCTTAAGTAGAAATTTAGGGTGAGCACGGAGGACCAGTCGGTCACGGAGGAACCTAGTGTTGGGTGAGTATGCAACAGCTTGTAACTCACTGACCCTTTTAGCAGAAGTGATGGCTATGAAGAAAATAATTTTCCATGTTAGAATTTTAATGTTATAGGAATGCAAAGGCTTGAACGGGGAACACATGAGCCTTGTAAGCATTACATTTTGGCCCCATCCCGTAACCGGTGATCATAGAGGAGGCTTAAGTTGTAGAAAGCCCATGATAAACTGACTCACAAGGGGTTGAGCCGTTAACAGGGCATCATCTACTCCCTAGTGGTACGCTGAGATGGAACTGAGGTGTACCCATGCGGAGGATGTCTGGGGACCAGAATCCGAAAGTATGGGGGCGGAGTCCAAGATGGCGACAGAATGAGATGCTGAGGAAGCAGGTCTCCTGAAACAGCTTCTTTTTTCCTCGTACTAAATTGCAAAAGATTTGATGCCGCACACGAAGTGAAAGGCCCGGCTCCGGGAGAGCCAGGCAGTTAAGGAAATATCGGAATGACAACCTACGATACCTGCCTTCTTCGCAGCCAGGCCGAATTTGCCTGGAGCGAGTGCCGCGGTGGAGAGGGGAGAGGAGCGAGCACCCCCTCCCTGGCAGAGGAGATTTCGCTAAGCCCCGGTGCACCGGAGACACTGTCCCCTCCTCTGTGCACGAGTGAATACCGGGAGTCAACACCAAGAAGTCCACCACTTCGCCAGGAAGGAGAAGGTCAGAGGCTGGCAGAGGTGGGAGGAATGACGCAGATTGGAGGATATGTGCCTCTCTGTCTGAATGATAGCCCCGAGACATCGCCACAGAACAGTTCAAGGGACACTGTATTTGTGGCAGCAAGAGAGGGTGAGCCAATTTCAGAACTAAGCCCTTTTCTTGTGAAACCGGGGGTAATAACATTGGAATCACTTTGGGAAGCAATGGCGGCCATTGAGTCAGCCATAGTGAAATTGTCAAAAGTTTGTACAAATTCCAATAAAAGAAGCATTGAAAATGAGAAAAGAATTGAGATACAAGAGGCAAAGATTAATGACATGGATAACAAGATTAAGAATATCGAGAAACAACAATTGAGTATGATTCAATATGAGACTGTGTTTAATAAAAAACTGGAAAATCTTGAGAACTCTATGCGAATACTGAATATAAGGGTCCTTAATTTCCCGGTTATACCACAAATAATACCACTTGATTTGTTCAAAACGGATGTGTTAAAAATACCTATGGAAGCACTTCCATTAATTTTAAAGGCATATTATTTACCTCAAAGAAGACAGCAAAACCAGGAGAAGGAAGAGCCCTCAGAACAAATAAATGTTTCAGAATTATTGGAATTATCCTTGGAAGATACAGTTACCACTAGAGCTGTTCTTTTTGTGACTTTTGCATTTATTACGGAAAAAAATAATGTAATGAAGATATTCTTCCGAAAAAGATCTGAGAATTTTTATGGCCAAAAGATCTGGCTATTTCCAGATATTACCCGTCCGACACAAGAAAGGAGAAAGAAGTTTATTGAATTAAGAGATGAGGCTTTAAATATCTGTTCAAAGTTTATTATTCGGTATCCTTGTAAATGCCTAGTGAAATTTCAGAATTCAAATTATATTTTCTTTGAACCCTCACAATTGAGATTCTTCATTGACTCACATAAGATAGCTGCATGAAAATACAGTCGGCATAAGTAGGCGCTCTCACTGTTCGCTATATTCTTTTTTCCTATTGCCTAAGATTCTTTCGCTCACAGAATATATGTTTAGTATCTGCCCCTAAAATTTCTTATTAGTAGGATGATACTATTAACATTTTGTTATTTTCTATAGAATATTTTGCAATATGAGTACATGTCAAAGTTTATTGTATCATTCGATATTTCAATATCACAATGTTGTTTGTGGAAAACTTAAAATGCAATAAAGAAAAAATTATAAAAAAAGAATCCGAAAGTATCCTAGATAGCCTAATAGAGGTGGAGTGGGGCAGGAAAAAGGGGAAAGTAATTGTGAAGTAAAACTTCAAGTGTTTCCATGAGGAAAAGTTGTGAGAAAAATCTCACAGAGGCAAACTGCAGCGCGGAAAAAAAGAGACTGAAGGGAGACCCCTGTGGACACAGGGATCATGGCAGTGATGTCACCCATATGTGAGGCCTACCATCCTGCTTGTCCTGGGAGAACCTGTGTTCTTCTCTTATTAGGGCTGTAGAGAACCAAAAAGGAAGACAATAAAAGCTGAACTAGATAAGGAGCAATATCCTACAGAGAGTCAGGCTTCTATGATTCTCAGCTGGGGTATATCCTGAGCAGTGTGGATGGGAATGACTAAGATGGATCAATTAGTCTTTTTCAGTGTTGTTATGGATTTGGATTTTATTGCTCGCCTTTTTTATTTTCCCTGCTGGAGTTCTCGCAAACTAACATTTTCCTTTTGTGAAACCAAGAGGGTTATACACACTGCAGGATTTCTACAACGTCCTCCTCTCGCAGAGTCACTGCATGCAATGATTATCCATCGGCTGGCTATTAATTGAGCTGTACCTCAAAATAAAATATAAGTGCATGCAGTTTCTGTCACCATGTCATATTCTTCTGCTTGGATGCACTAACTTTATTCTTTAAAAGCTTTTACAGAAAGTAAAATGTAATGGGTTCTGCCATCACCAGTAGCTGTCACTGGCTGTTAGACTGTAACATTTATTAATAACATATCATAACATAATAGCTTCATCACTAAATACGGCATAACTGTTCATCAGCTACAAAGAGATGTACTTTTATTTTGATGTTCTTGCTTGGCAGTTCTTTTGAGCAATTCTCTGTTGACCAGGATTTAAAGAAATAGGAATTTCAGTCCCAGAAAACCAGTGCCTGAGGCCACGATGCAATGGCTTTGACTGACAGGCGCATGCAAAGTAACCGGTACCACTTCGGTGGCTGTTCAGAATAAGTGACGGAGAGCCAAAGGGATCTTTCAAAGTTAGGAGGATATATTTACAGCAAGTGGCAGTATAAGCTGTACCCCTGTTGCTAAACTGGAATAAATAAATAAATAATCAGAGACATCCTATAGGCATGGCCTCAATAAAAGGGCAAAACTAGACCTCTGGGAGCCAGGAACTCCAAGGAACACGGATTTTTATTTGTTCATTTTAAAAGACAAATGCCATTTGTCCAGAGACTGTACAGAATTTTGATATTAGCTCAGGGACCACCTGATGCTTTAGCAATATTTCTTATCTTGTGCCTTTTTTCTCTCCTTATGGATCTGTTCTCATTTGGAGTTTCATTTGCACACACAGTAGGAAACAAAACCTGGCCTGAAGAATTACTAAACAGAGAAAAGTAATAGCATAGCCATGTCTGATCCTTCTTTCTCAGATTTCTTTTGCAAACTGAATGCTGCTAAAGCTTGCAGGCATGGAAGAGGATTTGCTCGTATCCTGGTCTAGATGGGTTGGGGATGCATATTTATTTCAGATATTTCTAGCTCACATTGCCAAAACGGTCGAAGCAGGTTACATCATAAAGCACACGTTTATCTCCAGAATTGCATCATACTCCTGATGCGGTGGGCATGAGGGTCGAAATCCTCATCTGATGCTGTAAACAGACATTGGTTGGCAGTATTCAGACGTACACTTGTCATTTCCTTTCTGGTGGTGGCATTTTTTAGTTGTGACGAGGCAAGACACGTGCTGTGAGAAATAAATGTATGGTCTGATCATTCAAAAAGCTTCAGTACAACTGGATTTAATTTGTCTTGAATTTGCAATCTCAGTATGCACTTTATTGCCTTGGCTATTAAACGACTGCACCTATATTGAAACTCTTTGAGTTATCAGACAAATTTATTTCTCGCAGCACATACTTTGCCTCCTCACAATATTTGAGTATACTAAGTGCTTCTTTCCACAGTCTTTGTGGTGATTACTGCATTTTGTGGTTGGCCATAATAAATGAAAACCTTCCTGTTTCCTGCTGGATGACACCCAGTTACAGAAGACGCGTTATTAATCCATAATGGAAGGTGCGTCCACATGCAACTGACGAGCTTTATTAGACTTAGCGCTACACGGTGTACAGCACTGCCGGCAAAAATCAGAGTTGTGTGGAGAAATGGATAAAACAGTGCTGTGTATTTTATGTAGCTCTGTAATCAAGTCCGCACAAGCTAAGCAGCAAACCTTTCTTTTTTTTTTTTTTTTTTCTTAAATTACTTTCTTGCTTCTAGGCAGATTAATGATTTCCATTAGGTGAAAAGCCTGATAATGCAGCCTAATGAATGATTAATCCATTAATTTGGCAATTAATTTGCATTTTCCTCTGTGAAAACAAGGTTTAATCATTTTGTTTTGGGGGGATCCGGCGTGCACTTCTTGGCCATAAAGGAAGCTTTGAACTTGTTTGTTACAAGTGATTGGAGCCCGGGCTGCATTTCCTGCTATTGCCCCAGCTTGGGTAACAAATATTTTATTGTTTTCTCGGCCCACAAGGCATGGTCAGTATTCAAACACTGATGGGAATTGTTTTCAGCAAGCTTTCTAAATCTTCCCTTTGATATTTAGGGCATCTTGTCATTTTATCACAGCAAACTGGACCGGGCTAGGGCTGTATAGCGTATACCATGAACTGTATAGATTATGAGACTGAAAGTAGGCAATGGCAGTCCTTGAGGTTACAAGCAGTTCTGGTTTTCAGGATAGCCAAGCCCAACGTTACAGCCATCTAAGGCAATGTTTTAGGCAAATTTGTAATGACATACTGTGAAAAATGCTTCAAGTGATTTTGAAAAGGTATTAACTGTGCAACCGTTGAAAAGTTATTTTGCATAGTTAATTCTGTTTTCAAAATTACCGGAAGTGTTCTTTTCATAGTAAATCGTGATCACAAAGTTGTCTAAAATATTGCCTTAGATGGGTATAAGATATGTTTGAACATGTCATTTTTACTTCGTCAGAAGTAATATTTTCTTTAAAAAAATGCTTTTGATACATTTTTCTAGTGTTTATAATATCGGCCAAGCCCTCTATTTAATAGATGTTCAGTGAACAAGCCATTAGGTCTCTGGCCTCACAGCAATTTTGGTGGATTGATCAAGAGAATGGCAAACCCCTGTCCCATCATCTCTTAAGAGAAGTATTTCTAACCAAACCTTGCTATCATTTGTACACAATTTCCGTCAAGACTTCAGTAAACAAGTAGGGGAAAGCGCTGGGCAATCTTCACTGAGCGACAGTTGCAGCCCAGGAGAGCAGCGATATGGGTGCAGTGAGCTTCCTGGATAGCATGGGATAACCTGAGCAGAGCGGCCCCTGCAACCCTACAGTGGGATTGGGAGTTGGGTTCCACATGGGAATTTTATCTGCTTTGGGTAGATGCACACAAAACCGCTGCTGGGCAGAGCAGATGGGCCTTTTGGTCTTCATCAGCTGTCATTTGCTATGTTTACTTAGTGCCTGCTTATTCATCGGCATTCTCTTCTGAGAGACACTGGTCACACCTTACTTTCTCTTGCAATGCCTTCTCAATTTTGAAATCGCTGCTATTAAAAACAAACAAGAAGTTCCAGTTAGAGCTAAAGAAGCTTAGGAGTAGATTTTTAAAAGGACGCGCGATTTTATAACGTGTGTGCGCTGGAAGGGAACTGGGAGGGAACTTCCCTACCCTAACCTCCCTTCCCCTTCCCCTCTCCTGCCCGGCCCCTATCCATATCCTAAGTACCCCTAATTTGTTTTTTACCTTTCACTCCTGCAAAGGAGCTGTAGCAAGTTGCGCGCGCCGGCACAGCAGCAAATGGCCGCTGGACCGGTTGCCTCTAGCCCTGCCCCTCTGCCGAAGCCCGGCTCTTGTGTGCATAACAGGGGTTATGCGCGCGGCCAGGCCCCTTTTAAAATGCGTGTGTAACCCCTGTGTTTTACACGCGCGGGCCATTACTTTCCTGGTAGCGTGTCCACAGTCCACATGCATGCGTGGGTTAAATCACAAGCAGATTGTGATAACTTGCAGGAAGAACTTGTGAGGCTGGAAAATTGGGCATCAAAATGGCAGATGAAATTTAATGTGGACAAGTGCAAGGTGATGCATATAGGGAAAAATAACCCTTGCTGTAGTTACACAATGTTGGGTTCCATATTAGTTGCTGCTACCCAAGAAAGAGATCTAGGCATCATATTGAAATCGTCAGCTCAGTGTGCTGCAGCAGTCAAAAAAGCAAACAGAATATTGGGAATTATTAGAAAGGGAATGGCGAATAAAACGGAAAAAGTAATAATGGCTCTGTATCGCTCCATGGTGAGACCGCACCTTGAATACTATGTACAATTCTGGTCGCCGCATCTCAAAAAAGATATAATTGCGATGGAGAAGGTACCGAGAAGGGCTACCAAAATGATAAGGGGAATAGAACAGCTCCCCTATGAGGAAAGACTAAAGAGGTTAGGACTTTTCAGCTTGGAGAAGAGACGACTGAGGGGGGATATGATAGAGGTGTTTAAAATCATGAGAAGTCTAGAACGGGTAGATGTGAATCGGTTTCTTACTCTTTCGGATAATAGAAAGACTAGGGGGCACTCCATGAAGTTAGCATGGGGCACATTTAAAACTAATCGGAGAAAGTTCTTTTTCACTCAACGCACAATTAAACTCTGGAATTTGTTGCCAGAGGATGTGGTTAGTGAGGTTAGTATAGCTGTGTTTAAAAAAGGATTGGATAAGTTCTTGGAGGAGAAGTCCATTACCTGCTATTAATTAAGTTGACTTAGATAATAACCACCGCTATTACTAGCAACGGTAACCCGGACTAGACTTAGTTTTTGGGTTCTTGCCAGGTTCTTGTATCCTGGATTGGCCACTGTTTGAAACAGGATGCTGGGCTTGATGGACCCTTGGTCTGACCCAGTATGGCATGTTCTTAAGTTCTTATGTTTTTAAACTTCCTGCCCCCTCCAAGTCCTAATGTCCACCCTTGAAAATGTGAGGGAGGTAGGATGCCAAACACAAAAGTTATGCTCAGGAGGTGAGGGCATGCAGGTGCAAGTATGCACCAATCTGCAGATCTCATAAGTTTTCTTTTCTTACGGAAAGCAGGCTAACAAAATGAGCCATGGACGTCAATTGTAAAGCAAGAGGCATCAATGCGTAATGCAGTCGGGGATGAAATATTGTTACTATGAGTGGGTCTCTCATGTGGTAGCTGAATGAAAAGTAGAGTCTGGTGATCCTTGAGTTCTCTAAGGGCTTGATGTACCTCTCATCTAGCTTTGACAGATCCTGGGGAGCAGTCGCAAGGGACTGGGATCGCCTGGGCAATCTGCTTAGCTCTGTGCTTTGCAGGGGGGGGGGGGGGGGAACGACAATTTTGAACTGCCTATGTCATCTGCAGCACCGCAATTGCGTTTAGCTCCTTTGTTGTGGCCCAATTGTCAGTGAGCAATCACTAGCATTGTTTGCCTTTGAAAATTAGCAGTCACGGGCTTATATCTTCTGTTCGCACAGGTGGCTGAGCAAGACAAAACAGCGCACAGGCATTGGAACATTGAATTCTGTATACGCACACTCCCCTAACCTAGACACGTTCACAGAAGTGTCTTTTTTTTAAACCTGCCTAAAATTAAGCCCATGCATGCTTTTAGTCAGCCGGCGAAGGGCATTTCTCCAACAGGTCAGTGTACCTTGGTAAACTGTAATTTAAATCATCATTTAAAATTTTTAAAAATCAAATAGAAGATGTGGAAACTTAAATATGCATTGATTTTGACATTATTATTATTATATTATTATTATTATTATTATTATTATTAATAATAAAAATAATAATAAGGCCCTAGCCAATTTGTGCTCTGAACTTCAGATAGTTGCAGCTGAGTATTGAACAAGGCAGACAAAATTGCCAAAGAGTAATATTGGATTACATTAATAGGCTACAAAAATCAATATTACTTTTCTCCTGTTTCATCCATCTTGTCTGCTGCTCAGATCATTCTGCAATTTAAGTAGGCCCTTATTAACAATGACGCATGATATCCCCAACCAAGAGTCGTACACTAAGCCAATTTTGTTTTACATCTCATAAACCCAAATCTGACAAGCCAGCATATGAAAAAGGAGTATTTGTGGCATTACATAGTGTTCAGAATTTCCTGTGAACTTTTTAGAGCAAAATAGAATCCATGAACATAAGGACACGAGCATCCACCTGAGTCAGACTTATGGTCCAACAAGACCAGGATCCCGTCTCCAACAGTAGTAAGTCTGGATTACTTGGAGGTGCCTAGCAGATCCAGAAGTAATAGAAGTCAACTTCTGGAAGGGCCTTGAAGTGAATTCCCTTTCACACCTGACTCCCCCACACACTCCTCCCGTTTATGCCTAGCTGAAGTATTCTTGGTGGCGCACAAGCTCAGCCCAGTTCCTTCCTGCTCCTGCCTCAGCTTCAATACATGGCCTGATGCATCCTGGGGCACCATTGTGGAGTGATGCCTCAATCACCTGCGCTCTCTGGGACTCAGTGTGACATTGTCTGATGAGTCTGCTTACAACATTCGGTCCAGCAGAAACTCCAAGGACTCTTGTTCTTCGAGGCCTCTCGAGATTGTGGCATGGTGACTACAAACTGATCCATTGGACCGCTGACAGCAGGGAGCAATTAGATCATTTGAGGGCTGTGCCTAGGCAGGAGAGACTCTGTTCAAGCATCCAGCTAAACAGATAAGGAATATTTCTTATTAATTTCTACTTATTTCAGAGTACTTTTGTGATAGAATATATTGCTGTCTGTACTTTCATATTATTTATCTCTCTCTCTCTCTGCTTTTAGATATTGAGATTATATATTAATTTGCTGTGGGTTAATTGTTTAAGAACATAAGAAAATGCCATACTGGGTCAGACCAAGGGTCCATCGAGCCCAGCATCCTATTTCCAACAGTGGCCAATCCAGGCCATAGGAACCTGGCAAGTACCCAAAAACTAAGTCTATTCCATGTTACCATTGCTAATGGCAGTGGCTATTCTCTAAGGGACGGATTTTAAATGCCCTGCGCACGCCGGCGCGCCTATTTTGCATAGGCCGCTGGCGCGCACACAGCCCCGGGACGAGCGTAAGTCCCGGGGCTTTGTAAAAGGGACGGGGAGGGGGCGTGTCCGGGGGCATGTCCGGGGTCAGGGGCGGTTCGGGGTGGGACCAGGGGCGTGGCGCCAGCCCGGGGGCATGGCGCCGGCCTCCGGACCAGCCCCCGGGTCGGGTGATGGCGTGCCAGCAACCCGCTGGTGCATGCAGATTTTTGTCAGCTTTCAGCAGGTGTAAATCTGCGAACAAAAGGTAGGGGGGGGTTTAGATAGGGCCGGGGGGTGGGAAGAAAGTTCCCTCCAAGACCGCTCCGATTTCGGAGTGGCCTTGGAGGGTACAGGCAGCGCGCGCCGGGCTCGGCGCGCGCAGGTTGCACAAATGTGCACCCCCCTTGCGCGTGCCGACCCCGGATTTTATAAAATCCAGCGTACTTTTGTTTGCGCCTGGTGCGCGAACAAAAGTACGCGCTCGCGCAAAATTATAAAATCTACCCCTAAGTGAACTTATTAGCAGGTAATGGACTTCTCCTCCAAGAACTTATCCAATCCTTTTTTAAACACAGCTATACTAACTGCACTAACCACATCCTCTGGCAACAAATTCCAGAGTTTAATTGTGCGCTGAGTAAAAAAGAACTTTCTCCGATTAGTTTTAAATGTGCCCCATGCTAACTTCATGGAGTGCCCCCTAGTCTTTCTACTATCCAAAAGAGTAAATAACCGATTCACATCTACCCGTTCTAGACCTCTCATGATTTTAAATATCTCTATCATATCCCCCCTCAGTCGTCTCTTCTCCAAGCTGAAAAGTCCTAACCTCTTTAGTCTTTCCTCATAGGGGAGCTGTTCCATTCCCCTTATCATTTTGGTAGCCCTTCTCTGTACCTTCTCCATCGCAATTATATCTTTTTTGAGATGCGGCGACCAGAATTGTACACAGTATTCAAGGTGCGGTCTCACCATGGAGCGATACAGAGCCATTATCACATTTTCCGTTTTATTCACCATTCCCTTTCTAATAATTCCCAACATTCTATTTGCTTTTTTGACTGCCGCAGCACACTGAACCAACGATTTCAATGTGTTATCCACTATGACACCTAGATCTCGTCCTTGGGATGTAGCACCTAATATGGAACCCAACATTGTGTAATTATAGCATGGGTTATTTTTCCCTATATGCATTACCCTTGCACTTATCCACATTAAATTTCATCTGCCATTTGGATGCCCAATTTTCCAGTCTCACAAGGTCTTCCTGCAATTTATCACAATCTGGTTGTGATTTAACTACTCTGAACAATTTTGTGTCATCTGCAAATTTGATTATCTCACTCGTCGTATTTCTTTCCAGATCAAGACAAAAAAACCAAAAAAACCTCTTTAGATACTCCTGTCACTATAATCACTGGGCCGGATTTTAAATGCCCTGCGCGCGTAAATCCGGCCAGATTTACGCGCGCCTATTTTGCATAGGCCGCCGGCGCGCGCACAGCCCTGGGACTCGCCTAAGTCCCGGGGCTTCGTAAAAGGGGCGGGGAGGGGGCGTGTCCGGGAGGCGTGGCGCCGGCCCGAGGGCGTGGTTGAGGCCTCCGGACCAGCCCCCGGGTTGGGTGATGGCGCGCCAGCAGCCCGCTGGCGCGCGCAGATTTACACCTGCTTTCGGCACCCCCTTGTGTGCGCCGACCCCGGATTTTATAAGATGCGCGCGACTACATGCGTATCTTATAAAAACCAGCGTACTTTTGTTCGCGCCTGGTGCGCAAACAAAATTACGCGCTCTCGCAAATTTATAAAATCTTCCCCAGCCTGTACACTTTAATCTCTATCTTTAACTGCATATAGCTGTTATTAAAAATCACTGTTTGTCTAGATATAAACATTGGGGCAAAAAATTGATGTGGAGTTAATTTTAAAGCAAAACTGAAAGCATTCCTGAAACAGCCTTGCTCTAACCAGCTCGGGCAGCAGACTCACAGAACCAGCAGGGGGCAATTAGATCATTTGAGGGCTGTGCTCAGCCAGAATACAGGAAATACTAAAGCTTCTTGTGTCCAGCTAAGTAAAAAGTTTAACATAGTAAGCCAATCTGGGGGAGGCTCTTGTCAAACTCAATAGCAGATACAGGGTCCTGAGAGCAACCTTGACCAGTTAGCCTCACTTCAGTGGTGGGAAAAGTAATGGAATCACTGTTGAAAGAGAGAATAGTGAACTATCTACAGTCGGGAGAATTGCTGGACCAGAGGCAGCATGGATTTACCAGGGGAAGATCCTGTCAGACAAATCTGATTGACTTTTTTGACTGGGTAACCAAGGAATTGGATCAAGGAAGAGCTCTCGATGTCCTCTACTTGGATTTCAGCAAAGCTTTTGATACAGTCCCTCACAGGAGACTGGTGAATAAAATGAGAAGCTTAGGATTGAGTGCCGAGGTGGTGGCCTGGATTGCAAACTGGTTGACGGACAGAAGACAATGTGTGATGGTAAATGGAACTGTCTCTGAAGAGACAGCAGTTTTAAGGGGTGTACCGCAAGGATCGGTGTTGGGACCGGTCCTGTTCTCTATCTTTGTGAGCGAGATTGCGGACGGGATAGAAGGTAAGGTTTGTCTTTTTGCGGATGACACTAAGATCTGCAACAGAGTGGACACGCCGGAAGGAGAGAATGAGATGGGATTTAAGGAAGCTGGAAGAGTGGTCGAAGATATGGCAGCTGAGATTCAATGCCAAGAAGTACAGAGTCATGCATATGGGGAGTGGAAATCCGAATGAACTGTATTCAATGGGGGGAGAAAGGCTGATGTGCACGGAGCAGGAGAGAGACCTTGGGGTGATAGTGTCTAATGATCTGAAGTCAGCGAAACAATATGACAAGGCGATAGCTAAAGCCAGAAGAATGCTGGGCTGCAAAGAGAGAGGAATATCAAGTAAGAAAAGGGAAGTGATTATCCCCTTGTACAAGTCCTTGGTGAGGCCTCACCTGGAGTACTGTGTTCAGTTCTGGAGACCGTATCTCCAAAGAGACAGAGACAAGATGGAGGCGGTCCAGAGAAGGGCGACCAAAAAGGTGGATGGTCTTCATCAAATGACTTATGATGAGAGATTGAAGAATCTAAATATGTACACCCTGGAGGAAAGGAGGAGCAGAGGTGATATGATACAGACTTTCAGATACTTGAAAGGTTTTAATGATCCAAAGACAACGACAAACCTTTTCCATTGCAAAAAAATCAGCAGAACCAGGGGTCACGATTTGAAGCTCCAGGGAGGAAGACTCAGAACCAATGTCAGGAAGTATTTCTTCACGGAGAGGGTGGTGGATGCCTGGAACGCCCTTCCGGAGGAATTGGTGAAGACCAAAACTGTGAAGGATTTCAAAGGGGCATGGGATAAACACTGTGGATTCATAAAGTCTAGAGGATGTGAATGAAGAGAAGAGGCATGGAGTGGCTTGCAGGAATGACGGCTACTACCTGGAAATTAATATCCTTATTCAATAAACATACACATGGTTAATGCGACACCAACATTGTTCTATGCTTCAACGGCAAGAGGAAATGTGGAAAAAAGGATTTGCATCCACAAAAAAGCAGGGGAGTAACTTGCTTGTTACGGCGATTACTACCCAGAATTATTTATTTATTTATTTATTTATTTAAAATTTTTATATACCGACATTCATCCAGGATATCACATCGGTTTACAGTGTAACACAAACAAACGCCAGGCATGGCGCTTTACATTGAACAAATAAAACAAGTTAACAAATGAATAAATGAGGGTGTGAATAACAAGGGGAAATTTGCATTAAATAATCAACGAGGTTTGTAAATATATACAT
Source organism: Rhinatrema bivittatum (assembly GCF_901001135.1). Taxonomy (NCBI): domain Eukaryota; kingdom Metazoa; phylum Chordata; class Amphibia; order Gymnophiona; family Rhinatrematidae; genus Rhinatrema; species Rhinatrema bivittatum. The sequence goes on from NC_042625.1 coordinate 27,564,777, forward strand.
ATGTACAAAAGGAAGACACTAAGAGATAAGCAATTTAGGAGTGCTAGGTGGAGAGGGGGGAGTGGCGAGCAGAGGGAAGGGAACGAGGTGAGGGGGGAGAAAAAGTGTATGAGGTGAGGGGGGGAGAAAAAGGTAGGAGAAATTACGTGTATGCCTTGGCGAAGAGCCAGGTCTTGAGCTTCCGCTTGAACGACTGATAATTAAGCCTGATACTTCACTGATAATTAAGCCTGATACTTCACTTGGAATACATATCCAGCGCAGCTCACTACTTCAACAGCAGGGGGAATGAAGAAAAGAGGATTTATATTCAGACAACAACCAATAAGGACTGAATTGCACAGGCTGGGTAAACAAGCGTGGGAGTAGCTTGCTAATTACGGCGGTTACTACCCCTAAACAATTAGCAAGATACTTCACTTAGATACAGCACCAGCACTGCTATCTATATTGATGGCGGGGGTGGAAGGGAAATAGAACCAAAAAGTTACTTATAAGGGCCAAGAGTAACAGCTAAGTATGAAAAAAATAAGTGCGAAAACTTGCTGGGCAGACTGGATGGGCCGTTTGGTCTTCTTCTGCCGTCATTTCTATGTTTCTATGACAGAGATGAGCCTGGACTCAGAAGGGTATTTTCAGGTCTTGGCCTTGCTCTTGCCTGCCAGAGAAAATAAAAGGAAGCTCAGCAATGTAAATAGGTAAAAGGGGAGGAAGAAGATCGTAATGAAATCGGAGAGCAGTCAGAATATTGCTACTTCATGGCCGCCATCTTGATCTCCCTTGTAAGCGCATTCTTCTACCACACTGTTCAGAGGCATAGCTTATTTTTATCCCAAGTCTTTTAGATGGTCATTTTGAAAGCCAGTTCTGTGGGTTGAACATTTGCTTTTTGAAATTTGCCCATCTCACATATGGGTAAAAGTGTGCATGTAGTGCCACTGAATGCGTATTTTTACTCACAGTAGGGGAGAGGCATTCTTGGATGGGGCCACTTGGCAATAGTGATCAGAACATGATTGCATACTTTTGAAAATTCAAATGTGCATGCGTGTTTTAAGTCAGGAAAAATCACCCACATGATCAGCAGGCGTAAATGTGCACAGGAGCTTTTCCTTTGCAGAGGACAATGATCCTTGCAAGCAAGAGGCTTAGTCTTAGAGACTTGTGGCTGTAGTACATGGGGTGAAGCATGAACAGACTGAACTAGCAGGAAGCACAAAACAAATCCTGGTCAAGATTCCTGGGACCTAACAGGGATCCTCTTCAATAAAACCTTCCCCATAGGCACAAATGGCCAAAAGTTCTTTTGGTGCTCCAGAGATCATTTAAATCAGTACTTTCCAACCTGCTCCTTAAAGATCACCAAGTGTACTTTTCTGGATATCTACAATGAATCTGCACAGTATATTTACATACAACATATATGCAAATATCTTTCAATCATATTCATAGTAGATATCATGAAAACCTAGACTCATAGGGTGGACCTCAAGGACTGGCTTGGGGAGCTGCTAGTTTAAAAGATACAGCAAAAGGGTAACTTTAAAACATGCGCGAGCGTGCCCATATACACAGCTATATGGACATGAGTATGCAAGCACATGTATTTTATATTAGGCACACACACTATATAAATATGCACAAGTCTATCCAACAACATGTTTGCAGATCAAAAATATATGCAGCATATATTTTAAATATAGCCGCATGTTTTGACTTCTCTGGCTAAATGGCAACATTTATCCAGCTAAGTAGCATTGTGGCCAGTTATGTAAGCTATCCAGATAAGTAAGAACATAAGAAATTGCCATGCTGGGTCAGACCAAGGGTCCATCAAGCCCAGCATCCTGTTTCCAACAGAGGCCAAATCAGGCCACAAGAACCTGCAATTATCCAAACACTAAGAAGATCGCATGCTACTGATGCAATTAATAGCAGTGGCTATTCCCTAAGTAAACTTGATTAATAGCCGTTAATGGACTTCTCCTCCAAGAACTTATCCAAACCTTTTTTAAACCCAGCTATACTAACTGCACTAACCACATCCTCTGGCAACAAATTCCAGAGCTTTATTGTGCGTTGAGTGAAAAAGAATTTTCTCCGATTAGTCTTAAATGTGCTACTTGCTAACTTCATGGAATGCCCCCTAGTCTTTCTATTATTCGAAAGTGTAAATAATCGAGTCACATCTACTCGTTCAAGACCTCTCATGATCTTAAAGACCTCTATCACATCGCCCCTCAGCCATCTCTTCTCCAAGCTGAACAGCCCTAACTTCTTCAGCCTTTCCTCATAGGGGAGCTGTTCCATCCCCTTTATAATTTTGGTTGCCCTTCTCTGTACCTTCTCCATCACAACTATATCTTTTTGAGATGCGGCGACCAGAATTGTACACAGTATTCAAGGTGCGGTCTCACCATGGAGCGATATAGAGGCATTATGACATTTTCCGTTTTATTCACCATTCCCTTCCTAATAATTCCCAACATTCTGTTTGCTTTTTTGACTGCTGCAGCACACTGAGCCGACAATTTTAAAATATTATCCACTATGATGCCTAGATCTTTTTCCTGGGTGGTAGCTCCTGATATGGAACCTAAGCAGAAGAAAAACACTACAAAGGCAGATAAGTAAGATAGATGGATAACTAGCATTTGAAGACTTATCCGGCTATCTTACTTATCTGCCTATGTAGCATTTTTCAAGACTTGTCCGGATAAGTAAAAAAAGTTATCCGGGTAAGTGGCGGATATCTGCTATGCACGCATATTTGTGTTCCTTATTTTAATCATTTACATGAGGAAATACAACTTGTGTTTTTTCCTTAGCACTTGTAGGATTTTACACATGTAAATGATCAAATTTTATAACACGTACGTGAAGGAAATTACCGGTTTTATTAATTAGTCCATCGGTTTGCCCAGTCTCTCTCTAGGTTATCAAGCCCTCCTGGTTCTTCAGCCTGCACTCAGACCCCTCATCCAGTAAGTATTTGTCTATAAAGAATTCTATTCTGACTTACACATGATAATTAGCAGGTGTAAATATGTGCTGGTAACAGCCATATGCACGTCACTTTCACAGTTTTTAAAATAGCACCTTATACGTGGAAATGTTGGCCCCTTTTTTATGCAAATTTATTTGTGCACTATTACTTGCACGTATATGTTTGAGGTTTATAAAATAGCAATTGCGCAACTATCAGCTACTGGCACACACACGTGTTCCTTTTCATGCATGCAGCTTTTTAAAAATTCAAATGAATGCAAATGGTCCTTATGAATATTCTTTGCGGTTATCCTGAAAATCAGATCCCTTTGCGACCCTTGAGGACTGGAGTTGTGATGCAGGGGATACAAGGGAAAGCCAGCATTCGGGAGGCAATAATTAAACCACTTGCATTGGTAAAAATACCAAAGGCACTTTTTACCCTTGAGGTTTTGCACATATAAAGCAAAGCTACAGTCATTCAGATTGGTGTTACTAATAGCCTCCTTTGATAATCTGAGCTATGATTGCAAATGGAAGAGAGTAATCCTATTAAGTATCTGTCTAGCAGATGGCTTCCCAAACCTGTCCTGAGGAGCCCACAACCAGTTGGATTTTCAGGATATCCACATTGAATACGCCCGAGACAAATTTGCAAACAATGAAATATTAATATATATATATAGCTGTATCTCATGCACAATCAGTATGGATATCCTGAAAACTCGACTGGCTGTCAGATCAACAGAACAGATACGGCGAGCCCTGCTCTAGCAATTTAATCATACAACTGCAAAACAAATGCATAAATGAGTTAGAAATAGATTTTGGAACCATTTCTGGTTTTTTAAAGTCTTTTTTTAAATATAGCCTCTAATTCCATATTCATGGAATGCACATAACCTTTATATTAAGCCCCCAGACTTGTTGGGCTCATTAGCAAGTACTTGAATGTCAAGTACAAACGAGCGCTGACAGTAAGAGTGATTTGGAGATTTCTAAGATCTCCTGCAGCAATAGTTTCTTCCAGCCCCACAGCAAATCTGTTAGAAGTCAAATCTGTTAGGAAAATGCAAATGAGCTCATGAATTGTCCATGACACCAGAATACCTCGATGAATATCTGTCTCTCTAATCCTCCCGTCATAAATGGCACATCAGGCAGGGCTTCAGAAACCTGTCCTCGGGATATCTACAGTGAATGTGTGCAATGCATGCAGCAGCGGGCACTCTAGTTGTAAGGAATGTCCAAGCTCCGTGCTAGAAAGCAGGACAAACGGTGGTGACCGGTATCAGCAGGGATTCTTTAGTGGTATTTGCCCGACTCTGGCCGAGTTTCGCTCCCGAGTTTCGGACAAGTGTGTCAGTTTCGTGCCGTGTTTCGGCCAAAACGCTGAAACGCCATATTGTTGTCCTGATATGTATCAGCTGTTGACAAAGGACGTCCTTGTCCGAAACACGGCTCCGTGTCGGGTTTTGGGAACATACCATTGAAAGAAAGGGTGGCTAAAAATAGCTTTGGAAATTCTTCGGGCATGAACTGATTTACTACAAAGGCTATAGCACAAGATAAGTACAGCATAAGTAGCACAAGATAAGTGCAGCATAATGCTTGATTTTTCTTAACAAATTGTATTTCAAAACAAAGGGTGACGGATTTTCACTAGCATCATAACAAAAATCTTAAAAAAAGAGTTTTTATTGTTGACCTATGACTATATAAAAGGCAGAGTATAAAAGTTCATACTACCCGATGATGCCTATTATGACGGTCACTATATAATTTTTCTCTTGCGTCTGGCTATTTAACTGTGATTTTGGGATAACGTTGGTATCTATTTTTGTGTAATATTCTACAATATACATGAGAAAAATTGACATACACTGAGTCTCCAGTGTATGAAAATCTCTCTCATGCATATTCACTGTGGTCCCCAGGATAGGTTTGAGAAGCCCTGATGTAAGGATTTCGATTAATAGGCCAATATAGCAAGATTCAATAAAGAAAACCAGTATTATTACTATGAGTGTACAAAGAGGAAAAATAATGTTCGTTTTGGTTTTCTTGGTGCTTTTGTTGCATTTTGAAATTTTGTTTTGTTACATGCATAAAACGTGTGTTTATGTAGATAACATGGCAAAACAAAGGTGCATCGCTAGTAATTGCTTGAAGAAGTTTATTCAGCTACAAATATAGGGGCAGATTGTCAAAGGGGTACTCATGTAAGATACGCGCGTACCCCCCGAAAACCTGCCCCAAGCTCCCCCTGCGCGCGCCGAGCCTATGTTGAATAGGCTCGGTGGCGCGCGCAAGCCCCGGGATGCGCGTAAGTCCCGGGCTTTCCTGGGGGGGCGTGTCAGGGGCGTGTTGCGGCGGCGCATCATCCGGGGGTCGGGGCCACAGGCGTGGTTCCGGCCCGGGGGCGTTTTGGGGGCGTGGCGAAGGCCTCCGAAACTGCTCCCGGGCCAGGGAATCGTGCACCGGCTGCTGGCCGGCGTGCGCGAGTTATGCCTGCCTCAGGCAGACGTAACTTTTATAATAAAGGTAGGGGGGTTTAGATAGGGCTGGGGGGTGGGTTAGGTAGGGGAAGGGAGGGAACAGGCAGCGTGCGCAGGGCTCGGCACGCGCAAGGTGCACAAATGTTCACCCCCTTGCGTGCGCCGACCCTGGATTTTAAAAGATATGTGCGGCTACGCGCGTATCTATTAAAATCCGGCATACTCTTGTTTGCGCCGGGTGCGCAAACAAAAGTACGCACTCGCGTATTTTTTTGAAATCTGCCCCATATTGTTCAAAAGCACGACTTAATCATTGACAGATAAAAACATTTCCATGTCTATCAATACAATAACCTCTTTGAAAGTTTTGCAATTCAGTTCAATGACTCTGCAAGAAAAATCCTGCAGATTCAAACTATTTTATGACAGGGAGTTTCAAACTTTTCTTTTTTTATTGGTGGCAAAATCTGAAACAGATTCAAGGAAATCCAGAGAGGAATTCTCTGAACTGGAGGTTCTGCTTTTGGATTTTTCCTAGATCTGCTCTTGATCTTGGGGAAGTTTACAGAATTTGCTGGACTGGAATTGGGAGGCTTAACAATTCACTGAATATTATTGATTACTGAAACATAGTCTATAAACACTGCCAATTAGTCTGAAGAGCTGTGAGATTTTCCTTCATTCCAGCCATGATGATACCTGAATAGTGAACAGTAATTCTTTGCCCTGCAATATCTTCTTGTTATCTTAAACCAGTGTTTTCCACCTGATCAAGTGTGCCACGGAAAAGTCACCACTGCTTGATGCTCAATTCTAAGCAAACACCTGGGCTCTACTCTCAGCACCTTGCTGAGATACCAACAATGGTTCTTAAACATACAGCAGCTCCTTTCTGATAAAATGTGTAAACACTAGGGATGTGCATTCGTTTAAAACGAAACTGCAAAACACGACAAATAAGGCAAATTCGTTTCATTTGGGGTGCCCTGAATAAAATTCGGGCACAATCCCAGCAGACGCATCATTGAGCTGCGGGCCGAAGAAAGCTCCCAGGCCTGGGCTCCGAGGCCTGGCCCTGACCCTGGGCTGAGGCCCAGGCATCGGGATCCAGCCTCCTGGCCCTGGCATAGGGACACAGCCTCCGGGTTGGGCCGCAGCATCGGGGCTGGGTCTAGGCACTAGCCTAGGTCTCGGGCCTAGGCTTCGGCTTAGTCCTAGATGGCGGATCCCCGCTGGACCCATTAAGTGGGGGCTGAGGGGGAAATCCTGGCCCCGGTGTTTTTCTGGGAGGTTGGGAGGGCTCATTTTTTGTTTTTGGCCATTTTGGGGGAGAGAGTTGAATTATGTGATTCATTTTTTTTCATACGAATGAAACAAATCAAGCAAACCACGAACCGAAATTTGTGGGGGGAAAAAACCTCCCAAAAACAAACAGAAAAACAAAACCAATTTTTTTTCCCCCTAGACATCCCTAGTAAACATGCATTCCTCTCCTTCCTTGTTACACCATGAGTCTTGGAGTGTGATAATTAATGGGCAGCATGCAGGGCTTGGATAGCTGGGACTCACTTTGTGGAGCCCGCACATTGCACACAGTACCTCCTCATTTCTCCATCTTTGAATCCTTCCAGGCTCTGCCTCATTCCTAGGCTGAGTGAGACAAGGAGACCATGCACTGAGGACTGGAATTGGTTTTAAAGGGTCGGGTGGGTTTAGGGGTTGTTTTGGTGTGCCGGTTTTCCCGCCCTCCCCCAAATAATTCCAGTGCCCTATTTAACGATACAATACAAATGCCCCTGACGATAAATCGGGGGCATTTGTATTGTATCGTGCACTCTAACAATTTAGAATGATTTTAAAATTATCTGATGATAATTTTAATCGTTCAAAAACGATTCACATCCCTACTTAGTACTGTTGTGATACTAAGTAGAAAGAATCACAGAAAGCAGCACCATGCAAAAAAACTGTTCTGACATAAAAAACAAAATTGGGGGGCGCACAATATACACTCACAATAATACATGGGCAGTGTGTATTGTGCAGTAAATAAGCAACTGCGGGATAAAATGGACGCTCATAAATTGAGTATCTTTTTGGTAACCTGCACACACACAGGGCACTTAATACTAATTTATTCACTGTTTCGCTTAAAGCCGATTGGCCCATTTCACTATCACATTTCAGTGAAAGGACCAGTCCCCTTTCAGAAGGCTGTCCTGAAAGGGGATTGGTCCTTTCACTGACCCTTGTCAGTGAAAAGGACCAATCGGGAACAGCCCTGCCAGGCGGGTGGGGAGGGAGCTCTGGCCAGGCTATTGTAGACACACAACCACTTCTCTTGGCCACCCGATGTAGAGTGCTAGGGATGCACAAATCATCCATTGTGCGTCCCTTTTAGCACGACAGCTCATTTGTGTATTGCATCTAGCGCTCAGGAGAGGTGGATGTGCGTGGATTCAAAAACGTGTGTCCACTTTGGATGCACATTTGTTTCGTGCATGATATTGCATCGGCCTGTCTGAGTGTTGGGTGGAGCAGCATGGTTCTCTTCATCCCCTCTCTCTATTTATTTAAAAAATTGGAAAAGAGACTGGTGAGGTTTTAAGTGCTTTCCTAACTTCTCTTTTGGCCGTACGCATAAAATTCTGTTTACTGTGCATTTGTGGCACTTAGAAGCTCAGTAAAGGGGCTGTGTGGGTAAAACTTTTCCCCGCAGTAGAAACAGGCATTTTGGGGAGGGGGGGGGGGGGGCTAGGGTTGAAGCTGAGAAAGCATTTCTGCGCATTTTTTCGGTTTTGAAAAGCATGCATGTAGATGTACTTGCAGAAACCTACATCTGCTTGGGAGCAGGGGTTAACTTTGTACGTGGGTAGCAGGACAACTCACAGCCTTTTGCTTGCAAGTTCACTTTGAAAATTCAGGCTGAAGTACCTGCAGACTTTAGCCCTCGGTGGGTGGTTATGAAATTACTCTCAATGTGTATAATCCCAACAGAGGAATGACAGAGGTGTAATTGTGCATCTGTTATGACCTAATATTGAATATCTCAAGGCTTAGTGAAGATGTCCCCATGTGTAAAAACAAAACAAGATCTTGAGATGCAGAGTAGAGGTCCATGGTATAAACAGCTCCATGATGCTAAAAGAAAGATACCTTAAGCACCCAGCGCCCTTCCAATTCCAAGTCACTTTGATACTTTGCACCGAAATAATGAAAGCTGACAATTCTAAACTTAACATCCCCGACCGAGGATCTGTTGCTGCTTGAGTGATAGGCAGCGGATGATTTCTCTGTCAAAACCTCTGTGAATCAAGAAAATTATTATTTAAACAAAAAAAAATCCTGCTGCGTTTATTATGTAAACGCCATAAACTCATCAAAGCAAACAGCCAAAGGGAGAGTGGAAATTGAAAAGGCAGATAATTGAGAATAACAAGGTGGAAGGGATACTAAAATGAGAAATGTAATTACAGTGCTTTGAAAGTGTGATGGCTGGTAAGGCAAGGTAAAGTTGCTTCCGATTCTGCTGCTTGGATTAATCTCGACTGCGGCTGGTTCTGGAAATAAATCAGTTACCCTGGGTAGTACTGAGGGGCTTGAATTTTGGGGTACCAAGTTTTACTGGTTTCGTTTTTTAGGGGTAAGTTTGACTGAGGTGTTTGCCTCATTTTGTAATTCATGCATTGGATTAGTAGTAAAAAGGAAGTGATATTTTGAGGGTGCTCCAGTCTGTATACCCTATTATAGCCAACGTTCATTTGAATATAGGCTAAGATAGTTTATGTTATGTCTTCTGATTTATTGTATGTAAATGTTGCAGTTGTTGATTTTGTTGCACCACATTAAGGATGTCCTTTGCCCATGATTGGGGTAGCATGGAATATAAATATAAAAATAAATACAATTTATTTAAAGAATGCACTGGGTTATCACATGGAAATCCCTGCGCATACTGTTACATGCTTCAGAGCCGATGCAAAGCATCCACATTCCCCCCGCTGGCCCACGCTTTCAAAGGGAACCTCCACTGGGTGTTTCTCTTGAAAAATTAGCTCATAGGCTTGTGGGTACAACGTACCTAGAGTTTAAACATTTCCTCTTTAGTATAACAGAAGGAGTATTTTTTGATGCATTCATTAATTTTTTTCCTGAAATGTTTCATGGTTATTTTATTAAAGGAATTGCGGTGAACATTTTTAAAGAAAGAGTAGGAAGCAATAGCCTTCCTTCTGAATCTGATAAACAAAATTTGAAATGTGCATCAATAGTTATCAGAAAGGCAATGAGACAGAATGTAATTGGCAGGATACTTGATGTTGCTGCTCAAATAGTTGTGCGAAAAACAATTGAACATACCTTGATCAGAGGTCTTACAAGTGATTTGTTGTAAGTACAGTAAGAAGAAAACTACCGGCTGAGGGATTTGTATGCAAGTTTAAAAATACTGTAATCCACTGAAATGCACATGGACATTATTAGCATGCATTATGCATTGATGAATGTACCCTGTAAATACCCATATTGCAACCATAGGGGTATGGTTATGGGAAAGACCTTATAATCTTCCTGAGAAAAACCAAATTTATTGATAGGAACTAGAAAAGAAATGATTGAATTTAAGATAACACTGGAGTGCCTGTAGGGAACAGTAAAATCCTTTAGTATTCGTGTCCAAACAAAATATCTTAATTTAGATTCAATGTGGATTGTAGTGATGTCACGCCAGTCTCTGAATTCAATCTTACACAATGCCCTAGGTAGATCGATTGTTTCATAGGCTGGGTCAGGCAAGATATATTTGACCCTCAATCCCCCCTTATACTTGAATTAAAAGCAAAGATTGCCTTTCTAATGCCCTTTGGACTATGCAAGTTTATCACCCTACTATTTGACCTTTATGGGCTACCTGCTATGTTTCAAAGATTTATGGACTAAATGCGAAAGCTCCACATATAGAAAGCTGCTGCTTATCTGGATAATGGGTAAACCAGTTTTCAGATTATATCTCCAGTGGATAAAAGAAGTATTGTAATCTTTTGGAAAATCACAGCAAACTTCAAACCTGAGAAAATGGGCAGCCAAGAAAGCAGAATTGAAATTCCTAAGTTGCCAAGTAGGGAGATGTACAGTTAAACTCCTTATGGATCCAGGGTTGGGATATATCTATCCTTACAAGATTCACTTAGCCTTACTTTTTTTCTTCACGTTTGGGCTATCATGGGGATTATAGGACCTATTATTAATTCTTTTATTCTGGTAGGTTTTTGTTTTTTTTTTGACAGTCCTCGCCTAACATCATTCTTATATTCCATTAAGTGGTTAACAAATGATGAGACAGACACAAAATTGTGTGCAGTAGATGGATTCTCTGTAGCTCAAATTTTAACAAACTTCATTATCCAGACAGGCATCTCAGATGTTTATTTGGGAGCAATCCTCTGCAGGAGATTGAAGGAAAGAACATCTATTATTTTTCTTCATTAGGAAGCTATTTACCCAAGAAAAATTGACTGTCCAATATTATCAAAAGGTTTCTACTGACCCAGGTACTGAATTTCGGGTGAAGGTTAAGCAGTTGTTGGAAGTGGCTCTACGGGAGAAGGTAATTTCCATACAGGAATTTAGATATTTAATACCTACATGTCCTGCCGTTCCATATATATTTTGTATCCAAGATTCACAAATCTTTGGAGAACCCGCCGGGAAGACCGATTGTGTCAGCTATGGGGTCTATATTTGAGCCTCTGGCAAAATTTATTGATCATTTATTACAACTGATGGTCAAGGAGATTAAATCATGAGTATGAGACTCGATGAATTTTATTAATGAAATTAATAAGATTATGCAGGTTCAGCCGGGGTGGAGATTGGTTTCGGTGGATATCACTTCTCTATATACAAATATCCCTCAACGAAGAGCAGTGGATACTAGATATCGGGCATTGAATATTGTAGATTTATCTTTGCAGAGGCGGTCATTTATTATGCAGATGGCTGAGATTGTGATTACCTGTTTTTATTTTTTGTTTCAAGGCGATTTTTATAAACAGATTAAAGGGATCCTCATGGGGTCCCCATTGGCACCTTTAGTAGCATGCCTGTATATGGTGATGTTTGAGGAAACATACATTTATTTGTCTCCGTCATTTAAGTATATTCCTTTCTGGACAAAATATATTGATGACGTGTTCTGGATATGGTCGGGAAGTGATGACAACTGACGAAGTTTAAGGAATGGTTTAATACCTTGGATGCTAATTTGGAATTTACCATTCATTCTAATGATAGACAGCTCACCTTTTTAGACATGGCTGTGTATCGGGTAGGTAACAAAGTAGTAACTTCAGTATACACGAAACCTACTGATAGGAACTATTTTACATTTTGAGAGAGTTTTCACCCTCTGAGATTGAAAGAAAGTATACCTGTTGGACAATTTTTGAGATATCGCAGAATTTGTACTTCTGTAGGTAAATATAAGATTAAATCACAGGACCTTATTTAAAAGTTTATTTTTCATGGATACCGTAGAAAATATTAGAGCATATAAAAGGGGACTATATGCGACTAGAGATAATTTGTTAATACTGGCTAGTCGGACACATATAGATAGACTGGTGTGTTGTATCCCCTATTCCTCCAGGATCTCCTGTTTCAAGAAAATTATTTTGAAAACATTGATCAGTTTTGGGATCAATACCTGGGTTTCAGGAGAAACCTATTTTGCTATAAAGAAGGGGCAGAATTTGAGATCTTTATTATCGCGTAAAAATGAAGGAAAGGGCTGAGAAGGGGATAGGGGCAATGTAAATGTTCTGGATTTTCTGTGTGTGAGAATGTGTTGGTTGTAGATACTTTTCACTATCCCCAGTTAAAATATCCTTTTTTAATTAATGGCCGATATACCTGACAATCTGAGAGGGTCATTTACGTGATTGTGTGCCCGTGTAACTTAGTGTACATGAAAGCAATTTAAGAACTAGGAAGGAGGGGCACCTTTGGTGGCCATTGGAGTATATGTGACCATCGGATTGAGGATGTTAAATTTTTTGTGGTTCACCAGATTGCTAATAATTATCAAGGTGATGTAGCCCAATTTCTATGACAGAAAGAACAAAGATTTATTTATTGGTGGAATACGTCGTATCTGCACAGTTTCAATAAGGAAGTCGAGTGGGAGGCGTTTTATTGAATCCTCTGTGAGTTGGGTGTAAATGTGGTGATACGTTCAGGATTGAGATGGTAACATTTGATTGATAGAAGAGAGATCAGTCAACTCGCATTTGATAAGTGTAGAGGTGTATTTAAATATGGCGTTTTGAACTGAAGTTTACATGGACGGCGGCATCCATGTTGAGCAGTTCTATCTGGTATTCATATGGATGGGAAGAACGAGGTTTATAAGGTATGTTGAGTATTATGAGTAGCATTTGATAATGTTACTGGCATGTGTATATTTTTTAGTCTATGTGGGTTTGTATTCGGATGTAGGTAATGGGTGATATGATGGGCAATCGGAACAATTGGAGATGTGTAGATGGGACTGAGTGGACCATATTGAATATGGTGTATATTGGTATTCATGGGTTAAATAAATATTTTCTTAAAGATTTGCTTTAGAAGCCTTTTGTAGTATGAGAATATGTCAAGACTTATGGAGGTATTCATTATGTATAGGGAACTAGTGTACTAAGTGGCTTAAGTACAATGGAAGTTTGAAGCAAGTTACAATTGAAAGAGGATTGGTTGAAGTTGGTAGCAGAACTAATAGGGTGAATTTATTGGGAGCCATTAGATGTAATTTATTACAGTGAAATTGTGTGGTGTGTGAGTGTGATTGATAGTGGGAAATTGTTTAGATATTTGATGGATGTTTTTGTATTTTTGTTATACATTTTAGATGGAGATCGATTCTACAAGCTCTTTGATGATGGAATGAGCCGTCATACTTAAAAGTGATGGGAGCTACTGATCTACAGATTTTGTGAAGAGAGAGTTTTAGGAGGATCACATCATTGGTTAATATATCACCTGAAGAAGCCTGTGTGGGCGAAACAAGGGACCTTGTTGGGACATTACTGATTAGTATGGTGTGGGTATTTTGGGGTATTTTGTGGAGGATATATACTCATTTTAATACAGGATTTTAATTGGATTTTGAATGGTTAGTGATGGATGAGATTATGGGTGTGAGTGTGGATGGAATATTATGAATAGTTAGATGTGTATCTAAAGTGTCAGTTGCATTTTGCATTTGATACAGTTGAAGTAACATTTAAAATGTATTAGTTAAATATGTATATAATGAGGACGTGTTAATAATAAAGAAATGTAATTTAGGATATGCACACAGTATGGTGAAGTGTTTTTGAGATGGTCATTTTGGAGAAATAAAGGAAATGTGATTTTGTAATATTATCTACCCCATACCTTGTGTGTATCAGTTGTCGAATAGCAATGACCAATCATTGAGTGCATTGTTAACATAGTAAAAATAGATTACAACAGAAAAGGATCAATTGGTCCAACCAATTTGTCCAGTTGCCTATCGCTTTGGTTAGGTCCGGATATAAATTCCCTTCCTTAAACCATGACCAGTTCCAGTTCCTATGTTGTCTGGCTTCTCAACCCTGTTACCACCACTGACCTCTATATCCATCCCAGGCATGTTTACATTCTCTTACAGTGCTGGTCTTCACCACCTCCACTGATGGGCAATCCCAGTGATTTTCATCTTTTCTCTTTGGTTCTTATATGTCCCAGACTTTATTCATCACCTAGAACCCCTCTCACATTTTACCACCAAGCTTTGTAATAAACCACAGAACTGCCAAAACTAGTAAGGTCTGAGCATTCATCCATCTTACGCTTATTGATGATAAGGCTGTAACATTAACTGCTCCATTGCAGGTTACCCCAGCCTTCTTGAAAGGCCGATGCAGTTATACTGTTGCTCTTTGCACATTGGCTTCTATTCTCAGCTCTCCGGCCCTCCAAAGTTCCACAAGACCAAGCAAGCACTTGAGGCCCCCCCCCCCTCATTAATTTTCTATCTTTTATTGCCCCCCTCTGCCCTTACCACTGTGCTCTGTGTCTATCTCATAAATAAATTTTAACCCACCATCGATCTGATCGTCAAAATGGTGACCAGATCGATGGCGGGTTAAAATTTGATGAAATGCCAATCACCACCAACTACTGGACTACATCACTTCGTTCCCTGACGAAGAATTGAGGATTCAAAACAAGGCCCTGTTGGGACACGGACTTGGATACGACAAACGAATACACGTATAGATAAGTTGAAGGGAAGTTTTCCCGCACTACGAAAAAATACACGTGTTGGCATTTTTGGTAATAGTTCGGCATCTTGTGATAACAGAAAAAATATCTCATAGAAAAAAGATCTGTTTCTTTCTGCTCACTCCCAGGGATAGCAACGACCTTCCCTAGTCTACCTGTATAACATGAATATTATGTGTTATAAAGCACAGATCCTAGTACAGATCCCTCCATATAGTACTCCACTAATTACCTTTTCCCATTTTGCAAACTGTTTAGTCCTACCCTCTGATTCCTGTCTTTTAATCTACCATAGGACTTTTTAATTTTCTGAGGAGTCTGTCATGGGGGACTGTCAAATGCCTTCTCAAAATCCAAATACACTATATCAACCAGCTCTGAAACTTCTTCCCTTCAACTTCATATCAACTTTTGAAAATTGCTACTTTTATGCGCGCAACTCCTTCGAAAATTCACGCCATACGACTGAATTCTCAAAATGTTTTACATGCCTAAATGGACTTTTGAAAATTGCTATATTAAATACTACTTTTATGTATGTAAATCCATTTGAAAATTACATCCTTAACTAATTCAGCTAATCAGTTTCATAAAGTAATTTTTAAAGTTATGATACCAACTTACCAAATCAAAGCTACTTTTGAAATGGTGCATAGTAGGCCTGATCCTGTCGCACTGCTTGCTTTTGTCCTGCCATGCTTTCAGTATTGTCCAATAAGTCCATGAGGACCTGGGAGGTCAGATGCTAGAGCAACAAGCTTGCTAATATTGGTAGCTGTTTGCAGGGTTGATGTAAGGGTATTAGGCATCCTAGGTGAACCTTGTGCCTGCTTCCCTTTCTCGCTAAGATTTTGATAAACTCAACAATCAAAATCATCCTATCACCACCACTCCCAGGAAGATCCTGCAGAGAAACATAATTGGAAGTCAGACTTTTCAATATTAAACTTTTTTTCATTATACACTGTATACACACACACACACATACACACACACACACGTGTGTGTGTTTCAGAAATCATGTCACAGTGTCTGAATATGTCATCTGTGATTAAGGGGGTTGAATACCAAGTAATTTTAAAAATCCATACATTTTTAAATTAAAAGAAACCCAATCACATTGACTGAAGGAAGCTTGTGTGTGGGCGCTACTCACTCCTTCTCTCACCCTTATCCCTCCCACTGCTTGACAAACCCAAGTTTGTATTGCTGACTTTATTGAGGGGCACACCTGGGAACTTTCAATTTACAGTCACCCTGAGATTTTCATCTATTAGTGGAGGCGGAGAGGGTGGGCACAAGGGGGCAGGTCGGGCAATATGTGCACAAACTTTCTCCTCTTTCATACACTCACACTAATACACTCGCATGTTCTCGCTTATCCATTCATGCTCATGTTCAGACACATGCTCGCTCACATTACTCTCATTCTTCCCTCCCCCCGCACGCACACACACACATGCCCCATCACATATATGCCCTCCCCATGCACACGCTCCCTTACATATACACACTCATGCATACCTCCACCATATACATACACATGCCCCCTCATATACACACATGCAGGCCCCCCCACCACAGTCACTCACTTTCTCTCTTCCCCCCCCCCCCCCAAAACCCACCAGTGACAGCAACCTCCTCCTAAAGGCACCTGGGGCTGATGGGAGGAGTCTTTCTTCCAGCCAATAGCATCATCATCATCTTCTGCTGCTGCTGCCATCTGCCTCCTCCTTTCTTCCTGCCCCCATGAGCCAATCAGAAGCCTTCTCCCTTCTTGCCAACACAGTCAGGAAAAAATGGTCCTTGCAGGCAGGAAGAAAATAGGAGGCCTCTGATTGGTCACAGGGCAGGGAAAAGGAAGGAGGCATCCAATTGGCCTATCAGACAACTTCTAGTCTGGCTGCTTCACTAGCACAGCAGCAGTGCAGCCAGAGATTATAGATGTGGCCCTGGCAACCCGGCAATTCCATTAGAATTCTGGAGTCTCTGGGTCAAATCCCGAGAGTTCCCAGATATGTGGATGGGGAAGGAGAAAGTATTCACCTCTCTTCCTGCTCACTCCGGCTTTCAATCCCTTCCACACCTCTTTCCAAACAAGTCACCCAAGCATTCACTCCTTCCTCACCTCTCCCAACATTCACCTCCTCTCACACTGCCCAGGCATTGTCTCTCTTATCACATCAGGCTAGGTTGAGGTAGCAGAACTTTCCTGTCTGCTCCAGACTCGCCCCCTCCCACCTTGTTCCCTGTACAGGACAAGAGGAAAGCCTGCTCTGTGCTCTGTCCACTTCAGTCACACCCCCTCCCCTCCTGCCTGTGAGAAAAGGGGCTGGAGCAGTATTTTACTTACTTACTTATTTATTTATTTAAGAGTTTTTATATACCGTCATTAAGTTATTCACCATCATAACGGTTTACAATAGGGCACCTATATTAATAAGTATGGGTCATACATTACATAGGTTGTGCCATTAGTATTCGGTAACAAAAAAAGGCGTTAATTTTGGGTGATTGAGTGTTTCATAGTAATGCGTCCAGAGGGTTGCCTACAGTTAAAAAGGTTGAGCTACTTCAGTAAGGAGCGTTAAATTAGGCATTTGGTGCTTTATGCCGCATATCTTTGCTTAAATGCCTGCATCAATTTTCTTTTTTGAAGGCTTGTATGAAAAGCCAGGTTTTGAGCTGTGTTTTGAAAAGTTTATGATTGCTCTGGAGTCTTAGGTCAAGGGGCATGGAGCTCCATAATATGGGACCAGCTAGAGACAGAGCTCGCTCCCTCACTTGGGTAAGTCTTGCGGTTTTCACAGAAGGAATGGGAAGGAGTGCTCTGTTTGCTGACCTTAAATTTCTGTGTGGGACATGTACTCTAAGTGCTGTGTTCAGCCATTCTGCTTTTTCATCATGGATAAGTTTGCAGAACTGCTGTTTTCTGCTCTCTGAGCTTCTGGACATTAGCCAGTAGAGTGGGGGCACTAGCCCCAAGGCAATATCTCTACTTCTAAGCGGTTGAGGGAGTATTCCCTGACAGCCTGTCTTTCTGGCATAGCATACCATCACTACATGTCTTACAGATACTGTAAACCAGAGCTTCCCAAATGGGGTCACAAAACCTCCAGCCGGGGTCACAAATGCCTGAAAGGGCAGCCTCTCCAGACATCACCAGCAGCAGAAGTAGTAAAAATCAGCTTGGGATCTTTGAGCTAGCATGCACTTTCAGGTCCTGCAATGTCCCGCCCTCACTTGAGTTTCCACATTAACAGAAGGCCATGTGTGAGAAGGGACTGGAGCCACTGCAGGGCCTGTGAGCTTTTACTGACTCACAAATCCTGTGCTGACATTCATTACTAATGCTGCTGCCAGTTGCAGATCAACATCAGACACTAGACCACCATTGCAGAGGAGGGGACAGAGTGTGCACAGGTCTGTGCAGGCTGTCACTTCTTCTCTATCCTCTCCCATCACTGAACTTACCTAAGAGAAAAATGTTGCCCCTATCATCAGCCTGCCCTCTCTTCCCATTAGCTGTCATCCACTTATCGCCTGAGGCCCAAAGGAAAATGTTGCTTCTGATCCTAGTCAAGGGGATGTGTGGATGGGGGCTGTTTGAAGGGAGGGATCAGATACAGGAAGGGTTTGAGGGTTGGATCAGTGGAAGAGGGATTGGCTGTGGAAGGTGATAGGGGGGATGCAAGAGAGGAGCTGGGGGTGAGAGTATCAACTGGGGGGGGGGGGGTAATGGAGAAAAGAGAGAAGGGATGACAGATAATTCAATTAGGGTTACAAAAATGGCTTGGAGGTGAGAGAACTTCAGTGAGGAGGATGTTAAAAGCTGGAGAGGGTGAGCGAGTGGCTAGGCTGGGAAGGGGAGAGGGGATCAGCTGGAAGGGCAGAGGTTGAGAGTGAGTGGAGGGAATGTTGGGGGCGAACCACACCCCCGTGAATTAGGTTTGGTTGTCCTCTGGGGTCACATTGGCTAAAGGTTTGGGAAGCCCTGAAACCCAGCCGAACCAGCTTACTGGCAGGAGCAAGCACTCTTTCTTGAGAGAGGAGCTGAGTTTCTTTCAAGTGTTCCACCACAAAGTACTAAGTGTGAGATAAGATGAGTGGACCCAGCACAGGTCAGTTAAAAGCATTCCTGTCAGAACAGAACTGCAAGTAGTGTGCTCGCTATCAGGATACTCCACTGTGCTCAAATTAGCAGTGCCAATTGGAGAGGGAATTGACTGGGTTTCCAATATCAGCAGACAGAGACGGGAAGAAAGCTACTTTGCTCCTATCCAGAAAAACAGCTACTTTCTTTAAGGTGGCATCCAATGTTACTGCTGAACTGTGACGCTGCAACCTGAGTTTCATTGGAAGCAAAAACCTGAAGAAGGGCAGTTCCTAGTCTGGTTGTTGCACCAATGGTCCAGCCATGCTGTTCCCAGAACCCTGCAACGTGGACTCTAATAAATTCGGCCACCAGTGGTCGCCGTTAACGAGGACCATGACTCCATGCTCCACCTCACTCTGCAGCAAACCCGGGGTGCAGAAAAACCCAACTTGGAGATCAAACTGGGCACCGACTGGATGGCAGTGCTCAACGCTGCCACTGAGCCGGACTTCCAACTAACGCTTTGACGCACCTCCCCTCCCCCAGTCAGCCTGCTGTAGTCACAAATGACATCGCACAAAAGCATGAACTGATTCGATTGTACGTGAAGGGATGTCCAAGACTGCTCTAAACATGGTGGTTCTCAGAGGAGCTGCAGACGGAGCTGTTTAAATGCCTTCAAACATAATAACTTTATCTAATTTTGAATTGGCACAGAATGGCTATTGCCACAGTATTTTCCACATGCAGTTTAGAAAGGTTACATTGCACAAGGAGACCTATAGTTTGCTTCATTGGGACAGAAATAAAGAGAATTTGGATTTTGTGCCTCGGTCCCAAAATAAAAGATTTCATCAGGTGCACACAGTATATGAATAAACTCCAAACGTGCTCATCTGATCAGCAGAGTATTGCACCTAACATAAGACACTCTCATCCAGTGGTTTTGTCTGGATAGGGCAATGAAATTTCAAATTGTCCAAAGTCTTTACCTTTAAAAGAGATTTATTAATAATTGCACAGATGTGTCATGAAGAATTATGGGTTTACTCTAAATTTCCGCGGTCCCCCGACACGGACCGTGTTTCTTACAACTGCGTCGGGAGGGACGAATATTCCCAGCTTCTAGATCGAGATGCAAACAGCAGAACAGCTCCACTAGTGGAGAGTGTGTGGGAACCGGACGACACACACGTAAGAGAATTTTTCTTTATTTGTTTATAAGGGATATTTGTGCATTCGGTAATTATCACATCCAGGTTTCAAAGACAAGCTGTATCGGTTCCCACATAGTGGAGCTGTTCTGCTGTTTACATCTAGATCTAGAAGCTGGGATTATTGGTTGTACGATACACGGTCCGTTGTATGATACACACAGTTGTACGATACACGGTTCGTGTCGGGGGACCGTGGAAATTTGAGATTTCATTGCCCTATCATTTAATATTTTTTGATTATCATATGGTTTGGGCAATCACCTTTTTCTTTGTGCCTTTGTCTGGATAGGGCCATTGATGTTTTCTAGCATTCCAGTTATTTTATCGTGCTTTGTAAAACTGTTACAATCCCTTTCCGATGACTTCTGTGTTCTGCCTCCTTCTGTTCCAGATGGCAGCGCCATATTCCGAGGGTGCTTCCACAGGCCGGAAAATGTCTCCTTGGCTCTGCCGGGTCATCGCATCATGTTGAACATGTCTGTGGACAAATGTGTGGACCTCTGCACGGAGAAGGTAAATATTATTGCAGCAGACCTGCTCCCTCATTAACATTTTGTTCTAAAACGGGAAATGACGATGCAACAACTGATAGTCATTGTCTGGTTGAAACTGAAAAAGCAGCACTCTGTCACGCTGAGACCATCTGCTCGGCTCCCTGAGCTTCCAGAATGCATTCTTCTGCACAGTCTCCTTATTTTTTGTTTTCACCGTACATTTTTGGAAACCTCATGCTGCTTTATCCAACCATGTGGCATCTCAGACATGGAGGCTGTGTTATGACAGTTTTGGTTCACAGTATCCCTCGGTTTTACACTTTTATCCTTAATTTTATGTGGAGCAGCACTTCCAAAGACAACTGTTTACTACAGAGTAGACTGCCGCATGATGTAGACTTTTATTTAATATTCTGTTTAAGAAGTAACCTTAATGGTGTGTCCCTCTGTGATGAGATGACAGCTCCCTTCTTATAATGTAAACCAGCAAAGGAAAGCTGATGGCTTTATGGGGTCAGTTTTTCAAACTCTGCACTATAGTGCAAAGTCTGTGCTCCTCTTACCAAGCTACCTGAGTAAATTACTATTTACCCACGTAAATGACTTTCGACGTTGCCCTTTACAGGAAATAAATATTGTGATAAGGTCAAGACATTGACAAAACAGGAGAGATCATCTTGCAGCATTGAGACTTTTCTATTGACATGAATTTTACTGTAGCAAATGCTTAGAGCACAGAGCAATATTCTCCAGCTATTCTGAAAGCAGGGAGACACTAATGCTAAATATACAAGTTGCTCTTTGTTTAAAACAGGGAGAGCCAACTGCGGGATGGGCCTGAACAGTCCTGAAGGAGGGCACATTGGCTCCACAATCAGGAAAGAAGAAAATGGCCCTGCAAGCGAGTGTCAGTGCTGTGGAAGCACTGCAGTCTCGGGAGGGAGGGAGCTGCTAGGACGCAGAGGCATTGTAAGCAGGCTATGGCTCGGCCATGCGTCTCTTTCCGTGGGCCAGGGAGAAGAGCTGCTTCAGCTGGGGCAGGCCTAGGTGGGGGCAGCTGCTTTCTCCGCCCCGGGAGGAGTTCCTGCTGCTGCCGGCTCCCTACCCAGGGAGAGAGATCACAGCCGATGGGATGGCCGTCAGAGGAAAAGGTGAGGTCGGGGAGGGGAGTGGGCAAAGAGGCCAGAGAGAGGGAGGAGGTGGGGGAAGGGAGAGTAAAGGCAAAAAAATGTAGAAAAGTGAAATAAGCAAACGAAAACATGAGAAAATAAAAAGGATGCGCAAACTAAGAAAAATACAAAAACAAAGAGAACACAGGAAAAATTAAAACGAAAACAGTAAAAAAGCACACAAAACAAATTGGGCAGGGTGGGAATGGCGTTTTACTCAGCTCCCAAAAATATTTGGCTGGCACTAAGATTTTTGAAGATTTTTCCAACCCTTACCATTGTTGTGTATGGTTTGTGAGTCCGGGTGTTGTGCACCTCTCTCTGGGTGTGGAGTGTGTATGTCTGGGTTTGTCTGGTGTGGTTTGGTCTGTGAGTGTGGTCTATGTCTCTCTGACTGGGTGGGTTGGGTCTGCCTGTGTTTGTCTGTCTGGGTAGTGTGGGTTTAGTCCCCAATACCAATACAAAGGAGAACCAAATAAGGCCATTAATGAAATCTTTATTGTAAGGAATTGGTGAAAGGAAAGAGAACAGTTACACAGAGTGCAGTGTCTGACCGCTCTCCAAACTCCTTCAGAGAGCCAACTGTTACATCTCTTTCTTATATGCAGTATTCTTGCTATAGGCTCCGTACCCCTCCATCCATCCCCATCATGCATTACCCAGACCTCTTGTAATTTGTCAATTACCATGCACCAAAAAAGGGCACTGAGATACACTTCCTTCCTAGCTCCACTAGAGCCCCCACGTCGGACCACAAATGTCCCAGCTCTGGTTCTGCACTTTACCTCGGCACCTAGGCAAACTGCTTCATGCTCTCTGCTCACTGTGGTCAGGCTGGCACACACTGGTTCCTCTTTTGTACAAGTTCCTTCTGTGCTGTCTGTCAGTGTCTCTTAAAGATGCCAATCTCCCTTGGGCTGGAGTTTTGGACACAAGAGCATCTTGTCTGACCTTTGGTGCTTGTTGCCAGGCAGATTTATACAGTAGGTTGTGTCTGTGTTTCTCTCTGTGTCTGTCTCTGCTTTTTCTGTCTAGATGTGATAACTGTGTCTCTATGCCTGTCTGGGTGTTTGGTTTCTGTCTCTCTGTGGGTATCTGTGTCTCAGTGTGGGGTGTCTTTTTCTTTCTATGTCTGTCTGTGTGTGGTGTCTCTCTGGGTATTTGTTCCGCTCTCTGTTGGTCTGAGTGTGGGGTGTATGTATTGCTCTGGGTATGAGGTATGTTTCTTCCTGTGCCTATCTGGGATATCCATCTCTCTGTGCCCGTGTGTGTGTGTATATATATCAGCTTACTCTTTTCAGAAACAAAATGGGAGCTTTGAGGCACTGATTGGCAGTCTGGCTATCTGGTGAATATTCAGAGTAGTTAAATCACAAGCAGACTGTGATACATTACAGGAGGATCTTGCAAGACTGGAAGATTGGGCATCCAAATGGCAGATGAAATTTAATGTGGATAAATGCAAGGTGTTGCATATAGAGAAAAATAAACCTTGCTGTAGTTAAATGATGTTAGGTTCCATATTAGGAGCTACCACCCAGGAAAAAGATCTAGGCATCATAGTGGATAACACATTGAAATCGTCGGCTCAGTGTGCTGCAGCAGTCAAAAAAGCAAACAGAATGCTAGGAATTATTAGGAAGGGAATGGTTAATAGAACGGAAAATGTCATAATGCCTCTGTAATGCTCCATGGTGAGACCGCACCTTGAATACTGTGTACAATTCTGGTCGCCGCATCTCAAAAAAGATATAGTTGCGATGGAGAAGGTACAGAGAAGGGCTACCAAAATGATATAGGGAATGGAACAGCTCCCCTATGAGGAAAGGCTGAAGAGGTTAGGGCTGTTCAGCTTGGAGAAGAGACGGCTGAGGGGGTATATGATAGAGGAGTTTAAAATCATGAGAGGTCTAGAACAGGTAAATGTGAATCGGTTATTTACTCTTTCGGATAATAGAAGGACTAGGGGGCACTCCATGAAGTTAGCATGGGACACATTTAAGACTAATTGGAGAAAATTCTTTTTCACTCAACACACAATTAAGCTCTGGAATTTGTTGCCAGAGGATGTGGTTAGTGCAGTTAGTGTAGCTGGGTTTAAAAAAGGATTGGATAAGTTCTTGGAGAAGTCCATTACCTGCTATTAATTAAGTTGACTTAGAAAATAGCCACTGCTATTACTGGCATCAGTAACATGGAATAGACTTAGTGTTTGGGTACTTGCCAGGTTCTTATGGCCTGGATTGGCCACTGTTGGAAACAGGATGCTGGGCTTGATGGACCCTTGGTCTGACCCAGTATGGCATGTTCCTATCCTTCACGTATGTATATGTGTATATACAGTAACCCATATATACAGATATATATAGTAACCAATTGCATATATGGAAGGGGGACCATAGCTCAAAACATTTGTTCGCCCCTGGTTTAAAACTCAGGCTTGTTTTGGAATATTTAAAGACCATAAGAGCACAGAGGACTATATTTATCTGCTGGCTAGCTAGCAGTTATCTAAATCAGGTTTGCAGTAATATTCAGTGGCATGGCCACACTGTAGAATATCCCCCAGCTATCTTAAAGTTAGCCAGATTAGTTTACCTGATAAATTTAGAACAGTTTTGTGGCAATCCTATAGTTATTTGGCTATGTAAGCTGGATAACTTTGAAAATCGACATTTATCTGGCTAACAGCCAGATAGCTGACTCCGCCTCTGAATGCCCCCCCCCCGCCCCCTCCCCCAAGTTAGCCAGATATCTTTTTAAACTGGTCAGAGAAGCATGGTTTTCAAATCCCGCCATTTGTCCAGCTAAGCCCGAACTTAGCCAGATAAACGGCATTGAGTTTCTGCCTCACAGTTAACATAGTAGATATTGGCAGCTAAGGACGACCCCTAGGATGACCAACTGCCTGGTTTTGGACCGGACAGCCTGGTTTTGTAGACTGTTGTACAGTGTCTGGTTACAAAAGTAACCGGACTATGTAAAAGCAGGTTGAGCAAAGGGTGGTCTATCTCTGACTACTTACCAATCAGCAGTGGCTGCATAGCATCAATCAGCTGCCTGCTTATTTGTTTTTGGTGGCTGGTGCAGCCACAAAAGAGAGGGAAGCCTGCACCAGTGGAGGACAGGATTTTAAGCCGCCCAGCGGGCCGCGAGCGGAGTCCATCCTATTCATGGCTGAAGATGAGGGAGGTACTGGGTGGGCTACAAGCGGAATGCCGTGAAGTGGAAGGAGGCCCCAGAGGGCCACAAGCGGAGCCCATCCCGCTTACAGCTGAAGACGAGGAAGGCGTCGGTTGGCCGCAGCAGAGGAGCAGTAAGCAGCTGATGACATCAACGTGGCCTGTGAGTGTGTGTGTGTGCAGAATGGCAGGCACAGGAGTGTGTGTGTATGATTTAGAGCCTTTGTGTCTGAGTCAGGGATTTTGTGAGGGTGTGTTTGTGTATGAGAGGGAACCCATGTGAATGGGTGTGTATGAGAGAGAGAGAGAGCATATGTGAGTGTGCAAAAGACAGAAGGAGCCTGTGTGAGTGAGGAGGTGTGTGTGCAATAGAGAGAGGGAGTCTATGTGAGAGTGCATGTGTGTGCGCAAAAGAGAGGGACCCTATGTGAGGAGGTGTGTGTGTACGAGAGAGAGAGAGTCTGTGTAAGGATGTGTGTTTGAGAGAAGGCCAGAGGAAGAGGAAGCCTGCTTGGGGGGGAGGGTGTGAGAGAGGGACCTGTACTAAGGGCTGTCTTTATGTGAAGGACTGAGGGAACCTGTTTCAGTGTGTGTGTGTGTGTGTGTGTGTGTGTGTGTGTGTGCGTGAGAGAGAGAGAGAGAGAGAGCTTGTGTGGAGTAGTGAATGAGTGTACAAGAAAGAGGGAGGAAGCCTATGTAAGAGTATGTGTTTGAGAGAAGGTCAGAGGGAGGTTGTGGGGAGGGGGGGTGGGGTTGCATGAGAGCGGGACCTGTACGAAGTGCTGTGTGTATATGAAGGACAGAGGGAACCTGTTTGAGTGGGTGTGTGTGAGAGAGGGAGTGAGCCTATGTGTAGGGGTGTATGAGTGTGGAAGAGAGAGGGAGCCTGTGTGTATGGGTGTGTGTGTGTGTGTGTGGTGGGGGGGGGGGTGAAAAAGAGGGAGGGCGCCTGTGTGAGGTTGTGTGTGTGAGTGGGACAGCATGTATGAGAAGAGTGGTCAAATTCTAGGAGTGGAGGGTAGCAGGGTGGAGATAGTGGAAGGGGTTGAGCCTGGAGGAGGAGAGGAGAGATAGTGGAGATCAGAGAAGTTACTAAGAGGGTAGAGTGAAAGGGGTCTGGTCAGGAGATTAGGGAGAGAGGAAGGATTCTAGGGGAATTCTTCTCAAAATATTTAAAACTCTGTATTATATGTTGTTAAATTACTCAAAGACTGTGATGTATATTGTGTTATTTTGACCAATATAAAGTATGCAGAAGTTTGCAGAATTTTAAAATTGTGTGTGCAAAATTCCCCCAGGAGTAACCGAGCTGCTCTCCTGGAGTGTTTGAACATGGCCTCTTTCCGGCATCTTTTCTCTCACCTCGGCAGTCTCAGCCTTGGTTGCTCACCAAGAGACAGATCCTCCTCCTTGAAGGTTCACACAGACTTCAGCAATCTACAAGGCCCACCTGCCAGGGCTGTCTCATGTTTTGCCTGCATAGGTGGAGGACATCATCACGCCTGGCCAGGGATCCCTCCTGGAGCTGGACTCAGGACACAGGCCATGGTGCCGTTGCCGCCAGTTATCTGCCTGAGCCTCAAACCTTGGCTCACACTTCATCTACTGCAGCCTAAAGGTTGCCTTGCTGCCGCCCTGCCTGCCTGCCTCCCTCTCTTCCTCCCACCACAGTCCCTCAGCTGTCTCAGTCTCAAAACTCCCATCCTGTCCCCCATGGTTGGCACAACCCTAGTGACCCACAGGCTCACTATAGCCTTGCTGCTGTCTCCCTCCCTGTGACAGGCAGGTCTAGCCTTCATCTGGTTGCCTCCCTCAGACTTCGGTTGCCTCAAGTTGCCTGTGTTTTCTGTTGCCTCTCCTGCTATTGGCTGTTGCAGCCAGAGAAGCCAGCAGTCAAAAGTGTTTTATGTTTAAAAAATTGAGAAGCCAAAATCACCTTAGCAAGTTGGTGGTAGGCACACACATGCAGTATACAAGTGTAGTCAACCCCCTTTCCTCTTTTTTCCCTTGACCACATTTTCTGCCCAGCAAGAGGCTCATCCCCTCCATTTACAACAATAATTTGTACAGCATGTGTGAGAGAGAGTGTGAGGGGCAACATACGTGTGAGAGGGAGTAAGTGGCAGTGGTAGCATGTGTGTGAGAGAAGTTGTGATAGAGCAAATGTGTGTGTCAGTGTATCCATCGAGAGAGAGGGAGTCAGCGTGTGTGTGTGTGTGTGAGAATAAACGTGTGTGTATATGTGAGAGAAGAAAGTTTGTGCATCCCCCTGCTTCCCTCCACGCCCCAATAATCCATGACAATCTCAGAGTGACTGAAAATCAAAAGTTCCCAGGTATAGAGAGTTGGAGGTTTTTAAATCCTTAATTATTGGGTGTTATTTGATTCGTTTGCTGTTTTTAAATATTTTATTAGTGGTTGGGAAATTTTATTAAACATTTTTAAGTTTAAATATTGGAGGTTCTGTTCATCAGATGTTTTGAATTATTTACTCTATTTATTAAAATGGTTTTACTATTACAATTGATGTTTTATATTTCTTGATTTATTAGTTATTTTATGAGAAATGGTGATGTTTCTGGTTTTCCATTATTGCACTGCATGTAGAGTTGAGGTTTCCAGCTCAGTTCTTGTCATATGTTTTTATTTATACTATGGTCTCTCTATTATGTTTGACAAGTGTCTGACTGCATGTGTGACTGAGGTGAGGTAGCTAGCATGCTAGCATGTAGCTTCTGTGCAGGATTCTATTGCAGCTTGGTTTGTTCTTTTTCCATAATAGGAAGTGTATTGGTGTTTTAGGACCTGGTGTAATATTTGCAATGTTGCCTTTTCTTTGAGTGCTGGCAGTGCATCCGGTTTTGGTCTGGGAAGTTTACCATATTGTAATAGTAATTCAGTTTATTCATGGCTTTCTGAGGGCCAAGCCCACAAAAAATGCATGTTACAATAGGCCTGATATCATGAGTTCCAAGTTGCATGATTTGAAATGTATGCAAATTTACGTAAATGAGGGGGAACAAACATGCCTCCTTGTGTTCCCCCTACCAGAGTCTTCAAGTGTCCAGTCGTGGTCTGTGGAAAAGTTGGCAACCCTAACAACAATGCCAATCCAGTTCACCCAGTTGCCCCTGCCTAATGGGTCACCACAGACCCTATCCAAACTCTGGTCACGGTCATCTTCCTTCCTTGCCTTCTGTGTCTGCCCCAAGCATGTTTGAATTTGGTCACTGTTTTTTCTGCTTTTACCTTTGCTGGTAGGCAGTTTATTAATTAATTAATTTATTTATTTATTTATACACTCCCAAACACAGAATGTACAGCGTGGAACGCAGTAAAAACAGCCAACACACACATTACAAAACATTGGTCCAGCATGAAAAGCGACTAGCACACAAAAGCCTCTCTAAATACAACAGCCTTTAGCTGCTTCCTGAACTCATTTACATCCCTTTGCGATCTGGTTTGATCTGGTAATGAATTCCACAGCAGTCTCATAGGCCTCAGCCTATGAGATTGCTCTTGTGCTTAGGTGATAACTGCAGTTTGCCAGTACTTGCAGTAGATTTTTATCAGCTTGACCGTAGCTGACGACCCCAGTGCATACCACTCAAGTTTCTTTCCATCTGCACAGCTATTACCTCTACACGACAGTTTATGTATTATGATAACCCAGTTTAAACTGAGACCTAAATGTCACCGGCAGCCAGTATAACTCCTTTCAATGCAGGTTTGTATATGATCATGCTTGTCAGGGCCCTTAAGCATCCACGCCGCCAGCGCACTGAATCAATTGAAGAGCATGCAACAGCTTATCCGGACGCCCCACATATAAAGAGCTACAATAGATGAGCATTCCTAAAACCAGGACTTGAAGAACTGTCCTAAACATGTCAGATGGCAGAATAAATTTAAGAGGTTCTAGCATTTTTAGCTTATAAAAAGCTGACTGTGCTTACACGTCTTATGTCAGGACGTAAAGTCAACTGTGAATCCAGCAATAACCCCAAACTTTAAACGAGAAACAAAGATGCTATGACTCAGAGTGCCAGGCACTAGAAACATCAAGCTGCACCAAAATATCAGCTTTGCTCCGATTCATATGACAAAGCAATATATCAAGTAAGGACTGTAGCAAGAGCTCTGTATTATGACCCCCCTTGAAAACCAAACTGCTTTTTGAAAAGTATGTCATAATCACTCACAAACTCATCCAGTTGTAACACATAAAACACCTCCTCCATGCTTCTAATCACCGCAAACGGACATGGATCTAAACAGGAAACTGTAGTTTTTAAATTAGTAACCTCTTTCAATGTTAGAGGTCTGAATTTGGACCATCTATCAATAGAATCAGTTGAGATTAACTCATCAACCAAGAGAGTCTTCCCTGATATTTGTTTCTATTATTTGATATTTCATTTTCAAAATAAATTGCTAATGATTTACAATCGGAGAGATCACAAGCCTTTAATTGAGGAACAGTCAGCCTTTTAACCAATGAGAACAATTCCAAAGGTTGATATAGAGCATTGGCTAAAGTATCAGCCTAGTAACTCTGTTTAGTAGCACGACATAAACTCCTATACTCCCTACACAGATTACTATAAATCAGTTTAGAAACTACATCTTTATATTTTCTGCTTGACATAACATTCTTCTCTGGGCAAACAGCACACTAGAGATCCGAGGAGGTGACCCTACCCTCCGTTCCTGCAATGGTGCTATTTTATCACATGCTTATGATAAACTCTTATGCCATATTTCCACCGAATTCTCAACTGAGATCTCATCCCAATTACAGTTCTGAACATCTGCCTTCCACTGAGAGAGGAACTCATCCAAGTTCACCTTTGGGTCTAGCAGTTTTCTTATGTGACCATTATGTTTCTTTATTCTCATCTGAGATTTAAGGCTTAGTATTATCAAACAGTGATCTGAGCACTATTATTCACAAGTTGTTAAATCCATTATCTCCCGTATCTCTTGTCACAGGCACAAAAAGAGGTCCAAAGTGTGACCTGCCTTATGTGCTGGAGTAGAAATTAACTGTTCAGAATTAATGGTCATCAGGGCTGCTGTCATCGCCCTTGAATAGCTACAAGGGTCATCAACCATGTGAGCGTTAAAATCACTCAGAATCATATATTTTTCATAGTTAGAAGCCGTAAAAACTAATGAGTCTAGCAGACTTTGAAACTCGACCGAGGAGCGAATAAATGGTGCAAATGTAGCAGTCATCAACCTAATAAGGCTTCTACAAAGGTGGGAAAAGAAAAATCAATCTTCTGTATTCCTTAGGCTATCTTTATAAATAAGTCCAACACCACCTCCCCATTTATGTAACCATATCTGCTGGACATAAGTGTAGCCATCTAGACAGACTGCATTCAAAAGAAGAGTCATGTTCATCATGCCATGAGTCTGTAATGAGTAATATATCAAAATGATGCTGCTCTAACATACTGAATAAATATAATTCTTTTACCTCACCAATCTGACGTATTTTAACTTTTACCCCAATCATGTCATTTGTATGGGCGGGGTAACTAAAACCTTTTGTCCTCCCTACCGACCCCGCATGGAAAGAAGCCCTGCATACTGGCTCCTCCCACTCACTATAAGGGTCATGCTAGCTGCTAGCTCTATACACACCTGCACATGCAACATTAAAATGCATGAAAACATTTCTAAAAGTTTGCCAGCTGCAGTATCTATTACAATTTGTTTTGTAGACAAAACAATATTAAAATCAATAAATATTTACCAGCCCTATGCCCATGGTCTGGGGTCCCTATAAGGACTCACAGAGGGGCGCAGGCCTGCCTAATCGGGCTGCCTTTTATCCTGCGTCTTCTGGGGGGCTGACGTCATCATCTCCTCCTCACCGGCAAACACAATGAGATCAGTCCTAGAGACCAGAAGCAGGAAAAAGCACTGTGGTAGTTTTTGTATTGTTTTGCGGCAGTGATTGATAGCCAGTACCTGGTGACCTGATGCAGGCTGCCTTTTATCCCAGCATCCTCCTTAACTATATTGGTCCAATATTCAAAATTAAATATTTATTTAAGTTAACTGGAAAAGACTTATCTGGTTAACTTAAACAGGATATTCAGCAGCATGGCTTTGCTACTGGATATCCATGTGCTTACACATGGATTTGTTATACAGGGTGGCCCATGGAAAAGTAGCCTGCCTCCCGGGACTGCTATTGGAGGCGGGCTACTTTTCCAGGGGGCCACCCTGTATCTGTCTAAGGGTCCGATTTACTAAGGCTTTTCTTTTATTCTGTGTCTATGAGAAAAATGTTTAGTAAATGAGGTCCTAAGTTAGATCTGCTCTATAGCAGGCCTAACTTATCTGATCAACTTAATCAAATAAGTCTGAATAAGAAGCACCACCCCAATC
Organism: Rhinatrema bivittatum; assembly: GCF_901001135.1. Lineage (NCBI taxonomy): Eukaryota > Metazoa > Chordata > Amphibia > Gymnophiona > Rhinatrematidae > Rhinatrema > Rhinatrema bivittatum. Next base: position 27,596,135 of record NC_042625.1, read on the forward strand.
TGTCCATTCCCTGCCATTATCTGGCTAAGTAGATAGCCGGATAGTCAATGGGCAGGGAATGGGCGGTGCTACTTATTCAGACTTTTCTGGTTAAGTTAATTGGATGTTAGACCTGCTATTGAGCAGATTTAACTTACAGGGTCATTTATTAAATTGTGTTAGGGCCCTAACGCCCGCGATAACACCATAACACATGCAATAAATAAATAAATATGCAAGATGCGTATGCAAATTTTTAAAATGTAGTCAAGTGGGAGGAGTTTATGAAAATGAAGGGTGCTTAATGTTGCATGCGATAAGGTAACATACACTATTGTAGGATATGAGAGAGAGAGAGAGAGAGAGAGACTCTAAGGAGGCATACATATTAGTCAACTTTTTATACCACTGTAAGAGAGGCCATTCTGAACTCGGGGTGAGGTTTTGGTGATGTGCTAGGTTTTTGGGTGCAGTTTTAAGTGCAGTCAGAACTGTGAACCGTACAGTAGACATCAGTGAAGATTTTATGTGATTTGGAGTGATAAAAAGGTATAAAAAGATGAGATTTGTACAGTGTACTCTACCTAGCTTGATGCACTCTCTACCTAGCTGCTATCATGCTAGGTAGAGAGTACAATGTACAAACCTCATCTTTGTGTATCTTTCATCACTCCAAATCACATCAGATCTTCACGGATGTCTACTGTGCTGTTTGTACCTCTGACTGTGCATGTAAAACTGCCCCCCAAAAAGTAGCCCACCACCAAAACCTCACCCCTATTTACTAGTTGCCCCTCTTACAGTGGTATAAATAGTTTACTTATAGAAGAGCCTTATAAAGAGTCTCTCTCTCCTCTACTATGTTTTTAAATTTCATATGGCACTAGGTAATAATGCAATATCCATTTAAAGGAAAATCTTTTTTTGGACCTGAAGATTTTTTTCCTACTCTTTTTTTGGCTTCCAGCTCAACCAGAACTAGGGTGAAATCTAGCAAAGAAAAAAACACTTTTATTGAAATTGTTTTCTTCAAATGTTTAAAAGGAGTCTATGCAACAAGCTCCCTCCCCTGTCGAACCTATAAGACCCTAAGCCAGGGGTGGCCAACTCCGGTCCTTGAGAGTGTTAGAGTCACAAACAGGCCAGACTTTCAAGATCTCTATAATAAATATGCATGAGGTAGATCTGCATACTGTGGAGACAGTGCATGCAGATCTATCTCATGCATATTCACTGTGGAGATCCTAAAAACCAGGCCTGTTTGTGGCTCTTCGAGACCAGAGTTAGCCAACCCTGCCACAAGCTGTTTTCTGTTAGGTCCTTGAGGAAGCGGGAGACCGAGCAGCAAGTTGGAACAGCAGCTCCCCCTCCTTTCTTTTCCACAGAAGGCAGGAAATAAGTGCATAAAAAAGCAAGTTTGCTTACCGTAAATGGTGTTTCCGTAGATAGCAGGATAAATTAGCCATGCTGTCTGGGAGCGTGCACGTGACCAAGAGTAGGCGGAGTTTTCCTCAGTAAGTCACAGAGCTTCGACTCTGTGACGCTGCGAGGTTGTCTTCCTGCATGAATCTCCATTTTCCCTCAGTCTCTTTGTAGCCAAGCAAAATGTAACAATTTAACTGTCCTTTGTGTGACTGTCTAGGGAGGAGGGTGGGATCGCATGGTTAATTCATCCTGCTATCTACGGAAACACCATTTACGGTAAGCAAACTTGCTTTTTCCCATCGATAGCAGGGCTGAATTAGCCATGCTGTCTGGGAGTCCCAAGCTTCCAGGTAGAAGGTCAGGACACCAACCCTTTGGAAGAGTAGACAGTCTCATTGATTTTGAAGGGTTGACAAGACTGCTGAGCTTAGCGCTGCATCAGAGGCCACTTGTTGTTGAAGACAATAGTGTGATGTGAAGGTATCAATGGAGGACCAAGTAGCTGCTTTGCAGATGTCCACTAACGGAACTTTTCTCAAGTGGGCAACTGATGCTGCTGTGGCGCATATCTGGTGCGCCTGAGGCTTCTTGTCGAGTTTGGTTGAATGCTTGTTATAACAGAACTGAATGCATTGCAATAACCAACTGGCGATGGCTCTCTTACATACTGGTTGACCAGGGTCATTTGGGTTAAAGAAAAGGAAGAGCTGAGAAGGTCTGGAAGGAGATTGAGTTCTTTGTTTATAGTAAGCTAGAGCTCGTTTACAGTCTAGCGAGTGCAGGAGTCGGTCTCGCTCATTGTGATGAGTCTTCGGCATGAAGATTGGTAGAGTGATGGTTTGATTAAGATGTAAAGCGGAGACTACCTTGGGAAGGAAGGTGGGATGAGGTCGAAGGGTAACCTTGTTGTGGTAAAACTAAGTAAGAAGGGTAGTGAACCAAGGCTTGCAATTCACTCACTCTCCTAGCTAATGTGATGGCCACCAGGAATACCATTTTCTAGGTGAGGTATTTTACACGGCATGTGTCTAAAGGCTCGAAGGGAGACATTATTAGTTGTTCTAGCATAATGTTAAGTTCCCAGGGTACAGGTGGCTTCGTCACCAGCGGTCGGAGGTGAAGCATGCCCCGCAAGAATCTGGAGACCAAAGAATGATTAGAAATGGGAAGGCCATTGTGAGGGTGATGAAAAGCCACAATAGCACTGATATGCACTCGAACTGATGTGGTAGCCAGACTAGCTTGGTAAAGATTATGGAGGTACTCCAGTAGATGTATGGCGGTAGATGAGAACGGATCTAGCTTCCGTGGTTTGCACCATGAAGTGTAGCGATGACATTTCCCTGCATAGTTGCGTCTGACTGAAGGCTTCCTGGATGCTATAAGTATATCTTCTATCTGGGAAGGTAGACAGAGGTGGTTCAATATTTGCCTTTCAATCTTCACGCCGTCAGATGGAGGGATTGATGCATTGGATGGAGGAGGGAGCCTCCTTCTTGTGTTAGCAGTTGTTGGTGGGCTCCCAGCGGAATCGGTGGGCGTATGGAAAGTCGAATGAGATACACATACCATGGTTGTCTCGGCCAGGCTGGAGCTATGAGAATCATGTCTTGAATACATTTCTGAATTGTCTTTGATATTAGCGGTATGGGAGAGTAGGCATACAGCAAGCCCTCCGTCCATGGAATGAGGAAGGCATCCGGGGCATACCGAAGGTTGCTGGAATAAATGGAGCAAAAAACTTGTGTTTGCCGGTTGTTTTCCGTGGCAAATAGGTCAATTGCTGGGAAGCCCCACTGTTGGAATATGGTGAGGGCCACTTCTCAATTTAAAGTCCATTCGTGCAGGTGAAAAACCCTGCTCAGGCGTGACATTGTCCAGACCAGACAGGTAGGTGGCCTGGGGGGATACGTTGGATGCATTCGCCCAGTGGAGTATCCGAAGGGCTTCTCGACAGAGTGTCCATGAACCGGACCCTCCTTCTTTGTTTATGTAAAACATGATGACTTGATTGTCGGTGTAGACCATAAGGCGTTTTCCCTGGATTTGAGAGGAAAAGGTCTGTACTGCTTTTGAAATCACGCGTAATTCTAGGAGGCTGATCTGGTATTTGGATTCCTGGGGAGACCATAACTCCTGCGTTTTGAGATCGGCGAGATGGGCTCCCCAACCTTTCCTGGAAGCATCCATCGTGAGTGTCAGCTGATGAGGAGGCACTCGGAAAGGGGCTCCTGAGGATAGGTTGGTGGGGGAGAGTCACCATTGAATGTCCGTGATCATTGGTCTGGTTAGGTGTATCCTGGTTGTTAGCGGTTGTAGGAACTGAGACCATTGATATTTTAGGCCCCATTGTAAGCGGCGCATGTTTAGTCTCATATGGGTACGACATGAATAGCTTCCGCCATATGACCCAACAGTTGAAGTATTTGGCGTGCCGAGGCATGAGATTGCATAACTTCTGTGCCAGGCAGGAGAGTTTGAATTCTGTCCTGTGGAAGGTAGGCTCTGTCCTCTACTGTATTGATGAGGGCCCCAATGAAATGCAATGACTGGGTAGGTTGTAGATACGATTTTTCATAATTTATTAGGAATCCCAGGGTTTGAAGGCAATTTATCGTGCACATTGTGTGTGCCCGCAGAGTAGTCTGGTCTGATGCCACTAACAGCCAGTCGTCCAGATAGGGAAAAATCTGGATCGATAGTTGTCTAAGATGAGACACCACCACCACTAAGCATTTTGTAAATACTCTTGGGGTTGAGGACAGGCCAAAAGGTAGGACCTTGTACTGATAGTGTCTGTTCTGAACTCGAAAACAGAGGTAGTGCCAGGAAGAGGGGTGCATAGGTATATGGGAGTACGCTTCCTTCAGGTTGATGGAACACATCCAGTCGTTGGGTTGTAGGAGAGGCAGGATGTTTTTGAGAGAGGTCACCTTGAACTTTTCTTTCTGAATATATTTATTGAGGTTCTGTAAATCTAGAATGGGGTGAAGGCTCCCTGATTTTTTTGGAATGAGAAAGTATTGGGAATAGAATCCCTGATTCTGTTGTTGATGAGGGATTGTTTGAACAGACCTTTGAAGTTGAAGGCTTGCAATTTCTGTCAGGAGGGATGGTAACTGGGTTGATGTACTTCGAAGAGGAGGTTCTCCAATGATGTCGAGTACCCAAGGATCTGAGGTGATCGACTCCCAGTTGCTGTAAAAATATTGAAGGTGACCTCCTATAAAGGGCAGCGGGGATGGCTTGATGAGACTCAAAAAGCAGGCGGCTGTTTTTGTGCAGCTGCCGGGCCTTGTTTAGGTTGTTGTTGTTGTTGGTGTGGCCGTCCCCATGACTGATGGGGCTGATCTGAGGGCCTTGGCTGACCATAGTGCAGTGACCAATAAGCAGGAAAAGGTCTGAATGGTCCCCTCGGGTAGGATCTTCTTTTGTAGGAAGGGTAAAACCTTTGAGGTGCTGCATGATGTTCTGAGGGGGAAGTGAGAGAGAGAGAGCAATGCAGTACTTTGCTCTTTTAGGTGGGAAACAGTTTCCCCAAATTTGTCGCCGAACAAGTTGTCTCCTATGCAAGGTATATCCATCAACTTATCATGGACATCTTCACGAATCGCACTTGCCCTTAACCAAGCAAGGCGCCGAGCAGTGATAGCAGTTGAAGATCTCGCAGAGGATTCGAATGCCTCGTAAACTGACCGAAGCAAGTGGCATAGGCCTTCTTCCATAGCTAGGAAGGGCTGCGGCAAGGTGTTCTCAGCCGAGAGACAAATTGGAGGTAACTTCTGTAGACACTCATATAAGTACTGTGTCATATAGAATTGATGATGGTGGATTTTCGTGGACAACATGGAAGCGTGGTACACCCTCAGCCAAAGTCATCCATGTATTTATGATCCTTACCCGGAGGCGCAGTTGCGTGAAGTTTTGATCATTTTGCCTTTGCCAATGCAGACTCAACCACAATGGAATTGTGGAGTAGTTGGGTGGAGTCGTAGATGGTAGAATTTCTCATTCGATATTTTAGGTCCATTTTTTGTGATGCGGCCATGGTCGAAAAAGGGGTTTCCCACATCTTGTGGAGGACTCTGTCCAAAACCAAATGGGGGTAAAGCCGTCGGTTCTAGTGGCATCTCAAAGATTTTTAAGATACCTAACACTTTGGCTCGGGGATCCGGAATTTTTCCAGTCTCCACATTCCCACCTTTTCAATTAATTTTGCGTAGGAGAGATCCTCCGGTGGTGAATATGGTTCTGGCAATCCTTCTGGTGGATCCAAAGGCATGCCTGTAAAGGAACTCGGAGATGATGTGGAGGAGATTTGCGAATCCGGGCTGCGTGGGGGAGCTGGAATTGGAGATGGGAAGTTGGCCGGGACAGCTGGTCTAGAAGGAATCATTGTAGGTGGTGAAGGCTGAGGAGACTTCACCAGTGGTTTGGATCCTGCTTGCATAGATTCCAGATCCTCAAAGAAACAGCTTAGTGCTTACGTAATCTGTAGCATGGCTCTGGATGCTAGGTTATCTGGTTGTGGAGGTATCTGACTGACAGTTGATGGAGGTCTTGCAGGCAGTGCTGCCAGAAGAATATCTTGCGCATCAGTGCGTCTTAATTGAGGACCCAGTGGAATGACTGGAGACGGTCTGTGTCTCTGATGGAGTGGTACCTGCATCCGAGGGGACAACCTTTTGCTTCGGGAAACCGAGAGGAAGGACCTCTCCGACTTACCTGGTCGCGATGGCTCCAAAGCCATTGGGATTTAAATACTGCCAATGTGGCAAAGTTATGTCCGCACGGTGCACAAGAAACACCCGACACATTCGACGCACTCCAGGCGCCCGACGCACACCTCAATGCATATGACGCATGCCACGGCACGAATGACGCAGCCCGGCCATAAGGACCATTTACCGCAACCTAAGAAGTCGGACAAGACCAAGCATACTCATAGAGCCCCATCCACTCATTCGGAGCACTCTGGTCACTCCATACCACCTAAACGGCCACGAGAAAGCCCTGACGTGGAGGTAGAGCTCTTGTCGGACCCAGATTCCATATCCTCAAGAGGTCCATCGGAATCCGGGTCCAACAAGAGCTCTACCTCCACATCAGGGCTTTCTCGTGGCTTTGGAGCCATCGCGACTAGAAAAACTCGAAAAAGTTAGAAAAAGTGAGAGGAAAAAATCCCGCGAGCGAAACGGCTTGCGGAAAAGAAGAGACTGAGGGAAAATGGAGGTTCACGCGGGAAGATGACCGTGCAACTGCACAGAGTCAAAGCTCTGTGACTTACTGAGGAAAACTCTGCCTACTCCCGGTCGCGTACACGCTCCCAGACAGCATGGCTAATTCAGCCTTGCTATCGACAGGAAATTACAATGTACAAATGAATTAGTTGAGCAGTCACTTGACCTACCATAATCGCAGAAGTGATCTGCTGGAGAAGCCAGCAGTTTCTGGAGTTATCTGATAAACAGACCATCTGGCACAGTTTGCCGATACTTCTTCTACTTGCTGCTTTCCCATCCTGCTCTTTGTCTCTCTCTCTCAAAATGTTAAAATTGAAAAGAAAAATTTAAGGGCTTTGTCATTTTCTGGAATGTATATAATCTGATTTCCAATTACAATCCTACATATCCATCCATTTGGTCAGCACCCAGATTGTGATTGACTATGGGACTGAGATTGGGATCCTAGATCATAATTTCCTTAAAATGTTCTGGAAATGATGATATTTAGGGAATGCTTTGAGTTTGGGCAGTTAGAAAAAAGCAGTGGAAGAGAAATCATGATTCAGTGCAGGTATATTAGGTATCCTAGGTGAATCTTTATTCTTCCACCACCAACACTACCCTCCCACCTCTCCGACTTACCTAGTAGCTGCTGTTCTAGCACAGCACTCCCTCCTATGGCCTGCAGCTCCAGCACAGTGGTGACTCCTGCATAGCATCCCCCTCCCCCCCCCCCATTCTCTTACTAGCTTCTGTCATCCCCTTCCCCAGTATCTACCCACCTGCATCCTTCTCAGCAGCCATCCTTTTTCCTCATCCCACTTTTCCCTGCCTCTCTCTCTACTCCTCCCCCAGCATCAGCCCCCCCTGTCTCTCCCCACCAAGTATTTGCCCCAGTGCCTCTTCTCCCTCCCTTTCAGGGTAACTTAGTGGCGGGATCCTTTGCTGTTGCTGCTGCCCACTTCTCTGCACTGGCAGCATGAAAATGTTCCATGCAATGCATGGGATCAGTAGCAGGAAATGCCAGCCTGCAAGTTTTGAGCATTCTCGCAGTGCTGGTACAGAGTGGCAGGCACCAGCAGCAAAGGCTCTCATTGCTCCAGCCACTGGTGGATCTGAGTAAGAAGGGAGATGTGATGATTGTTGGAGATTTTAATCTGCCGGATGTAGACTGGAGAATCCCTTCTGTGGAATCTAACAGTAGTAGAGAGATAGTGGATGCCCTGCAAGGGGCTCTGTCAAAATGGTAATGGAGCTTACGAGAGGGAGCTATACTTGATTTAGTGCTCACTAAGGGAGATAATGTCTCTAATGTCCAGGTGGGTGCCCACCTCAGCACCAGTGATCAAACAGTATGGTTTCATATCACTAATATGATACGGAGAAGTCGCACAAAGACCCGGGTTTGGAGTTTCAAAAATACTGACTTTGTTGAAATGGGAAAGTACCTAGAGGAAGAACTAGAAGGCTGGGAGAAAACGAGAGATGAGGAACAACAGTGGGCCAAACTAAAAGGAGCAATTACTGATGCAACTAATATAGAAAAGAAAAGAAAAGCAAGAAAAAAATGAAACCTATCTGGTTCACAAAGGAGGTGGCTGACAAAATAAAAGATAAAAGAACAGCATTTAAGAAATATAAAGGATCCAAAAGGGAAGATCACAAGGTAGAATATCTGGTGGAACTGAGGAGATGAAGAAAGAAATCAAGAAAACGAAAAGTCAAGCGGAAGAAAGGATTGCCAAAGACGTAAAGTGAGGTGACAAAACATTTTTCAGATACATCAGTGAAAGGAGAAAAGTCCAAAGTGGAATAGTGAAATTGAAAGGTGAAAAGGATCAATGGGTGGAAACAGATGAAGAAATGGCAGAAATATTAAATGAATACTTCAGTTCGGTGTTCACTTAAGAAGACCCCGGAGAAGGACTGTCGCTAGTAAACAAGAAACTGGAGGGGAGTGGAATGGATGAAACTCCGTTCACGGAAGAGAATGTATGGGAAGAGCTAGGAAAGCTGAAAGTGGACAAAGCCATGGGACCTGATGAGGTTCATCCCAGGATACTGAGGGAGCTCAGAGATGTGCTGGCGGCTCCACTGCGTGACCTGTTCAATAGATCCCTGGAAATGAGAGCGGTGCCGAGTGACTGGAGAAGAGTGGCGGTGGTCCCGCTTCACAAAAGTGGGAGCAGAGAGGAGGCTGGAAACTACAGGTCGGTTAGCCTCACCTCTGTGGTGGGAAAAGTATTGGAATTGCTGCTGAAAGAAAGAATAGTGAACTATCTACAAGCAGCAGAATTGCTGGACCAGAGGCAGCATGGTTTCACCAAGGGAAGGTCATGTCAGACGAATCTGATTGACTTTTTTGATTGGGTGACTAAGGAATTGGATCAAGGAAGAACACTCGATGGCATCTACTTGGATTTTAGCAAAGCTTTTGATTCGGTCCCGCACAGGAGGCTTGTGAATAAAATGAGAAACTTGGGCATGAGTGCCAAAGTGGTGGCCTGGATAGCAAACTGGTTGAAGGACAAAAGACAATGTGTATTGGTAAATGGAACTTACTCGGAAGAGAGAGCGGTGATGAGCCGAGTGCCACAAGGCTCGGTGTTGGGACTGGTCCTGTTCAATATCTTTGTGAGCGACATCGCGGACGGGATAGAAGGTAAGGTTTGTCTGTTTGTGAATGATACTAAGAAATGACTTTTCATGTAAACCGTTTTGATTAAACCTAGTTTGTAAAAGCGGTATACAAACATTTTTAAATAAATAAATAAGATCTGCATCAGAGTGGACACGCCGGAAGGAGTGGAGAGAATGAGACGGGATTTAAGGAAGCTGGAAGACTGGTCGAAGATATGGCAGCTGAGAATCAATGCCAAGAAATGTATCCGATGGGGGGGGTGAAGGGCTGATGTGCACAGAGCAGGAAAGAGACCTTGGGGTGATAGTGTCTAACGATCTGAAGACTGCGAAACAATGTGACAAGGCTATAGCTAAAGCCAGAAGAATGCTGGGCTGCATAGAGAGAGGAATGTCAAGTAAGAAAAGGGAAGTGATTATCCTCTTGTACAGGTCCTTGGTGAGGCCTCACCTGGAGTACTGTGCTCAGTTCTGGAGACCGTATCTCCGAAGGGACAGAGACAGGATGGAGGCGGTCCAGAGAAGGGCGACCAAAAAGGTGGATGGTCTTCATCGAATGACTTATGAGGAGAGACTGAAGAACCTAAATATGTATATCCTGGAGGAAAAGAGGAGCAGGGGTGGTATGATACAAACTTTCAGATACTTGAAAGGTTTTAATGAGTCCAAAGTCAACAACAAACCTTTTCTGTTGGAAAAAAATCAGCAGAACCAGGGGTCACAATTTAAAACTCCAAGGAGGAAGACTCAGAACCAATGTCAGGAAGTATTTCTTCACAGAGAGGGTGGTGGACACCTGGAACGCCCTTCCGGAGGAAGTGATGAACATCAAAACTGTGAAGGATTTCAATGGGGCATGGGATAAACATTGTGGATCCATAACATCTAGAGGATGTGAATGAGGAGAAGAGGCATGGGGGTGGCTTGCGGGAATGACGGCTACAATCTGGTGATTAATACCCTTATTCAGTTAACATACACACAGTTAATACGACTCCAACATTGCTTTATGCTTCAACGGCAAGAGGAAATGTGGAAAAAGGATTTGTATTCACAAATAAGCAGGGGAGTAGCTTGCTTGTTGCAGCAGTTACTACCCCTAACCAAATAAGCCTGATACTTCTCTTGGAATACATATCCAGCGCAGCTCTCTGCTTCAACAGCAGGGGGGGGGGGAATGAAGAGGAGGATTTACATTGACAACAACTAACAAGGACTGAATTGCATAGTCTGGGTAAACAAATAGGAGTGGGAGTAGCTTGCTTATTGCCGCGGTTACTACTCCTAACCAATTAAGCTGGTTACTTTACTTTGATTCAGCTCCAGCACTACTCTCTGCATCAATGGCAGGGGGGAAGGAAATTAGAACTAAAAAGTTACCAATAAGAGCCAAGAGTAACAGATAAGTATGAGAAAAATAAGAGTAAAAGCTTGCTGGGCAGACTGGATGGGCCATTTGGTCTTCTTCTGCTGTCATTTCTATCTTTCTAAGCCTTCTCTTTGGCTGTCAGCTAGGCCCGGCAGCTGATCCTGTGACTCTTCTGTTGGCAGCCCCTGTGCAACATTTCGCATCCCCTCTCCCTAAATTTAGGCACTCTAGGTGAGCACCTAAGTTTACCTAATGGTAGAACTGGCCCTAACAGGAAGAGGGGGACTATTAGCGACAGCTGCTGGCAAATACAGAGGAAAGAGCTGAGAATTACATTTGTAAGGATATGCTACATGGACTTGACATTTCAAGGAGAAATATGTCCTTGGGCTTTAAAAGTGACCCCCATTGTGGAATAATACTAAATACTGCTTGTGATTTTGAATTATAAGGCCACTGGCCAGGCACTTTTGGAGTCAACTGGTCTGTATTTTTCTGCTGTACCACTCACAATCAGTCCATATTTCCAACTCAATCTCCCATTTTCATGCAATAAATATGGTATCAGCTCGTGTATATTCAGTTAAAGGTAAGCTGTGTTGAAATTCTCCTTTAACTTGACTAGTTCTATAAGCAAAGCAATGCCTCATCGGGCAGCCAATTTCATGTGCAGATGTACTCTTGCATTATGGGGAGAAAAAACTGAAACAACCAAATAGTTTCACAACTGATTGTTCTCTGTGTCTAATGAAGGCCGCGCAGGCACGGAGCGTGAGGTTTGTTTCATAATGTAATTATAAACACCTAGGGTTTATCTCTTTATACGAGCAGAAACATGAAGTCATTCCTGCATTTTGTAATTCACACTTTGCAAGGAGGATGGAGAGATTCTAGAGGAAGTGTCAGCCCTTCTCGTTTCAAGCTTTCATATCAAGCTTTGGTCTTTCCTAGCAATCATTTACACAGGAGAAATCTTAAAAGAAAATGGCAAATCACTTGTTTTCCATGTTTGTGTGTCACCATAAATAAATTCCTTTGTGCTGACACTACAATTGTGGCAATTGTTTATGTGCATATGTTTTCATACAGCCTTACCCTTCCTGTTAGTTCAGTAATTCATAAAATAGAGAACTGGTTTGGTACTGATACATTCATCTGCTATTGTTAACGCAGCAATGCCAGAAATGATTTTTAAATTCATTCAGCAGTTAAAATGATCAAGGGGTAGAAGAGATACAGGGTCTGAGATTATGAAGCTCCTTTGAAGTCAAGCGAGTCCTTGGGTGGCTTCTTGTTGCCTCCACAGTTTGCCGGCAGATATAATCTGTCAAGTGCTGTATGAACCCATTCAGTGTTTTGGTAATCTCTTCCTATCGAGGTGGTCCTCGCGTTATAAATCCGCGGAACAAAAATGCCACAGCTGTGCTTATCCTGACCGTACCCCATGCAAATATGAACACAAGACAGAAGAGTGGATTGGAAACGAAGATTTAAAAAAACCCAAAACCCGTAGGTATTGGGCTGGGCTAGTGGCTCAGTGGAAGATCTGGGATCAGTCTTCTGCTCCCCAGGCCGGCTGGTGGAGGCAGTGTTCAGAGCCCATGGGGAGGGAATCTCAGGTATTGCTGACTGGTGACACCTAGTGGCCGGACTAAACGTCCATGCTAGCCGGGTCCCAGATAGAGCTGCAGTCATTGCGGTGACTGAGCTGAGCTGAGAGGGAACTCTGAGTTGCAGAATGAAGGCTCCTGGTGCCAAACTCCAATAAAGACAGTTTCTTATTGAACTGCAAGCCGAAAGGAGCAGGAATAGCCTGCCTGGCCAAAAAAAATAAAATGGAAAGTGTGGATATAAAAAAAACCCAGTTGCATACCTTTCTTTCCCAAAATATATTAGGACAACAAGGGAAGTAGACCTAGGAGTAAGGTGAAGATGGAAGCAGGAAAGAAACCTGCTAGTTGATATTTTGAAGGATCTAGTTGAGTCCTTATTAAACCTGTGTCACACCACAGCTCCGACCTGTCTGGCCTCACAGAGATTGTACATCTTCAACGCATTGTGATAAGTGTCTACCGGTGCTGCAGGTCCTATCTTAATATCATTGGGCCGGCTTCTCGTGAGTCATGTCACTTCGATTGCGTATTTATGAAGCATGCATGCTTTCCAGAGCAATCAGTAGAATGGGTAAAATGTATAGACCTTATTCACAGCAGATGAAAACACGCTACATACGTTTTCAAGAAAGCAATTAACTTCCAAACAAAAAATAAAGGAGACATTTGAATCCCATTCAGAGATGTTCACCGAAGTGATGCATATTAAATGGAAACAGCAGCTCAGATCTGGAATTAGTTCATTTGTAGACGGCGATATACTCAACAGGGATGATTTATTGCATGAATGCTCTTATTTATTTTGTGCTCAATTTAACTTTGTCTAATGTTCCACTGTTTTGTTTAATCGTATATTTCGGGTGCGGTAAAGGGTTGTTCACACGAGATAATTTCCTTTCGTCAAGAATAGGTAAACATTTTACTTGATTTGATGCTACTTTTCTACTCATCAGCAAGGGCATGCTCATGAATTTGCACTGTTTTGATGGTTTCTCTTAACTGTAAGAGATCCTTATTAAACTGTGTGTCCCTAGAGAAAGGGACATGGTAGACAGAACAGGCCAGAGGAATGTACCATCTTTCCACAGCGCCACTGCCAGAGGAGAATGCTGCAATGGACCAGTTCAAATTTTATGTTAGCTAGTGACCCGTAGTGAGAAGATGCAATAGAAGAGCGGAACGGAGTAGTGGAAAAAAGTAGTAAATGTGTTTATTATCCCCTTTGCCCCTGCATTAGATCTGCAGGCTGGAAGGATGCCTTAATCTTCGAGCTTTGGTGTAGAGAATAGCTGCTAGCTCACTTTTCCTTTTGGAGGAAAGTCTCATTTATTTAATATTCTTGTTCCTTGAAGAAGGGAACCTAGTAATTAGATTTGTTGGATTTTGGAGTTTGTTCTTTGTGCCTGGAGGTTGCCAAGTAGTATTGAAAATAAGAACATAAGATGTGCCATATTGGGTCAGACTAAGGATCCATCAAGCCCAGCATCCTGTTTCCAACAGTGGCCAATCCAAGTCACAAAGTACCTGGCAAGTACTCCTGGCTATCACTTTTCACCTTCATCCCATGACACCTCATTCCAGAGCTTCCTTTCTGTTGAATGATACCTGCCTCCTGTGCATTGATACCTCAGTGGTATTTAAATATCTCTGTCTTATAGGATATACATGTTTATCTCTTAAGTCTGTCTCCATATGTTTTACAAAAAAGACTACTAACCATTTTAGTAGCCACGCTCTGGACCAACTCCATCTGGTTTAAATCCTTTTGATGGTGTGGTCTGCAGAATTGTAAACAATATTCCAAATGAGATTTCATCAAAGTCTTATACGGGGCGAAATTGCCTCCTTTTTTTCTGCTGACCATGCCTCTCCCTGTGCACCTAAGCATCTTTCTGGCTTTTACCATCACCTTATCTACCTGTTTGGCCATGTTGAGATCGTACAATCGTCCCATATCCTGCTCTTCTTTTGGGCATAGAAGTATTTCATCTCCCCCAAACTCTACCTCTCACCTGGGCTTTTGCAGCCCAAATGCTTGACTGCTTTCTTAGCATTAAATCCTACTTGCCAGAGTCTAGACTATTCCTCCAGCTTCACTATATCTCTCCTCACCTTGAGTGTCTACCCTGGTGCAGATTTTGGTAACATCTGTAAAAAAAAAAAGTCTTTCCCAATTCTCTTTCCACAATATCAGGTATGGAAATGTTGAAAAGAACATTGTAAACCTTGCATTTCGCTCTCTGAGGTATTCAGTGTCAACCTGGAAGAAACTATTTTTCTGAAAGAGTGTGTGTCCAGTTGGTATCCCTTGGCAGGAGAAAGGAAAAAAACTACAACCCAGTGCTCAGCAAGAATTAGCGCCTTGAGGAGGAGAGGAGTGGAGATAACAGCAGAGACTAAGCATGTGGATCCCAGGTACCAAGGAAAATCTTATGTAGAGAGTAGGAACCCTAACATCTCACCTTGGGAGAGGCCTAAAATCCAGAAAGGAGCAGAGGAGCTCTTCAGGGAGCAACCAAGGGAGGCACAGATTTCCCGAGAAATGGTGTATATTATAAGTGCCACATCAGAGACATGTTCAGAATGTCAAATTATTTAAATTGAAGGATTTCCTCAGTAGATTTAGTGTTTGTGCTGGAACACCATTACTGTGTGAGGAGTCTATTGAAGAACACAAAGTGGTAATGATGGCCAAGAGTGTTAACGGTACTTCTCCTCACCTTAGTTGGAAGAACCTTGGGGTGGTACAAGTGAGAGGATTTAATCAGCCCTTTGTTGGAATAAGCCCCCTTTGTTCAGAGAGAACTTGGGGGGAGGGCTACATAACTTTTAAATGGTGGACATCAGTGCATTCTGCCATTAATACTCAATACTGCCATTGTCCTAAGCTACCTGGCATAAACTGAGGAGTCACAGCAGTAATTCTTGGTATAGTTTTGGCCATGTACACAAAAGCAAAATCCTTAATCAACTAATTTTCTCATTAGCTCACAGTTGATTTCACAGTTTTTTTGTCATAACCTGGCATCACCAGCTTTTCAGTTCAGCTTTTCCCTATTTTAAGCCATTTAAAGAAACCCAAAGCTAGAAGTACATTTGTCCAAGTCAGTTTCCCTTTTCTCTGAGCTGACATGGGAAGGGAGGGGGTACTGGGTATGAACTAAATAGGGGATCTTGTATTCTCCTCTGCCCTAGATGGAAGAGTCCCAAGGAAGAAGAGGAGAAAAACGGCCCTGGATGAGGTCAGGCTGTGTGGCAGGCATATACATCATCTACTGTGATACCGCGAGATTACACAGTAAAGGCATGCGCCAGGTTAAATGGCTGAAGTGTCAGTGAAATGTTTACCCCAGGTGTATGGTGCCAAACTCCCCCCCCCCCCCCCCCCCCACTCTATGCTACTTGGGAGATTAAATCCCAACCCACTCCCCCTTTCCCCCACTTTAAAGTGACAGCGCATCCCGGACGTGCACAGGAACATTGTGACGACGTAGCCCGTGTGATCTTGGAACAGTGTGCGTCTATCCAAAGCTGCCTTTGTGCCGAGGGGCACAGAAAAATAAATAACATTCCACAAGCTAGACGGGGAGCTGAAAACGTTGGAATATTTGCTTCCCCAATATGATATACTAAGGGGTAGGTAATCAAACTATCTGTGGTTTGGTAAACCCCAGGGGTGGTTTTTAGCCATAGGGTTTCTTGCAATAATCAAAGCAAAACTACACAGGGGGTTTTGCTTTCATGATTTGCCCACCTCAGAAATATCCACACAAATTTGTGCCTGCGTTGTTTGGGTTTGTTTGGTTTTTTTGTGGGTATTTTTTTAAAGGCAGAACTATATGCACAGTAACCTCCCCTGATTTCATCCCAACCTGGGGAATACTTACAAAGAAACTTGGGTAAAAGTTGGCCGTTAAAACCAAAATCATTAGCAAAAAATCTGAATTAAAAAAAAAAAGGTTATTCCATTGCTTGTGATCGTTTGGTTAGTTTCAAACTCCAATTAACCACATTCAATATTACGAATCTCAGTTAATAATTGGTGCTGGTGTGTTGATCCTTAGCAGAAAGAACCCCACAGCAAAGGTGCGTCTATCAAAATCCAAAGCAAAAGTCGATCCTGGAAATGATATTTTATAAAAATAGATAGTGGCTATATATATATCTTTAAAAAATCTATTCAGAAACTAGTAGGAAAGCCTGTAATTGAATTCTGGGAAAATAGCAGTGTGGAAACTCAGTGTAAGCCACCTCAGGCATCATGCGTGGGTGGGGCTACATTGGTGAGTGGGGTCTGGGTAGGGCTTTGTGGCTGTTGCCCTCTCCCCACTCATCATCCCATTCCCCCGCCACCACCACGCCTTCCACTTCTTCCCTTCTCCACAGTCCCCACCTCAGTCACCTCCACTTCATTGGCTGGCAGAGCCCGGGCTGCCTGTTACCTGCGATGCTCATTCCCTTCAGCACCGTGGCATCCTCTTCAGCGGGTGGGGCCTGAGCTCCAGGCCAGCTGTGCTGTTCCGTGCCGCTGGCAGCGGGTCCTCTACAGTCGGCCTGGCCCTGGGCTTCCTGCCAGTGGCACCAGAAACTTTACGGTCCTGCCCCTCAGCTTCCCTCTAGGCAATTTTATCTTCCATTGATGGATTTCGTGTACAGCTCCCTGCTGTCTGACCATGCATGTGAAGCTCACCGCCCTGATATCAACAAACAAGCCCAACTGGCTTTTATAAACAGTCTGACGATAACATGCTGTATTTTGAACATAAATGAAATCAAATATTAGGACAAAAAGAAAGGAGAATTAGGCAGGGCTGGATTTAGGCACAGGCAATGCAGGCAAGTGCCTTGTGTGCCAAATTCTAAAAACTGGGACACCCCTGCTGCTGTCTGATTTCCAGGGAGAGGAGAAGGAGTGAGCGCTTGCCTCCAAGTTCTCAGCCTGTGGGCAGCGTCATCTTAAATCCAGTCCTGGAGTTAGGAAGAAGGTGACCAAAGGAAGCAATAAAGGCAAGAATCAGGCACGTTGATATTTTGAAGAACCTAGTCAGCACTGCTGCAATATAACAATGCTTTCAAATTTTAAACCCAGGCAACTGATGAACAAAAAAAAAAAGCTCTAAATAGCTTCTGTTGCAATTTCTTTGATGCTCTACAAATATCCATTTGCAGAATGCAGGTGCCACCAAGGCTTGAGGGAAACGCGTTGAGACATTTACAAACCTGCATCTGTTTCTGAATGTATCCGCTCCTAAACTAGGAACCACAAAGCTGCCAGCACGTTTTTCAAATCATTAAGAAGAAAAAGAGGTCTGCGGTCGTATTTAGGTAATGATAGACTTCTTAGCTTGGTTCCACAGCTGACTTTGTCACTCACATAAATTAATAAGCAGCATGATATTCAGCGAAAAGTCATTTAGATTTCCTGCTGCCTGCCACATGGGTTCAGTAGATGCAGAGGACATACACGCAGACTATGCTTTGTTGTCGTTCTCCTGAGAGCTCAGCTCTCGGAGGCGTAAATAAAATCCCGCGCCGCTAAGCCCCTTGATTAACCCAGCACCACTGCAGCCCTTGGTGTTAAATTGCCTGTCAGTCTCCGAACGTTCCCTCATAACTCTATACTTTTAAAATCTAAATGCGGTCACAGAGGACGCAGTCTGTGGGCTTTTAGTAACCTTCCCCTCGGCGACAAACTCACAAATGACTGCGGCGGCTGCAGCGTTACAGTGCTGCAAGTCTTAAGTGAAGCATCATAGCTCTAGATGGATTATTCCACCCTGTGTGTCACCCTCCCCCCCAGGTGAAAGGCTGAGCATGAGTGCGGCCCCGGGAGACTTGGAACTAGAACACCCCAGGCAGGACTGGTACAGAGGCTTCTGGACATGGTGAAAATCTGCTTGACCCTGGCAGGTGGTACAGTGTGAGGCTGGGCCGGTGGTCGGTACGGAAAAGAAAAGGGAAGGTAGAAGCAATGGCAGGATGGAGAACAAGGAGGAACATGGATACATGGAGAAGCAGAGAGAGAGGCCCGCAGGCTACAACTTGAAGGAGAAAATAAGGACGCTGAGAGGATAGTGCCAAGGCTAGCATTTTGCAGGGCAAGGCTCATCAGGTTAAGAAACAGATGACTGGACATTTTGAGGTGCTATCTTCCATAGTTTAAGTAGGTTTTTTTTCCCCCTCTTTCAGTAAAGCTGTGATATGCTTGCAGATGAGGCCTGCCCAATTAATTACAGAACTTAAAATTTGCCTCCCTCCACGTACTGCATTTGACTGAAGAGCTCCCGGATCTCTCGATTAGAAATTCACAAGGCGAGGCTAATGGAAGCTGGATTTGAAGCAAGCTTTGATTCCTCAGAGAGAAATGTCATGTAGCCGAGGTTCTGGGGGAAGGAACTGCTGGCTGGCATTAGGGTTCTTTAAAGTTCAGATCTATCAGCAAAGCTTTTGATACGGTTCCGCACAGGAGACTGGTGAATAAAACGAGAAGCTTGGGAGTGAGTGACAAGGTGGTGACCTGGATTGCAAATTGGTTGACGGACAGAAGACAATGTGTGATGGTAAACGGAACCTTCTCTGAAGAGAGAGCGGTTTTAAGTGGTGTACCGCAAGGATCGGTGTTGGGACCGGTCCTGTTCAATATCTTTGTGAGCGACATTGCGGACGGGATAGAAGGTAAGGTTTGTCTTTTTGCGGATGACACTAAGATCTGCAACAGAGTGGACACGCCGGAAGGAGTGGAGAGAATGAGACGGGATCTAAGGAAACTGGAAGAGTGGTCGAAGATATGGCAGCTGAGATTCAATGCCAAGAAGTGCAAAGTCATGCATATGGGGAGCGGAAATCCGAATGAACTGTATTCGATGGGGGGGGAAAGGCTGACGTGCACGGAGCAGGAGAGGGACCTTGGGGTGATAGTGTCTAATGATATGAAGTCTGCGAAACAATGCGACAAGGCGATAGCAAAAGCCAGAAGAATGCTGGGCTGCATAGAGAGAGGAATATCGAGTAAGAAAAGGGAAGTGATTATTCCCTTGTACAGGTCCTTGGTGAGGCCTCACCTGGAGTACTGTGTTCAGTTCTGGAGACCGTATCTACAAAAAGACAAAGACAAGATGGAAGCGGTACAGAGAAGGGCGACCAGGAAGGTGGAGGATCTTCATCGCATGACGTACGAGGAGAGATTGAAGAATCTAAATATGTACACCCTGGAGGAAAGGAGGAGCAGAGGTGATATGATACAGACTTTCAGATACTTGAAAGGTTTAATGATCCAAAGGCAACAACAAACCTTTACCATAAGAAAAAAATCAGCAGAACCAGGGGTCACGATTTGAAGCTCCAGGGAGGAAGATTCAGAACCAATGTCAGGAAGTATTTCTTCACGGAGAGGGTGGTGGATGCCTGGAATGCCCTTCCGGAGGAAGTGGTGAAGACCAGAACTGTGAAGGACTTCAAAGGGGCGTGGGATAAACACTGTGGATCCATAAAGTCAAGAGGCCGCCAATGAAGAGTGGGTGACTCGCCAGAATGATGGCTACTGCCTGGAGACAATAGACAATACCCTTATTCAATAAACATACACATGGTTACTGTGACTCCAACATCACTCTAAGCTTCAACAGCAAGAGGAAATGTGGAAAAAAGGATTTGCACTCACAAAGACGGGAGTAGCTGGCTTGTTACGGCGGTTACTACCCCAAACCAAATATCCAAATTACTACCTCCACCTTCCTCTATTCCTGATGCCTTTCAACTAGCTTGATCACTCCATTCTTATACTTCACTTCAATGCATATCCAGCATAGTTCTCTGCTTCAACAGCAGGGGAAAAGAAAAAACTGTTACTTCACACATCCAGCAGAGCTCTCTGCTTAAACTGCAGGGGAGAAGAAAAAAGGGTTCGCACTCACAAAGCGGGGAGTAGCTGGCTTGTTACGGCGGTTACTACCCCAAACCAAATGTACCTGATACTTCACTCTCGACGCATATCCAGCATGGCTCTCTGCTTCAACGGCATGGGAGAAAGACTGATACATCACAAATTTCCAGCATAGCTCTCTGCTTCAACGGCAGGGGAAAAGAAAAACTGATACTTCACGCATATCCAGCATAACTTCAACGGCAGGGGAGAAGAAAAAAGGATTCACACTCACAAAGCGGGGAGTAGCTGGCTTGTTACGGCGGTTACTACCCCAAACCAAATGTGCCTGATACTTCACTTTCGATGCATATCCAGCATAGCTCTCTGCTTCAACGGCAGGGGAGAAGAAAAAAACTGATACCTCACGCATATCCAGCATAGCTCCCTGCTTCAACGGCAGGGGAGAAGATAAACAACCAATAAGGGCTGTATAACATAATCTGGGTAAAAACAAATAAGCATGGGTGTAGCTTGCTTATTGCGGCGGTTACTACCCCTACTACCTCTAACTAATCAAGCTAGATATTTCACTTGGATGCAGCTCCATCACCGCTCTCTACATTAATGGCGGGGGTGGAAGGGAATTAGAACCAAGAGCTAAGAGAAACAGATAAGTATGGGAGAAGAAATGAGGGAAGCTTGCTGGGCAGACTGGATGGGCCATTTGGTCTTCTTCTGCCGTCATTTCTATGTTTCTATGTATGTTTCTATGTTTCTATGTATAAGGTGTTGTTGTGGGCCTCGCTGTATTTCCCCTTTGTGGACAACAGTGCATATCCTGTTCTTGGACTTTAAAAGTTGCAGGCTAGTCTGTGGGATTGGTTCTAACTGGTTTAATTTTACTTGAACAAAGATAATCACAACAGGTTGCAATCCACAGGAACAAAGAGTTGGGTGATACTTTATAGACAATTTATTGAATCGTAAGCTTTCAAGAAGAGTCCACTTCGCCAGATGCATGAAGTGATGTACAGGAGATGGGTAAAATATATAGAGAACAAAGAGGATTGGATTAGGCAGGACATGGTGTGGAGAGAGTGTTAATAGCATTATAGTATAGCATACTAACAGCTGAGGTACAGTATGTCTGAAAAGATGGAATGATCTGAGAACAGTTAAGTTCATAGATAGTTGTAGTGAGTCACAAAGCCATTGTCTCTGTTCAGACCTAGGGTGATGATATTACGTTTTTTGTATGTTTCATGCTGATTTTTGCTAGAGTATTCCTTTGAAGTTCCTCGGTAGGTGTATGACAACATTAAGGCCAGATAGAGAATGTCCTGCACAGAGAAGGGGGAGGGTATGATGAGATACAGGTGGCACAAGGGAGACATGGAAGAAAGGCTCGAAAGGTTTTAAGGAAAGGAAGAGCGAACCACCTGTGTCAGAGGAGGCTGTGTGTTTAGGAGTGTGCATGTGTGCATGAGATAGGAGGATGTATGTGTGCATGAGATAGGAGGCTATGGGGCAAATCTTTAAACCTACGCGAGGGCGCAGATTTGTTCGCGCAACCCGGCGTGAACAAATCTATGCCCGATTTTATAACATGCGCGCGCTACCGCTGGCAGCGTAACTTGAACGCACCGCTGGAGCGCGCTACTCTGGCAGGCGTAACTTGCACACACCGCTGGCTCCCTGCCCCGGCACAGGCCGTTGTGCCGGAGCACTCGGACCAGCCCCCGGACTGCCGTCACACCTCCGGCCCCGCCCACAGAACGCCGCCACCCCCCCCCGGACACGCCTCCGGCCAGCCCCTTATTCAAAGTTCCGGGACTTATGCGTGTCCCGGTGCCTGCGTGCACCGCCGAGCCTATGCAAGATAGGCTCGGCGCACGCGGGGGAGGTTTTCGGGGGTTGCGCGCGTATCTTACGCGCGCAACCCTTTGAAAACCTACCCCAAAGTGTCTATTGGGCAGTATGGAGGTGAGGGTGTATTCGAAAGGCTTTAATTGTGATAGAGAGCAAAACTGCATGAGGGAGGCTGTGGTGGATGTGTTTATGAGGATAACTGAAATAACATTTTATAAAATAAAGTATATTGAGAGGGGTGCTTGAAAGCCTAATAATGAGTGGATCTACAACTGATAGGAGTCTGTAACCTCCCCCTCCCCCCCCCCCCACCCCCCGCCTCCCCTCTCAAAGCATGAAGTTTATTGGGGTGTCCAGTTATGGTCCATGGAAAAGTTGACCACCCTAGGAGGAGTCGAGTTGATTGGATAAGTTAACCAGCTAACTTACAAGTAAATTTTAAAAGAAGCATGCGTGTGACCATAAACACACGTATTGGGCACTCAAGCAAAAATATGTTCAATTTTATATTGTGCGTGCAGGTACCGCATACCATTTAAAATATCCCTACCGCACATATGTGTTGGCATCTTTACGTGTGTACTCACAAGTGACTGGGGGGGGAGACAATCTGACCCTATTTCTCTCCCACTATAAGAGGGCACTTTCAACTCAGGGTTGGTTGGGGGGGGCAGTGTTACAAGGGCCTACAGACCCCTGTGTCCTAGGCAGACACCCCCCCCCCCAAAACCCACCCTGAGCTGAAAGTGCCCTTTTATAGTGGGAGATATATAAAATATCAGATTGTCTCTCTCTTTCTCCTCCCCCCCACCCTTGTTCAGGATCCCTATGGCCCCAAATCTCCAGACTTGCGCCTCATCAGGACCAGCAGTAAAGTTATGCAGGTAACGTGGCGCGCGTTGCCATGGTCACCCTTGCAAACATGGGGGGGGGGTGACTCACGGAAATCTTGGCACCACCCTGGAACCCTCATACCCTGTCCCCTTTTCTGCCTTCTTCCTCTCCACGCACGCACGCAGAGGTAGGTACGCACGGCCTTCCCGGCTTCTAAAGATCTGCGTTGCTCGTGCGCGGCCGACATACACATGTTATGGGGCTGTTTTTTGCACGAGCGACATTTTTAAAATCTAGCTGTCGGTATTCAGAATTAGCCGGCTGAAATGATCTGGCCATCCCTGGTCAGACCGTAGGGCAGTGCTAAAGTTAGCTGGTTTAACTTTAGCCGGGTACGGGCAGCGAGGTGGCTGTTAGCCCGTCAGTGTATCCGGCCGGCTAGCACCACCGCTCAGTGACCGAACATGGACCTCCCACTGATGCTTGTTTGCAGTAACTGCATTCAGTTCCTCCTCCTCCTCCTGCAGAGTACAAGAAGGCTGTGCGGGGGGGTGGCAGGGAGGGTGCCCCCCCTTACTTTTCTGCAGCTTGTGAAAGGGGGAGATTGGGCACTAGAGGCTCCAATATTTTAATATTAAAACCTTTCCTGGAGGGCGGCAGACTTGAGCACTCTGGCTCCCAACATTTTAACATTAAAATATTACGGGGCAGGTGAGGGCATCGGCTGCTGCAGGCTTGACATTTTCTTTTGAACTCAGAGGGTGGGGGGGGGGGGGGGTCAGATGCCACAATCAGCCATAGTTTTTTGTTTTGTTTTTTTTATATTGCATAAACCAGGGCAAGGTTTCTCAAATAAATTTATCCTGCTAACTTTCACGGAGTGTATGTGGCAGAACACGTGCTCCGCTGAACATTCAGCTAAAGATATCCAGATAACCTTGCAGCTCACTGGAATACTCATTATGACCAAGTACTATAATGACAATTCTTTTAACTACTACAAAGGTAACGCAACATTGGTATGTACTGAAGTTCAGGATTATAACAGCTACCTGAAGAAGAAAGCACGAAGATAAACATCACTTCTTTTTGTATTATTACATGAAAATGCAGATGTGAATATTTCTTTCATTTGCTCATGTAGGACTGCATGTAGAGGGTCATTTTGTGTGTGGGGGGGGTTTTACATGGTAAAGAGGAGTTCACCCACATATGCTTGTCTGAGATTTGCCCCCTGCCTTCCCCAGTATGGGCAAAAAGTACAAGCGCTGGTCACAGTCCACGCACTTTAAACCTTGTGGGGGGGGAGTGGGGTTAGGTTAGGGGCCTGAAACGTGGGCAGGGATTGCATTTTGAAATCCCCTCCCTCACATGCTTTTACACGCGGACCAAGCATTCCTGCATTCCCCTCCGGCCCAAATTTTCAAAGGAAAACTCTACTGGGAGTTTCCCCCTAGGAAAATTAACTCGCAGTCCCGGGGCAGTATAAAAATTGCCCCCTTATGGAGTTAGAGCCACTAACGTGGCTAGCAGGAAGCACATGTGGGTTATAGACACAGCCAGTGGCAGAATAATATTTATTATAACCCTGGAATATAAACAAAGCACAGCATTAGAACCTGTGGTGAGGGGGACTCCACACCCACGATATCTTTCCATGCTTAGCCATCAAAAGGAACAGGAGTTCTCTCTCAGCCGAGCCAGTCTGTTCCTTGCTTTAGCCAGAAATGAAGGAAAGGGGAATGTCGCTGTTTGCTCAGTAGTTGGTGCTGCTGCATTCTGTTGCTGCTGTGTTATGTGTTGTTCTCACACATATTAGTATGGCCCTTTCTTTCACAGGCTGCACCGTGTCCAAGGCTGAAGTTTTAACTCCAGTTAGCTTGGCTGAGCTGCTTCAGTTGCTGGTTACCTCTTTCTGCAAACGGGGAGGATCTCCTTGCAGGCACAGGCGGGAGACCACCTCTCTTGCTTGAGATTAGTACACTACCCTTGAGTTATTCATGCAAGCTTGAAAGCGTGATGGAGGAAATATCTTTTTGCAGGTGTTTGTTAGATCGCCATATCCCATGCCAAATGCCCTCGAACCTGCTGGGCATAATTCTCTTCTGTGTTTTCTGCATGCTGGCTCAAAGCAGGGAATAGGCCGACAATTCTTAATCCAGCTTAACTAAACCTTGCTAACTAGGCCTCACGCTTATGCTCATGTCTCCCCCAGCTCTGTGCTAATCCTAACAACTGTATCGGCAATGCAAGTCAGGAGGGGGTTATTTTAAACAGCTTCACCTTGAAGACATTTATGCAGGTGGCAGAGCACTCTTCATTTGCTTTAAAATTTTGCATTTCACTTGCAGTGTGTGTGTGGATGTTTTTAATGGACCTTTTCGGTTGGTGTCCAGTCCTCAGCTGAGGTAGCATTTCATAGGTGGGCTGGAGGAGATTCAGCCAGCAGCCTGCACATGAACAGAAAAGGCTGTGGAAGAGAAGAGACGATGTCCCGTCCCCGTCCCCCCCCACCATCCTAAATTCCCAGCTACCCTCAGTGAAATCAGCAGCGGCTGGCGGGCAGCCACCCTCTTGTATTGCGGTCAGCTAAACTGAGCCAGTGTTCTAATTTCCTCCCCCACAGGAATATCCCTTGGCGGCACTCGCAGGCGCTTCCTGTCACTGCGGTTTCCCCACGACGTATTTCACACTTCACGAACGGGAAGATGAGCAGCTCTGCTCGCAGAAGTGCAGCGGAGAAGAATTTGAGAGCTGTGGGAATTCAGAGTACTTCATTGTTTATCAAACTCAAGTGCAAGGTACGGCTTAGCTATTGTTGTGAAAGGTTTTTTTTCCTTCCCCATCCCTTTACACTTGCTTGCTTGTGTGTCATAAACAAAGAGAATCGTTTTAAGAATGAAACATGCAGGAAGCGTATAGATTTGTTGTTTATGCTAATATGGTTTATGCTAATGCGGCCCCTCCACCCAATGGGAACAGCAACTCAATCCCTAAGGCAGAGCTTTCCAAACTTTTCATGTTGGTGACACACTTTTTAGACAAACATAATTTCGGGACACAGTAATTCAGTCTACTAGCAAACCAGAGGTTAAAGGTTAAACGAACAAAATGTATTTCGACAATTTATGTATGTTTCCTTAAATATATACATAATAAAATGTTTCATGACACAACCTATCTTGTGAAAATCTTTCATTTATATTAAAAATATATAATATTCCAAGATTAATGTTATTGTTATAATTTATGAGTAACAATAATAAAACAAAGTTATTGTGTTATTCAATTTACCTCTTTAATGAGATATATGAGCTTGATGGGATGAGCACAGCTTTTGAATATTTGGTGTTAATAAGAAAGTCCAAAGGGTCTTCTGCGTAATTTTAAAAAGCTGGCCAGTTTCACACTATAAAATTATTTGATAGCCTCATTCAACTAATTCTATATGGCTATGAGAGTGAAGACTGGAATTTATAGGAAGGGACAGAATGTCAATATAAATCCTGCACCTCCAGTTCTGTAACTCTGTGCATCCACTGAAATTCCCCCAAACAATGGAGCTTGGATGTTTCCCTTACAGCTCATCATACTAAAGATGTTTTCAAATTCTGGTGTCACCTCACAGTAACAGCAGCACAAACACCTTCCACTGCCAGGCACATTGTGAACGAAAATAAAACCTCGCAAAAAAAAAAAGACACTCAAAATCTATACTGCAATCCCATCATAACATAACAGTAATAACACCAAGGACTCAAACAACAATAACCCTACCTGTGAAAAAGCAAGGGTAAATATTACACTGGGTCCTAGGATAACAATACACCACCTACTGAGGAAACAAAACAAACCCGATTGCTATAGATCCCTATGCTAGTGAATTTCTCATCATGGTCACACACACAGAGCAGAGACAGACCCTCACCAAATACAGAATACAAAATAAAGGAGCACAAATTAGACAAAACCTGAAATGGAAACCCCAAGAAGCCAGACTCTGTGTATTAATAATGGAAAAACAGAACCACCATTCCTCATAAAACAAATAAAATCAAGAAACATAAAGCATCAGTTATAATAGTAAACCATACTAATAAAAGAATATTTTAAAACTACTGATAAATAGAATTTCTATTCATTAAAATCATATACATTTTTTACAATTTCCTAAACACCAATAAAATATTTCAAAACAGCACATATATCAAATAACACCCAATAATTAAAACTAATAAGGATTTTAAAAAGCCCCTGCTGTCCATACGTGGGAGCTCTTGATTTCCAGTCACCCTGATATTGTCAAGGATTAGGAGGTTATCCTCTCTCTCTCACACATACTCACATTTCCATTCTCTCTCACACATATACTGTCACATACATACACATTCATGCTCTTATACCCACCATAACCTCTCGCTCTCACAGACACTGACACACTCTCAAGCTCTAAGACACTCTCTCTCCCTCCACACACACACCCCCACACAAACTCTTACTCCCCTGGATTTTCTCATACATACTCTGTCTGGCTCCCTCACATACACACAAACACACACACCCAGGCCAGCTCCCAGTCATTCTCACACACTGAAACTGACCCCCAGGCAGGCTTCCATTCAATTTCACACCACTCCCTCAGGCATGCACACATTCATTCTCACACACACAGACCCCCAGGCAGGCACCAATTCATTCTCACACACACATACACCACACACAGGCCGGCACCTATTCTCACACATACAAACCCCAGGAAGACACCCATACATTCTCATACACAGACACACCCTCAGGCAGGCACACACTAAAGGCAAACCCCCTCTCTTTCTTTTGCCAGCAACCTCGGAGCCTCTCTCATTCCTCTGCTGCCACTGTCACTGCTGCCGCATGGCTATTGGGGAGGCGCTGATTGCTGCTATTGGCACTGAAGCCCATTCTGCTGCCTCCTCTGTGCAGGCCCCGTGGGTTTCCACTTCCTCCATGTTGATCTCGTACATTGTGAAATCAGCATAGAGAAAGTGCTACTCTTGCACATTACCAAAGATTACATGTGCCAATCAGTAAAAAGTAATTTATTTCTTTTTTTTTACCTTTGCTGTCTGATCTTAGTTTTCTAATTGGTTGGTCACAGGCTTTTTTGTTCCACCTCCCCTTTCTTATTTTTTTGCCAATTCCTTTCATATTGTCTTTTTTTCTATTTCTTTTCTCTCCATCTATCTTCTTCCCTCAAACATTGTCAGGTTCTCATTCTCACATGCTTTCTCTCTCTCACACACTCACAGGCTCTCTCTCATACAATCATTCATACAGTCTCTCTCTTGCACATGCTGTCTGACTCTCACACACCCAGGCTCTCTCTCACACCCACATGTTGTCTTGCTCAAGCACAGGCTCTCACTGTCACATGCTCTCTCTCATACAATCATTCATACACAGTCTCTCTCTTGCACATGCTGTCTGACTCTCACACAGCCAGGCTCTCTCTCACTCCCACATGCTGTCTTGCTCAAGCACAGACTCTCACTGTCACATGCTCTCTCTCATACAATCATTCATACACACAGGCTCTCACTGTCACATGCTGTCTCTCTCACACACACACAGGCTCTCTCACATGCTGTCTCTGCAAACATTCAGGTCCTCACTCCCACACACAATCTCTCAACTCACCTCATACACACACACAATCGCTCAACTCACCTCATTCACGCACACAATCTCTCAACTCAGCTCACAGACGCACACAATCGCTCAACTCAGCTCACAGACTCACACAATCTCTCAACTCAGCTCACAGACGCACACAATCGCTCAACTCAGCTCACAGACGCACACAATCTCTCAACTCAGCTCACACACACACTCTACGGGCCCTCAGCCTCTCTCTTACCTCTGGGCCTCCTCTTCACGGGTCGCTGCAGGATGGGCTCTGCAGCGGCCCTGATCTTCTCGGGCCGATCCGCGGTGGGGACCCTGCATCCGGCCTCCTCCTCTTCTTACCCGCTGCAACAACGCTGCTGCTCCTCTTCTGCACGCGGCTGACGCTCCTCCCCCTTTCTGCCCATGTGGCTCCGGCAACATTTTTCTTCCGGGGCCGCATGGGCAGGAAGGAGGCGGAGCACCTGCACGTTTAGACGTGCCCTTTTTCTTCGGGCCGTGGTGACGTGAACTCACCACGGCCATGCCGATCTTCCTGCTGTGTGTCCGCACACAGCACAGCAATTCTTTACTGCTCAGCCGCCAGTGGGATGAGCTCCACCGGCGGCTGCATTGGCTCCCACTTGCCGGTGTGTCACGTGCACCGGGCTTGCGCGACACACCGGCACACCTCAGGCGACACACCAAAGTGTCGCGACACACACTTTGGAAAGCTCTGCCCTAAGGGGTTGGGTTGGATGCCTGCAGTAGGGGTGTGCGAAACATTTGATGTCAAATGCGAACTAAATTGAAGTTTAGCCTGGTTCTAGTCCAGTGGAATTTTTAAATTTTCTCCAGATTCATTGGTAGAAATCCATCAAACTTTTGCCAGCGGATTTGCGGAAAATTCAAAAGATATTGGAAACTTTTTTTTTAAATTTGAAAAATTTCACTTGAAATTTTCAAAGATCCGACATGGATCCAATTTGATGAGGCTTTTTGCATGTATGTAAATGCTTTTGCATTTTCAAAAGTGTGTGTGGAAAATTTCCCAAAATATTTCTATGCACAATTTAGGAGTTGTAATGGTATGCAGATTTTTAACGGGATATAACTTATGCAGACGGTTAGAAAATTACCCCCAAATTCATGCATATTGCATGATTATTCATGGGGGATAGCCTGAAAAACTGACCTGTTGGTGGAGCTGGAGAACTGGATAGTGACTATAACGTGGATATTTCAGATAAGCTACTGACGTACAGTTTAACAGAATATGCTGTATAATATTGTAGAACATATTATATGATAGTGCATTAATTGGAAAGTAAGGTCACTGGCTGGCAGAGGGAGGAAGAGAAGGGTAGGGAAATTATTTTCTTCTAAAAGTGCATCACAAAACTTGCAAAATCAATAGTTTTTTTCTAGTTTGAGCTACTAAGGAGGCATTATCTTATAATCTAATAACTGTGCAATATTACATTAGATTTTCAATTTATAAGCTGCTCTCCAGAAGGACTCAGAGTGATTTACAACATAAAACAAAATACAATGACAAATAACATCAATATTTCAAAATACAATAGCATACATAAAGAATATTTACATTATTATGGATATACAGTATTATTTATTTTTATATTCCGCTTTTTGCACTTTTTTTTTCAGCGCTTCAAAGCGCATTACATTCAGGTATTGTAGGTATTTCCCTATCCCCAGAGAGCTTACAATCTAAGTTTGTACCTGAGGCAATGGAGGGTAAAGTAACTTACCCAAGGTCACAAGGAGCAACAGTGGGACTTGAACCCTGGTCTCCTGGTTCATAGCGTAAAAATACAAAAGGTATCGCCAGGAAAAAATTCATAAACTAAGGCTTTCACCTTCAGTCAATGCATAAGTATTATAGAAAATTTTTTTTTATATATATGTATTGAACAACGGGATCGCATCAGCAAGCCTCTTGACGACGTGCTTGGTGCAACCAAGCCGTCCGGTCTTATCTATCACTTGTGACCCGTTGTTCAGCGATTTGTTTTAAGTGTGATGACATCAGCAGACGTCTAATATCACCATGTGCTGTATCCAAGCTGATACACAGCTTGGATACAGCACAACCATCTGGCCTTAACAATATGCTGGAATTAAACATCTTTTTATAATAATGTTAACATCAAAATGGCTGACCTAGCTTTCTGAATCACCATGGTGATATTAGACGTCTGCTGACGTCATCACGCCCACGTAAAAGAGCGGGCTATTTAAGTTTAGATACGAGTTTAAAGCGGTCTCTAGCCTGGCGTTCTGCGAAGTGAATACTGAAGGAGACTTGGTTCCCGACGAAATAGGTGGCTGCACCTGTCTGAAGCTAAGTATTCTTTATAAGACTATTTTATAACTATCCATTAAAAGGTATTTTATTATTTTTTGTCTTATAGTCCATAACAATTGTTGATGACTCCTGATGAAGCAGCGATACGGCTGCGAAACACGGCCGCTGTCAGGTCACTAATCTAAATTACAATTTCACAACATAAGCAATATAAGACCATGGTATAGAGGACTATAAGAGTGAACAGCAAAAATATAGTTGAAACCGCCGGATGGTGGAGCTTAAAAACAATACGCTGAACAACGGGTCGCAAGTGATAGATAAGACCGGACGGCTTGGTTGCACCGAGCACGTCGTCAAGAGGCTTGCTGATGCGATCCCGTTGTTCAATACATATATATAAAAAAAAAAAAAATGTTTTCTATAATACTTACAACGTAAGATACCAATCAGCAATCAGCACCAAAAATTGTTTTTTAGGGAAATTATACTAACTGTAATGAATTCACAATCAATTCCCCCTTTAGAAATGCTATTTATATCGATTCTATCAATTTTAGAAGTTTGCTAATTGCAAATCATTTCAGTGATGCAGTGTTTTTATTGGGAGATAGTCAAGCCTAATGTGCTGACTCAACTGGCTACCCATATAACTAAGACAGAGAAAATTTTTAAAGGAGTAGAGGAGGGGTTTCATATGTTTGAGTTTAAAACCCCAACCAGGGTGAACTCAATTCATGTCTGCATAATCATGAACCAGACCTCCTCCATCCCCTATTTTTTAAAATTTTGTGTGCAAACAAGCCTACACCCTTATGTGTTATTTTAAATCACTTCAAAAACTGAATTTATCATTCTTCAATATTTGATTTTTTCAAAAAAATGTCAACAACGGATAACTCCAGAAATTGCTTTAAAAGTCCCGACTTATCTGTTGGAAATCAGCAACCCGACGTAGCCACGTTTCTGGTCCGAGACCTTTCTTCAGGGGATGTTGTTATATTTCAAAAAGTAGTCGGTGTACAAAAATTATCCATGACATTGCAAATCTTTTCGGGGACGCCAAATGCGCTCCCTAGGGAGCTCCCTAGGGAGCGCATTTGGCGTCCCTAGGGAGCGCATTTGGCGTCCCCGAAAAGATTTGCAATGTCATGGATAATTTTTGTACACCGACTACTTTTTGAAATATAACAACATCCCCTGAAGAAAGGTCTCGGACCAGAAACGTGGCTACGTCGGGTTGCTGATTTCCAACAGATAAGTCGGGACTTTTAAAGCAATTTCTGGAGTTATCCGTTGTTGACATTTTTTTGAAAAAATCAAATATTGAAGAATGATAAATTCAGTTTTTGAAGTGATTTAAAATAACACATAAGGGTGTAGGCTTGTTTGCACACAAAATTTTAAAAAATAGGGGATGGAGGAGGTCTGGTCCATGATTATGCAGACATGAATTGAGTTCACCCTGGTTGGGGTTTTAAACTCAAACATATGAAACCCCTCCTCTACTCCTTTAAAAATTTTCTCTGTCTTAGTTATATGGGTAGCCAGTTGAGTCAGCACATTAGGCTTTTCTATAATACTTATGCATTGACTGAAGGTGAAAGCCTTAGTTTATGAATTTTTTCCTGGCGATACCTTTTGTATTTTTACGTGATTGAACCAACAGGTTCGCAAGATTGCTCTTTGTGGTTTCACACTCCTGGTTCATAGACCATTAGGCTACTCCTCCATTCTCAACAAGACCTTACGTATTAAACATTGAAAAACACCACACCACTCATGAGGCACACTTCATATTCTTATCAATATATTTTATATAAAGGGAGTCAGTATCAGAGATAATTGTGCTCTTGCCCGCAATGAATATATCAAAATATATTGATAAGAATATGAAGTGTGCCTCATGAATGGTGTGGTATTTTTCAATATATTATAATATATACATACACACATATATATATACACATATAGACAGTATATCCACAACATACTGTTCGATGCCACTCGTGGGGCCATCTGCAAGCAGCCTCTCACTTCACTGGCCCGACACTGCACTATTCCCCGACGCCTGTCCTGTGCTTTCTTTGCACCATGCAGTGCCATCAACACTGCTTCCTTTGCGGCAGGACCGCCACCATCAGCTCCTCGCAGCCTGGACGCTGCTGTTTTCTCTGTGCTGCTGGAAGCCGCTGCTTTCTCTGTGCTGCTGGAAGCCACTGCTAAGATCCTCTTCGCAGCCCAGGTGCCACCGATGCCAGCCTGCTGTGCCACCGATGCTTTCACCTTCGCAGCCCGAAGCCACCAATGCCGCTTGCACCTTCACGGCTCAGAGGCCGCCATAGTAGGTCCCTCGATATGACTGGGGATGCACTGACCTCTTACTTCACCCGACGCCCTAGGCGTGCGCACATGTTCCTCTTCTAGATTTAAAGGGCACGGCAGGAAAAGCCCCACGACCCTTACTGATTATGTCACCGCCTCGTCTTGTCTTCAGCTCTATAAAAGGTCGTCCATGATGTGTCTTCCTTCAAAGTTTTCCATGGTCTTCTCCCGTATTGATGGTCTTCATGGTCTTTGTTGGATGATCCTGTTCCATGTTCCTGGTTCCTCACTGGAGCTTCTTCATGTTGCTTGTTCCATGTTCCTGGTTTCTCGTCAGTTCCTCATCCAAGTCTTCTGAATCTTCACCTCGTCTGAATCTTCAATCAAGTTCCTGATGTTCTGGTCTTCGTTCCAAGGTCAGACTCCTGGATTCTCCCTCATCCTTCCTCCAGGCGTGCCGTAGGGCACTTCCTGGCACAGGACCTGTTTCCAAGTCCATCTTCACTGGATCAAGTCCTCAATCCTTGTTTTTAGAGTTCCAAGTTTCAAGTTCCAGGTTAAGTCTTGATTTCCTAGTCATGTTCCTAGTTCTGGGCTCTTGGAGCTTGTTCCTCATTCCAAGCCATGTTCCTCATTCTAAGTGATGTCTTGACTCCTATCCTTATCCAAGTATCAGTCCAGAGCCTGCCTGCTCCCCACGTGGTCCACGACCAACCTGTGGCAGGTTGTGTAGGGCACGCAGCGGGACAGCTTGGTCTGTGACCAGCCCATGGAGGGCTGTGTAGGGTGTGCCAAGGTGCAGTGCCCTGGGAAGCTGAACTCTTTCCTGAACCTGAGCTTTTCTCCAGCTTCCAAGTTTCCATCCAAAGTTCCTAGTCTCCAGAGTCTCCATTCCAAGTTCCATATCTCCAGAGTCTCTGTCCCAAGAGTCTTCCAAGTCTTCGTCCAAGTTCCATGTCATACTATGTCCTGTCCTCAGCCTTTGCTGTCCTTACGCACAAGCTGTTCTCAAGTGGCAGGTCCAAAAGGGCTATCAAGTGGCCGGAGAGCTACCCTAGAGACCAGCATTGTGTTGTTGGGTCTTACTTCATGTGTACAGGTTCAGCAGAGGCCTGAGTGAGCCTTGCTCCAAGTTCCAAGTTACATTCCAACTTCCAAGCCCAGCCTGTGCCTGGATACGCTCGCCTCCCTTGGTGTCTACTTTGTAGCCTCGCCTGAGGTTGTGCCGTGGTGCAACTTCACTCTCTCTTGAGCAAACGACCGCATCCCTGCCAGAGCAGTTTTTAACTAATAGGGAGCCCAGTCAGTTATCCAAGGAAGAAGTCAGTGTTCTATGCTTCAAGCACCAGCATATATTTGAGGCCAAGTCCCAAAAAATTTCCTAGTAGCTTAATTAATAAAGGGTAATGGGGCATTAATAGCACATAGTTCCTGACACTTGAATGCCAAATGCTTTTAATTAAATATATGGTGGATATGTGCAATAGTCTAACATGACGAGAGCATTTCCCACTAAGACCTCCAATTAGAGAGGAGCATGGAAACGCAGGTTTCAAGTGTATTGGGGTGGGCCCTTTTTATGACTAGAGAAAGCTTTTGATTATGTGTCCATCTGCTATGGTTAAAGCAGTAGGAGGGAGAAAGAGCGCGAGACTGACTATCTACAAGGCCCTCATAGTAGTTATTTAAATCTCTATAGGAGGACCGCCTAATAGGTCAAGGTGAGGTGTTAAGCGTGGTTTTGGGTTTAGGGATCAGTTTCACATGTAGAGTGAGATGTACGAACAGCACAGTACACCTTGGTGAAGATCTGACATCATTTGGAGTGAGGAAAGTCTAACAAAGATGAAATTTTGTACTATGTTCTCTCACCCTAGCTTGATGGACTTTGTTAGACTTTCCTCATCCAAATGATGTCAGATCTTCACCAAGGTGAACTGTGCTGTTCGTACGTCTCACTCTACATGCGAAACTGGCCCCTAAACCCAAAACCACCACGAACACGTCAGCTCGACCTATTAGGTGGCCCTCCTATAGAGATTTAAATAGGTGCACACAGTGAGGCCCTCCCCAGAGGCTCGCTTGCGCTCTCTCTCTCTCTCTTCCTCCTCCATCCCAGAAATGGCCAAAATGCAATTCCAAAAATTTATCCTGAATTGCATTATGGCCACTTCGGGCATATCGCACTGCTTAACGCCAGGGAAAAAGGTGTCGTTATTTCTGGCGTTAAGACCGTGCGATATGTCCTCTAATTTAATAATTCCCGCCCAAAACTCCTCCCTATCCCCGCCCCCCCCCCAAATTTGCATTCATGCCACCCGCTACAGCATTTTTCACATGCGTTATGGCGTTAACGCTATAACACGTTTTGAAGAATGATGCGGTCAGTTGGTACCATGCTAAGAGGTTAGCCATCTACTTTGAATAAATTTATTTATTTATTTATTTATTTCGGATTTTTATATACTGACGTTCTCAATACAGGTATCGAATCAGGTCGGAAATATAATACTAACTCTTAAAAACATGAACCCTCTTGCTGTCATTTTAAAAAAATACTATTTTATTATTTAAAAGGGAACAATTTCTAATTCCACAGAGCAGGAAATAACCTCTAGTAAACCTTTGTTGATCAGACACAGACCAGGATTACCACTGACTGGCTTGCAATGGTACATTCTGTATATTTTAATGGCATTTTTTCAGGATGGCCAATCAAGCAATGCTTGGCAAAGAAATGGGATTGTCAAGATTGTTAGAGGTGCAACCCTTCCCCCCATTTTGCACTGACTTTAAATTAGGTCCTGTAATGCCGGGTCGGATGCCCTCTTAATTGAATTGTTTTCTCCTAGTCTGTTGGATTATTTTGATTGAGACGGAGAAATGGAACAGCCTTCACATCATGGCCCACTGAATAAAAGATCGCCCTCTGCTCCTACACCCAACAGTCTACTTGGATTTTTTTTAAAGCAAGATTTTGTGTGGATTGATGGTCAGACCACTCACTTTCTCCATACTGTCAGAAGCTGGAAGTCATAGAGCAGACTGTGATGTGAAATAAACTACTTGATTTTTCTGTGTACACAGACAATACCAAACAATCAGTGTGCCTCATTCAGAGCATTGTTCAAAAAACTCTTAAGAACCTGCTCTTATTTAAATTCTAAACACAGCAGCATAAGAGCTGGTTTGGATTAGACAGTTAGGAATCAGTATGGGAAGGTTCTTTGTAAGGAATATATATACATATTTTTTTTAAACATTAAAAAAAAAAAAAGAGCAACTGAACATTCTAGGTAGAACCATTTTTTTGGAGAATTTGATTTTTTTTTCTTTTTATTTTAAAAGAAGTCAACACAACCCTTGCAGGAAATGAGGCAATACATCCGAAACAACATGGTATAGAATTTGTGCAGAATTCCCCCCCCTCCCCCCGCGCAGAATTGCCAAATTCTGCGCAGAAAATAGCAGAGGAGATCCCGGCATGCCGCAAATGGAGCACGCGAAGATGAAGGCCCGCGTGTGCCGCGGGACGCGCTCCGTTGCAGCAAAGATGAAGGCCCAAGCGAGCCATTCACGGTGAAGATGGAAGGCCCCCATGAGAGAGAATGGGTGTGAGAGAGAGCAGAAAGGTGTGAAAGAGAGCATGGGAGGTAAAAGAGTGGGGGGATGCTTGAGTGTGTGTGTTTCAGAGAGAGAGGGAGCCTATATGAGGGGAGGGGATGTGGAGGAGGGAAGGGTAGAGAGAGCAGGGGGTGTGAGAGAGAGCATGGGAGGTAAGGGGGGATGCTTGAGTGTGGGTTTCAGAGAGAGGGAGTCTATATGAGGAGATTGTGAAGGAGTGTGTATGTGTGTGAGAGATTGGGAGCTCGTGTGCATGAAAAAGGGATCGTGTGTATGTGAGGGTGCTAGTCTGTGTGAAGGGATTGTGTATGTGTGAGACAGAGCCTGTGGAAAGGGGTGCATGAGAGAGACATAGGTAGCCTATGTGAGGATGTAAGTGTGAGAGAGAAAGGGAGCTTGTGTGGGTGTCTATGCAAGAGAGAGGGCCCTGTATGAGGGAATATGTGTGTATGCACGAGAGAGAGTGAGGGAGCCTGTATGAGTGGATGTGTGTGTATGTGCACTAGAGAGAGGGAGCATGTGTGAGTGAGAGAGGGAGGGACAGAGGGAGCCTGTGTGAGGATGTAAGTGTGAGAGAGAAAGGGAGCTTGTGTGGGTGTCTATGCAAGAGAGAGGGCCCTGTATGAGGAGATGTGTGTGTGCGAGAGAGTGAGGGAGCCTGTATGAGGGTGTGTGTATGTGTACTAGAGAGAGGGAGGGACAGAGGGAGCCTGTGTGAGGATGTAAGTGTGAGAGAGAAAGGGAGCTTGTGTGGGTGTCTATGCAAGAGAGAGGGCCCTGTATGAGGAGATGTGTGTGTGCGAGAGAGTGAGGGAGCCTGTATGAGGGTGTGTGTATGTGTACTAGAGAGAGGGAACATGTGTGTGAGAGAGGGAGAAATAGAGGAAGCCTGTGTGAGGGCTGTACTCTGGGACTGGCAATAGAGTGGAAGGGGTTGAGCCTAGAGGTGGAGGGGAGAGATACTGGCAGGTGGAAGAGTTGGGGCCTGAGAGGGCAAAGTGGCTAGGGGAGTAGGGAGAGCAAGTGGAAGGGACACTCTTAAAAGTGAATTTCTAGGGAAATTCTGCATCTTTAAGTAATAATTTTTTTCTGTATTAATTTAAAATGTAATTACTTAAAGACTGTCATGTAAATTGTATTTTGACCAATATTAAGTTTGCAGAATTTTGCAGAATTTTCAGTTTTTGTGCACAGAATTCTCTCAGGAGTACAATGGTGCAGTTCGTAAGTCATAAGTAATAGGTACATGACATGACGAATCACCCAAAAAACAAAGATCTGAAAGATAGGCAGTATAGTTTAATAAAATTATTTATGGGCTTTATCCCTATAATCCCAATAACCTTTCCAGATCTTGTCATAAATCATCTCCTTATGTTTCAATGTATAGGTTAATTGTTCTATTAAAGCAATTTTGTGTTTCATCTATTCCATATTACCATAGTGGGAGCTTGTTTCCGTAACAGTGCTATGGTGAGTCTCCCAGCATGCAATAAATGATCCACTAGTATTCTCTTGGAAGTTGTTAATTGCCACTCTGCTGAGATCCCCAATAAGCATCGCTATGAAGTAAGAGCAATTTCTGCCTCCAAAATGAGAGATATCATGCCACATAAGCTGCTGCAAAATGCAGCCACCAAGGGGCACAGCCACCACGAGCAAGTATGAGCCCTCCAACCTGCATCCCCTCTAAGACATGCGAGAGGATCCAGAAGCGAAATTAATGTAATAGAGAGGCTGTCTGTACTATTTAATCATTAACTGTACCCTATGGCAACAGACTGATATTTTATGAGCCCGTTGCTGAATATGTTTCCAATCATTGTCACCCAGATTTAAATGAAGATCACGGTTCCATTTATTAATACAAGAAAGGGAGGGATCAGTAGTAGTACACAGTCTGTCCACCCTTCTAACATTCTGTGAGTCATTAGGTTCCAAAAGTAAACATGAGAGATCTAAATATCTTGCTAAGTAAGATTCCAATGTGTTCTGTGGGGTATCCTTGCCCCTGTGCAGCCACACCATGGCCCCAAACAGGCCCGCTGCCGAATAATATCCCTGCAAGTTAGAAAGACTCATCCCTTCCTTCTCCTTGGGTCTCCACAAGATCTTAAGTTTGATATGAGGACGTTTGCCATGCCAGATAAATTTAATCAGAAGTCTGTTAATATTAGAGAAAAAAAACTGTTGGAATTTACTGAAAAAGATATATTAAGCGTGGGAGTATGTTCATTTTAAGAACATTGATCTGTCCAGACCAAGGCAGCAAATGATCATCCCAGGCTTGAAGATCCCTCGGAATCTTGCTGATCACAGGTGCAGTGTTATGTCTATATAAGGCCGTGAGCTTCCAAGGCACTCGGATCCCCAAGTAATTAATACTATCCTTAGTCGTTGTAAAGGGTGCAAAACACTATTGGAATATCCTGTGTACTTGCCACCCCTATGGGAAATATCTCAGATTTATGAAAGTTTACTTTAGATCCTGACATTCATTATATTCCCTCGAGTTCCAAGACCCAGTGACCAGAATGTTTGGAGTTCAGTAAAAATATGAGAACATTGTTGTAACGTTTGGCCAGTCATAGGAGGGCTCTGGGACTGGCTGCACTAATCCCTATCAGCCGCCAAAGGCCCTTCTTCACAGATGCACACCACCCACCAGCCCCAGTCCCACCATTGCCCCATTCTCTGCTCCACGCCACCTCCTAGGGCGCGTGCACGTGCACCTGCAGCACTCTTAAGGGCTCCATGGCGGGAAATGGCCTTCAGCACAGCCTGGTCAGGACTTTCCTCTTACTTAAGCTGGCCAGCCCATTGGATCCCTGCCTCAGCAACGGGTCTCCAGCCATTCCACTGTGTGTTGCCAACATCCTTGCCTCATCCTGTCCAGCCCAGCCCAGCCTTGCTTTGTCTCATACAGGCTGCCCTGCCTCCTTAGTCCCTCTTGCCTTGCTCCTGACTTGGACTGACTTCTGGATCTGAACCATGCCTGGACTTTGACTATTCTTACTTGCCACCAACCCTTGCCTTGACAAGGTGAGAAATGTGTGTATATTCTATACAGGAACGTCGGTATATAAAAAAGTTAAATAAATAAATGCTCCAGTTTAGTCATCAGTTCTCTGTAATACATTAACTGACCTTCTTTCAGTCCATAAATATTGCTGAGCTCAAACTTCAGCTCATAAATAGCGCACTCCAGGGCAATGAATCTGCCCTCAGGATCAGACAATGATTTTATTACTGTCAATGGGAGAGCCATTTATCTATCTATTTATTTATTTATTTATCGGGTTTTATATGCCGTCATACGGTTTCGCCATCACAACCGTTTACAAGTTTCGATCAGTGTAAGACATTTTAAAGAGGTAGAACAAAGATCATAATCTACTCTTGGAGTTATATGAAGATGAATAAACCTGGCCCATCCAGTCATGGTGTAATTTTAGGTGTTCAGCCTGGGACATATGTGTCCCATACGGTTCAGTAAAGACCATGGGCCAGATCTTAAAAAATACGCACGGGCGTAGATTTGTTCGAGCAACCTGGCGCAAACAAATCTACGCCCGATTTTATAACATGCGTACTCAGCCCTAGGGGAGCCCCAATGGCTTTCCCCGTTCCCTCCGAGGCTGCTCCGAAATTGGAGGGAACTTTCCTTCCGCTCCCCCCCCTTCCCCTATCTAATCCCCCCCACCTTTGTTGCATTAGTTACGCCTGCCTCAGGCAGGCGTAACTTGCACGCACTGGCAACTGGCTGGCGTGCCATGCCCCAGCACAGGCCGCTGTGCAGGAGACCGCGGCCCCGCCCCTGGACTGCCCTTTTTCGAAGCCCCGGGACATACGCGCATCCCGGGGCTTGTGCTGCCGCCGAGCCTATGCAAAATAGGCTCGGCGCGCGCAGGGGCAGATTTTATCAGGTTACACGCGTAGTCTTTGAAAATCTGCCCCCATATGTAACTCGATTCTGCAATGCTGTGACAGCCTCATTTTAAACCAGAAAATCCCAATCCTGCCTGATCAACAACCATTAGTCTTATCCACAGAAACTTCAGTGGTCTTAAGACAAGGGGAGATCTGTCTTCTCTCATCTGTTAATGGTCCCCCCAACTGTTCCTTACCCGATACCTTCCCAAATGAGCCCACAGCTTATCTGGGTGTAGGATTCCCCTGAAACCCAGCATCACTGCCATTTATAACAATAATACCCCCCACCCCCCCCCCCCCCCCCCCCCCCCCCCCACACACACACATACACAACTTTGCCTTCCCTATTACAAACAACCCCCTGCCCTTCCCCATAGGCAATACCGTTATCCTCCTCCCCTTTCCTCCCTGAATACAATGTCCAATCCCCTGTGCACTGCATCTTTCCTCCTCGGGGATGCTTGATATCTGAACTGTCCACTATCACAGCATAAAGGCGATCAACACTGCGCATTGCTCTGCAAGTTCTTGAGGCTTCCCGCAGCGTTATCTCCTCCCTCCCATGTGCCGGGCAGGTCCCGTCATAGCATTTCCCGCCACCTCGATGAAAGACATCGCAAGTGCCAAGGTCCAATATCAGTGCAAACGTACCAAGGAAAATAAAGAGTACATGTGCCCACCATGCATTCAACCTACCCTTTCCCTTCTCCCCCTAGCTACCCCTGTTCATACTTTAATATTCCTGTCCCTCCTCCTGCTCCCTCCCGATAACTGTAATTACGCCCCTGCACCCACTCTGTTTGTTCCACCCCAAAACTACATTAAGCAATAAAGAAAGGATATGCATGATGTGATTAATCACCCTCCAGAGCAAGTTGGGCAACGTTTCTATCTATCGGCCAAGTTGCTGAACAAACCACTCAGACACCTTCACTTCTCTAAAGACAGACGCTTCTCCATTGTGTAGTACCCACAGCTGAGCAGGATATAGCAATGCATACAAGATCCCCTGCTGTCGGAGCGCCTTTTTCACTGCCATAAAGCTTTGCCTCTTCCTTTGAACTTCGATAGAGAAGTCTTGAAAAAAGGAAACACTGTGTCCCTGTTACAGGATCTCCTTCATCTTCCTGCTGGCATCAAGAATCCTGGTCTTATCCCCATAATGGTGTACCTTCATGATCAAGGCCATGGGGTACCCATAATTCACCGGTGCCAGCCAGCGCAAGCGCTGTGTGTGCCCTATCTATTTTTAACCTGCCCTGCTTTCCATCCAAATGCAGGGCCCCCGGGATCCAATAAACCAAAAAATGGCAGGATCAGAGCCCTCTATCTTCTCCAGCAGGCCAATAATTCTTAAATTATTTCTGTGTCCTGTGTTCTCAATGTCATCC
Organism: Rhinatrema bivittatum; assembly: GCF_901001135.1. Lineage (NCBI taxonomy): Eukaryota > Metazoa > Chordata > Amphibia > Gymnophiona > Rhinatrematidae > Rhinatrema > Rhinatrema bivittatum. The sequence continues at coordinate 27,638,195 of NC_042625.1, forward strand.
AGATCTAGATGCTGGCGAGTGGAGGTAAGAGAGAGCTCCATTTCCTCCATGCGGTCATCCATATTATCTAAACACACATTTGTTTGCCCAATATTAGAAAACAGCTGACCTACATAATCAACTACCGATTCTAATTTAGAATTGAGGCTAGAGTGAATTTTATGGGCGTATTCTTGCCTTACTGATTCTCTCTAACTATCTAGCAGCTTACTCTATGTGGTAATCTAGGTGAACGTGGAAATAAAAACACGTTTGCAGCCAGTTCTGGAACAGTGAAAAAAAAAATTCCTCTCCAAACCTAAAAACAATTTTCAGCTGTTGGCTGTGGGACTTGCATTATCATCCCAGTCTTGCTGCGTTCTCTTGCACTCAAGAACCCTTAGTAACGCCGCCAAGGTCAAACCTGCTAAAGACAAGTAAAAAGCCAAATGAAAAGAGCAATTGACATGAAAGCAAGGGGAAAAAGACTTCTGGATGGGAAAGCCTGTCTTCCCTTCCATCCAGCATGACAACCGAAGTGACCAACGGCAGTCGAAATTGGAAAGGCCCAGCAGAGGGAAGAACCATTAGCAAACCTAACAAACATGACTAGGAAAAGAGATCAAATATGGCATGACTTAAGAGGTCTTGGCTTACAAAGTGACTTTTAACAATGTGTATCTTAAAATGGATGGTTTAAGCAGTTTTTTAAAATCTTTTCAATGAAAAATAAAGGATCTTCTTGTTACTAAAGTTGAAACGGGTGCAGCTTTTTTCTGTATGCCGTAGGGTAAACAGCCTGGTTTTCTTGTTCTTTGTTTTGACAGTTTTCCTCCTTTGAGATTTTCCTTTGTAAAAACAAGAAATAGAACAAGTAATCAAAGAAGTGACCAGTATCCTGGCGGGATACAATCAGAGTTTGCAGCTTGGCCTCACTTCTCACTGGAACTGCTGGGTTAATTACGAGGGCCTCGGTAATGATGCTCCTCTAAAGGGCTCTCCAGGCATGCTTTAGTGCACACTATGGAGAACAAGACCTCTCACACAGGCAAGAAAACAAAAGAAAATGCAGAAAACTAAAGCCAAGATCAACAGGAAAAGCTACTGACAATGAAGCATTCTAACCGGACATGGAATATTGAAAGAACAACATTTTCTGTGTTGATGTGGGAGAGACAGGAAGGGTGATGGCTATTGTAGGGACAGTCCCTGCCGGCTAAACACTCAGCTACTAAGGTACGTTCTTGGAGGAATTTTATCTTCTAGTTCTCCATCAACAAAAGGATCCCATATTGCCTGGCCAATTTTTCATAATTTAATCCCAATATTTATAAACCTCTTTTCCAAACAAATGCTTGAGGTAGAGTACAATAAAAACCTAGAACATACTGCAAATATTACAAAGCAGGAACAACACATGAAACAAAGGTATCACAAACTGAAAGATTCATAAGAAAACTTCCAAAAAATTAAAACAACATGAATAAAAGGAAAAAAGCTAAGAGTTTAAACAGGAATTAAATTACAAAGGACTGCTTTAAAAGGCTGGTCTTAACTAACTGGTCTAAACAGCAAATGTTCTGACTCGAAACTCTTCTCCCTAGGGACTATATGCTGTAATATGCTGGTAGGGACAGTTGCGATAGGTAAAATAGAGTAAAAAGATTTCTCAAAATACATGTGGTAAACTTTAACTTGGATTTCATATGCCTTACTTTAAATTGAGTAGTAATTTTCTGAAAAGGTCTACTGCCTCTAGAAGTACACTTGGAGGGTTTTATAAATTAAACTTTCATTCAAAGATTGTAATTGATAAGCAGATTTGCTTGTCTTTAAAATATTGTGTGGCTCGATGAAAAGATGACAAAAATCACTGTCAAAATAAGAACGTCTGTCGCAGCTGCTGGTGGAGTTACGGTTCTGATAAATGGGCAGGTTCAGCAGCCTGCAGTGGTCTCACCACAAGCAAACTATTCCATAAAGCTCACAAATACTGTGGGCAGTGCAAAGCTTTTAAGGACCTTTCTCTCTCCCCCCTCCCCCCCCCCTCAAGCAGGAGGCTCATCAGAAAAATATAATGCAGCCTGAAATAGCACAGGTTGCATCCACTTCAGAAGCTGAAAGAACACAAGGTGGGAGCACAGAATTAATTAGCACAACGGGGAGGATGCTGAAAAGTCGCGGTAGTAAGGACCACCAAAAAGAGAAATCATTCTTGAAACAAGTTGCATACAAAAGTTCAATATCATTCATGTGTTTGATGTCAGTGTGCAAGAAAAACTGCATGCCCTTATTAGTGCAGGTGGAAGGGTATCCAGCCTCCCTTGGCGGTGATGATGTCACTCTTTCATCGCACACAATGAATGGCCTCAGCTCCTTAAAGAAATACATACTCAAAAATGGAGAACGCCCTCCAGCTCAGTGCCTCACCCATGCCACTTCTTACCTCACCTGTCCTTTCAATACTACAGCCCTTACCGGCGTACTCTACTGCCCCACACACTTCCAGTGCCCTAGGCCACCTCCTACTCCACCTAATGCTTCCACCAGCCCTGGCTCTCACAACACAGCATGTGGTAATGTGTTATAAACCTTACTACCATAACTGTTCTTTTTTTTCTCAGTAGTTGAATTCATTTGGACTTGTTCTGCATTTTTCAACTTGACTTGATGATATGAACCTCTTCCAACTTTTTCTAGTCACTCTAAGCACTTTTGGACTGCTCTTGGCCAACGGAAGCTCTTCTAGTTCTTTATTACCAATTTGAACCAATTTTCATTGGTTGTCAGCCAATCCAAACTCTATCAATCATGTCCAACCAATGTGAAGATTCAAATGTGACCATCCAGTCTGAAATCTATGTTGCCATGATCAGCTAATCTATGCACTTTCTCACTGCGACCCGCCAAACTGAAATTTTTTTTACACTGATGAATGGGTTTCAGCATGGCTATGAAAAATAGATACATACTGTGTGTGAGTACACTACCAACTCTGAGTATAGACTTTAGTGTTGAATTCTGTCCTGAAATTGCATTGTAATATATCATGATAGAATATGAAGTATCAGGAGGACCCTTGATATAATTTCACTGTATAGAAGAATATTGGATTGCCAGGTTAGTCCACCTGAATGTGTAGAAATAAGGGCTAGCAAACAAGTTAAAAGTGATAATATTTTTTTTATTGGACTAACTCGCTACATCTATGAGACGTTTTGAAGCGCTATGCTCCCCTCGTCAGGTCAGAGAATAAAAACAATGCAGTTACGTTGGCTTTACATAGAACAGTCACCAAGGCATAAAGCTGTCTGCCCATGACCTTTCAGGAGACAAATGAAAACTAAAAGATTTCCACCCTGCAGATTGTGACTCTTCAGAATTTCACAAAAATCTTAATTTAAAAAACAAGTGCACAGGACTTCTTGGAATGTGAGACACTAGCTAGAATTGTCTGGAAAGAGCTAGGGCTGTATATTAAATGTCCCCTAGTCTTTCTATTACCCGAGAGAGTAAATAACCGATTCACATCTACCCTTTCTAGACCTCTCATGATTTTAAACACCTCTATCATATCCCCCCTCAGTCGTCTCTTCTCCAAGCTGAAAAGTCCTAACCTCTTTAGTCTTTCCTCATAGGGGAGCTGTTCCATTCCCCTTATCATTTTGGTAGCCCTTCTCTGTACCTTCTTCATCACAATTATATCTTTTTTGAGATGCGGCAACCAGAATTGTACACAGTATTCAAGGTGCTGTCTCACCATGGAGCGATGCAGAGGCATTATGACATTTTCCATTTTATTCACTATTCCCTTTCTAATAATTCCCAACATTCTGTTTGCTTTTTGACTGCCGCAGCACACTGAACCGACGATTTCAATGTGTTATCCACTATGACGCCTAGATCTCATTCTTGGGTGGTAGCACCTGATATGGAACCTAACATTGTGTAACGATAGCATGGGTTATTTTTCCCTATATGCATCACCTTGCACTTATCCACATTAAATTTCATCTGCCATTTGGATGCCCAATTTTCCAGTCTCACAAAGTCTTCCTGCAATTTATCACAATCTGCTTGTGATTTAACTACTCTGAAAAATTTTGTATCATCTGCAAATTTGATTATCTCACTCGTCGTATTTCTTTCCAGATCATTTATAAATATATTGAAAACTAAGGATCCCAATACAGATCCCTGAGCCACTCCATTGCCCACTCCCTTCCACTGAGAAAATTGTCCATTTAATCCTACTCTGTTTCCTGTCTTTTAGCCAGTTTGTAATCAATGAAAGGACATCACCACCTATCCCATGACTTTTTACTTTTCCTAGAAGCCTCTCATGAGGAACTTTGTCAAACGCCTTCTGAAAATCCAAGTACACTAGATCTACCGGTTCACCTCTAGCCACATGTTTATTAACTCCTTCAAAAAAGTGAAGCAGATTTGTGAGGCAAGACTTGCCTTGGGTGAAGCCATGCTGACTTTGTTCCATTAAACCATGTCTTTCTATATGTTCTATGATTTAGATGTTTAGAACACTTTCCACTATTTTTCCTGGCACTGAAGTCAGACTAACCGGTCTGTAGTTTCCCGGATCGCCCCTGGAGCCCTTTTTAAATATTGGGGTTACATTAGCTATCCTCCAGTCTTCAGGTACAATGGATGATTTTAATGATAGGTTACAAATTTTTACTAATAGGTCTGAAATTTCATTTTTTAGTTCCTTCAGAACTCTTGGAGTGTATACATCTGGTCCAGGTGATTTACTACTCTTCAGTTTGTCAATCAGGTCTACCACATCTTCTAGGTTCACCATGATTTGATTCAGTCCATCTGAATCATTACCCATGAAAACCTTCTCCGGTACAGGTACCTCCCCAGCTTCTGGAAGAGGAAGCAAAACGTAGGTGTAAGCTTCTGCAGAAGATTGCAGCGGGTTAGTTTCCTCATAGGTGTTCAGTTTAGGGATGGAGCTCTACTATGCTTGTTGTACAAGAGTTTCAGTGTCACATTCGTTTTTTCTGTGAATGTTTTCCCTTTCTTAAACTGAGCAAGAAAATTGATTTATGGCTTTTTACCCTACCCCTAACCTTTGTTTTTATTTTGCTCCACCGTACCCAGGATGCACACATAGCGCCCAACTCATTCTTCATTGAGCTCTATAATTAAACTCATTTATTCCTGGGATAAGTAGCTTGGAATCTATCCATCCCTTGGGATCCTGCCAGGTACTTGAGACCTGGCTTGGCCACCGTTGGAAACGGGTTACTGGGCTTGTTGGATGTTTGGTCTGACCCTATAAAGCAAGTCTTACCTTCTTACATAACTCTTTTTTACCTTTATTATTTGTAATAGTATTTTTCTTGTATCAATCTGTTTTGATCTACTACATTAAGAGATGTGAAAACATTTTTTTTATTTTTTAAATTTACCTTCCCTTTGTTCTCTTTCCAGATAACCGGTGTATGGACAGAAGGTTCTTGCCAACTCGTTCGAAGCAGATTGTTGGGCTGGCAAGTTTTCCTGGGGCCGGAAATACCTGGGCTCGCCATCTCATTGAATTGGCTACCGGTTTCTACACTGGAAGCTATTACTTTGACGGGTCTCTCTACAATAAAGGTGTGGGTCTATTCAGAAATCTATTTGTTGTCTTATTCAGCTCCTGAAAGATAGCTGTACACACCGCTCCTTTCAGTATGATAACTCACCTCCCTGTCTAATTATCAATTAACAGCGATTTCGAATTTTTTCCTGTGACTGGAACCCTACAGCATTCTCAGAATTCCTCAACTGTAAAAAAAAAAAAAAAAAAAAAGCCAATGTATGTGTACCAACATTATCTGAAAAAAAACAAATGGGCCTTTTAATGTTAACACCACTTTTAAAATCCACTCCTAAGAGAATTTTTTAAAAATGGGATAAGCACAGAAGATTCCTAGTTGCCAGAAAGGAAGGGAAAGCCAGATGTGCACTGGGGTCTACGGCAGGCACCAGGAATGAAATTGGGCTGATTAGATGTGCCTTATCTGCCGCCATTTTTTATGTTTTGAATAGTGCCTGTGTCTGAAGAAGAGACCTATGTGGTCATGAAAGTTCATGCATATCTTCTTTGGACAATTATTTTATTGTTTTGATAAAACAAAACAAAACACAATACCATGCAAGAAAATCCACTTTCCTTCAGGACCATTTCAGTTTACTAGAAATCTGTTACTGCAAATGTGAAACTTAATCATGCCTGCATTTTACATTCAATGACTCTGATAGAAAGGCCCTGACCGAATCTGTCTGGTTTAACACCAGTCCCTGCACATCTTCCTTAACACTTCTCTCTCTCTCAACAATCTCTGCAGTTCCCATTTTCCAAACAATACATCCATCATAGTGATGTGGTTCACCACAACAATAGTGCCAGCTGCAGAGGGCAGTTCTAGCTGCTGACAAAGTCACTGTTAAGCGCCTCAATAACATTAGAAAAGTTAATAATTATGCAGTGACCTTTCAAGTTCAGAATGGTGGTCACCACTGGCTTAAGAGCAGCAGTGCAGTGTGCTAGTGAGCTATTCTGATCATCTGAATGACAACTGTAGGATATAGACGGATCATTATTACTCTCATATTCTTTCCAATGTCTTCTGCTTTTTTTCTTAACATTCATGAGATGTCCAACATGACATATATAAAAAGCACATTTTAAAATGGAAAGAACTGCATCAAAGCATTTAGTATATGATAGGGCAAATGTTATTCTATCATATTTGGTTCACTGGAATGCAAGATTGCCTGCCTCACTTCATATGCAATGTTACATCGAGTTAGTTGGCAAGAGCTCTTGCAAGGGTTCTGTGAGATGGCATGCGGTAAGATGAAGACTTATAATGAAGGATTAAAGTAAATTATTGCTGAAAAAGTGAAGCCACAAGATATATATCTCTTTTCAGTGATCCAAAGGATGTGGTGTGAGAAAGAGCTCTTATGATAATACCATAATATGCAATTATTTGGGCCAGGCACGAGCGTCTCGTATTTTAAAATAGCCCAAGTATGCGCATATATCTGCGTGTATGCAGGCAACCCAAGCATGGGGAAAAGGGGAGAAGTTCGGGCATTTCGAGGGCGTTCCAGGGCAAGCCCAACATCTGCATGTGTAAATCCGCATTTTCAATCTGACAGCTACAGTGTGCAGCGAGCTGTTAGCCGTGCATGTTTACTTCTGATCCTGATGAAGTGTAAGTCTGCAGAAATCTCTTTTTTGGACTAAAACGACTGGGTGAGGGTTACGGGTAACCTGGGGGGATTGCAGGCTGAAGAACCAGAGGGGTCTGGATGACCTCGAGAGAGGCTGGAGAAACTGGTGGACTAATTGGTAAAACTGGGAATGTCCTTCATGTGAGCATGTTTTAAGATCTGCTTTCCTGCGGCCGTTAAAGGAAGATTCGTGAAGTACGTTTTCTCGAGTAACTGCTTAAAATTAGCACACATGTGCTTAGTAGGCGTATTTTAAATCATGAGCGCACAGTTGCATGCACTATTTAAAATCCCTGTGTATGGGCGCCCGCATGTTCGTTTTAAAGTTAGAGTCCCTCCGTTTATGCCTCTGCCCTCTTCTTCGCATTCTGTGAAAAAATGATTGCTGATGTTACTTCTGGAACTTTATAACATAACCTTTTGTTCTTAAGATAGGGGTGTGCCTACCAATTACTTTCATTTCGGGAGAAGACAGGATTTTTTTTTGTATTGTTATTATTATTATTTTTGTTTTCCGTTTTTCAGTGCACAGTTTGCAAATTTTCAAACTGGACGCTCAAAATGGAAAATGAAAAGAAAATAAAACTGATTTTTTAATCAGTATTTGGTTTTTTTAACTTTAGCTTTGAAACAACACAAAATGAAACAGCCCGATATGTTGCATTTGTCATGCCATTTCAAAACAAATACACATCCTTATCTTGAACTTCCTGTGTTTTTAACTTAGATATCTGAATGTCTCTATCATATCCCCTTCTCTCCTTTCCTCCAGAGTGTACGTTAGATCCTTAAGTCATCTGATAGGGGTTTAGGTGCAGACACTACCACTGTGATAACTCTTTTCAGGAGCACCTCTACTCTCTCTTTATCCTTTTGGAGATACGCACACCACTTAAGGTGGCTGGCCTTTCTGCACTGTGGCAATGTCTTCTTCTAGTTAGGCCTCTTGCTATCCACCCTAGCATCCTTCCAGCTCTGGCCACTGCATTGCTGCACTGTTTTGTTACCTTGAGATCATCAGATACGATCACCTCTCACTCCGTATCGTGTCCTAATCCCAGGAATTACTGCACTCCCAAATGCCTAATTCTGTACTTTTTTTTTGCACTGAAACTTATGTGACCCTCTTCAAGTTTTCTTAGATCATTTCTCATTCTGTCTACGCCATCAGGGGGTCCCCATCTCTGTTGAAGATTTTAGGGGCCTGTGCAGTAAAATTTACTTTTTTTTTTTATGGTGCATGCTGAAAGCTCACTTAACTTGGAATATGTTAAATTTTATGCGCCCTCTAAAGGAAGTCTCTTTAGCAAGCCTGATCCAGGGGAAGGGGAGTTGCCATTCCTTGTCGGGGTATGAAATCTCCCACTACTATTGGACCCTTTCACACTGGGCCACAGGTAGCCCAGGGGATTTTGAGGTATTAACTTTTAGCCCTTACCTATTTTTCATGCCCCCACTAAAGGCTCATTCAGCTACACTGCAGCCTAATCTACATACGGGTACACACCCGTAACTTTCTAAGCAGGGCACGGGTGCACTTTGGTGCACGCCCAGAAATGCGGCCATTTTATAACTTGCACACATTTATGTGCGCACATGATAAAATAGTCAGGCCGCATGCACCTGTGCACCCAATTATAAGTGGGCACGCGCCTAGGCATGCAAATCCTTATTCTAGCACATAAATCAAGGTATTTTATAAAACGGGCACGCATCCACACCATTGCTGGTTTCACCACTTTGCCCACCAGTTCGCCCAGATAATAGCAGCTAGGTACTCCAAATCACCCTGCACTCTCCCCAGTTACCCCAGACCCTTTAAACCCAGCAGAAATAGATTGATTTATTTTCACAACTTACACCTCCTCCATAGCAGAAGGAAAGTTATGTGGCAGTGGCCCTGGGCACGTGCCAGGGCACTAAGTATTTCTGCGCACATCTCTTGGTCACACCCTGAAATGCCCACGCCCCACCCAGATCATGCCCACACCTTGCCCCCTTTTGAAATCAAGTGAGATGTTCTTGCAACGGGAGATCCACGCGCATCTGGGTGGCTTTTAAAATGTGGTGGGCATGAGTGAGCCCGATTTAAGCGTGCATCTCCTAATTTTGGTGCACACCAGGCCTTTAAAATTCACCTTTAAACTTGGCACATACCCACAAGGGTTTGTGGGGAATTGGTTAGCATGAATACTAGACTTAGGGGAAAGTTTTAAAAAGTACGTGCGGGCTTCCATGGTGTGCAGTTCCCAGCGTGCACTCATGGACGCACCGATTTTGTAACACGCGCGCATCGCCGCGTGCATGTTGTAAAATCCAATACTTGCGCACGCGTGTGCCCGATTTTATATCAGCGCGTGAACGTGCGCATGGGTGCCCACTCACGCGCGCAAGGGGGGATTTTATTTAAAAGCATGCGGCAATGCAATCGGGCCTTCCCCAGTTCCCTAACCTCCTAACTATCCTTCCTCCCTTTTCCCCTCTCCGCCCCAACCCCTAACCCCCCCCCCACCCCCCCATATCCTTTTTTTTTTTATTTCAGAACTTACCTGCTCTCACAAGTAAGTTCCGCGCACTGGCCGGCTGCCGACACGCGCTCCACCGAGACAGCGCCTAATGGCGCTTTCCCAGCCGGCCCCTGCCTCATCCCTGCCCCACCCAGTCTCTGCCCCTTGTCCACCTCTTCAGAAACCCAGCTCTTCCGCACATACTGGGAGATGCACGCGTGGCCTGGCCGCTCTGAAAATGCGCTCGGCATGCACGCGGCCCGGCCAAATGCATATCTCCCGGTATTAGTGCGCGCCAGGTTTTAAAAATTCGGCCGTTAGAGCATAGCATGCTAAAATAATAGTGTGTTAACTGCATGGTAAGTTTTAGAGCATAGGCTCCTAAGTGTCATCTTCAAAAGACAAACTTTACCTATTAATGTTGCTCATGAAAATATCGAACAGAACCGGACCCAGGACAAAATCCCTGAGCACGCCACTAATCATCTTTTTTTCTTCAGCGTGAACTCTATTTGTCAGTACCCTCTGTTGTCTATCACTCAACCCATTTCTAAACCAGCCCACCACCTTGGGTCCCACACTCAGACTGCTCATTTTATTTATGAACTTGCTATGCAGGGCACTTTGCTGAATTCTAATTATACTAAATCTAATCTACATTCCCTGATCTAATTCTCTGGTCACATAAGAAATGCTATGCTTTGTCAGACCAAGGTCCATTAAGCCCAACATCCTGTTTCTGACAATGGCCAGTCCAGGTCACAAGTACCTGACAGATTCCAAAAAGTAGTCATCCAATCAAAAGAATGTCTTTGATTTTTTGACACAACGTTCCTTCTGTTTAAATCTTGCAACTTTGGCTCATGCAACAAAACTGGATTCAAGATACTTCACTATCCTTTCCTTCAGTAAAGTCTCCGTTAATTTTCCAAGCACTGAGGTTAGACGAGCTTGCTTGTAGTTTCCAACCTCCTCCTGGTTACCACTTTTAAGAAGAGAGACATCCGTCTTTTCCCAGTCTTCTGGAAACCCCTCTATCTCCAGGAATCTACAGGCCAGGTCCTTTGGTGGAGCTGCCAGAATCCTGTGACCTACCTGAATATCCTAGGATGCTTTCTATCTGGTCACGTAGCTTTGTCCACATTCTGTTTTGCTATCTCTCAAAAGCAAATCACTGATGCATTAAGATAGTCCAACAAAAAGGTCTCACCTAAAAGTTGTTAGTTGACCCTTATTTCTAGCTAGACTCAAACTCTCTCATCAGTAAATGATGTGAAATCTATCCCACTACCATATGTATCCCCAAAGTACTACCAGTACTTTTCCAATCCCTTCCAAAATATATTACACCAGTATATTTTCCTTTTTAACTTTTTTTTAAAAAGATGATTGTTTTTTCAACAAGTAATGTCAGTTTGTAAAATACAAGTGCATGTTTCTGAGCCAAAGTTGCTATAGCTCCCGTGGTGTACTGTAGCTTTGTAGATGATATTAAACTGTCAGTTCCTGAGGACATATGTTAAAACCCATTCAGTGCTCGCTGTACTGCGCAGTATGCCTAGTCCTTGGGCCAAAAGATTCTGTAAGTATCTATCTTCCCTTTCTGGGTGACATCTGGAGAAATTATTTACGGAGTAAATATTTTACCAAGAAATAACTCTTTTCAAGGGATCCTGGGGGGACAGCAGCAGCAAAGGCTGGATAATGTAAGAGCAGACAAAGGTGACTCTACCAGAATTATAAACAATTTATTGGCTGAAAAGCTATGCTCAGATCCCCCTAAATATTACCATTAAGTCCGACTATAGTTCAGACTAATTACTGTAGAACACTGGAGGAAGACGATGGTTTGATGAGCTTGTTAAAGGGAAAGCTTCATCCATTTGAAAGGCACCTCAGCATTGTTCGTGTGCCATGGCAGTGAGGGATGACCTGGAAGCAAAGTCAAACTAAGCCTGAGAAGATGAGTTGACGGTGCGTTAGTATGGTATGGTTTCTTGTCACAGTAAAGTATCTACGCAAGGTATCTTCTACCATTGCACTCATGCGTTCCACAGTCAAATAAACTCAATTCGTTATTACTGAAATTCAGCACAGTGTGCAATATTAAATGCTAAACCTCAGCCTGTAGTGAAGGAGGAGAGAATTTTAAAGATGGCTGTTTCCCTTTAGCTGAGGCTGAAAAGAGGCAGCAGAAGAAAAGTGCCAGGCCAATGACTTGAGAAAGTGGCTAAGTCCCGGCCGAAAATACATTTGTTACTGTGTATACCCTGGAAAGGTAGTTTTTATTTTCGTGCATGTGATGGAGAATGCACTCTTCCTCTGCTAATTGAAAGCAATCAAAACTTCCTGTTGGCCATTCTTCTCTGCTCCATTTTGGTCTACAGGAGCTGCACCTTTACTAATGTAAGAGTTTCATTCTTGCAGCAGACTAGAATTGTGGCACCACTAGTAGCAAGTTTTGCTGTTTTAATATGAATCTTGTTATTGATGCTGTACTTCCCAATAGTGGTGTGCAAAGGAAAAATTTTGATTTTGGTTTACTACTTTTCTGGTTTAGCTTTAGCATTTTATTTTCTTCCTGAAAGTTTGTGTGTGGCTGGAAGTATTATGAGGTTTTTGGATTTTCACTTTTGGTTCTGCTTATGAAGCTTTCCTCTCCAAGCACTGTGATATTTTTTTTTTATTGTCAAGGAGGAAAAGAAACACTATTTACTTTTTATTTTTCTTTTTTTAAACAAGCTAATATTGCACAAAACTGGGAAAGTTATTTTTATATCCTGATAGGTTATTCTGCCTTTCACAGTGACCCAGAGTTGCAGCCCGAGCAGAAATACTGTAGACTCCCTTCAGCCAGCTCCCTCCCCTGCCCACCTACATAGTCTGTGAACATTGGATCCAAACTAGGGGAAGGACATTGCAAGTAAATATATTTTATCAATTTAAGAAGTCTAATTTATTATCCTTGCAGCACAATATAGTTACATGGTAGCTAATCAAAAAGCAGTTTGGATATTTAATAGGACCAGTCAGATGAGCAGAAACCCCAGGAAAGGCAAAAAATATGGTTTGACATTTAGCGAGCAGAATAAAATGTTTCAGGTCATTAACTCATGTTTTACCTCAGCAGAAATCTGAAGGTTAAATAAATTGCTCTAATAAGTGAACATAATCAACAACTTAGCGAGTATGGGAGGACAGGAGGCTAGGAAGGTTAATGGCATTCTACTGCATATCATGCCTGTAGTCCTGCACTGCTAACTGATTCTCCATCTGCTGTGTAAAACCTAGAGGAAAACAGATCTCTAGCTTCCTCTTCATTCCCTCCATCTCCTTATCTTCCTTTTCCTGGTCATGCTAAGAAAAGGGGGAAAGATCTGGACAGAGGGCAGGCAAAATACAATCAGATGCTTATTTTCATAAAAACCCAATTCCTTTAGCTATAAAGTCTACTCTCATCCCTCTCATCATCACGCCTTCCTCACCACCCTTTTGCAAACATACCTGCTTTGAAAATACCACCACACCACCTTTGTAAGACAACCTTTGATTTACTGTATATTTGGGCGATGTCATCTCTCGCTCGTTTTGCATTGACGTGATGAAGGAAGCGTAGCTCCCAAAGCCTACTGTCAACTTAGTCCAACAACAAGGTCTCATCTGCAACTTGTTGTTGACTTTTGCGGCTGAGTATCCAAGCAGACTAACGTGGCAACCACACAACATTACTGAAGCCCAAGAAAGGTTAGGCAGAACAATACCATGGCCTAACTTTTCTGTTTCAGTCGATTTGTCATCATGCCGAATGTGACGTTACAAATAACAGAGTATTTATTTATTTTTAGGGTTTAAAGGTGAAAGAGATCACTGGAGGAGTGGCAGGACGATTTGCATAAAAACCCATGAGAGTGGCATGAAAGAAATCGAGACCTTTGACGCCGCTGTCCTATTGGTTCGCAACCCTTATAAAGCACTGATGGCAGAGTTCAATCGAAAATATGGCGGACACATTGGATTTGCTTCTCAAGCTCACTGGAAGGGGAAAGGTACTTTTTTTTTGTTTTTACTTGTAGGGTTACAACACATTTCAAATCCACATTTTTACAAAGTTTGCATGCAGTAAGTTGTAGAATTGCTAGGATGGCATTTCAAGCTGAACTATCACGCTGTTATAGCAAATTTGCAAAGCTGAAAAGGGCACAATTCATAGTTCATTTGTACATATTTAATTTCATGCGCTCCAGCAAGCAGTAGGTCTTTTCTGCCACTCTGTGTCTGTGAGAAAAAATGCTTAGTAAATGAGGACCAGTGTCAACAATCAATGCCTACTGGAGTTTTCTGGTGTCTGTCTTTATTATTATATTGACAAATGATGTTTAAACCATATTGAAGAGACAGGGATAATCTGTCTACATAGATTCTTAGCAATAATAATCCATTTGCATTTATCAACAGGTTAATGTAAATGCAAAAATGCAGTCTTCTGAGATAAGGTTGAAGGAACTTAATCCAACATACATCCCTGCAATTACAAGGGGCAGATTTCAAAGAGACTTCCACAGATAGCCATGGGAACAAATCTCTTTGAAAACTGATCACCCCTTATGCATGGAAAAGGGGTGATACCGAGGGATGGGTTAGGGTGAGCTGGGTGCAGTTACCTGCAAAGTACGTGGGGTTAAGAATCCCTGCGGCATCCGCCACCGTGGGGTTTTCAAAGGGCAAAAATCAGCTTGTAAAGTACCAGTGGGGCCTGCAAGCTCCCCATGGGAATTTGAAAATCACCCTCCCCAGGCAGGACTGTCAGAAGGGGCAAACCCAACGGGCGACAGCCCAAGGCACGAAGCTCAGGGGGGAAGGGAGAGGCAGGGTGCTAGTGCTGACTGCTGCTGCTGCTATAGTGGCAGTTAAAGGTTCATGCTGTCGTGCAGCCGCGACATTAAAGGGGAGTCCCAGACGACTGTGTCAGAATTTTGGGGGGGGGGGTGGACAGCCCTACTACAACTGGACAGAAGCTGGGAGAGGGGGCACACCCCTTCCTTGTAGCAGGCAGGAAATTAGGAGGGGGACATTCGCCCGAGGCACTGGTTAGGCCAGTGACGGGCCCGACTCTAGGAATAAAAACAAATAAACAAATACAAGTATATTTGACACCTATAATAGCTTCAATTCTATGGAAAGGCAGGCTTCAAAGTCCAGCAACAGTCCCGAAAATGATGGCAAGATCCCAACTGTAAGTTAGTTGATATTCTTTTACAAGTAGCTAATAACATTGACTCATCGAGCGGTGGTCATGCAAGCAGGCAGGAATAGTGCCAACAGCAGCAGGCTTTATCTTCAAATTGTGGCTTGAACTAAAGGCGAAGAAATTGTCTAGTACACTTTGCTACTTATAATGTAACTTCAAACATGCCTTAAAAAGGTGGCGAGGGCAGGCTGGATAGCTCAGGGGATGAGCACAGGGTTACAGGACTTTTCACTGAGTCAAATCCAGCCCAGGCAAGGGGTGACCAAAAGTCACTGCCATCAGAAGGACATCAGTGGTCTCCATCCTGTGCCCAGGAGACTGATGCCTATGATGTTAAGAAACCACTGCTGAATTTGGCATTAACTGGTATCACGGGTTAATAGATTCAGCCGAGATCAGAGGTAGCACAGGCATAGAAACTGAACTGCCCTCTCACTATTAGGGGTGGTTCCTCCAAAACAGGGTCAAGGCCTACTGGCAGTGCAATGTAAGGAATTTAGCACTGCCTCTTCCTGTAGATAATGGAGCACTTTCATATACATCCTATATTTATTTATTTTATTTAACCGTTTTCTATACCGACCTTCGTGAATAAATTCAAATCAAATCGGTTTACATGTAACAAGGGGTAGAACTTAATCAACCATTTAACAAGAGGCGAAAGTTACATATAAGAAGGAGGTAGTAACTTGGGGGGACAGCCCAAGGCACGTCGGGCTGTCCCCCCAACGTTGAAAACTGTTGATGTGCATCCTTATATGTGTGTATATGGGTGCATGCAAATTTGCTACAGTTATTTATAACCTGCGTGCACAAGATATGCGCAGGTTATAAAATACGAGCACATGTCCACATCACAAGCCGGGCAAGTTCAGACTTCTCCAGAAAAGTAGTGGCACTTATCCGGATAAGTTTCAATTTATGTGGCTAAGTAACGGCACTTAGCCGGATAAGTCTGAACAGCGTTACTTGTCTGGTTAAGTAGCACTTTTCCAATTTATCCTGGTATGTAAGATAGCTAGAAATTTTAAAAAATAAATAAATAAATAAGTAATGCCGTTGGTCTGGATAAGTTCACGTTTGTCCATCTAAGTAGCGGCAAAGGCGCTACTTAGCCGGATAAACCAGAACGTAGCCAGATAAGTGTGCACAAATGATATGCCTGCGTATTTGTACTTTGAATTTCAAGGAGATATGTGAATGGATTTTATTTGTGTTATTATGACAAAGTCAGCTTTTACACGCGTAAAGGAATTTTATAACATGCATGCGGCAATGAAATAACCAGTTTTACCAATTAGTGTACCCGTTCGCCCAGTCCCTCTGCAACTCGTGAAGACCCTCCTGGCTTTTCAGCCAGAAATCCCATTCCACCCAGACCCCCCGATACCCAGTCATTTTTCACTGTAAGATGTTTATGATCACTTACACCAGATATTGAGCAGCAGTAAATATACACAAGTTAAAGACTTCCGTGCGTCACTTTGGCAGGTTGTAAAATAGCAACCTATGTGCATAAATGTTGGCCCCTCCACAGAACACCCCGGCCTACCCCTTTTTTAGATGCGTAGATTTACTCGTGTCCCTGATTTACTCGCATATGCTAAAGTTTTTAAAATAGCATGTACTTCCATATATGCTACTTTACGTGCACATGTGCTATATTTTTATGTGCACATCTTTTGAAAATTCACCTAGCAGTGTTATCAGTCTGGCACCTTCCAAAACAAAAAAAGAAAAACTCAAGTTCATTAGTAAAATCTTTTCAAATAATTGCATTAAAATTCTTTTAAAAAACGTATTAGTTTGATTTATTTTCTACATTTTCAAACGTCAGTCGCTATGAACTATTTGCCACTGTGGATGCTATCATGTCTGCTTGCTGTTGTTGCGCATCCCAGCCGCGTGGGTGATGTGACCGGGCCTGCTCACCTTGCGCTGCCATCCACTAGCTCCGGTCTTGCTGCCAGCTCCCGGCGTCCCCAACGCTCACCGCGACCCTCTCTGGCTTCTTCCACGCTGCAGGCCTCACAGCGGAGCTGCCATCGGGGCTCCGCTTCTTCGGCCGCCTCGGCCCCGTCCCTAGGCGCGCACGTGGCCGACGTCATTCCCTTTAAAGGGACCAGCGCGGGAAACTGACTCAGCCGCCGCCCAGTGACGTCACATGAACTTCCTATAAATAGCGAGGCCCTATCCCCAGGACCTCGCCTTGGCAATTGGGTCGACACCATGGTGTTCTAGTTTGCCTTATCAGTGTTCCAGAATTTCCTTGTTCCAGCGTCTCCTAGTTCCAGCGATCCTGCGCCCTGTGTTCCTTCCTGTGTCCTTACTCAGGTAGTGCCTTCTTGGACTGATCTCTGGAACTGACCACTGCCTGCCTGACTACTCTCTTCGTCTGCTGCCTGGAACTGACCCTTGCTTGCCTTGACTATGCTCGGTCTGACCTTGGTATTGATCCCTGCTTTGGCTGACCACTTCTGGCCTGGCTTTGACCCTTGCACTTCACTCTGACACTCTCTTCTGGCCTTCTGTGACTACCAGACTATTCTGCTGGGATTCTATCCGTGGCCTTCATCCGACCAGACCCACAGGCGCTGCCTGTCTCGCCCGAAGGGCCTTCCTGAACTGTTACCTCCCTGAGGACTCTGGAGCTTCCAGTTCGGGTCTGGTCTATCCTCTCTGCATCAGCTGCACACCCTTGCTCGTGGTGGGCACACCCCTCCGCTACCTCTTCGGGAGACCACCTGAGGCCCACCTAATTCCAGGTGGTCCGGATACTCAAGGGCTCAACCTGTGGAAACCCCAGACTGTTATTGGTGAAGCTCCAGCTTGCCTCTGTCTCCTTGTGTGCTCCACCTCCTGGTGGCAGGCGCTCTCTGGGTCTGACCAGAGGGCCGTACCAATCCTGACCCAGGCCAAGGGTTCACCTCCAGCGCAACAGCTGTTGTGTACAGTGACAACAGCAACTCCAAGGAATAGTGCACCCATGTTCCCAATGTGATGTCACATGACAGGTCAGCTGACCTATGCATTCCTAGCCACCGATGCCACCTAATGGCAAAAAATCTGCACCACCCACTAAATCAAAAAGGCTAACAGAAACAAGAAATTAAAAGTTAAAAACAGAGGTGGGCAACTGAACATTATTCTATTGAATGGGGAAGTGTGCCAGAATCATTTTGGCAGCAGTGTAAATGTAATTTCTACTTTGTTGACTGGAGCTGAAATCCTCAAGAACAAGAGTTTTCCAACTGACGGAGGACCTCATGCTTTGAAAGGGGGTAACCCTTTTGATTTACAGGATAGCTGGGCTTCTGTGTTCAGAATGTTACATCTGGATGTATCATAAAAATGTTGAGCCGATTGCTTTTGGCCATAAATTCTCTTTGCACTTGATTACATTTTTACACAATAGACTTTCTGTGTCCTACAAGAAGGGTGCTATTTTCATACATAGAAACTGGACTAGGCCTTGCAGTTACTCAGGAGCCATGACTGCACCTTTCTCAAGCATTATAAGGATACGTTTTGATGGTAGTTGATTACTGCAGTTTGTAACTTGCTGTCCTGAGCCAGATTCCCATTTAAAAGATGTCAAATGTTTAAACTGCTTTCCTTAATCTGATGTTTGTTTAAAGGAAGGTGTGATTTTTTTTTTCAATTGGTTTTAACTCTTCCTGCTTGCTGTACCAGCCCCTACAGCTAGTTTGAATTAATTAAAACTAGATGAAAACAATAATCACAAAAAGTAACCATTTTGTCATGAAAACTATCCAAAATTTAAGATAAATTCTAGTAAATTTGGGAAAAGAATGCAAAGCTAGTAGTTCACTGATAATCTTTCACCCAAAATGTACAGAAATGTATTACCCTTCATCAACAATTGATCATGTGATATTAAAAATATAAACATTTTTTCACTATAAATTGAAGCCCAAGATCCAGAATAAACATCAAGAAAAACATTGTTACATAAATTAAAACAAATTTATTATAGCTAACTAGTGGAAGCAATGAAGAGTAGCTAATTACGGAGAGCACCAATGAGAGGAAATACGTTCAGTCTGTGCACAGCTAGAAATCATCCACACTGAAAGTATTTTTTCCAGTTTGGTGCTGCCTGATGAACTTATTAGCTATAATGTTAAGGTTCATGTAGATGTCCATGTCCATGTAGATGTAGAACTTAATGTCCATGTAGATGTAGAACTGTCTTATCATTCAGCCTGGCTTACCCCATGCTTGACCCTAGATGCGTCTTTATTCTCCGAAGGCATGGGAATGACCTTGCTGATATACATGACAACTCAGGAAGGCTGATTTTTATCTGTTTTGTCTGCTCTGGTAGTAACTGTTGCAGATGTTTCCTTTTGTGTACAAATTGATATGATCAACTGCATCCTGAATAGATGAAAGTTTAACTTTCTGCTCCCTTGCGATATCCAACAGCATATCATGATGAAGCTGTAATCGAGAAGCATCCATGTCAGTTACATTAAATCCGCCAACTGATATGCTATCGATCTCTCCACTGGCAAACGTTTCACTGTTGCTTATTTATTGGCACACATCTGAGGAAAAGCGAATGTGTAGACTGCTGCTATTATCAATCACATCATAACGGTTGAGGCTTACACCCAGCATCAATGTCTCATGGAGGTTTTCTGTGCCTAGGAAGGGTAGGACTTTTGCTGTCAAGGCTATCTTTGATCAGAACTCTTCAACGTTGTTCCTCAATTGCATTGTAGACTTCTTGATGGATGCCAAAAAAAATTCTGTTTGATGGATTTGCAGGGAAATTTTTTTTAAGTGCTATATTTAGCCTGTCCAAAGACCAGTTGGAACACAAAAACAAAACCAAACATCTGTGAGCTTCATGCTTATCCATCTGCTTTTACCCCAACTTCTCGTCGCCCCTTAGTTGATACCCTTCAAAGAACTCAGACAGCTATCTATAATTAAGAGCAATTGATTATAAGGAAGCTGCTTTAACAGTTTATCTTCTGGGGCAAAATTGCTTCAGATGCATGTTCTTCTCTCCCCTTTCAAAGATTTTAAACCAGCCGAGACGCATGGATGAACTTCTGACAAAAATTGATAAGGTCAGCTATTTCATTAAAAAAAAAATGTCTACGCATATTAACATTTCCTGATACATCTTACACCACTACGTTTACAGCATGGACTACACAGTGCATATAGAGTGTTCTTGGTTTTTCTTCCTTCACAAGAGCCTGCAGTCCACTAATGCATCCATCTACGTTTGAGGCACTAGCCACAGCACCTACCAAGAGGAAGATTAAAGTGGCAGAGTACATCTTTCGAAATAGCAAAAAAGAGTTCTAGCATCAGTTTCATAAAAGCCTAAGAAGAATTCCTGCATAGACATTCTCTGTAGTAATTTGAACGCAAAATGCAACCTGCCTCTTTGTGCTAATATCTGTAGTCTCATCCACAGTTGTACTGTATCTTCTTCTCTTGTTAATGTACATAGAACATCATGAGCCACAACGGAAGGTGAAATCCATTTGTAATTTATATGATTCAACTATGATCTCACCTGGGAACCATCATCAGCATGAAAAAGCAATTGCTGACTAAGGTTTGACCCTTCTTCAATGTGATCATGAACTGTAAGACCGTGACAGGCAAGGTACTTTACAGAGTATAAAATTGTCAGCAGTGCCTTTCTAGCTTCTTGCATTTGCTTCTGTTTGCCTTCGGAGCAAGTGACATGCACAAATACCCCACCTTTAACAGCAGCAGAAGCCTGAACAGCTGCATGGTGAATATTTGAATTTTGATGACTCTGAAGACTGTCTTCATAAAAGCTTCTTAGGCATCCCTGTCTCTTGAGCATTTTTGGAAGAGGAGCATTCATTTCAATGGCTGTGCAACAGATGCTGCAAGATGCATTGCTTATTTTATAGGACATCCGCTCTAACTGGTAGATTTTAAAATGGCCTTGCGGGCGCCCATAAACACACATATCTCGCTGTGCGCAAAGATACGCGCTATTTTAGAATGTATATGCGTAGGTTTCAAAATACTCTTCATGCACATATGTCTGCAGCCTTTACACACATATTGAGAGAGAGAGAGAGAGACTCTTTATAGGGCTCAGCCTGACACTCAATATATGCACCACTGTAAGGGGGCACTTTAATTCGGGGTGAGTTTTCTTTGGGGGGGGGCGGTGTTACAAATCATTCAGAGGTATTCACTGTAAAATAGACATCATTAAAGAATTTTAGTTCTTATAAGTGATGAAAAGGAGTTGATTTGTACAATGCAGCTAGCAGAGACTGCAGTGTACAAATCAACTCCTCTTATTAGAATTGTTAGCCTCTCTCTCTGTCCCCCCTGATGTTCACCAGACTCCTATACCTACTGTCGTGTGCGTAACATACACGTGCTGGCTGAGGAAAATCAGGGGTTACGTGTATCAGTGCTTGCCTCGCCGCTGGAACACCCTGCCTCTTTTCTGGACGAATGTATACACATCCTTCCTGCTATTTACGTAGCCATTTTTGCGCACACAAGGCTTTTAAAGTCTACCTCATAGTTTCTCTTCCAAGTGTCCTTTCCTGGTAATCTGGTGACTTGAGCAGGCCCGGCGCCACCGGGTGTGCAAACCGTACAATTGCACAGGGCGGCACACCCGGTGGATCGGCATCGGGAGCAGGGAGAAGCCCATGCTGCTGCCGGTGGACCTGATCCCATTGGCGACGGAAGAAAAGGAGGCTACAGTGGAGGAAGCCCTTTTGCAGCTCCTCCTCCAGTGCTGCCCCGTGGTATTGAACACTCGCGGTGCTACAACTTCCTGTATTCTCGCGAGGTGAGAATACAGGAAATGCTAGCACCATGAGTGTTGAATTACTGTGGTGCCAGCACAGGAAGAGGAGCCAGAAGGGCTGCTGTCAACAAAAAAGAAGGTAAAGGCTGGAAGCAGCAGCAGAGGATTGAATGTATGTGTGTGTGTGAGTGAATAGGAGGCTGCGTGTGTGTGTGTGTGTGTGTGTGTGTGTGTGTGTGTGTGTGTGTGTGTGTGAATGGGAGCCTGCCTGGTATGGGTATGTATGTGTGTCAGTGAATGGGAGCCTGCCTGGTATGGGTATGTGTGTGTGTGAGTGAATGGGAGCCTGCCTGGGATGGGTGTGTATGTGTGTGTGAGTGAATGGGAGCCTGCCTGGGATGGGTGTGTATGTGTGTGTGAGTGAATGGGAGCCTGCCTGGGATGGGTGTGTATGTGTGTGTGAGTGAATGGGAGCCTGCCTGGGATGGGTGTGTATGTGTGTGTGAGTGAATGGGAGCCTGCCTGGGATGGGTGTGTATGTGTGTGTGTGTGAATGGGAGCCTGCCTGGGTTGCATATGTGTTTGTGTGTATATGAATGGGAGCCTGCCTGTGGTGGGTGGATGTATGCGTGTGTGCACAATCATGCTTGGGAGCCTTTCTGGGATGAGGTGTGTGTGTGTGTGTGTGTGTAAATGTGGCCTGTCTGGGTTGTGTGCATGTAAATATGAGCTTAGCGGGGGGGGGGGGGGGGGGGGGGTGAGTGAGAGGGAGAAAATGGGGGGTGCAGGTGGATTCCAACCTGCCAGCAGCTGAAATGAAGCCCGAGGGCCTGGGGCTGCTGGTAAATCCCAATCAAAGAAAAGCTGGAGACACCTGCGGGTTTGTCTGAGAAGGAACGTTTGTGAGTAGGAGCTTGTGTATGTGTGTATATAAGAGAGGAGAAAGTTTGTGCATCCCACTCCCACTACTCTACGACAATCCCAGGTGACTGGAAATCAAAAGTTCCCAAGTATGGAGAGCGTGAATTTATAAAATCCTTTTTAGTTTTATTTTTCAGATGCTTTTTGCTGTGTCTGATGTTTTGAAATATTTTATTGGTGTTTGGGACATTTAAAAATATATTTGTTTTTAATTATTTGATCTTTTATTCATCAGCTTTTTAAAATAATATTATTAGTATGTTTATAGTACTTTGATTATGTATTTATTTCATTTATTGATTTTATTGTTTGATGTTTGAGGAATGGCAATGGTTCTGTTTTTTCATTGTTGCACTGCATAGAGTGAGTGTCTGGCTTTTTGCGGTTTCCAGTTCAGTTTTTGTCTACACGTTTGTATTTCTACTTTATGGTTGCTCTATTCTGTATTTGATGAGGGTAGATTTATGTTCTGCATGTGTGACTGAGATGAGGCATTCTCCTAATAGGAAGTATATTAATGTTTTACTCCCGACCACACATCCTACTCTCACATCGATTATTTTTTTAGTAGACAAGCAGTTGCAAAATAGAATTCTAGGTGCAGGAATTGAAGCAATAACATGGTCTGATCATGCACCAGTATGGGTGGATCTTTCTTCCTACAAAATGGACTATGGCTTGCGCTATTGGCGCCTTAATGAAAGCCTGCTAGAAGATGCAAAGCTTTTGTTACTTTCTAAATAACTGCTTAGTGGAATATTTCCAATTTCAGAATGACCCTGACACTTCTCCCGCGGTGACCTGGGCGTGCTCTAAAGCAGTGATTCGGGGACTATTTATCTCCTGAGCGGTCCATTGTAAAAAGAAAAAAAAGAGCAAAGATGGGTGCAATTATATAATGAGATCAGGCAACTCTCTCACACTCCATGCAGACACTGTCTGCCTCTATATTTAAGAGATTGACTGCCACACGAATAGAGTTGCAATCTCTAGATGATAGCCTGGTTGTTCATAGACTTAATTTGCTTCAACAGGCATATTTTGAGGGCAGAAATAGGGCGAGCCGATACCTGGCTCGATGCCTGAAAGCCCTGCAGGTGCAGAGTTCCATTGCCAAAATTAAAAACCCCCAGAGAAAGATGGTCACCCAGTTCACAGATATTCGCCAGTGCTTTACCTGATTTTATACCACACTTTGGGGCAGATTTTCAAAGGCTACGCACCCCTCCATTTTCTCTCTCTCTCTCACTCCCCCCACCCACCCAGATAAGCCAAATCTATGCCCGCGCATAAGTTTTAAAATCTGCCCCTTTATAGGGCCAACCATATGATTACTGCAGAAGCTACTGACCAATACCTGGCCTCCGTGACATTACCAGCTCTCTCTCCGGAGCAGCAAAACTACCTAGATAGCCCTATCACTACCCCTGGGGTTTTACAAGTTATTAAATCACTGAAGTGGGGGAAGTCTCCGGGACTGGATGGGTTTTCCAGTAAATATTAAAAACAGTTCTCCCATATTTTAGTGACCCGTTTAACAGCTTTGTTTAACTCACTTAGGGCCTCATTTTCTAAAGTATCGCAGGCCTGCAATACTTTAGAAAATCGCGCTAATGGGGGGGCGGGGGGGTCGACACAGGGGGGGGGGCGGTCCTGAGCTACCCGGCAGCGATCGCTGCTGGTTTCGCACCCAATAGCGCCACCATAGAAGGTGTAGCTATTGGGCGCGAAATAGGACGTGAAAAGGCACCTGCCTTTTCGCCGTCCGCGGTGTCGCCCTGACTCCTCCTCTTCCGGGGCCGACTCCGCCCTGATTTAGGTAGCGCAGGCGTGCGCTACCTTTGCAAGCTATCGCAGGCTTGTGCTAACAGCGCAAGCCTGCAATAGCTTTAGAAAATGAGGCCCTTAGAGAGGGAGGATCTTTGGGGCTTCATTCTAATGTAGCTGGAATATCTGTCATTGCTAAGCCAGGTAGAGATCCCACATTGTGCGGGTCCTACCACCTGATCTCCCTAATAAATTTAGATCTATAGATCTTAGCTAACGTTTTGGCTGAACACTTAAGCAAGCTTCTCCCAGACCTAGTGCACCATGATCAGGCGGGCTTTATTCCAAACCGATCTGCTGCAGATAATGTGCACAGGATTGTGGATTTACTTTGGTGGGTCTGCAAAAAGCATATTCCTAGCATATTATTGTCGATCGATGCAGAAAAGGCATTCGACATGATGCACTGGCCTTTTCTGCTCTGGACGCTTGAGAAGATGCGTTTTGGCTCTGGCTTTTTGCAGTGGCTACAGAAACTGTATGAGACCCCGAAAGTGCGGGTAAAGGTTAATGGGGGTTATGGGGATAGCTTTCCTATTGAGCGAGGAACCAGACAGGGCTGCCCTCTCTCCCCTTTGCTTTTCATGCTTTTTCTAGAGTCCTTCACTACCCAGATTAGAGGCTCCGATAGAGTTAGGGGAGTCGAACTGGGCACTTTACAACTTAAATTTTTGCTCTTTGCTGATGATATACTTTTCACCCTTACTGACCCCCATACTTCATTAGAAGCCATAACAGCTGAACTAACTCAATTTAGCACAGTATCGAACTTGAAGGTGCATTTTGAAAAATCCGAAATTTTTAATATTAAATTAGATGGGTCTACTGTGAAAACTCTGCATTTCTGCATGTCCCTTCCGGTGGTCCATGGGATCCTTAAAGTATTTGGGGGGGTCCATATTGGTGTCTGAAGGGACAATCTCTTTTCTTTAAATTGTGGTCCCCTGCTGAAATCTATTGATAGTGATTTGAGAAAATGGGATAGGGAACACTTCTCTTGGTTAGGCGAATAGCAATAACCAAAATGAATATCCTCCCTAGCCTTCTCTATTTATTCTTCGCTTCCTTTATACTTTTCCCCTGCCATACTCCGATCCCTACAGAAGAAAGTTTTTGATTTCATATGGAGGAGGCCGCCTAGGGTCTCGCGTATCAGCCTAGGGGGAGGGATGGATTGGGAGTCCCCAACCTTAATTGGTACTTTGTGGTTTCTCAACTGCATGCCCTCCTTCACTTCCATAATCCCAACCTACCAAAGCCTTGGGTATTAATTGAACAATCTCTGATTGGGGCGATGCCTCTTTCTGCCTTACCGTGGCAACCAACATGTACTTGGCAGGCCCTTCAAAACACTCTTCTAGCCCTTCAGACAACTTTGAGGGTTTGGTTCCCTTGGAAAAGCAAGCTAGTGGGCAATAGCTCTTATTTTTACCTTTCCCACCTTTGTCATAATGCTTCTTTTCCGGTGGGCTTTCCTGTTAAAGCATTTGAAGTCTGGAAAAGACTAGGGATAACTCTTTTGCCAAGGAAAACTCATGTCGCTAGCTTCTCTTTCCGATAAGTATCACGCAGAGTCCCTGAATTTTTTTGGAGTATGCCCAAATCCAACATTTTCTTTCCTCTCTTCAAAAATTGTCCACTCTGCAGCAGGGCAGATCCATGTTTGAAACCTACTGTACCCAGGTGGGAGCTTTGAAGGGTGTGGTATCAAAGGTTTATGGTATTCTTAATAGGCACACCTTTGACAAGTTTGTTTTCATGATGGCATGGGAAACGGGAACTAATATGAGTAACGAAGAGTGGGATGATATTTTTATTCGAGCTAGTAAATGTTCAATCTCTGCCAGTCTTCAAGAGAATTGTTTTAAACTTTTATATAGTTGGCACCTCACACCCGCTAGGCTTCATCATATATACCCTCTGGTGTCTGATCGCCTCTGGAGGAATTGCAGGTATACTGGCACTTAATTTCACATTTGGTGGCAATGTCCCCAAATTATACCTTTTTGGCGACATATTGCTGATTGGACCTCCCAGGTTGCAAAGGTGGGAGATGTTTATGATGCAAACATTGCTTTACTTGGGAAGGCAGTAGATTATGCTGCTACCCATCAACAATGTTTTTTTGGCAGCAGATTTTTATTGCAGCTCAGTGTGAGGTGGCACCATTTTGGAGACAGCCTGAGATACCTTCGTTTCAGCTCGTTCTTAATCGTTTATTCAAGCAACAGCAGTTAGTACATCTCACAGCATTATGCCTCAACCGTTTGAAAGTCTACCAGAGAACCTGGGAGCCCCTGACTACCTGGCATAAATCACAAGGCCTGTGAGCTCAAGTATTTTTCCTCTAAAGGCTGGCACCATGGGCGCTTCTGCTTACTGAGATCTAATGTTAACGAATACATGGCTGAATGTACTCTTGGCATGTTACATTGGGAATGATAAGTGCACGGGAAGGAGGGGTGGGGGTGGAATTCTATGTGAATATAACGAATGTGATGCTTGAGTCATTTGAAGTACTGTGTTTCTGTTAACTGTGTTGCCATTCATTAATAAAATTCAAATTGAAAAAAAGAAAAAACAGCAGTGCACCTCCTGAGCTGCTTCAAAGACAACACAAGTCTGACTGATGTATCTGAGAGCCTGGGAGCTTGCTGATGCAACTTGGTAGCTTGAGAGGGGGAGGAGAAATTGCCCCCCACCCAATCAGGAAATCCAAGAGAAAGCTTGAGTCCTGCTGCCCCCCCATCCCAGATGTTTAAACCTGTGGACAGCAGCATCAGGCGCCATCACTCAGTGGGAATATATGTTCCTATCTCCAAAACAGTCGGAGGGTGCAAATATTTTTCATGTTTTGTTGTTGTTTTTTTAATTTTCAGTTTTGTGTGTCATATTTTTATCTTTTGTTGCGTGTTAGTACTTAATCGGCAGTAGGGTGGGATGGCTGTAAATGAAATAATAAAAAAAAGAATGTTGTGCATTTTTCTGTTTCGTTTGCAAAACAAAACAAAAAAGACAATAGTATCATCAGGTAATTATAAGGGGTATGTTTCCCTTTGAAATGAACAGCAATAATATAATTAAACAGAGGTCTAATATATAATTTACATATATTCCCACAACAATGGTTCAAATAACTATTACAATCACATTTATTATATTTACTACATTTATTATTCAACAATATACAAAATCAGAATAAACTTTGAGGTGCACCCCAAATAATAAAATATTGTATATTACATATCACAACATCTCATTATAAAATCCATCCATTCATCAAACCAACACACACAATACCCATACACCTATACACTCACACATTACTTAAAACATCACCATCGCCTTTTACAATACAATATCCTTCTTATGTATCACTTATGAGTCACTACGTAGGAAAGGTTATTATACAAAAAGGACATGATAACAGGGTTAATATATATTACAACATATTGTAAAAATCTCATGAGTGATACATAAGAAGGATATGTATTGTAAAAAGCGATGGTGATGTTTTAAGTAATGTATGAGTGTATGGGTATGTGTGTGTTGGTTTGATGAATGGATGGATTTTATACAATATTTTATTATTTGGGGTGCACCTCAGAAAGTTTATTCTGATTTTGTATATTGCTGAATAATAAATGTAGTAAATATAATAAATGTGATTGTAATAGTTATTTGAACCATTGTTGTGGGAATATATGTAAATTATTTATTAGACCTCTGTTTATGTATATTTTTACATCCGGTAGCATGGCAATGCAAACCTTTCATGATTGACCACCCAGTAATTAAGTTTCATGTGACCAGTGGCGCATGCCACCATTCTGGAGAAACACAGATTACTGGCATTATGATTGATAAAGCAGCTCCCTCGGACTTCAGAAACGTTTAAGTTGGTTGAGAGGAGATGGGGGGGGGGGGGGGGGGGGGGAGCCTGTGGTGACGATGGAGGCAGAGCTAGTGGTTATAGGGAGTTATAAACTATCACAAGAAAAGCAACACAAAGGATGGTGACACAGATTTATCCAGGCAGAAGTTTTCGCGAGCAAGAGTCCATCTCATCAGGGGCGCGACAGTGCATACTGCGGACTAACACAGTTACCCCCCGCTGGAACTTTCATGTCAGCCAAGATCTTCAAATAAAATCCTGCCTGGACTTTTGATAACTTTATTTCCTGTCAGGAGCGTGCTAGCCACTGTGGGAATGCAGTGCATGGAGCATAATCAGTGCTGTCGCCCCCATGCCTCTCTGCGAATAGTCCTGGTAAAAGACATGTATGCCACAGGGAGAGATTTAAAAAGCAGGAGAGAGAGACCCAGAGTGCTGCTGTATGGCACTGATTATACGGGCAAGATTTCTATAGTATCACAGCAGCCAGGAATCCCTGAATGCAGGGACACCCCCCCCCCCCAAAAGAAATGTCCCTTCAATTCCAGTAAAAACTGGGGGTGGGGGGAAGAGAAATCTGCTTCAGTGCTACACAGGACCTAATATTAAAGAGTTATGGTTCTGTCAATAACTCGGGAATGCAGTCAGGCAGAAAAGCGGCTTTCAATGTGATTGGCTTTCAGGGGTGCGTTATTCATCTTTTCTCGTGATTGCTGCTTTAGGACAGAGGGAAAAGGAAGGCGAGGAGGAGGGACCGTAAATCGGGCCTGGAACTCTAGTGCAGAAGCAGAAAAACAGAAATACAGGGCATATTTCAAAACTGTCTGAAATCTCAGTGAAGCCTTGCTTTAGGGATATGCTGTTATGTCTACGAGTCAAGTAATGTATTAAGGTAGTCCAAAAAAAAGGTATCCACTGATATATTGTTTCTTTTTATTTGATAACCTTTATTTCTGTATATGACTATGGGCAGACACGTCTGTCATTTCTTCTAAGGCTACTGATGGCATTATAATAATCCATAAGACATCAGTGCTAAGTATGAGCACATGGGGAGCTCGCCCTGATCCTATAGAACAGTGCCCTGAGGAGCTCGGCTGCCATCCAGCCGCACCATGCTTCCACCACTCTCCAATCCTGCCCCGGTACTGCAGCCTCTGACCTCACCCCTCTTCTGCTGCTGGCGCAGTGGCGGTGGTACTGTGGGAGCAGCTGGACCAAGGTCCATGCCGTGATCACAGAGTGCTGGGGTAGAATTGCCAGCTAGAAGGGGAGAAGGGCCATTTGGCCACCTCCTCTTCCCCCCCTCCATATTCCATAATTCTGGTGCTACTGTGGATCTCGGGTCCCGTCCCAGCCGCTTCTTCCCTCCAGCCACACGGATTAGCGAGACTCGGCTGCCCACGGCTCCCCTGTGCAGACAGTGATGGTAGCAGCAGTGCCGATGGCCCCAGAGACCTGCCTGCCTGCCTGCCTGTTGGTTTTTCCAAGTGTGTATGTGTGTGGGGAGGGAGGGGGTCTTGGTCCCCTCGCTTCTGGGGTTCTAGCACCACTGGTCCAAAAAGGACAAAAGAAAGGAGCAAAATAAGTAGAATGACATTTTGGAGGCTTCCCAAGCAATGATGTTCTGCATTTATTTCACTATTGTGGATCCTCCTCTTTACAAATTGTGTTCTTTGTGAAACGCCAAGCCAAGGAAGAACACATTTTTAATGTCATGAAGAAGCTGCAGGCATAACAAGAAAGGCTGATTTTCTAATTTAGTGGCCTGGTTTTATTCGTGCATTAAGCCAAAAATGAAATATTATTATATATATTCTTATAAGACAATATTATATCCACTCCGATTCACTGATACATTTATAATAAAATAACAGTCTTGATGACTGACTGTACAGCGTGCCTTTAACTTTTTCCTAAAAGATAATTTGACTCGAGACATATTTGTGGCGGAACCTCGTTCCATAAGTCACAGCTGAAGTAGCTAAAGGCCTAACACTTCACCGATGTCGGATGCACACTTGACGATGAAGGAACAGCCAGTAGACCGTGCTGTGAAGAATGCAGTTCTCTTTTTGCTTCACACTGTATCAATCATGGATCCCAATATGCTGGTAACACCCCTATAAAAGCATTTAAAAATAAGATAAAATCTTGACATTAAGCCTGGCTGCTATTGGTAGTTAATAGAGCCAGCTCAAAATCGGGATAATGTGGTCTCCTCTTATTACATTTTACAAGATGCATAGTTGAACATCAAAGGCTTCATTTACAGTAACTAATTTCCTTTTTTGGTTTTCGCCTCCTTATTTCTCCAGAAATGTTTTGTTTTGTTTTTTTATGTTGGGTCTAACCATGCTCTTATTTTGATCTGTGAATTCTTCTGAAGTTTGATGATATGGGGCTTTATTCAATAAACAATTTTTCCTTATGGGGGATAAGGAAAGGCCCATGGTTTTTTTTTAAATTATTATTATTATTCACAATAAAAAAAATAAGAACTGAACCCCTGTGAGTGAATTTGGAAATAACAACCTTATCTGTAAAGAAAGGAAAGTTACTTAAAGATCTGGGATACCACGTTCCTGATTTTCACCAGAAAGGGTAACCTTAAAACATGCGTGAACGTGCTCATTTACGCACACTTATACGCATAAGTCTACCCAAGAACAAGTTCGCGTATCAAAAAATATGTGGCACGTATTTTAAACTTACACGCATAAGTGGCGACAAATATCTGGCTAAGTAGCGCTGTATAAGTCTTATCTGGCTATGTAAGAGAACAGGAAAAAGCTGCATGGGCAGATAAGGTAGACAGCTGGATAAGTCTTCAAATGCTAGTTAACTTATTGATCTGGCTATGCAGCACTTTTTAAGACTTATCCAGATAAGTATAAAATTATCCGGATAAGTGGCGGATATCTACTATGCGTGTGTATTCGTGTTGCTAATTTTAATCATTTACACGAGGCATTGTAATTTGCGCGTTTTCCTAAGCACTTGTTGGATTTTACTTGTGTAAATCATCCAATTTTATAACATGCATGCAGGAAGGACATTACCAGTTTTACTAGTTAGTCCACCAGTTTGCCAAGTCTATCTCTAGTCATCAAAGCCCCCCAGATCCCTTACCTAGAGACCCATAGTGAAATCGGCGCTAGTTGTCTACACTTATTTTTTTTAGCATACATGACAAAAGTAGATGCTTCTGCAGGATGCATTATGGGGACAGCATGCAAATGAGAAACACGTAGAAAATCCACGCAAAACAAATATCTGTGCAGAAATTGCGCTAAATTATGCGCTGAGGCCCTATGCAATAAACCAGGCATAAACCCGCATTAATGTGGTTACGCATTGTTGATTCTCAGCTGAAAGCCTTTAAGACAATAGGGAGTTAGTGATCTAGAAGTGGGACTGAAGGTGGTTAGAGCAATGTCTAACCCCTTCATGATTCATCACCAACCGCATGGGAGCTATAATGGCAGATGCCAGTGAATAGGGGAAATACAGAAGAGATTTGGAGGAGGCTACAAAAGCATTCAGCATTTCTGACATGTGCCTGTTCCTTCTCTGACCTCTCTTCTGGTTTCTGCCACTTAATTTTACGACCTCCGGACAGACGCTTAGACGTAAATCCTGCCCTGTCCGAGGCGCTAAAAACCCTGCACTAATACCATTTCGGCTCTCTGCATTGTCCATGAATAGCTAATTACCTCCTTTGCATGGCAATAGCATGGACTCACGCTAAACCAGCCGCGGCTATTTGAGTGGATTTATGCATGTGTGTTTTCTGTGCTAACCGTGTTATAACAAACATGCATAAGATTATTGCAGAAAAACTCACATAATACCATGTGCACAACCCTAGGCAGGTCTACTGCAGCTTATTACATCATACCCCTAGTCAGTGTTTGAATATAAAGGGGTAGATTTTTTTAAAAAGCGCAATCGCGTACTTTTGTTGGCGCACCAGGTGCAAACAAAAGTACGCTGGATTTTATAAGATACGCGCGTAGCCGTGCGTATCTTATAACATCCTGGATCGGCGCGCGCAAGGCTGCCGATTTTGGGCAGTCGGTGCGCGCCGAGCAGCCTGCCTCCATTCCCTCCGAGGCCACTCCGAAATTGGAGCGGCCTCGGAGGGAACTTTCTTTCGCCCTCCCTTCCCCTACCTACCCCCCCCCCCCTACCTTTATGCATGGATTTACGCCTCCCGGAGGGAGACATAAATCCATGCGTGCCGAGACCCGACCCGGGGGCGGTTCCGGAGGGCGTGGCCACGCCCCCGAATGCCCCGGGCCGAGGCCACGCCCCCAGGCCCACCCCCGAAACGCTGCATCCCGCCCCCAAAACGCCGTGTCGTTTGGTCCCGCCCCCGACACGCCCCCTAAAAAAAACCCCGGGACTTACGTGCGTCCCGGGGCTCTGCGCGCGCCAGCGACCTATGCAAAATAGGCGCGCCGGCGCACGAGGGCCCTGCTCGCGTAAATCCGGGCGGATTTACGCGAGCAGGGCTTTTAAAATCCGCCCGAAAGAGTTTTATTCTGGCTTACACCAGATAATTAGCAGGTGAAAATATGCGCAGAAAACAACCATACGTGCACTGCTTTTGCTAGTTATAAATAGCACTTTATGTGCCCACACATTTATTCGCACACCAGTACTTGTGTGTGTATGTGTGAGGTTTATAATCTAGCACTTCTGGTCCTGCATAGGAGGCTCATTAATACAAAGAGAAGCTTGAGAGCGGGTGCCAGTGGTGGAGCAGATTACAAATTGGTTGATTGATAGGAGCCAGGGTGTAATGGTTAATGGAAACTATTCTGAAGAGAGAACGGTCTTAAGTGGAGTGCCACAGAGATTGATTTTAGGACCAGTTCTGTTCTATATCTTAGTGAGTGACATTGCAGAAGGGATAGAAGGTGTTTGTCTATTTGCGGATGATACTAAGATCTGCAACAGAGTGGATACGCCTCAAGGAGTGGAGAGGATGAAAAGTCATTTAAGAGTGCTCGGAGAGTAGTTGAAGATTTGGCAGCTGAGATTCAAAAACAACACATATAGGATCAAAAATAATATTTATATGTAGTCAACTGGTATGATAAAGGGATGTGAACAGCCTACGTATTTAAAGGCAGTAGAACCCAAAGTGCAATCATATACCAGGCTGTGTCTCACTATCCTTGTGAAACTAGTGTGCTTTTCCTTTTTCCTATTCTTTTACTTTTACTGTTCTTGTGCAATTAAAGTGTTGGTACCATGACTCTCATAAAACAATTAGGGGTAGATTTTCAGATGTGCACGCGCATGTTATAAAATCGGGGGTCAGCGTGCGCAAGGGGGGGTGCACAATTGTACACCTTGCACGCGCCGAGCCGCTCTGCCTTCTCCTGTTCCCTCCCCCCCCCCACCTTTTTTTTTCTTTTGTTTTAAAATCTACTTCAGCCCTGGGGCTGGAGTAAGTTGCACACGCCAGCAGTTGGCCGGCGCACGATCCCCAGCTCAGCGGCAAATGGCCGCTGTGCCGGGAGCCTCTGACCCTGCCCCACCCTGCCCCTCCCCTTTTTGCAAGCCCTGGGACTTCCACGCATCCTGGAGCTATAGGCCCGGCACGCGTAACCTTTTTGAAAATCCGGCCCTTAGTGTCCCTAGCAAACTCTCTTAGCAAACCATGTTGCCCATATTAGATTACCAGCTCTTCTGTCTTATACTTTTAAAGTATCTTTATGAGTAACTTTGAACAGAAAAAGACTTAGCTTCAAACCTGAGGAGCTCCAACCAAGTCTGCGCTCCTTATACCATTGTATACCCTGGCCTCTACATATAAATATTATTTCTGATCCTGTATGCGTTGTTAAGTTACTGTTACTTGTGGATCAAGAGGTACCTGTGTCTTTTACAGTGTTAGCTGAGATTCAATGCCAAGAAGTGCAGAGTCCTGCATCTGGGGGGATTAATGTGCATGGACCAGGAGAGGGTCATTGAGGTGATAGTGTCTGCCGATCTGAAGGCAGCAAAGCAATATGACAAGGTGATAGCTAAAGCCAGAAGGATGCAGGGCTGCAGAGAGAGAGGAATAAACTGTAAGAAAAAGGAGGTGATAATCTCCTTGTACAGGTCCTTGGTGAGGCCTCACCTGGAGTACTGTGTTCAGTACTGGAGCCCGTATCTTGAAAGGGATAGACAGGACAGAGGTGGTCCAGAGAAGGCAACCAAAATGGTGTGGGGTCTGTATCAGAAGATTTACGAGGAGAGGCTGAAGGATCTGAATATGTACACCCTGGAAGAGAAGTAATACAGGGAGATAGGATACAGCCCTTTAAAAGTTTTACATCTTTTTCATTGAAAATGAAACTGTAGAATTAGGGGTCATGATATGAAACTCCAGGGTGGACTTCTCAGAACCAACTTAAGGAACTATTTCTTCACAGAGCGGGTAGTGGATGTCTGGAATGCCCTTCCGGAGGAGGTGGCGAGAACGAAAACAGTAAACAAATTCAAAAAGGCATGGGATAAACACTGTGGATCCCTAAAGACTACAGAGCGGAAGATAATACCCTTAACAGAAGGCACAGGGATTACTACCCTTAACCAATTAGCCTTGATGCTTGTGCTACAACTGCAACATTGCTCTCTGTTTTCACAGCAGGGGAAAAATGGGAATTGGATTCAGATGGCAGCCAATGCTGGGCCTGACTTTATGGTTCGGGGTACTGATACTTAGACATTAGGAATAAAGCACAGGTCTGCTTCTATGGCCAAGTCCAAAAGCAAAGCAGGTTCAAGCAGCATTTTCTGAATGATCAAGAAGGCTGCTCACCCCATAAAAATGTTTCTAGAAGTAATTTTGTTATGGGTTTGGCAGTTGCTTGGTTTTGATTGTTAATATTGCTATCCTTAACATAAGATTTGGGAGTAACCTGCCCTGAGTAGCAGTTATTACCCTTATCAGAAATATGGGGGTAACCTACATGGAGCAGCAGTGATTACATAAGAAACTTGCTGGCAGACTGAATGGACCATTTGGCCTTTCTCTATCATCATTATATTACTATAACGTGACAGTCACCTCTGGTCTAAAGTGCCTCCAGCATAGCCTCCTGCATCATGTTGCATCCCAGGAACTTGACTGAACTGCCTGCAGTTCCTGTGCCCCTTTTATAGGGCCTGCTGACTGGACTTCCTGTGACATATACAGGAGACATCACATCCTGTCTAGTATAAAGGAAAGCTCAGAATTACCTTCTAGTGCCTTTCCAACAGGTCTCCTGCTCGTTCTGCAGTGCTAGTTGCTACAGTAAGTTCCTGCCTTGTTCCTGGTTTGTTTCTATGTGTTCCTGCCTTGCCTTGTTCCAGTCTGCTCTATCTGTTCCATTGTATTTCGCCCCTTGGCCTGATTTCTCGTTGCCGTGACCTCAGCCTGGACCTTGACTTTGCTTTGTTCTCTGCCTGCCTTGACTTCAGCCTGGACTTTGACTCTGCCTTGTTCTCTGCCTGCCCTGACCTCAGTCTGGCCACCAACTACTTCTACCTTCCTCATACCTGGCCGGGAAAGCCTTGCCAGCCGCCAGAACCTGCAAGCTCAACCTAAGGGGGAGGTAGCTCGTCGAACAGAAGATCTAGTCTTCTGACATATCAGTTGGCGCCTGTTAAGGCCTATCTTGTGCTCATACAAGATAAGTTTATACAGTCTAACAGCAGCCCAAGAACTCACTACCCCCACTTCGTGACAGTTACTATGTACTATGATACTATCTGCTACATAGTGCACACAATTCTTAAAATTCGCCTTTTAACTGAGAAGACAGTCATTGTTGGTACATAATTTATTTGTCCTGCTAACTTAACCCTTGCCCTTTTCTCAGTAAAACAAATTCTAGCTAAGTTATCTGTGATATGATGCATCACTCTTGCAGGGTTAGTTGAGATCACTAAACTCATAGACATTATGCCGTCTATGCCATCTACAGAGTCCGTCATCTTACCCTTTGTTCTTTCTGGTTTGCACATATAATTATCAAGACGATGACAAAATCCCAAGTGATTGATCTTCAGCTGTTGAATTGCCGTCCTCTCTCCCAAGTCCCTCATTTAGCCCCCCAATGCAGAGATAGGAAAATTGCCACTAAGAATTTTTGGCCGAACAGAGTATATTTATTTAAACAGAGAATACCCAAAAGAGACATCAATATCCTTTCACTTTATTTACCTAATTTTATAAATTATAACAATGCATTTGTTAGAGATGAGGACCCTTGTGCTGTGGTGCAGTTGATACAGCTGGATAGGCAAGCCCGTACGGTCCACACCAACCACTGGTGGACGTTCCATGGCTGGGACGGGCTGGAGCTTCACCTATACTAACCATTGTTCCTGCAGGTTGAGCCCTTGGGTTTGGATGAACGGTAGGACTTAGGAAGGTCCCTGGGGTACTGGCAAGTCCAAGTCTGGGGGAAGATCGGGGCAGGCAGCAGACAGAAGAATCCAGTAGATGAAACAAAGTTGGGCAGGCAGCAGACACGCATGAATCAGGTCTAAAGCAAGGGTCAGGTCCAGGAGGAAAATAGGGGAGACCAAGGTCAAACCATGAAGTCAAGCCAAGGGAGACAGGGTGAGAAGGATGAAGACAGGAACAAGGAACAACATAGAAGAGAAGAGCTGGGCAGGAGAAACAGACTAGAACACAGGACCACTGAGGGAGGCAGGATGGAGAAGGTAAAGAGAAGGGTGACTAAAATGATAAAGGAGATGGAACAGCTCCCCTATGAGGAAAGGCTGAAGAGGTTAGGACTTTTCAGCTTTGAGAAGAGACGGCTGAGGGGGGATATGATAGAGATGTTTAAAATCATGAGAGGTCTAGAACGGGTAGGTGTGAATAGGTTATTTACTCTTTCGGATAATAG
The DNA here is from genome assembly GCF_901001135.1 of Rhinatrema bivittatum. Classification (NCBI taxonomy): domain Eukaryota; kingdom Metazoa; phylum Chordata; class Amphibia; order Gymnophiona; family Rhinatrematidae; genus Rhinatrema; species Rhinatrema bivittatum. The sequence goes on from NC_042625.1 coordinate 27,675,525, forward strand.
AAAGACTAGGGGGGCACTCCATGTAGTTAGCATGTGGCACATTTAAAACTAATCGAAGAAAGTTCTTTTTCACTCAACGCACAATTAAACTCTGAGGATGTGGATGTGGTTAGTGCAGTTAGTATAGCTGTGTTTAAAAAAGGATTGGATAAGTTCTTGGAGGAGAAGTCCATTACCTGCTATTAAGTTCACTTAGAGAATAGCCACTGCCATTAGCAATGGTAACATGGAATAGACTTAGTTTTTGGGTACTTGCCAGGTTCTTATGGCCTGGATTGGCCACTGTTGGAAACAGGATGCTGGGCTTGATAGACCCTTGGGTCTGAGCCAGTATGGCATGTTCTTATGTTCTTCTTTTAAACACAAGCAAGGAGAACACAGCAGACAGTGCAGGGAAAAGCAACACGCACCGAGGAGCAGAGGCAAGGGCTGCCAGGCTGAACGAGTTCAAATAGGCAGAGGCGGAAGGCATCATCCACAGGAGCCTCCTGCCGATTTCTGCCTCGGCGTGTATATTAATCGTCTACCTGAGCACGTGTGCTCCTAAGGCGTTCAGCGCCCGGTCTATGCTGTAGCACACATTCTGCCAGTAAGGAGGGAGCCGCTGGGTTCAATGGGTTCTAACAGCATTATATTTCCTTTAGGTATCTTAGCGTGCCGTATACTAAGCAACAATGATTAAGCTCTGCTCTTGCCTTCAGTGACAGTGTATGCGGTGGATTTGTCCAGTCCGTGTGTAAATAAAGGTGAACAAATAAAAGAGAAATACAAGGTGATACCTTTTTCTCGGACTAACTTAATAAATTTCCTGACAAGCTTTCAGGAACGAACACTCCCTCAGGTCCAAACAGAATGAACAGGTCAGAGCCTTTGGGGGGAACTTTCTCCTACGGCTCTGCCTTCCATCTTGGATAAAAATAATGCGGCAGCCGTGCAGTCTATTTCAATGACTTGCTCATTCTGTTTGGACCCAAGGAAGGGAGTGTTAACTCCTGAAAGTTAATCAAGAAATGTATTTAGTATAGGATTTTTAGATTATGATCATTTTTGCCTTTTGTATGTTGAACTTAATTGTGTAAATAGTTTAATATTTATTTCTGGAGTTTTGTAATTCTTTGCATTTAGTGTTTTTGTCATTGTAATTTAGATGTGGCTCGTTTGTAATCCGTTCTGAGCATGCACTTTGGATTTGTCTAAATAAATAAATGAGGTTATTTTGTTTGTTGACCTTTATAATCCATGCATTCAAGTGAACTAACCTGACTTCCACACCACTCTATCCCAATCTGACCTCTAGCTCCTGAACCCATATTAAATCTGTAATTTTTCTAGGATGGGTAATGAAAGGGCCCACAGCACCAACATGATTTTTAAAGCTCCGTAGAAGAGTGCAGGTGGAATTTAATGGGAGAATGGATTTGGGGAGCCATGCACAGTGTACCAATGCAAACTTGAGTGTACTTTCAAAGAGGAAAACAATGTCCTCTTAATCAGCCATGTCTGCTGTTCATCAGACTGCAGTACAGCGCCGTACGTGTCAAAAGCAAGCCTAGTACAGAACGTACAGAGAAAGTCTGCTTGCTGACGTTCTGTATTCTGCAGGAGGAGGACACACTGACAGGCAGCAAACGCCAAGCTGGAGTTTTTCAAGCTGCTGATGTCAGCAGATGGATGCTGCACAAGCTCGGAGCCTTGCATCAGCCAGTGGCTGTTCTTATGAGACAGCTCTCCTATTACCAGAGAGACACCAAGGGGGAGAGATTTAGGGTCCGGTCCAAAAGATGGAGCGCAGAAGTGCCGAGCCACATGTTTGCACAGTTTTAACAGAGTGCATCTTTTGCCTAAAGATTTCATTTCTGGCCCTTTCAGGGACAGCAAAAAAGCCATTTAAAAAAAAAAAAAAGACATGCAAACAAAAATGTATTTAAAGAAGAATAGAGCTATGAAAGCTTTTTGCACAATTCATAAATAAACTCTCAGATTTTTCCTCGCCTCAGTTCTTTGCACTCATGACTTTTTTGCCCTTTCTGGGGAAATGATGAGCATGGGGGTAAACCAGTACATTGAGGCAGTTACTCCCCTTAAAGCTTTTCATGGGATTACCACCCGTAACGCTTTTCATGGGATTACTACCCGTAACGCTTTTCATGCAACTGCAACATCGCCCTCTGCTTTAAAGGAGGAGGGTGGGGGTGGAAGGAAAGAGGACCCCTGACTTTTTTTTTACAGTCCGGGGCACTGATGCACAGACATTAAGGAAAAAACACAGGACTGCTTCCACGGCCAAGTCCATAAGCAAAGCACGTCAAGCAAAACTGACTGATACATGGGGGTAACCACACGACGTGGCAGATACTTACCATGGGACGCTTGCTGGGCAGAATGGAGGGACCATTGGCCCTTTTGTGCCATCATTTCTACGTTTGAGGGTGCAGAAAATGAAACTGTTTAGCAAAAAATGTGCTTGAGAGGTTGCACGTGATCTCTTTCACTATATACAATTGTGACAAGCTTTTGCGAGCTATGCACCCTTCATCAGGTCAGTGCAAAAAAAGATATTGCTTACAAGTTCCTTGTTAATCTTTATTTTTATATATCTAAGTGGACTAACAGGGCAACCACACTTTTTTTTTTTTTTTTTTACCTGGCTGCTTGCTTCTGCTCCTTTGGGCTTCCAGTTCAATCAAAATCATGGCTAGGATCCAGTTGATGAACCTTCCTTTCCAACCACCAAGGGAGTTCCCCCCTACCCTATTTTATATCACTCCCAACCTAACCTTGTCTAGTCCTTACAGTCACTGTCCTTCAGCCAGGGCTTCTAGAACCCTGCAATCACAGGGCCTACATCCAGCCACTAGGTGGCACCCTTCAGCCATAACTGACTTCCACCCCTGAGCTGCAAACATCACCTCTGCAGTATCCCCAGGACCCAGGGAGCAAAAGACCCAATTCAGGGATTGAACTGGGAGCCTTCTACATAGTACTGCACAAGGTCGCTACTGCTGCTGCTGTGCCTTGGGACTGGCTTCCCACTCACACTGCTCTATTCAAAACCATGCAAGCAAATGGACTTGCAGGCTTATTCCATTTTCTTTTTTTAGCCTGAAATCTGTCCCTAAATCTGAGTCTTGAAATACAGAAAGGCAATTGTTGGCTGCCCAAGCTCAATGCACACACTGGTATATCATTGTACAAGTTCCTACACCATTGGCTGAAAGTAACAAAATATCCCTCCATTACACAAACACACACTCTTGTGGCATCTGAAGTTGAATCCAGCTGCTGGTCCTTCTGTTCCAGTTGTGCCTTGCCTTTGTGTTAACTTGCGCTAATGGCTCTTTAAAATCAGTATTCTGTTCCATGACATTAATTTTATAGCATTCCTGGAGTGATTCCAAAGCAAAGTTTTTATGTGATATGATTACACAAGGTGAATTGTCCTGTATCTGTTTAATGAAACAGATACAATGCGTAATGATTCTTGGGGGAATTAAATACAGTTAAGCTATTAATCAGGCGTCAGCTCATCTAGGAGGACAAGGAGAGAGTGCAAATACCCGAAGCTTTCATGCATCATAAGATGTGTGTATAGTAGTGTTCCAAAAGAATCATAGCATATTTTACTGATGTTTCATTATCCTTTTTATTACCAGATTTTAATGTGAGGATCAATTAGTAAGGAACCACAGGGATCACTGAAAGATGTTTGTGCTTGAAATCCTTGTTAATACAGTATTCCTCCATAAAATTATATGTGGTTTGTTTTTACTGTTTGCAATAGATGGAGGGGGTACCTGGGACAGGGGAGGGGGTACCTGGGACAGGGGAGGGGGAGGGTCTACGAGAACCTCTTCTGGCAGACGGAACAGGGTGGGTGGCGGCCTCTTGGTAAGAAAATGGCAGAAAATGCCGGAACGATAGATGTGACATCTGAAATAAAGCTGCGCGTGTGGCCTTGAAGCTCCTCTGAATCATTATCTTCGTAATATTCTTACGCAGGATCTTTATGGGGCTGAATGGCACCTCAGGCAGTCAGAGGAGAAGGGGGGTCCCCCTTCCAATATTGTGGTCGGCTGCAGACAGGAGCCATGCCTGTGGCGTGGTCCTCCTGTCTTGCCCACCCCTTCCACCTGCCATGTTACAAAAGGGTATCCCAGTTTACTGCAGGACTGATGCAGCAGGGGTTCTCAACTGGGAGTCTGGGGTCCCCCAAGGGAGCCGCCTGATGCTCCTAGAGAACCTGCCAAATCTAACAGAACGATAGGTGGGTGTTTAGCTAATTTATATACAGAAAGAAATGACTTGTGTTGGGGTACGGGGCTGGTTGGGGAGGAAGGCCGAGGGATTTTTACAACAGAGGAGAAGGAGGGCAAAAAGGTTTTGTGAGCTACAGTTCTAGAACCCTGCACCGCACCGCATCCTTATAAAGGGGGAATTGTCAGTAAAAATAAATAAATACATAAAGCGTCAGGGCCAGCGGTGGCTTCCAACTGCAATGGGGAAAAGAAAGCAAGGCTCCTGTTCGGCGGCAAAAGAGACCAGGTCAGTGACCTGGCCAAAAATTGCCACTCCTATTAAAGGCATGGGAAAGCGGACACGTTTTGGAAAAAAAAGAAGCTGCAGGTAGACTTTTGGAAAAGGTGCTGAACGCCGTTTTTGAAGATTTTGTTCTTCCTCGTATTTTGGTGCAATGCGTTTTACATGCAGGATTCTACATTTTTCACGAGATGGGAATGAAGCTCTTTATCTTCCGCCATATTCTCTGTTTCTATGATAAATAACCGCAAAACAAGTCACATCAGCTATTTCAACCAAAGCAAACCTCCGTCACGTCTTGCCTCATTAAAATTTCACCAGGAACTAATCGGACAGCACAGTGGGCTCTACAGATGGTCTCTGCAGCCGTATAAGCATATTGCAAAGTCAGAAAAATACAATTAGATCATGGGGAAAAAATAGGCAGAAAGGCCTAGTAAAAAGCACAGCGCAAAAAAAAAAAAGTTCAGAATATTTATTTATTTATTTATTTACAAATCTTTATATACCGACTTTCCTCAAAAAGAAATCAAGACGGTTAACAGAGTAAAACGTCAATACAGATCTATACGATCATAGAGACGCACATTTTTGTCAATTAACATCAATAATAAAATACATCATACATTTATAATCTCTATAAAAGACATTTCTAAGTCTATTTAATACACATGTAGTACATCTTAAAACATAAAATATTACTAAAAAATCTAAAAATAGATTAATTTAACTTAAAAAACAATAACACTAAAATTCTATATAATCAATAAGAGAATCTAAGATGTTAAATAACTCAACTTGACTCTAAAAGAGCCTGTTCAAATAGCCAAGTCTTTATCAATTTCTTAAATTTCTGGATACAAGTTTCCGTTCTAATATCAACAGGAAGGGAATTCCAAATTTTAGGACCAGCCAAAGACAAAGTCCTATCTCTAACTGAATTCAAATGTGCCGCTTTTGGAGAAGGAACTGTAAGCAATGCTTTTCCCAGAGATCTTAAATTTCTAACCGGAGTATGGATCCTGAGAGAGGCATTAAGCCATTCGGAATGATCCCCATATATTGTCTTATGAATAAGAGTTAGACATTTGTATTGAATTCTTGCATGAATCGGCAACCAATGGAGTTCTATCAGAACTGGTGTAATATGATCAAATTTCTTCCTATTAGACAAAAGGCGGGCTGCTGCATTTTGAAGTAGCTGTAAAGGGCGAAGAGTGACATTTGGTACTCCTAACAATAACGCATTACAATAGTCCAACTTTGGAGAAATCAGAGCCTGAAGCACTGTGCGAAAATCCCCAGAATGAAGAAACGGTCTAAGTTTTTTTAAAATGTGAAGTTTAAAAAGACCATCTTTATTGATAGCTTTAATATAAGCTTTCATATTTAACTCAGCATCAAGAATAGGACCTAAATCTCTTACTTCATAGTTAATTTTATATGCTGGTGAGAGGGATTTTATCTCACTATCCATTTTCTCAGTAACTTTATTACTCAAATATAGGATTTCCGTTTTGGATCTATTTAGCGAAAGAGACATATGCGATAATAGTTGAGTTATAGATGAAGAGTAGAGTTCCCAAAGTTTCAAAGTAGCTTGAAGAGAATCATCAATGGGTAACAAAATTTGGACATCGTCCGCAAAAAGAAAATGCACCAATCCCAATTTGTTAAAACCTAATGTGGCAAAGGGCCTGTCATCGGTGCTCTTTTGACTTCTATTGGATTATCTTCCTGTACCTCGTGTTATGCTCAATTGATTCAGCATGCTACCTTTCCTGGACTTTCTTGCTTTATCAAAGGTTTATTACGCACTAGTTAATGTCTCAAAGGGACTACTGCAGTGTGTTGTACCTGGGATTGCCAGGAAAACTGACTAGGAATTGCAGAGAATACAGAATATGCTCCCCCCCCCCCCTTACTTAAACAGATTACCTCCTGGTCAGGTAGTGGCCTCAGCTTAATTAACAATATGAAAATGAATAAAATGGTTCCTGAAAAATCTAATGACTGAATCGTGCCCTGTGAATGGAAAATCTATTTCATGACAGTCCACAAAAAGCTTTCCTTCCTTTTCCCAAGCCCTCCCCACTCCCACGGTGCAGCTCATTATGTACAGTGGACTGGAAAACCAGCCCTAGTTATCATCATTACACTGGGGCTACTATTATGCCTTCATGACTCCTGTAATGCTTGGCAATGACCCAGTTAGGGAGGGGGTGATGTATCCCTAAGATCCACAGCTGGGGCACCCTGGCCCATTGCAATGCAAGGCCCATGCCCTTTGAACTTCTGTGATGTCTCAGCTGAGGCCAGCCCAATGCTGTAGGGCTTCCCAGATGGACTAATCAAGCCAGGCTGATTCCTCTACTGCAGTGGTCCCCAACCCTGTCCTGGGGGCCCGTCAGCCAGTCGGGTTTTTGGGATATCCACAATGAATATGCATGAGAGAAAATGTGCATATTATGGAGGCAGTGCATGCAAATTTTCTCTCATGCATATTCATTGTGGATATCCCAAAAACCCGACTGGCTAGTGGGCCCCCAGGACAGGGTTGGGGACCTCTGCTCTACTGGACCCAAGGAAAGATAGGGAAGCAACTTACCATCTCCCCTTTGGGCTATGACAAGCCCTGGCCTCCGCCACTTTGCCACCATACCGAGACATGCCCCCATTTGCAAGAAGGGTGGGTGAGCGAAAAGCTGGTCACCGATAAAGAAAGCGGCATTGCCTTCTCTGGCAAGGGACAAAGGGGCCTTGCTGGTGTGCTTGACACATTGGCCAGCCAGTCTGCTGAGGTCTCCCTCCCCTGCTACATAGCCCCACTGTGTTCTTCGTAAACTTCTTACCTCACTTTCCAGGGGGGAAAAAAAAAAAAAGTCAAAGCTTTGCTGTTCGGCCAGGCCTTCGCACTAGACTCCACCGTAGAGACTCGTTCCTCCACTCCCTGCCCTCACAAACTCCTTGATCACGAGTCCAAAAGTCTGCTCACCACTTCCAAGCTGTTCTAACTGCGGGTTCTTAATGCCTCTTGCGCTTCTGGTGCTAACTTCTCTACCGTTTATATTTATTAGGGATGTGATTTTTTTCTCACTTTTATTTCATTTTTAGTGCACGCTAAGACGATAACTTTCAAACCAGTGCACATGTGCGCATGTCACAAAGCAGCCCGGCCGTGCCACACGTGCGCCACATTTTAAGCGGGCGGGCCACTAAATCAGGGGATTTTAAGAGGGGTGTGCGTCGCCATGCCCAGTTTTAATCAGTTGGTCCCCAGTTCGCCCAGTTAAGTGATGGGTCCTCCAGCCCTTCCTGGTTTGATAGCCTTCACTGCCCTCGTCAGCCCTGACCCTTACAACCCCCGCAGATCTGCCTAGTTTTCTTTACATTTTAACTTACCCGGCATGCATAACAGAAGTAATGTTACGTGGCAGGGGGTATAACTCATGTTCCTGCCCCAAAACACCCATGCCCTGCCCATTTCACCCTAACACCCTGTCCCCTCTCGAAAACTTATAAGATGCTTGTGCTGCAGGAGATACAGGAGTTTCTCGGCAGCTTTTAAAATCCGCTCGCCGTGCGCGAGCCCGACTTCTTCACGCATCCCGTAATTAATGCGCGCTTCAGGATTTTAAAATTCACCTGTAAGGAGGTAACTTTCAAAGGCGTCACATGTGTAAATGTAACATACTATTGTAGCAATTTCCAAAAGTCATTTACATGCATAAAGTGCACTTAACACGTGATTAACATATTACTCCTGGGGGAATTCTGCGCACAAGAATGTAAAATTCTACAAAACGTCTGCATACTATATATTAGTTAAAATAATACAATACACATCACAATCTTTAAGTAATTAATTTAAAATGTAATACAGAAAAGTTATTACTAAAAGATGCAGAGTTTTAAATATTTAGAGCAGAATTTCCCTAGAAGTGCACTGGAAGACTGGCCCTTCCACTTCTCCTCCTACCCACCTGGCCAGATCCCTTTCACTCTGCCTTCTTAGGCCCCTTTTCCTCCGCTCTCCACTATTTCTCCACTCCCCCTCCATGTTCAACTCCTTCCACTCTATTTTCACCCCCCAGCTCTCCACTCCCACACTGACACCTCTGTCATACTGGCCCACACATGTTTCCCCTGTCCCTCTCATAAGCACACACACCACTCCTCACATAACCTCTCTCTCTCTATTGCACGCACACACACGCCCTCTCACAGAGGCTCCCCTCTGTACCTCTCTCACCCACGCAGGCTCCCTCTCTCTCACACACACACACCCTCACACAGGTTCTCTCTATTCCACTCTCACACACACATATACTCCCTCACACAGGCTCGCTCTGTCCTCGCGCACATACACCCTCACACAAGCTCTCTCTTTCTTGTACACACAAACACCCTATCACCTAGGCTTCTTCTCTCTCCTGCACTTACACATCTCATCACTCAGGCATCCTTTCTCTGTTGCGCGCACACACACACACACACACACACTCGTTCTCTCTAGTCCACGCTCACACACATACTCTCTCCCACAGGCTCCCTCTGTCCTCTCACACACACCCACCCTCACACAGGCTCGCTCGCTCACTCTCTCTTGTACACACAAACACTCCAAAACCTAGGCTCCTTCTCTCTCCTGCACATACACATCCCATCACACAGGCGTCTTCTCTCTATTGCACACATACACACATACGCTACCTCTGTCTCTCTCACACACACACACACAATCCCTTACTCACACATACAGGATCCCAATCTCTCCCTCGCAGGGTCTCTCTCTCTCACGCTCACACATACACACACAGAGGCACCCTCACAAGCACACTTCCTCTCTCACACAGGCTTATGCTGGGCCTGCTGTTCTTTGCTGTTCCATCGCGACCAGCTGCTGCTCTTAGCCTGATTTTTGCCACAGTGAAAGGGCTCCGTTCACGACCAGCTGATCTTTGTGCTTGATCTTCATTGCTTTTGGCCAGCTGCTGCTCCAGACCTGATCTTCACCGCAGCGGGACAGGCTTCGCTCATGTCCAACTGCTGCTCTGGGCCTCATCTTCACCACAGCAGGACGGGCTCCGCTTGCGGCCAGCTGATATTTGGGCCTGATCTTCCTCACTTGCGGCCAGATGCTGTTCCAGGTCTGACTTTTGCTGCAGAGGAACAGGCCCCGCTCGTGGCCAGCTGCTGCTCTGGGCCTAATCTTCGCTGCAGAAGGGATGGACTCCACTTGCGGCCTACAGGGCCTCTCTCAGAAATTCAGCACAAAACTGTAAATTCTGCATGGGAGGGGGGGAATTCTGCACAAATTCTATGCTCTGCAGAAGCTCAGAATTCCCCCTGGAGTAACATATGGACAATCCAATGGCATATATTGTAGCAATTTTCAAAAGCACATTTACATGTGTAAAACCCCGTTTTAAGCATGAAATCCTTTTGAAAATGACCCCCCCTTTTTTTTTTTTCATGTGCAATAAATCGAATTACTGCACATTAACTGGATTTAGTGTGCAGTAAAATGATTATAAAATGGGAAAAAAAGCAAAACAAATGAACATGAAACAAACCAAAAACTCATTTTTATTTATTTATTTATCGCGTTTTTTATACCGTCGTTCGGTTTCGCCATCACAGCGGTTTACAAAGTTTCGATGTTTAACAGTGTGTTCAGAAATTCACTTGCTTGCTAACATAGTTATCGTAGTCGTTATAAACATATGTACAGGTTAAGTTACGTGCTTTGTATTGGTTCTGCAATGGAAGTTGTAGCATAGAGTCATTGGGTGTTTTGGTAGGCTTCGGTGAACAACAAAGTTTTTAGTTCTTTTTTGAAGGTTTTTAAATTTTGCTGTGTTCTCATTTCGGTGGGGAGGGTGTTCCAGAGTTCGGGGCTTCCTAGGGAAATGGCTCTCTTCCGAGTTGAGGTAAGTTGTTTGCGGCGAGCAGGTGCAATTTTTAGTCGACCTTTGTTAGCTGAAGGAGATTTCGGTTTGGTGAGTGGAGTTTTATGGATGCACTTAGCCAGTTTGTTTGTTCTTCATATATTATTTTGTGTATTATGGATAGTATTTTGTAGTCTATCCTGTATTTTATTGGGAGCCAGTGTAGTGAAATGAGAGTTGGAGTAATGTGATCGAGAAATGAATATATAAAGTGGAAAGAAAAGAAGGGAGCAAAGCCCAAGCCTGAAGGCACACGGAGTGGGGTGGATTTTAAAAGGGTTACGCGTGTAATATACGTGCGTAACCCTTTTAAAACGCCTCCTGCTCGGCGACACGCGTATGTCCCGCGGCTTGAAAAAATGGGCGGGGAGTGGATGGGCTGGGGGCAGGCGGCGCGCGCAACCTACACCTGCCCGGAGGCAGGCGCAACTTAAAAATTAAAGGTAAGGGGGGGGGTTTAGGTAGGGCTGGGGAGCAGGCCTCGGAGGGAACGGAGGAAGGCTGCGCGGCTCGGCACGCACAAGTTGCACAATTTTGCACCCCCCTGCGCGATTCTGTTATAAAACCGGGCGCAGATTTTAAAATCTGGCCCAGTGGTTTTATCAATGAGCTTAAATGTAGGCCCTTCACATCCTACAATAATGGAGTTGCTTACGTTATTTATAATGGGCTAGTCCAAGGGTGGCCAACTCCCGGTCCTGGAGAGCCACAAACAAGCCAGGTTTTCAGGACATCCACAATGAATATGCATGAGATAGATCTGCATGCACTTGCCTCCATTGTATTCATATCTATCTCATGCATATTCATTAGGGATGTCCTGGAAATCTGGCCTGTTTGTGGCTCTCCAGGACTGGACTTGGGCCACCCCTGGGCTAGTTTATGGGGGTTAGGTGGAAGGAGTTCCTTATGCAATTCATCTTGTGATTATTTAGGTATTCATTATAAAAATGCAACAGTGAATTAATCTTTGTAGATGCTACATCAAATGACTGCACTGTACATTTGATAATGTGCACTTTCATGTTGGACCTTTGGCCTATTGTATGATGAATATAGTGTAATAAAAAAAATTACAATTAATTTTAAAAAAGACCCCCAGAAGAGCCCTAACAATGGGCAATGATCTGCTGAGTGTAAAATGAAATAGATTAGAAAGGAGAAGGACAGAATACCAAAGAGAGAAAAAAAGTATTGTATTGTAACGGGATGTTGAAAGGTTGACTTTCCCTCATAAACATATGTAATAGTAAGAAGGAAAGTGGGAAGCCAGAGTCAAATATTCTCTGAAGACTTATTTCTCACTTGTTAGCCAAGGAGAAATGGGCCATAGGGGGACGAGGAAGATGTCCAAACACAGTCACTCATTCCATTCAGGACTTAATAAAGCAGATACAGTGCATTCTGGAGTGTTCAAGTAGGCCAATTGCCCTCCAGGTGAAATTGGAACCTTTGCGGAATAATAATAATGGGTAATCCCCTCTTCACTACATTCCTGCCTCTTTAGGAGCTTTCAGCCATTATTTCTAATTCCTTGCAAGGTCACTTGAAAATAATCCATCAGAAGAGAGACATTTTTTGCACAGATTTCTGCAGTGCTTTGCAGGCAGAGGTGCTCAACAGGTACAGAGAGATTATTGCATGTTATTACATAAATATTGCTGAGATTTTTGCAGCACTAGTATTTGAAATGGTGTGTATGATAGGTATTAAAGTTCGATTTAGTGATTTAAGAATACTGCCCTTTCACTATGTGAATTTGGGGATAAAAATCACTCTTACAAGAAAAGCCAGGATTTTGGAAGCAAAAGCTGTACAATGGTATGGGCAGCTTCTGATTGATTTCCACTTCTGTGGCATAGTAATGAGAGAGATTGGCATCAACTAATATACGAAAGAGATCTGTTTGTTTTATGGAGGATATGTACAATGGGTGCACTCTTAGAAACGTTAAAATTATGCCAGAAAAAGACCAAATGGTCCATTCAGTCTGCCCAGCAAGCTTATGGTAGAAACTGCTGGCCATACAAGCCACCTTTATAAGACTATCAAAGTCAGGGCCCTTGTCGGTTGCTGCTTGAGTCCAATTCCCCGTTGCCTTTTGCCATTGAAGCAGAGAGCAATGGTTGGAGTTGCATCAACAGCATAAAGGCTTATTGGTTAAGGGTAGTAATTGCCATATTAGCAAGTTACTCCCATGCTTATTTGTTTTCCCAGACTGTACAATTCAATGTCCTTGTTGGTTGCTATCTGAATCTAATTCCCCTTTTCCCCCTGCTTTTGAAGTAGAGAGCAGTGATGGAGTTGCATCAACAGCATAAAGGCTTATTGGTTAAGGGTAGTAACCGCCTCATCAGCAAGTTACCCCCATGCACTCTTTTCTTCATTCCCATCCTCTAGCCTTAAGGGATCCACAGTGTTTATCCCATGCCCCTTTGAAATCTTTTACTGTTTTTGTTTTCACCACATCCTCCGGAAAGGCATTCCAGGAATCCACCACCCTTTCTGTGAAGAAATATTTCCTGACATTGGTTCTGAGTCATCCTCCCTGGAGTTTCATTTCGTGACCCCTAGTTCTACTGATTTCTTTCTAACAGAAAAGGTTTGTTGTTGATTATGCATCATTAAAAACTTTCAGGTATCTGAAAGTTTGTATCATATCTCCCCTGCACCTCCTCTGCCCCAGGGTATTCATATTTAGGACCTTCAACCTCTCCTAAGTCATTTGATGGAGACCCACCACCATTTTGTCACCCTTCTCTGGACTGCCTCCATCCTGGCTCTGCCCCTTTTGAGATAAGGTCTACAGAGCTGAACACAGTACTCCAGGTGAGGCCTCACCAAGGACCTGTACAAGGGGATTATCACCTCCTTTTTCTTATTGGTTATTCCTCACTCAGTTCAGTCCAGCATTCTTCTGGCTTTTGCTGTCACCTTGCTTCGCTGTCTTCAGATCACTAGACACTATCACCCCAAGGTCTCTCTCTCTTGTTCCTTTCACACACACCCCTTCACATACAGCTCTTTGGGGTTACCATACCCCAGATACATGACCCTGCACTTCCTGACATTGAATCCCAGCTGCCATATCTTCACCCACCATTCAAGATTCCTTAAATCATGTCTCATTCTCTCTACTCCTTCCACCGTGTCCACTCGGTTACAGATCTTAGTATCATCTGCAAATTCACAAAGATATTGAACAGAACCAGTCCCAACACCGATCCCTGTGGCACTAACACTGCTTTCTCTTTTGAGCAGGTTCATTTACCATTACAAGCTGTCTTCTATCCGTCAATCAGTTTGTAATCCACGCCACTACCTTGGCGCTCACTCCCAAGCTTCTCATTTTATTCATGAGTCTTCTATGTGATTCTATAGCAAAAGCTTAACTAAAATCCAAGTAAATCACATCGAGCGCTCTTCCTTGATCCAATTCTCTAGTCACCCAATCAATTCATCTGACAGGACCTTCCCATGGTGAATTCATGCTGTTTTGGCTCGAGCAACCCACTGGATTGTAGATAGCTCACTATCCTTTCCTTCAGCAGAGTCTCCATTAATTTTCCCACCACCGAGGTGAGGCTAACTGGCCTGTAGTTTCCAGCCTCCTCTCTGCTCCCACTCTTGTGAAGTGGGTCCACCATCGCTGTTCTCCAATCACTCAGCACCACTCCCGTTTCCAAGGATCTATTGAACAGGTCACTCAGCGGAGCCGACAGCACATCTCTGAACCTCAGTATCCTGAGATGAACCTCATCAGGCCCCATGGCCTTATCCACTTTCAGTCCATACATTCTCTTCTGTAAACGGAGTTTCGTCTGCTCCACCCCCTTCTACAGTCTTCTTTAGTGAACACCGAACAGAAGTACTTGTTTAATATTTCTGCCATTTCTTCGTCTCTCGCCACACATTGATCCTGATCACCTTTCAGTTTCATTATACCTCTTTGAACCTTTATTTATTTATTTAGTAATTTTTATATACCGCGGCACGTTAAAAACATCACCTCTGTTTACAATGAACAATAAATCAGCAACAGGCTTTACAATTAAATGAAATTAAGAGGAAACATAAATACCACATAAAACAAAACTATTAAACCAATGATAATCATATTCTACAGTTGAGGCATGCCTAATAAGGAAGGGAGATCAGAAACAGGTAAAATAAAACTTAGCAACGAGCAATTCATTAATATGGAGTGTGGATATGGATCCGAAAAACAGACTTTACAAAGGGTGGGTGTAGAGAGGACATTTAGATACAATAGATGAGCAGGAGTTATGGCAAGATATCTATTTGAAGGCAGATAAAGTATTTTGAGTGGAACAAGCGATCAGCATTTCTGAAGAGGAGATGATTATTGAGTGTAAGCTTGTTTGAATAGCCAGGTTTTAAGGTTCTTTTAAATTTCCTATGGCAGGGCTCTAGGCGCAGGTCTGTAGGCATTTTGTTCCAGATGTTGGTTCCGGCGATCGTGAATGAGCGGTCTCTCGTAGCGGCGTGATTGATGTGTTTAAGTGATGAAGAAACAAGTTTGGTTTGGTGCATTTTTCTTATTGGTCTCTTTGATGTGCGGAATGTAAACTGATCAGCGAACCATTGCATATCTTGGTTATAGATAGACTTATGAATGAGGGTGAGTACTTTGAATAATATCCTAGATGCTACAGGAAGCCAGTGAAGGAATTGGAGAGATGGTGTAATGTGTTCATGGCGGTGAGTATTGGTGAGTAAGCGTGCAGCGGCATTTTGTAGCATCTGTAATGGTTGTAGTGAATTTTTAGGGAGACCTAGTAGGATGG
Source organism: Rhinatrema bivittatum (assembly GCF_901001135.1). Taxonomy (NCBI): domain Eukaryota; kingdom Metazoa; phylum Chordata; class Amphibia; order Gymnophiona; family Rhinatrematidae; genus Rhinatrema; species Rhinatrema bivittatum. The sequence continues at coordinate 27,690,820 of NC_042625.1, forward strand.
AATTACAGTAGTCCAGTTTTGACAATATTGCAGCTTGTAAAACTGTCCGGAAGTCATGTGGATGTAGGAGAGGTTTAATTCTTTTTAGAGTATGTAGCTTAAAGAAATGGATTCTTTAAGGAGAAATGATTGTCAATGATAACGCGGAGGCTGCGGACTTGCTGTAAATTGAGAGTGTCAGATGGTGAATGTAGGTTAGTGTTAAAAGAAATGTTGTTTTGTGGAGTGATGATGAGGAGCTCTGTCTTGCTAGTGTTTATTGCTAGGAAATTTTCGGTAAATACTTTCTTTATTTCAACAAGAGCCGTATCCCAAATTTTCAGAGCATTAGGTAAGGAATCATTGATGGGGATGAGGATCTGAATATCATCTGCGTATATGAAATGTGGGAGGCCTAGTTTCACCAAAAGTCGACAGAGGGGAGTGAGGTATATGTTGAAAAGTATAGATGATAGTGAGGATCCTTGTGGCATGCCTTTAATAGTTTTCTGTGTTTCGACTCATGGCGGTCAGTTTTGACACTGTATGTCCTGTCCTTCAGAAAAGATTAGAGCCAGCAAAGGGCAGTGCCAGCGATGCCAATTTGCGAGAGGCGGGAAATGAGGGTATTGTGGTTGACAGTGTCAAAAGCAGAAGAAATGTCAAGAAGAGCCAGTAAGTAAGAGTGTCCAGTGTCGAGAGTGACAGGAGAAGGGTTTCTGTACTGTGGTTCTTGCGGAATCCATATTGAGATGGGAAGAGTAATTGATTTTCGTCTAGAAATTCTGTGAGTTGCTTGTTGATGACTTTCTCTATAATTTTAGATAGGAAAGGGAGGTTCTCTCTCATCAGGTCCTTTCTCTGATGTATCTGAAGAATGTTTTGTCACCTCGCTATACCTCTTTGGCAATCCTTTCTTCTGCCAGACTTTTTGCTTTCGTGATTACTAGGGATGTGAATCGTTTTTGAACGATTAAAATTATTGTCAGATAATTTTAAAATCGTCCAAAATCGTTAGATACGCGATACAATACAAATGCCCCCGCTGGACTTTTGGCAAGTCTTGTGGGAGTCAGGAGGCCCCCCCCCCCCCCCCCAAGCTGGCCAAAAGTCCCTGGGGGTCCAGCGGGGGTCCGGGGGCGATCTCCCGCACGCGTGACGTCGGGAGCCAGAAAACAAAATGGCGCCGGCGCTACCTTTGCCCTGTCACATGATAAGGGCAAAGGGCCACCGGCGCCATTTCTCAACGAAGCGGAGGCCAGAGAGCGGGAGGAGATCGCGTCGGGACCCCCCCCCACTGGATCCCAGGTAATTTAAAACATTTTGGGGGGGGGTTCGGGAGGGTGGGGGATTTGTTTTAAAGGTTCGGGTGGTTTTAGGGTTTTTTTGGTGTGCCAGTTTTCCCGCCCTCCCCCGATTTCGATTTTTAACGATTTTTAGAAAAAAAAAACTTGACAATCAGATTTCCCTCCCCCCCAGCCAAAATCGATCGTTAAGACGATCGATTACACGATTCACACCTCTAGTGATTTCTTTATCTCCCTAAGTTTTACCAGATATTCTTCCCTGTGTTCCTCTTTTTGGGATCCTTTATAATTCTTGATGCTTTTTTTGCTTTTATTATGTCAGCCACCTCCTTTGAGAAACAGATCGGTTTCTTATTTCTCTTACTTTTGTTTAATTTTCTACATATAGATTTGTTGCTTTTGTGATTGCTTCCTTTAGTTTCGCCCACTGTTGTTCCACCTCTCCCATTTTCTCCCAGTCTTCTAGTTCTACCTCCAGGTATGTCCCCATTTTGACAAAGTCTATTTTTGAAAGTCAAAACTCAGGTCTTCGTGTGACTTCTCCGTATCCTGTTTGCTCAGAAAGACATTATTTGTTGCTGCAACAGGATGGAGACCATAAATGCTTCCCTTCCTGTGCTTACCAAAACATCATTAGCACTTTTGGGGTTTTTTAACCCTAGTTTCAGATTGCTTTATATTTTTTAAGGCAAACTAGAACTCAGATATGTTTAACTATAAAAGCAATGAAAACAAAGGTTGACTTAGCATCAATGAAATTGTCCATTTATGAATTTGTAATAGTAACTGGCATATTATCTGATCCGCTTGGAACTTGAGCTAGGTCATATAATTGGAATAGTTGATATCTGGTCATTTCTTGGAAGGTGCAACTTTATAGATCAGTAAAAGGCTGTGTTTAAGCGAGAAACTGAGGCAGGGTGCTGGATGGTGGCAGTCTCCAAAATCCAAACAAGGCAGCTGACTTGCCAGGAGGTGTCCCTTGTGCTAACTGCATCTAACTACAAGGTCAGTTATTTAGACTTTTTGATTATTATCCAACCTCAGGATATCAATCACGGAAATGGTACCTTGGGCTTCTCACAGGGTGGTAACTTTAAAACAAGTGCGCGTGTCGCATATACGCATATATGTGGGTGGGAGCCCACGTGCGCATGAATTTTAGATTGCCCATGCAAGTGTGCACGCATTATATAAAATGCACCTAGTCGCACATATCTGTGCTCCTGATTTTAAGCATTTACAAGAGGAAATGTTATTTGCGTATTTTCTTTGTAAGCTTTTACACGTGCAAGACAGCACATATTGTAACGTGCACATGCGAAGGAAATTATCAGTTTTAACAATTAGTCCACCAGTTTATCCAGGCTATCAAGACCCCCGCTCTGGTTGAAGACCCCTCATACAGTAGTTTTTGGCTTTAAAGAGTTTTATTTTGACTTATACCTGATAATTAGCAGAAGTAAATATGCAAAAGTAACAGCCTATATGCCAGGGCTTCCCAAACTTTTAGCCAATATGACCCCATTTTAGCACTTGAAAATTCATATGACCCCCGAAAACAATTAAAACAAATTAGTAAGGATGAAGTCTCCCTCTAATGGTCACTGCCCCTCCCTGCACTCCAACTGAGTCTGCCCCTCAACCTTCACCCTCATCAAGTCGATCCATTCTCTTAATCTCCCCTCCTTCCAGAGGGCTTTAACCTTCTCCCCTCCAGAAGAACCCCTTTTTCAACCTCAGCCCCTCTTCCATCTCCCAGCTTCTTCCATCTCCCCAGCCAATCCCCTCTCACCCTCTCCAGCCATTTTCATATCCCCTAGCTGCTTCTCTCTTGCCCCCAAGTCCTTTTTAACCATCTACTGACCCTCTGTCATCTCCACTCTTTTGCCCTATCTCCCATTCCCTCCACAATCTCATCTCCCATCCTCTCTCTCAAATCTCCCAGCCTCATTTCCAGTCCTTCTCATCCCCCAACTCCTCTTCCCCGGTTGATCTAATATTCCTCTTCTCTCATCCCTCATTGCTAATCCCTCTCTAGCTGATTGAACCCTCAAAACCCTCCTGCGTCTGATCCATCCCTTTCTCCAAACAGCCTCCCTGCCAGGATCAGCAGCAACATTTTCCTTTGGCCCTGGGCCACAGTTGGATGACAACTGATGGGAAAAGAGGGCAGGCGGCTGAAAGGGACAACACTTTTACTTTGGGTAAATTTAGTGGTTGTGCTGTGTGGAAAGAGAGGAGCAGTAGCAGTCTCCACTGGTCTATGCACGCTCAGTCCTCCATCATGGCTGCTCCCAAGCCCAATGGTGATCTGCAGGTGGCAGCAGCATTAGCAATGGAAATCAGCTCAAGGCCTGAGCCAGTGCAAGTTTACAGGCTCTGATCCCTCCTCGAGCAGGCCTTTCCCATTACCATGGAAACTCATGGGAGGGTGGGATCACTACAGCGCCTGTTAGTGTGTGCTGGCTCACAGGCCTCATGCTAACTTCCACTATTAATGTTGCTGGCACCTGAAGAGCATGGCTGTTTGAGGAATCTGTGACCCCAGCTGAAGGTTACCCATAGTTTGGGAAGCCCTGCTGTACGCACTGGACCGGATTTTAATATCTACGCCCGATTTTATAACATGCTCGCGCAGCCCTTTGAAAATCTACCCCAAGGGGGTGCACACTTGTGCACCTTGCGTGTGCCAAGCCCTAGGGGAGCCCCGATGGCTTTCCCTGTTCCCTCCGCCCCCTCCCACCTTCCCCTACCTAACCTGCCCCCCAGCCCTACCTAAATCATCCCCCCACCACCACCTTTATTTTATGTTGTGCCTGCCTCTGGGCAGGCATTGGTTGCATGCGCCAGCCAAGTGCCGGCGCGCGATCCCCAAGCACGGCCGCTGTACCGAAGGCCTCCGTCCCGCCCCCGCCCCTTTTTTCAAGCCCCGGGACATACATGCGTCCTGGGGCTTGCGCGTGTCGCCGAGCCTATGCAAAATAGGCTCAGCGTACGCAGGAGCGGGTTTCAAAGGGTTATGCGTGTAACCCTTTTAAAATCCGCCCCGCTCTGTTTGCAAGTTATAAAATCTGGATTTGTGTGTGTAAATGTTGACCCTAGCCCACCCCCTTTTTTTTTTTTTTTTTTTTTTTTTAACACAAAGTTATTCGCACACTGGTACTTGCGTGCATATGTGCGAGGTTTATAAAATAGCACTAGTTCACCTTTTACTTGGCAAGAGCTGGTGGAGGCAGCATTGACAATGCCCCAGGAATGACACAAAGCCAAATTTGTCACTGGATATTCAAGGGAGAAGGGGGAAGTGAGAGAAAAGAGTTAGAACAAACAAGAAAGACAAAAAGGAAAATAGAATAAGGAAGAATTAAACCACTGCATTTTTCTTATTGTGTTCACGAAACATTTGCAAAATGCCTCAAGAAGTTTTGCCCAGAATCTTCTACCCTGATTAAGGACAAAAATAAGCAGGACCATGAGAAAAGTAATTTCTGGGTGTAGATGGAATGGCAAGGGGAGGCCTTTTTTGACATTTACTTGAAGCTAAGATATGCTTTAGCCTTCTACAGGCTAGAAGACTAATATAATTATCGTCATCTTCTCAAGATATTACATACTGTAGGATACAGGCTGAAAATGGCCACTGAATTGCTTTAAAAGGTTCCTGCAGAGAGATTATTCACCTCACACTGTGTATCCTCAACTGACTAGCAGTCTGTGTTTTAAGAGTTTCAACTCAGCCGAAAAGTGCTTAAGCAGTGGTTCAATCCATCTGTCCAACCTGAGGCATGATAACTTTGGTTAAATTAAATCTATCTTTGTATGAAAGCCAGCCCTGATCCTGAAATGTGCCCTATTCGGTTTCACCAGAACCTGATTGATAGCTGTCGCACAGTATGCAAAGCTTCACCAAAAGCGCATTATTGAAGCCTATTTGTTTTCTGTTGCCGACAAATGTGAAATGTGCTTCAGAAATCCATACTTATGTGTTATTTTAAGGGTCTGGATCATTGGGTCACCTGAAGATTAACCCCTCCGCCATTCCTCCCACTGCTTGCTCCACCCCGCCAAACAGAAGTTCTTTTGAAAATTACCCTCTAAATGTATTATAAACTAAGAATGGGAAACCCTTTATTTATTTGATGCATTTTCTGCCTTTCAGCATGCCAACCCAGTTCAAATCCAGATTTGGATTTGGAGCAATTTTTGCAACTTTATTTGAAGCTTTGACCTGCTTCAAATCTGAATGAATCCATACTTCAGCATTGTTTTAACTATCGTTTTATTTTAAGATCTTGTGTCTTATAACTTGAGATGACCTAAAGATTTTCTCCTTGTGCTTCCCTACTATGATGTCCCTACTGTTTGCAGCCCCAAACAGCTACAACAGTAATATCTATGTCAAATGGAGTAATCTGGGAGATAGGGGTAGGGGCACTAATCTTCAGGTGATCTGCTCATTGGTTTTGAGAAACCAACTAGTGCCTTAACGACCATATGATGGTGGAGAGTGGCAGCAGAAGCCGCTCTGTCCTTTTTCCTTTAGTTTTCTAGAGGCAGAAGGTAGAGTCTTGTCTTATCTCTGGCACGTCCTTCTGGAAGAGGTCAAAAACCGGAGAGTCTTTTGTCCACATCCCAATGAAAGACATTTTTGTTATCCTGTTTTGTATTATTGTAAGCTTTTTTAATGATGTTGTTTTAGCTTCTTGTTGGAGAAGACTATTATACTTATGATGATTGTGGAATGTGCCAAGAAACCCTAGGTCATCAGAGCTGCATGAATTATTAAACAGAGAATGAAACGGATGATCACATGTGACTAGTTTCACTTCAGACCAAGGATCAAAGACTACAGTTGCATATTGTGAAGTATAGTATTATGGAAGGCCTCATGACTAGAACCCAAAATTCTAAAAATAGGAAACTCTGATTCAAGTCCTTTGGGATTGGGAATATATAATAACGTGATTTATTTTGCACTGTACAGACTGCATTGAAGAGGCAATTTTGTAACATTGCACATAAGTTAGCCAGCAAGTATGCGCAAAACATACACATTTTCAAAGCAGACTTTTGCGCATTAAGTTTGCTTTGAAAATTATCCCAGCAAAAGCTGTGCACATATCTGCTAAGGTAATTTATGCATACACTTTTTAAAATCAAAAAGAGTGTATGTAAGTCCCAACCTACCTACCCCTAGAAAGCCTCTCCCCATGCTCTTAAAATTGTGTGTAGAGTGTATATGCATGTAATTTTATGAACATATTGCAGGCACCAATTTCTAGTCATTTCTGTAGGTCAAGCACTACATCACTCACAGAAGTTCCTTCAAAAATTACCTCTAATTATATTACTATTATAAACTATAATTATAAACTATAATTACTAGGAATACACATAAGTTTCTATTGATTCATTATTAAAATTTCATACAGACTATCTGTTTTTTTTCGAGTGTACTATAAAGTTGGTAAGGTACATACCAAAATGGAAGTAATGAATACACCTCTCTAATAATTGCCTCTATTTATTTGATTTATATTCCGCTTATCGGCACTTCAAAGTGGATTACATTCAGGTACTGTAGGTATTCCCTATCCAGAGGGCTCACAGTCTAACAGGGTCATTCATCAAAATGTGTTATGTGTTATCGCGGGGCCCTAACGCCCATGATAATGCCATAACGCAAGCGTTATTTATCGAGTGATGTGAATGCAAATTTTTTAAATTTAGTCAAAGGGCAGAAGTTTATGAAAATGAGGGGCATTGATGCTGCATGTGATAGTGTAATGTACATTATTGCTGGAAATAACTACACCTTTTTTCCTAGTGTTAATCTATGTGAAATTCTGTTTCAGGCATTTTTGGACAGAGAGAGAGAGAGTGAGTGAGAGCCTCTTGGGTGGCACAGATAGTAGTCAACTACTTATACCACTATAGGATGGCCAACTAGTAACTCAAGGTGACGTTTTGGTGGTGGTCAAGGGTTTAGGGGCCAGTTTTACATGCACAGTGAGACATACGAACAGCCACGCGTATCTTTTAAAATCCGGGGTCGGCGCGCGCAAGGGGGTGAACATTTGTGCACCTTGCGCGCGCCGAGCCCTGCGCACACTGCCCGTTCCCTCCGAGGCCGCTCCAAAATCCCCCCACCTTCCCCCTCCCTTCCCCTATCTAACCCCCCCTACCTTTATTATAAAAGTTATGCCTGCCTGAGGCAGGTGTAACTCGCGCACACCGGCTGACCACCGGCGCACGATTCCCCGGCCCGGGAGCAGTTTTGGAGGCCTCGGCCACGCCCCTGAAATGCCCCCGGGCTGGAACCACACTTGCGGCCCCGCCCTCGGGTGACACGCCACCGCGCCATGCCCCCCCAGGAAAGCCCCGGGTCTTACGCTCGTCCCGGGGCTTGCGCGCGCCGCCGAGCATATTCAACATAGGCTCAGCGCACGCAGGGGAAGCTTGGGGCAGGTTTTCGGGGGGTACGCACATACCCCTTTGAAAATCTGCCCCTATGAGTGCAATAAAATACCTCTGTGAAGTACTATATTAGCGCTCTATGTGGTGACTCCAAAATTATGCTAACCATGCCCCTTTTCCTTATCGCAGGCATTACCCATGCAAAATTTATAGCATTTTGATGAATCTAAACCTAAGTTTGTACCTGAGGGTGAAGTGACTTGCCCAAGGTCACAAGAATCAGCAGTGGAATTTGAACCCTGATTTCCTTGGTTTGTAGCCTGCTGCGCTAATCACTAGGCTACTCCTCCACTCATTAAAGTGATGAATGAGAAAATCTTTATTTATTTGATTTATATAATTGCCTTTCAGCACTTCAAACTCTAACTCAGTTCAAATCCAGGTTTGGATTTGTAGCTATTTGTCTCAACTTTATTGGAAGCTTTGACCTTGTTCAAATCTGACTGATTTTTTTTTAAAACTCAGATTTGCTAAGAGATGCAGATTCAAAGTTGTCAATGTATTCAAAGATAATGCACATCTTTTGACCCCCTTTTGACAGGTATAGATACTAATATTCACAACTCCATTTGAACCAGGTGAATATAGAGATCTGAGTAGGGCCACAAGCACTTCAGCTTTGTCTGTGCTAATTCATGGGTGGTCATAGCTTAGCTCTGCTTGTCTAGCTGAGCCATCTGTTCAGCCAGGGATCAGTTTTAATCCGAGCTAGTGTGTCCATCCCTGTATGTACATAGGGATTATGACCATTTTCTCTCTCCTTGCCTTTACAGAATGGCCTGAATTTGTGAATAACTATGCACCCTGGTGGGCCACTCATACACTGGACTGGTTGAAGTATGGGAAAAATGTCTTAGTGGTGCATTTTGAGGACTTGAAACACGATCTGTTCATTCAGCTGAAGCGAATGGTAAACCTGCTGGGTTTGGCGGTCATAGAAGACAGACTTTTGTGTGTTGAAAGCCAGAAAGATGGAAACTTCAAGCGCTCTGGGCTACGCAAACTGGAGTACGACCCTTACACTCCTGAAATGAGGAAAATGATCAATAAGTACATTATGACAGTGGATACAGCTCTGAAACTCAAAAACCTCACAGGCGTTCCAGATGACTATTATCCAAGATGATAACATTTGGACAAAAATGACCGTCTCTAAGGCTTGGTTGTCCCAGCTAGTAACTACTTCTACCCAGTGGGTGGGTTTTTGACAACTGCTGCTATTAACTGTTAACGAAATATGTGCATGGGAAAAAATGATCAACAGCCACTGCTGAGAAGATGCCTTGGGCAAACGCACCCACAGTTTAAATCATTTGGAAGAGCAGAACTGCAGCAGGAATTTGCAACACGAACCTATGACAAAAGTGTCTTTGCATTTTATTTACAACTGTGTTGGGTCTCCCTTTCCGTTTGTCAGTTTAGTATTGCTTATGACATTTAGAAAGTGCAGATTTCATTAGAAGAATGTATCTCCTTTCAGTTCCCGAAACCAGTTTGCAGCGATTCAGAACACTGGTTGCTATGGCTCTGATCAATGTTGAATTGGACACAATTATTTTGTGATATTTAACTATTTATTTCAATCTATCTGTGTGATACTTTTATTATAGAGTAGTAATAAAGTTATTTTACATTTCCAAACTCTGATTCTCCATTATCTACTATACCCAGCTGCCTGGTTGTCAGAAATAGTAGATCAAACATCATCTTGCTGCCTTTCAGATTTCTACTCCCTTCTTTGCCAGCTGCACCCACTCTCTTCATTACTTTTTGACCTGGAAGTGCATTTTCCTTCCTGCATTGCATTTTCTTTCTGATCAGGGGCATGAGGAAAAACAGCAGCACAGCATAGCCTATAACAGAAAGAACCAATGGGTTTCTAATTGGCACTATAGTTAAAATGCTGGCCGCCGCCTTTTTCATTGGCTGGCAGGGAAGTCTCTCCCGCACCCCCACCCCCCCTCCTCTAACTTCTGCCTTCAGGCTAATAGCCTGGGCACTGGTATATTTCGGATACAGAAGTAAAACATTCCTTGATTGGCTTTCAAGCACAGTGAGCCGTTTGATATGTCTAGTTTTTTAATATTGGGCAGTGGAAGCCAAGCATGAAATATCACCATTTTCTTGGATTCATTAATATTTTGCAGACATTTACAAAGAAGCAATCTTGTTATAAGACACCAAAGCACCCCCTTCTGGAACCACCACATGAGGCTAATTGGAAAGAAAAACTACTTTGAGAGCACTTGTATTCTACTGGCTCAGCTGAATCAATAACCAAAAATCCCCACTAACCTCAAAAGTCAATTGCTTTGTTTTGCCTTGAAGACCTTAAGAAGTAAATGTATAATTATACTGTTGTTACTCGGCCTTGTAATGCATTCAAATTAAAAAAAATAGGTGTTCTGTTTTATATTAGATTATACCTGCCCTTCTGCACCAGAGAATAAGGACTATATTATAGTCAAGCTTCATTTTGTTTTCTTTCCGGTAAAAATGAAATGCAGTTGAACTGAGAGAAAGTTTCAGGAGGACCGCCCTGTATTTAGAAGTTTGGAATTCAGAGGTAGATTTTTCAGGAAGTTTTGTTTTGATTTTTTTTTTTTTTTTTTTACTACAGTTGGAATTTTCCCTAGCCCACAGACACCTACAGAATCATTTAAACAGACATTCACATGCTCTATACACACAATCTTTTGAGAAAGCATACAAATGTATGTATGCATATGGAGTTACTAAAGAACATTTCCCATGGCCTTAGCAAATCAAGGCATAGCTCATTCGGCAGGCATTTCAGAAGAAAAATCCCTCTGTAATCTGTAAATTCTTGCTGCCAAAAAAAAAAATCCACATGGAAAAAAAAAAAAAAAAGCAAATCATGGTGACTGAAACCTGAAGGAGGGCATTGGGTGACTTTCACTATCAGCCCTCGGCCCTGGTCAGTTTCTTTCCTAATCAATGTGAGCTGTGTTTTCTCTTTGGTTGTACAAGCAAATGGTGTGCATTGTAAGATGCCTGTTAGATCGAGATTTTTCCAGCTACTCACAGTTGGGGTTTTTTTTGGTTCTTAATAGCTTCGGTACTCTACTGGTACATATTTGAGAAAAGAAAAAAAAAACAAAAACACCAAATTAAGATTAGGAAATGTAAAAGTGTTTATTTTTCTAATGTGCATCAGTTAAGGTGGCAGAATAGATGCTGTCAGAACAGAAACTGGAATTTATTCTTGGTTCCCTTCATGGTCAGTATTTAAGTATCTGAGATTGGGATGAATAAGAAGCTAATGAAGTGGGCCAAACCTTGCAATGTATTTTATAAGAATGGGTAACATGTTTTAAAGTGATTTGCCAACCATTTATTTGGGAGTTTTCCCTAAGTCATTAGATGGTTTCTCTATCCGATCAAAACATTCACTGATACAAATAAATTTGATTTCCCTTTTATAAATTCTGATGTCTGTTCCTTCCAGATAAGTATCATTAAAAGAGTTGTCATATTCTGCCATGTGGTGGTTTGTGTTTCCTACAGCCGTTTATTTTGAATGGATTTTAGATTTAGTTACTCACCTTTTCAAACCTTTACTCAAGGTGAATTACAATTCAGGTACGCAAGGCAGTTTCTTGCCCCAGAGGGCTCATGAATTAAAGGGTAAATTTTAAAAGGGGTGCGCGGGCGTCCATGTGTGCGCAGTTCCCGGCACACGCACATGGATACGCCAATTTTATAACATGCGGTATCCGCGTACACATGCGCACCCGGTTTCATATCGGCACGTGCAGGTGGAGGCTGACTCGTGCATGCAAGGGGGAGGGGGGGGTTTAACAAGCACGCACCAACACGACTAGGCCTTTCCCCAGTTCCCTCCCAGTTTACTCCAATAAAGGAGTGGACTGGGAGGGAACGTCCTAAACCCCCTTTTCCCTTCTCCGCACCGATCCCTAACTAACCTAATTTTTTTTTTTTTTTGGAACTTACCTGCTCTCCCGAGCCGCAGTAGGTTCCATGCAACGGCAGTCCCTGCAGGCCCCCGGCCCACTCCTTTTTTTTAAAAACAGACTACTCTTCTGCTTGTACCGGGAGATATGCGTGTGCCCTGGCCACTTTGAAAACGCGCTTGGCATGCATGCGGCTCTTCCACGCACATATCCTCCCAGTACTGGCGTGTGCCAGGGAATTAAAATTGGGCCGTAAGTTGGTACCTGAAGCAATGGAGGGTTAAGTGACTTGCCCAAGGTCACAAAGATTGTTGTGGGAGAAGTGGGATCTGTACCTTGGCTTCTCTGTTCTCAACCTGCTGCTATAAACCACTAGGCAACTACTCCACTCGTACATACTGCACGTGTGGAAAACATTTATTTATTTAAAAGAACTTGTTGCCTGCACGCTCCATACTTTGGGGCGGGTTACAATAAAACATTCATAATAAAAGAGACATATTAATCGAGAAAAGACAAACTAAAAGCCATATATGCTGCACATTGTAATAAAAAAAAAAACAATAACTGGCCAGGACCGGGGAACTTGCAGGGCATAACAGATGTTACATTCTAGGGACATCTTGATATGCTTGTCTAAATAGATAGCTTTTCAAAACTTTCTTGACATCCTTAATGCTGGACATTAATCTAATGGACAGAGATATCAAGTTCCAAATAGTCGGATCTTCAATTGAGAAAGCTCGGTCTTGTGTGATTGCCAATCTGGTAAGTCCTGGAGATGGTTCTTCAAGCAAGCACTGCCATGTGGCCTGTGTCCGATTCCCAGACCTTACCCCAGTCGATGGCTGGGGTAAGGTCAGGTCGGTGCCATTTTGGAGAATGGCGCTGACTGGGATGGGTGCAAGGATGCACCCGCTTTCATTTTGGGGAGAGACAGGGGGTGGGTGGGGTTGTGAGCATTAGGGGGGGCCAGGGTGGAGAGCTTAGACTTGGGGGACGCTGCCATATGCATTGAATTTTTTATTTTTATTTTTGGGGGAGTCTGAACCGTTTCAACTTGCAGCCCCAGGTTGAAATAGGGGCCAGCACTGACCCCTGCTCAAACTCCCTGTTTGGCCATGAGTTTTTATTTTATTTTTTTATGGCACTTTAAATGTGCAGCAGGAGCCTCAGGACGCACATCTAACGCTTCCCTGGGAGGTGCTGTTATTTTATCGCAGCTGACCACCTTCTTGGTTAGCCACAATAAAATATTAGCATCACATTGCTTGTTAATGACCCTCTTTGCATACATTTGCATTATTCATGCATGCAAATCACATGCAACGAAGGTCATTGGTAATAGGGGAGGGTATCTGGGTGGTGAGATGCAAAATATCGTGCAATATACTCAATACAATGCACGTTAGAGCCCTAACGCAGCTTGATGCTTTGTACCTCTACCTGTTTGTAGAGGCTTGAATGAGTTTTCTTTTGGGGAATACAGAAACTGGCAACTCTGCATGGCTCTTAGAGAAAAGCAGGCTGGAAAAATAGTAAAACAAATTTATTCCTTCCTGCAGGAGGAGGTATTTTGATCTCCATTACAGGAAAGTAATTGAAGCGGCACAAGCACCACTGAGTTTAAATACTGGAAATGGAAAATCAGTGGCGTTTCCTTTTATGAGAAGTTCTTGCCACTGGGAGCATAATCTGAGGACGAGGAATTATTTCTTGACCAAAACATAAAACTCTGCCACATTGCATAATAGGAAATAGCAAATGTTGCTTACCTGATGTAACAGGTGTTCTCACAGGACAGCAGGATGTTAGTCCTCACAAATGGGTGACATCGAGGATGGAGCCCACCACGGAAAACTTCTGTCAAAGTTTAAACAGAACTTTGACTGGCCCCTACTGGGCATGCCCAGCAAGGCACTGACCCTGCAGCCAGCAGGGGTCTCCCTTCAGTCTGATGTTCAAAGCTACAGGCAGTGCCTAGAAAGTAAAAACAAAACAAACCCAACACCGCGGGGTGGCGGGCGGGTTTCGTGAGGACTAACATCCTGCTGTCCTGTGAGAACACCTGTTACATCAGGTAAGCAACATTTGCTTTCTCACAGGACAAGCAGGATGGTTGTCCTCACAAATGGGTGAGTACCGAGCTGAGGATGTCCTGACTTGCACCAAATGCACCCAACGACGTGCAACAGGCACTACAACTGGGGTGGAATTTGGTAAAGGGCATCCGCACCCTACCGGGAAGGTGGAAGGGTGTTGGTACATCACGTTGGAAAAAGGTTACGCAAGACAGATTGGCCGAAGATGGAGTCCTGTCTTCCAGCTTTGTCCAAACAATAGTGGGCTGCAAAGGTATGGAGAGAACTCCAGGTTGCAGCCTTGCAGATGTCAGGAAGCGGCACCGATCGAAGGTGTGCCACTGACGTAGCCATGGCCCTCACAGAGTGTGCTTTGACACGGTCTTGAAAAGGGATGCCCGCTTGCTCATAGCAGAAAGCAATGCAGTCCGCCAACCAGGAGGAAAGAGCCTGCTTACCCACAGGTTGTCCTAACTTGTTAGGATGGAAAGAGACGAATAATTGAGTGCTCTTCCTGTGAGAAACTGTACGGTCTAGGTAAAAGGCTAGAGCCCGTTTACAGTCTAGGGTATGCAGGGTCTGTTCTCCAGAGTTGGAGTGGGGCCTGGGAAAAAAGATAGGTAGTATGATGGATTGATTAATATGAAACTCAGAAACTACCTTAGGTAAAAATTTAGGGTGAGTGCGGAGTACCGCCCGGTCCTGCAGGAGCTTAGTGTAAGGCGGATAGGTAACTAGGGCCTGTAATTCACTAACCCTGCGAGCTGAAGTGATAGTCAAAAGGAATAACACTTTCCATGTGAGATACTTTAACTCACAGGAGTGCAGAGGTTCGAAAGGAGGTTTCATTAGACGACCAAGAACCAGATTAAGGTCCCAGGATGGGGCCGGAGGCCGTAAGGGTGGCTTCAGATGGAGCAAGCCTTTAAGAAAACGTGTTACTAGGGGTTGTACTGAAATAGGGACACCCTGTACACCTTTATGGAAGGCGGCTACCGCACTGACATGCATCCTAATGGAAGAGGTTTTAAGACCTGATTCAGAGAGATGCCATAAATAGTCCAAGAATTTGGAGATTGGACAGGAAAGGGGATCAAGGGACTGAGAAGTGCACCATGATGTGTACCTTTTCCATTTGTATGAGTAAGACTTTCTTGTGGAAGGCTTTCGTGAAGCTATCAGGACTCGAGAAACGGAATCTGAAAGGTTGAAAGGCTGAAGGACTAACCTTTCAACATCCATGCCGTCAGGGACAAGGCTTGGAGGTTGGGATGGAGGAGGCATCCGTCGTTTTGAGTGAGCAGATGCGGGTCCTTTCCCAGAGGAATGTGCCTGCGGATGGAGAGATCCTGGAGTATTGGAAACCATACTTGGCGTGGCCAGTAAGGTGCTATCAGGATCATGGTTCCTCCGTCCTGGCGTAGCTTCACGAGAGTCTTTGACACAAGAGGAAGTGGAGGGAATGCGTAGAGCAGACCGGTTGTCCACTTGAGGGAGAATGCATCCCTCGGCCGAGAGTGCTGGCTCCGAATGAGAGAGCAGTAATCGTCCACTTTGTGGTTCTGAGGGGACGCAAAGAGGTCTATGCGGGGAGAACCCCACTTGTGAAACAGAGAGGTCGCTACCAGAGGATCGAGTGACCACTCGTGCGGTTGGAAGACACGGCTCAGCTGGTCTGCCAATACATTGTCTACTCCCGGCAGGTAAGTGGCCCTGAGGTACATGGAGTGGGAGAGGGCTTCCGCCCAGATCTGCGCAGCTTCCTGACACAGAAGGAAGGAGCCTGTGCCTCCCTGCTTGTTTATGTACCACATGGCCACTTGGTTGTCCGTCTGGATTAAGATTATCTGATGAAAGAGATGATCTTTGAAAGTACGGAGCGCATAGCGGATTGCTCGAAGTTCCAGGAAATTGATCTGGTGTTCGGCTTCCTCGTTGGACCATAACCCTTGGGTTTGAAAGTTGTCCACATGGGCTCCCCAACCGATGTGAGAAGCGTCGGTGGTTAGGATTACTTGCGGATCCGGTGGAAGAAAGGGTAAGCCCTGAAGGAGGTTGACCTGAGTCGTCCACCAGGTTAAGGATAGGCGCAGCGCTTGTGTGACTGTGACTATGGAGGACAGAGGCTGAAAAGCTTGAATCCATTGGTGTCGTAGAGTCCATTGTGTTACTCTCATGGCTAGTCGGGTCATGGGAGTGACTTGAACCGAGGATGCCATGTGTCCTAGGAGAATGAGGAACTGGCGAGCCGTGGCCGTATCTTGAGACTGGAGCTGGTGAGCTAAGGACATGAGAGTTTGGACCCGTTGAAGCGGAAGGTAGGCCTTTGCCTGTAAGGTGTCCAAGTCTGCCCCAATGAAAGATAAGGTTTGAGATGGGACGAAGCAAGATTTCTCGTAATTGACAAGAAACCCTAAGGAAAGGAGTGTGTTGATTGTCAATTGTAGGGAGGACCGGGCAATCTGAGGGGTGGAGGCCCTGATTAGCCAATCGTCCAGATAGGGGTATACGTGGACACCTTCCTTCCTGAGGAATGCTGCTACAACTACGAGGCATTTGGTGAAGACTCGTGGAGCAGATGCCAGACCGAAAGGTAGTACTCGGTATTGGTAATGGTCGCGGCCTACTAGAAAACCGCAGATATTTGCGATGGGATTGTGTTATCGCAATATGGGTATAAGCGTCCTTGAGGTCGAGGGAGCATAGCCAATCCCCTCTTTGCAGCAGAGGGAGTAACGTGCCCAGGGTTACCATCTTGAACTTTTCTTTTTGAAGGTACTTGAGGGCCCGAAGGTCCAAAATTGGACGTAGCCCTCCTGACTTTTTTGGAATTAGGAAGTACCTGGAGTAAAATCCCTTGCCTCGTTGAGAGGGAGGGACAGGTTCTATAGCATTTGATTGCAAAAGAAGGGATACTTCCTGTTGTAATTGAGTCAAGTGGCTGGATAGACTCCATGCTTGAAGAGGCGGGGAGTCTGTCGGAAGAGTTATGAAATTGAGGTGGTAACCCTGTGCGATAATTGCCAGCACCCACTGGTCTGAGGTAATCCGTATCCAATGCTGCAAAAAGTGGCACAGACGACCCCCTACAGGGATGTGGGGGAGTGGGATATGGCATGTGCTCCGTATCGGGAAGTCAAAGGCCTGCTGCAGGCCCGGGAGGTGGGGCTACAGCAGGTCTTTGTTTCCGAGGTTGGCGTAGCTGAGGTCTGGTGGAGGATCGAGCCGGACGAGGCCTAGTCGACGGAGGGTAATAACGACGTGGCCGAAAGAATGACTTTTTAGAGTCCTTCTTAGGTGGTGGTTTGGAGGATACTTCAGATGGAACAGACGAAAGTTGTTTCAACGTCTCGTGGTGATCCTTCAATTCCGCCACAATCTGTTGAATCTGTTCTCCGAACAGATTGTCCCCCAAGCAGGGTAAATCGGCTAGACGATCCTGGACCTCTGGGCGAAGGTTGGATGATTTTAACCAAGCCCAACGTCTGGCTGAGATGGCAGTAGCTGAGACTTTCGTGGAAGCATCGAAGATATCGTAGGCCGTTCTGATCTCGTGCTTCCCAGCTTCAAATCCTTTGTGAAGGAGGGCTTGAAGCTGTGGCTGGTATTGGTCCGGTAATGTGTCAGCGTAGTCCTGCATCTGTTTAAGGATAGCTCTGTTGTATTGAGTCATATAAAGTTGGTATGAAGCTATGCGAGATATCAACATAGCCCCATGATATACTTTCCTGCCCACACTATCAAGGAATTTGTTGTCCTTGATAGGGGGAGTGGAAGAGTGTGGTTTTAGGCGCTTGGCCTTCTTTTGCGCAGACTCAACTACAACAGAGCGATGATCCAGTTGAGACTTCTGAAATCCTGGTGCTGACTGAACGAGGTATGTTGAGTCAGCTTTTTTATTAACTGGTGACACAGATGAAGGTGATTCCCAGTTTTTCTTTAAAAGATCCAGAAATACCTGGTGAATGGGGATGGAAGCGATGATTTTTGGGGCATCCAGAAATTGGAGCAGCTCCATCATTTGGTGCCTGTCATCGGTCTCAGATTGCAGCTGAAAAGGCACAATTTCTGACATCTCCTTTACAAAATTTATAAAGGAGAGATCTTCAGGAGGAGATCGTTTTCTACTCTCTGTAGGAGATGGTGGGGATGGTAAATCTGTATCTGAAGATGTATCATCACCCCAGGTATCATAAGGATCATGTAGGGCTTGCAGTCCTGAAGGACCTGGTAGAGGATCCAAAGGCATCGATGGAATCGGTGCTGCAAGCGGAACTGTGAACGGCATCGAGGGCTTCGGGGGTACCGATGGAATCGGTGCCGATCTTGGAATCGATGGAGCCGAAGGATAAATCGGTGGAAAGGTATGTGAAGGCACCGATGGAACGACACCGGACGGGGGAATCCGGAACGGTGTTTCTCCTGTCGATGAATGTCCTTCCGGAGATGATGGTGTAGTCGGTGCTACTGGAATCACCGATGGAAGGGCGCGCATGAGTGCCTCCATACGATTTAGTATCGGTGCCAACGCTTCCACTAGAGGCTCGGTGGTCGGTTCCCTCCTCGGTGGCAGAGTCGGTGCTGAGGTCGGTGCCTGAGGCGGTGCCGGAATCGGTGCCGGAGGCGGTGCCGGTGGAGGCTGGAATCTTCGCATCGCATTCTCGATGGCCTCCTGGACCAGCCGGTCCAGTTCTGCCCGGAGACCAGGGGTAACCATACCCGGCTCGACGGGAGAGGGAGGCTGAGGCAGGGCCGGAAGTACCACCGTAACCGGTGGGATCACGGCCCCCGCACCCCGGGAGGGTGAGGGTTTCCTCGGTGCCTGCGAACGAGACGTGGACGGTGCCAGGTCTGACCGAGGCTTTTTCGTCGGTGGCTCGGCCTGTTCAGAGGTCGATGGTTGTGGATCCTCGACGGGCCGAGACTTGTGCCGTCGATGGCGATGCTTATCCTTCCGATCTCCTCGCCCATCCGGGGAGGGGACAGGAGTCGACGGCCGAGAAGTCATCGGTGGAGGACGGTCACCGGAGGGTTGACGATGGTGGTGCAACTTCGACGGTGCCGGTTCCGATGACGTCGATGCTATCGATGGCGTTGGGGTGGGTGCATGGAAGAGGAGCCCCATCTTCTCCATCCTGGCTTTACGACCCTTAGGTGTCATTAGGGCACATTTAGTGCAAGTCAGGACATCATGCTCACTTCCCAAACATAGAACACAGACCCGATGGGGATCTGTGATTGACATAGTCCGGGTGCAATCCGGACAACGACGGAACCCCGTCGCCATGGCCTAGGGCCAAATTTAGCCGCGGGATTGGTAAGTGCCAACAGGCCTCTAGGGCCAAAATCGACGGCAGTCGATGAAAATCGGTAAAAAACTTACCGGCTTTCGCGGAGGTGACAAAAATTTGTCGAAGGGAGACCCCTGAGGGGCAAATTTTCTTCGGAAAGAAAAAAACCAAATTCCTGTCAGGAACGTGGTAAGAGAGCTCCTTTCACCGCGTGGCAACTGCTGCGCGGAAAAAAGAAGACTGAAGGGAGACCCCTGCTGGCTGCAGGGTCAGTGCCTTGCTGGGCATGCCCAGTAGGGGCCAGTCAAAGTTCTGTTTAAACTTTGACAGAAGTTTTCCGTGGTGGGCTCCATCCTCGATGTCACCCATTTGTGAGGACAACCATCCTGCTTGTCCTGTGAGAAACAAGCAATCTGTTCAATTGAAAAAGGACAAAAGATCTCAGAAAGGAAGAATGGATGACTCTCTTGGGGGTAACTTGCATGGAGCAGCAGTTACAACCCCTAATCAGAAGGCATGGGGGGGTAACCTGCACAGAGCGGCAGTTATGATCTTAGAAACTTTGCTGGATGGGCCTGTTTAGACTTTATCTGCTCCTATTTCCCATCCAGAGTCACTGCACAAATCCCATGGTATTGATCCTTTCCAAAGAGAACTGGGTCCTACCTTTATTTTGAAATGTTTCCAACACTATATGAAGGATCACTCTCCTGTATCCATTAAAATATCACTGGCAGGTTAGGACGGAAATTCCTGGAGCCATTCCAGTGGGCGCAGCTAGGCTTTCAAAGATTTTAGTTATTTGGGGAGGGGGGGGGGGGGGGGGAGAAGGGAGAGCCTTTTTTTTTTTTTAAATAAATCCATCAATTGAAAATCTAAAGTATTTTCTTATTTTTGAAAGTCAAACTTAGAATAATTTTAAATCCCTCACCGCAGACACTGTGCTAAGGCCGGATCTGAAGGCTAGAGGGAGGTTTATGGCTGGCAGGGACTACCACAGCAGCAGCTGCAACCAATCCCCTCTACCCCCTCCTCGAAACAGGACATGGATTATATGGCAGAGTGGACAAACCGTGCAAAGACCCTGCTGGGTGTCCAATGTATACAGGTTAGATTGAGCTCAGGTACATTCAATGAAGATTATTCATTGGGAGATCTTGAAAACCTGATTGGCTGTGATGTCAGCAGAACAGATTTGGGAAGGCTTGAATAAAGACATTTTACTACAGATTACTTAATGTTGCTAGATTGTCCTGCAAGTCTTGTTTTCCTCTTGGCAATGGTTTCTAAAATATGAACACTTGCCTGCGTTCTGTTGGAGTAGGAGGTGACTGAGGGGCCGATGCAATATCAAGCGTGAGAAAACACGCGTCCAAACTGGGCACACGCACACATCCACCTCTCCAGGGCGCCTGATGCAACAGGCAAATGAGCTGCCCTGTATCCCTAGCGCGTCCATGGCATCGGGCGCCCAGGAGATATGGCTGTGCGCGGGTTAGGAAAATGGACGCTCGTAAAGTGAGCGTCCATTTTCCTAACCTGATTGCCATCAAGATTTATTTTTCATACAGTAATTTCTGCTTTAAAATGAGCCATTGACACAAGACAATACCAGCTCCAGAGCTGGCGTTAATTCCCCTATGAGGAAGGACTAAAGAGGTTAGGATTTTTCAGCTTGGAGAAGAGACGGCCGAGGGGAGATATGATAGAGGTGTTTAAAATTATGAGAGGTCTAGAACGGGTAGATGTGAATCAGTTATTTACTCTTTCAGATAATAGAAAGACTAGGGGGCACTCCATGAAGTTAGCATGTAGCACATTTAAAACTAATTGGAGAAAGTTCTTTTTCACTCAACGCACAATTAAACTCTGGAATTTGTTGCCATAGGATGTGGTTAGTGCAGTTAGTGGAGCTGGGTTTAAAAAAGGATTGGATAAGTTCTTGGAGGAGAAGTCCATTACCTGCTATTAATTAAATTGACTTAGAGAATAGCCACTGCTATTACTAGCAACAATAACATGGAATAGACTTAGTTTTTGGGTACTTGCCAGGTTCTTATGGCCTGGATTGGCCTCTGTTGGAAACAGGATGCTGGGCTTAATGGACCCTTGGTCTGACCCAGTATGACATGTTCTTATCTTCTTATGTAAAACATGCGTGTCAGGTGTACGGTGATGTTTCTGCATCGTCGGCAATAGCTAACAGCCTCATTTATATGGTATTTACATGTGATGAGTGCTATTAGCTACGAGCGCGTTTGGAACTGCGTTTTGGATGCACTAATCCCCTTTTTGCATCCGGTGTTCTCCTAGCGCATCCAGAAAGTGCGTCAATCATGGGCTAGCCTGAGCACAAGATATTGCATCGGTCCCTCAGAGAGACAGCTGTGAAAACGCTCTTCGTTTGAGTGTACAGGCCCAAAGTAAAGGGCTTCATATGTGCGTAACATTTTTAAATTAAAGTTATTTTCTTTTGACTTTTTATTTCCTTTTGGTGAGGAGGGGAGTGCCACATACCCCGCGGAGAAGGGGAGCATCATCCGGAAGAATCTAAATCTCTTCTCGCATGCAGATCAGCCTCCAAATCCCTGATTGCAAATACTTTTCGGTTACAAAACGGTTTTCTCAAAAGAAGGTATAGGTTTTTGTGTCTTATCAATCAACAGCCCCCAGTCAACTTGATGGGGACAATTTTTAAGCAGCCGGTGTAGTTGCAAGCCTCACCGGGGGTTGTTAACACATGCAATATTCTCCCAAATTTTCTATGGATAATTTCCCCTTTTGAAAATCTGCAGGAAGTTTGCGCATTAAAACCATCCATGCACCTTGCTCCTGTTTTGTTTTTTTTTTGAGTGTGTGCGGACAGTTGTGAAGAGGAAAACGTGGTGGGTCCTTTTCAAAGCGCCAAGCACAAGTCCTGTTTTCTTCCCCTGAGGTAAAGCCTCCTCCTTATGATCCGGCTAAATGTACGGAGGCCATGGAAGCCCAGACGTCCCCTCTGCTCGGGCTGGGGAGGAAAGGTTTCAGACAGGACAATCTGGGCCCCACCGTGAACACTGCCAGGTAAGAACACTTTAAGTAAACAAATAGGAGCACTCATCTTTTTTTTTTTTTTTTTTTTTTTTTTTTTTTAACACGCCTAAAACGCTTTGAAAAATTCCCTCTGTACGTTCAGGTATTGGTTCGTCTCCTTTAAGCCACAACGCCCCCTCCCCCCACCTGCTCTCTGATGCATACATTAAAATTAATAGGCACCAACCTAGTTCTCCTCCAGAATGTGTTTTTCCATAAGTAAAAAGCCAGAAGGTTTGATTGCTGCCTGAAAACTTTCTCTAAAAGATCTAAATTTCTTCAAAACTTGATTAATAAAACATTTGATTTGTGCCATGGGTAGAAACTTCACAGACAAAACACAAGGTCTCAAGTTGAGTCAACAAGCTATAAAGGCTTGCAAAGCATCCCCCTCTCTCTCTCTCTATATATATATATATATATGTATGTATATATTTTTCAGTCCAGATGTGCTGGCTGTCAATCAAACTGAAGGTTACATAAGGCGCAGATCTTATAAATAAGCTGCCGTGAAGCTTTTGGTGTCTTCCAGTCGCATCGATGAAAGAACCCTTCCATTCCTGCAATCACACTGCTTGTATAGAAATGATAAAAGCACCCGGTGCGTTCACTCAAATAATTGGTTTGGTTGATTTTGGCCACAGCCTCAAAATCTCGTACAAACACCACCACTCTGCATCGGATGACATCTGCTTGCCTCCAACTTAAAGGAATACCCTTTGTTTGTTGCTCCTAATATTTTTTTCAGTATTAATTCCAACTCCCAACTGTCTATTTCTTTTCCAGAAAAATAGCCTCAGTTTCTCTCGGCATCTGTAAACCTGTCTATCACCGCCAGCAGCGTGGAGTCCCTCTCGGTCTTTTCTTACATTTGTGCATTCTCTCTTGAGGTTAGCTGTGCAAAACTGAACCCATCTGCCAAATATCACTCAAGGAAGGCCTTATACGGTGAAAGGATGCAGACGTCATGTCTGTGCACAAAGGGAACGGTAATTGATGGCTCTAAAGAGGGAAACAAGGTGAGGCAGGGCTTGGGATGCAGCGGAGAGCTGAATCTTGAACCTCAGTGACACTTCCCATCTCTCCCCCTCCTCCCCTTTCAACCCAGCATCTCTCTCTCTTCCCATGTCCAACCACAGAGCCTTGCAATAAGTTCAACAACAACCCAGCTGCTTGTCAAATCTCTCATCGCAGACCTGACAGCATGAGTGTCTGTTTCTCCACTTGAACTTTTAGCCACTCACTCATGCACCCAGGTCCAGCACTTTAAGCCCATGCTGCTGGCATGTTTGAGCGTTTAAACCACCACCTGACCGGGTCTGTCCGTCTGTCTGTCAGTTTGCACAGTGGACCTAGAAGGCAAGATGTTCAGACAGCAGCCATGCCAGTATTGGGAGGTATTGAAATGTGACACCAAGGACAGAATTAACCAGCAGTCAGGTCAGCCTTGCAGGCTGTTAGTGCAGTAATAACCGGGCGTGCTAGTGGAAGTTATGCCGATCAGGTAGCCAGATCTCTCTGGCAGACCCCACAAGGGACTTAGGAGGCCAGATGTTCACACAACAGCTAAGCTGATATTGGTAGCTATTTAGTTTATTGTTAAAGTTTTGTAACTGGATATGGTAAGGGAGGGATACTGGGTGTGAACTAAGATGGGTTATAAGATGGAAAAAACTATCGTAGATAAGGGGAAACCACATAGGTGGTCACATTTTTATGAACTGGAAACTGGGATATAAACGAACAGTGAGGACAGGAATAACGGGGCAGACAACCTACTATGTTACTATGTAAATGAACATCATTTCCCAGTCATCCGAGGCCATTTCTGAATCTGCTTTGAGTACTCATGCTTTCCTGCATTCCTCACAGAGGGTACTGTCTATGGACTGAAATAAAAACCACAGCAGAGAGTACTCTACAAACACGGAACTTATTGCTAACTGCATCCAGAAACTCTGATTTCTCCCTGATGACATAGCCAGGACTGATTTTTTGGGTGGGCACAAGGTTAACATGAGTGGGCTGTAGGCAGTTGCATTCTTATTGATAAATAATGCCATATACTGCACCCTACAATGGCTTTCTAACTAGTTTGCAATAGCCATCATGCATCATTCGTGAAACTTTAAAACATTCTATCCCAATTATTTAAAGCACCTACCAGTATTAAAAATTCCTTATTAATCTGTATTAATTTACTTTATATTTATTGCAGTTTATGAATGCACAAGTATGTCATGTAAAAACAAAGAAATCAAACAATCAGATCCAATCAATCATGTAATAAACAAACGTTAATGTATTCTTTCATGAATCCTCTTTGCCAAAAATCAGAAATCATCATGACTATAATAGAATAGCATTAATCATCAGAACAGGTGCAGAGTAGAGCTAGGACCATTCATATTACAACCAACATGAAAAAAAATATATTAAAATTCTGGTGTCACCGCAGCAAAAAATATCAATCCACTGCTAAACATTTTGTGAAGTAACACAAACTCCCGCAAAAAAAAACAAAAAACAAGACGTCTAGAACCTTGCCATACCCTACAGTCACAGCACTGATTCTCAGTACTCAAATAACAGTAACCTTATGAAAAAGCAGCAATTCAATACTACACCAGGCCCTAGCACATTAATGCACCACATACTGGAATAACAGAACAAGCTGGACTGCCACAGAGAAACTACACGCTAGCAGAAATACTGCACTTCAGTCACACACAGGTAAAACAGAGACCTACCCTTACCTAATATAGAAATAAGAGACTACAAATTAGAAACAGAAACATGCAGACAAAACCAAAATAAAAAATCTGAGAAACTTAACTCTGAAAAGTGGAACACTGAAGAAAGAGCAAAACACAAAAATATAAGAAATGCACATTGCCAAAGGTGGCATATTCCAATCGCTAAAATCTCAATAGATAGATAGATAGATATAGATTTTTTTTTTTTACCTTTGTTGTCTGATCTTTGTTTTTTCTAATCAGTTGGTCTCGGTCTCTTTTTCCCCACTTTTCCCTTGTCGGTCATTTCCTAATTCCTTTTCAGGGTCTCTCTTCTTTTTCGGTTTCTTCTCAACTGTCTGCTTCCCTTCCTCCATCACACACACAGGCTCATGCTTTCGCTAACAGACTCCCTCACACACAAGCTCTCACTCTCACATTCTCTACACATACACACACACACACACAAGCTCTCATTCTAACATACTCTATCATACACACACACAAGCTCTCACTCTCACATACTCCATCACAAACACAATTCTCTCATTCTCTCTCTCACCCCCTCCCAGGCTCCCATTCTCACACACATAGATGCACACCCAGGCTCCCACTATTATACATACACAAACACACACCCAGGCTCCCATTATTATACACTGACGGATGTACACTCAGGCTCCCATTCTCACCCCTCACACATATACACCTCCAGGCTTCCATTCTCACCCACATACACACCCAGGCTCTCAATCTATTCCATACACAGATACCCAGGCTTCCATTCTCACTCACACATATACACCCAGACTCCCATTCTCACCCACATAAACACATTCAAGCTTCCATTCTCACCCCTACACACACAGGGCCTTTTCATTTGGCACAGTCAAACTCCTACTTCCGCAGCCGCGGGGATGGGATCCCACAATGGCACTGCTGCTCCAGCCCTCTTCTTCACCATTGCAGGGATGGGATCCCGTGATGGTATTGCTCCAACAGGCCTTTTCTTGTGTCAGACTGCCCTGGTCGGGTGGGCCTGAGCCCAAAGTGGAATGGACCTTGGCCCACTCCAGCCCATCTGTGGCTACACCACTGCTTCACAACCAAGGATGCTCTGTGCTGCATGGCTACCAAAACTCTACTCTTCAGAAGCCCACCAGTACGTAGTTATGAAATATTGATAATTGCTCCAACATAGCAAGCCTTGCTCAGAAATCAAAGGTTTTGGGATGATTAACTATCATGAGCAGAACCACAGTAATTTTCCCATGTGGTACAACTTGCGAATTAATACAAGTTATTAAATGTAGTCAAAATTTAACAGAACCACCATTTATCATAAATAAAGTAGAGAGACCTTCATATCAGAGTTAAAAACAGAACTTGTAGCATTGTAACTCTGCTTAACAGTCGCTCTCGCTGCTTTTCAAGCAAGTGAACATTGCAGATTCTTTAATGAAACTCAAATAAGATATGTTCCCCCTATTGTATGTTACTGAACCTATGCTAATTTTATTTGCAAATTTAAAACATTAAAAAAAAAAACTCAAAAAAGTTACTTTCTGGAGACCAAAGATTACAACACACGTCTGAGTTTTCGTGCGGCGAGAGCAACGGTTAAGCCGAGTTTCAATGCTACAAGCTCTGCTTTTACTCTGATTGATATGAAGGTCTCTTTACCTCATTTATGATAAATAGCGGTTCTGTTACATTATAATGTAACAGCTCCATTCTTTGGGTTCATTTGATCTAATTAAATTTAGTCACAGCCTGTTTTGCTTCCTTTGCTGTTGTGTTGCCTCTGTGCAACACTCTTGACTTTATTAGTATATCCTGAAATAATAGCTTCTCCTTCTAGGATTTAAGCTTCTAATATCAAGCACATTAAAAAAAAACAAAACACAACACAGAATCATGATGTTCAGCTTCCAAGCTGTCTCCAGTGCCAGCTGTTGTTTACACAGCAGAGAAGCAAACAAAAGAACAAAGCAGCTGTGAAAATAAAAAAACATTTTTAAAAATGCCTGCCAGGTTTATCTTTCTTCCGGAGGTCACGGGAGCTAATGTCTCAGGAATATCGGATTCCGTCTGGAACGGTGGCCCAGTTATTGTGACTTACGGTGGGAGTCACAGGAATCACTGGAGCAATTCTCCTTTAATTGCTTTCATGTCCCCTACAAATTAAGAGTAAGCTATTTATGCAAAACACGGCCCATGTGATCGATGTGCCACTGCTTCATCAAGAGAGAGATTTCAACAAGAGTTTTATTGATAGGAAAATAATTATTGTGGAACTTTATAGCACCAACCTCAAAGCACTTTACAACATTATCATTCGCCAAAAAGCACTGGAAAAACGGAGCATAGGGAAGAGGTAATGTAATTTGCCCAAGCCTACACAAAGTATGAATGGTAGAGAAGGGATTCAAAACCTGTAGTTCCTCACCTTTCCACCTCTGGCCACTAGACCCGGGATGGCAAGTTTGGGCCTGGAGTGCCACAACTGGGTCTGGTTGTCAGAAGTTCGGCGATGAATAGTCACAACATGCAGCCGCACTCGTTTGATCTAAGAATTTGGTTAATTTGCAGTTTGCCTATCCTGAAAATACAAAAAACCCAGGCCTGATGCAGCACTTAAAGACTGGCGTTCGCTGCACTAGACTGCACTTCCTTCCTCTTCTTCCATGTGGAGCTAAAGGAGCAATTTTCAAAGTGTTTCCACTTTGCTGTGAAGGTGGCAGGTGCATTGTACCTACAGGCTGAGCTCCAGATATCAAAAGGAGAGACGCACGTTCTTTCCCTTCGGAACTTACGGCAGAGGCAAAATAGCCATGGACTTTTCTGCCTGCTTTTTGCGGAGGTGGCGGTGTAAGGTAAATAACGCATGTTATTTACAACCCCACCTCCATATGACTTTGACCTCTATTAAGGATTTACAAACCAACTCGACAGCTTCGCTCAATGGACAAATGTATCCTTGAGGTACCCTCAATAAAAACTGCACATCTGGACTTAACTCGCAAAAGAGCTTTCTCAGTCGCAGGCCCAACTCTTTGGAACTCCGTTTAACATCAAACACAAAAGAATTTTTAAAAACTACTAAAAACTTATCTTTTTACATCAGCCTACAAGATTAGTTAACAGATTTATATTCACACTTCTTTTAAAGATATCATTTCTTATTAGCATATTTTGACACTGTAAACTAATGTATTTTAACATTTGCTTGTAATGTTTTTACTATGTATGTCATACATGTAAACCGCTTAGATGGTCAGATCCCTGCCCTATTTTGTGGCATATAAAAACGTATAAATAAATAAGATAACTCTCTGGGGCAGATTTTCAAAGGGGTATGCGCGTAAGATACGCGCGTACCCCCCGAAAACCTGCCCCAAGCTTCCCCTGCATGCGCCGAGCCTATGTTGAATAGGCTCAGCAGCACACGCAAGTCCCGGGACGCGCGTAAGTCCTGGGGCTTTCCTGGGGGAGCGTGTCGCGGCAACACGTCATCTGGAGGCAGGGCCGTGGGCGTGGTTCCGGCCTGGGGGCATTTTGGGGGCGTGGCCGAGGCCTCAGAAACTGCTCCCGGGCCGGGGAATCGTGCACCGGGCGGCTGGCTGGCGCGCGCGAGTTACGCCTGCCTGAGGCGTAACAATCTCGGAGCAGTCTCGGAGGGAACAGAGGCAGGCTACGCGGCTCGGCGCACAGGCTGCCGATTTTGCACAGCCTTGCGCGCACCGACCCCGGATTTTAAAGGATTCGTGTGGCTATGCGCTTATCTATTAAAATCCGGCGTACTCTTCTTTGCGCCTGGTGTGCGAACAAAAGTACGCGCGGGCGTACTTTTTTAAAAATCTACCCCTCTGTGCATTATTTTATTTATTTAGAGACTTTTATATGCCGTCATTCTAACTTATAATCATAACTGTTTACAATCCCGCCCAAAACACCCCCCCCCCCCAGGAATGTTTCCCCCTAAATTTGGCTTAAAGTGTATACATTGAGAGATACTGCCCAGGCTTTTAGCTGTAATTGATGGAGGGCAGTCTCAGATAGAAAACTTCTGCGCATAAATCGCTATTTATCCATATCAATGATTTAAACAATTGTCCTCAAAAGTGAAAGCTTTCTTTATTAACCCAGCAGGCCAACAAGGATAGATGGGGCTAACAATTTTATGAAGGGAGAAGCCTTAAGAGTCATAAAAGTCAACATGAGATGACAACGAGATGTAGGCAGCAAATTTAATCACCACTTCTGTCTTTTCAGACTTCAGTCTGCCTTGGGTATAGCAAAAAAAAAAAAACCTCATTGCTGTGCCTAGTGCAATGTCACCCCTCTCTTGAAGAGCAAGACAATTTTAATCGCAGACACCCAAGTCCTATTTCCTTAGATAAGATCTAGCACCAGTCGCCCTATTCCTGATAAAAGTAGACATTTTGCTAAGAGGCACTCTCTGGTTTGCTCCTATCTTCTGCAATCTGTCCCGAAGAGGGAAGTTCTTTTGAATGTTCCCTAATGTTCTACAGGATGCAACAGAGGAGCTAACGACAGTACAGTAGCATATTGCAAAGATTAATGAAATAAAAAGAATTTGACATTTGCACTCTTAGGATGATGGAAAGTAAACCTTTTCCTTCAACTAAATTACCCACCACATAATTCTTCCCAAGGCAATAGCTGAAGTTCAAAGATTATTGTTAATGAAAATCTAGCTTTTATGAAACACATCTGTATTTGTATAATAGAAAAAAAAATAATATAGAGTGAAAAAAGAAATTAAATTGTCCAGAAAGTTAGTAGGGAAATACAGAAAAAAGTGCATTAAGACATTGGGAATAATAAGTACTATAATATAAGTCCACAATATAGATTTATTTTTCAGATTTTAATTTTCCTATAGGTTCCTCAAAAATGAGCCTATAATGACAAATGTAAAATAAATGTGCAATTGTTAACCAAATATTCCCTGACTAGTCCCCCAGGATGTTGAGCTATTACCCACTTTTCTAATTGGATGCTGCCTGAGGCCTCAGCACAGAGCCCAGTTCTATTCATCATGCACCACTCCCTATAAATCAAGTCTTTTCACACCTACTTATTCTGTCATCCAGGTAGGGAGGTTACCTTCCTGTTTTTGATTGGGAGTGATCAGTTATTACATAACTACCAACCTTTCAGGTGAATTTTAAAAAGAGTTACACATGTAAATGTAACATTCTACAGCAGGACCACATCTATGGAATTCCTTACCACCTGATCTCAGACTGGAACCATGTTTACTAACTTTTAGAAAAAGGCTTAAGACTTGGTTATTTAAACAAGCCTTTCCAGAGTCTAACTGATTCACCACAACAACAATAACTATTAAGAAAACCATCAAGACAGCTTTCAGCACAATGTAAATAATTTTACTGTAAAATTAGTGAAAAGTTACTCCTACTCTTGTTTCTTTCCTCCCCCAGTTCTAGCAACCCTGTTTTATTGTAACTTTTGTTCCTTTCCACTTGTTAAATGCTTACGGTTATTTACACCCCCCGTTACATGTAAACTGGCATGATATGATTGTATCATGAATGCCAGTATAGAAAAGCTCTAAATAAATAAATAAATAAATAAATAAATACTATTGTAGCAATTTTAAAAAGCCATTTACACGTGTAAAGTGCACTTATACACTTGAATATCTTATGGATAATTCAATTACATATATTGTAGTAATTTTCAAAAATCCACTTATATGAGTAAAGTGCATTTATTCATCTAAAACCCAATTTTAAGCGTGTAAATGCTTTTGAAAAATCAGATCCTTTATCTATATGTTGGGCAATGGATTTTTCAATCTCTGTGCTACTTGGTGACCCTATAGTATCTTTACTCCAGAATTAACTCAACACAGCATATTGACAAAAATTACACACAGCATACATAATAGCAACTTCTGGCATAATATAATAAGGTAGCTCTATTTTCCCTTTTAAAAAAAATCTCATTGAACAGTGTACACCTAAGTCAGCCTTGTTGCAAGACTAACCAGCACCCGAGGTAGTCCAAGGTTGGGGGATTACCCTATGATGACATAAACTCTTGCATGCTTGCCAGGCTATAGTTAACTACTACTGCTCCTGTAGAGGCAGCTGCAACATGATGCATGATGCACTGGTGACTCACCCTCTTATAAGGCATGTTGGCATCCTTCCAGTGGCTCATTCCTTCCGAGAGCCTTAATCAAGATGGCCTCCAAGAGAAGTACCATAAGCACAATAATAGCAGAACAGTTAATAAGCCTAGGCATTTTAGCAAATTTTTTGCCTAATCCCTCAGGATTTAATATAGTTTCAAGTAATTTGTGTCCATCAAACAGTTTGATGTAGTGGGCTCTTGAACCTTCAGATTCATACCTGTATGTCTCATTTTGACAGAGAGATGGACACAAATTACTTGAAACTATATTAAATCAAGAGATGGTGATGGGGCCTACACCCTTGTCTTAATTCAATAATGAGTAATCAAATACAGTGAGGTTCCAAATTAGATCAGTAAGGCTACTTATAACTTTGTTATTGCCATCAGTAATACATTTTATATTACATAAGTAATTAACCTTTGTGATTTACTAGAACTCAATGATTTGAGCAACCTCCTCTTTGGGCCTGGCCCCTAATATTAAGGAACACTAGTCCCTGAGAAGCAGTTTGACATTCATATATCTTGGGAAATACTCTGAAGAATATTCATTAAGGAACTACCTTTGGAACTGTTGGGCCAGCTCTAGTAAGGCCTTCTCTAGATCCCACCATGGGACATGCAGCTGCTTTGCTGGCCCCTCTTGAGAACCCTCTTATCTGGGAGAGAAGCCTTACAGGCAAAGGTTTGTAAATGCGGGGAGATCTGGCCTTCACTTGCTTCTACCGCTTGGATGGGGCCTCCTTACCCTGCAGGTCATAAAATGCCACCTCCACAAAATAGGACTAACGGGAGGTCCATTTCAAGGACCTCAGGAGGACAAGGGTGGCAGCTGCCCACCATGGTGCAGAGGCAAAAATTATGTATGCCCAATAATAATGTATATAAAATCACTCCGATGGACCCAGTTTCTTATTATGAGGATTTGAAATAAAAATAAATAAAAGCTGCAGCCATGTCATGCTTTAAAAACAGTTTCCTTGTTCTTCATATGAGCCCAGTTCTTAGAGGGAATACCTCAATGGAGGTTGAGAGGAATGAGTGTTGCATCTGTCGGTCTCAGACGGCTTCGACCTCTGTGCCTCACATTTCTTCTTTCTCTCTCTCCTCAAGCCTTGGGAAGATGGCTGCTGCCGCATCTTCATGCTGCTCTCTCTGGTGTCCCCGGATCGGCAAAAGCAATAGTGTTCGCCATGAATTTCCTGAGGGCCTCCTAGGGTGCGCGCGTGCAAGCCACCCACATTTATATCCACGTCATGGTGGGAACCTCGGGGGGCGTCCCCTCCGAGTGACGTCATCACATCCTGGTATTTAGCCTGCCCTTCGCTTGCTAACAAACTGAAGGGCCGAGCGGAGCGCACTGTTAACCCTCTATTGGACGCGCGTTTTCGACGCGCTAGCGTTACCCCTTATTCAGTAAGGGGCCGAAAACGCGCGTCCAATCCCCCGAACCTAATAGCGCCTGCAACATGCAAATGCATGTTGATGGCCCTATTAGGTATTCCCACGCGATTCAGAAAACAAAATGTGCAGCCAAGCCGAACATTTTGCTTTCAGAAATTAGCGCCTACCCAAAGGTAGGCGCTAATTTCTTCGGGCACCGGTAAAGTGCACAGAAAAGCAGTAAAAACTGCTTTTCTGTGCACCCTCCGACTTAATATCATGGCAATATTAAGTCTGAGGTCCCGAAAGTTTCCAAAAGTAAAAAAAAAGATTTGAAGTCGGCCCGCCGCTGTTGGGTCGAAAACCGGACGCTCGAGAACTGACGCTGGCAAAATTGAGCGTCGGCTGTCAAACCCGCTGACAGCCGCCGCTCCAGTCCAAACAGAGGCGCTAGAGTCCCTAGCACCTCCTTTTGCCTGTTTTTACCGCTGGGCCTCATTTGAATAGAGAATCGCGTGCACAGGAGAGTGGCCTGTTCGCCTGCTCTCCCGCAGACTTTACTGTATCGGCCCATGAGTTAGCCAACATTGGATTGGAATGCCTCTGGTCTAAGCTGCTCTGCCGCTTCCCAGCTGCCGCTGGAAGCCCTCTCTTCCCTTCAGGGTAATTCTTCACTAACCTGGGTACCCGCTCCTCTGGGGCCCTTCTGCTCTATTTCAGGTACCTATCTTGGGACACCGGGTACTCGCTCCTCGAGGGCCTGCTCTCCCTAATCTGGTGCTTGCCACTGAACTACTTCTGCCTGCTGGGACCTTCAACTATACAGAGCTTCTGCTTCAGAGAGTACTAACCCTTCAGTCTGTCTCACCTTCAGCTTCAGCGCTCTGTGCTCACATCCGGGACCTGTCCCTGCTACGCCGCGCTGCCTATCACCTACTCGAGTGTGAGACGGATCTCCTCTGCTGAGGACCCCTGGACTACTTCACTGGATCACCTTCACTGCTGCTCGCTCCCCGGACAGTACCATCGAGCTGTACAATAAATACAACTTCTCTGTGTCTGCGTGTATAGAGTCTAGCCTAGTACTGCGGTTCCTCACGGGGCTCCTCTCCGTGGGAATGGCCATCATTGCAGTACCCAAGAATCCACTCCAAAACCTAAAAACAATTACAATGAGGGGGGATAAGGGAGGGATGGGGGCCAGGCCCATGGGGTGCAGTTGAGCAGGGTTGTACAGAAAAACCTACTTTACTGTGCATTGCTACTGTCGGAGAATTTGTTAAACAGATACCTGTGATAGCTCTATTCTAACACGTTGACAGGCTGTTCACACTACTGAATATGCATGCCGTGATTCTGCATTTTGCTTCAACATTGCATGCTCTTTGCTGAAGCATACGTTTAGGGGAATTTTAAAACCCCGACGTGTGCCAAAACTGGGAGATACGCGCACAGGTTGGGCCAGCACGCACCGAGCAGATTTTAAAAGCCGCCGGAGTACGCGTATTTCTTCCACTGCACGCACAAATACGTTTACAAAAAGGGGCGGGGCCTGGGAATGTTGGGACCTGGCTAAGAGACGAGCACATGAATAGTTATGAGCATTGGAGCGAGGCGGGGTCCCCTGCCACGTAACTTTACTTCTAAAACAAAAACATTTAGGCAAGTCAGCGAGGTTTTAAGGGATAGGGCTAACAGGGGGGGAGGGAGGCTATTAAACCAGGGGGGTTTAGAAGTCCTATTCCTTAACTGGGTGAACTGGGAATGAACTGGGAAAACGGTGAATGGCCTCAGTGTAAAATTTCCCCAGTTATGCGGTAGATAAGGGATTTGGGCAACATGCATGCGTCCATTTAAAATAGAGCGCACATGTACACACATCCAAGCAATTTTATAACATGCATGCATATAGGCTCATGTGTTATAAAATCATCATGCCCCTTGGTGCAGGCCGATGAACACACGGACATGTGCGCCCGCGCGCCGCTTTCAAGGTTATCGTCCCTGAGCGTTACTTCAGGAATGCAAAAATGGGGGGCAAACCAGCTCCATGGCTCCTAGATCAGGCTTGGGTGCCCAATGCTCTAGAGGCAGCATTCACAGGCTCCAGGAAGAAGAGCCTCCCAGCCATCATTCAAGATCCAACCCTACGGACTCACTCAAAAGCGTGTCTGCACTGGGTTCCAGAGGGAAGGATGGTCAGAGGACCCTTCCTGCAACAGCTGGGCTAGATGAAACAGGATGCTATAAACAAGGGGAAATCAGTAGAGGAAGAACCATGATATCGTAGAAGCAATAGGGAAGGTTCTGAATGAGCTGGAAACTGCTGTGCATAAATACAAGTCATACATTTTCTTTGTGTATAGTTTGAAGAACATAAAAAAACAGAAAAAGGTGATTTTTCTTTTTCAATTAATTATGTGGTAAATACTGCATATGACATTGTGATTCCCAGACAGCTAGAACTAATACCAGGCTAACTGTTATTGCAAACTGTAGGGGTAATTGTATAAGGCCTCACATAATGGTATTCACAGACTTTACCAAAGATTTTCAAACTGAAGATATGGGTATAAGTTTGATTGGAAAATTCACAGGTAAAGGGCCAGGCATGGACAGAGATTAACCTGCAGAGAGTTATACCTCTTTGGAGGGTGTAACTTACTTGCTAAAAGCTGTGGGTCAAGGCAGGAAGATAACGTGTTTGTCTTGGGCTGGCACGCGTCGGGTGCATTTTAAGAAACATCAGAGTACGCACGCGTCTCCTGGTTTGTGCACAAATCAAAAAGTTAAAAAAGGGATGGACGTGGGCGTTCTGGGAAGTTACCTTGAAATGTGCCCGTAATTATTTATACTACTGTCCACCTGGCCAAAATGGCCAGACAGATGAGGAAATGCTAAGAGAAATCAGGGAAGCAAACCCATTTGGCAGTGCAATAATAATGGGAGATTTCCATTACCCCAATATTGACTGGGTAAATGTAACATCAGGACAAGCTAGAGACAAAGTTCCTGGATGTAATAAATGATTGCTTCATGGAGCAATTGGTTCAGGAACCAACAAGAGGGGGAGCTATTTTAGATTTAATTCTTAGTGGAATTCAGGATTTGGTGAGAGAGGTAACGGTGGTGGGGCCACTAGTTCAAATTTGAACTAGACTGGAAATCTATAGCTCTAATACTACATTTTCAAAAGGGAAACTTTGAAAAAATGAGGAAAATAGAAAAAACTGAAAGGTGCAGCTGCAAAGGTTAAAAGTGTACAACAGGTGTGGACATTGTTTAAAAATTCAATCTTAGAAATGCAGTCCAGATGTATTCCACGCATTAAGAAAGGTGGAAGGAAGGCAAAACGATTACCAGCATGGTTAAAAGGTGAGGTGAAAGAGGCTATTTTAGCCAAAAAACATCCTTCAAAAATTAGAAGAAGGATCCATCTGAAGAAAACAGGAAAAAACATAAGCATTGTCAAGTTAAGTGTAAAACATTGATAAGGCAGGCTAAGAGAGAATTTGGAATGAAGTTGGCCGTAGAGGCAAAAACTCATAATAAAAACTTTTAAAAATATATCCAAAGCAAGAAAACTGTGAGGGAGTTGGTTGGACCATTAGATGACAGAGGGGTTAAAGGGGCTCTTAGGGAAGATAAGGCCGTTGCAGAAAGACTAAATGAATTATTTGCTTCTGTGTTTACTAATGAAGATGTTAGGGAGATACCAGTTCCGGAGAAGGTTTTCAACAGTGATGAGTCAGACGAACTAAACCAAATCACTGTGAACCTGGAAGATGTAGTAGGCCAGATTGACAAACTAAAGAGTAGTAAATCACCTGGACTGGCAGATATGCATCCCACAGTTCTGAAGAAACTCAAAAATGAAATTTCAGATCTATTAGTTAAAATTTGTAACCCAACATTAAAATCATCCATTGCACCTGAAGGCTTGAGGGTGGCCAATGTAACCCCAATATTTAAAAAGGGCTCCAGGGGTGATCCAGGAAACTATAGGCCAGTGTGCTTGACTTCGGTGCCGGGAAAAATAGTGGAAACAAACTATTCTAAAGTTCAAAATCAAAGAGCATATAGAAAGACATGGTTTAACGGAACACAGTCAACATGGATTTACCCAAGGGAAGTCTTGCCTCACAAATCTGATTCATTCTTTTGAAGGGATTAATAAAATTGTGGTTAAAAGTAAACTGGTAGATGTAGTGTATTTGGATTTTCAGAAGGCGTTTGACAAAGTCCCTCATGAGAGACTTCTAAGAAAACTAAAAAGTCATGGGATAGGAGATGATGTCCTTTTGTGGATTACAAACTGGTTAAAAAGACAGGAAACGGAGAGTAGGATTAAATGGACAATTTTCTCAGTGTAAGGGAGTAGGCAGTGGAGTGCCTCAGGGATCTGTTCTTGGAAAGGAAAGGAATATGATTAGTGAGGTAAACAAATTTTCAGATGATACAAAATTATTCAGAGTAGTTAAATCACAAGCAGGTTGTGATAAATTGCAGGAGGACTTTGCGAGACTGGAAGAATGGGCATCCAAATGGCAGATGAAATTTAATTTGCACAAATACAAGGTTTTGCATATAGGGAAAAATAACCCATGCTGTAGTTACACGATATTAGGTTCCATATTAGGAGTTACCACCTAGGAAAAAGATCAAGGCATCATAGTAGATAATACATTGAAATCGTCGGCTCAGTGTGCTGTGGATGGAGCGGAGCGGGGCTGGAGGTGGCCAGTGCCGCTGTACAAGGGAAGGGAATCCTGGCATGCGCAAAAAAGCAAACAGAATGTTAGGAATTATTAGGAAGGGAATGGTGAATAAAACGGAAAATGTCATAATGCCTCTATAATCGCTCCATGGTGAGAGTGCACCTTGAGTACTGTGTACAGTTCTGGTCACTGCATCTCAAAAAAGATATAGTTGCACTGGAGAAGGTACAGTGACCAAAATGATAAATGGGATGGAACAGCTCCTCTATGAGGAAAGGTTGAAGAGGTTAGGGCTGATCTGCTGGGAGAAGAGACTGCTGAGGTCTTTAAAATCATGAGAGATCTAGAACGGGTAGATGTGAATCGGTTATTTACTCTTTCGAATAATAAAAGGACTAGGGGGGCCTCCATGAAGTTAGCAAGTAGCACTAATCAAAGAAAATTCTTTTTTCACTTAACGCACAATTAAGCTCTGGAAGTTGTTGCCAGAGGATGTGGTTAGTGCAGTTAGTGTGGCTGGGTTTTAAAAAGGTTTGGATAAGTTCTTGGAGGAGAAGTCCATTACCTGCTATTAATCAAGTTGACTTTGGGGTAGATTTTAAATCGGACCCGCGCGTACCATGGTTTACGTGCGGGGCCGGGCCTTGTGCACACCGGGCCAGGCCTTGTGCACACCGGGCCAGGTTTCAAACGGGCCCAGCCACGCGCGGAAACCCCGGTATGCAATTAAGTGCTGGGGCCTGTAAAGGGGGCAAGAAGGGGCAGTCCGGGGGATGGGACTGGAGGTGGCCGGTACAGCGAACAATTGCCGCTCTACCAGGGAAGGGAATCCTGGCATGCGCAAGTTGCTACTGTTCCGTTGGAGAAGGCTGCGATGCGTCACCACATGAAACTTGCATAATACCCCACCTTGCGCGTGCCACACACATGGATTACAAAATCTGGCGTGCACGGCCCAATGATTTTATAACGTGCGCGTGCCCGCATGCACAGGTTATAAAATCAAGCACGTCCATGTGTGCGCACATGTATTAAAATCTACTCCTAAGGGAATAGCCATTACTATCACTGGCATCAGTAGCATGGGGGATCTACTTAGTGTTTGGGTACTTGCCAGGTACTTGTAGCCTGGATTGGCCACTGTTGGAAACAGGATGCTGGGCTTGATGGACCCTTGGTCTGACGCAGTATGGCATTTTCTTATGCTCTTATGTGCATGCACAAGCAAACACCAGGATCCCCTACTTTGTAACTTTACTTCTGCTATGGATGTCGTGTAAATTTTAAAATATAAAAATCGGGGCTAGTCAATGGGGTTTGAAGGGTCAGGGCTAATAGGGTAAAAAGGAGGAAGGTTAGACGGGTTAGGAAGTCGGAAGCCTTTACCTGAGTGAACTGGGAATGAACTGGGGAAGCTGGTAAGTGTGTTGGCGCACGTATTGAATAAAATCCCCCACTTACGCAGCAGAGCCAGCATTTGCATGCATAAGCGTGCATCCATACAAAATTGCGTGCACATATATGCACATACAGCGGATTTTATATCATACATACATATATGTGTGTATAATATAAAACGGCCGCATCCATTCGCGCGAGCCGCCAAACGTGCATACATGTACGCTCAGGCAGCTGTTTAAAGTTAATGTCTAATACGGTAACTTTCAAACCAATGAGTGGATGCACGTGTGAATCAGCTGGTACCCAGGGATGCGGCTATTTTACCAGTTCATCCAGTTAACAGCTAGATCCTCCAACTCCCCCGGTTTGATAACCTACACTCTCCCCAGTTACCCCAGACCCTTTACACCCCTCAGAAATTGCTTGATCCTTTTATTTCATTATTTATACTTCATCCATAGCAGAAGTAAAGTTACGCAGCAGGGGAGCTCGGTACGTGCTGGGGGGTGTAAGCATTTACACAGGTATCTCTTGGCCAGGGCCTGAAATGCCTACATCTCGCCCAAACCACGTCCTTTCCCTTTTTGAAAATGTTTGAGATGACCATGCCACGGCATTTACAGGCGTATCCGGGCACTTTTTAAAATATGGTTGGCGAGTGCGAGCTTGGCTTATTTGCACATCCCCTGATTGATGCATGTGCTGGGCTTTTAAAATTCACCTTTTAGAGAATAACTTTCAAACAACTCCATGCAATAGCACATACATGCTCAAATGAGCGCACAGGGATCTGTGATATATTTTATAACCCGTGCTTAGCCGGTACGGCATTTTATAAAATACGTATATCTTTACCCCAGAACATATTTATGTGTAAATACATTCAATGAATTGAAAATGAGTATTTCAATGCATTGAGCATGCACTCTTCTCCTATCAATTTAAAAAATATTCACATGTATATTTTACCTGCAAAAATAAAGTAGGACTTGCTCACATAAAACCCAATTTACGCATGTAAGTCGGTATATTTTAAAACACACACGCCTAATTGAAATGACCAATTTGTTTGATTCCTCCACCATTTCCTTCTCCAAGTCATCGACTCCTGTTTCTTCAGCCTGAACTTCTTCCAGCCACCCAGACGCTCCTCCTACCATAAACAAGTCTGATACCAATTTCACAAGATAATTAGCAAGTGTAAAATTATGCAAGTTACCAAATATATCCCAGAATGCCCCTTTTTCCATGTGTATGTGTGTGCAAAACGTGACGTATATGCATACTTTTGATGATTATAAAATACTGAGTATATGCTACTTACACGCATATATGCTAATTTTTTTGATCATAACTCTTTGAAAATTCACCCCAGAATCTTTAAAATCAAAAAGTATGCAAGTACCGACTCTGCCCCAACTTTACTCCCACCCCAGAATGCCTCTGCTTGGTTTGCACAAAAATATGAGCAAAAACAAGTTACGTGCATACTTTTATATGAACAGAACCCCGGCTGATTTTGTAACAGTGATTGACACCCACGAAAGCTTAACTCTAGTCTCATCTTTAGCCATCGGAAGTGGTTGTTGAACATTTTTGTTTATATTAAGGAACAAAGCCAACCGAGGAAACGATAAATAGGGTACTTTGACTTCCTATCATATTATATATTTTTTAATTGCTTTTATATTCAATACACCAAGCACATACTTGAAACAGGAAAACACAAATGTACATCAAGAAAATATTTTCTCATAAACAAAAATCTAACACTGTGGCAAAAATACAAAATTAAAGCCCTCGACAAGTTGAGATCAATCCAAAAGAAATGGCTCATTGAACAGATACCAGCCCCACAGGCAAGTAGAAAAAGGGAAAATAGAATAGGAGAGAGAGAGAGACCAGCCATCTTATTAATTCAGAACCATCACTTAACCTAAGCCAGTGCCAAGATCTTTCCTTACAGTCTATCCCAGTAACTCCCAGTGCCAAGATCTTTCCTTACAGTCTATCCCGGTAAGTATTTCAAGGTTCATTATTGGTGAGCTGTTGTATTCACCACATTATATGTAGATATAAGTGTACAGATCGAGAGAAAGGGTGTGCACACCTTTTACATTACTCAGTTTTTCCCTAGGTCTTCTAGAAATTCATATACTGGGAAGATATATACCACTAAATGTTCAATGTAAACCGCTAAATGAAGCGATAGTTACGGTTCCTTAGCGATAGTTATGGTTCCTTGTAAACCGGGGTGATATGTATACTATACAGGAACCCCGGTATATAAAATCTTTAAATAAATAAATAAATAAATAAATAAATAAGATTATAATGATGACATCAGGCACCCTGAATTCAAACAGTAGATACTGACAGTGTCTCATTATCATCAAATATATTGCATGAACACTAGTATGTATATGCACAATATCATTAGCGATGCTTTTACCAATACAGCACAAAATGTCTTTAAGCCCATTTGGTGTATTTACAGAAGTAAAAGTGCATAATGTCAAGTGATATTAGCATGGTAACACTGAAGTGAAGCTGGACTGTTTGGGTTTTAAGCAGGGATATGAATCCACTTTTAATCTTTAAGGTACCAGTTCTGACCACTTCCTTATTATAACACACACACATTATTGCTTTTACTTTCATCCAATCTTGCTGCCAACCAACAGTAATTGGTTTTTTCCCCTCTCATTTAAAACCGTATTCCTATACACGGTCCTCGATGCACACCCATCCGGTCTGGTTTTCAGGATATCCAAATGCATATGCATGAGTGACTTGCACATATGCTGCCTCCACTGCATGTAAATCTCTCTCATTCATATATTCATTGGGGATATTCTGCAAAGCCCAACTGGGTGGGGGTTCTCCAAGGATTGGGTTGAGTATCACCTCATTAAATAAAACTCAGCCTGTTTTATGTTACGTTCATAATTACTCGAGGAATGACTACAAAAAAAAATCTTAAATATGGACAGAGCTATAAAGAAGAAAAAACAGGACTCCTTAATTTTCAGGAAGGTTAGAATGGCTACGCCATGGAAGATTCTCCTGAAGGGGGCTTAGTTTTATTTTTAAGAAAATTATAAAACTGCTCAGGGTCATATAAAACGTAAGACTTGGAAATCTGAATAAAAACTTGGGTGCCAGTCTGATTTCCCTCACATCTCAGGTCCAAATGTTTTCAGGAGATCATATTAAGTAAGTTACAGTTAGCCGGATAACTTGTCCCATACATTCAGCTGGATAAACATCCCGCTGAATATACGTGCTTGAATTTATCCAGTTACAGACAGCCAGATAATTTACAAACCTAACCAGCTATGTTTGAATATAGCCATTTAAGTTTTTAAGTTATTCACCCTTGTGTGCTGGATAATTTGCTACTGGATATCTTTAAAGAATAATATCCGGATAAATAGCACTTTGAAATGAAAGAAAACGGGGCCTGTGGCCAGATTTCCTCCATACCCCCACTAAATTGCACAAATACCCTATCGGATCTTACATCCCCACCCCCACCCCACATCCCACCTTAAATGCCTAAAATGTCCTGGGGTCTACTGCTGGACAAGCCCCTTCATCAGATTATAAAGTAATGATGCTGCTAGGGCCTTACCCCCCACCTCAATCTAAACTTTCTCCCTGCCACATTCCCCACTCTCCCAGACCCTCCCCTATCCCCTATAAATCCCCCAGGCCCTCCCCTAACCTCTATAAATCCCTGCTGGGAGTAGGGTCTGACTTATCTGCTAAACTTTAGCCAGATGAGGTGCTGAAAATCCCAAACCAAGTTATCCATTTAAATGGCTTTTAATATCTAATTTGTGTTCTTTTAGTCATGTCCATTTAGACCCAAATTTTCTGGCCTAAGAATTAATACAGACAACAAAACAGCTTAAGGACCCAGTTCCAACACACAAGAAACCATCAATGTGGCTGTCTCCATAATTGTTTGTCCCAAATCTCTCTCATGACAAAATGCATTTCATGGTCTGAGTGTTCGGCTTCCAACGTTCCAAAGCATCCCTTTGTTTAGCCTTAGCAAAAGAAAGATAATCAAGGCAAAAGTGCTTCTTTAGTGATCTACAGTGTGTAACAAACAATGCTTAAAGAATTGTGCTGGGTGATACATTTACATGGGGAAATTAATTAACAAAAGAGAAAACTGAGAATATTTCCACACTCAAAATACAATCCAGCAAAATAGGAGTGCAGAAAAAGTGACAGTTCTTACAAGTTAGTAATAGTTTGCTTCTTTGTTCAAGAAGAAACTCCAAAATCTTAAAAATACCCAAATGATACCGTGAAGATAGTCCCCCGACATGGACCCCGTGTTTCGCCAAAAAGGCTGCATCAGGAGGGACAGAAATCTTCAAAAGGTGATGATATTGTCCCTGTATAGGTCCCTGGTGAGACCTCACTTGGAATACTGTGTACAATTCTGGAGGCCGCACCTTCTAAAGGATATGAACAGGATGGAGTCAGTCCAGAGGGAGGCTACTAAAATGGTCAGTGGTCTGCGTTCTAAAGCATATGGGGATAGACTTAAAAGATCTAAACATGTACATCCTAGAGGAAAGGTGAGATATGATAGAGACATTCAAATATCTCAAAGGTTTCCATGCACAGGAGGCGAGCCTTTATCAATGGAAAGGAGGCTCTAGAATGAGGGGTCATGAGATAAGGATGAAAGGGGGTTGACTCAGGAGTAATCTTAGGAAATATTTCTTTACAGAGAGGCTGGTGGATGTGTGGAATCGCCTCCCAGTGGAAGTGGTGGAGACAAAAACAGTATTTGAATTCAAGAAAGCATGGGATAAATACA
Source organism: Rhinatrema bivittatum (assembly GCF_901001135.1). NCBI lineage: Eukaryota > Metazoa > Chordata > Amphibia > Gymnophiona > Rhinatrematidae > Rhinatrema > Rhinatrema bivittatum. The sequence goes on from NC_042625.1 coordinate 27,734,237, forward strand.
GAGGATCTCTATAATTCCTTTCACTTCCTTAAATGTAGACGAGACCCCTAGGTTTCCACTAGATGGCCCTAGATCCCTGCCCTTGAATTTAGCCAGCTAGACGGGAGATACTATTCTTTACAGCACCTCCTCCTGAGGCTAGCTAGGTGGTATATTCCCATTCCTGAAAGGGGGGTGGAATCTAAGGTATAGTTGAGGCAGTGTAGATTTGATTTTAATGAAGGCAGAAGATTTTGGTGTGCTCTCCAAGTTTAGACCCCTTGCCTAGATAACAAAGGGAGAGGCAGTGCCCGCCCAGTCTTTGTGATAAAGACTGGAGGGATGAAAGGAACATAGTTTTTGTCCTTTTGGCTGAGTTTTGAGATGTTTTTTGTATCTCAGACCTGTACCTTCTGGGAGACAAACCCCTCTCCAGGAGTGCAGGAGAAATCTGTATACCTCTTTGCCCCATCAGGAGGAGGATGCAGAGACCACAATCAGATTCCAGTATTTTTTCTCTAATATTACCCACCTACTTGGAAGGAATATTTTTTCTGCCTCCTTCCTTGCCCAGATCCAGAAGTTAAGATCTACTTCCAAAACAGACCCTTCCTCCAGAAAAGTGCCCTGATGTGTCAGAGCTGAAGAGGAGGAAGACACCTGGAATTTCCACCCCGGGATGCAGGACAGCATCCAGGCGGAAGATCGGGACTTGCAACGTGGATCTCAGGTACCGTGAGCGCCAGGGACCCTACCCACTGCTAAGCAATGTTGGGATACCTATCTCAATGCTCCACACGGAGGGACCCTTGCATGGGAAGAGATACTCTGAAATCATGGACTCTCTGACCATCTTTAAAAACCTGGATGTATTAGGAAGTTATATACACATCTTGATTGCCTTACTACCAACCACAGTAAAATATTATTTGAACACCCATTCAGCAAGTCTCACTTGGTCTGTACCAGTGCCTGCCCCAAAAAGCCGGGACAAAGCACACATGCACCTGCCCTGGGCCTTAAAAGTTATCCTCTCCCCCAAAAGAAAGATCCCACCCCTGGGGGCCAAAAAACATGGAAGAGAGAATGAGGATGGAGCCCTCATATACAAATTTGTTTATGGACCCTCAGGATACAGCATATTCCGGAAAAAATGAATTGGACGAATGGGAAAACTAGATGGCCCATATGGTCTTTTTCTGCCATCATGTTTCTATGATCCTGCTATATTCTGTGGTATTTTTATTTTTATTTTTTTTTTAACTACAGTACCAGCCCGATAGGTTTTCTTGCTGTATAAGAAAGGAGCTGTTTGAAGGACTGCAGTTTTGTACTGTATGAAGCCTGGGATGATGTTTAGCTGGGTAGGCTGAAAACATTCATACCCTATAATTCTGCATATTGATGCTGCATGTAATGAAACTGTGTAACATTGTGTTTCTCAGCAGACAGGCACCTATGTCAAGCGATAGCAAAGAAAAGATTGTGCAGAAGAGTATATGTTTGCAGAGCTGAAAGGTTTCAATAATTCCAGTACTGTATAAAGTAGGGAAGCTCAAACCATGTGATTAGCCTTCCTGGAGAAGCTCAAACATACACAAGGGGAAGAAGCATGATTTAAGAAAGTTTTGATGTTAGAAAAATGATTGCCATGAATGCAAATTCTTCAGCTTCCAGAGAACACAGTGGTAAAGCAAGCTGTGATTTTGATTAATAGTCTAAGTATCTACAATGGGGGTTTGTACAGCTCTGCTGTAGTAGAACTGTAGATTGCCTTATCAGGAGTTTGAATACCAAGGAACAAGACATTGAAATGAAGCGAATCAGAGCCTCTGGTCTTGGACTCAAATGCTTCCTTCTCACACCTTTTGCTAACTGAACTTCAAAGGATTAGATTCCAAGGCCGGCTACCTCCCAACCCACTAAATTGCCCTCTACCTCCAGCTAAGCTTCATTTTTTTTCTTACTGTCCTGTTAAAACTGTTTGCACATGGGAGGAAAAATGAGGTAATGTATATCTGATGTGAAAGGTTGCCCTGGTATGGAAGATAACGTTTCTTGACAGGTTTGTGATAAATTACAGGAAAACTTTGTTAGACTGGAAAATTGGGCATCAGGTTAAATGCAAGCTGATGCATATAGGGAAAAATAACCCATGCTATAGTTACACAATGTTAGGTTCCATATTAGGAGCTACTACCCAAGAAAGAGATCTAGGCGTCATAGTGGATAACACATTGAAATCGTCGGTTCAGTGTGCTGCGGCAGTCAAAAAAGCAAACAGAATGTTGGGAATTATTAGAAAGGGAATGGTGAATAAAACGGAAAATGTCATAATGCCTCTGTATTGCTCCATGGTGAGACCGCATCTTGAATACTGTGTACAATTCTGGTCGCCGCAGCTCAAAAAAGATATAATTGCGATGGAGAAGGTACAGAGAAGGGTGACCAAAATGATAAAGTGGATGGAACAGCTCCCCTATGAGGAAAGATTAAAGAGGTCAGGGCTGTTCAGCTTGGAGAAGAGACGGCTGAGGGGGGGATATGATAGAGGTGTTTAAAATTATGAGAGGTCTAGAACAGGTAAATGTGAATCAATTATTTACTCTTTCGGATAATAGAAGGACTAGGGGGCACTCCATGAAGTTAGCATGTGGCACATTTAAAACTAATCGGAGAAAGTTCTTTTTCACTCAACACACAATTAAACTCTGGAATTTGTTGCCAGGGGATGTGCTTAGTGCAGTTAGTGCAGCTGGGTTTAAAAAAGGATTGGATAAGTTCTTGGAGAAGAAGTCCATTACCTGCTATTAATTAAGTTGACTTAGAAAACAGCCACTGCTATTACTAGCATCAGTACAAAAAGAGACATATCCACCCATGATTACAATAATAATTTATGGGACCATCATATAATCCCCTTGCTTTATTATCTTTTAGAGCCTTACGTTAAGCTCTATCGATAGATAAGAGGGATAGACTTTTAATCATTGGTCCAATTTTTTGAATATTTTTTAAAGCTTTTTTACGAAAAAATTATAAGTATTAAAAAAGTGCACTACTTCCCCGTTTGTTTGAAGTTAAACGGGGATGTAGTGCACTTTTTTAATACTTATAATTTTTTTGTAAAAATGCTTTAAAATATATTCAAAAAATTGGACCAATGATTAAAAGTGTGCCCCTCTTATCTATCGATAGAGCATAACGTAAGGCTCTAAAAGATAATAAAGCAAGGGGATTATATGATGGTCCCATAAATTATTATTGTAATCATGGGTGGATGTGTCTTTTTTTGTATTGGTTATTACATCATATTGCCCTTTAAGGCTTTTTCTATATTATATTACTAGCATCAGTAGCATGGGAAAGGTTTAGTTTTTGGGTACTTGCCAGGTTCTCATGGCCTGGATTGGCCATTGTTGGAAACGGGATGCTGGGCTTGATGGACCCTTGGTCTGACCCAGTATGGCAAGCTCTTATGTACAGTAAAGATGTATGCTGGTGTTTTCAATCTGTATTCACAGTACTAGTTAGAGATGAGTATGGTTTTGAAAAATAGGCAGAGATGGATTTAGGGTTTTGGTGCCCCTAGACACTGTCGGTGCTGTCAGCCCCTGTGTTAAGATGATTTTAGGCAGTTAGCTAGATTTCCAGAAGACATTGTATGCGAAAGATGTGGTTAGCTTTGGATTAAAACAGGCCCAATAATTGATAAATGTGGATCAATATATGTATATTGCACATAGCTTAGCATAAGGAAGGCTTGAAACTTACTAGGCTGCATGATTCTAATGAGCTAAAAGATAGTCCGGTATACTCTGTTCTTTCTACATTTGTTATTCTAAGAGATAAGGCTGGTAAAGGCCTGTGTTTAAATCTTTTGGAAGTCAAGCACTGTGACAGGTAGTACCAGAATCTTTAATTGCCATAGTTTAACAAGCTCCAGCTGGCAAATGTCAGAGCAATGGGTACAAATCAAAATATGTAACTTGCAGACACTGGATTAAAGCCAGAGAGAATGAGATATAAGACGCGGCAAGTGACAACATTCTCTAAATGAGTCACAACACAGATAGCTTGGGCGTGGAATCTCCGGGCTCACAATCTTCCGTTCATAGAAAACATTGATTCGTAGATAAAAAGGCCTATCCGGGAAGTTGTAAAAATCTTTTCTTAGTCCTATCTTTTATTACTGCAATAACTGATTATCTTGATTAATCTATGTCATGCTTATTGCTGATTTTTGCTTTTTTATATTGTCTTTGCTGTTTATACAATTTTCCACCAATTATTCATTATATTATATTTCGTAAACTAAACCAAATTTTGCTTTTACCAGATTGTGTGTAGTTATTTTATCCACTCAGCCTAAGCTGTCACATTTGGCATCCACGTACAGAATATTATATATTACGTCACTGTAACACTATATTGGGAATGGTATTGGTAGAATACGTGTCCTTCTTGCTGTTAACACTGGGATCATGTGTAAGTCTAGCAATCCCGGTGACCAGGTTTCTGAAAGTGTGTCAGTCTCAATTGGTTACAAACAATTTAATGCTATGCTGGAAATTGTCAGGAACTGTTTGCGATCATGTCTCATGCTTTTGTGCGATTGTCAGTATACACCACACAGAGTGTGGCTGGCATACAGCATCGGGTTGAAGAACTGCTGTCTGCCCTAATCTCGGAGCAGGAATCTGTTGCAGATTCCGGACTCAAAGCTCAAAATCAGGTCACAGAGACCTGCAAATTTCTTTACTGAGGCTCCTTATTTTGTTGCTATAGAAGCAATTACCATTGATGAAGTTTTAGAACCTGAAAGGATACAGGGAGGTAAAGAGTTAACAGCAGAGAGAAAGAGAGGCAAGTGGGGGGTGCAGGACACTGGAAGAATCTTTCATAGGCAAATACAAACGGAGGAAAAAACTAATTTAAATTAATTGATTTGTTTAAATGTTATAAACATATTAAGAGAGAATTAAAAATGTGGGAGAATGAATTGATTTTTACAGTAAACAAATTTGAGAGTTCGGTAACTTGTCAGGATGACAATAGGTGATGTCTGCTCCCCCCCCCCCCCCCAATAGCTAGCATTGAATTAATGCTGAAACTTAATAAGTATGGTTCTGATGAAATAAGGTGTCATTGCTTTAAAAGCTGGGTAACTAGCATTGCCTATAGCTCTGATCTGGAAATAGAGAGAGAGAGCAGCTTGGCTTGTAATTGGGTGGACTCCATTTTATTTAGAAATGAATTGTTTGATTTTTTTTTCTTTTTTTGCACAACTGTGCATGGCTCTATACACAGTTTTATTTTTTGATGAGGAGAGAAGTAATCTGTCATGTTGTAAGCTGTTAACTTTTTTGGTATGTGAGATTTTATTTTTTACAGGTTAACAAGATTATGCCTGCTCTGCCAGATATAGAACCTGAAGATTTATTTCTCAATTATTCCTTTTCTCTTTTTTTTTTTAACAGATCTATTCTTTTAAATTCTTTTTGTTTAATTTTAAATCCAAATACTTTTTTTTACCTGAAATGTTTGATAACTATTGTATATCATTATGTGTTGTTTTGTGGGTCATTATAGATAAAGGCAGCAAAGTTTGATGAAGAAAATGCAATGAATGATTTTATGCGGACAGTTCAATGAAATAACTGTTATATGTCATAGTCTCTATATAATGTCTGAATAGATGAATCTTTGAATACTGTATGTTATCTTAAAGTAGAATGGGAGAATATAGGATTTAACATTATGCAGATAGTAACAGTATGTAGGGATTATTAGATATTTCTTTTATTACTTACCCCTAGATTTATCATTCTGCTACATTTACAGCAGAATGATGTGTCGCGAAAAAAAAGGGGTGGGGAGTGATAGTGGGCAGCCGGCCGCATCGCGGTGGTGCGGTTTCGCCCACCGCAGTGTGCATATGGGAAAAGCTGTAGTTATGTCCCACGGTGCTGCTGGCGATAATGTGAAAAACATTATTGCGATACCTGCAGATCACACAATAAATTAATTTGAATTTTTATGTTGATCTTATATCAGGCATTGCTCCATGGCACATGCATCTGACTTAATGATGACAGAGAGTGCAGTAGTATGAGAACTGAACAAACTATTTGTTATTTAAATCATCCTACTCTTTGCCACATAAGACATCTTGAATTCTTCATTTTATGAACTGAGATGCTTACAATTTATGCATATGCTTTGGCTTAATGTTTTCCTGATCTTTGGGGTTGGTCTTACCTAGATAATGTTTTTGTTTTATGAAGCAGTAGTCTATTTCCAAAAATATTTTTGAAAATAATTTATTTTTGAAAATACATTATTACAGTAGTCTATTTTCAAAAATAGACTACTGTAACGCGCTCCTCCTGGGCCTTCCAGCCGCCTCAACGAAACCACTTCAGATGCTGCAAAATGCCGCAGCAAGGATCCTTACTAACTCTCGGCGCAAAGACCACATCACACCAATCCTAAAAAACCTACATTGGCTACCTATCAACCACAGAATTATGTTCAAGACCTTATCCATCATCCACAAAAACATATATCACCGATCCACTCTACAACTCAAAATTCCTCTCAAACTTCATGTTTCCTCAAGACCGATCAGATCAACGTACAAAGGATCGCTCCATGCCCCACCAAATAAATCCACCACTCATACTTCCATCCTGAAACGAACCTTATCCACGGCCGGACCGTATTATTGGAATCTCCTTCCCCCGGAACTTCGACAGGAACATTGCCCGCTTTCTTTCAGAAAGAAATTAAAAACGTGGCTGTTCACCCAAGCCTTCCCTTAATGGACACCATACGAACAACACAGCTATGCAATCCATTCTCACATATCCCCTCCCTCCCCCTCCCTCACTCGCACCGGCAACTTTATAGACCTAAAGACTAATCTATTGTCTAAGCCTGTACATTCGTTTATTTGTTAAACTCCGTTATTTTAAATCTTAGTTATGTATAACTTATTAAACTAATTGTTTTGCTTTCGCTCTCTACTCTCCCATCCTGTAAACCCCTTGTTCTTTGTAACTTTATTTATTTATTCTCATAGTTAATTGGTTACCCCTTGTTTCAATGTAAACCGGTACGATAAGACACCAGTCTTGAGTATCGGTATATCAAAAGTATTTAAATAAATTTTAAATAAATAAAATATGTTTATGATACACTTAAGGCCTGATTTTTAAAAGCCAGCACGCGTGAAAACCTGGAGATACACATGTAGCTGGGCCGCATGCACACAATGCATATTTTTAAAGGCCCGCAGTCATGTGCATATCTCCCGGTATGTGCCAAAGACCACCTAGAAAAAAGGGGCGGGGTCTGGGCAGGACAGCAACATTAAGGCACTGTCTTGTTGCCACGTGTGCCGGGAATGCAGGACATGCGCAATTTACTGCTGTTCTGAAGAGAAGGTAAGCTACAGAACAAAAAAAAAAAAGAAAAGGTTAGTTAGGGGGTTTTAGGAAGTTCCCTCCCAGTCCTCTCATTTATTGGAGCAGACTCGGAGGGAAATGGGGAAAGGTCCTATCATGTCACTGCGAGCATGTACTAAATTTTTCCCACCTTGTGCGTGCACTGATATAAAATCTGGCACACGGGTAGTGGATTTTATAACATGTTCTTGTCGACATGCACATGTTATAAAATCGGCGTGTCCATTTGCACGCTCCAGGAATCATGCACACATGGACGCCCGTGTGCGGGTTTAAAAATCTACCCTTTAGCTGATACCCAATTACATATTTACTTGCAGATACTATTTAGATTCTCACCTAGATGATAAAGTCTGAATTGCTGCAGTTTTATTGGCCTTTAGTTGCTGTTCTGTGTTCCTAGAATATGCTGTCTGCCTGTCCATCCAATATTCAGATAGTACATTTTCTTTTTAGAGAGAACTAGGATAGATTTTTGAAACAGAGGTTTGTTTTTGTTTTTCACTTCTTACACCACTGGTAAGACCCAGGTCTTATCAACAAGCTTTGTAACAGTCCAAACTGCCACCAAAACAGCAAGGCCACCACTTGAACATCCATCTGTGTGTCAAAGTTAGAGAATTATAGCCCCATCATAATGCCTGTGATTTTTTTCTTGACAGAGTAGTACAGAGATTTGCCATTGCCTTCTGCACCTCCCAGTAGCTGGTCTTCCCTAGGTGTGTGCACTTGCATTTTTTTTATTTGTTTGTTTGTAGTTTATTTCATTTTGTTTATTTAAAACAAAACAATACAAATTTAAAATAAACACAAAACGAGACTGCCTTCCTCCCACTGACAAAAACCTAGCACCTCACATTACCAGGAAAAATAACATAGTAACATAACATAGTAATGATGGCAGAAAAAGACCAAATGGTCCATCCAGTCTGCCCAGCAAGCTCTTATGGAAGTAACTTCTGTTCCTTCTGGTTACCCCCAAGCCTTAAGTTATTTATTTATTTATTTATAATTTTTATATACCGACATTCTTACATTAAAATGCAAATCATACCGGTTTACATAAAACAGAAAAAGCAGGAAAAATATTTCCATAGTCAAATACAGAGAACATTAAGGGTTAAAAAAAGTTAAGGGTAGTAATACTACTAACAACATTTTTACGGGTGAACAGCCTTAATAATTTAGACAATGCTGCTTAAATGTGTTTTGCTTTTGAATTTGGCTGTAGAAGCAGTCCTGTGCTTTTTCTCTAATGACTGTATCTACTCTGGACCATAAAGGTCAAGGTCCAGTGTTGGCTATTGTATTAATCCAATTCCTCTTTCACCGCCATCGTTGAAGCAGAGAGCGATGTTGCAATTGCATCAAAAACATGAAAACTAATTGGTTAAGGGTAGTAACTGCTACTTCATTCAGGTTACCCCTATCCACCCTTTTCTTCATTTCCATGCTCTAGTCTTTAAAGATGCACAGTATTTAATCCATGCCTTTTTTAATTCATTTACTGTTTTTGTACTCACCACCTCTTCTGGAAGGGCATTCTAGGCATCCACCTCCGTGAAGAAATATTTCCTGATGTTGGCTCTGAGATGCCCTCCTGGTATTTCATTTCATGACTCCTAGTTCCACTGTCTGGTTTTCAATGGAAAAGGTTCAAAGTTCATGCATTATGAAACTCTTTCAAGTTTCTGAAGTTCTGTATCATATCTCCCCTACATCTTCTCTCCTCCAGGATATACATATTTAGATCTTTCATAAGTTTTCCGATACAGATCCCACACCATTTTGGTCACCCTTCTCTGGAAACCTCTATCCTGTCTCTATCCTTTTTGACATCCAGGCTCCAGAACTGAACACAGTTCTCCAGGTGTGGCCTCATCAAGGACCTGTACAAGGGCATCATCATCTCCTTTTTTATTACTGGATATTCCTCTCTACACAATCCAGCATTTTTCTAGTTTTAGTTATCGCCTTGTCATATTGCTTTGTTGCCTTCAGACCGCCAGACACTATCACCCCTAGGTTCCTCTCCCAGTCCATGCACATTAGATTTTCAGTCCCCATCACATTCAGCTCTTTTGGATTACCGCACCCTAGATGTATGACTCTGCACTCCTTGGCACTGAATCCCAGCTGCCAAGTATTTTACTACTCTTCAAGCTTTCTTAAATCACTTTTCATTCCCTCTGTTCCTTCAGGCAGGTCCACTCTGTTGCAAATCTTAGTATCAACCACAAATAGACAAATTTTACCTTCTATCCCTTCCACAATGTCACTCACCAAGATATTGAACAGAAACAGTCCAAATCTAATCCCTGTGGCACTCCACTAAACATCGCTCTCTCTTCAGAGTAGGCTCCATTTACCATAACACACTGTCTCCTTTCAGTCCACCAGTTTATAAACCACTCTACCACCTTGGCACCAACTCCCAAGCTTTTCATTTTATTCACTAGACTCCTAGCCACTAGCTACTAGCACTCTTCCTTGTTCCAAATGTCTAGTTCCCCAATCAAAACAATCAATCAGATTTGTCTGACAGGACTTTTCTCTGGTGAATCCATGCTGCTTCGGGAACCAGCAAACCACTGGGTTGTAGATAGTTAACTACCTTTTTCTTCAGCAGAGACTCCATTAATTTTCCCACCACCGAAGTGAGGCTAACTGGCCTGTAGTTTCCAGCCTTCTCTTGTGAAGTGAGACCACCACCACTCTTCTCCAGTCACGTGGCACCACTCCCAAATCCAGGCATCTATTGAATAGGTCTTTCATTGGACCCACCAGCACATCTCTGAGTTCCTTTAGTAGCCTGGGATGTACCTCCTCCGGCCCCATGGCCTTGCTCACTTTCAATTTTCCAAACTCTTTCCATACATTGTCTTCTGTAAACAGACTTTCGTTCACCTCACTCCCATCTACAGTCTTGTCAACCAGCAATGGTCCTTCTCCAGGGTCTTCTTTAGTGAAGTATTTGTTTAATATTTCTGCCATTTCTTTGTCTCTCTCCACATATTGCTCCCAGTCATCTTTAAATTTAACTATACCACTTCGAGCCTCCCTTCTTTCTCTGATATATCTGAAATGTTGTATCACCTCACTTTACCTCTTTGGCAATCCTTTTTTCCACTTGATCTTTTGCTTTCCTGATTTCTTTCTTTATCTCCCTCAGTTTCACCAGGTATTCTTCCCTGGATCTTTTATATTTCTTGAATGCTGTTCTTTTTGTCTGAATTTTTTCAGCCATCTCCTTTGAGAACTAGATCGGGGGTTTTTTCCTCTTACTTTTATTTACTTTTCTAACATATAGATTTTTTTGGCTGTGTAATAGCTCCTTTAAATTTGGCCCTCACTACCTCACCCGTTATCTCCTGATCTTCTAATTCTTTTTACAGGAACTTCCCCCATTTTGACAAAGTCCATATTTTTTAAATTCAAAACTGGGTCTTAATGTGCCTTCCCTGTATCTTATTTGTGATATCAAACCATAGGGCCGAATTTTCAAAAGGTTACACATGCCAGCCTGTTTTAAAAGGACCCGGCGATGTGCGTAAAGCCCCGGGCTGTGTGTAAGTCCTGAGGCTTACAAAGAGGGGCGGGAAGGGGGTGGGGTCAGGCTCCCAGCACAGCGGCCATATTTGCTGCTGCACCGGGGATTGCTCACGCCGGCAGTTGGCTGGCGCGCGCAACTTACTTCAGCCCCAAGGCTGAAGTAAGTTGCGCGCGAGTGATCTCGGAGGGAACGGGGGAAGGCTGTGCGGCTCGGTGCGCACAAGGTGCACAATCGTGCACCCCCTTACACGTGCCGATCCTGTATTTTATAACTTATGTGCGCCTGCAAGTTATAAAATCGGGTGTACATGTGGTCGCGCCGAGTAGTGCACACACATGTACGCCCGTGCGCAACCTTTTAAAATCTACCCCACATACCGTCTGATGATCACTGGTGCTCAGGTAAGCACCTAAATAGACAGAGTTATTATCCCTATTTATTAGTTCCTTTATAATAATATTTTTATATGTTTTTTAGGAACTGAAAATGTACTAGGTAAATAAAAATAAAATTAGAGAGCATTGGATCAAGTATCAAAGCCTCCCTCGTGGGTTCCATTACCGTTTGTTTGAGCAGAGGCCCCTTGAGGGGCATCCACTATCTCGCTACATCTTGCAGATTCCACAGAAGGGATTCTCCAATCCACATCCAGTAGATTTAAATCTTCATTGAGCAACACTTCTCCCTTCTTTCCCACATTTTGGATGTCTTCAACCAGATCTCTGTCCAGTTTTTTGTTTGAGTCGGAGGCCTATAAACCACACCGATGTAAACGGAAGCACCATCCTCTATTTATTTTTTAGGACAGCCCCTAATGCTTCTTCCCTACTCCATGACCCTTCCATTTCAGTTGCTTGGATATTGTTTTTGACATAAAAAGCTACCCCTCCCCTTTTTCTGTCCTCCCTGTCCTTCCTTATCAAGTTATGGCCCGAGATACCCGTATTCCAATTATGAGTCTCTGTGAACCAGGTCTCTGTAACAGCAATGATGTCCAAGTCTACCTCTGCCATCAGGGCCTGCAGGTCTGGGGTTTTATTGCCCAGACTATGAGCAGGGCAATAAAATAAAATAAAAACTGAAAATGAAAGTATATAATCCTTGCCCTAGTGTGAAAGATTTGCAAACTTTTTTTTAAATTGATAAATAAATAAATTATTTTGTCCTGTGTTATACAGATACAATCCCTAAGGATATGACACATCAATGTAAGGAGAATTAAATACTATTCTACTGGATTTTTTTCTGGGAGGCAGGAAGGGAGTTTGAAGGAAAAAAACATACGTGCACCATATATTAATATTTAAATGAGAATGGGGAAATTAAATGCAGCAATGTGATAAAAAAGGCCTCCGACAGCACTTTCTTAATAAAAACAATAAAATCTAGGGAAGATGGGAGTTATAAATGAGAATAGCGATAATATTCATTCTGTTCAAAAGAAAACATTTATATTTACTGCTTTTACTATTTTCAGATAAATTTACAGCCTGCAAACCTGCCTGAACGCTGAGCAAATAATTTTAATGTGCTTTTAGAAGCACAGAATTTAGGGAAAAGGAATTATGAAAAATGTATACTTTTTCTTACACCCAGATGATTTGTCAAAAGATCAAGGCACAAGATTTATCAAGCGCTGACAGCTATCGGAGAGCAGACGTTAGAGGCTCTCTTACTCTGAAGAATTATTGGCAAAACATTTGTATGCCAATTGCAGGCCATCAGTAGAAATAGGTAAAGTATATTTGCAGTGAAAACAAAAAAGAAAACAAAATCTAGGTGTTTCCCCTTGTTGGAAAAATCAGTTAATTCCATGATTTTATTCATTATTCAATGGAAAAAACTTTTGCCAAAACGTATAATTTTCCTTTTTTTTTTTTGGCCTAAATAGTTCTGAAATTTACCGCCAGGAATTCACAACTAACTGAGAACATTCCCACCAATCTTAATAGATCCTCCCACTGTTCCCCGTCTGGTGACTGCAATCCCGAGGCCAGGAGCCAGACACCAGGAGTTCTCCTTCTGGAACCCAGTGTCATGGGTTCTAAATTCGGCCAGCAGGTGACTTCCTCCCCCTGCAGCATCCCCCAGACAACCCCGGGGTGCGGAAGACCCAACAGGGACTGAAGTAGGCCGTCCTGTATCGCACTGCCACAGAGCCAGCCACAGGTATAAAATTTAACAAATGCACTCTTTTTGCTGCAAACTCCTTTTTTTTTTTTTTTTTACAAAAAAAAAAAAATGAAATCAGTGTAAAATGGCAGAACTGTTAAATCATGCCAATTTCCAGATTTTATATGGACAGGCTCCCATCAAAGTTGAAGGAAAAATATTTTTAGAAAGATTCTATGAAATGCTCGCAAAAATGTTAACAAAACCATACCTTTTATTTTTATCATATCCTTAGTTCTGGCCACTGTCTCAAAATGGCATGACAAAATATTGGAAATACTGTATCTACCCATCCATGAAGATTGCAGTGTGGGTGGAACTACAACCAAGTACACTGATAAGATAGAAATAAGATAGCATTGTTATGGAAGGCCTTCCTGTTCGAGAAAGCCTTGCATTCTGTTACGGAAGGGGGAGCGCTAGGAGAGTGAACCCATCTTGAGGGGATAGTGTGCCCTTGGGCCTCGGCATGACCCCAGCGATCTCCAAGGCAGCACCAAGGGTTGGTGAGGCATGTCCCAGCATGGGTGGAGACGGATGGTCTGACCCTCTGCCGGACCTGCATATTTCTGGAGCCAACACAATGGTGTTGGTTATTGAATAGTCCTCCGACCATTCCCAGCCTTTTCGGACATGCCACAAGGTATGGGCAAGAAGCAGCAGGCCAGACTGAGGATGAGGGCAGACGGAGGCTCTGAAACATAGAGACTCTAGACATAGACTCAGGAACGAGGTACTTGGCAAGGTATTCAGAAGCAGGATCAAGGACTGGGTTGAGACTGCGATGCAGCGCACCCTACACAGCCACTACCCATGGGCTGGTCATGGACCACGCTTGCATGCGAAGCAGGCTCTAGACGAGGTGTGGAATAACTGAAGCTGAACATGGTGAAGATTCGGTAGAAGACTGCACCAAGGCGCGCCCTACACAGCCCATCCTAGGCTGCTCGCGGACCACTTTGGAATGGCACAGGTTCATTCAGAGTCTCTGGCATGGACGTTCGCAGTGCAAGGAACTCCAAAGACCGGGACGGAAACAAGCAAGGAGTCTAAGACAACTCAGGACTGAAGTGGAAGTCTTCCGGAGGCTTGTACTTGCGCAGGTGAAGATGGCCTAGTACTGTGAGTGCTCTACACAGCCACTACCCATGGGCTGGTCACAAACCACAACATGGCACGCCAGAAAGGAGGCAACAAGGAACCTGGGGTACAGGACATCAGGAACAGGTGACGGACATCAGGACGAGACATGGAGCTCCAACGAAGAACAAAGGCCTGATGGAGCGCTGGAAGGTGAGACATCCAGGACCCAAGTAACTCCAATGCAAGGCAAAGCAGAACTGAAAGCAAAGTCCTTTTACAGTGCAGGAAGCAGGCAACTCCCCAGGAGGAGTTTAAATGGGACACACCCGGCTGGCCCTATAACTAAAGCGAAGAGCTGCGGGATGGCCCCTTAAGAAGAAGGGGCGAGGCCCAAACCAAAGAGTCCAGGAGGAAGCAGAGCAGGCCTCAAGCAGGCCCAGATGGCAAAGGAAGGCCTCCCAGGCCATGGAGCAAAACCGGGGTAGACTGTCCAGGCAAGGCCCCGGCTTCGGTGCGACCTCCAGAGAACAGGTGAGAGGCCTCCTGTGGCACAGCTACAGGAGGAATCGTAACAAGCATAGTGACCAGGAGATCTCATGATATTATTGCAGGCTATCATTTTAAAGGTTCCTTAACTCATATGGCAACTTCAATCAAATTCGCAGTCCATACTTGCTAGCCCTAATGGTTGAGACAGATTTAGATATTGTTACTATCATAGAGACATGGTTCAATGAGTCCCATGACTGAAAGAAAGCCATATCGGACTATAATTTCTTCATTAAAAGATAGAGAAGGCAGAAAAAAAAGGAAGGAGTCACATTCACTGTATGAAAACCATTTTACATATAATCGAAATGCAGGGGAAAGGACGCAGTGCTGTGAGTCATCCTGGAAAGAGGGAAGCAATTCCGTCTACACTGGACTGATTTACAAACCTCCAGCACAGGAGGAAAAGCTGAAAAGAGATAGAATCAATGGCATACCTAGCACTGCAACGAAAGATGTCACTGGGGGAAGATTTTAATCTACCAGATGTGCACTGGAGGATTACCATCTGCAAAATCAGTTAGAATAAGAGAGGTCCTTCGAGAAATGGTCACAGAGCCCATGGAGGATGGGGCGATGCTGGACCTGGTCCTTAGGAATGGTAAAAGTGTTTCTAATGTCCAGTTATGAGGTCACCTAAGCTCTAGTGATCTTCAGACAGCGCGGTTTAATAAAAGAGTAAGGGAAGAGAGGGGAGGGCTCTGGACCTCGAGGGTACTGGCTTTATTAAAATGGGGGTATACCTTAAGGAGTCACTGATAGGGTGGGAAAATCTGCATGCAGAAGAAAAACACTTGGGCCAAACTAAAAGGAGGCAAAGGCGACAAATCTGTAAGCTAGAAAATTAAATAAAAAGTAAGAAGAAAACAAGACTGGTATGGT
The DNA here is from genome assembly GCF_901001135.1 of Rhinatrema bivittatum. Taxonomy (NCBI): domain Eukaryota; kingdom Metazoa; phylum Chordata; class Amphibia; order Gymnophiona; family Rhinatrematidae; genus Rhinatrema; species Rhinatrema bivittatum. Next base: position 27,749,924 of record NC_042625.1, read on the forward strand.
TTTCAAAAGAGGTGGCTGAAAAAGCAAGAGCAAAAAGATTAGTATTCAAAACATAAAAGGGATCTCAGAAAACACAGTAACGTAGTAAGTGACAGCAGAAGAAGACCACAGAGGTCTATCCAGTCTGCCCTGAAAGCGGTTTAGTGAGGTAACTGCCACTACATGCAGGTTACCCCTTTTCTTCATTTCCATCCTCTGTGTTTGTTTCACGCCCTTTTGAATTTCATGACTACTTGTTATGATTCCTGCCCGCGGAGCAACTCTCCGCGAGCAGGCCCCTCACGTTAGCCACCACCTGCCTGCCCCGCGGCAGGGAGTACTGCTAGCAGAAGCCTTGCAGGCAGCAGGACGCCGCCGCCGCCTTCCTCCACAGCCTGGGCGCCGCCCCCATCTTCGGCCCTGCGCTCCAGGGCTGAGCCTGCCGGGAGCCGTCCTTTGCAGCTGCCGTCATCGCCTCCGCAGCCCGGAGGCCACAGCCGACACTGCCGCTTCTCCTTCACGGCAGGGAGCCGATCCTGGGGTCCTCACTGGGCAGAGAGGCTGCCTTTGCTTCTGCCTGCCTCCCCTGCCTTCTTCGTGGCCTAGTGCCGCCACTGAGACCTGCGGCGTGGAGGCTGCCTCTGCCAGCGTTCTGCGGCAAGGAGCCGCTGCCAGGGATCCTCTTCGAGTGGCAGGGGAAAGCCCGCTGCCGCCCCGACATCATTGTGCAGCCTGGAGGCCGCCCCGAAGCCTGCCTGCTGCGTCCTGGCCTTGCGCAGGTGAACGCCGCTGTCCAGGGTCCTGTTCTCTGCTCCAGGCTTCCCTTAGGCGCTGGCACACGCCTCTTCTCTCCATTTAAAGGGCCAGCCACAGGAAGTGCTGCTGGCTCCTCCAGATGATGACTTCCTGCTTCAGCCCTATAAAAGGGATTCTTCTTCAGTTTCTCGTGGCCTTCGGATTGAGTTCCACAGTCGTCTGTGTCTTCTGACCGGTCCAGGTCCTCTGTGGTCTTCCTTGCTTTGATGGCTACATGTTCAGTGTCTTCATGTTCCTTGTTCCCAGTCCTGATGTCCGCCTTCGGATCGAGATGTCTTCGTGTTCCTGGTGCCTACTGTTTTGGCTTCATGTTGTCTTGTTCCTGATCCTGATGTCGGTGTCTTCAGATGTCTCTGTGTTCCAGAGGTCCCTCGTCCAGGCTTCCCGATGTCTCACTTCCCGATGTTCTACTTCTGTGCTCTTGAGCCTTCTTGTTCTACCGGCTCCTTGGTTCTCCGGTTGACACGTCTCCGTCATTGGAGTTCCCTGCAGTGGATTCATGTCCTGCGCGCCCTTGTGTTTCTCCGGATGACATTGGCTCCGTCGTTGGAGTCTCACCTTGGCTGGATTCCTTTCCTGCGCTCGTCCCGCTCTCTTCGTGGTCCGTGACCAGCCTCCTTGGGCTGTGTAGGGCGCTCAGTGGGACAGGGTGGTCCGCGACCAGCCCATTGGGTCCGTGAAGGTGGGCTGTATAGGGCGCCCTGAGAGACAGTGCCAATGTCTACCTTCCCAGCTTCTCGCCTCGTCTGTGATGTCTTCTGTGTTCCAAGGACTCTGTCTGCCCTCGTCCTCTCTCCAGCCTGCCGCCCATTGCCATACCCAGCGGCAGGTCGAAAGGGCTTGGAACGGTCAGAGGACTGTTCATCAATCAATATTGCGTTGTTGGTTGTCTGGGGCGTGCAGGTCCGGTTGAGGGTCAGACCTTGTTCCCTAGTCCTTGCTTCAGCCTTGTCCTGCTCTCGTTACCCATACTCGGACCAGCTCACCTCCCGCGGTGTGGCTTGGGGCTCCTCCTTGGGTCATGCCGTGACCCAAGGGCTCATTTCACCTGCCATAGAGACGACCGCGCCCCTGTGTCTATAACCATAGCCGAAGGCCTCCCAGCCCTCGGTCCTTAACATCCGCCGGAGGGCGCGCTCATAACACTACTCTCGTCTTTACCACTTCTTCCACTAGGACATTCCATGTATCCACCACCCTTTTCCATAAAGAAATATTCCCTGACCTTATCCCTGAGTCTACTCCCTTGGAGTTTCATATTGTGACCCTGTTGGCATAGGTGTGATTCTTCTGCATCATTAATACCTTTCAGATATTTAAAAGTCTGCATAATATCTCCATGTTCCTCCTCTCCTCCAGGGTACACATATTTAGGTCCTTCAATCTCATCTCATAAATCTTCTGGTGCAGATCCCACACCATTTTGGTTACCTTTCTCTAGACCACTTCCATCCTGTTTCTATCCTTTTTCAGATACAGTCTCCAGAACCGAACTTATTACTTCAGGTGAGGCCTCATCAAGCTCACAGCTGTATAGGGGGCATCATCACTTTCTTTTTCCTGTTGGTCATGCCTCTCGCTATGCAGCACTTTGCTTTGCTGTCTTCAGATTATCAGACACAATCACCCCAAGGTCTATTTTCCGTTCCAGACACATCAGTCTTTCATCCCCATCACATAGAGCTCCTTTGGACTTCTGCACCCCAGATGCATGACTCTGCACTTCTTGGCATTGAATCCCAGCTGCCAAACCTTCATCCATTCCTCAAGCTTTCTTAGATCATTTTACTTTCTCTATACTCCTTCAGTTGTGTCCACTATATTGCACATCTGCAAAAGACACACTTTTCCTTCTAACCCTTCTGCTATGTCGCACACAAAGATATTGAACAGAACTCATCCAGAACTGATCCTTGAGGCACTCCACATCACTCTTCTCAGAGCAGGTTCCATCCACCACCACTCGCATAAAAAAGAGGACAGTAAAGAATACCTGGAAAATGCTGAGAGAAGAGGGAAGTTAGTCAAGATGGCAAAGGGTACATGTAGAAGAAAAGATAGCCATGACAGTAGAGCAAGATGACCAGAATGTTTTCCAGGTATGTCAGCGAAATGAGGATGTGCAGAGGTGAGATTGTAAAACTAAGAGGACAAAAAGAGGAATGTGAGGAGGACGAGGAAAATGCAGAAAAGCTAAACAACTATAGTTCAGTGTTTCCTGCACAAGGGATTAAAGAAGAACCACAGATAGTAGAAAAAGGTACTTATGGTGATAGTGTAGATCCCACAAGATTTAGAGTTTCCATGAAACTAACAAAACTGAAACAAAAGTACGGAGTACATTCTAGGATATTAAGGGAGCTCAGAGAAGTTCCGGTGGGTTCATTGAACGATCTGTTCAATTAACCTTTGGACCCTAAATGGTTCTGTGGACTACAGAAGAATGGATTTTGTTCCTATTTAGTAATAGGGAAGAGGTAGGAAATTATACTCAGCAATGGGCATGTTGCTCATTATGGATGTGCAAACCAAAAAAATTTGTTTTGGTTCTTTTTTTTTTTTTCTTTTTTTTTGGGTGGGGGGAGAATTTTAGATTTTTTTTGGGGGGGGGGGGGGGGGATTCAGTTTGTTTCTTGAACTGAAACTAAAAAATATCAAAATTGACCTACCAGACTTGTGACTTTCCTCCCACCCCAACAAAAGCCTCGGGGCCCCCTTGGGCCCCTCCTGTCTCTTACAAAATAGGTCTGGGCCAAGTTACCTGGCTGGGCTTTGCTTGGCCCAGCCGGTGCCTGCCCTAGCTAGGTCTCTCCAACCCCCCCCCCCCTCCCTTTATAACAAATGGTGAGAGTGAGGGGTGGGGGACCTCCCATACATTTGTACGGCTGTATAACATGGTGCCGGCTGCACCTGAGACAGAGGCCTAAATAATGTCACTATGGAACCACTCAGGAGAGCCGTGATGCTTTTGTTAAAGAGCATCAGACAGAGCAGGAGTCACTGGATATTGCTCTTGACTTTTTGAACCACTGAACCACCAGGGAACAGGCTTGTCCCACTGTTTGTTTTAAGGGGGTTTTTTGGAGGGACATGGGTAGGCCCTGTCAGACAGACCTGAGCCTAGGTCTATTTTGTGGAAGCAAAGAAGGTTGGAGAGGCCCAGGGAGGCCCCAGCTGGGCCCAGGATGACCCCCTAGGGCTTCTGTTGGGGCGGGAGGGGTTTGGAAGAGCTTCCAGAAGGTTTTTGTTTTTTTTAACACATTTTGACCCCTACACAAACAAAACTACCCTCAAATTTTGGGGTATTTTCGTTTCTGTTTGGAATGAACAGAAAATGGCATCATTCAATCTGTTTTACCCATTCAAGTAAAACAAATGCATACGCCTATTACTCAGCCTTCAAGATAACCATGACTTCACGCATTTATTTGGCTTCTATGAATATGTAAGTGGCTAATTCTTTTTCAACTGTATTTGGTGCCTTTCTTGCTATTTACACGGATGAATTAGAACTTCTTCGTATTGGATCTGGCTATATTCTGATTTATCCCGCTAAGTAGCAGCCGACCTACATAGTCTGAAAAGCGCTACTTGTCCATCTAGGTAGTGTTTTCGGACTTATGCAGCTATATGCCACTACTTAGCCAGATAAATCGGCATTTATCTGAATAAGTCCAAACTTGCGCGGCTCGTGGTTTTTAAATAGAAGAGCATTTGTGCACGCCTATGTACTCATATCCTTTCTGCGCAGGTTATAAAATACAGTAGCAACTTTGTGCGCCCAGATGCACACATAAATGGGCGCACGTGAGCACTTTTGAAAGTTATCCTCCTAGTCTGCCAAAGGGTCACATTCACCTTGTCAATTCTATTGTTGATTTCATCATTAATGTGGACTGCATGTGACAGTTTACTAGCAAGGAAGTTGAACTTATCCACACTCATGAGGGTTTTGTCATTCACTATTTCTGTAAACTTCTGGTAAGTTTTTCCTGACGCAGGTTGGTGCAGCACTTCTGCCTTCTTGATGTTGATTGTGAAACCAAAGTAATCACAACCTGAAGAGAAATGATTCATACTCAGCTAAATATTGGACATAGTTTTGGCTTTCAGGGAATAGTAGTCAGCAGATGAACATGTGTAATCATTTCTTGCAGCTTTTTTTTGCCTATAGTCTCCTTATCATTAGCCCAATATGCAATGTGAATTCCAATATCACAGCCATAAAAGGCATCTGTAAGCTTGGCAGAGAACATTAAACTAAAGAGGCATACAGCCTTCCTTGACTCCATTGGCAATTATAATTTATGACAAAGAGTCAACATTTTTTCCATAATCCACTGTGAAGTCTAAAAAATGATTGAACATGTACTTAGTAGGAGAAATCCATTACTTTCTCTTCCTTTCTAATGCACATTTCAGAATAATACTATAGACCGACTGTATCAACAATGGCCTATCACCTGCAAAATTAACATTTTGTGAACAATTAATTAGATGCCCTTAGAAGCAAATACATTTGACCCTGGTTAATCTGTAGCTGGACTCCGTTTCAGTATTAGTCTGTTCCTTGCACAATGTGCTGTTAGCTTTCATTTGACAACCCTCACATATTTTATTCCAACTTCCTGATAGACAAAGTAGTACCAAGGAAGGGGATAATTAACCTGTAAGTTTCAACCTGTAGGCGGCTTCCCTGCATCGTGCCTTTTCTTCTGGTACATTCCCATGTTAATTATGTTCCACTTGTAAAACTAGGTGGCAGTACTTCTCCATGTCTCTCATTGGGATTTCATACTAACTGTTCTTTTCTTTCATACTGACATAACTGGTTTGCAAGGTGGTTCTGTTACTGTATAATTTTAAGTCTGCCCAGAATTTTCGGTTAACTTACCACTGTTGTTGTGTATGCCTTTATTGGGATCAATTTCCAAAGGACCCAGGAATATTTTAAATATCTCTAATCTTATCTAGAGTTTATTTGCCGCCTTTCTGGCCCATCAAAGGACCACCCAATATGGTTTACAATAAACAAAAAATAAAACATAAGCAAATAAATACATTTTAAACATACAGTCCAGATACATGATACAAAAACACGTAATCTCATGCAACCTAAGTATACATAAGCTAATACATAATTATTATATTTACATATACAAAAGTCAATATTTAAAAGCTATTTAGACAGATAATAAAGAAGTTATCTGTCTAAATGGTTTACCCGGCTATATACAGCACTTATATTTACAAATTCAGAAGTCAATATTTACAAGCTATTTAGACAGATAATAAAGAAGTTAGCCAGTTAGATATAACCGGCTAACTTTAGGATAGCTGGGTATATTTATACTAACTAGCCGAGCTGCACAGTGGCGGAAAATGGACATCAAAAAAAGCTTAATAAATCCAAAGTATAAAAACCCCATCTATCTTGTCTCACTGAGGGGTTTAATAGTCAGTACATGGTTATTACAAACAACATAATACCATACCAGGTTAGAATCCAACAACTGTACAGTACATTGCAGTATTCCCATAAGTTATATATCATCTCCATGTTTAAACCCCAACCCACCCTATCTCACAGGGGGCTGGGGAGAGAAACAAGGAACGTTTCTTCCACAATCAAGAGGAAATTAACTACTAATACCCCCTCCAACCTCTCAAAGACCAGCATAAGACCTCCTTGTCCACTCCTGAAAAATCTCCTAAAGGGCTGATCCCCTTCAGGTGTGACCTCTCCCTGCAACACTCACTTAAGGAGACAGACTCAAATGACCTCAGTGAGAGGGACCAGACCATTCAGCCAGAAAGACATGCCTGGAGCTGAGAGATCTGGACAGCACGCTCCAGTAGCCTCCTGCAGACTGTTCTTCTGGGCTAGTGTCTGCCTCCCACGGCAGAACTCCCCCTGGGACAGAAAGCTTATGGATTACCCTTTGGAAACCTTATGCTAAATATGAAATATGACTGTTTCCTTGGTTGTCTCAATGCAATCTGCTCCCTGAGGTGAGGGACGAGATGGCGCTTCTCCTCTCCCGAGGCACAGCACAGATCAAATCCCTGAGATAATAAGGAGGTGGAGTTTGGCCCTTCGATGATTTGAAATCCTGGAGAAGGGGGCAGGCAGGGGTCAGAGTTCCCAGAGGCGTGGCAGTTAAGACTGTCAGTGGTAATATTTGTAGGAAGCTAGCAATCCTGCTTCACTCCTTGGCAGGGCCTGTGCAAGGGGATTAAAGGTGCCCTAGGCACCTTCTGCTTTGCGCCCGACCCCCCCTCCCCCCACCTCCAGACTCGGTCCCGACTCCTACCTCGTTCTCGATCGCACCCGTTGAGTGTGTGGTTTTCTGGGCCACAAGCAGGTTGGGCGCTGCTCACGGCCCACTGAGTCTCCACTCCTCTTTTCCGCCGCTCATGGCCCCACATGGCTTGCGCCCCCTAATAGTCAGTGCCCTAGCTCCAGGCCTAGTTCTCCTAATGCTTCCACCAGCCCTGCTCCATGGTACCCTACCATCTGCTTCCCAGCCTCCCTCAAGATTTGCACCTTGGATGAATGGTGAGAGTCTGTGCATGACCACGCTCTCAGGGGCCAGTGCAAGGGTATTAAGTGCTTGGTGACCCTTATAACCCCCCTGCTCTTACCACACACAATAAAAAATTATGCATTACCAAGAACAGATTTTACATGAAGAAGGACATTAAAAATATCACTTACAACATGGATATGTAATGCCAATGAGGAAAACAAGACACTTGAAACCCATATTAGGCCTATTGTAAAATGTGTTTGATCTGGGCTTAGTCCTCAGACAGCCATGAATAAAATGAACTACAATTACAATATAGTTAACTTTTCATACCAAAAGTACTTTAACTGCCAGCACTCAAACAGTAAGAACCCTTCCCATGAAAATGCAACAATGCAAATATTACACCAAGCCCTAAAATACAAATATACCTCCTATTAAAAAACAGAACAAGACAGGCTGTTACAGATCCCTACACAGAAACACCACAATAGCAGAATCTCTCATTTTCATCCACATCAGAAGACAGGCAGACCCTCATCAAATACAGATTAAATTGATCATAATGTATAAATAGAAACATACAGACAAAAACTGAACTGGAAATTACAAAAAGCCAGACTCTGTGTGCAGTGCATCAGTAGAAAAACCATAAAACAATAAAATCAGGAAATATAAATATCAGTAATAGAATAATATTCCAAAATTAAATTCATATAAAAATTGTAAAAGTTCCCAAAAATCAATATATCAAAACAGCAGACATCAAACAACATCTAATAATAATTAAAACCAATAAGGATAAAACCAATAAGGATAAAAAAAATTTATGGCTTTCTATTCCTGGGATAATTTGATTTCCAGTCAACCTGAAATTGTCCTGGACTAGTGGGGGAAAGGGAGCTTCAGACAAACTGTCTACTCTCTCTCATATACACACATGCTCATTCTCTCACACACACACATACTCTCTCACATGCTCTTACACACACTTTTTCATATGCTCACACACACACACAACTCATTCTTTGATATATGCATGCTCATATGCAAGCTCACTCTCACATGCTCTCTCTCACACACACTCACAAGCTCCCTCTTGCTTCCTTTTCCCTTCTCACTCACCCCTTCTCTTCCTTTTCATGGCCTCTCATTCACTCAACCCCCTTTGCTTTCCTTCCTTCCACTCTCACACACTCACTTAACTCCTCCATTCCTTCACCTCCCTTCTCACTCATGCTTCCTTTCCCTTTTGTCCCCTCTCATGCCATGCCATTCCCTCTCACTCATCCTCCCCCCCCCCACCCTTTCCTCACACCCCACCCGTCAGGTCTCTCCTTCCCGCCCATAGGGTATGGGAAACCCATGGGTATGTCATAATTCAGCGCAGCTCAGGGTTTGTCTTTCTGCCTATGAGGCCTGGGATGCCTGGCGGCACATCACAAATCTGCATTGCTAGCACCATCTTCATGCTCGAGGGGGTTTGGATAAATCCACGCCACTGTCACGGTCTTTTCTTGCCCACAGGGCCTGGGATCCTTGCAGGTATATCATAAATGTGGGCTGCTTCCACTGTCTTTACAATCCCTCAGAGTCCCTGGTGTGTCCTTTCTGCAGCAGAGGTATTTTGGGAGACACTTTTTGCCACCCGAAGCAGCTGCCTCACCCTGCCCAATGATGGAACCGCACCTGCCTGTATCCTCCATGTTCTGCTCGTCCATATATAATGGAGAGGAAGTGTAGTCTAGAATTTAGATCAATAAGCTCCCGTGAAGGAACACGAAAGTCTTGAGCGCTCCAGTTGTACTTTTCCAATAACGTTCTGCGTGAACTTGAGTAACTTATCACTTTATACCTCAATTTATGCAAATTTGACAAGGTAATAACAACAACATATCTTCTCTTCCTCCTTTGTGAGTGGTCAAACAGATCAAGCATAAAAACTGGTATTCAAGGATCTTACGTTAAACGTGGTTGGATGATTTTTTTTTCCTCTGAATTTAACTATTCTAAATTGTGTTGTATCTTGATCAGGATGAATAACTATCTAAATCCAAAATCTTTTTTAGTATCTAGTTATAGAGCAATCCTTTTTTTATCCTCCTTGCCAAATAAGCATTTTTGACTGTTTGAGGGTCAGAATATTTTGTTTGCCCAAAAGCCTGAATCTGCTCTTGCTGACTGTGTGTTGATCTGCATACTATAAAAAACTTTGGTAGGCACGGTTAATTATAATTCTAAGCTTAATACCATTATTTTCAAAGCGTCTTATGCGCATACAACCTTGTTTCGTACACAGACACGCAGCTATGAAAATCAGTTAGGGGTTGTACATGCAAAAGTACACATGAAACAGAAATTGGTGCACACTTTACCCGCTCTAGCAAGAGGCATGTGTATGGGCTCAGTCAGGGTGGGGAAAGCATTTAAGTGTATACTTTTGATTTTCTAAAGTATAAGGTGAAATTTAAAAGCCTGGCCCATGCATCAATTAAGGGAGGTGCGCACGAATCGGGTATACACGCACCCACCGTATTCACAAAATTCAGAGATGTGCGAACCAGGGCTGAATCCTCCGGCGAGCCGGTGTGCGCAAAGCAGGCGTAACTCAGCGAGATAAGGTGGGGGGGGGGGGGATTTAGGTAGGGCTGGGTGCAAAAAAAAAGTTCCCTCCAAGGCCGCGTTCTTTACCTTTATTTTTTATCACACTTAAGTTTTAAGTTAAAGAATTACAGTATATCGCATATATGGATAGCCCATAAAGGGAATTTCAATACACACTACATATAGCTTATAATATTTTGAATCATGTACCTGAACAACTTCGGCACCCTCTGGTTAAAGTAAAATCTATTTCAAATGTATTCATGTGCCTATTTGTAAACCGTTGTGATGGTATATCACTAAACGACGGTACAGAAAAGTTTTTAAATAAATAAATAAATACATTTCGGCCTTGGGTAGCGTGCACAAATGTACCCCGCACGCTTAAAATTTAAAATCAGCCTCTTACTGTATAGGGACAACCTGAAAATTTTCAGAGAGGACATTTAGTCCTACACAGGCTGTTATAAATTACCCTCCCTATGTTCTGTGCAGCCTTATCACGACTGAGGGATAATCTGTACACAGGGCTGGTGCAACCCACTATACAAATCCTGCACATGCACAAGGCAGCAGCCCGAAGGGGGTGGCAACCTGGGGTGTGGCAGCCTGGAGGACACAGTCAAGAGGAGACTACAGGCTGCCCCAACCTACCTGGCCACCAAGATGAAGACGACAAGAAAATGCGGACAAGAAAATGAGGCCGTGGACCACCTGATGGATTCCAACCCGATGGATGGCTGAGATGAAGAAGAGATCACTGGCCAAGTGGTGGAGAAGATGAGGCCGTGAGCCACATAGTAGACCTTAACCAGCTGGGTGGCTGACATGAAGATGGGGCTGTCGGCCATTTGGCAAATCCCACCCTGTTGTGCGGTGAAGAAGAGGTTGCTGCTGGCCACCCATACTCCAACCCTAGTGTAAAATATCCTGGGACCCAGTTCAAAGTCTCTGACCAAGATGCGTCTCCCTCATAGAATTTGCATTGTACTGGAGGGGTGTCACTTATTCTTTATTGATTTGTTTTAGAATTTACTTGTTAGAAGAGCTGGATTTGGTTGGCTGATTTGACTTTTTCTGCTGCATCATTAATTCTCATGTATAGGGCATGCTCATCAGCCCAGAGGCTTTACATTAGGTGAATATGATATTTAATGGTTTCAAATTTCAAAGAATGTGCTTTTAGGTATATTTTGAGAGTAGATTACTATTAATTTTCCATGGGGACAGTCCACCAGATAACCACCGCCCCCCTACAAATGAGCTACTTGCCCACTATTCACACCACAGGGAAGAAATGTGCCCCCCAGAAATCTGGTAGCTTTACTTTAACCTCACCACACCTGTAAACGATGTTCAGACACAAGAAGGTGAATTTTAAAAGTGATACACATGGCAAAACTGAGAGACGCACGCACATGTATCACTTAAGCACACCCGGTCCGATTTTATAAAGCTGGCACACAGGCACAGAAGTACTGATGCGTTAATCTCTCGCATTGGGGAAAAAAGGGGCAGAATGTAGATGGAGAATGGGCATTCCGGGGCGTACATCCAAGTCCATTTCAGCACAAAGTTACTTCTGCTATTGATGAGATGCAAGTCTGAATAAAACTATTTCATACTAGGCGTCATCAGAAAAATGTAATAAAACATTTTAACCGTCTTCTGCCTTATATATAATCACTGGTCTATAGAATTGCCCCACTTTGTTGTTTTTTAAATTTTTTGCAATTAAAATGTATTATATCAATTCAAAAATAGTCCAACAACTTATGTTATACAGAGTCAATCATTTATTTATTTATTTAGAACTTTTCTATACCGATTTTCCAGTAACAGAATTACTGATCAATTCGGTTTACATTTTGAACAATAACAACAGTGACAAGTAAATGTCTTACAAGGAACAGGAAGAAAATAACTTGGAAATAATATGTGGGTTGATAACATAAAAAGTACTATATACAAAGCCTAAAGGTGGGTAGAGGCACTAAACAATGGCGTGGGACTGTCAAGAGGGTGGGTATTGGGTTTTGGACTGCCAAGGAGTTGGAGATTGTTGGAAGAATTCTTTTGGTATTCCTTGTGTAATTTTTTGGGGTATTCTTTGGGGTTTCAAAGAAGTTCCAGAGCTGAACTTGGATAGTTCTTGTGTAATTCTCTTGTTGGTTGTTAAAAATAAATTGAGGTTCTTATATAGCTCTCTTGTAGGATGAATGAGAATATCCTAGAGGGGTCCTTGGCAGATATTATTCAGCAGGCTGATGTTATGGAAAAGCTTGATGGAAGAGCCACGTCTTAAGTTTTTTTTTGAAAATAATGGGGCATTGTACTGATTTGAGTTCTGATGGGAGACTATTCCAGAGTTTGGGACCAGCTGTGGAGAATGCTCTTTTGCTTAACGTTGATTTCATTGGTGGAGTTTGGAGGTTGTTTCTGTAGGCTTGTCTCACTGGTCTAGTAGATGTGTGGAGTTGTAAAGGGATTTTGAGCTCAAGTGGTGTTAGGTTATGTAGTGCTTTGTGTATTGTTGAGAGCATTTTGAAGCGTATTCTGAAATTGACGGGCAGCCAATGTAGGTTTTTTAAGATTGGTGAGATGTGGTCTCTTTTGTTAGTCTTGGTTAGAATCCTTGCCGAAGCGTTTTGCAACATCTGTAATGGTTTTAAGGTGTTTGCGGGGAGGCCCACTAGAAGAGCGTTGCAATAATCTATTTTCGTGAGAATGATTGCTTGTAGAACCAGTCGGAAGTCGTGGAGATGGAGGAGTGGTCTAAGTCTTTTTAAGACTTGTAATTTGAAGAATCCATCCTTTACTATATTGTTGATGAGAGCTCTATAATTCATTTGGTTGTCAAGTATGACTCCAAGATTTCTGACTTGTGGTGAAAAAGTTAGTTGAGGAACGAGGTTAGTGATGGGAAGTGAGTATGTTCCATCTTGAGAAATGATTAGGTATTCAGTTTTGTTTTGATTAAGAATAAGATTTAGGCTTGCGAGTAAGTTGTTGATGGCTTGTAGGCATGTATTCCAGAAGTCCAGAGTTTTTTGTAGAGATTCAGTGATTGGGATTAGAATCTGTACATCGTCTGCGTATAGATAGTGTTTGAGATTTAGGTTGACAAGGAGTTGGCAAAGTGGGAGGAGGTAGATATTGAATAAGGTTGGTGAGAGTGACGATCCCTGTGGGACTCCCAAGTCGCAAGCGACTGGTTGCGATTCTTCCTTGTTGACCTTGACTTTGTATTGTCTATTCTTAAGGAACGATTTAAACCAGTTGAGAGCTGTATCTCTAATTCCAATGTCTGAAAGACGATCTATTAATGAGTTATGATAGACCTATCAGCAGCATTTGATACGGTCAAAGAGGATGAGTAGACAGGGACATCTTTTTTCAAGATTCAGTAAGATGGAATCCGTTAAGGAGATTAGGAGGGTTTCTGTGCTTCTGGATTGGCGGAAACCGAACTGGGTTGGAGAGAGAATGCTGTTGTTGTTAAGGTATTCTGTGAGTTGTTTATTTGCTACTCGTTCTAATATTTTAGCGATGAATGGTAGATTTGCTATTGGGCGAAAGTTTGCTGGTATATCCGGTGAAAGATTAGGTTTTTTTAGGAGTGGCTTTATGATTGCCATTTTGAGAGAGTCGGGAACTTGTCCTTGAGATAGGGAGCAATTGATGATTTGTGCAATGTGTTTGGATATGGTTTTGGCGCATGAAATGAGGAGGTTGATGGGAATGGTATCTTGAGGATGTGAGGAAGGTTTGATTTTTTTTAGGATGTTTTCTATCTCTAAGGAGGAGGTGGTTTCGAATTCGCTCAGGCATGTCTTTTGTGATGGGCAGGTAATCTGTGGTGTGTCTAGCGTAGAATTGTTGTTGTTCTTGTGCTGCGCTAGTAGGTTTGGGATCTTATTCTTGAAGTAAGTTGCGAGTTCTCCCGCTTTGCTTGCCGCTTTATCATCTGGTATGGCTGTTGATGGAGGTTTCGTGAGAGAAGAGACCAGTGAAAAAAGCGCTTTGGGGTCAAAGATGAAATGGTGAATTTTTTGTGAGTAAAAATCTTTTTTTGCTTGGAGGATGGATGTTCTGTATAGGTGCATTGTGGATATGAATGTCGTGAGGTTAGGAGATGTTGGGTTTTTACGCCAAAGTACTTCTTTTTTTCTGAGCTCCTGTTTTATAGATTTTAACTTTGGTGTGTACCAGGGTTTTCTATTGTCTTTATTTGCTTGGGTGGCTTTGGTGATAATAGGGCATGAAGAATCGGCCACTTTTCTGGTGATGTTGTTCCAGGATAATATGGCTGAGTCCGCGTTTGTGAGGTCCAGCTTGTTAAGTTCAATGGTTAGCTTGTTGTTGATTGTCTCCTGGCTGCATATTTTCCTGAATTGGATAGTGTTATTTTGTTTTTTTGGGGGAGTAGGTAGGTTTATTTTTAATACAGTGTTGATCAGCTTATGGTCTGACTAGGGAACTGTGAGGCATGTGGGGTTGGAGGATGGAGAGAGATCTTGGTTTATGAAAATGAGGTCCAACGTATGACCTGCTTTGTGGGTAGGTTCTTTGATTAGCTGTTTGAAACCCATGAAGTTTAGTGCATTTAGGAATGTTTCACAGCTCGTTGAGTGAGGATTTACATCGACGTGAAGATTAAAGTCCCCCAGGAGTATCGCTGGATTGTCGGTATTGATGTGCTTAGTTATATTTTCTATTAGAGGTGAAGGATCATTTTCTAGGTATCCTGGGGTAGCGTATATGAGACCTATTTGTAGGTGGGCGGCTTTAAAAACTGCGAATTCTAGGGAGTGTGAGGATATTGTAGTTTTTAGCTCCATTCCTAGAGTTTTTTTTTGCTGCAAGGAGGAGACCGCCTCCTCTTTTTTTGGGTCTAGGAATGGAGAATATGTTATACGCGTGCGTAGGGAGTTGGTTGATAGTAGCGATGTCTTCTGGTTTTAACCAAGTTTCGGTGACTGCAAATAGGTCCATGTTTGTTTCCAGAAGGTAGTCATGTAGGATGTGAGTTTTCTTAGTCAGAGATTGTGCGTTCAACAGTGATAAGGTGAAGAGTGAGAGGCCAAGTAATTGGTTTAAGGGTGAGATGATGATGGGAATGAGTCTTTTTTGTAAGGAGTGTGGTGTAGCTTGTTTTTTTGTTGTGAATTTCTTGGCATTGTAGATGATGGGGATGGATGATACAGTCATGTTTGGTATTGTGAGTAGTTTAGTGTAGGTTATCTAGGAGTGAATTTGATGTGTTTCTTTGAAGTGGTGTTAGAATAGTAAAGTGATGTCCCTGGGGTGTACGTGCTGGTTAGAGTTGATGGAGGTATAAATATAATTTTGCTTGTGGAGGGCATGCAGTAGTACGGGTTGGTCATAGCAAGGAAACGCCAAACAGTCGCCACAGGATAATTTTTCTTCAAGAATGTCCGTCTCTCCTTAGCCCGACACAGGTCCGTGTTTCAAACAAAAGTTCTTCTTCAGGGTGCTATCTTGCGATCTTGTGTTTGACTTCATTTCCGGTTGGCGCTATGATACTTTGATCGCAAGACAGCACCCTGAAGAACTTTTGTTCGAAACACAGATCCATGGCGGGCTAAGGAGAGACGGGCATTCTTGAAGAAAAATTATCCTGTGGTAACCATTTGGCGTTTCCTTGCTATGACTGTCTCTGAATAACATAAATCGTTGGATTATTTTTGAATTGATATAATACATTATAATTGCAAAAAAATAAAATCAACAAAGTGGGATAATTCTATAGACTAATGATTATATATATAAGGCAAAAGACAGTTAAAATGTTTAATTACTTTTTTCTGATGACGCCTAGTATGAAGGTCTAATATATTTTCAATTAAAATATCATTGAGGAGGATTATATTGTTATATTTGTTATCCACTCATTTTGGTTGAATTTTGGGGACTTTTGTTCTATTGACTAAAACTATTTCTAGCCATACATAAATTGCCCGAGGGGTCTGGCTCAACTCGTGGTGATTGCAGGCTAAAGAACCAGGGGGATCTTGAGGACATAGCTCAAGACTGGGCAAACTGGTGGGTGAACTGGCTAAACTGGTCTTTTCCTGGATGTGCGCTGGTTATAAAATTCCCTCACTTGTGTGTCTAAATGCCAAGATTTCTCTGCTGCTCACCTACATGCTTAAAATTTGGGGCACACATACATGCGTCAAGCCTATTTTATAACATGTGCGTGAATGTGCATGCAGGCTATAAAAGTTTAGCACATCTTGCCGCACGTCCATATAAGTGCATACACGGGCACCCTCGCAAACATTTTAAAGTTACCCTCCCTGTTATTAGGAAAAAAAAAAAGAGTAGTCCATTAATGGCTCTACTAGAATCCACCTGAGGGGGGGGGGGGGAAGGAGTTTGGGCAGGGGCAGCACAGCAATCGTTTGCACAGGGCAACAAAACTGGTAGCACCGGCCCTGTCTGTATAGTAAGAAATAAGAACATAAGAACAAGCCATACAAGCCCAGCATCCTGTTTCCAACAGTGGCCAAACCAGGCCATAAGAACCTGGCAAGTACCCAAAAACTAAGTCTATTCCATGTTACTGATGCTAGTAATAGCAGTGGCTATTTTCTAAGTCAACTTAATTAATAGCAGGTAATGGACTTCTCATCCAAGAACTTATCCAATCCTTTTTTAAACCTAGCTACACTAACTGCACTAACCACATCCTCTGGCAACAAGTTCCAGAGTTTAATTGTGCATTGAGTAAAAAAGAACTCTCTCAGATTAGTTTCAAATGTGCTACATGTTAACTTCATGGATTGCGCCCTAGTCCTATTATCCGAAAGAGTAAATAACCGATTCACATCTACTCATTCTAGGCCTCTCATGATTTTAAACAGCTCTATCATATTTCCCCCCCCCCCCCTCCCCCTCAGCCGTCTCTTCTCCAAGCTGAACAGTCCTAACCTCTTTAGTCTTTCCTCATAGGGAAGCTGTTCCATCCCCTTTATCATTTTGGTCGCCCTTCTCTGTACCATCTTTTTTGAGATGCGGCAGCCAGAATTGTACACAATATTCAAGGTGCAGTCTCACCATGGAGCGATACAGAGGCATTATGACATTTTCCGTTTTATTCACATAAGAACATAAGAAATTGCCATGCTGGGTCAGGCCAAGGGTCCCTCAAGCCCAGCATCCTGTTTCCAACAGAGGCCAAACCAGGCCACAAGAACCTGGCAATTACCCAAACACTAAGAAGATCCTATGCTACTGATGCAATTAATAGCAGTGGCTATTCCCTAAGTAAACTTGATTAATAGCCGTTAATGGACTTCTCCTCCAAGAACTTATCCAAACCTTTTTTGAACCCAGCTACACTAACTTCACTAACCACATCCTCTGGCAACAAATTCATGAGCTTTATTGTGCATTGAGTGAAAAAGAATTTTCTCCGATTAGTCTTAAATGTGCTACTTGCTAACTTCTTGGAATGCCCCCTAGTCCTTCTATTATTCGAAAATGTAAATAACCGATTAACATCTACTCGTTCAAGACCTCTCATGATCTTAAAGACCTCTATCTTATCCCCCCTCAGCCGTCTCCTTCTCCAAGCTGAACAGCCCTAACCTCTTTAGTCTTTCCTCATAGGGGAGCTGTTACATCCCCTTTATCATTTTGGTTGCCCTTCTCTGTACCTTCTCCATCGCAACTATATCTTTTTTGAGATGCGGCGACCAGAATTGTACACAGTATTCAAGGTGCGGTCTTCACATGGAGCGATATAGAGGCATTATGACATTTTCCGTTTTATGAACCATTCCCTTCCTAATAATTCCTAACATTCTGTTTGCTTTTTTGACTGCTGCAGCACACTGAGCTGACGATTTGAAAGTATTATCCACTATGATGCCTAGATCTTTTTCCTGGGTGGTAACTCCTAATATGGAACCTAACATCGTGTAACTACAGCAAGTGTTATTTTTCCCTATATGCAACACCTTGCACTTGTCCACATTAAATTTCATCTGCCATTTATCACAATCCGCTTGTGATTTAACTACTCTAAATAATTTTGTATCATCTGCAAATTTGATTACCTCACTCGTCGTATTCCTTTCCAGATTATTTATAAATATATTGAAAAGCACAGGTCCAAGAACAAATCCCTGAGGCACTCCACTGTCTACTCTTCTCCACTGAAAAAATTGATCATTTAATCCTACTCTCTGTTTCCTGTCTTTTAGCCAGTTTGTAATCCATGAAAGGACATCGCCATCTATCCCATGACTTTTTACTTTTCCTAGAAGCCTCTCATGAGGAACCTTGTCAAATGCCTTCTGAAAAGCCAAATACACTACATCTACCGGTTTACCTTTATCTACATGTTTATTAACCCCTTCAAAAAAGTGAAGCAGATTTGTGAGGCAAGAATTGCCTTGAGTAAAGTCATGCTGACTTTGTTCCATTAAACCATGTCTTTCTATATGTTCTGTAATTTTGATATTTAGAACACTTTCCACTATTTTCCCTGGCACTGAAGTCAAGCTAACTGGTCTGTAGTTTCCCAGATCGCCCCTGGAGCCCTTTTTAAATATTGGGGTTACATGAGCCAACCTCCAGATACAATGGATGATTTTATTGATAGGTGACAAATTTTTACTAACAGTTCTGAAATTTCATTTTTTAGTTCCTTCAGAACTCTGGGGTGTATACCATCTGGTCCAGGTGATTTACTACTCTTCAGTTTGTCCTACCACATCTTCTAGGTTCACCGTGATTTTGTTCAATCTATCTGAATCATTACCCATGAAAACCCTCTGGAACAGGTTTCTCCCCAACATCCTCTTCAGTAAACACCGAAGCAAAGAAATTGTTTAATCTTTCTGCGATGGCCTTATCTTCTCTAAGTGCCCCTTTAACCCCACGATCATCTAACAGTTCAACTGACTCCCTCGCAGGCTTTCTGCTTAAGATATATTTTTTAAAGTTTTTATTGTGAGTTTTTGCCTCTACGCCCAATTTCTTTTCAAATTCTCTCTTAGCCTTTCTTGCCAATGCTTATCCTTTATCCTATTTTCTTCTGTTGCATCCTTCTTCCAATTTTTGAATGAAGATCTTTTGGCTAAAATAGCTTCTTTTACCTCCCCTTTTAACCATGCCGGTAATCGTTTTGCCTTCCTTCCACCTTTCTTAATGTGTGGAATACATCTGGACTGTGCTTCTAGGATGGTATTTTTTGACAATGTCCACACGTTTTACCCTTGTACCTGCTCCTTTCAGTTTTCTTCTATTTTTCTCATTTTATCAAACTTTTCCTTTTAAAAGTTTAGTACTAGAGCCGTGGATTTGCTTACTGTCCCCCTTCCAGTCATTAATTCAAATCTGATCATATTATGATTATTGCCAAGCGGCCCCACCACCGTTACCTCTCACTAAATCCTGCGCTCCACTGAGAATTAGATCTAAAATTGCTTCCTCTCGCGTCGGTTCCTGAACCAATTGCTCGATAAAACTGTAATTTATTCCATCTAGGAATTTAATCTCTCTAGCATGCCCCTATGATACATTTACCCAGTCAATATTGGGGTAATTGAAATCTCCCATTATTACTGCACTACCAATTTGGTTATCTTCCCTAATTTCTCTTAGCATTTCACCGTCTGTCTCACCATCTTGGCCAGGTGGATGGTAGTATACTCCTATCACTATACTCTTCCCGGACATAAAGCGCCATACCGCCTCCCAGATGCTCCTCTCTGTCATTGTGATATAATTTGTCTCCCGTTATAGCACTGTCCCATTGGTTATCCTCCTTCCACCATGTCTCTGAGATGCCAATTAAGTCTATGCCATCATTTACTGCTATACATTCTAATTCTCCCATCTTCTCCCATCTGTACTTTGTCATTTAGTTTCTTAAAAAAACAAGGAAATGTGTTGTGCAAGTCAGTTCTTTCCAAATCTGTGCTCAAGGCAAGTTACAGGTACAGCAGGGAAATGACTTGCTCAAGATCGAAAGAAGTATCAGTGGCTTCTCTAGTGCTCAGCTGGCGGCTCTAACCACTAGGCCACTCATCCACTATATCCTTCTGATATACAGTACTTATTTTTACTGTAAGGGTTCTCTATTAACAATTATTCTTAAGCTCATAGATCAACCTATACATGATCACAAATACATCTTGGATATATTGCTGTTGAAATAACCAAATCATAGGTATGTATACACATCTGCACATCTTCCTTTTATCTTGCCCTTTCCAAAACACCTAAGCAAACAAAACCCAGAATCAGGAAACAGTATGCACATGATGGCAAGAAAAAAACAAGAGGCCCATTCAGTCTGGCCAGTCTACACTGCCAAGGATAGAACCCGGTTGGGACCGCCTGTAAAATATCTCTGCTTAATCCTTCCAAGAAAATCAGTAACATATGCAAGTTTCTGATAATCAAGGTAAAAAGCAATAATAAAGAAACTCAGGAGATTGATAAGATGGTAGAATTTGTTAGACGGCAGACATTCTAATTATTTTCTTACTAGGCTTTTGAACAAAACAAAAATGCTTGTTTTACACTACAGCTAATATCAGTCTGCACAAATTTCTGTATGAAGCACCCCCGATACAATTTATCTAAAAGACACATTTATTCCACTTGCTGCCATTATAGTTGCACTGTGACATCCATCATTGGATAAATAACATTTTATTTAAAAAATGACTTATCTTATTACATTTTTATGCCATGCATCACAACAGATGCTAACAAGTCGGCCATGATGGATTGGGTATACGGTATGGGCTGGGGGCAGCCCACAGGAAAATAGAGACGTATGGAATCAAAATCAATGAAACTTATTTTACGAAAAGCTGCTCATGACATGATTGAATATTGCTGTCAAATCAAGTGCATAATATTTAAAGAGTGTCTTGGTCTTTGTACGCATTTTCTTTTTAAAACCATTTCAAAAGTGAAAGATGAGGCATAGGTGGGGCTATCTGTTAATTCTCATGGTACAATAAAGGCATGTTACAAGTGACCAAGAAGGAGCTTTTACTTAAAATATTCCAGGAGTGCCAGCGCTGCTGCTGATACCATTATGGCAGTCGTACAATTTGAACAAATTACTGCATAATGTAACAGCCATAAATGAGGAATGAAATATTTTGGCAAATCCTTGTTCTTAGGTTTCTTTGGTATGAATGAAAAACATATTCTCATCACTCTGTTAATCCAAAACCACAACTAATTTTACTGAAGACAAACATAAAAAGTTTTATTTACTGCAAAAATAGAGAAAGCATTCATCATTCCAAAGATACAAAAATGAGGTTTCTCATACTGCTTGAGCAAATGAGCAGGAAAATTGGGATCTCCTCTTGCTCCCCCATAGGACTCTCTCTCCTTTATGCCCTTGTTTTGACAAAGTTTTCTTCTCCTTCTTGGAAAAATAGGATGAAGAGCCTGGCTGGTGCCTTTACACTCTGGACAAACTGCTTTATCCTTGGGACTAGGGACAAGCAGATGAGTCGCTCTTGGAACCTGCTCCAACTGACTAAGGAACCCGATAGGCAGAAGAAGGTCCAAGCTACCCTTCCTACTCCAGGAGCCTGGAGAGCCACAACCCTTGTGGTCTCTCTCTTGATCTGGATTGGCTCTTGCCATTTGCTTCCTCTCAACAGATTTTTTTTCACCTATTGCAGAGCCTGTAAGGGTTACCACAAATATTGACAGAAGACAAGGCCGAAGCATCCTTCATCATTTGAAATGAAGCTTTGTAAATTATAAAGCTGCCACATAGAATATTTAACAGTAAGCAGCAAGATGCTATCTCTCTGGATTATTAAACTTCAAAAGCAATCCTGTAAATGATCTTTTGCATGTAAAGTATCCGCTCCCAGAGTTACTCCATCATAGATAAAGGGAAACGCACTACGCTATTATTTGTTGGGTTCCAGAATCTTGGTCCAATACCCAAGCACTGATGGGATCTGACTCTTACAATAAATTAATGCTAGATTTTATAGTAGGGAGCCTCAGAAACTTTGTCTCTCTCTGGAGGAGCCATTATCAGCCCTGAAAGATTTATAAGGAAAGCCTTGGACTGCTGTTAAGCTTCAATGTTGTAGTGAGTTATTCTCCCATACAGTTTTACTTTTGCCTTTTCTTTTCAAAATAGAGAGAGCATGCCCCCCTCAAAAATGATCTTAATAAATATATGTAGGGGGTGACCATTTTTGCCCCTAGAATGGTAACTCTGCTCTTTACAGCTTGTCTGAGTATCCTCAGGATGACAGAAGTCTCACAAGACCTTGCCCTAATGCAATGTCAGTATGTTAAGGAAGAGCCCCACTCCTCATTGGGAAGGGTTCTAGGGGGTATAAAACCCCCCCCTGCACCCCCCCCATTTGTGCAAGAGAGAGAAGCTGGAAGTGAGAGCAATGGTAGAGGATTCCAACATCTGGGACCATCTCTTCGCAGAGCCTATCCTCCTGCAGGGAAGATTCAGGAGAGGAGCAGAGGTCCAGCTCAAAGGAGGTGACTGGGACCCAAGGAGAGGTTGGCCAGGCCTCATCCGAGAGGAAGAAGAAGTTCCTGGTGGTCCAGAGTGTGAAAGGGGAAAAAAAAAAAGTGCTACTGATGAGCATTCAGATTCTGAGGAGCCCAGACAAGAAAAGGATTCCCTGGAAGCTGAGAGAGAGGCATCCTGCCTAGGAAAGTCCACAAACTCAAATCAGCCAGAGATTCCAGGAAAAGAAAAACAGGAACAGAGGGACTGGGAGGACCCAGGGTGGAAGGGAAACCTACCTGATCGGGGTGGGGAGTATGAGAAGCGACAGATTTATTGTTGGGTTGTGGACTTGTGTTACAGTGCTGGTGCATCGTCTTGTGATGTGCCAGAAGTTTGGACTGTGATTTTTCCTGCCACCAGTTCATTTTATTATTTATTTTTTTTTGTGAATATAATTTTTATTGGTAACAAGTAGAAATACAAAAATGTAAACAATATGACCACATATTTGTATAAAATTACACCTCAAAATATAACGTGGCCTCCATAGTAATTTGTACGTATTTCACAATAGTAACCCTCAATTCCCCATCCCGTCACATAGTCCCCCCCACCTCCCACCACCCTCCCCAAGCAAGTGCCAACAGTTCATTTAGTAAAAACTGGTTTTGACCATCACTTACTGGAGTGAAGCGTGCTTTGTGGAGTGGTAAAAGCTGGTGTGCACAAGAGCGGCAGAGAGATAAAAACCCTATGGGCCTTGAAAAGACACTATCTCCCCCCCTCCCGTGCAGGAACCCTGGGAGGTCATGGAGCCCCGTGCCAAACTGCTGATCGGCTGGGGGTCTGCATGTCACTGCAGAAAGATATGATGGTGGTCTCTGGGTATCACAAATTAATAAGAAACTGCCTAGGGACTCAGACTGCTGGAGTAACAAAAGTTTCACGTGTTATTTTAAGAGTGCCATCATTGTTAATTTGGTAGTCAGTGTCATATTAAAAAAATCTATTTGATAATAACGTAGATGTCATTCATTCCTTACTAACAGTAACAGCAGCAGTCATGGTTACACCTTCTTAGATTCTCACATGGCTCCACATGCTGCTGCCTGAGCTGCAGTGGAAAATTGCCCATCTGTTGCTCATAATTTGTGAAAGGGAACAGTATACATGATCCTCCTCCCACATATTCCTGGCTAAGACACCATGAGCAGCTAAGGATGTCCATTCCAAATGAGACAAACATTTGGTATCTCAGGAGTTTACAGAATGTGAAACTCAGATTAAAGTTGCACCCTGTTAGTAGGGATCCTCTACCCTCTGCCCAGGCCTTTTCAAATTCTGTCACTGATTTTCTCCTCCACTGGGAGGCTGCTCCATGCACCCACTGCACTTCCCATGTCAAAGGTCTTTCATTCAGAAACAAATATATCTATATATAAGCCTGGGCAGAGGTCAGAGATTCCCTACTAACATGGCACATCAAAGATAAAAGTGAGGGCAGTGTGCAACTTGAACGCTTAATAGAGTGGTGACTTACAAGGCTGCCTTATTGTTAGTCAAAGTACGATAGTATTTATATCATGACTTTTAGCAAGTTCCTGTATAGACCACACTAATGGCACCAATTTTAAACATTTATAGAAAATATAAAACATATAGAACTTGACGGCAATAAAAGACCATATGACCCACCCACTCTGCCCATCTGTCCAATTAATTTAGCTTTATAATTCTCATCACTTCCTTAGAGATCCCCTGTATTTATCCCAGGCTTTCTTGAATTCAGATACTGTTTTTGTCTCCACCATTTCTACTGGGAGGCTGTTCCACACATCCACCACCCTCTCTCTATAAAGAAATATTTCCGAAGATTACTCCTGAATCTACCCCCTTTCAACCTCATCTCATGACCCCTCGTTCTAGAGCCTCCTTTCAATTGAAAGAGGCTCATCTCCTCTGCATGGAAACCTGTGCGATATCTGAATGTCTCTATCATATCTCCCCTGTCTCGCCTTTCTTCTAGGGTGAACATGTTTAGATCTTTAAGTCTATCATCATATGCTTTAGAATGAAGACCACCGATCATTTTAGTAGCCTCCCTCTGGGCCGACTCCATCCCATGTATATCCCTTTGAAGCTGCAATCTCCAGAATTGTACATAGAGGGGTCTCACCAGGGACCTATACAGGGGTAATATTGCCTCCCTTTTTCTGTTGGCCATTCCTCTCCCTATGCAGCCAAGCATCTTTCTGGCTTTTACTGTCGCTGTATCCACCTGTTTGGCTACCTTAAGATCATCAGATACAGATCCCTCTCTTCCTTTGTGTGTAGAAGAATTTCACCTCCAATATTGTACCTTTCCCTTGGGTTTTTGCATCCTAAATGCATTACTCTGCATTTTTTAGTATTAAATCTTAGCTGCCAGACCTTTAGATCATTCTTTGAGCTTCGCTAGATCCCTCCTCATGTATTCCACACCTTCCTGGCTGTCCACCCTGTTACAGATTTTGGTATCATTGACAAAAAGGCAAACGTTTCCTGACAATTCTTCTATTACGTTACTCACAAAAATGTTGAAAAGAACCAATATAATTTTTGTTCTTGTTAATAAACTATATTTGATTGATTTTTTTTTAATATATATTTATCTTTTTCGTATGCACGTAAAAACGTACACCCCCAAGTTAATCACTCAAAAGAGCTCAGCTTTGTGGAGACTTGTCAAATGTCACCAACTACATGGCAGAAATGCTGTCAAACACTGCCACTGATTGCCTACCAGTGGCAAACTGCCAAATCCCTGCCACAGCTTGAAACCCGACCTTCTGCCTACATCGGGAGAGTCTCCTATGCTGCAAAGCTGCAGAACTACTGACAGTGTTGGGTCTTCGAGCTACATGAAATTCCATCATTAGGACCCTGATATCTCATCTCAGTTTACAGTTCAATATATATAAGCATGCAACGTGAATCTGTACAATTCAATATTATTTTGGCTATAACTGATAACAACCAAACCATGTGTGTGGCTAGTTGACTGGACATTAGACCCCAGAATGATAGCTTGCAAAGGGATTGTGCTAATTTCTCACACATTAAAAATAGGAATATTATTTACACTCTGCTTCTAATTAGCACTAACTTTAACAATTGCTGAATGTCTTCTTTTAGAAACCAGGACGGCCTATTTGTATGACACCATTCTATGTAAGGGGTACCAGGTAGTAATAAAAGAAGCTCCAGACACAGGAAAATCAAGCAGTAACCTGTAAAGCACTGGCTAGGATCGCCTTTGCTTGGGGGACAGAGAGAGATTTTTAAAAGGACAAATCTTTACCTGGATATATCAGGGCTAAAAGGAGTTTGCTAATTAAATCCGGAGCATGACCTGTCACCGAGTAGAGAATAGGTGGGCAAGATTGAATCAAGACATTTTGTATCGTGAGGCGTCGCTGCCATTCTTTTTCTTCCAATTAAAATGTTCCTTTTCTCGCTGCAGCAGGATGGCATCAGGGTTTGCTAACGATCTTTACCATTAGAAGTTGCAGCCCTCTCCAAGCTTGGCCCAGAGCCTAGGGCTCTACTGGTGAGTTAAAGGAGCAGTTCCCCCAGCTGAGCTAATAGGTCATGCCCCTCTCATTATTTTACCCTCTGATAAACAGGATATTAATATTATTAATTTCCTTAGGGGATTAAGATCACACATTGCCACTGTACCTTTATGTTTTGTGTGCTGTGGGCCCGGACTGCAATCTCTGTGAGCTTATAGCCCTATGATTATTAGTCCTGTTATTATGTAATAATATGATGGTAGTCATAGTTTTAAGGGTTTTACATATATATTTTATTTTGGTTTTTAAGTGATTATTTACATCTGCATTTTCAGGCTGATGGACTCTGGGGATGGTCTCCAAACCCTGACTTAGCGCTAACAAAAGAAAAAGAGCACATGGAGCATGGAGGTTAAAGCCACTAGCAAACCATTCCCTAGGGTGCACATTGATCCCCGAAAGAGAGAGGAACAAAACCTTTTATTTAAAATTATCTATTGCTTTGACAACTAGACAAAGCAACAGTTCTCAGCTTCAGTCCCTGTGACCCTTAAACAGCTGTGGTTTTCAGGATATACACAATAAAGATTCACGAGGTATAGCTGCACACATTCCCTCTATGGAGCAGGGCATATTTTGCATATTTTGGAAAACCGCAACTATTCATGGAAATCTTTGGAAAAAAACAAAAAAAACAAAAAGAAAAGGTGAAATGAGGCAAATTGTAGAACAAATGCAAACTTGATGGGTTGAATGCCAAGGCTAGGCACCCCCATACCGCTAAGCACCTCGAACCCCGGCTCCGGTATCCTGGACAAATATGAAAGCAAAAGCACTAAAGCAGGCAGAGGATATGCAGGCCAGCGGCCCACGTGCCTTCCAGGCTCGATCAGGAGCCAGGGCAGCTCTCGGTGCGGTAACCGTCCCTGGGCCTCTCCCCGCAGGGCTGCGGTCTTCTCTCAGACTTCTCCAGTGCATTTGGTTTTCCTCATTTACAGTAAAGTCAGTTCTTACAGTAATGAACAAGCCCGGCCCAGAAGCTTCCAAGGGGAGGGGCTATACAATAACACGTTTAACCACCCCTACGGCAATTAGTCATTTCTACAAACCCTACCTGACCCGTGCAGCGCTGCACAATGAGAAACAGTCTCTGCTCCAGGGAGCTTACAATCTAGCCAAGCCAAGTAATGAGACTTGGGTTAAAACTCAACAAAGCTGGGTGGGATCTGAGGGAAGGGAGTACTTAACTGTGAGATACCATCTAATGGGTGGATGCAATCAGAGGCAGCCTATGTGCACCTAAAACTCAGGCCCAACCAGCTCTGCAATGTATATTTGACAGAAGGCTCTGTACATTTAGAGGGCCTTTCAGTGATGTACATGGCACACCACCAAAAAGTCACCGATTTTGGGTCACTGGAGTTTCCTGTGCATATGCAAATTACCCATAAAAATCTGCACCATAGATTAGATTTGCAGGTCAGCAAAAAGCAAGAGGATAAACTGGAGGGAGATGCATTGGAATTAAGTCAAGGGCAGGCAGGATAAGGTGGTGAGAAGCGAATGTGCATAATATAGTCTCTTTCAGGCTTTTAAAGATGATGCTGATATGTCATTTAATTAATCAGATAATCCTAGGAAAGGATGCAGAGAAGGGAAAACGCTGAGCAAACAGGTCTACCAAAGTAAAAAAAAAAACATTTTCAGCCTTCACATCAGCAAACAGTGTAAATTGTTGCAGATCAAATATTTACACAGTCATTAATTTCTTCTGAAAGCAGCACAGAAGACAATGTGCACCATCTTATTTTACAAGGAGCACATTGCTCTGACATGAATACAAAGAGAAACATCAAAAGGAGTTTATGGAGATATGAATGAAGTGAAAACCATGCATGTCAGCACTATTGTGGAACTTGCCGCTTACACTGAGGAAGGTTTAGTAATCT
Organism: Rhinatrema bivittatum; assembly: GCF_901001135.1. Classification (NCBI taxonomy): domain Eukaryota; kingdom Metazoa; phylum Chordata; class Amphibia; order Gymnophiona; family Rhinatrematidae; genus Rhinatrema; species Rhinatrema bivittatum. The sequence goes on from NC_042625.1 coordinate 27,777,858, forward strand.
CAGGGTGTAGCAGCACTGCAGTAACAACTGTGCGTGGTCTATGGTTGCTCCATGGTAGGTATCCATTATGTTAACGAGTATCAGTGTAAACTTTTTATAAGCCGCAAAAGTACATACATGATCATTGCATCTGATACACTAAAAAGCGTGACTGATGATGATTATAAGAAATACCCCACCAAAATATTTTTTTCTTAAAAAAAATTAATCCATTCTATTGCCTCATCTTGCAGGAATGGTCAGAACCGGCCTTGCTGCAAAGGGACGGATGGAGAGCCATTAAGCAGTGGCAGACTCTGATAACCAAAGATCAGTGCTGCGGGAGAAGGAACACCTATAAGGGGAGGTGCTTCTTCCTGCCTTCAGGCCTGCGAGGGCCCATTGAGCCTCCCAGGCATGCTGGCCCATGCCCTGGATCTTTAAGGTACCTAGCGACGCCTCTGCTTGATCACATCTTCCGGCAACAACTTGCACAGCTTAATTGTACGCCGAGTGACAAAACGCAGTCCTCAATTTGTTTTAAATGTTCTACTTACTAGTTTCATGGGAGCATCCCCCTAGTCCTCCTGCTATTTGAAAGGGTAAATAACCGTTCCCTGTCTATTTCTTCCACCCCCACCCTCCCCCTCAGCTCATGTATCCAAGGTTGAAATACCAAGGGGTTTATACACTAAAACACATACCATATACATGTACTCATGCTGCTAACACTCGCATTAGTACCCCCGAAGGCAGCAACCTTAAAAAATAGTGTGATCATGTTCATTACCAGCTGCCTATTTAAAAATGCAAATTCCTTGGTAATGAGCTCTCCAGATGGTACACTGTCCTCTCGCATCAAGGATGTGTCTCCCAGAGCTACTGCCCAGGAGGGAAGGGTTAGGTTGACCGTCATAGTTGGTGATTCGATTATTAGGAATGTAGACCGCTGGGTGACTTGTGGGCGTGAGGATCGCCTGGTAACATGCCTACCTGGTGCGAAGGTGGCGTACCTCATGAGTCACCTAGATAGGATTTTAGACAGTGCTGGGGAGGAGCCGGCTGTCGTGGTACATGTGGGAACAAACGACATAGGATAATGTGAGAGGGAAGCTCTGGAAGCCAAATTTAGAGAGAGGTAACGATGTGGGGCCGTTTGACAATAGTGATCATAATATGATCAAATTTGAATTAATGACTGGGAGGGGGACAGTAAGTAAATCCACAGCTCTATGAGGAAAGACTAAAGAGGTTAGGACTTTTCAGCTTGGAGAAGAGACAACTGAGGGGGGATATGATAGAGGTATTTAAAATCATGAGAGGTCTAGAACGGGTAGATGTGAATCGGTTATTTACTCTTTCGGATAGTAGAAAGACTAGGGGACACTCCATGAAGTTAGCATGGGGCACATTTAAAACTAATCGGAGAAAGTTCTTTTTTACTCAACGCACAATTAAACTCTGGAATTTGTTGCCAGAGAATGTGGTTCGTGCAGTTAGTATAGCTGTGTTTAAAAAAGGATTGGATAAGTTCTTGGAGGAGAAGTCCATTACCTGCTATTAAGTTCACTTAGAGAATAGCCACTGCCATTAGCAATGGTTACATGGAATAGACTTAGTTTTTGGGTACTTGCCAGGTTCTTATGGCCTGGATTGGCCACTGTTGGAAACAGGATGCTGGGCTTGATGGACCCTTGGTCTGACCCAGTATGGCATTTTCTTATGTTCTAGCACTAAGCTTTCAAAATGGAAACTTTGAGGAAATGAGAAAAATTGTTAAAAAAAAACAAAACAAAATATCAAGATGCAGCTACAAGGGTAAAAAGTGCGCAATAGCCGTGGACATTGTTAAAAAATACCATCTTAGAAGCGCATGTCAGATGTATTCCACACATTAAGAAAGGTGGAAAGAAGGTCAAATAATTGCCAGCATGACTAAAGGGTGAGGTGAAAGAGGCTATTTTATCCAAAAGATCTTCATTCAAAAAATTGGAAGAAAGATCCATCAGAAGAAAATAGGATAAAGGATAAATTGAAAAGTTAAATGTAAGACATTGATAAGACAGGCTAAGAGAGAATTTGAAAAGAAGTTGGCTGTAGAGGCAAAAACATAATAACAATGTTTTAAAACATATCAGAAGCAGAAAGCCAATGAATGAATCAGTTGGACTGTTAGATGATCGAGGGGTTAAAGGGACACTTAAGGAAGATAAGGCCATCGCGGAAAGATTAAACAAATTCTTTGCTTCGGTGTTTACTGAGGAGGATGTTGGGGAGATAGCGGTTCTGGAGATGGTTTTTAAAGGGTGATGATTCAGATGAACTGAACCCTTTTCCGTCCTTCCTTAATAAGTTATAGCCCAGGATGGCCATATACCAACCATGAGACTCACTGAACCATGTCTCTGTAAGGGCAACAATGTCCAAATTCTCCTCCACCATTATGGCCTGTAGATCTGGGATTTTGTTGCCCAGGCTTCGAGCATTTAGGTTCATGACTGTGCAGCTTTTGTCCCTTGTTTTGCTTATCTACACAGACACCTTTTCTGCTCCATTGCTTAAGTGTGGAATGTAGAGCCGATGGATTTGTTATTATCGTCTCTCGCTTCCTGTATTGCAGGGGGGTGGCATTCCAATGATTGCGTTCTGCATCTGGCATTCTGCAGCTCATTAATTTGGTATATTATGCGTTAAACAGCAGTTTAAGATTGGCATTAGAATCAGCAGATAATACTCGTTACTTGCTGATTTTAATTCTTGCTGGTTGCTAGTTCATAGACGCCCCCAAGTTTGAAGACTCAATGTTTGATGGAATCCCCTGTCTCTCCCTCCAGCACTCAGCATGAAGCGATATCCAATGCCCTGCCTGTTTCATAGGTGAAATCTAATTGACCATTGCTCTGCACCAAGTCTGCAATGGCTCTTAGTTTCTCTTACTGTAGCTGGGATGTTCAATGGACATCTTGTCACCCTCAGAACAGTTTTAGTTAGCTGCATTTGTTTACCTTCCTTTCAGAACCAAATGAGAATGAAGAGAAACAGATAAACATATGCATTAGGATTCTGCATGGGCCACCCATTCGCCAAGGGTTGTCTGGTTGGTTTGTTTGTTTTTTTTTTTTTGGGGGGGGGGGGTCCTTTTTATGGAAATACATTTTTTCTGCCTAAGGCACAGGGAATTCCCAGTGCAATTCTGAGGCTAGAAAGAGAATTTTCTGCAATATTCTACTTTGAGCTGTCATCACCAGGGACACCCACCTCCTCTCTCCTGCTGGCAGGCTACCACATTCTCTCATTCTGCTCGTTATCCCCAGTATGCCAGGGGTGCTCAAACAAATCCTCTGCCCCCAACCCCTAGCCAGTCAGGTTTTCAGGATCTCTCTACTGAATCTGCATACTTACATGCACCACATCCTATATATGCAAATATGCATATTTATTAGGGATATCCTGAAAACCTGACTGGTGGGGTGGGGGAGCCAAGAACTAGTTTAAGCACCCTGCAACAGACCAATACACGAACGATCTGAAAATACAGAGAGAGAACTAGCCCCTGTCCCCTCTGTGTCTGGCTGGAGCTGCCTGTGCTGCCAATGAAAAATGCAGTGAAATGTTGACAGGAGAGAGTGCGGTCTGTTTAAATTGCAAATGGCATAATCCTGGAGGCGCAGCAACAAGCAGAACGAGGAGTTAAGACCCCAGAAGAAATTCCTTAAAAGGCACACTAAAGTAATACATAAAGCTCAAGCTCAAGGAGTAGCTTGCTTTGCTGGAGCTCTGCTACATAATCAACATCATTTGAGCTTGAATTATAGTTTGTGGGAGGGAATGCGTGGGGATGCTAATGAAATCTGGATATTTCAAGACACTGTCATGGTCTTCAGCTTTCACGTCTTCTTGTCATTATGTACGGGCATTTCACGTACATTTAGCAGCAGCTGAAGATAAAATTAGGAATACGGCCCTGCTGGACTCTGAGACATAAGCACTTAATTTCCATACATAGGGCATCTACACACAGTGCACTAGGGCAGGGGTGGCCAATTCCTGTCCTCAAGAGCCCCCAACAAGCTTGGTATTCAGGCTGTCCACAATGCACTGCCCTCCTTTGTATAGAAATCTCGCTCATGCATATTCATTGTGACTAGGCTGAAAACCAGGCCTGTTTGTGGCTCTTGAGACCTAGAGTTATCCACCCTTGCACTAAGATGCAGGGTAACCCCAGGATTTTTTTTCATCTTTATGGTAATTTAACTTTCTTTATCCCCTAGAATAAGGAGGAGTTTTAAAAATCCACCCTACCAGCATCAAGGGACCTTCAAACAAAGCGGATATAGGCACTTACCTGTCCACTGTATGGAAGGCAAAGAGGTTTTCTTTTCTCACGTCTCCTTTTTAATTTCATTCTTGCTGGCCAAAGAAATCCATTTGACTCTTTCACCTTTCTAGTTTTCAAGTACTTTCAATTTTTGGACGGGTAAAAGTATCTTGCCCCCTATAATTAAACAAAAGGGCATCTAAACATCTTAAAGAACAGAAATAGGCCGGGTAAACAAAGAAATGTCAGTTTTAATAAGTCTATTGTCATCCAACTGTAGCCTCTCACCCTGCCTAGCAAGGACTGAATATAAAATAAATTAGTTTTTCAGTGAGCTCCCAGCTAAAGAAGCAATGACTCCCAGGGTGGTGCATACCTGGAACAGCCTAGTAACCAAATCTGGATAGAACTGCAGACTGCAATGGAAGAAAAAGCTTGGAAGGGGGTGGGGGGAGAGTAAGGCCCTGGGTGTTGGAGTAGTTATGTAACCCTAATGGTTAGAGCAGTGGGGCTACAGACCAGAGAAGCCAGGGCTCTCTCCTTGTGACCCGAGGCAAGCCACTTTACCTTCCAATGCCTCAGGTACAAACTTCTATTACAAGCTCTCTGAGGATAGGAAAATACCTACAGTACCTGAATGTAATCTGCTGAAAGGCAGCATACAAATAAAAACAATAATAAACAATCTCATGGAACAGTAGAAGACTAAAACTGGAGGAGCAAAAATGCCAAGTTAGAAAAAGCCTCAAGCTGCCAAGAGGAAGCAAGGTTAACCAACATGAATCAGCAGCAAAGCTTTGATAAATATTTTTTTTGGGGGGGGGGGGGGGGGGAAGGGTGGTAAGTTTCCTAGTATGGACTGCAGGTTGGCATAGCTACACTTTCCATCTAGGGATAAGGAGCAATATCTTGCTGTTGGTTAAGCTTGTACAGCTGACTGCTGAGAAACATCCTTAGCACACTGAACGGGCGGGAAGCGGAAGATAAGGGTAAGAAAGGGTGACAGCTAAAGCAGTGCAGAGGTGCTCAAGCTTGTATGGCTGACAGCTGGGCACATGCTCCGTATGGCCACGTGAGCAGACTGGGTGGACCAAATGATCCTTCTCGGACAACATCAACTATAGTGCTATGTTAATATTATGTCCAGAATAGGACAAACAAAATAAAAAGGTTAAAAACTATATTTAGAAAACTTTATAGGGCCATAAAACCAAGCCAAGAAACACTTACCCTTGCAGCACTCAGTTACATAGGCAAGGAGTTGAGAATCAACTTTCTGGGAAGGGAAGACTGGAGCATGCACAGTACCTCTCAGCGAGAGCAGAGTCCAAAGGAGGAATGAGAGGGGAACACTGGAGCATGCTCAGTACCTCTCAGCGGGGGCAGGGTCCAAAGGGGGAATGAGAGGGGAAGATTGGAGCATGCTCAGTAGCTCTCAGCGAGGGCAGAGTCCAAAGGAGGAATGAGAGGGGAACACTGGAGCATGCTCAGTACCTCTCAGCGGGGGCAGGGTCCAAAGGGGGAATGAGAGGGGAAGATTGGAGCATGCTCAGTAGCTCTCAGCTGGGGGGGGGCAGAATCCAAAGGGGAAGACTGGAGCATGCCCAGTAGCTCTCAGCGGGGGCAGTCCAAAGGGGGAGTGAGAGGGGAAGATTGGAGCATGCCCAGTAGCTCTTAGCGGGGGGCAGAGTCCAAAGGGGAAGACTGGAGCATGCTCAGTAGCTCTTAGCGGGGGCAGGGTCCAAAGGGGGAATGAGAGGGGAAGACTGGAGCATGCTCAGTAGCTCTTAGCGGGGGCAGGGTCCAAAGGGGGAATGAGAGGGGAAGATTGGAGCATGCTCAGTAGCTCTCAGCTGGGGGGGCAGAATCCAAAGGGGAAGACTGGAGCATGCCCAGTAGCTCTCAGCGGGGGCAGTCCAAAGGGGGAGTGAGAGGGGAAAATTGGAGCATGCCCAGTAGCTCTTAGCGGGGGCAGAGTCCAAAGGGGGAGTGAAAGGGGAAGATTTGTTTTGTTCTCTCTCCTTCTTCCTTTAAAAGTGGAATATAAAAGTTTAAAACTGTATTATGAAACATATTTATTTACATTTAGCTCACACCTTTTCATTGGTAGCTCAAGGCAAGTTACATTCAGGTGTTTTATGCATTTCCTTGTCCCCACAGGGCTTACAAAAGTTTGTACCTGAGGCAACAGAAGGTGAGGTGAGCTGCCCAAGGTGCATCAGCAGGATTTGAACCCTGGTTTCCCTGGTTCTTAGCCCCACCCCCCACCCCCTGCTTTCGCTGCTAGGTTTGTTACTTCTCTACATCCTTGGCAATGGTGGAAATATTTTCTGTTAAGTTTTATGTCGTATTTAAAATGAAACACCTCACCTTGGAGAACGAATCCCACTGGGAGTGCCACACATACAGGCCGATGCAATATCATATGCTGAGCCTAGCGCACAGGTTAACGAGCGTCCATAACCCCAATGCAATAAGGGGATCAACACGTCCAAAACGCATGTAGTTAATAGCGCTCATCACGTATAAATTCCTTGAAGATGAGGCTGTTAGCCCAAGGCGCACTTTTTAACCGTCAAATTTTACATCTGTCCGGAGCGGGCATTCAGTCTCCCCGCACGTCAGGAGCTCTTTCTACTTAGTAACCTCCTTTCTCCTTCCCTCTCTCTCCAGATGTGCAAGAAGTGAAATTTTTCCATTGTTTAGATGCTGTCAAACGTGCATATCCATGATAGGGTTTGCTACCTCACCGCTTTCTGATCCCATCTTGGTTCTCTCCCCACATGCATGCATGGAGTGGTACTCTGGATTTTTTTTTTTTTCCCGTGGAGTTCCCTAAGAAGATCAGAACTACGATTCCATGCATGCAATGGGACAAATCCTGTTCAGATGACCTCAGGTGAGGTGACAACCTCAGTGGTACTCTTTGCCACGGATTTTCATAGAAGAGGGAGGGAGAAAAATTGCAGATTTTCCTGTGTTGTGTGGTCAACAGATCTGCCCAGTGATCCATTTCAATGAGGTTAATCCAGTTCAGGAAAGGTGAACTTGTTAAAATACAAACCAGCATTATATAAACCCAAGAAGAAGTGATCCTGTTTTAGACATTTTTTTATTCTTTTGTGGCCAATATGGTTTCAGTGCAGAGGGAATGAGTGAGCTGTCTACAGACTTGAAGTATTATACCCTAACATAATGTTCATGCTTTGCTGTCTAGAAATGAACAATGACCAAGTGAAGGGACTTGGAAAAGTGCTTACTTTGTAACCAATATAATTTCTGGCTCATTCAGCGTTGACCTCATTATCTGATACTAGAGATAGTGTGGGCAAGGCAGGACTGCTCCCACTGTGTTGAAACATCCTTTCTGCAACTCTGCTTCTCAATTGCGTTATGCAGATCTGAGACAGAAATTTTTTTATTTTATTGCTTTTTTATCCAGTAGTACATTTTCAAGGGACTGTACCACAATCAATCAACAGGCAAAGCCTGCAGTGTCCTTATAGCCTGTCAGGTTGAGCATTTGGGTGATTTCATCCATAGTTGCTGCTAGGCAAATGGTTCAGGAGATCTTCTTCAGGTTTACATAAAAGTGCCTTACCACGAACATTGCTGCAGCTGGTCAATAACACGATCATTAATCTCCAGCAACTGAGCACCGGGAAGCTCTTTTGAGACCGATTTCACAAGGCTTAGGTGCCTAACTTTGAGAGTTAGGGTCCTAAATTGTCTCTTTTCAAAATGTATTCAGGCTGAGTCCCTTAGTTTAAGCTCCTAGTTTGATCAGTCTCCTAAATATAGGAGCCCAAAAAGTGGGTGGTGTCTAGGATGGAGTTAGGGTGAGAAAAAAAAGGGACTTAGCACTGATTTTCAGCATGATTTAGGGATCTAAATATAGACAACTGAGGGTCTACAATTGGGACCCTAAGTTTGACTGAAAATAGAGGCCTAATTTAGATGCCTAAATTTAGGAGCTCCAAGTTTTTTTTGTTTTTTTGTTTATATTGGCATCCTTTTATGCTTTCATGTGGGTATTCTGGAGCTTAGCTGGTTACTGGCAGGGACGGGAGTAGATCTGCCATTACACGACTCATGTTCTTGATCTCTGGATTCTGGAGTTTCTTGCTCAGTGATATGGAGGAACGTGCAAACTTCTTTAAATGAGGCTCAGGAGCCAGGTCCTCAAACCCAGGCAAAGGCTGCCGGTTCCTGAATCCATGCAATATCTGCGTCATGTTTCTGCAGATGGTCAGATCTGTGGCAAAAGAGTCTGATGGCTTCCCCCTCAGTCCCCAGAATCAGAAGGTTGGGTTGAAGTCAAATCAGGCTGAAATCCGCCTGGACCAAGTTAGACTTGAGCCGCTCTGGGTGTTCCTAGTGAGCTGTTGCTAATTTCTCAACAAGCAGCTCTTGCTAGGCCTTCTGCCTACTCTCCCTATTACCTATTGCCAACAATAAGTTGCAATCCACATTAAGCCAAGGTAATTAACTATTTACACCAAGAGATATAGTTTAACTAGCTCTGAGGACACTGGTGGGTTAATGCACCTGCTAATGCTCTTGGGCCATTCCCACTCAGTTAAGGCTTGAAGCCCCAAGATCCTACCCTTCCCTTCCCCTGGTCACCAAAATCCCCCCTTCCTCCCAAAAAATAAAACCCTGCAGGCCTCTGCTGCCCCCCAAGTGTTTCTTGAGAATCCCCCCCCCCCCCTCCTGAAGACAACCCCGCTCTACCTAAAATGACAAAAAGATTCATCCCCTCCTCCCCACTCTAGCTGGAGCCTTTCCCCCCCCCCCCTAACTTCTTGGAGGTCTTATCCAACCCGCGGGCACCCTCATCCAAAATGACACCAGCTGACCTAAGATTTACTCTTTGCCACATACGTGGGGGGCAAAGGGGAGCCATGGGTCAGATGGTGACATTTTGGATGATGGCACCAGTGAGGCAGGAGTGACTGAGAATTGCTCCTGCCCCTTTTCCATCCAGGTAGTGAGAGTTTGGAAGGGGGAGGGTGGGATTTTTTTTTTTTTAGGGAGGGAGGTGGGGTTTGCAGAATTCCTTCTGTTGTGTGTATTACTGTATTTGATTTATTGTTACGTTATCCTTATACTTGTTTAGTTAAATCTGTCACAGAAGAGCCTTTCCCTTTAATATTATGTTAATATAGTGGTCAGCCTTTCCTGCAACCAAGCTAGGAGCAGGCAGATTTATTTTAAAGAGGATTTGCTACGACAAAGTTCGATTGGGTTAAATCCAATTTTTATTATGAAATGAGTTTATTTAAAAATGGGATTTCTGGGTTAACTTGGTGGTTTAGGGTCAAGTGATGTGCACTGCCAGGCTGGGTTTTGTTACCCAGGCTGGCTGGCGGGCTGGGATGCTGCGCAGGCAGCACTCACAACCCCTGGGGGAGGGAGTCCCAACCATCACTCAACGGTGACACCTAGTGGCCAGGCAGGGTGCACGTTAGCAATGTTCTGGTGGGAGCTGTGGTTTGTGGACCTTGATCGAGGAGGACAAGTCACTGCTGGGTTAGGTAAGAAGTGAAGGGATAGAAAAACAGGGGTGGGAGAGGAAAACCCCTCACATAGTTGTGAACGAAGAATCGTATTTGAACATTTGCAATTTTGTAGCTTTTATTTCTATTTGTTCTACTTTATAAACAGCTCTGGGCATTTTTTTTTTTTTTTTGCTTGTTAGGATGCTCTTAGGGTTCTCCTTCAGACTTTACATGAGCCTTTTTAAGAGAAGTAGTGCATAGAAAATGTTTTTAGATGTACATAATTATTTATTAATATTAAAACCGCAGCATTTCCCTGGTTAAATGATTTCATTTGCACATGGCTGCACACTCACAAAATGTGAAAGAAATTAAAGAATGTTATAAGATGCAAGAAGACGCTTTATCAAAGCAGGAGGCAGAACGTCAGCTGGCGTTAATACTCAGGGTGCCAATTCAGTTTTATGCCTGATCCTCTGTCCTGGTTTCTTGCCAGGTGCCGATGGGACTGGGATGATGGCCAGATATACTACGATGTCTTTCCCATCTGAGGCTTGATTTACTAGGCCTTCCCTACTCCCCCCACACAACTAACCTCCCAATAAGAAGAAAGAAAGCTTTAGTAGATCAGGCCCAAGTTGCGTCTGTGAGAAAAATGGTTAATACATTTGGCCCTAAGTCAAAAGAAGCCCTTCCTTTGGCTTTACGACCCAAAATAAACCTGGTCACCTTGCCTCAGGTTTTCACGACAGACCTATGACAAGGACAGCCGCACAGAAATCATCGATAGCTTCATTCTACCGTGATGATTAAAGAGACTACAGACGAGCAGCGATCTAGTATGGTAGCTTCTGCTGCAGGAACCAGGAGTGATCTCTAGATAAAGAATGTATCCAGGAGCTCGTGCAATTTACAGCCGAAGAGGACTCATCCTTGCTTATCAGTATTTGACTCCAACATTTCATTTATTTGGGATAAATATGAGCTGATCTTGAGGGGATTTTTACTGCATTATTTCATTGCTTAAAATGTTGTATTAGTCTTATTATTATTGAGCTGTATCAGACTGGTAGGTCTGTTCTAGCTTTCCAGGCAGCTCTGGTTTTCCAAACACCCATGACATTAGTTCCACATTATATAGCAGTCAACACCAGGTACACAAATCAGATAAAATGTGTTATCTCCAGAAACAGACTTCCTATTTTCGGCACATGGTGCCTTTCATTTTTACAGAGGCTAAAGTGACTGGCAGCTAGTAGTTTGGTTTTGCTATGAGCAGAATATTGATCATAATGAAGTATTTTTAAAAATATGTTTTATTTTGCATACAGGGCAGGTGGGCAGCCTGCATCTGGTCAATGTGGCAATTACATTTAAACTACATTAACTTTTTGATTCTGTAAAACTCCATCCAAAGAAAATACAATAGAAACATAGAAACATAGAAACATAGAAATGACGGCAGAAGAAGACCAAACGGCCCATCCAGTCTGCCCAGCAAGCTTCACATTTTTTTCTCATACTTATCTGTTTCTCTTAGCTCTTTGGTTCTATTTCTCTTCCACCCCCACCATTAATGTAGAGAGCAGTGATGGAGCTGCAACCAAGTGAAATATCAAGCTTGATTAGTTAGGGGTAGTAGGGGTAGTAACCGCCGCAATAAGCAAGCTACACCCATGTTTATTTGTTTTACCCAGACTGTGTTATTCAGCCCTTATTGGTTGTTTTTCTTCTCCCCTGCCGTTGAAGCAGGGAGCTATGCTGGATATGCGTGTAGTATCAGTTTTTCTTCTCCCCTGCCGTTGAAGCAGAGAGCTATGCTGGATATGCGTGAAGTATCAGTTTTTCTTCTCCCCTGCGGTTGAAGCAGGATATGCATTGAAAGTGAAGTATCAGGCTTATTTGGTTTGGGGTAGTAACCGCCGTAACAAGCCAGCTACTCCCCGCTTTGTGAGTGCGAATCCTTTTTTCTTCTCCCCTGCCGTTGAAGCAGAGAGCTATGCTGGATATGCGTGAAGTATCAGTTTTTCTTCTCCCCTGCCGTTGAAGCAGAGAGCTATGCTGGATATGCGTGAAGTATCAGTTTTTCTTCTCCCCTACCGTTGAAGCAGAGAGCTATGCTGGATATGCATTGAAAGTGAAGTATCAGGCTTATTTGGTTTGGGGTAGTAACCGCCGTAACAAGCCAGCTACTCCCCACTTTGTGAGTGCGAATCCTTTTTTCCACATTTCCTCTTGCTGTTGTAGCTTAGAGTGATGTTGGAGTCACAGTAACCATGTGTATGTTTATTGAATAAGGGTATTATCTCCAGGCAGTAGCCGTCATTCTGGCGAGCCACCCACTCTTTATTGACGGCCTCTTGATTTTATGAATCCACAGTGTTTATCCCACGCCCCTTTGAAGTCCTTCACAGTTCTGGTCTTCACCACTTCCTTCGGAAGGGCATTCCAGGCATCCACCACCCTCTCCGTGAAGAAATACTTCCTGACATTGGTTCTGAATCTTCCTCCCTGGAGCTTCAAATTGTGACCCCTGGTTCTGCTGATTTTTTCCTATGGAAAAGGTTTGTCGTTGTCATTGGATCATTAAAACCTTTCAAGTATCTGAAAGTCTGTATCATATCACCTCTGCTCCTCCTTTCCTCCAGGGTGTACATATTTAGATTCTTCAATCTCTCCTCATAAGTCATTTGATGAAGACCTTCCACCTTTTTGGTCACCCTTCTCTGGACCGCCTCCATCTTGTCTCTGTCTCTTCGGAGATACGGTCTCCAGAACTGAACACAATACTCCAGGTATATTTTTGAAATGTAATATCTTAGTGCCACAGTTTATCTCTCAAAATGAATCTGAAGTGTGTAGCTCCTGTGACATGGAATAACCCAACAGTTTAAAACCTTGATTCCTCTTTATAGAAGAGCTTTGAAAGTGCCATGCTCTGAATATTGGAAAATATTTTTACAAATATTACAGATCTACATGCATTGGCTATTAATATCAGTATACTAGAATTATCAGGTAGAAGAGCACACTGATGTTGAAAAATAAAAAAAGGTTTATCAAGCATCTCAAGTTGCCTCCAAATTTGTTTACTTACTTCTAGTTTAGAGTAGGGCCATGGGTACATTGCTGCTTAGCTGCAACTCCACTGCACTGCAGTGGTTACCGATTAAACAACAAATTGAATACAAGTCGCTATGTATTTTATTTAAATCCATAAACAAGAAACAAACTGAATGGTTAAATGCATTATTGTGCCTTTATACCCCACAAAGGAATTTGCGTTCTGCAAATAAATGCTTGTTATCAATTCCATTCATCAAAACCGCACACTTAGCAGAGGTCAGAGAACGGGCAATCTCAGTTGCAGGACCCAAATTATGGAATTCATTACCCAAAGAATTAAGACTACAAAAGGACTTTAATATTTTTAAAAAACAACTGAAAACTTTATTATTTAAAAATGCATATGAGTTGACTGCAGAGTAAAAATCAATATGACTGGGCGAGCAATAATCCCTTATTCTGGCTGTTTTGTTACGTTTAAAGCTATAACATCTGACTTATGTGTGTTTTATACTTTTTTATTATGTTTTATATTAATTTATTGGTTTTATTTTAGTTCTCAAGTTTAAATCTATAATTTTACCATATTAGTTATCATTTCTGTGTTTTATTTGAATTTAATTTTATCATGTAGCGAATAATTAATGTTTTATATTGATTAATTTTCAAAATTTGTTTTGTAATATTATATAGGTTTTTGTATAATATGTTTACACCGTTAAGATTGTTTCAGATTGACGGTATATAAAACGAATAAATAAATAAATAACTCCAACAATGAGATTTATCAATGTGACTTTTCAGGAACAGTTGGAGGAGATGATCTCTGTTCCATCTTTAATGGCCAGGACAACAACAGGTCTTGTTTTCAGATTTAAAAGAAAGAAAAAAACCTAAAGGAAGCAAGCAAACCTACATCTTGGACTAATTGTATTCAAATATGTTTAATAAATATTCATTGTGGACATCCTGCAAAACCAAGCCTGTTGGCAGCCCTCAAGGACCAGTATTGAGCAGCCCTGGTTTAAACGATGTCCAGTAACAATCAAGAAGAATTTTATATTCTAATTAAGTAGTCTCACTTTGGCAACGCTTGTGGCCAGAAAGAGGATATTAATATTTTAGAAACTAGACTGCATACCAGCAGTTTCTGGTAGATACAATGGGTTGGTGGAGGGAGCAGCATTTGGAAAGATTGCACAAAGGTTAAGTTCAATTTATTGGATTTTTAAGATAGTTCTGATGGATGGGGGAATTCTTAAAGATATAGGGCTACATTTCAAATAATTATTTAGCACTAAGAGCCTGATATTCAAAGAATGCTCAGAGCCTAATTTTAGGCCCCTAAGTTAGATACATAGTTTATGTATTAATATTCAGCCAATTTTAGGTCTAAATCTTAGGCTTGTCATTGATTTTCCTAACTTTAGGTGGCCAGCACTGGCAATCAGCATTGAATCCCTGACCTGGCTCCTCCCCTAGTCCCACCCACTTTAAGGTACCTAAATGAAGGGGCTGAACTTGGACATAAATTCATTTTCCAGATCTAGGTGCCTAAATAATGAGGTTAGGCGCCTAGATCTTTTGAAATTCAGCCTATAAACTTTCAACTGTAGTTGCATTTTTTTTTAATTTATATTCCGCCTTTCGTGATACCTCAAAGCAGATTAAATTCAGGTTCTGATGGTATTGCCCTTTCCCCAGAAGGGCAATACAATCAGCGTTAACCTGAGAGTTAACCATCTAAGGAATCTTCAAAAGCCAGCTTCTGACATCATAAATTCATTAAATGTTTGCATTTAGGATAAATGGGGGTGTTGGGATGTAGTTTCAGTTTAGACACAGCTGAGTTAGTTTTCAATATGTTATGTCTGAATTGCCCATAGATCAGGCTTCTGATCTTAGGTGTTTATAAATTGCAAATTTAGATGCATAGTTTTCAGGCAATTAGATTTATTTGATGGGAACTAAAAATAGGTGCTGTTTATCAGTGTTTTCATAGTGCAAATCAAAATATTGGAGCACTTTTAGGTAGATTCAATTTAATAAGGTATAAATCAAATTTTTACATGCCTCTGTTATTCAAGTTAAAATTGCAAAATGTGTTGTGGATTGGGTACGTGTGGTTAGGAGGGTTGTCAGGGTGTAATTGACCAATGGGAGTGGGGGGTGTGGCTAGGGGGGATGGAAGGATGGGGGTGGCTGGGGGGCACTGGCAATGGGGTAGGGGCGGGTTTGTGGCTAGGGGGCTTGCAGTAGAGGGGTTGCAAGAGAGGTGTGGTTGAGGTGATGCAGTGTATGACCGAATGGGTTCCTCTACATTGCACATCCCTCCTCCCCTTCTCCACTCCATTTTCCCTTCCTTCCTCCCTTCCTTCTTCGCTCCATTCTCCAGGCAGGTCTTCTCACGGAGCCTCTTCTTCTGCCACAGGGGTTGGGCTCTCTGATGACCTGTTTCTCCCTAGGTGGCTCTTCTTCGGGCTGGTGGGACTTGGGATCCCTATCAACCTGCTCATTCCGCGGAGCTTCTTTTTCCACCTCCAACCTGCTCTGATGATGTCATCAGGCCACTGCTCTCGTGCTTCTCCTTGACCTGCTGGAGGGCAATGGCTGGATGATTTCATTGGAACTCCATCAGGTAGACCAGTTTTCAGGCTTTTTTTTTTATCAGGGGTATTCTGTTAGGGTTTTTCAGTTTTAGCTGAAATCTGAAGAGCTACCCAGAGATTATTGACCAGGCACTTAGACATCAATGCCTGTGAGGGTGAAGGTCCTCTGACCTTTTACGACTGCCTTCTTGGATAGGGTGCAAGCACCTGAGTCATGCTGCCACTTCCTCATCCTTCCTCACACTCTGGGCCAAGTCTCATCCTCTGGGCCAAACTCACTTGGGGAAGAGTTGCCCATCAGCCCCAGAAAAAACCCTCTTTTCCTCTTCTTGGATCATACTGGATATGTCCTTCCCCAAGCTTTTCACTACTTTTCTATGCCTTGCTGCAACTTCCCTTCATTACAGCCTCCTTCTTCTCTTCGCTCCTCTTCTCCTCTGTCTAGGTGTTCGAGTCATTTTTTTGTTGCTTTTGCTGAGGATGTATATAGAGGATAGGCCATATGGATTCACCCAGACACAGACCAGTCTGAAGGCCACAGGTCAACCTCTGAGTAAACTCCTGTTTACTGTCTTGCACTGTGAAATGTTTACGAACAGGCGAGAGTCTGTTTATTTGGTTATTCCATTAAGTCTATGATGAGAAAACTAGCAATTAACTTATACTAAAGCCTGACAGAGAGAATGAAGGTTGCACAGCTGTTTCTGAAATCTGTTAAGAACTCAGAGGGAGGGAACGCTGTTGCTTTTCACAAGTGTTTGTAGTGTATATGGGGAGACAGTGAGAAAGAGAGAGGGAGAGACAGAGCACTGGATATGATGGTACGGCTGATCCTATGGAAATGTAAGCTTTTTATATCTATGTAGCAATTATTATTATCTACCATTACTTCTTCTATTTGATCTGTGCACGGTCTGACCCCGTAACACTGGGTTGCCTCATTTTTCTAGATTTCTGGCCAGGGCTGTCTTCCTTGGTGGAGCTCTGGATCCTCTCCATTTCAGAGCTTGGTTCCAGGAAAACACTTTTTTTTTAAAGACATATCAGCACTACAAATAGATCCATAACAGAACATTATACTGTAAAAAAGAAACTCAAAATCTTCAAAATGGTGCCGGCGCTACCTTTGTCCTCACTATGTCATACAGGTGACGGTCGCCCGTATGACATAGTAAGGGCAAAGGTAGCGCCGGCGCCATTTTGAACTTTGGCAATACGGCCCGCGCGCAGGAGGTCGCACCCGGACCCCCGCTGGACTTTTGGCAAGTCTTGTGGGGGTCAGGAGGCCCCCCCCAAGCTGGCCAAAAGTCCCTGGGGGTCCAGCGGGGGTGATCTCCTGCATGCGTGACGTCGGGACCCAGGAACCAAAATGGTGCCGGCGCTACCTTTGCCCTGTCACATGATAAGGGCAAAGGACCACCGGCGCCATTTCTCTCAACGCAATCATGGCCAGAGAGAGGGAGATCGCGTCGGGACCCCCCCACTGGACCCCAGGTAATTTAAAACATTTGGGGGGGGTTCGGGAGGGTGGGGGATTTGTTCTAAAGGTTCGGGGTGGGTTTTAGGGTTTTTTGGTGTGCCGGTTTTCCTGCCCTACCCCGATTTACGATTTTTAACGATTTAAAAAAACAAAAAACAAAACACGACGATAAGATTTCCCTCCCCCCCAGCCAAAATCGATCGTTAAGACGATCGATCACACGATTCACACCCCTACTATCAAGCTAGGGCGAGAGAACATAGTAGAAATCTCATCTTTGTGAGACTTTCCTCGCTCCAAATGATGTCAAATCTTCACTGAGGTGTACTGTGCTGTTCGTATGTCTCACTCTGCATGTAAAACTGGCCCCTAAACCCTGGACCGGATGGTATACACCCCAGGGTTCTGAAGGAACTAAAAAATGAAATTTCAGATCTGTTAGTAAAAATGTGTAACCTATCATTAAAAACATCCATTGTACCTGAAGACTGGAGGGTGGCCAATGTAACTCCAATATTTAAAAAGGGCTCCAGGGGCGATCCGGGAAACTACAGACCAGTTAGCCTGACTTCAGTACCAGGAAAAACAGTGGAAAGTGTTCTAAACATCAAAATCACAGAACATATAGAAAGACATGGTTTAATGGAACAAAGTCAGCATGGCTTTACCCAGGGCAAGTCTTGCCTCACAAATCTGCTTCACTTTATTGAAGGGGTTAATAAACACGTGGATAAATGTGAACCGGTGGATGAAGTGTATTTGGATTTTCAGAAGGCATTTGACAAAGTTCCTCATGAGAGGCTTCTAGGAAAAGCAAAAAGTCATGGGATAGGTGGTGATGTCCTTTTGTGGATTACAAACTGGCTAAAAGACAGGAAACAGAGAGTAGGATAAAATAGTCAATTTTCTCAGTGGAAAAGGGTAAACAGTGGAGTGCCTCAGGGATCTGTATTGGGACACCTACTTTTCAATATATTTATAAATGATCTGGAAAGGAATACAACGAGTGAGGTAATCAAATTTGCAGATGATACAAAATTATTCAGAGTAGTTAAATCACAAGCGGATTGTGATAACTTGCAGGAAGACCTTATAAGACTGTAAAATTGGGCATCCAAATGGCAGATGAAATTTAATGTGGATAAGTGCAAGGTGATGCATATAGGGAAAAATAATCCATGCTAAGTTCCATGTTAAGTTCCATATTAGGAGCTACCACCCAAGAAAGAGATCTAGGCGTCATAGTGGATAACACATTGAAATCATCGGTTCAGTGTGATGCGGCAGTCAAAAAAGCAAACAGAATGTTGGGAATTATTAGAAAGGGAATGGTGAATAAAATGGAAAATGTCATAATTCCTCTGTATTGCTCCATGGTGCTATTACTAGCATCAGTAGCATGGGATAGACTTAGTTTTTGGATACTTGCCAGGTTCTTATGGTTTTGATTGGCCACTGTTGGAAACAGGATGCTGGGCTTGATGGACCCTTGGTCTGACCCAGTATGGCATGTTTTTATATTCTTATGTTCTTACCAACACCTCACCTCGAGCTATTAGCTGGTCCTCCTATAGTGATATAAATACTTGACTACTGTGAAAGCCTCCCCAGAGATTCTCTCTCTCTCTCTCCCTTTAAAAAATTTGCATTCGCACCATGTGGTAACATAAATATCGCATGTGTTATGGCATTATCACATGTATTAACACATTTTGATGAATGAACCTATAAATTCTTTAACTGATTTGGATACCATGGTACATAAATTTTCAGTATCTAATAAAGAGGAATTTAGCCTCTATGTTTTTTCATATCCAGTGCTTGCAACACTCCTAGAGGCATAAGAGCAGGTAATGACCAGAGATTTGGCATGTTAAAATATCTAGGTGCCCTGCGTTATGCACAAACTCAGCCACACATAGAAAGAAATCTATGTGACTGTAGGTATTGTGCCATTATAAAAAAAAAACAGGTCTTCTTTGACAGAGGGTACCAGGCCCTCCAGATCTCCCCCAGCCCCAGATGCTGCATGAGAGATCTCAAGCCCTCTGTCTGTCCTTTAGTCACATGTGATGACCTATGGGATCGTGCATGTATTCCATTATCCTCACAAAATGTTTGGGAGAGATGAGAAACTCTTTAGGATCCCTGATAACTGCCTATAATAATCCCTCTTGCCACAGATCAGGGGTGGCCAACTCTAGTCCTCAATGCCACAAACAGGCCAGGTTTTCAGGAATCCACAATGAATATGCATGAGATAGATCTGCATGCAATGTTATCTGTTTGTCTATTGTTTGCTGCTTTGTTCCATTGTCCTGGCCTGTCTCCCCTGTGAGGTATGTAGGCTCCATCACAATTCTATCTAGGCATTCAATCTAATCTCCAGATGGTGTTTTGAATATCTAATGATGATTGAAAATCTGCCCATTATTTATATCAACAAACTTACTCTATATCTCTAAATTCCCATTTAGATGCACAATTCTTCTTTGAAAATTTAGCACATGGAGTTACAAAGTGTGAGCAGGTCAGGAATTTTCTGAGTTTCACATTTTTACAACTTCTTCCTATCTATGTGGTGCTAGTTAGGTTTCATTTATTTGCTATTGTAACTCCAAGTTGGGACACATAAAATAAAAGAGGTCTGTTGGGAGGTCTTTGTGCTCCTGGCATCAGCTATGTGGGTTACAAAATAATACATTGGTTGGGTAGATGGTGGACTAGACCTGGCTTTGAGATTAAGAGCAATATTTTCTCATATTGGATAGGGAAAGCACTAAAATCCTTCTTTTGCCCTCTGTGACCATCTGACTGTACCTTGGCACAAACTCTTCATTCTTCTCTTTCTTACCCTCACTTCTTTGGCAGATTGGAAACCTCAAACCCACAACTCTGGAGTTCAGCAAAATAGAGTCTCATACAATGGGTTGTATTTCAAAATTATTCTTCTGGGGTACCAGCAGTCAATTCCCAATCAAAATGACCAAAAGGATGAGTCTCAGGAGTCAAAGCAGAGATAAATAGTAGCAATCAAATAATCACATTGTTATGAACTCTGCTGCCCGCGGGTCTCCCCCGCGAGCAGACTTACTCACAGTGCCGGCTTCTTCACCCGACGCGGCAGGACGCCGCCGTCGGGCCTTCTTGCGGCTGGAGCCGTGGTCTTGTCTGCCCCACGCGGCCCGGAAGCCGCCCTGGATCCTCATCTCTTCCGCGGCTGGAACTGCGGCCTTTCTCCTCGGGGCTGGGACTGCCCCCGACGCTACTCCCTCCATCGCAGCGCTAGGCCGCAAACCCCTGTTCCCTCCGGCGGCTGGAAGCGGCTGGAGCTGCTGCCGACATCAGGGCCTGCTCCTCAGGCTCTGCCTGCGTCTCTGAGTGTTGACGGTACAGGCCGCTGTCCGCGGTCCTGCACAGCTCCCTGCTGCTTCTGCTGCTCCTTAGGCGCTGGCCCGCACCTCTCTGCCGGATTTAAAGGACCAGGCACAGGAAGTGTGCTGGCCCCACCTTTAATGGGACTTCCTGCTTTAGCCCTAAAAATGGCTGCTCCGTCAGTCTGTTCATTGTCTTGCATCAGCGTGACTTCCCTCTGGAGGCTCCTGCCTGCCAGACCCTTGTAAGGTCTTCTGTTCTTCGTGGAGCTCCTCGTCTCGTCTGTCTTCTACCACGTCTTCTCGCCTTGGTGTTCCGCCTGAGGTCCCGGTCCATGTTTTGATGTCTCGTCATGATCTTCCACCTCCTGATGTGTCTGCCTTCCAGGATGTTCTTCCCTGTGTCTTCGTCTGGTGCTCCTGAGTCTTCTGTTCCTGCAGAGCCGTGGTTCCCGGATGGTGTATGCCCGAGATTGGTGCGGTCTGCAGGTGGGATTGGTCCCTGCGCTCCGGAACCTTCGTTCCCGCCAGCCTTAGAGGGAGCTTCGGGTGACACCGGCTTCGTCATTGGAGTCCCTCCTTGCCTGGGTCTTCCCTGCGCTGTCCCGCTCTCCTCGTGGTCTGTGACCAGCCTTCAAGGGCTGTGTAGGGCGCGCAGTGGGACAGGGTGGTCCACGACTCAGTCCCGCAGGTGGGCTGAGTAGGGCGCCCTGAGAGACAGTGCCAATGTCCTCCTGCCTTGTGTTTTGCCCTGTTTGGATGTCAAGTTCCTCGTTATGCCCGTCATGCCGTCGCATCAACCAAGTGTCTCCGTCAATGATGCCGTCGCATCAACCCAAGTGTCTTTGTCAAGGATGCCCTCGCATCAACCCAAGTGTCTCCGTCAGTGATGCTGTCGCATCAACTAAGTGTCTAGTCTGCGATGCTGCTGCATCGACCACAGTCCTGTCTACGTGTCAAGGCCTCCGTCTGCCCTCAACCTCACGCCAGGCCTGCTGCTCCATGCTGTTCCACAGCAGGTCTGAAAGGGCTCGGAATGGTCGGAGGACCATTCTACTTCCAACATCCTTGGGTGTTGGCCTTGGGAGCTTGCAGGCCCGGCAGAGGGTCAGCCCGTTAGCCATGCAGAGCCCACCGTCAACCCTCGGCTTGGCCCTGAAGGTCTGGGCCCGGGCTGGGGCCCAAGAGCACACTAAAACCACCAAGTGTAACAGAATGCAAGGCCTTTCGAGGCCAAACACAACACACATTTTGCATTTCCTCTTCCTCTAGCAAAGCATCTAAGTCTTAATCTCCATCTCCACACATCTCTGTTGCATTTGCCATTCTTCTACAAAAAGCTCATTAGTACTCACATCTCATTACTGAATTCTTGTCATAAGGAACTCTAGATTAGGCCACAGGATCTCCCACACTGTAGTTATAGTGCATAATCCCCCCCCGGTACCTCTTGGCAAAGGTTGAGAAGCAGATCATATGCTCTCCAGCACCCATGGTGACAGGGGAACTGCTGGGCTGGATGAACCTGTAAACCCACAGGGACTCCCGAGACACACTCAGTCTCACTGCAGAATCACAAAAATCTCTCTGATAGTTTAAGCCTTACATATCATAGGGCACACGTCCCCTGGAGGTCTTCTGTGCAAGAGATGGGCAAACAAAACCATGTCATACTCTTCTGCAACACCAAAATCCCAAAAAGCAGAAGTTAAGTGACAATATTGGACCAAGGTAAAGGATACATTATTAGTAGCACAGGACCAGAATTTAGGGTCTGGGCCATACTATTAATGGTTATCTTTAGACCATTAGTCATTGAATTAGTATGTTAAGTTTTTCTTCTCTTTGCAGTGACTATTCAATATTAATTACAAATTAGCAGTAAGCTAAACATTAATATAAAAAAAAGAAAAATACAAGCACCAATGTGATTTGGTCAACTTTGTAAATGGGCAACATTTTTATATTTAAAATATAAAAAATCAGTCTAGCTCTCATATCTAAATGTGTGCTACTTGGTGGTCCCCAGGAGTTCCTACTACGTCAGTTCTTTGAGACCGGGACCTTGAGAGCCTCTTTCCTCTCAGAGATAAGGCAGGACACTGATGTATTTTATTTACAGTCACCAGTATACATTTCACTACACATTTTAGCACAGGTTTCTGGTTGTGAACTCCTTCTGGCTTACAGCCTCTAAAGATGTTCAAACAGGCAGCCCAAACCTCCCAATTCCAGGTTCTTTTGGTCTTTAAAATATAGCCCTCGGTCACTGGACTCCTACCCGCATGCCTCCAGATTCCTAGGTTAAAAAAAACATCCTACTGATGTGGCAGTGCTCTCCAGGGTCTCATTTGCTCCCCAGTCTTCTTCCTATTCCTTTTATCTTTACTGGAGAGGGTGGTGGATGCCTGCAATGCCTTTCTGAAAGAGATGGTGAGGACCTAAGCTCTAAAGGATTAAGGATGACGTGGAAGAAAAGGGTGCGTGAGGGTTACCTGCATGGAATGGCGGTCAGTAAGCAGAAGGCATGGGGGATAACTACCCTTAACCAATTAGGCTTGATGATTTAGACACAACTACAATATCATTCTCCACTTGATGGCGGGATGGGGGAAAAAAGGTATTGGATTCTGAAGAGAGCCATCGTTGGGCCCCGACTTTTACGGTCTAGGGTACTAGGGTACTGGTACGCTAACATTGGGGGATAAAGCTTCTAAGGCCAAGTCCAAAAGCAAAGAGCATTCAAGCAGCAGGAAGGCTGCTCACCACATCAAAATGTTGCAGCAATTTTGTCATGGGTTTGACAGTTGCTTGGTTTTGCTTTTAAGATTTACTATCATTAGCATAAGGCATGGAGCGGTAGTTATTACTCTTAACAGAAACATGGGGGTAACCTGCACAGAGCAGCAGTTATTGCCCTTGGTGGACACTTGGACGGAGTGGCAGGTGCTGTCATGGGAAGCTTGCTGGGCAAACTGGATGGATCATTTGGTCCTTTTCTGTCGACAATACTATGTTTTTATTTTATTATCTTGCCATTCATTATTATTTGTTTTTTATTCCTATCTTTTCTCACTCGTGCTGCCCTACTTCCTCCTGATGCTCTTGCCACCTTCCCTCCCCCTCCCCCCCCCCTATTTCTTGCCTGCTCCACTCTCACCCCTTCCGCGTTCATTGTAATTTCTGTCTGCGTTAGTTATTTGTAAACTGGTGTGATGTGTCCTACGAATGTCGGTATATTAAATAAATGTAACCTCCTGGACTAGCAGTATGGGCTTTACTTTCTGCCAAATCCTCCTCATTAATCCCAGGGGTCCAATTAACCCTAATGCTGCATTGGTGCTGCACCAGAACTGTGTGCTCCAGAGGGCTTTTCTCCCCATGAGGTCACTTCCTGTTTGGCTAGGACCCTCATATACTTCCCATATAATTCCAATGGGCTTACTTCTTTTCTGGGTTTCCATATACTCCTTCAAATCTCCTCTGGTGGAAAGCTTTTGCAACTCAAGGGACAGATAGTCTGCTCTGTCACAATCCAGATGTAGTTTTAGTAAGGCACTAGGGGGGATATTTTCCAACTTGTGTTATGGCGTTTTCGCATGTGTTAAGGCATTATCGCATGCGAAAAATGCCTTAACGCATCCAAAAAGCACCATAACACATGGTGCGATGCTAATTTTTAAAAGGGGAAGAGTCGGGAGAGGGATTTTTGTAAAAGTGGGCTGGCTTTGCGTAGCCATAACACTTGATATCACACAATTTTAACGCCAAAAATAACTACACCTTTTTCATTGGTGTTAAGCTGTGCGATATGCCCATAACGCAAATTGCAATTTTTTCGCGAATTGTGTTTTGGGCATTTTTAGGCTGGGGAGGGGCCTGAGTTGGGGGGGGGATTGGCCTGAGATGGGGGGTGGGAATTGGGGGAAGGGTCTGAGATGGGGGGGATGATTGAAGGAAGGGCCTGAGATGTGAGAGGAGAAGAAAGAGGGAAGGGGAGAGGAGAGAAGAGAGAGAGAGAACTTGATGGACTCTCTACCTGGGTAACATCAAGCTAGGTTGAGAGAACATTGTACAAATCTCATCGTTGTGTGAGTTTCCTCACTCTGAAGGACATCAGATCTTCACCAGAGTGTACTGTTCTGTTCGTACATCTCACTCTGCATGTCAAAATGGCTCCTGACCCCTACACTACTACCTAAACCTCACCTCGAGTTACTAGGTGGCATAAATAGCCTCACCTCGAGTTCCTATAATAGCATAAATAGCTAACTACTACAAGGGTTAATAGATCTTCCCTTTAGGATATGACAGGTTGTTTTTACAACACACAAAATTATATAAACAATATTGTTGATGTATTCCTGTTGTTTTAAAATGACAGCACAACCCTACTGTCAGAAATGGATGCTGGACCTCATGGTCCTTTACTTCTCAGGAATATGATAGAAGACATGAAGGAAAAATGTAGGTGCTATTTTGGACACAAAATGGGAAACGCTTTTTCGTGTATCAGCCCAGCTGTTAGACTAGAACAGCCATATAATATGGCCACATAGCAGGATAGAGCAGAAGTTTCCTAGGGTAACTAATTATATTTTGTTCATGTTGCCTTTTTAGGAAGTAGAAAGGGATCACTGTGTTATCCCACTAAAAATATAATACAGCAAACAGTGATGGCTAGATGTTTAGAGAAAAACATCTACACACTCTGTTGTGCAGGAACCACAAACTGCCGCAAGAGTGTAGGCAGGAACCATCCATTCTCCAATGCAGAGTTTTCCCATAGTCACTTGTGGTGAGTAATAGTTGCTGGGCTGTATCTAAGTTGTGGGTGTATCTAAGCAGGTTCTTGATCAGTACATTGATCCATATTTAATGTTTTCTTGTCATATCTCTGCACTGGTGAAGAAAATGATGCTCAGTCCAGATGCCTAGTTATTGAAAAGCTGGGACACGGCCTTAGCTCTGATGCTAATTTTTGAATGTTCATCCACTGTATTGCTATTACTAAAGAGCATTATTGTTTTTTTGGCATTAGGGTACAACGTACTAGAATTCAGCTGGTCTGTTATTTTATTAAATTCAGATGGCAATTTAGCCAGTAAATCAGAAAAAATAATACAATATGGTTCTGAACACACAGTGCTAGAAATGCATCATGAGACAAATTAGGCAGTATTAAAAATCAATCCTATTTTCTTCTGGCATATGATGCCAGTCAACTACAATGAGCATCATGAGCCATGCAACATGTTACAGATTTTGCAATAAGAGAAACAGTCTGACGTGCAAAACATTCTACATTCTTCCTGTGTGTATCAGCCACTCCATGTGCATTTATAATGAGTTATATAAAGTTGTGCCATAAAGTTGATAAGACTGGTCTCATGATCGGCCCATGCGCAAGACAACCATTCAACTTGTGTGGTGGTGTCATTTTACAAGCAACAGCTTTGCATGGCGTTGGAGGTAGTGGCAATGTTGATTTAGGAATACTAACATCAGAAGAAAAGCTGTTGATGTTGAATGACCCTATTTTCAAAAGAGTTTCTCCCTATAGCAAAAAACTTCCTTTGAAAGTGGAGCTCAGGAAATTTAATTGGAATCTCAGTTCAGGAACTGTCAACTGGCAGGCAAGATATTTTGGGGGAAAAAATGCACACAAAATGATTGCATTTATTTTAATATCATTAATGATATGATTTAGAGAATGCACTCCTTAATAAATAGCGTATTGTCATCCACTCCTCAAATCTCCTTGCTTTACAATTTTTTTTAGCATTCTAGGCAGACATTTTCACATAACATTCTCTAGTGAAAATATAAGAGAGGAAGCAAATGGTAATGACACGTGTGAGAGGTACTTAATAGCTCCCTGACAATATGGCATATGACTTGGCAGACAATTACTTTCAATGGAAAGGGTGAAGCAGTAGTCCAGTATGCAACAGGCCAACTTTTATCTTTTTGAAATACAGCTCTTTTGCAGCGTTTAAGGCAGATTCAGTGTGGAAGCACTACAAGTGAGCCCTAGAGTTATGTGCAGCCTAGCATTCTGTGCTGCTTATGAGATTCACAGCCTCGCTGCAATGTGCGAGTCTTGGAGCACCTTCCTCCTGCCCTGTGGCAGCTGGCCGTGCATATTGCAATGAGGCCGGCTGCTCTGCACAGGTGGTAGAGAGTCTGTGTGTGTTGGGGGAAGGTCACTAAAGAATAAGAAGCCTTAGCAAAAAAAAAAGAAAAGAAAAGATTTGTGACACAGCTGGTACCACTACGGGCTGCTCGCTACTAGCCAGCAAGGCCTTTGTTAATACCAAAGGTACCAAAATGAGCTTTCATCCTGGGCACAGTTGTAGGCTGCTGCTGGACAGATCTCAATGTATTATCATGCAATTCCCCATCACATGCCTTTAGGGCAGTAGTCCCCAACCCGGTTCTAGAGTAGCCTCTAAGCAGTCTTTTTTTTTTTTTCCCCCCCAGGATATTCGCAATGCATATGCATGAGATAGAACAGTATCCAATGCCTCCATTGCATGCAAATTTATGTCATGTACACGCATTATGGATATCTTGAAAGCCAGAGAGGCTAAGGGCTCCTTTAGAGCAGGGGTTCTCAATCCAGTCCTCAGGACACACCCAACCAGTCAGGTTTTCAGGGTATCCACAACGCATACGCATGCACTACCTGCAATGTATGCACATTTATCTCATGCATATGCGTTGTAGATATCCTGAAAAGCTGACTGGCTGGGTGTATTCCAAGGACTGGGTTCCCCGGCTCTAAGGCTCGCTGCTTTAGGATAACAGGTTCCAGTTCTAAAACCCATGCAGTACACATTTGCATGGAATAATCGTTTGGTCCCCATAGTGCTACCCTTTGCATGAGCATTGTTAGGCTATTGGCTACATAGAGGGGATTCAGTGTACATTCAGGTTACAAATATGTCAATAATCTAACAATATTTGGACTACTGTGTAAGATTTCCAACCTTGCCATGAATTATTCGGGTTTCACTGAGGATCAGAGTTTGCATCCTCATTTGCTCAGGGTCAGTCTAAATCCTTAACTGAAAGGAATGGTAGGTCACTGCTGATGGAAGATGTTGAGTCTCTGGTTTAATTCTTTTCCCGGATTACAACACCTTCTCTTATAGCCCTGTGTGAAAAAAAACAATTTAGTTCTATGGGTGTGATTCAACTTAAATTTGAGAGAAACATTTCCAGCCAAAAGATATTTATGGAATACAGTGAATAAAAATATTGAAACTGAATGTTAAAAAATGTGGCATGGAAACCCTGCATGTTTGAAGAACACCAAATAAATGTTTTGCACAGGTTTTAGACCTGCCTGTGCTTCAAATTGCATCGAATGCCATCAGGTTCTCTACGTTTTTGCAATGCCCTCATTATCCGTTTCCTGATACATACACTCCTGATGTCCCTAACATATGGATTTGGGCAGAGGGAAACACACCGAGCATCCCCTAATTGGGATGTCACATTGAACCAAGGGCAAGACGCCAAAAGCGCATGCTCACATTTCATTCACCACACTGCCTAATTCAAATGGGCTCAGATACACTTATGTCCCCCAACTCCATTGTAATCATTGGAGGGAGGAGGGATCGATTAGAGAAAAAGTTAATTGTGCTTGTCAGGGTTACTAGGATCTGGGTTCATCCCTCAGGAGTTCTGCAGAACTGCAAGGCAGGACACTGGGCTAAACAAGGGCCGGTCTTCCGCCTAACCAATCCCCTGCCCCGCAGGTTGAGCCCCTGGGATTCTGGAGGCCAGCAGGTCTTTGCTGTGGTGACAGTACATCATGGTAAGGCTATACAAGCTGGAACAAGGTATATAGGCTTTCGAAAGGTTGGACAGGCTGCAGCAAAACTGGATAGGCTGGAGCAAGACTGAACAGACTGCAGCAGGACTGGGCAGGCTGGAGCAAGGCTGGACAGATAAAACTAAACAACGACGGGACTGTGCAAGACAGACTGACAGCACCAGACAAGGACAAGGCAAGATAACACAGAACAAAGAACATAGAAGGCTAAAGGCCGCTTGGTTAAAGGCCTGGAGGTCCATTGGAAAAGAGAGTCTTGGATAGGCCACAAGGCAAGATACAAGAAAGCAGAAAGCCCGGAGGCTACAAGGCACTCTCCCCCCATTTTAACAGACCCTCCCTCTCACTCTTGCTAGTCCAGGAGCCATGCGTATTCAGGTAAACAGGTTATTGTTTTAACATCTTAGACTGGAAAGAGGTGGAAAACTGCTTTGTTTCAGTAGAAGACTTCTGCACTTGTATCCATGACCCAGTATAGACTTGCAAGTCAACTATTAAGAATCACTTTGGAAGAGTCATCTGTAATCTTCCGTACGAAGTAACTGGGGCTGAAGATTGTGGTGATTGCTTTATGTGGAGACTATGACTTTGTCCAAATCTATTTATCCTCTGTTTCAAGTTTTTGAAAGTAAAAGACACAGCTTGGGAACTTTAAACTTTGAGTGCGGATGAGTTTCTGCAAAAGTAGAGTAGTATTGCGTTGTCCCTCCCCACCAGTAGGCCCGTAACCAATGTTATTGCACCCTGGAGTGTCTGCCTTGCACCTGCACATATCACATGAACGTAACACCACCGAACCATTTGTTTAAGGCAGTTTTAAACTGCTCGAATTAGAGGATTTCATCCTCTAACATAATAAAGATTAATCCAATATGGTTTTATCCATTTTTTTCTGTGAGCAGTGATGTTCGACTTAGAAGATCTACCCTTTATTATCTGAATTTTTCAGCTAGAATGGTTTAAGTTGTTTTACTCTGCAACATGTGCTGTATATATTTTGTTTATTTATCTTTTAACTATGTATATTCTTTGTTACCCGTCTTGAATCTATAGTGATGAATGCGGGCTATAAATTTGTGAAGAGCCTAAACCACAAGAATAGTTTAACAAATAACAAATGTAAAAAAAAGATCAGCAGATTATTTTGCTCTAAAATCATATTTTACAATTTTTGGTTGAGTAGTATGTGCCTTGCCTGTTTAAGCACGTGATTTAGAATGAGAAACTTTGATTTTTTTTCCTTGAAAAAAATATCATTGGAGGTCCTTTCATACCGGACAGATGTTTGTGGGATGTAACTGTCACCACACTTCACCACCAGAGCACATGTTTTCCTTCCCTTTTCTATTCTAATGTTTCCCACAGTGAGTCCCAGTTTGGTAATAACACCCCGTGTATGCTTTTCTTGATAGCAAAAAAAAAACAAAAAACCAAACAACAAACAAACCAGAAAGTAGAGACACTGACAATTACCCCTGTGTACTCCTGGCTGGCCGAAGATAATTCTTCCTGCCTTATCCACAAAACACTAGCAGCAGTGCCCTATTACAGAAACCAAAATGTGAGAGGATAAGTGGATAAATGTCCTTTCCTCACCTCTGGAGATCCGTTTTTCAGTTCCACTTGCAGTGAAATGTTTAGTATTCCCATCCTCGCCTTCAGCTGACTGTTCACATCGTAAAACCAGCAGAGGCAAGCCGGAAAATTCTCTGCAACTCCACTCCTGGACGAAATAACTTCACAAGGCCTTTTCAAGTACGGGTCTCTCAGGCCCGGGACACATCTTTCGCAGGCCTAGAGCACCCCATAGGGAAATGTCATTGCTTCAGTCACAACAGAAAATTTTGTATCCTGCAAAGCCAAAACAGATCTCTCACCGTTACTTGCGTTCTGATATTCTCTTCCAAAACTTTTTTTTGTTTGTTTTTACCTTGCAGTGAACTAAAAACATCAAGAATAGTTTTAGAGTTTGATTAATGGAGGAAGAGGCCGTCAAGCAGATCCTCCACTCATTATGGATTGAATAATTTATACTTTATATATATATATATATATATATATATATTCTTTTTTTTTTTTACAGTGGGAGTCTCAAATACAGTAGGTAAATGGTCCTTTCTGTGTGTCTCTTCCATCTCATGCATTTCAGACAGCATTTCAGGGGCTAGGAAATGATAACAACTGGGGACTGATATGATCCCGGTTGCGATGATCTGCGGAAAGGGCAGCAGTGATACCGCCACTGTGGTAAGCTTTAGGTTCAAAAGAACGACACAACTGAACGGAAGATCGAGCAAGAGGCCAGGGAACCGTGGCATGGACTGGTGGGGAACGGCAGAACTGATGCTAGGCCCTCGAACCTTGGGCACTGAGGAATAACAGCAGGGATATGATCCTCAAGCTGGGGGAGAAGGGGAGAGTCTGACCTTACATTTTCTTCCAAAAGTGTTAATTATGTGTATCTTTGGTAATCCTGCACAATATGCCAAAGTTCAGAAAACCATGCAATATAATGTATGTAAAATACATGTAGCATATTCAAGCAGAACTACAGAAATTTTACCTGCTGTTACCTAAATACAAAGGGATTTAAGTCTGCTTTTTGATCTGAAAGAGAAAGCTCGTGTGCCTCCAGAGATGGAAGTCACTTTGTAAAAATGGCTTCATCTTCCCGATGTGAGATTGTTCTGTGACCTACAAGTCACATCTTATTGGTGTACAAATGCCCTCTTTTTTTTTATTATTTTTTTGCTCATTCAGCTACACAGTAGAATAAAGTGGAATTTTAAGCACTAAAATCATTAGGAAAACTGTTTCCATTGTCTGAGTTTCGCTCCTGAAAGAATAAATTCTGAGCAGCATTGCATTCCATTACAGTTGCTTTTTCACTTGAGGGTTACCTGGAATGAAGGAAGAAACAATTCTTTCAAAGAGTTGCATACGATTTTTATTTTTTTTTTAACCTGTATGGTAGAACAGTTTGTTCCTTTCTGACAGAGTTGAAAATCCAATTTCTAGAAGATTTCAATTAGAGCTCATAAAAAAAAAAAAAAATTGTTGACAGCACCGCAGGTCTTAGAAAACAAATGAATCTCTGGAGTTCATAGTGACTGGCAATTTTGTTTCTAGTTAGGAAAAATGCCATTATGGAATATTAAATGAAAAACCATTGACCAAGCAAGCAGAGATAACAGATTATATAGTAACATAGTAATGATGGCAGAAAAGGACCAAATGATCCAACCAGTCTGCCCAGCAAGCTTCCTATGGTAGTATCTGTGCGCCATGCAGGTTACCTCCATGTTTCTCTTAAGGGTAGTAACTGCTGCTCCATGCAGTTATTCACAAACTTTATGATAACCCATAAAAATTGCAGCTAGCAACATTTTTTACTGGGTGATGAGCTTTCTTGAAAATTCAGGCAGTTCTATTTGACACACTTTGCTTATGGGCTTGGCTGTAGAAGCAGTCCTGTGCTTTTTCCCTTGTGTCTGTGTATCAGTGCCTCAGACCATAAAAGTTGGGGCCCTCTTGGTTGTGTCTGAATCCAATTCCCCTTTTCCCCTGTTGTCGAAGTGGGGCGCAATGTTGCAGTTGCATTAAAAGCATCAAGTCTTATTGGTTAAGGGGAGCAATCTCCATGCTTTCTGCTAAAGGTAGTAACCGCCGCACCAGCAGGTTACTGCCATGCACATGTTCTTCATTTCCTTTAGGTCTTGGCTATAGAAGCAGTCCTGTGCTTTTCCCCTTGTGTCTGTGTATCAGTATCCCAGACCGTAGAAGTCGGGGCCCTCGGTTGTTATCTGAATTCAATTCCTCTTTTTCACCAGCAGGGGGACTGTAAAGCAGGGCCGGTGCAACAGCCTCAGGTCATGCACTCTCTCTCCCAAGATATCTCCAGCACGGTGTTCCCTTCTTCCAGCAGCAGTGGCTCCAGCACATCTCTCCCTTCTTTGATAGCATTGGTTCTGGTACAGCAACCCTCTTGGTCTCATGGTGGTGGGATTTTGCACCCCCAAAATGTTGGCACTCTAAGCTGCTAAACTCCAAATGACGCTATCTAGTGGCACCTTTGGTACGTAGAGAACATTCTACTAGGCCTCTTATCTCAGACAGAGTTCTTTATTGTGACATCGGGGGAGGGAGATTTTTTGGAAAAACACTAGAGGTGTCACGCTTCCTCTCCTGTATTAAATCTTAGCATGCCAGTTTTGCAGGCAAGCTAAGCCTTTATCATCTGGTGCTCAGCAGGTGTTAAATTTTAGGCTTCGTCAGGCCAATGGTTAATAGCAGATGGAGAAGAGCATACTAGGGATGTGCTTTTGTTTGAAATGACAGAGAAAATGTCCACAACCTTTCCTTTTTGTTTGTTTCATTTAAGAAATAAAAAGAAATTTTCTTTTTCTTTTCATTTCATTTCTAAATGCCTCTTCTTCTCCAGTGACAAAGTGCAATGCATTTAAAAAAAAAGGTCCCCTTGGATTTCTCTCCCCCATCCACCCTGATGTACCCCTTCCCAATCTCCCTGACAGCTTTCCCAGTCTAACGAGGGGCAGGTGCATATTTTAAGATGGCACCAGTTGGCCCACGACCACTGTTATTTTGGAGTACGGACATACTTCAGAATGGGGCTGACCTCGGGTCAGTGGCACCAGTTTTGAAATATAAACACCAAAGGGGGCAGGATTGACTGAAAATTGCTCCTGCCCTTCTTTAGACCTCTGGCTGTGCAGAAAAGCTATCAGGGGGGTCTGGAGTTGGGGGGAGAGTTTGAGGGGAGACATGCATGGGGTGCAAGTTTGGGTTTTAGGACGAACTACTGGCAAATAGCAAGCACCAAAACCAAAATGAAATTAATAAAATACAATGAAATCAAATCCCCCAGCAATGAAACAAAACAAATGACCTCCCCCCCCCCCCAGTGCACAGGCACCACCAACTGAGAAACATGCTGTGCCACAAACCTTTGCTGGGGCCCGAGCACCATCATTCTGGGTGTGATGCTGTCCAGAGAATTTCCTTCTTCCTGCGCCTGTGGGCCCGGAAAGGGAAGTAGTGTAGCATGGGTCCACGTGGGCTGTAGGGAGTAAATGTATGGCCACCGCCACCCCATCTCTTCCTTCAGGAACAGTAGCGCGAGCATATTACTCTATGAGCATGCACAATAAGGAGCAGAAGGGCTAATAGGCCTTCAAGAGCAGCAGAAGAGTGAGCTGTGGGGCCCACAGCCTCATCAGTAGCAGGGGAAAGAGCCTGGGGGGGTGACCCATAGCCTCAGGAGCAGGAGAAGGAAGAGCTGTGGGCACCTCCCATGACCTTAGGTCCAGAAGGAGGAAGAGCCATAGGGCTTACGTGTGGCCAGGAGCAAGAGGAAGAGCAGGATTGCAGACCCAAGGGTGGCTCTATAATGAGGCAGGGTGAGGCGGCTGCTTCAGGTGGCAAGATTTTGAGGAGGCAAAATTGTCCCCTGAAACCTTCCTGCCACAACTGCCTCACCCTTCATTCAAGCAAACTCTGCTGGCAGGAAAACCTGCAGTGCAGGCAGTGTGAAGCAGCGACATGCTGGCAGGGTTTTCACTCCCCCGCCAGCAAAAGAAAAGTCCTATGGCGGCACGGAATTGTGACATGCTAGCAGGGTTTCTACACCCCGCCAGCAAAAGGACAATCCAGTGGCCAAAGAAGAGTCACTGCGGTGCCACCAGCATTTTCCCCACAGCCGGCAGCAGAAGAGGCCTTACTGTGCAGCCAGAGAACAGATCCAAAATGTGTGTGTGAAAGAGACTTGCCCTGTGAGAGTAAGTGCCTGTGTGTGTGAGTGTGTATGAGAGAGCGTATGTATGTATATGAGAGGGTGGGGGTGTTTATGTGTGTGTGTATATGAAAGGGCAGGTGTTTGTATGAGAGGGAGGGTGGGTGTGGGTGGATGTCTTTATGAGAGGGTGTGTGTCTGTATGAGAGGGTGTGTGTCTGTATGAGAGGGTGTGTGTATGAGAGGGAGGGTGGGAGCGTCTGTATGAGAGGGTGGAGGGGTGAGTATGTGTGTGTGTGTGTGTGTGTGCATGAGGTTGGTGGGGGTGGTGTGTGTGTGTATGAGAGGGTGGTGGGGGTGCTGTATATGTATGAGAGAGTGGTGGTGTGTGTGTGTGTGTGTGTGTAAGTGGGTATGAGCAGGTGGTGGTGTGGTGTGTGTGAATGAGAGGTTGGTGGGGGGTGTGCGTATGTGTATATATGAGAAGGGTGGGTGTGTGTGTATGTATGAGAGGGTGGTTGTGTATGGATGTGTATATATGAGAGGGTTTTTGTGTGTGTGAATATGAGAGGGGGTATGTGTGTATGTGTATATATGAGAGACTGTATGTGTATGTATGTATGTGTGTATATATGAGAGGGGTGTATGTGTATGTGCATATATGAGAAGGGTGTTTGTGTATGTATGTGTATATATGAGAGGGTTTTTGTGTGTGTGAATATGAGAGGGGGTAGGTGTGTATGTGTATATATGAGAGACTGTATGTGTATGTATGTATGTGTGTATATATGAGAGGGGTGTATGTGTATGTGCATATATGAGAAGGGTGTTTGTGTATGTATGTGTATATATGAGAGGGTTTTTGTATGTGTATATGTGTATGTGTCTAGGAGGGAGAGTGCCTGCGCACATGTATGTGCGTGTCTGAGAGTACTTGTATATATATGTGTGAGAGAGGTTAAAGTTTGTGCACCCTCCTCCAATCTATGACAATCTCAGGAGGACTGAAAATCTAAAGTTCCCAGCTATGAGAGTGGGAGATTTTTTTTTTATTCTTGTTAGTTTTAATTATTGGATGTGATGTATCTGTTGTTTTGAAATATTTTATTAGTGTATGATATTTTAAACATTTTTATATGTGTTTTTAATTGGCTGGATTTATCAGCAGATTTGACATTCTTTTAATGTTTTATATTTCTTGATTGTGTTTGCATTGCTTACGGAGTTTGGCTTCTTGTGATTTCCAGTTCATTTTTTGTCTGCACATTTCAGTTTATATTTTATGATCTCTTTATTCTGTATTTGGTGAGAGTCTATGTGTGTTCTGCTTGTGACTGAGGCTTTAGGTATTCTGCTAGCATGTAGTTTCTGTGTAGGGATTTACAGCAACCTGGCTTTAATCTGTTTTCCTAATAGGAGGTGGGAGGGGGAATGAAAGGCTGTAAGGTTTGTCTAGGGCATCTAATACCCTTGTATCAGCCCTAAGAGAGAGTGCGTCACACACACAGACTCCCACCATTCACCAACCTCTCACACCCCCAGGGGGCAGATCCTGGAGAAGGGTGGGAGGCAGGCAATAGGGAATGGAGGAGTTCTGTTTCTAGACCCCCATTAAACATTTCTCTGGTGCCCCCTAGTGTGAACACTGAAGACTGAGAACAAAAAAATAACAGGCCCAGAAACTTAGTGGTTAGAGCAGTGGGCTGCAAACAAGGGAAGCCAGGGTTCAGATCCTAATGCCATTTCTTGAGACCTTGGGCAAGTCAATTCACCCTCCATTGCCTTCCTCCTGCCCTGATCCGCCCCTGTGCAGACCCCACAGCTAGAAGAAAGAGGAAGCATCTCCATCAGCCGTGGGAGCCGAGGAGAAGGCTGTGGCACTGGCTACTTACACCTCTAAATGTGGAAAAATGAGTGAGAATGAGAGAGCATGTGTGTGTGTCTGTATGTGCGAGAGAGAGAGTGCGTGTGTGAGTACGAGAGAGACAGAAAGCATGTGTGCATATGTGAGAGAGAAAATGCATGTATATGCGTGAGCGAGGAGAAAGAGCATGCATATATGTGTGTGTGTGTGTGTGTGTGTGCATGTGTGGGTGAGAGAAAGGAGAAAGTTTGTGCACATCAACCCCCAACTAATCCAAGATAATCTCAGGGTGACTGGAAATCAAAAGTTCCCAGGAATAGAGAGTGGGAGATTTCTTTGTATCCTTATGTGTTTAAATTATTGGTTATTAATTGATGGGTCTGATGTTTTGAATTATTTTGTTGGTTTGGAAAATTTTATGAGTTTTTAATTATTGGATATACTATTTGTTGGCTGTTTTAAAATATTTGTTCTCTTTATTAGTATGGTTCTACTCTTATGATTGATGTTTTATATTTATCTAATAGGAAAAGCTCACTCAAGGACGGAGAAATACTGTGAGCATCATGCTTTGAACCATGGGATTCAAAGAGTGGCATTCAGACCCCAGCAAGGGAGGAGGAAGGATTTGCCGGAGGCACTACAAGGCCATTGTCCTCCTCATCCTCCTCCTCCTGTTTGGCCAATAGGAGCTGATGAGTGAGGGGG
Organism: Rhinatrema bivittatum; assembly: GCF_901001135.1. NCBI lineage: Eukaryota > Metazoa > Chordata > Amphibia > Gymnophiona > Rhinatrematidae > Rhinatrema > Rhinatrema bivittatum. The sequence goes on from NC_042625.1 coordinate 27,814,352, forward strand.
TGGGGGAGGAAAGTTTGCGCTGTCCACTGCCACCAGTTCCCAGGCAGGTGGGAGAAACTTAATGCACAATCCATTGCCATCAATGTTTCTCTTCCAGGGTGGGCGAGCGGGCGAGGGTAAATGTACAGTTCTGTGGCCATCAATGCTTTTGATCTCGGAGGGCCCCTGTCCTTCCATGACAGTTTGTCCAGGACAGGCCATCTCCAAGGCAAGGGCTGAACTTTATGCAAAACTGGACCGTTGCCGCAGCCACACAATCATAGGAGACCAGGAGGCCTGGTAGGGAGTGGATTGGCCATTTCTGAGAACGAGAGTGGCGGAGCTGGAAAGTACGTGAGAGAGAGGAGCAGAGCTCAAGTTCCATTGAGAGAGAGAGGCAGAGCTGGAAAGTTCTCGAAAGGAGGGGAGGAGCTCAACTTGCCTACCAGCGATGCAGGCGTGCGATGACGCCTTACCACCCGCGATACCGGCCGCATCGTGGCGGTACCATTCCAATGAACAGAAGGGGGGAGTGTGGGAGGGGCTTGAGCAGAGTTATGTCCCGGCAGTGCTGCGGGGGATAATGTTTTTCACATTATCATTGGCAGCACCGCGGGAAACAACTGCACCTTTTCCCGTGGCGCTATGGGGGTGATAGTATACGGCGCGGCTACACCGCCGCGATGCGACCGGATGCACACTATCGCCCCCCACCCCTTTTTGTTCCAGGGCCGTCATTCTGCTATAAATATAGCAGAATGATGAACTAGGCCATAGTTAAGATGGTTTTACTGTTTGGTATTTGATGTTTTAGGAGGAATGATGATGTTCCTCTTTTTCTGTTGTTGCACTGAGTGTTTACAGATTATGGCTTGTGGTTTTCAATTCAGTTTTTGTCTGCATGTTTCGAATAATGTTTTATGGTGTCTTTATTCTGTATTAGGTAAGGGTCAGCCCGTGTTCTACATGTGTGACTTGAGGTGAGAGATTCTGCTAGCATGTAGTTTCCGTCTAGGGATCTCTAGCTGCCTGGTTTATTCTGTTTCCCTAATAGGAGGTGTATTGGTATTTCTGAGGACCAAGACAATACCCAGTAACCATTCCCTATTTATCTGTTCCACCCCACGCAAGATTTTGTAAACCTCTATCATATCTCCTATCTCTTCTCCAGACTCAACAGACCTAACCAGTTTAGCCTTTCTTTATAGGGAAACTGTTCCATTCCTTTTACAGTTTGGTCGCTCTTCTCTTTAACCTTTTCCAGATCCACTATATGTTTTTTGAGATGAGGTGACCAGAACTGCACACAGCACTCAAGGTGCAGTAGTATCATGGATCGATTCAGAAGCATTATTATATCCTCTGTTTTGCTTTATAATCCTTCCCTAATAATACCTAACATTCTATTCACTTTCTTGACCACCGCTGCACATTGAGCCAACATTTACAAAGTATCGTTTTGAAAGACTCTAAGATCCTTTTCCTGGGTGATGATGGCTAAACTGAAACCCAGCATCGGGTACCTAAAATTTGGACTATTCTTCCCTATATGCATCACTTTGTATTTGTCCACATTAAAATGTATCTGTCATTTAGATGCCCAATCCCCCAGTGTCTCAAGGTCTTCTTTCAATTCCTTGCAATCAACTAGTGATCTAACAACCTTGAATAATGTGTCATCTACAAATGTGATCACTTCGCTCATCCAGTCATTTATAAATATTAAAAAAGCAAATGAGGAGAGATTGAAGAATCTAAATATGTACACCCTGGAGGAAAGGAGGGGCAGGGGTGATATGATACAGACTTTCAGATACTTGAAAGGTTTTAATGATCCAAAGACAACAAACCTTTTCTGTTGCAAAAAAAATCAGCAGAACCAGGGGTCACAATTTGAAACTCCAGGGAGGAAGACTCAGAACCAATGTCAGGAAGTATTTCTTCACGGAGAGAGTGGTGGATGCCTTGAATGCCCTTCCGGAGGAAGTGGTGAAGACCAAAACTGTGAAGGATTTCAAAGGGGCGTGGGATAAATACTGTGGATCCATAAAGTCTATAGGATGTGAATGAAGAGAAGAGGCATGGGGGTGGCTTGCGGGAATGACGGCTACTACCTGGAGATTAATATCCTTATTCAATAAACATACACATGGTTAATGCGACTCCCAACATTGTTTTATGCTTCAACAGCAAGAGGAAATGTGGAAAAAAGGATTTGCATCCACATAAAAGCAGGGGAGTAGCTTGCTTATTACGGCGGTTACTACCTCAAATCAATTAGCTTGATACTTCACTTAGATGCAGCTCCAGCACTGCTATCTACAATGGCGGGGGTGGAAGGGAAATAGAACCAAAAATGTTATTTAAAGGGACAAGAGTAACAGAAAAGTATGAAAAAAAAAATAAGTGTGAAAGCTTGCTGGGCAGACTGGATGGACCGTTTGGTCTTCTTCTGCCGTCATTTCTATGTTTCTATGTTTTTATGTTTCTAAGAGAATAGTAGGGTGGGGTGAGTGGAAGATATTGCACCATTCTTCCATCATCTTCACCTCCCATTCACCTACGGGCCGATACAGTACAGTGCGCTCCAATGGAGCGCATCATTAACCCGCCATTGGACACACGTTGTTCCTTACCCCTTATTCAGTAAGGGGCCAAAAACGCGCGTCCAACCCGCCAAACCTAATAGCGCCCTCAACATGCAAATGCATGTTGAGGGCCCTCAACATGCAAATGCATGTTGAGGGCCCTATTAGGTATTCCCGCGTGATTCAGAAAACAAAATGTGCAGCCAAGCCGCACATTTTGCTTTCAGAAATTAGCGCCTACCCAAAGGTAGGTGCTAATTTCTTCGGGCACCGGGAAAGTGCACAAAAAAGCAGTAAAAACTGCTTTTCTGTGCACCCTCAGACTTAATATCATGGTGATATTAGGTCGGAGGTCCCGAAGAGTAAAAAAAGTAAAAAAAAAATTTGAAGTCGGCCTGCGGCTGTCAGGTCGAAAACCGGACGCTCAATTTTGCCGGCGTCCGGTTTCCGAGTCCGTGGCTGTCAGCGGGCTCGAGAACTGACGCCGGCAAAATTGAGCGTCGGTTGTCAAACCCGCTGATAGCTGCCACTCTGGGCCAAAAGGAGGCGCTAGGGATGCGCTAGTGTCCCTAGCGCCTCCTTTTGCCTGTTTCTACTGCCAGGCCTCATTTAAATACTGAATCGTGCGCACAGGCGAGTGGCCTGTGCGCGCACCGGGAGAGTGGGCGTTCGCCTGCTCTCCCGCAGACTTTACTGAATCGGCCCACTAGGCGGGAGATGATGAGGAAGGAGGGAGGCAAGTGTTAGGCCTGCCTGGGTCTGGCAGAGTTGCCATCTTAATAGAAATATTTTTACTCACACCCTATTTACCATACCTCTGTGGCAACCCTTCCGCCATCTCTCCTTTTCACAGCATTTCAAATCACTAAGGGGCCGATGCAAAAAACCCCCCAAAAACATGGCGAAAACGGGTGCTGATAACGCGCCCCCAGGCACCTCCCCTGGGGGCGCCATGCAATATGTAAATTAGGGGTCACGTTGTCATGAAGGTGCTAGGGTCGATTGCACACCCCTAGCGCCTCCTTGACAGCAGGAGCCCACGATCTGTCAGTAGCCGTCCACTGGTTAAGAAAACGGACGCTGAATTTATAGGCGTCGGTTTCCCTAATCGGAGCACATCCACAGTTCAGGAAACGGACGCTTGTTAACTCAGCGAACCTGTTGGCCAGCACTATTTTTTAAACTTTTTTTTTTATTAAAGTTTTCCTTCCTCCTACTTAATATTGCTTCTCTGTACAACATTTGGGAGTGCTCAGAAATTAACGCCTGCTCTAGGCAGGCGTTAATTTCTGAGTGCAAAACCATGCGTTTTAGATGCACAATTTTCTTTTGCATTTTGGGTGATTCCCTAATAGCGCTCATCACATGCATTTGCATGTGATGAGCGCTATTAGTTTCGCTGCGCATTGGACGCACATTGTAGAGGCGCCTTCCTAACCCGCGTCCAACTGCGGGTTAAACAGTGCGCTCAGCTGAGTGCATTGTATTACATTGGCCCCTAAAAGGGCCAAACTCCAAGGGGAGGGGGATGGTTTACACCCCCCCCCCCCAGTCCCGCTCATCAGAACTTCAAAGGGAATCCTTTGCTTCATTTAAATTGTTGTATGTAGCCCTTAGTTTAAAAGGTTTTTTGGGACCCCTGGCCTATGGGAATGAATTTGTGGTTGCAATGCAGTTCCCTGTAGACGTTGTTTTTCAACACACACACAAAATCATCATGCCTGGCACCTTTTGGGCTTTCTCAGCAGTCAGACCAATTACCCTTTCACCCTTGGGCGGCCTCTCCAGAACAGGATTGGGGCACATTGTCAGGAGGGTGTTGGCAGCCTGGCACAGTGTCTGTGGTGTCTCTTCTAAGGATAAAGGGCTTTGGTTTGCAGGGCTATCAATCTGAATCGCATTCCTCTGCCAGCGCTGATTGGGAGGGCAGAGTGTCATACATGAAATGCATTTATTTGCTTGCAATTGTATCCTGCCCTCTGAAATACACATCCAGGGCAGATAACAGTCGCAACATTCAGCATTTCAAATAAGATATTAAAATCATTAAAATCTCTTCTTCGAACCAGCTGGAGGTCTTTGGAGGATTCTAATGCACGACAAAGCAATCAATGAAAACCAAACTTACAGGGAGAGGGGCAGCTGAGAAGATAAAGATTATAATGACAAACACTGAAATTTAAAGAGGCTAGAATAAAGAATAAACATGATAAAGAAAAGTCAATATAGAGAAAGAAATAAACTGCCATTGAAAGATAAATGCATGTAGTAAAGAAGGCATTGCAAAATTTATAAGTAACCACTGAATTTATCATCTTTAGAATGTACTTATAGGAGAAAACTATAGTAATTAAGGTTTAAAAACACCAAACAGACATAATATAATTGACACTGCTATTACTATCTCTTTTTTAAGAATAACTTTTTATTGAATAAGCAAAATGTGAAAATAGTCTCAAGAGCTGAGAAATGCTTTATAGATCATGGAAATATATCACAGACCATGGGCCAATACTGACTATTGTTTACATTTACTGAATTTTGCATTCACTTCCTCTTACCATGCAGCATAAATAAACAGGAAGTACAATCATTATTTGTCCATTAGTCTGTACAAACTACACAGTAAAGAGAGGCAGGGGGCTTATCTAGTCATAGTACTGTGCTCTGCAGTGGAGATGACATAACTCGGATTTACGACTATTACCATTGCTACTCATTTCCGTCGAGCTACCAGATCCACTTTGTGCTGATTGGACGGGCAGAGGCTAGGGGTGTGCTGGCAGCGGCTGCAGTGTTCAGAACTTTTGCAAATGGCAGCAACATCCATGGGCGGGGTTCAGGCTGCCACAATCCAAAAGGGCCGCTACCAAGAACTTCCACAATGGTGAAATAGGATTGCAAGACCTGGCTTCGGATGTCAGCTTCCAGCAGCAGCTTCGTGGCCCTTCCCCAGGGCTACTCGTTCCCCCTGTAGCCTGATCTGCTTTCTACAGCTCGGTGATGATTAAGGATTTGATTCACCTGTGTGCAGGTGCTGGGGAGTTCCGGCCCACCCACCTTCTCAGGCCTCTGCCACAGGGACCCTCCTGGACACTCTGATGGAGAACCCTTGGTCTGTCGAACTGCTTTGCTCTTGCCTGAGGCTGAATTCTCCCATCTCCAGTCAGCGATTTGATTGCCCTTACCCTCCCATCACAATCCTGGAAAATCAGTATCCTGGAACCCGTAGCTCACGCATCTTCCTTCTAATTGTAGAACGCCATCCCCGGAAAAAGAGAGACTAAATGCAAAATAGCAGTAATCTAGCTATAACCAAAGCAGACGTCTGAGTCCTATTTGTATCTGACTGTCCCTATCAACCAGTATTAATTGTGGCGGCCCACTGCATGGACTCCAGCTCAATGATATAAATGTCTGAGACGCTGGCAATTGCCATCAATTTTTTTTTTTTTAAATGTCAACATTTTTTTCCATTGAGTCTCCAAGCCCCACAGCGTCCTCACGCAGACACAAAATCACATTTCCACTACGACCCATAAATGTACAAAGAAAATGTTTATTCATGCCATAAATGGGAAATCTGCAAAGGATAAAGCTTTTATGATAATTATGTATTGTTCATTTTTATATTTATTCGATTCAAATAATAGTCCTCAGGTGAAGTTTAAATATAGTACAAGCAGGATTAAAAGTTTACAATTAAAATATAATCAGTATGCAAATAATTTTACATTTACTTTGCTGAAATGTATATTCATTTATAATTGCATCTGCCCAAAATCTTTGTCACATTTTGTAATAAAGTACTACATACAGATTAAACCTTGTTTTACAACAATGGTCAGATTAAATATATTTCTTTCCTATGTTTATTAATCCAAGAAGTAAAGAAAGATATCCATAACTATAATATCTATTTTATAATAATATTCATTGCAAAAAGAACTCTCCCCAACATATCTTTTGTTTTATTTGAATCATAATCATCTGATCTCAGAGACACATGCAAACTATCTAAAGAGAATTAATGGTCTTTGGGCTTTAAACATTTAGTTCTCACCTGCAGCTCCACATTACTTCCCCTTTCTTATTTTTCCCCATGACCCTCCTCCTTTTGGTTGCAATTCCTTGGCCAAGCTGCTCTCTTCTGAGACCTTCTCCTCCAAGCCTTGGGGGCGTTTATGTGCATCGTGCAGATGGGACAGCACATGACATCTGTACAGCTAAATGGGATGTCATCACAGTGCCGGTTCATTAAGGGATGAATTCTCAAAGAGTTGCATGCATAAAAATGAGCATATATGGACGTAAGTATCCTGTACTTGCACATTCATTATTTTACAAACTCAAAAGTATGTGCATACTTTGGTTCCTCTCACACATATACATGGAAAAAAAAAAAAAAAAAGAGGTGGCCTACGAGCACTCCAGGGCAAGGCCAACAGTTACGCACGTAAGTTGATATTTTTATAAAAGACTTGCTCATCTAATTTTACACCTAATGATCTTGCAAAAATAATAATCAGACTTGTTTATTGTGTAGTATTGGCTGGGTGGAAGGTCTGGGTGAACAGGGGAGGGGAGAGAGGAGTGCAGGCTGAAGAACCAAGAGGGTCTCGATGACCTGGAGAAGGACTGGGCGAACAGGAAGAGGAATCGGAAAAACTGGTGATTTCAATTACGCGCGCAGGTTTTAAAATATACCAACTTCCGTGCATAAATTGGATTTTACATGAGTCCTACTTTATTTTCACGTGTAAAATATATGTGTGTGTATATTTTTTTTAAACTGGCAGGAAAAGTACGTGCGTTCATTCGTTCAATGCATTGAAATGCTCGCTTTCAATGCACTGCAGGTATTCATGCATAAGCATACATAAAGGACATTATTCACCCTAAAGTGTTGCAGTGATGGTTTGTCCTACCGAGAGAGTGACCATGGAAAAGAAGGCTTGACAGAAAAGTATCAGGAGCCACTGGGGGGGATGACTTGCTTAGGTAGAAAGGTTTCCTATCATATGTGGAAACGCTATCTGAACCTTCTCGTGCATTGCAACAGAGGCACAAACTGCAAACATCCAAACATCCAAGTATGTATTATGCAAAGAGGTACAATATCAGAATTATTGTGGCTTTTTTTCCATGAGATGTTTAGTTCAGGTTGTATTACAATTGCTGATACGTTTCAGGTAAATAGGATTAAATGTGGTGTTGGGAGTTACACTGAAATATAGGAGAAAGCGTCAAAGTCAGGTAAGAACTGGAAACCGTTAAAGAAGAAAGAGGCCTAGGAGTAACCACTGCAGATATCTGGAAGGTTGCCAGTGAGCATAAAGAAACAGCAGGAAAAGATGAGCATTTGCTTGGTTGTTTTACAGAGAGATATCATCAGAAAAAAAGGCATATGTCTTGTGCGGGTCACTGGCGGGATCTCACCTTGGGCGCTGTGTTCCTTTCTGGAGGCTGTACCTTCACAAGGACATTGAGAGGATGGGAAGTAGTTTAGAGAGGGGCTGCTAAGCTAGGACAGAGCACGTAACACAAGCCCGACAGAGGAGACTTAAGACATAGGAAGGATAATTTACAGTAGAGCAGATCATCCGGGCAGACTTATGCACGTAACTCTGCTATTGAAAATTCATGGGTACTGCCGGTAGGTGCAGGGTCGTGCATACCTTCAGCAGGTACTACTTTACCTTGTGTACGTTTACACACAGGGCCGGTGCTGAGATATCTGCTGCCCCGTGCAAAACATTACTGACCTGCACCCTCCAAATTTTTGTTGATTTCCCCAATAACCAACACACAATGCATCTGACGAAGTGAACTATCCTGGAAAGCTCATGCGTTAATAAATTGGTTAAGGCTATAAGGTGCCAGCCGACTCCTGTCACTTCAGCACACAACAGAAACTGCCAGTCTTACGCTCTGTCCCCATCCCACTTCTGCTGCCAAAAAAAGCCCTGCTTCCTCCGGCAATCAAAGCTATGAAAATGAACACACTTCCCCCGAACCTATTTTACCCCATCCACAGGTCCAAAATGTTTAAATTGTGAAGGAATGATCCCCAGGTGCTCCTTCCCCATCTACCGGTACATAAAATTGATGCTGGCTGGGCCCTGTAGCAGGCACCAGTTTGATTTACAGAAAAACATGCACTGCTGTGGTGCCAACCAGAAAACCCTGCAAAAAAAGACACTTGGGACCCATATAAGCCTATTGTAATGCTTCATTGGTGTGGGTTTGGTCCTTGGACAGCCAACAGTATAGTAAAAATCCCATACCAGAACAGTACTAACTGCAAGCACTCAAACAGGAATAACCCTATCTATGAAAAGGCAAAAATTACACCAGGCTCTAACACCTCCTATTAGGAGCGCAGAACAAACCAGTCTGCTCTAATTTCCTGCATACAAACTATTCATGCTAGAGGAATACCTCACCTCATTTATACATGCAGAACACAGACAGACCCTCACCAAATACAGAATAAAGAGACCATAAATATAAATAGAAGTGTGCAGACAGAAAGTGAACTGGAGACTGCAACAAGCCAGATTCTGTATGCAATGAAGCAATGGAAAAACATCATGAAACATCACCAATCCTCATAAATCAAACAATAAAATCAAGAAATATAAACCAATCATAATAAGCCATATTTATAAAAAGAATATCACCAAAAAGATGACAAATAGAATATCATCCAATAATTAAGAATCCATATAAAATGTTTTTAAAATGTCCAAACAGCAATAAAATATTTCAAAATAGCAGACACATCAAACACCTAAATTAAAACAAGAAGGGAAAAATACTCGCTTCCCATACCTGAAAAATTTGGATTTTCAGTCAACTTGAGCTTGTCGTGGATTAGTGGGGGTGGCAAAAATGTCTCACCCCCTCCTTCCCCCAAGGCAGGCTCCCATTCACATCCACCCATCCCAGACAGGCTCCCACTCACACCAAACCACCCTCCCGCCTCAGGCAGGCTCCCATACACAACCAAGCAACTATCCTACCCTCTGACTCCTCCATCCCAGGTAGGGTCTCATTCATGACCAGCCTCTCCCCCCCCCCCCCCCCAATCCCAGGCAGGCTCCCATTCACAAGCACTCATTCCAGGCAGACTTTCATTCACATACACACAAATCCCCTAGCCCCATCAGGCAGGTTCCTATTCACTCACACACACACATACACCACCAGGCAGGTTCCTATTCACACACACACACATACCCATCCCCCTACCAGGCAGGCTTCATTCACACACGATATCTATGCAGGCAGGGCCCACAGGTCTTTCTGGCTGCTGCTACCACCTGATGCCTTGTTCCTTGGAAGAGAGAAGGATTCATCGTCTTACAGAATTGTAAGCGTCCTTCCTGCTGCTCCTCCACGTGGGCAGGCCGGCCCACGGTACTCAACACTGGCAGTGCTAGTACTTCCTGTATGCTCATCTCATGTATTGCGAGATGACGATACAGGAAGTAGTAGTACCGTGGAGACAGCCAGCACAAGAGGAGGAATCGTAGAAAGAGCTCCCTGTTTTCTTCTGCTGTTGACTCTGGTGACTGCATGGGCCTCTGTATTCTTCCGCCACTGGTGGGATGGGGGTTCACCGGCGGCTACGTAGGCCTTTTGTTGATCCCTTTCCTGGGCCCCCCCTCCATTGCAGTCTCCGCCCTACCAGGTGTGCCGCCCCGTGCAACTGCACGGTTTGCACACCAGGTCGCACCAGACCTATTTACATGCATACTTGAAAAAATCGCAAGTATGCACGTGGCTTCCCCACCCGGACTTCGCTCTCCCCGAAACACCTCTTGCGAGACCAGGGGGAAGTATATGTGAAATCGTATTCTGTATGCACTTTCCCCCCATACTACCCCCAGGATAATGTTCAATTTATATGCCTGAACTGGGGTTTATGCTCGTAAGTCCTTTAAAAAAATAATCCCCGCAAAATATACTCCCCAAAGGAAAGAAAGGATAGGGGGTATACAGTAGAGAAGTTAAAATATATAGGAGGCAGTCAAATACAGAAGGTGCAGTTTCCACTGAAAAAAATATTGGAGACAAAGGAAGTTGGAGGGAGACATGAAGTTGGAGGGAGAGAGGCTTAGAGAAAATCTTGTTTTACTGAAAGGGTGGCAGATACCTGTAACAAGTGTAAAAGAATTAAAGCATGTTTGGGACAGACATAGAAAGCAATGGCAAGGAATGCTTTAATGATACTAGAAAAGTCGATTTCCTCTCTTACTGTAGCTATTACCAAATCTCAAAAAAGTATTCAAGCTATAGATCCTGTGTTAATTCAACTTGGCTCTAAAATTAAGGAGTTGGACTTAAAAGTTACTTCAGTACAAGAAGTTCAAGCAAAATTATTACAGAGTGAACTTGTTTCCTCAAAAAAAACTTGAAAATATGGAAAATGCCCAGAGATACTTGAATCTCAGGGTATTGAATTTTCCTCATATAAAATTGGTTCCTCTGAGGGATCAATTTAAAAAACACATGCTGGAACTTTTTCAATTACCTATAGAAGCTGTTCCACCAATTTCAAATATCTACTTTGTATCAACAAAAAAGGAAGATCATACAGCACCGGCTAACCTACCTCTGAATACTGATACAGATCTTACAGCATTCTTGGAAACGTCGACAGAAGAACAAATAGATTTTCGTGGAACACTTTTGATAACTTTTGTCTTCTCTGCAGATAGAGATTCTATCTTGAAACTCTTTCTCCGTAATAGAGAAAAATTATTTTTCGGACAAAAGATATGGGTCTATCTGGACATTGTTAGATCTACGCAAATCCATAGAAAGAAGCTTTTGGAAATGTGTCAGGAGGTTAGGCAGCTAGGAGCTAGAGTGACAATTAGATATCAGTGTAAATGTGTGTAAATATAAATAATGCATGTCATATTTGTTTTGAGCCAACTCAGTTACGTTTCTTTTTGGACAACTATAGAACCGAGGGAAATGACTCCTAGCTAGTCCAGGGTATTGTAATGAGTTAAGAATTCCTCCTTATATCCTTTTTTCCTTTTTCTTCTATGGCTGTTCTCGTAAACCTTGGATCTCTCTATTTCCGCTTACAGAATTATGATTATAGGAGATTGAAATGTGAATTTTTGTTTATTTTTTGGTTTATGTAATTTTCCAAGAAAAAGGATGAATGGATATGTTTCAATGTAGTAATTTCTTGTAAAATATGTTTAATAATCATAAATAAAGAATTTAAAAAAAAAGAAAAGAAAGCAGTGGCAAGAACACTACTGAGAGGTTAAATAAACAGCATGGGGGATGGGTTTGCTAGGTGTTGATTGAGTATGGGAAATGTATGCTCATTTATCCAGAATGGTAGAGGCCCAACAAGGAAAGACAACAAGACGGACTTGGAAAAGGAGCGATTACATAGCCTGCAGGTGGTCAGACTCCTATGGTTGATAGCTGGGAGGTATAACTTACCTATAGAAAGGAATAACCGGACAGACTGGAAAGGCCAATTAGTCCTCATCTGCTGACATCTACGATGTTTATTATGTTAGAATGGAGCTCACTGATTTCACTAAATTGGTAAATCCTCCTGAGAATTCAAAACCCACGCTCTTGTTTTTTACTGAAATTATATTTGTGCAAGATCAAAGTGCACTAGCTGTGCTTCCCAAGGCAAGTACACAATGGCCTAATGGTGCCTTAATTAATGGCAAAAAAAAGAAAGTATAAACAAACACATAACTGATCACACTAATGAATGGATGCCAGCTTTCTTGATGCTTATGATCATGCTTTTCTCATTGACTGACAGCTCTAATGCTTATATAAATGAACTCATCATGCTTTCAAAATGCTCTAGAGACTAATATCAAACCATTCAGTGGAATGACAAAAGTACCTTATAGAGGGAGGGAAAACCACAGCTTACTGCAGCAGGGGTCTGGAATATTTGGCACACCATAGAAATCAAGGAAACGTTTCTTAAGCATTCTCAGTCTTCAGTCCCCTACCCAGCCAGTGGGGTTTTCAGGATATTCCTAATGAATATGCATGAAATATATGTGTATGCACTGCCTTCAATGTATGCAAATATAATCACCTACATATTAATTAGGAGGATCCTAAAAACTGAACTGGCTGGGGGGGGGGGGGGGGGGGGTAGGTGGGCAAGGATCCGTATGAGCACTGCCATTGTAATCAAACTTCTCTATTTACACTCAAAAGACTCTGGGTCTAAAGGTTTTACTTCACTATAATACTGTCGTCATTATGTTTGGCTCAATATCTGTAGCTATATCTTATCATGCTTTAAACTTACCGCTGATGCAGGCAATGACATCCAGGACCTGAGTCACATAATAACCCGCAGTTTTCAGTGCAGAAGGAACTTTTTGCTCAATGCATTTTACCCCTAACTAGTAATTGCTAAGATCCACGCCCTTAATTCTGATCTCTGTGTCTGTATTTTGTCATGGTTTGAGTTATTACTGCCTCTGTTCACTAAGTGCAAAAGTGTTTCCTCCCATTTCCAGCTTTATTTATGTTATTTATTTATTATTTTTATATACCGACATTCATCTCAATTGAGATATCACACCGGTTTACATTCAGGTACTGTAGGTACTTCTCTATCCCCAGAGGGCTGTCCGCGATTTTGTGTATATTTTACACTTTGTAGAGTTCACTGTTGCAAACACGAGCATATTGCAGCTCAGTCCCAGACTTAGTTCATTTTAGCACATGGATGACTAGGACTGGACAAACAATGTAATCTGGATACGAAGGCACAAAATTAAAATCAGAAGTGGATCAGCCTGTAGATGTGACCTGGCTGAGATGGCAGTCCCAAATGGAACCATTTCTTGAACACACTTAAAAACAATTATTCCATTTATGTGTCTGTGAAGTTGACCGTGGACTCCTGATTAAAGTGCTGAAATCACGAGTCTGTCTTCCATACAAAAGATCACCTGCTACCTCCACTAAAGGATCATTCAGGTGTTCATGTTGGCTCTCCAGTGAGGAGCCTGCAAGCAAACATGAATAAAGCACTGAAATTTGTATCCAAGGTACCAACTTCACAATTGATCACAGGATAGAAAAGGAAATCCATTATAGGCCACTTTTTATTTTATTTTTTTAACTACACCAATTTCAAAATATTCCTACCTGCACTGCACTAGTAGCTTGCATTCAGGAAGCAATTTACAAGACAGTCAGTAACTGTGAAACACATAAGCAATGTTAGATCATCGACCTTTGTATGTGCCTACCATATCATATAGCAAAATGGAAAATAAAAACAAGGCTACTTCTTTTTTTTTTTTTTTTTTACTATAAAATACAATTTTATTTTATATATAATCTCCAATTCAAAAATAGCCAAAAACAATCTGAAGTCACTGTGGGCAATGCAACATGTGAGGAAGATGGTGAATAGAGAGAATGTGAGGAGACACAGTTAGTTTGATGAAGGTAATTAAATATCTAATTGTGCAGAGGTTTTGGTTAGCATAATGGGAAAGAATCAAAGGCGCACCAGAAAAGATGTGTTTTCACCGAGGATCTGAAAACAAAGCTGGAGTGAATCATTCATAGGGTAAGGCAGAAGCCGTTCTAGACTCTGCGCAGAGAAAATGCTTTCTACCTCTATAAAGCAAGGCTGGAGGTTGTAGGAGGGTTGAAGTCGACTCTGGATGAGCACAGGAAGAAGATGGGGTGGTGGCAAACCTCTGCCCATCATCATAGTTAAAATTAGAGATGTGCATCGTTTTTTGTGTTCATGTCATTCTTCGTTTTTCGGCCGCCATGGAAAATGTCGGGTTTTTTCGGTTCTGGTCTTTTTTTTTTCGCGAAAAATCGATTTTTAGTTAGTGCATGCTAATTCCCCGTTAGTGCGCACTAACAAAAAGTAACAAAATCTAACGGTTTTTGTTAGTGCGCACTAAAGGGGAGTTAGCGCACATTGACTCCCGTTAGTGCGCACTAATCGGAAAAACTAATTTTTGCGAAAAAATGGGAAAATCCCGATCTTTTTCGGGCTCCCTGATACATACCGAATTGGACAATTTCGTTGAAATTTTCCAATTCGGCAAAATCGAATGCACATCTCTAGTTAAAATACCCTGAGATTCTCAGCCAGAAAAGAGGGGGCAGGGGGATTACCAAGTGATAACAACAAGTCCTTTTATTTCATAGCTGTGAGTAATATGCTTCCTAAATTTATATTGTTTATTAGCTAACTATGCCATGCTTCCTGGGATTGCATATGCTTAATCTATTCCAATTCTTCCCATAACCATGAGGAAGCACAAACAGTCAGGCTGTGGCAGAGAACGGCGATATCTCTTCCATCCGAACCACAGTCGTTGAATCTCCGAGCTGGGCTATGCTTTCCTTTTCAGTCACTGAAGAAGCCTTTGAGAAGTTTCTGTGAGTGACCCGTGAATGGGCAGTGTCCTCGCTTAATGCATTCTCAAGCCTGGACAGGATGCTCATCTTAAACTTCTTAAAATCTTGACCCATGAAGACATAAAGGATAGGATTCATGCAGCTATTGGTGGAGGCGAGGGCAGTTACAATGGGGATCCCAAATCTGAATACTGAAAGAGGTAACGCTGCATGCTTCGTCTCCAAGATGAACAGTACATGGTAAGGCGACCAGCATACGAAAAAGGCCACAATGATGACTAAAATAATTTTGAATGGTTTTCTGGATTTGGTTAGCCTGTTTCTTTTAAGTTTAAATATGAGAACAATATAACTGACTGTGATTATTGTAACAGGAATAACATACCCAATGGCAAAGCGCAGTAAGATTATGCTTCTGTGTCTTGTCTCTCCAAGATCCGTGTTGGTGTTGTTTAAGGAGTAGTTACTGAAGCAAGAAGTCTTGCCATTGCCTTTGGTTACAGTGTCACGAAAAAACAGTGAAGGCGAACTCAAGAATATGCCAACAGCCCAGGCCACCATGCAGAGGAGGCAAGCTAATTTATTGGTCCGATGGTTTTGTGACCAGACTGGATAAATCACAGAAAAGCATCGATCTAGGCTAATGATGGTTAACAAAAGCACGCTGGTGAACATGTTCAGGATCAGAATGAAGGAAGTCAGCTTGCACATGACTTTCCCAAAAATCCAATGGAAATCCATAGCAGTGTATGCAATCGTTAGAGGGAGGAAGGACGTGAAGAGAAAGTCAGCGATGGCCAGCTGCAGAAGGTAAATGGCATGGACTGTTTTTTTCATCCTGAAACCTATGATGGCAATGACTACACCGTTCCCCAGCACCCCCAGTATGCAGGTGAAGCTGTAGATCACAACTGAGAGGATCCGGAAAGCAAATTCTTTGTCACCTTCTGAACTGGTTGGTTTTGTAACAACTTCTGGAATAGTTTCATAGTCATAATACCCAGAGTAACTGTAAATTGCAGTGGTGAACTCCATTAATCTGAAAATAATCAAACTTTAGTTAGGCATTGATTTCATTTTGAGTTTTCATATGAATGTTCATGCTATGACTTTTTTGTTTATATTGTGTCATACATTGGGATAAGGCTAACACCCTCCTGTTATTTATCACTAAGGAGCAGGGCCAGTGCTAGCTTTTATGCTGCCCTCTGCAAACAATTACTGTGCTGCCCCCCCCCCCCCCCCATTTCATTCAGTCTCTGTCCCAGGCCCGTCAAATAAAGCCCGGCTCCCTGCTGCAATCTATATTTTAAAAACTGACCCCCGCCCCCCCGAACCCATGGATAGGGAAGGGTATTAGGTGCCCTAGGCAAGCCTTCAGCCTTGCACACACGCCACTCCCCACCCCGACCCACACACTCCCACACCCTTTACAGACACACACAGTTAAATTATGCATTTATAAAAAAAATTTGCATGACCTTCAAAAGTAAAGATTTCTGAAGCAAATATATCACTTACAGCCTGCATATTATATCTACATGCACTGCTGTGGTGCCAACCAGAAAACTGCAAAAAAGACACTTGGAACTCCTATGGAATTAGACTTTTTGTAATGTGTGTTGGGTGTGAGCTTGGCCCTCAGAAAGCCATGAATAAACAGAATTACCATTACAATATAGTAAACCTCCCACACCAAAACAACCCTAACAAACTTATCTAAGAAAAGGCAACACTGCACATATTACACCAGGCCCTAGAACACCAATACATCTCTTATTAAGAAACCAGGCTGCTATAGATCCCTACCCAGAAATTACATGCCAGCAAAACACCTCACCTTGGACACATATGCAGAACACAGAGGGATCCTGACCAAATACAGAATAAAGAGATCAGAAAGTATAAACAGAAATGTGCTGAGAAGAACTGAAGTGGAGCCCACAACAAGCCAGCCTCTGAATGCAGAGCAACAATGGAAAAACAGAAACATTACCATTCTTCATAAAACATTAAATAATAAAATCAAGAAATATAAATCATCCATAATAGTAAAATCATATTCATAAAAAGAATATTTCAAACCAGTTAATGAATAGAATATTAAAAATGTCCCCAAACACCAATACAATATTTCAAAACATCTGATGAATAAAAAATCCAATACTTAAAATATGTTCTCTTCTCCCCCCAAAAAATAAATATTTCGAAAGAGCAGAATCATCAAATTACACCCAATAATTAAAACTAATAAGGATTAAAAAGCTCCTGCTCTCCATACCTGGGAGGTATGGAGGTGATTTCCAGTCACCCTGAGATTGTCATGGATTGTGGGAGGTAGGACCACACAAATTTTATCTTCTGTCACATACACACGCACAATTACACATTCATTCTCTCACACACTCCCTCTCTCTCACATACACAGGCTCCATTTCCCTCACAGATACATTATGTGTGTGTTTGTGCATGCCTATGAGAGCCTATACGTGACACACAGACTTTCATAGGCATGCAAACATACACGCACACACAAGTACACAGGCTCTCACACAGACAAACACACACACACACACATAGGCTCTTATACAGTCACGTGCACACACACACACACTGGCTCTCACACAGACAAACACACACACACCCACACAGGCTCTCACTAGTATTGCCAACTAGCTCCAGATTTTCAGGACAGGTTCGTCCGGTCCTGGTTTTACTCCATTGCATGCTGGGGCTTATTCTGATTTCCCTATTGCATTCCCTAAGTTAATCAAGTACATGAATGCAGGGGAGTAAAACCAAGATCGGAGCAACCTGTCCTGAAAATCTGGAGCCAGCTGGCAACCCTAGTTCTCACAGATACACCCAGGCTCTCACTCATTCACACACATATACAAGCTCAAACACATAGGCACATGGCCTCTTCTTGTCATTGGGCCATGGTGGGATGAGCTCCACTGAAGTCCCGCGGGTCTCCTGTTTGCTTCAGCCGTGGTGGGATGGCCTCCACCATGGCCTACCAGCCTTCCTGCTTGTGGGGGTGAGGGGGAGCGGAAGTGGTGTGCACCTGCGAGAAACGTTGTGTGCGTGTGCGCACACACATGCAAGGGAACACTGGGCCTCTCATGTTCAGCTGCTGGCGGACTCTCTCCTTCTTCGGCTGTCGGCAGGTTAGGCTCTGCCACAAGCCCCATGGTTTCTCCTGCTGCCGCTGGCCCGCTGCCCCCCCCCCCCCCCCCCCGGGTGTGCTACCCCGTGCAAATGCACAGTCTGCACACCCGGTTGCACCGGGCCTGCTAAGGACAGGACAAGACAGGATACACTTTTATACTGTTTGTGTATGGACCCTTTCCTTTGACTGCCAACTAAACATAGATAACAGACTTTTTAAAATCATTTACTTTTCTATTTTTCTAATATTTTTACAAACAAAAGGAAATAATATTAAAAAATTCAATGAAAGGTAAAAAACACCATAAATATCTTACCTTACAACAAAATTCAGGTCAGATATTAGTTTAAGTTACTATGACTATGTTACGTGCCCCGCCTGCAGCCGTCCCGCGCACGGGCCTTCTCGGTTCCACAGCGGGTCCCGGGATGACCTCCCTCGCGGTAGTTGCCAGCCCTGCCAGGCCCCGGCCTCCCGCGGCGTTGGTCGCCAGGCCTTCCTCTGCGCGCCAGGCCTCACGCCAAGGCTCGGCGTCCTCTGCCATGTTAGCCACGCCCCTACGCACGTGCGGACTGCCCGGACTCATGTAGGACCAGGGGCGGGTCTTAGCTCCGCGGCGCACCCTGATTGATCCCTCGATATAAGGAAGTTCCTGTCTATGCTTCCTTGCCTTGGCAATCGGGTCGGTTTGCTCTAAGATTACCTCTGCGTTCATTCCTGCTCTTGCCTGTTCCTAGTCTCGTTCCAGGATCCTTCTGTTCCAGTTCTGTTCCTGACTTGTTCCTGCATCCTAGTTCCTGCATCCTGCTTGTTCCTGTGTTTGTCTGTCTGTACCCAGGTAGTACCCGCGGACTGTCTTACTGGTACTGACCTCAGCTTGCTCCTGACCTGCCTGCCTGTCTGCCGCCTGCCTCAAGACCTCAGCCTGCCTCTGACCTCATCTGACCTCTGGTGCCTGACCCCTGCTTTATTGACCCTTCCTCGGACTGACCTCTGGGGATCTTGACCTTTGCCTTCCTGACCTTGTCTCCAGATTCTGGCTCTGTTTCTCGCCTTGTCATCACCAACTCTGTTCTGGTTCTCCTTGTTCCAACCAGCCTCCAAATTCGAACCCGATCGCGCTCCCCCTGTGTCCGTGGGCACGCTGGACTTCCATTCTCTCAAGAGACCCTGCGAGGCCCACCTAAGTCCAAGCAGCCCGGGTCCCTACGTGCTCCTCCTGGGGGGGACCTCGGGCTTCCAGTGATGAAGCTCTTCACAGCCTCTGTCTCCTCCAGTGCTCCGCCCCCTGGGGGCAGTTACCTCCTGTTCCCTTTCAGGAGACGTTCCTTCACTGTCCCTGGACAAGGGTCCACCCCCGAGCGCAACAGACTAATCCACTTATGAAGCTTGGAGTTGGTTTAGATTGGGGTAAGGATCAGAATTATGATTATAAGTTTTTCAAAAAGATGTAGATTGGCTTGATCCTGTCCAAACTGTTTGACACTGAAACTCTTAGAGCTCTAACACACTATCACTATAGTATTTAGATTTATATTCCGCTTTTTTGCACTTTTTTCAGCACTTCAAAGTGGATTACATTCAGGTACTGTAGGTATTTTCCTATCCCCAAAGGGCTCATAATCTAAGTTTGTACCTGAGGCAATGGAGGGTAAAAGTTACTTGCCCAAGGTCACAAGGAGCAACAGCGGGACTCGAATAATCACAGTATAATCACAGTGAAAAACAATGTTCCTTTATATTAACGATAAGGAGGTAATTTTGAAAGGAAAACATAAATGTAACATACTATCATACAGGCCGATACAGTAAAACCCGCAAGACAGCCGGTGCTCCGAGGCGAGTGCCCGCTCTCCCGACGCACGCCCAGGACACTCTCCTGGGCACGCGATCAAGTATTTAAATGAGTCCCGCTGTAGCTTCTTGTGTCCCTAGCGCCTCCTTTTTGACAGAAGCGGCGGCTGTCAGCGGGTTTGACAGCCGACATTCAATTTTACCGGCGTCGGTTCTCAAACCCGCTGACAGCGACAGGTTTGGAAAATAGTCACCGGCTAAATTGAGCGTCCATCTTCCGACCCGCAGGACGATTTTTAATTTTTTTTTACTTTTGGGGCCTCCGACTTAATATCGCTATGATATTAAGTCGGAGGGTGTACACTTTCCCGGTGCCGGCAGAAATTAACGCCTGCCTTTGGGCAGGCATTAATTTCTGAGAGTAAAATGTGTGGCTTGGCTGCACATTTTACTTTCTGAATCGCACGGGAATAACTGATAGGCCCATCAACATGCATTTGCATGTTGCGGGCGCTATTAGTTTTGGGGGGGGTTGGCCACGCGTTTTCGACGCGCTATTACCCCTTACTGTATAAGGGGTAAAAATAGCATGTTGAAAACGTGCAGCCAAACCGGGGCTAAAGGTGTGCTCAGCTGAGCGCACCATACTATATCGGCCTGATAGAAATTTTCAAAAGCCCACTTACCCACATTAAGTGGTCAAACCTATTGACAATTGATTAGCACATATTGTAGCAATTTTCAAAGGCTTTTCTGCTGCCCCATATGAAAGGACAGCGTTGTAACATTGCATCGAAAGCTTGTTTGTAGCGTTGTGTGAAGTGGAGTAGCCGCCTCGTGGTGAGCGCAGTGAGGCTAGAAATCAGGGCGACCAGGGTTCAAATCCCTCTCCTGCTCCTTGTGACCTTGGGCAAGTCGCTTCGCCCTCCATTACCTCAGGAGCACATTTAGCCCTCTGCAAATAAGGAAATGCCTACAGTACCTGCATGCAATCCACTGAAGTACCAAAAAGCAGACTTGCTAGTGGTGTTGGAAATGGGGGAGGCCGATAGCTGGAAGGAGAAAATGACCGGGGAGGAGCAGACTTTCCATATTCCAAGGCTTCCCCATCCATAAAATTCAGCGAGGCCCCATGGGGGAAGGGGCGTTGACCCTTGTTCTCTGCTTACAGCAAAGTTCCCAAGAGGCTAAGCTAAAATTGATATGTAGCTGATTACTCGGTGTTAATTATGTGAAAAAGATGGAAATCAGTCAATTTGATTGCCAATTCAGCCTTCACCAGAAATGCTGTTGTTGCTGCAAATCACTAGTCCAGTAAAATGTTTGAACAGACTATTTCAGCGAATAGTATGTGATGTGTGCATACAACTTTATTCCAAGAGGGAGATTCCTGTGGATATTATTTAAGAAAATGACTGTAAATGAGACCTAGAATCACCTACCAGATGAGGCTACGACTTTGGAAGCAGCATCGTTCTTCTTTTTTATAGCTTTATTGTTATTTTGGATGCAGTACCAACATGGTGGGAACCTGGCTTCCCAAGTTAGTGCATCACATGACCCTGCCGGGATTTCCTGCCCCCAATAACATGACAAGCTTTGGAGCTCATTGCTCGCCTTCCCAAGGCCATGCTCAAGGTGAGTTTCATTTCAAGGAGACTAAGTGGTCCTCTGCCCCCCCGAAGCTTGTAATCTAAGTTGTTACCTGGGGCAATGGAAAGCAAAAGTGACTTGCCGAAGATCACACGGGGCTTCCCAAGTTCTCATTCGGGCCGATGCAATAAAGTGTGCCCAGCCTAGCACACAGGTTAACAAAGGATTGGACACATGTTTTGGACGCACTAGATTAGCCCCCGATGCAATAAGGGATCAGCGCGGCCAAAACAAGGCATAGTTAATAGCACTCATCACATGTAAATGCCATGTAGATGAGGCTATCAGCTATTACCTCCCTGATGCAAAAGGTCGCTATGCATTGACACGAACTTTTTAACTGTCAAATTTAATGCCTGTCCCGGAGCTGGCGTAAAGTCTTGCCGCGCAACAAGGGCTAAAGAAGAAAAAACAAAAATACTGCTTTTCTGTGGTTCCTCCCACTTAGTATCATCGTGACATAAAGTAGAAGGAGCCGCAGAAAGCAGCAGCATGAAAAAAATAAAAAGGCTTAACGGAAAAAAAAAATTTTTGGACGATGGGGTAGATTTTCAAAGGGTTACGCGCGTAAGATACGTGCGTAACCCCCAAAAACCTACCCCTGCGCGAGCCGAGCCTATTTTGCATAGGCTCAGTGGGATGCGCATGCCCCGGGAAGCGCGTATGCCCCGGGGCTTCAAAAAATGGGCGGTCCGGGGTGGGGGCGGGGCCGCGGTCCGAGGGCGTGTCCGGGGGCATGGCCGAGTGCACCGACACAGCGGCCTGTGTCGGGGTCTGGCGCACTGGCAGGCGTAACTCTACGAAACAAGGTGGGGGGGGGGAGGATTTAGGTAGGGCTGGGGGTGGATTAGATAAGGGAATGGAGGGAAAGGTGGGGGGTGGGACCAAAAAAAAGTTCCCTCCAAGGAGGGAACGGGGAAAGCCATCGGGCCTCCCCTAGGGCTCGGCGTGCACAAGTGTGCACCCCGTTGCGCGCGCCGACCCTGGATTTCATAACATGCGCGCGGCACCGTGCGCACAATATAAAATCGTGTGTATATTTGTGCGAGCTGGGTAGTACGCACAAATGTACCCGCGCGCGCAAAATTTAAAATCGGCTCCACAATGAATATACACCATCAGTATACACGCTCCAGGCTGTGTATACTGTGCCGGTAAATTAGCTGCCACAGGATATAATGGACACTTGCATTGGGCATCCATTTTTGTAACCCGCACACAGTCATGTCTCCTGGGGTCCCGATGCCAAGGACACGCTAGGGGCGCACAATTTATCCCTAGCGCGTCCTTTTAAGTGCAGCAGCTGATTTTATTATTGCATTGGGCGGCCAGGAGAGGTGGATATGCGTGCGTTGAAAAAACGGGCACCCAGTTTGGAAGCACGTTTTTTCGCGCATGATATTGCATCGGCCCTTCTGCCCATTGCTCTAACCACTAGGTCGCTCCTCCACTTGCAATAATTAGCTATGGTAGAGAGAATAACAATGATTAGCAGTACGAAAAGAACATTCTAACATTGGTCAATAGTCAATTGTACTATTCTGAAATGAAAACGTTCGCAGTATCAGAAACTATCAAAAGGAATGCTAAGAGACAGTCCATTGGCTCAGCAGCTAGTGCTGCACACTACTGTATGCATGACTCGGGTTAAAATCCTGGGTCAGGTTTTCTGTTCCTCTGCCATCCCCTGGTGAGGAGCAGGGAAGTAAGCCTCAGCCTTCCTCAACAGTAACACATGGAGGCAGGAGTTTAGAGTGGAAAGGAATCGATGGTTGATGTCTCTCCCCTACTCCCACCCTGCTGATACAACTCCATTATTGCTCTCTGCTTTAATGGCAGGGGGAAAAGAGGAAAAGGGAAATTAGTTTCAGACAGCAACCAACAAGAACATTGAATTTTATAGTCTGGGAAAACAAATAAGCATGGGGGGAAATTTGCTGATGTGGCTGTTGCTACCCTTAACCAATAGCTTGTGTTGCAACTCCAACATTGCTCTCTGCTTCAACGGCAAGAGCTAACAGGGAACTGGACTCAGAGCAACCAACAAGGGCCCTGACATTTGACGGTTTGGGAAACTAAGTATGGAGGTAACTTGTATGGCACAGCAGATGCTACCGTGAGCTTGCTGGGCAGACTGGATGGACCATTTGGTCCTTTTCTGCCGTCATTTCTATTTCGTAGCAATGGCTGGACACAGTTAGGAGTGGAATATAAACATAGGGGGGAAGAAACACCCTGCCTAGTTACAAATCAAGGCCCACGGCAGCATATGCACAATAGAGGCCATTCCCAATGGCGATGGAAGCCCAAAAGGAGCCTTGAAGGAAGTCCCAGGCCAATAAAAAGAGAAAGGAAAGGAACACTGACCTACCAGAGGTACCGCTGGGAGGAAGACGTCGGAGCTATATGGATAGCAGGGAGTTTGAAACAGATGTGAAACAGCTGCAGTCTGAAAAAGAACAGACAATAGTTTGGTAGCTGACCTTTTTGCTTACGTCATAGGACTTTAGTAGCATCACCTCCCGCTTGGCTGGGGCTAGGGTTTAGGTCCCGGAGGAAGGGAAAAGAAAAATTAGGAACGTCTATAGCAATGTCATGAAACTTTGAAAACGTGGCCTGCAAAAACAAAACATACATGCACTGTGCTGTTGTGTTATCAAATGGAGGGGGCGGGGGGGCTGTAATTCTGTAACGTGTGCAAACATTACAGCAATTTTCAGAGTGGACGTGTACGCATAGGTCTTCTTTGAAAATGATCCTGGCAAAACCACATGCAAATAATTACACCTGCAATTTGCCGGGAAAATGTATGCGCATACTCAAAACGTATTGCACGAATGTCCCAGATTCCACCTCCTGGAACGCCTCTCCCCTATGTGTATAAAATGATGTGCACGCACTGTGTCTAGGCCTCACTTTTCATACTGAATTGGCTGCGCAGTTTCCTAAAGGGTCGTGTCTGTGGTAGAAGCACTTCTTTGCCCACAACAGTCCCTTTGGAAATCTCCCTCCCTAGGGTTAATAGAAAAGTGAATTAAACTGAAATGGTGTTAATGTCTGAACGTATCTACAGCAGGTTTACATGCAGCCACGTTAGTCACACTGCCAACACTATATACACTTTAAAGACATTTCAGCACAAATCCTAAACATGAAATCCAAAGTCAGAGGCTCTTCGAGCAGTCCATCTTTGATTATTCTCCTTATACATACAGTTCATGATTTATTAGTAGTATTCCTTATCTTGAATAGGTTACTGACTGAATTCAATATATACCCATATTCAGTAAGATTTGCCACAAAGAAAGCGATCCTCCCTGGGAAACTCATCTGGTTGGATTCTCTGATTTCAGGAGAAGTGAGGCAATAAACCAATCCCTTACACGGCGAGGGCAATTTCAAATAGCCCACATGCACTTTTAGCTTCATTCCTGTGGGTGTGTTTTGGTCCGGGGAAGGAAGACTGCGCACACACAACAGATTTCCAAATGTGTGCACGATATTTATGTTTCCCTGCTCGTCCGTCGTGCTTGGCACCTGAGGGAGGCGCCGCCATTTTCAAAGGAAAGGAAAGTGGGCAGGAGCGAGAGGGGGGCAATTGTTCTCACCCTTTCCGCCGCTGCCACCGCCAAACCCCCATGGAAGGGTAAGTGGGGGGCCGGGGAGGTCACTGGTCCTGCCGATTTTTGAAGGGGGCGGGAGGGGTGTTGGAGAAATCCCGGCTAAGCCCAAGCTGGGCCCAGCTAAGCTCAGCCAGGTAGACCAGGGCAAGGGCATGCTCGGAGGGTCCAAGGGAGACCCCCCCCAGTTCCAGCCCCAAAGATTGTCCTTGGGCAGGGGAGAGGGTGGCATGTTTTAGGGAGGATTTATATACGATTTATAAAAAAAAACCCCTCCCACAATGAAAAAGCAAACCCAATGAAAATTTTGGGCATCCTCCTCCCTATAAATTTTGTGCAGGCAATGAGTAGCCCAGACAAAATGTAGCCAAAGATCAAATGATGTTGTGTCCGGCTAACTCCATAACTCCAGACAAACCCTTTGCATATCAATGTTATTGAGGGCAATATAGTCAGATGTGATAATCTAGGTCATTATCATGTATTAATGAAAGCATGGTAAGGGCCCATATTATTCACATTCAAATTAGATTTTAGCCAATAGAGCATGAGAGGTAGTAAAATTTATCAAGATAAGGGCTCTGCGTTGAAACTTGTGCTTTTTTTCACGCATTACTTCATTATGTGAACATGGCTATTGAGGTGATTTACATAATTATGCAGCATGTTAACTAGTTTTGTATATATTTTGCGGGGAACTTTGTAATTGGTAAATAATGTGTGGAAAATCAGCAAATAGCAAATGGAAAAGTCTGCAAATGCAATAGTGCGTATTATTGGCCTTTTTTTTTTTTTTTGCACGTTAACACCTTTGAGAAGTGCAGTGGACTTTAATAAGATGGCCTCTTAATGGTTTACTATTCTCCTAAGGAGGGCACATTTAAAAATTCATACTGGGGCTTTGTGACAGGGCCAGGGGAAGGGTAGGAGCAACCAGATTAAAAGAGAGGTCTCCCGCCTAGGTCAGCCAAAGGAACTTCCCATTATTTCAGCAGGAGTATTCCTAGGGGAGCACCACAAGGCTGCAGTTCAAATTTGACATCCTCTATTGGGAAAGAGGTACTAAGAAGTGCTATAGCAAACACCAAACAAACAGAGGCTTAAAAATGAAAATGAAATTATATTTCAAGCACCATTCATAACCATCACGCATACAGAATCTATGATTCACTCGCTTTATACCTTGTAACCAGTCTGCAGGGAGCCAGATAGTAATCTTGCATAAACAAACTGTAATGCATATCAGTGAAGCAGGATATTACAGCACAAGAGTGTTAAGTTCTGCTCTACTTAGTGGTTAGATTAAGATTTGAAGCCTAATTAAAGAATGGCTTGGTCTTTTATTGACGTGCTAACGACCACCGCAGGCTGCATGCTGGGTCCTGAAGGCCCACATTTGAATTCGAAAATGATCATTTGAATTTTAAATGCATTTGTGAACATTGGCATTACAAAAAAAAAATAAAAATCCAAGACTAGAACAAGAGCAACACGAGTCCAATAAACATAAATGTGGTGTGAAAGTCATACAATATTAGTAATGCTATCGTTAATAAATGGGTTTTTATCAAACACCTATTAATCAAATCAGCAGCATCCCATTGTGCCCACCATTATGGTATTTCAGAAACATCCATAAAGCCACCCCCAAGCACAACATCTGGCCACCAACTGGGCACCTGGTTCATATGACGGGATCCAAAAACGGAGATGCATACCAAATGAGTGAAATTGTTCTATTATCAGCAGTTCTTAATTCAGTCCTCAGAGACCACCCACCCAGTCAGGTTTTCAGGATATACAACACTGAATGTGCATGAAATATTTGCATGACCTACCCCCAATGTATGCAAATATAGCTCATGAATATGCACAGCAGCACAGGCCCAATGGGAACAGACCGCCTTCAGAAGAAGGGATAGGTTACTCATCACTCAGGGCAGTAAAATGGCGTACCAACATGTACACTGCACTACACAGGCGATTTCTGTTTGAAAACTCACTACATGGTACGTGGGCACAAAAATGGGGTGGGATTATGGGAGAGTTACTATGTACGTGGATTTGAAAATTCAATTACAAGCACAAAGATTTCTTCCTTGACCCAAATCTCCCTCCATATCACGGAAACACCTACTTTAAAAGTAGCCAGATACAGCCACCTAGTGAAACTACTCTGCAGTGTGCAGTTTGTACCCTGAGAGATCCAGCCGGCTCAGTTACCGAGCTAGAATTTGAAAGCTATTCCCATAGAGTGGAGATGGCTTATCTCAAAAAGGACAGAGACAGGATGGAAGTGGTCCAAAGAAAGATGACTAAAATGGAATGGGGTCTGCACCAAAAGAGTTACGAGATAAGACTGAAGGATCTAAATATGTAATGCACTAGAGGAGAGAAGAGACAGGGGTGATATGAAGCAGACTTCTAAATACGTTAAAGGAATTAATAATACACCGGAATTAAACCATTCCCGATGGAAATAAAACAGTAGAACAAGGGTTCATAACATGAAGCGCTAAGAGGGTCATTTATTTATTTATTTGAAACTTTGTATATATCGACATTAGTAGAGGAACATCACATCGGTTTACATAAAACTGTAAATTTAGCAAACAGGCTTTACATAAAACTCTGAACAGAACTCTGAACAGCTTAAAAAAGGCTAAAGAAAGGGGGGAGGGATGGCAGGAAGAGCATTGGTAATAATCAACTGATTATACTTTAACGACAGCAAGAAAATGAGATAAAACAGGAGGATCGGGGGAGTAAGAATAAAAGGGCAGGGAATATAAACATTGGTCATGTCAGGACCAATGTCAGGAAGTATTGTGGATGCATGGAATGCCCTCCAAGAGGAGGTTGTGAGGACAAACATGGTAATGAGTTAAACACCGAGAATTCCTAGAGGTCCATATTCAGACAGTCCAGATAGCAAAATTAGCTAGATAAACGTATCCGGCTAACTTTAGAGGCATATTCAATAATGTAACTGCACAATCCCTCTCAGTGGTCTCTAGAAATCATTGTATAGTTCAGCGAAGAGTTTAGCTGATTGAAGGCGTTAGCCAAAGTCTCTAATGTCCTTTGTTGCTCAGCAAGACATTGGGCCACGCCAGGGATGGCCTGAATGGCTGAGACCTGAGCCGGGTCCATGGAGATAGCAATCTGTTATGTTTCTGTAAGGATGTGAATCCTGGGCTGAGGTGAGAGGTGTCTCCGCCCACAGGGAGGAGCCCTGTGGGCCTCACCTTCAGCAGGTGTGGTCCCAGGAGCACAGGACACAGCTGTTAGGCAGAGACTTTATTATGAAGGAAGGAAGGCAGAACCCACTGAGCAGGAAATGCAAATAAATACAGTTCTGAGCAATGGGGTATACCCAGGGTGATGTCACTGATGTAGAGGTCTGGTAGTGGCCTGCAGAGTGGGGTACGCCAGGAAGTCCCATCAGACGAGTAGAGGTTTGTCAGAAGTGCAGATCTGGTAGTGGGCCACAGAGCGGGGTACGTCAGGAAGCCCCTGTAGATGAACAGGAAGCCCCTGTAGATGAACAGAGATCAGGTAGTGGCCCATGGAGCGGGATACGCCAAGGATGTCTGTACTGAAGATGGTGCTAGTGAGGTAGTCAGAGGTGCAGGAACCTGAAAGTGGATCTCGTAGGTGGAATGGCACTTCCCAGCGACACAGGGTATGCAGGATCAACCTCTACTGAAGAAGGGATGGTAGTGGCCTGGAGTACAGGGGACACAGTAGAGAAGCTTCAGTAAGCTGGTATCGTTGAGTCTGTAGAATGTACTCACAAGAGGTAATTCCAGGACAGTGTCCCGAGAAGCGGGACAGATAGAAGCCCAAGGCAGGAAGGTCCTCCGAGAAGCGGATAGCCAGGAAAATGGAAGGACCCCCGAGGAGCGGGTAACCCAGAGCGTCCTTATGCCAGGAAAGAATCTGGAACTGAAGTTCAAGAATGGAGCAGATTCAGCAATGAGGGAACTCCTTGCTAACTCGTAACAGCAATGGGTCGGTCAGCTTAAGTACAGCAGCGAGTTGACGTCCGGAGGGGACGCCCCCGAGATTCCCGCCATGACGTGTACAAAGAAGGCCCTTGTGCGCGCGTCTTAGGTGATTCCGGAAACAAGATGGCAGTCGGCAGTGCCCACGCTGTCCCGGGGACGCTAGGGAAGTTGGCATTGGCTGGCGGAGGCCGCCATTCTTCCTAGGATTGATGGTGCAGGGAAAAAAAGAGGTGAGCATGAGAGGTCGCAGCCATCTGCGACTGACGGGTGTAACACTTAGCCAGCTATGTTAACCGGCTAACTATGAATATCGGAGTTAGGTTAACTTAGCCAGCTAACTCATGTCCTCCCAGTTATACCCTTGGAATGCCCCTAACTTAACTTCTAAGTTAGCCGGCTAAATGCTTCTGAATTATGGACCTCCTAGTGGCTAAATGATGGAGGCAAAGAAAAGGAAAACCTGTGTTGACTGTGGTAACCTGCATAGAGTAAAATTTACCCTAAGAATAAAATATAGAAACATAGAAATGACGGCAGAAAAGGACCAAGTAGTCCATCCAATCTGCCCAGCAAGTTCATGGTAGCACCAGCCATGCTATACAGGTCTCCCCCATAAAGGTATCATCAGGGGCTGGCAAGTGCCGTGCCATACAAGTTACCCCCATACTTAGTTTCCCAAACCGTTATAGTCAGGGTCCTTGTTGGTTGCTGTCTGAGTCCAACTCCCTGTTACCTCTTGCCATTGAAGCAGAGAGCAATGTTGGAGTTGCATCAAAAGTATCAGGCTTATTGGTTAAGGGAAGTAACAGCTGCATCAGCAAGTTACCTCCATACTTATTTGTTTTCCCAGATCGTAAAATGTATGTCCTTGTTGGTTGCTGTCCGAATCTTCCAAGATGAAAATATCATGACATATATATATTTACATGAACTGCTGTGATGCCAACCAGATAACCCTGCAAAAAATACATTCTGAACCCATAGGGCCAGATTTTTAAACCTACGAAGTTGCGCCTGCCTCTGAGCAGAAGTAGGCTGCGCGCACCAGCTGAGTGCCAGCGCACAAGCCCCTGGCACAACCACTGTGCCAGAGGCCTCGGTCCTGCCCCTGCTCGCCCCACCCCCAGCCCGCCCACTCTCCACCCATTTTTTTAAGTCCCGGGACATACGTGCGTGAGCCAAGCCTATGCAAAATAGGCTTGGCTCACGCAGGAGCGGGTTTTCAGGGTTACACGCGTAATATACGCACGTAACCCTTTGAAAATCCGCCCCATATGGTATTAGGCCCTTTGTAAAGTGGGGTGAAATTCTTGCAAGGAAATATTCTATTTCAGGGCTTCCCAAAATGGGGGTCGCAGCCCCAAATGGGTCCTATAACCTTTAGCTGGGGTCACAAGTGCCTCAAAGGACAGAACTCTTCAGGCACCAGCACCAGCCACAGCCTTTGAGTCAGCACAAACTCACAGCCCTGTGGTGGCCCTCGAATGAGTTTCTGTGGTAACAGGAAAAAATAAGACAGACTGGATGGACCACTTGGGTCTTTTCTGCCGACATTTACTATGTTACTCTCTGGGTAATATTCACTTTTGGTAGCTCACGTTCTGCACCTTGTGCATGTTGTATGTTGTTAGTCCAACTGGCCCTGGAAAAGGCTAAGAGGGCCCTCTTCACAATGACCCTAAAGCACTTGGCCTTCTAGACAAGGAAGGCTAAGAAAGAAGAATGGCTGTGGATACTCTTCCCTTATCTCAGATGTTGGATTTCCCATGCAGATTCGTGAGGAATGGAATCTTGGTGAGCATGAGACGATTCTACTGCAACTCACTCAGCTCTAATGCTCTCTCGATAGAAAACGGACCTCTGTGCTACCTTAAAAAGGACCTCACGTTAGTCCTCATTCAAAAAAGCCTTTTTCCCATTCTGTGCCTACACAAAGAAATGTTTTTTGGGGGGTTTTTTTGTACTGAATAAGACTCGTTATTCTCTGCTCCAATTTTTCCCTGAACACTTAAATATCCTTTCAGATCTCAATGGCCAAATCCCTGTCCACTGTGAATCACCTGGATCTGGGGCAAGTGTTTACGACCGAGCTCAGTTAATGCAATTGATTTGGGACTCAGCACAGACTGCA
This sequence comes from Rhinatrema bivittatum, assembly GCF_901001135.1. Lineage (NCBI taxonomy): Eukaryota > Metazoa > Chordata > Amphibia > Gymnophiona > Rhinatrematidae > Rhinatrema > Rhinatrema bivittatum. The sequence goes on from NC_042625.1 coordinate 27,845,716, forward strand.
AGTGAGATAAGACAACTCTGGGTTTTTAAAGTAACACGATCATGAATTTACCGGGGTTAGATTAACTGTACTTAATTGTAATTAAAACATAATCAACTCTATCTACAGTATGTAGAATAATCATGACATGCTTTAGCATTAACAGGAAGTGACATGGGGCTCTACTTACTAAGTATTTTTCTCAGACATAAAATGGGGAAAAAATCTTTAGTAAATAGGCCCTATAGTTAGCTCATGATATTTGCATAGTACAGGCTTTATTCCTTGCCTTTTACATGTAGGCCTTGATTTTAAAATGATTTATGCCCTTAAAACCCTGTTTTATGCATGTAAAACAGCGCTTTGACAATGCATTAGGGGTTGTACCTGTAAAACTACACGTGAAAACCCCTATTTCATGCACACTTGCACTAACAAGAGGTATCTGGGGGCGGGGGCAGGGGGCGAGGCGGTAGAAACAGGGCTGGGAAAGCTTTTACACATTTTGGAAGTACTCAGGTAAATGTACTTGCAGAACGTTACACCTGCTGAGGAGGAGGTGTAACTTCCTGTGTGCATGTGTGCACGCATACTGGGGCAAGCCGTGGATTTTCAAATGTGGACTTCCACGTGTAAACCCACTTTGAAAATCCGGGCTAAAGCCTGCTTTAAACTTTGTTCCTGCAGACGTTACCCTCCGCGAGCTGTTATAAAATTACCCTTCCTGTCTTTTGAGAAAGCAGAGGATGCACGAATCTTCTTGGGAATTTTGTCCAAAGCACCATAACATGCTATGACATAAACTGGTTTTCATTCACTTGTGGTTTTGCCCTTTCAACCCTGAACTGCTGGAGACTTTAAGTGCAAAGTTTAGATATTTTGCTATGGACAGTTTGGGAGATCTGCTGAGATGAAGAAGATACTTAAAAGCTAATGGGCAGTATCATCTTTTGGATTATTCTTGTGGTGGCCAATTAAAGATGTTGAAGCATGCACAGAATCTAGTGGACTTGACAGTAGCAAGTGTGTACACCACCTATATCATTCTACAGAATTGTTTGCCAATTCATCACACCCGTTCACCATCATTACAAAACCCAAAATACTAAAGCAAAGTGTTATGCAGCCGTGATGGTGCGATATGATGCAGACAACCAGCTTGACTAAAGGGTCCTCAAGTTTGCTCATCCTATCAGCACACTGACAATTGCCTTGGCTCTGATAATTTGTTTGATCATAATATTTATTATTCAGTACCAGGATTTGTTTCAACACTGAAGTACTTAAAATGAGGTAAAAGATTACCAAACAATTTACTGTTATGAAAAAACAAACAAACCATAATCAATAGGGTTAAAACTAAGTCACAGGTCTAGAGACCATGAAACAGTAGTCTTACATCAGTAGAGTTAATCAGGGTACAGGCAATACTAAAATAATAGAGACAGGGCATTTAGGAAATACAAAACAAATAGTTAAACAGAAGAGTTGAGGAAGAAAGTGTAGGTATGAAGGAGGTGAGAGCATCATAGCATAATGTCGATCGTGCACGTAGTTTACCAGATGAATGGAGGTAGTTTGGAGGCTCTGCCAGGCAGATACAGAGATGATGAGGAGGAGAGGATTGCTGGCTAACATGGGTAAGCTTGATAGAAGAGCTAGCTTTTATCTTGTGGCAGAAAGTCTATATATTATTGGCAAGTCTGGTGGTCTCTCTTGGCAATACAGCCTTTGGATCAGCCATATTAAGGAGCCATTTCATGGCAATTTATCAGCTAGCAGATTTAAAACAAAACCGGGAAAGGTATTTTCACCGAAAGCACAATCAAGCTGTGGAATTTGTTGCTAGAGGTCATGGTCAAGGCATCTAGCATGGGGGGTGTTTAAATGAGTTCCTGGAGGAAAAGCCCATAAAACATTAGTAGCCAGGTGGACTAAAGAAAGCCACTGCTTATCCCTGACCGTGAGCAGCAAGCTAATCTTCCGGGCACTTGTGACCATGACAGGTCATTCTCGAAAACAGGACACTGAGCTTGATGAACCTTGGTTTGACCCAGCATGGGATTTCTTCTGTTAAGCTCAAAAAAGGTATTTAATGGCCATCTTAACAGGTGGGCCTTCTTGAGGTGTAACTCACTGCATTCATTTTAACTAAATCTTTGTATACAACATTGATGTATGCCTGAAAACTGATAAAGAGTTACAAAAATAGGTATTTAACTCAGATGGATTGCCCTGGTCTAGAACTTCAGGGGTGTTTACAGAGCACAGGCTTTTAGCTAAAGCGGCATTCTTGGGTAGCGTTTAGGTCGGGGAAGCAAACAGCCCTTGTACATTTGCATTTTCAAACGTACGCATGGCATTCTGCCACAATCCACCATCCATGCAAATAGCTCTGTGCAAATACATATGGGTGCTTTTAACCCTTTGAAAATTAACAGCAGGGCACCTGTGTACTACTGTTGTGACTGCACACACTTGTCAGTGGCACAAGGTTAGAGGGCTTTTCCCTCTGTCTACTTCCAGTCTCTTCCCCTCAACTGAAATCCCCACCATCTGGAATGCTGAGTTTGTCAGTGAGAAGCTGCCAACATCATTCAACTCACCATTACGCTGATTTCTTTAAAGTGGCATTTCCCTGACCTTAAGGTTCCTGCTTGTTTTATTTGTGCATCGAGACCCTTGTAATATTTTGCTCTGTCTGTTTTGATTAGCTGTATCCTGTTATGAGTATTTTGATGTCTATTGTTTTAATTTGTTTATTTCACTATAAACTGCCTAGCATGGTTGTCCTTGTAGGTGGTATATACGAAATTTACATTAACTGTAATGGGTCTTCTAGGTGGTAAGCCTTAGCTGCAAGGTCAAATGCTGACATAGCATAGAGAACTAAATGTCCCCAGTGACCTCCAGAGGTGATCCTAGAGAACAGGATCTGAAATAAGCAATGGGAACCTCAGAGCAAAATATACACTGCCCCTGCTATGCCTATCCCACTATAGGAGGCATATTGCTTGTTCATGTGGTATTTGTCAATCTCACTGCCATGCTGCGCACCCGCGATGGTGGATGGCACATAGCACGCAGCTTTCAGTCAAAGACAGTCTCTCTGGGGGAGCTTGGAGGTGGCGCTGGGCACCGCTGAGCGACGTGACTAGGAAGGAGTACAGGAGAGTGCTGGGCAGCATGGCTGGTGGGGAGATCATCCTCCACCAGACACAGAGACAACAGCATGGGGAGACGTGCCTGGAATGGATGACACACTGGAGGGTAACTGAGGTGGCACAGAAGGGGAGGAGACGGAGAGGAAGGCAAGGCCTGGGTGTACACCATGCCAGTGATGTTTCCCGTCATTCACTTTTCTACTAGTTCTGTAGATAAAGGGAGGGCTTTGATTTCCAGTTCAGTCAGCCTGGCACTTTCTCAAGCAATAAATTCACAGGAAGAGTGAATGTAAAAACATGAAATCTATCAGCATGAAGCCAAAGGAATCATTTCAGTAATAATGACCTAGGAGGAGGTCCCTAGCGGGAAGAGTTGTGGTTCTGGGACAAAACAGAAGGAATGACCTGCCGGGCGAAGAGAAAAAGAAGATCTGCTTGATCTGAAGGCGATATCTTATAAAAAAAATATTAATCCTGAAGATTAATTAAATAGTTTTAAATCAATCTTTTAACTTATAAAATGGTCTTAGGGCTGTAAAGATGAGCAGAGAGTCGCAGCAGCGAGATAATGGGCCTCCGAAGTAAACAAAGCTGTATTTCAGCGGAAGAGACTATCTGATCCTTGCCCTGGCTTTCTAAGCTACTCTTCTGAGATTTATTACTGAAAATAAGAAGCAATGGCTGGTCACAGTAACCTATGGGGTTTGCCAGGCTTTTCTTTAACTATTCTGCTTGCTGCTGGTGTACTCCCCACTCCCCTTCTAGAAGGGAAGCATTTGATAAGGACACTTTTAGAACAAACTACATTTTCAAAAAGCCCAGATTTTACGACTATTAACTCCTTGCTGTTAATGAAAACAGGATTTTTTTTTTGTACTCCAAAAAATAACCTTGTGCTTTCAGAAAAACAACAGCAAAATATTCAACACAGTTGAAATGACTCATTTTATCATAGATGCCAACTAGGTTTTGCTTGCTAGTTATGTAACTGGTCTATTTTATGTCGCAGTTCAGGATAATGCCAGGTCACAGTAATTGCAAATTCTGATTACCAGTGTGCAGAAGGAAGCACCGGGAGCGAAAACCAAAATGCTGCCATTCCAACAATAAACTGGGCTAACTGAAGGATCTCACCTTGTACTGCTTGCTCCTTCCCTAAGGGCGACTTCACTTAGTGCTGTGAAAACTCACTGGGCTTTCCCCTTCACCCGTGTTTAAATACCTCCCCTTCCCCCACCGCAGTCTCTTTTCAATCTCGTGGTGCGTGCCATAACAACAGAGAATGTAGGGAGGTGCCGGACGGGCTTGATGCCGCTTTCCAGTGGAAAGGTGACCCCTGTGCTACCTTCTGCTGGAGCTCTGGAAAACCACATCACACGATGGCATGGCCTATGAGTAAGGCGGGCCTTCTTGAACATGCTCTCGGGATCCCTCCATCCCCAGCCAGTCGTATTTTCCGGATATCTGCAGTGAATATGCCTGATATAAATCTGCATGCATTGGAGACTCCATACATACAGTTTAATCTCCATACATATTCATTGTGAATATCATGAATACCTGACTGGCCGGGGGAGGGGTTCCACGTGCAGGTTTAGAAGCCCTGGGCTAAGGGATCAGATCTATTATCCTAAGCCTCCCATCCCTGATTGTCCTTCAATGACCAAGAGCCCTCTCTTGACCGTTAGGTTGCTGGCTCTCCTGATTTAAAGTAGGAGGGGGCCAGAATACCTTCTCCAGTCATATATAGAGAGAGAATTTAAAGAACTTATTTACTTCCTCCTAAAAAAAAAAAATCCTGAGGGCCAACCATTGAGCATCCATGGCCTAGCACTGCGACTCCGATGTACGGTGGGTTGAGGCACAGGAGACCTTTCTGAAAGTCTCTTTGTCTGATGGGAAGCACAAGCTTGCCACGGGTGACATGCTCCGTGGGAGGGAGTGTGACTGCTGCTGCGGGGGGTGTCCCCGCTGGCAGCTGAGCAGTATTGAAGGATTAAGTCTAGAAGATTTACTTCCCTGATAGAACATGGCCACAGACATCTCAGCCTCCAAGCAGCCAGCCCAGGGAGGAGGGGAGAGAAAGGAGAAATACTGGGATAAAATCGGCGCCAAGCTCTACATGGAAGGGATAAGCTATTACCACCAGCCCTACTAGAAGGGATTGTCTCTTTTTACAGCACTACGTAATCTAGTAGGTATGTAAAAGATAAATGGCAATAGCTTATCTACAGGTCAAAATTTCATTTCATTTTATCTAGGAAGTAATTGGGCGTGATGGGGTACAGATACTAAGGTGAATTTTCAAAAAGGTATGCATGTAAAAATGAGCTTACATGCAAGTAGGTAGCCTCTACTTGCACAACTTAGTATTTTATAAATGTTTAATATATGCACATATATCTGCATTCATGCATACATATATCTGCATTCATGCACACATATATGTGGCAGAGGAGCGTTCTGGGGCAGGACCAACTCTTACTCTATTTTAAAAGACACTTACGCACATACATTTGCGCAGTCACTCACATAAGTTTGCATCAGCTAATTCTCTGGCGTGAGTAATAATAAACAAGTTTATTGTGTACTGCTGGCCATATGGGAAGTCTGAGTGAAATAGGGGGAGTTCAGGCTGAAGAACCAGGAGGGTCTCGATGAGCTACTAATTAGTTACACTGGTAATTTCACTCACGTGTGAATGTTTTAAAATACACAGACTTGCGTGTTTAAAAGCTGACTTACATGAGTAAGTTCTTTTTTATTTTTACTTGTAAAATATATGCACGTATATTTTTAAAATATGTGGTTAAAGTATGCGTGTTCAATGCATTGATATGCATGGTTTCAATGCATTAGATGTATTTGCACATAAGCCTACATACACATGTATGTTACGGGGTAGATATGTGCGTATTTTATGAAACACACACATATCATACCTGCGTTTTATAAAATACTATAGGAAATCTGTGCACAGCTACATATACATATATATGCTGCTGCGTGCAGTGGTTTGAAAGTTATCCTCCTTGTGTGTGCCAATAATGTGTCTAGATACATTTATTTTGATGAGGGAATGTTTTTGCAATGTTTTATTTGTTTTGCTATTTTTTTTTGGTGGGGGATGTTTTGGAAATTTTGTATTTGTTCTTTTTTACTATTTTGTTATATTGTATCATGTTACATGGCCTTAGTGAGGATGAGGGGTTGAGGTTAGGCTATGGTTTAGGTTTTCTATTCTCAATGATATTGGATTATATTTTTAATGCATTTTAAATGCTGTAAACTGTCCTTGTGCGGAACAGACTGCAATTCTATTTAAATTAATTGAGACACTGTAGGAATCACATAGTCAAGTGATATTTTCAGACTCTCACTATGTAGCAGCTGAACCATTCCAGCTTTTTCTTTTGATCCAGCAGTTTTCTCCTTCTCCTTTTGGACTTCCAGCTCAATGGAAAGCAGCGCTGGGATCTGGCACCAGGAGTCTTCATTTGTGCTATATTTTCCCCTTATTTTATATCCTCTCTCAATTTATTTAGGGCAAGTCACTGCAGTAATAGTCCTCAGCCAGGGGCCACACACAAAGGCTCCTTCCAGAGCCCTACAGTCAGTCCTCCATCCAGCCACTGGGTGTCGCCATTGCACAATAACTCTGGCTTTCATCCCTCCTCTCCCCCCTCCCCCCGTTAGGGGCAGTGACCACTCCCTGTGCAGCGTCCCCAGCCCCAGGTGACCTGGGGAGAAGAGGATCTGGCCGACCCCCATTCCAGCTTCTTCTATGAACTTAGCCACCCCTGAACACATAAAAAGCTTTTAGCATCTGGCGGTACCTGGTGCCTCTTGAAGCTTCCTGTCTATGTACAGGCCAACCCAAATCTTGCTTGAATCTTGAGATCTAAGAGAATCAGAGTATTATGACTGCAGGGAATGTAAACAATATTTCTTTGTGAACCGTACAAACTAAATGAAAAACTTAAAAAGTGTTCCTACTTCTCCCCCAGTCATTTCTGCTCTACATTTTATACAACCAGGGTCAGTGTAACTTCAAATATCTTTCAGCGCTGTTGCCACAAAGCTCCCTTTTTCTTGGTTCAGCTGCAATCCAGGGGCAGTGGAACTCCTTTTTGGTTGGGAGAGGCCAAGCCAACCAAGCTCTGCCCCCTCCATCCCCTTGCCCCTCACTGGTTTCTCTCTCCCCTGCCCCACACCTCCCTCCCTCTTCCCTGTACCCCTTCCACTTTCCCCTTCCTTTCTCCCCTACTGTCTCCTTGCCCCCCCTTCCATGCTGAGGCAGGAGAAGGACAGCAGAGGCACTTCAGGCTGCATCCTCCTTCTCCCCTGCCATCTTACCTGACTGCTGCTTCGAACCGCACAGCGATTCAAAGCAGCGGTCGAGGCCAGAGCTGCAGAGGATGAGGCCGATGCATTACTGCTCTCCTCCTCCTCCTCCTGCTGCTGAACAGCTGCTGCCTGCCCGACCTGGCTGCGGATCTCCGGCATCAATTATGTGGGTGGGCTAGATGGTGGTCGAGCCATGGCCCCCTGTGGCGTCTATAACAGAGGTATTTTCAACAGGCCCTCAAGGGTCATAACCAAGTCTGGTGTTCAAGGGCACTAAGACATGCAAATTAACCAGTCTTAGGTCAAAGGTGTCCAAATTTACCTCATGGACATTCATGATAACATCCTGAAAACCAGACTGGTGGGTAAGCTGGCAAGGTGAATAGCCCACTGGATCTCCAATGTGCACAAATGCATTTCATGTGTAGTCATTATGGAAATCCTGAAAACCAGACCAGTTAGGTGTGTCTCCAGGACAAGGTTGGGAACCACTGGTCTAAGCAGTATGAGAGGAGCATGCAGAGTACATGTTCAACAATGAACATGATTGGCCTTACAGTGGCATTATTATTATTATCAGATGCTGGGATATCCCTGACTGGTCATGCCAAAAGGAATCCTATTTTTCCTGTCACTCTACAGTACAAGAACAATATGGATTCAACCCTACCCTCCCACCTCTACCTTTTCCCAGTCCCATGACCCTCAGAACTTGATTACAAATTAAAATGTGTGAAGGAAGACTTAAAATGACTTTCTGTTAAGTAATTGAGAACAAGCATTACTCTCTCTGGAGCATTACTGTTCTTTCAGACATGGAGCTCCTTGCACCCATCTTCTAGCTTGCTATCTCTTTGCTACAGGGCTGCAAGATATACGACAATGTTGCACATAGAAATGAGTGGAAAATATTTGCATGTACAGGTCACAGCCGTTGGCAGCATGTTCAATGACGATTCGTGAATCATCTGATTCTCTAACCATTGGTTTACTTTGCAGTAGTCTTAAACTAAACCGTCTCACCCACTCTGATTTAATGCTCAGTGTCCACTTTCAGAAATTTCCAGTCTGCTACATGGTCCACCTGTCCTTTGAGCGTGATGAAATTTTGCTGAATTCTTATATCCAACATGCATGCGCTCATTGCCTCAGGGATAGATAGACCCTGTGGAATTTCTGCGGTACTCCAGTCTCTCTTTTTGAAAGGACATCCTGGGGATTTGAATTTTCATCTTTTGAGTTGCCGATTCAATGTACTAAGCTGCAAAGGAAACCGCAGCAATCAGGCATCACCACATGAAGTTTTTATGGTGGTGTATGCTCATTTCAATATTTATACAAATGACCTCTGCAGTGATTTACCTGTTTAAAAATTTGGTAAGAAACAAACATTTTTTGCAGAAAACCTTAACTACATCTCTGAGATGTAGCTGTTTCACAAAGATTTGCGCTTTTGCAAAAATTTGTCGCATGGAATTATGCTAATGCTGAATCACTAGTTAGCTGATTTTCAGGATTGTTTTTAGCTCAATAGCAAGTTAGCATCATTTTTGTGAACGGCTTTGCAAATGCTATCACGAAAATGCAACTAAAAGTTCACATTTTAGAACATGCACACCTGCTGTTAGCTTTATTGAGGGGAAGATAATTTACAACATTGAAAATTGTTCTACCTATGAGCTTGTTTTTGTTTACCGTTGACACTGGAGTTAATCACAAAGTACCAAAAAGGCTCGGACACTAATTTTATTTTACTAACTCGGCTTATTTGGCACTATATGCTTTATTACTTTAGACTGTACTACATTAAACTGAGTCAGAATGTAGTGTCCATTCTCATGGTGAACTACCTTTTGTTGGCTCAACATAACATAATATTTATCCAGACTTAGAGGGTAACTTTCAAACAATTCCACGTAGCCTCATATATGTGCGTTTATGGTCACCCAGAGATGTATGATAGTATTTTATAGCCCGCACATATCGGATATGTGTATAGTATAAAATATGCATATATCTATCACACAACAGATGTGCATGTTTATGTTTATGCACGAACACAAGCAATGCATTGAAAGCACGTTCTTTTCCTGCCAATTTAAAAAATATATGCATGTATATTTTATTCGCAAAAATAAAGTAGAACTTGTTTGCGTAAATCCCAATTTATGTGCATCAAGTCAGTATATTTTAAAATAGGTGCCCTTAATTGAAATTACCAGTTTTCCTGATTCCTCCAATTCATCCAGTCCTTCTCCGGGTCATCGAGACCCTCCTGGTTCTTCAGCCTGAACTCCCTCTGATTCACCCACTGTCGCGAGTGCAGAGGTGGGGTCGCTTGCTCAAGAGGGATTGTGAGCCCTTGGGCCACGGCGTGGCTCAGGGAGGAGCCCCAAGACACACACCATGGGAGGTGAGAGTGTTCAGGCACGGGCTGGAGCAGGATCAAGGCTGGACCAGGGTCAAGACATGGTACATCAGAGACTGGAACAAGGCAGGCTCAGACCTCCACTGGACCTACACGCACAAGTGAGACCCAGCAACACAATGCTGGTCTCAAGAGTAGCCCTCCAGCCACTTGGTAGACCTTCCGGAGGCTGAGGGCAGGAACAAGACGAGACATGGAACTCAGGAACTTGGAAGACTCAGACGAGGTTTCACGATACTTGGAAGACTCAGGCGAGGATTCAAGATTCAGGCACTAGTACAGGGTGAGTACTGCACCGCAGCGCATCCTACACAGCCACCCATGGCTGATCGCGGACCACGCCGAAAGCAAAGCAGACTCCAGATGAGAAAGTGAAGACTTGGATCCGGAAACATGTCGAAGATTCAGGAGAGGCCTACACTGAAGCGCGCCCTACACAGCCACCAGTGGCTGGTCGCAGACCACGCTGAAGCAATGCAGGTTCTGGCTTGAGTCTAGGGCATGGATGGAAGCAGGAACAAGGTACTACAAAGACCGGGAACAGGATTCAAGACTCAGGATTTGAATTCAGGAACAGACATTGGCCGTAAAAGCAAGGGCCTTCCAGAGATTTGCGCTGCAGATGCTGAAGACAGCCTTGTGCCACAAAGCACCCTACACAGCCCCCCATAGGCTGGTCACGGACCACGATGGTGGCACGCCAGGAACGGTGGGCAAACAGGAAACCTATGAACATCAGGATCAGGACTGGAACATCAGGAACATGGAATGGCAGAACATGGAACATCAGGAACATCAGGAACTTCAAGAACATGAAACATCAGGAACATCAGGACATAGAACAGGTGACAAATGAGCTCCGACAAGGAACTAGACCAGGAACATCAGATGAAGGAGACCAGAAACATCTAATGAAGAGCCATCTAGACACAAGAAGACCACGGAGGACCTTGACTGGAAGGAGACCACAGACCACTGTGAAGTCCTATGCGAAGGCCCAGAGGAGTGAAAGCAGAGCCCTTTTATAGGGCTAAACTAGGCACAGGAAGATGAGGTCATCCATTGGGGCCACTGGCTTTTCCCGCCACTGGCCCTTTAAATATTATAGTGAGGCGTGTGTGTGTGCCTAGGGGCCAAGGGACAGACAGGAAAAGATGTTGGCGTTGGCAGCGTCCCTGCTGCATGGAGCGGCAACGGTGGCGGCACCAGGCCCGCCTGAAGAGGTATCCTGGCGGCGGCTACCATGCTGCGAAGATGAGGTGTCCCGGCGGCGGCTACCATGCTGTAAAGAGGAGGAGCCCACAGCGGGCGGGCTCACTGGGGAACACAGGAGTGGTGGTCTGGGGTGGTCTAGGCCACAAGAAGGAGCATCCTGCAGCGGTGTCGGGCTGGGGAATTGTCGGGCGCCGGCCAGCGCACAGGTGAGAGGCTGCTTGCGGGATGGGTTCCGTGAAAAGCATCGTAACACCCATACTTCCCACCCAGCCCATAGTGCACAAGAAACAAGTCTGATGTCAATTACATCAGATAATTAGCAGGTGTAAAATTACGTATGCTGCCCCTTGAACAAGCATAAGTCTCTTATAAAAATAGCAACTTATGTTGGCCATGCTCCAAAATGCCCCTTTTTTTCATGCATATGTGTGTTCAGAGACTTTCTAGATCACATAAGTCTCTTTTTGGGACATGAACCATGTAATCAATAATCTTAATTGATTCAGAAGTAGTACAGCCACCCATGCCGTTTCCTAATCTTTGACTATCCCTCATCTTCCCTGGTCTCTGCAAAAACAGAAATGTCTTCCTTAGCATATTGGGTTCCAACCTCACTCCCCACTCCCACCATACTTTTCTTAGCAAATGCTCAGTTGTACCCTAATATTCCAGTCAATGCAATTTCTTCTTCAGTTCTGCTTTTTATTTTGTGCAGTACACATGTAAGGGTGCCTCACTGTGGCCCTTGCTAGAGACATTGTTTTTCACAGATGCTGGAGAAATGAGATCAGAGAGAGGAGGCATGCGCAGTGTTTCCAGTGGGAGGTGCCTTGCAGGGAGTGAATTTTCAGAAAACTCATAAGCACATTTTGGCTCACAATCTTTCATCCAGTCCTCCAACCTGAGAAGGAGGCTGAGACTCAAGGTTAGAGCACTTAAGCCTTCCAGGAGGAGAGAGATTTCTTGGGGTCCAGGAAGGATCTTGGGATTCAAAGAACCCAAGAGATGAAGAGTGGTGAAAGGGGAGCTAGTCCCATACCCTTTGCATTTTGATGAACATTTCCTGTGAGTGTTTGAAAGTGGATTTCTGGTTGGTGTCAGAATAAGGACTGCCAGACTGAAAGATCCACTTGGGAATTAGTGTGTAGAAAGAATCCTTAGAAGCTCAACTCCCTGTTCAGGAGAGTGTGCAAGCCAGAAAGTGGGTACCAAGAAGGGAAGAGCCCAGGGAAGGTCCCTCTCCCAAGAGTGCCTCATAGCCGGTTGGTAGTGCAGGATGCAATAGCTGGTACATGCAGATGGTTGCCGGACTGTGTTTTCTGAGATACGCTGTTTTTGGATTGTGTATGTGGTTTGATCTATTTTTCTAGGAGAATATATACTGCATGCGAGATAATTCATGCACCTCAAATAAACCAGTAAAAGGCTTTAATTTTTAATGCCAGGCCATGTGGCAATATGCTATTTTTTACTGGAAGTTGCCAGAAGACCACAGGTGAATTTTCATATGAGTTGCACATGTAAATGTAGCATACTATTGTGGCAATTTTCAAATGCCATTTACCCATGTTAAGTGCACAACATGGATAAAACATATTGATAATTCAATGGCATGTATTATAGCAGTTTTCAAAAGCCTACTTACATGGGTAAAGTGCATTTAGAGATGTAAAACCCAGTTTTGTGTGTAAATGCTTTTGAAAAATCAAGCTTGAAGAATCTTTAAAGACTTCAAATGCCTACGAGTTTTTAAAGATTTTCTCCCCCGACACCATAAGGAGAAGAATCCAGGAGCTATGGATCACAACTCGGCCCCGGCACTCCCAAGTGAGACCCTGCATCAGACTTGCTGGTGGGACAGGGGCTGCCCGCATGCCTGCGTTGTCATCCAAAATAATTTAAAGTAAGAAACATTCATCTAACACAAGTGGGCGTCTATTTTCACAAAGAGTTTAAAAAGCATGAGAGCACTATCCTAGCCATAGATAAAGTCAAATCAAATAAAACTGACATAGGACACAGATGATGCTTACTAACATTTAATGATTCAAGCTTTCAAGTCCATGAAAGTCTGAGGAAGGAACCTTAATCGTGATGCCTTTATAATGGTATTATTCCTACATAGCTACTTTTGTTTATTTCCTATTAACTAATTGTTAATGACTTCTTGATTCAAATGGATGAACCATGGCATGCATGAGACCTCTCACACCCACCTTCTTTCCTCCTTTCTCCTTAATTACTCTGTACAACTTCAGGAAATAGGCCAAGCCTAAAGACAGAAACCATGAGACATTTGGCTCAGCACATCAAGGGCTCTGAAGCTTGAGGGCAGGAAGGAGTCTTTAATTACAGAACCAAATTAAGCTTAATGCCGTTAAAACAAGAGAGGGGCGTCAATCATGCTTGGGTATCTCACCAGTCATTAAAAAAAAGAAAAAAAGATCTGTCTCATGTATTTCCTTTTTTTCGTCTTTAATGGGATAGTACAAGTCAGGCATTTAACAGTAAGAACGGTTCCCTTGCTTTCAGGACTCCACTCACTTTCCATACAACACCGCAGCATGAAAATGAGACCTCATTTACACCAGCTGCAGCTCGGCCTTGATAAAACAGGTAGCAATATGAAAATCACCGGTTCATAAAGAGAGTGGTTTATGGTGGCTCATTAAACAAGAACATTAGTAGTCAGCTATATAACAACAAGATCTGCTGATATTGTTACTTCCATTGGATCATCAACTTTAATTCTTCCCCCGGACATTAAAGGTTTTCACAAGACCGGGCATCCTTTCTCCACGAGCTGATTCACAGGCCCTCGCCTGAATAGCACATTTGCTTCAGCCACTTTGGTTTTGCCCCCTTCTTATAAAATGATGGCTGGTACAAAACAGAAAAGAAGACGGTGATCTAATTTGCAGATTTTGATCAGTAATCCTGCAGCAGAGCTGTAGTAGCAGATAGAATTGTCTCCTATGGCACTGGGCTCCCTTCAAGGGGATGTCCAGAATTTATGTCAAAATTTTAAAGCTATATATGATGATTAAAGGCATCACATGGAAGCTATCTGCTTGTTGCCAATGGCACAGAAAAAAATGACTATACTAAGTTGATTTTGCGGTTGATTAAGAAAGACAGATTCATATAAATATATTGTTTTCAACCGAGGCCCAGAACAACTGAAGCATGGAGACCATAAACTCACTTGTACAAAGAGAGAGAGAGCCAGTAGCAATGGGGAGTCTTATATTTAAGTCGTAGGCCTTTCACTGAATCATCTATCAATGTGTTAGTCATCAGACCAGGCTGTCTTCCAAAAGAAGTAGAATACAGGCGAAGTGTTTGATGCTTCTCCATTGTAAAACATCTCGCTGATAAACTGATATAATGTTGGGTATAGGCGATACCGGTGGCTAAGACTAGTGCTACATTCCCAGAAATGTGTGAACTAGTAAAGGCAGCTGGATGATTGAAAAAAGGTAACCTTGGAGATTAAAGGAGCAGTCCCTGGGAGGGAGAGGGAGGGACTGAGCTCCACCCGTCACAAGAGGACCACATCCTCGGTCCTTGAAAAGGCTGGGAAAAAAGCAGCCAGGGTTGCTTAAATGAAGTTTGACTGAATGGATGAAGAAGCAAGCACAAGGCTGCTGCTAAGAGAGTTTGTAGGCAGCAAAATGGAGCAGAGAGTCCAAGGCACAGGGCCATGATCAAAACTGGTCTACAGGAAGCCAGAGAGTGAGAGGGCCAAATGGCTCCTACTGGGTCCAATCATAAGCTAATGACAGAAAAAGACGGCAACAGATGAGACTGGAGTGTCTGAAATTCAGCACCCAGAAGAGGTCCATTAAGCCTGAGGAGTAACCAGAGGGCTACTCCATGACACGTGATCTAAAATAGAATTGTTAAGTTGCTACTGACCTCTGATAATATGGTGCCATTCTAATATGTTGTACGCCGCCTTGAGTGAATTTCTTATTCAAAAAAGTGTGTAATAAATCTAAATAATTCATAAACAGAAGCTTTTTCAGCACAGAACACGCCTTACTTTTCTGAATATGCATATGTATAGGAGAGGGGAGTCAAGGAGCATCCATTTTGAAATTAGCTTGCAGATCCTTCAGTATTTTTGCAAAACTGCTTTCAGGGTTACACATTGGCCCCTGTGAATACAAGGTGGATGCTGCTTAGGAGGACAGTTTCTAGAATTGTATCCTTTACAGTTTTCCAAGGTGGTTTTCTTTTTATTTTTTTGTGTTGGGTTTAGCATTCAGCAGATGAATGGATATTTACATAAGAACATAAGACATGCCAAACTAGGTTATACCAAGGGTCCATCAAGCCCAGCATCCTGTTTCCAACAATGGCCAATCCAAGTAACAGGTACCTGAAAATTACCCAAACATTAAATAGATCTCAAGCTACTATTGCTTATTAATTAACAGCAGTTTATGGATTTTTCCTCTAGGAACTTATCCAAACTTAACCATACTTATCCAAACTGCTATAACCACATCCTCTGGCAATGAATTCCAGAGCTTAACTATGCGCTGAGTAAAAAAGAATTTTCATTGATTTGTTTTAAATGAGCTACTTGCAAACTTCATGGAGTGCCCCCTAGTCCTTCTATTATCCGAAAGTGTAAATAACCAATTTACATCTACTCATTCAAGACCTCTCATTATTTTAAAGACCTCTATTATATCCCCCCTCAGCCATCTCTTCTCCAAGCTGAACAGCCCTAACCTCTTCAGTCTTTCTTCACAGGGGAACTGTTCCATCCCCTTTATCATTTTGGTCGCCCTTCTCTGTACCTTCTCCATCACAACTATATCCTTTTTAAGATGCGGCGACCAGAATTGTATACAGTATTGAAGGTGCGGTCTTACCATGGAGCGATACAGAGGCATTATGACATTTCCGTTTTATTAACCATTCCCTTCCAAGTAATTCCTAACATTCTGTTTGCTTTTTTGAATGATGCAGCACACTGAGCCGATGATTTCAAAGTATTATCCACTATGATGCTTAGATCTTTTTCCTGGGTGGTAGCTCCTAATATGGAACCTAACATCGTGTAGCTACAGCAAGGGTTATTTTTCCCTATATGCAACACTTGCACTTGTCCACATTAAATTTCATCTGCCATTTGGATGGCCAATCTTCCAGTCTTGCAAGGTCCTCCTGCAATGTATCACAATCCGCTTGTGATTTAGGTACTCTGAATAATTTTGTATCATCCGCAAATTTTTCCAGATCATTTATAAATATATTGAAAAGCACCGGTCCAAGTACAGATCCCTGAGGCACTCCACTGTTTACTTTTCCACTAAGAAAATTGACCATTTAATCCTACTCTTTGTTTCCTATCTTTTAACCAGTTTGTAATCCACGGAAGGACATCGCCTACTATCCCATGACTTTTTAGTTTTCTTAGAAGCCTCTCATGAGAGACTTTGTCAAACACCTTCTGAAAATCAAAATCTACTGGTTCACCTTTATCCACATGTTTATTAACCCCCTTCAAAAAAATATCGTTTCCACTATTTTTCCCAGCACTGGCATAGGGCTCACTGGTCTATAGTTTCCTGGATCTTCCCTGTACCTCTTTTTAAATGTTGGGGTTACATTGGCCACCCTCCAGTCTTCAGGTACAATAGATGATTTTAATGATAGGTTACAAATTTTAATAATAGATCTGAAATTTCATTTTTGAGTTCCTTCAGAACCCTGGGATGCATACCATCTGGTCCAGGTGATTTGCTACTCTTTAGTTTGTCAATCTGGCCTACTACATCTTCCAGGTTCACAGTGATTTGGTTCAGTTCGTCTGACTCATCACATTTGAAAACCATCTCTGGAACTGGTATCTCCTCAACATCCTTATTAGTAAACACAGAAGTAAAGAATTCATTTAGTCGTTCTGCAATGGCCATATCTTCCCTAAGAGCCCCTTTAACCCCTCGGTTATCTAACTGTCCAACTGACTCCCTCACAGGTTTCTTACTTCAGATATATTTTAAAACATTTTTACTATGAGTTTTTGCCTCTATGGCCAACTTAATTTCAAATTCTCTCTTCGCCTATCTTATCAATGTTTTACACTTAACTTGACAATGCTTATGCTTTTTCCTATTTTCCACAGATGGATCCTTCTTCCAATTTTTGAAGGATGTTTTTTTGGCTAAAATAGCCTCTTTCACCTCACCTTTTAACTATGCCGGTAATCATTTTGCCTTCCTTTTACCTTTCTTAATGCATGGAATACATCTGGACTGCATGTCTAGGATTGTATTTTTAAACAATGTTCATGCCTGTTGAACACTTTTAACCTTTCCAGCTGCACCTTTCAGTTTTTTTCTAACTATTTTCCTCATTTTATCAAAGTTTCCCTTTTGAAAATTAATTGTTAGAGCTGTAGATTTACTTATTATCCCCCTTCCAGTTATTAGTTTAAATTTGATCATGTTATGATCACTATTGCAAAGTGGCCCCACCACCGTTACTTCTCTCTTGCACTGTTGTCCACATTAATGTGTGTACTTTACTGTTTGTAAGTATGCACACTCATTTGTCTCATTTTCATTGGTCATTAATACGTGTGTTAAACACCAGATTAACACATGTTAATGGCCAGTGTTAACACAATGTAGTACATCAACTCCTTAGATTTATCATGGGTTAATAGACAAAGTAACATGAATTTCTGTTGCATCAATAGTGCAATACATATTGACCCACTACTGGCAATCTCACATTTTTAATAGGACACATTATATATATATATATATATCCTTAATCTACTAAAATCTCTGTGCAATTTTTTATTGTTAAAAACAATTGATAAACACAAGCATAAGCAAGCAGAATGTTCTTTTTTTATGTACAATAGATCTTTAACATAAATTAATTATGAGTTCTTCTAGCAGCACATTATTATTCTTGCTGAATAGCTTTATGAGTGCTAGAATCTTTCAGCCAAAGATGGGTGAAGTCACTTCGTATTAATCAATCAATATGATCTCCCCTTGAAACCACAGCACTTCACACTCTACCCATCACAGGTTGGGTAAGCAAAAAATGAAACAAAAATGGAAGATTGCTAGTTGGATGGTTTCTGTATCTTGACCTCAGATCACACATTTCATATTGCATTTCCTCAATGGCAGAATGAGTGCTTTCTGCTCTCTACATATCCAAATTTTCATCTTAAAGATTTGCTTTTTGATAAATTAGATCCACGAAAACTCCAGAAACCATGCTTTCAGAAGTGCTGATTGCAATTGACTTTTCCCGCATCCCCTTCCTCCAATGAATTACAGATCACAAGTTAGGAGTGAAATGTATCAGAAAGTTTGGACAGTCCTATTTCAGTTTAAGCAACGAAGACACTTACTGAAGCAGAAGTAAGGGGAAAGTCAGAGATCTTGTGAGGTCTGTGGCATCTCAGTAGGAAGGAAGAATGAACAAACAGAATGAGCCTTTCCACTAGCTGACGTCCTATTCTCTGTTTCTATATCTATTTCCATTTCTACGTAGCTGGAATCATGATTGTAAATGCCACTTTTCCTTCCATACTCACTCTTCTCTGAACATTACTAGCACACTACAATCCACTTGAGTGATTACCTCTACAAAATATTATGCATTGCCACGCATCAAATCAGAGATCAAATGACATGCTTTTAGAGGCCAATGTACTGAAGTGTGCAAACTATGGTTGTTAACCTGTGTCAATGCTGTGTTTATTGTGTGTAGCAATGGCTGAAGTTAAAGAGCTGCGAGGCACTTGTTAACTCAGATGCTAAAATGTGTGTGTACATTCAGACAGTTATCACAAAAACTTAACCTCTTCATTGCCAATAAGCAATGAACTATTTTGCATCTCATTACCTCAATAAAATAGATTTTGCATTAATGCTGTTAACAGTGCTATCAGAAATTAACTAAGCTGCATGTATTAACATGTATGTTAACTGTTTGCGATAGCATTAATGCAGCATAGCATTAACTGTATGCCCTCAGCTGCTAAACTTGTGCTCTGTAAAATAAGTTTGACTTGGAGTGGAAAGCTATCTTTTGGGCCAATTTTATATTTTTTTACTAGTAGTTTATTTTTCTGATATCCTGTTTTATCAGCATATTCTTAGTGCATTTATATAGCTCTAGATATCTGTTTTCAGTTTGGTACATGAAAAATGTATTCTTTTGACAGGCTTATCCCTCAGATCTGTTAAATGCAGCACAACGTCACAGGTTGAAAAGAAAACTGCTGGTGGAAGAAATATTATATGAATGACAAAATATTATTCCTGCCACAGTGCTAAGCATAAATCTGGGAGATGTAGGTGGATGATTAAAGAACTGATCTCAAAGCTGGGCCTGAAAGCTTTTGTTTGCCCGAGACTTTGCAGCTAGCAGAACTCTGGAACAGCAAACAATGCACAGTAAGTCTTCTCTAGTGATAAACAAAAGTTATTGCAACAGTTTTCCACGATCTTTAGAAACACATGTGAGTCAGCTACTAAACAAAAAAAAGTCCTTCTGACACCACCAGGAAACCCTCAAAAAGCCCACAACATGGAGAAAATCTCAATGTGTTCAGAGCCCATAAAGCTTCTAATATTGGTTTAAAAAAAAGTCATAGTGCAAAAAGATTGTCCCAAATGTTTGTGCAAAGAAGCTACAAACCCCCCCCCCCCCCCATGATATTTAGCTCCAATATTTTAATGGTGTAGATCAAGCGAGCTCACAAACTTCAGTACTTGTGTGGCGAGGATCAGAAACAATCTACTCCTTCCCCATGCTCATCAGTGTTCTTTAATACGATTCACAAAAGTCAAAAACATGGGCTAATGTGGTCCTTTCGTAAAGAAGCTGCTTCAGGACAAAATGCTATACAAAGTACTAAGAAAGATGCACAAATATCAAGGTGAACCCAGCCTGTCAGAATTCAGTATTAACCGTCCCAGAGAAAGGCTTCTGATGTGTATCACTGAGTTCTGGAACTCTGTGTGAAGCTTTTGGGGTCCTCATGTTTGAACACATTGAGATGTTCTCCTTGTAGTTGTGGGCTTTTTAAGGATTTCCCTTCATAATACTGCTGTGGTGGTGTCGGGTGGACTTTTTTGCTTAGATGTAGACATGAAGATGTTTCTACAGTATTGGTTGGCCTGGCTAGTTTTCATTCAGGGACATAAGAACATAAGAAAATGCCATACTGGGTCAGACCAAGGGTCCATCAAGCCCAGCATCCTGTTTCCAACAGTGGCCAATCCAGGCCATAAGAACCTGGCAAGTCTATTCCATGTAACCATTGCTAATGGCAGTGGCTATTCTCTAAGTGAACTTAATAGCAGGTAATGGACTTCTCCTCCAAGAACTTATCCAATCCTTTTTTAAACACAGCTATACTAACTGCACAAACCACATTCTCTGGCAACAAATTCCAGAGTTTAATTGTGCGTTGAGTAAAAAAGAACTTTCTCTGATTAGTTTTAAATGTGCCCCATGCTAACTTCATGGAGTGTCCCCTAGTCTTTCTACTATCCGAAAGAGTAAATAACCGATTCACATCTACCCGTTCTAGACCTCTCATGATTTTAAACACCTCTATCATATCCCCCCCCCCCTCAGTCGTCTCTTCTCCAAGCTGAAAAGTCCTAACCTCTTTAGTCTTTCCTCATAGGGGAGTTGTTCCATTCCCCTTATCATTTTGGTAGCCCTTCTCTGTACCTTCTCCATCGCAATTATATCTTTTTTGAGATGCGGCGACCAGAATTGTACACAGTATTCAAGGTGCGGTCTCACCATGGAGCGATACAGAGGCATTATGACATTTTCTGTTTTATTCATCATTCCTTTTCTAATAATTCCCAACATTCTGTTTGCTTTTTTGACTGCCGCAGCACACTGAACCGACGATTTCAATGTGTTATCCACTATGACACCTAGATCTCTTTCTTGGGTTGTAGCACCTAATATGGAACCCAACATCGTGTAATTATAGCATGGGTTATTTTTCCCTATATGCATCACCTTGCACTTATCCACATTAAATTTCATCTGCCATTTGGATGCCCAATTTTCCAGTCTCACAAGGTCTTCCTGCAATTTATCACAATCTGCTTGTGATTTAACTACTCTGAACAATTTTGTGTCATCTGCAAATTTGATTATCTCACTCGTCGTATTTCTTTCCAGATCATTTATAAATATATTGAACATATATATATATATGAAATTGCCGGTATTCTGCTGAACATTTGTTTCCGGAGCACAAATACTATCCCCTCTCCATGCCTATACACCCTCCCCATGGGCACCCGCCACCCCCACAGAGCTCCTTACTTTCTTCTTCATGTTGCCACTGCTCTCCTGTCCTCCATAGACCTTCTCTCCTGAAGCAGGACCTGGTCCTGGGCCCCACTATGGTGGCAGCAGCAGGTGGTGAGCAATGCTCTGCTTTGCTCCCAGGCCCTGCCTACCATATGGAAGCCAAAAAGGGACAGGGCCATTGTGAGGCCTGGCAATACTTTCTCTCAATCCTCAGCCTGTGGTCTCTCACTACCTGCCACTGCCAACACAGCCGGGCCCAGGAGCAACCCTTGCTTCATGAGAAGGTCTGAGAGTGGGGGGGGGAAGAAGATCTCGGGGCCCTGTCTGAGTTTTCTGTTTTTAAAAGTCGGCAACCTTGCAAAGGATGCACTGTTACAACCTATACAAGTTGTGGTAGAGCCCTCAAAATTTCTGTTCTGCTTTGTCAGAGGCAGAGTTATTTTAAGTTATTGCTAAGAGAAATCAGGGAAGCTAACCAATTTGGCAGTACAATAAAAATGGGAGATTTCCATTACCCCAATATTGACTGGGTAAATGTAACATCAGGACTTGCTAGAGACATAAAGTTCCTGGATGTAATAAATGATTGCTTTATGGAGCAATTGGTTCAGGAACCAACGAGAGACAGAGCTATTTTAGGTTTAATTCTTAGTGGAACGCAGGATTTGGTGAGAGAGGTAACGGTGGTGGGGCCACTTGGCAACAGTGTTCATAACATGATCAAATTTAAACTAATAACTGAAAGAGGGACAATAAGTAAATCTGCAGCTCTAACACTAAACTTTCAAAGGGGAAACTTTAATAAAATGAGGAAAATAGTTAGGAAAAAAATGAAAGGTGCAGCTGCAAAGGTTAAAAGTGTTCAACAGGCAGATACATTGTTTAAAAATACAATCCTAGAAGCGCAGTCCAGATGTATTCCACACATTAAGAAAGGTGGAAGGAAGGCAAAACGATTACCAGCATGGTTAAAAGATGAGGTGAAAGAGGCTATTTTAGCCAAAAAAAACATCCTTCTAAAATTGGAAGAAAGATCCATCTGAAGAAAATAGGATAAAGCATAAGCATTGTCAAGTCAAGTGTAAAACATTGATAAGACAGGCGAAGAGAGAATTTGAAATGAATTTGGCCATAGAGGCAAAAACTCATAATAAAAACTTTTTAAAATATATCCGAAGCAAGAAACCTGTGAGGGAGACTGTTGGACCATTAGATGACCGAGGGGTTAAAGAAGCTCTTAGGGAAGATAAGGCCGTTGCAGAAAGACTAAATGAATTCTTTGCTTCTGTGTTTACTAATGAGGATGTTGGGGAGATACCAGTTCCGGAGATGGTTTTCAAGGGTGATGGGTAAGATGAACTGAACCAAATCATTGTGAAACTGGAAGATGTAGTAGGCCAGATTGACAAACTAAAGAGTAGCAAATCACTGGACTGGGTGGTATGCATCCTAGGGTACTGAAGGAACTCAAACATGAAATTTCTGATCTATTAGTTAAAATTTGTAACCTATCATTAAAATCATCCATTGTACCTGAAGACTGGAGGGTAGCCAATGTAACCCCAATATTTAAAAAGGGCTACAGTGGCGATCTGGGAAACTATAGACCAGTGAGCCTGACTTCAGTGCCTGGAAAAATAGTGGAAACTATTCTAAAGATCAAAATCGTAGAGCATATAGTAAGACATGGTTTAATGGAACACAGTCAACATGGAATTACTCAAGGGAAGTCTTGCCTAACCAATCTGCTTCATTTTTTTGAAGGGGTTAATAAACATGTGGATAAAGGTGAACCAGTTGATGCAGTGTATTTGGATTTTCAGTAGGCATTTGACAAAGTCCCTCATGCGAGGCTTCTAAGAAAACTAAAAAGTCATGGGATAGGAGGTGATGTCCTTTCGTGGATTACAAACTGGTTAAAATATAGGAAACAGAGAGTAGGATTAAATGGTCAATTTTCTCAGTGGAAAAGGGTAAACAGTGGAGTGCCTCAGGGATCTGTACTTGGATTAGTGCTTTTCAATATATTTATAAATGATCTGAAAAGGAATACGACGAGTGAGGTTATCAAATTTGTGGATGATACAAAATTATTCAGAGTAATTAAATCACAAGCAGATTGTGATACATTACAGGAGGACCTTGCAAGACTGGAAAATTGGGCATCCAAATGGCAGTTGAAGTTTAATGTGGACAAGTGCAAGGTGTTGCATATAGGGAAAAATAACCCTTGCTGTAGTTACATGATGTTAGGTTCCATATTAGGAACTACCCCCCAGGAAAAGGATCTAGGCATCATAGTGGATAATAGTTTAAAATCGTCGGCTCATTGTGCTGCAGCAGTCAAAAAAGCAAACAGAATGAATTATTAGGAAGGGAATCGAAAATGTCATAATGCCTCTGTATCACTCCATGGTGAGACCACATCTTGAATACTGTATATGATTCTGGTCACCACATCTCAAAAAATATATATTTGTGATGGAGAAGGTACAGAGAAGGGCAACCAAAATGATAAATGGGATGGAACAGTTCCCCCATGAGGAAAGGCTGAAGAGGTTAGGGCTGTTCAGCTTGGAGAAGAGATGGCTGAGGGGGGATATGATAGAGATCTTTAAGATCATGAGAGGTCTTGAACAAGTAGATGTGAAACGGTTATTTACACTTTCAAAAAATAGAAGGAGTAGGGGGAATTCCATGAAGTTAGCAAGTAGCACATTTAAGACTAATTGGAGAAAATGATTTTTCACTCAATGCACAATTAAGCTCTGGAATTTGTTGCCAGAGGATGTGGTTAGTGCAGTTAGTGCAGTTAGTGTAGCTGGGTTCAAAATAGGTTTGGATAAGTTCTTGGAGGAGAAGTCCATTATCGGCTATTAATCAAGTTTACTTAGCTAATAGTCACTGCTATTAATTGCATCAGTAGCATGGGATCTTCTTGGTGTTTGGGTAATTACCAGGTTCTTGTGGCCTGGTTTGGTCTCTGTTGGAAACAGGATGCTGGGCTTGATGGACCCTAGGTCTGACCCAGCATGGCAATTTCTTTTGGTTTTAAATGTTTCAAAAAATCCCCACAATAAAAGTACTTTCACTTCATCTCACATGGATGTGGGATGTTTTATAGTCAATATATTCTTCATTAATATATTATAGGTTTCTCACCTGAAAAAGGGACTGATAATTTTTAAGTTGTGCCTATCAATGTTTAAAGTTCACACTGGCACTAACAATTCCAAGGCATGAAACTAAAAGTCAATAACCAACTAAACATTATGGGGTAGATTTTATAATTTTGCGCGAGCGCGTACTTTTGTTCGCGCACCAGGCGCGAACAAAAGTACGCTGGATTTTATAAGATACGCGACGGAAAGCAGATGTAAATCTGAAATCACCTGACCCGGGGGCTGGTCCGGAGACCTCAACCACGCCCCCGGGCCGGTGCCACGCCCCCGGGCCTGCCCCCGAAACGCCGCGTCATTTACGGAACGCCCCTTTTACGAAGCCCCGGGACTTACGCGCATCCCGGAGCTCTGTGCGCGCTGGCGGCCTATGCAAAATAGGCCGCCAGCGCGAGCAGGGCATTTATAATCCGGCTGTATATAAGGTGACATATTTTTAGTCCAATAGAAAGATATTTCTTGACTAGCTTTCTGAAACTAGCATTCTCTTCTTCTCCAGGTCAAAACAAAATGGATTGGTCCGAGAGGGAGTATTTGCTCCCAAAAGCTCATCAAGAAATATATTAAGTTAGACCAATAAAAAGGGATCACCTTTTATCATTTATTTTTATTGACTTTTATTTCCATGCATTCAAGTGGACTAACATGGCAAGCACGCTAATTTCCAAGGCAAATTACTAGACTTGTCAGGAAAATAAGTATGGTGCTTCCAGCCTGATCAATGTGCCATTACTGATCAACACACACATTCATTATATCACTTAAAAAGAGCGTGATGAGCCTACCAAGCTTTTCAGGTCATCCCCATCGAAAACGCACACTGATACAGGCATTTGATATCATCATCGTGCTGTTCTCACCTAGTACACATCTAGCATGGTTCAGAATGTTCCAGATATTTTATAACACATCTTCAAATGTTCTCTCCACAAAGGGCAATTTTCAAAAGACCGTTTTGGAAATTGCCCTTGGGCAGATAAAAGTGCGTGCATTGTTCCACCACAATGTGTCTGCTTTTACCCACATTTTTGGAAAGGCGGTTCCCAGGGCAGGGTTGGATTGGAAGGAGGCAACAATGCACATATGTTTTGGATTTTCAGAACCGTGGGGTTGTCTTGGTCATAAAATGTAATATCCACAGAGGAAAGCAGGTGCAAATTTCCATAGCCTTTTCCCTTGGGCATGTAACTTTTTGCCTTCCCCACACGGTTTTGAAAATTGCCTCATAATATTAGAGTAACCACCATCATTGCTAGGAATGGGAACGCTGCATTGTAGCCATCACAGCAGCACCCTACGAGAGGACTCACAGAATGAATCCTTACTAAAGGCAGCGCTGTGCCACTTTAAGATTTCTGACCTTGAGACTTGGGATCCAGGCCTCCTGAAGATATTATGTTGACTTCATATTCAATCTGAGTTTTAAGACATTGCACTAGAAAGTATAATGAGCAGCATGGAGGGGCTTTATAGTCCTCATCTGCCATTATGTTCTCTGTTTCTGTGGTACAATACTGTACACTGATTATAAACAGCTACCCTTAATTTTCTTCCTTTCCAGCAAAGCACTCCTTTTTTTTCAGATAGATGAGTACATTTACAATTTCTAATACAAATGATATTGAATGGACATTTTTTTTTAAGTCTCTGCCATGTACAGGAATGAGCTACCTTGCTAAAGCTCTAGGTTGGGTGTTTTTATTCAGAGGAATTTAGTTATGCAACCTTGCTATGGACAAAGTGTTAACAAAGCAGAGACAATCAAAAGACAAGTCCTGAGCAAGTGACCAATGGATTTCCCATCCTCACAGCGACACCAGTAAAATTCTTTCCAATGCAGTCAGCTGGATGGTAGCACCACAAAGTCAATGACACAATCAGGGCTGAGGAATATTAAACATTCTTAGTTTCCTGACCAATTATTTGTAATAATGTTTGACAGCCTTGAGGTCAAAGATCTAATTAATGAAAATGAAGCAGATACATAATATGACTTCTGGGTAAGCGGTATAATAATGATTAATGAATTACCAAGAAACTGGGAAATTAGGCTGAAAAGGCTGTGAGTAATGTTTAATGGGGGTAGAAGATAAGCGTGTCCTCGGTCATTATCAGCAGCACATTGTGTCATAACTGAAGACTAATCTAATATTTTTAACGTCTGCATTCCAAACAGGATATTCAAACTACCTAAAAGTACTGACTGAAAAATAGCTGCACTTAAAAATATATATACATACTAGAAATAAAAGACTATATATATATATGATACGCAGACAAGAGGAAAAAGCACAGGACTGCTTCTACAGCGAAGCCCATAAGCAAAGCACGTCAAGCAGCACTGCCTGAATGTTCAAGAAAGCTCATCACCCCGTAAAAAATGTTGCTAGCTGCAATTTTTATGGGTTATCATAAGGCTTGGGGATAACTGAACGGAGCAGCAGTTACTACCTTAAGAAGATTGCTGGGCAGACTGGATGGACCATTTGGTCCTTGTCTGCCTTCATTTCTATGTTTCTATGTCTTAAGATCTCTAAATCAGAAAAAAATTATACCCGAGCATAAAAAAGGACATTCAACAACTGAGAATTGTTTCCTTAAGACACATATATTATAGAAGTCCAGAAGGATGAATTTTTCAAATAGATTTCTAGCAAATAGCTCTGAAGTTTATCGTATCTGTTTTTCTTTCAAATTGCTTATATTGCACAAAATCTTATAGCTTCTTGAATTTACATGGTATAATTGAATAAATAACATTATTATTTCCTGGGGTAGCATTTTTAGAACATATACAGTATAGTGTGATTATCAATTCATGCAGACGTTGAAAGCAATGGCATAACCACAGGTAGGCCTGGGTGGGCAGTGGCCTACCCAATTTGGGCCCAGGCCCATCTAACTGGACGAGGCCTGTTGGAGCAATGCGAGAGGAGGACTGAAGGTGCAAGGCCATCACGGGATCCCATCCCTGCGACAGCGAAGAAGAGGGTCGGAGATGCAAGGCTGTCATGGGATCCTATCCCCGCGATGGTGAAGAGGAGAGCCGGAGCTGCAAGGTTGTCACAGGATCCCTTACCCGCGAAGGCAGAGGACTGAAACTGCAAGACCGCTGCGGGATCCCATCCACGTGTCTGTGAAGAGGAGGGGCGGAGCTACAAGGCCGCCACAGGATCCCGTCCCTATGATGGGGAAGAGAGGGGCCAGAGCTGCAAGGCCTTCGTGGGATCCCATCCTCTGCTCATGGCGGCAGAAATAGGACTATGGCTGTGCCTAATGAAAAGGCCTTGCGTGTTTGTGGGTGAGAATGGGAGCTTGGATGTGTGTATGTGTGGGTGAGAATGGGAGCTTGAATGTGTGGATGAGAATGGGAACCTGAATGTTTGTATATGGGTTAAAATAGCTTGAATGTGTGTATGTGTGTGAGGGTGAGAATGGGAGCTTGAAAGTGTGTGTATGTGGGTTAAAATGGGAGCTTGAATGTTTGTATGTGTATAAGAATGGGAGCCTGGGTATGGGTCTGTGTGTGCATAGGAGCCTGGGGGGAGTGAGAGCTTGTGTGTGTGTGTGTGTGTGTGTGTGTGTATAGAGGTTGTTAGCTTGTGGGGGGGAGAGCATATGAGAGTGAGGGAGTCTGTAAGAGAAAGCATGTGTGTGTGACTAAGGGTGGAAGAGAAGAAGACAGTAGGAGAAGAGAGACACTGAAAAGGAATTAGGAAATGAGTGACAAGGGAAAAATGGGGAAAAAGCGACCAGGACCAACTGATAAGAAAAATACAAAGATCAGACAACAAAGGTATACAAAAATATTTTGAGATTTTAGTGATTGGAATATGCTATCTTTGAGAATGTGCATTTCTTATATTTTTGTATTTTGCTCTTTCTTCAGTATTCCACTATTCAGAGTCTAGTTTCTCAGGCTTTCTATTTTGGATTTGTCTGCATGTTTCTGTTTCTAATTTGTAGTCCCTTATTTCTATATTAGGTAAGGATCGGACTCTGTTTTGCTTGTGTGTGTGTGACTGAAGTGCAGTATTTCTGCTCGCATGTACTTTCTCTGTAGTAGTCCAGCTTGTTCTGTTATTCCAGTATGTGAAGTATTAATGTTCTAGGGTCTGGTCTAGTATTTGCATTGCTGCTATTTCATAAGGTTACAGTTATTTGAGTCCAGAGAATCAGTGCAGTGATTGTATGGTGTGGCAAGATTCTAGACGTCTTTCTTTGCAGGACTTTGTGTTACTTCACAAAGAGGTCAATTTTAAGAGCCGCACGCTGGTGTCCATGAGTGCGCAGTTCCCGGCACGTGCACATGGACGCAGCTATTTTATAACATGTGCGCATTGGCATGTGCTTGTTATAAAATTCGATATGTGCACGACAGATTTTAAAATTCTCACGCGCATATGCAGATGGATGGCCTCCTCCGTGCGTGGGGGGGTGAATTTTAAAAGGCCTCACGCAGCGACGAGAGTAGGGCTTCCCCAGTTCCCTCCCAGTCCGCTCCAATTAAAGAGCGGACTGGGAGGGAAGTTCCCTATACCCCTACCTAACCTTCCTACCCTTTCCCCTCTCCTCCCCAACCCCTAACCCCTTCCTAGCTACTTAGTTTTTTTTTGTTCGATTACTTACTGCTCCTTGAGAGCAGAAGTAATCTCCGCGCCCCGGCCGGCTGCAGGCGCACTCTTCCCTGGGACAACGTCGAATGGCGCTGTCCCAGCCCCCCACCCCGCCCCTCCCTGACCACGCCCCCCGGCCCACCCCTTTGGAAAGGCCCGGAACTTCAGCATGTAACGGGGTCTACGCACGTGGCCGGGCCCTTCCGAAAATGCGTGGTGCGCACCTGGTCCGGCCACTCGCGTAACCCCCCCTGTTTTTATGTGCAAAGGCTTCTGAAAATTAGCCCATAAATGTTTAGAAGTGGATTGATATTTTTTGCTGCAGTGACACCAGAATTTTAATTTTTTTTTTTTTCATGTTGGTTGTAATGTGAATTGTCCTAGCTCTGCACCTGTTCTGATGATTAATGCTATTTTATTGCAGTTATGATGATTTCTGGTTTTCTGCAACGAGGATTCATGAAAGAATACACAAGTATTACATGATTGATTGGATCTGATTGTTTGATTTCTTTGCTTTTTACATGACATACTTGTGCATTCATAAACTGCAATACATATAAAATAAATTAATACAGGTTAATAAGGAATTTTTAATGCTGGTAAGTGCTTGAAATAATTGAGGTAAAATATTTTAAGGTTTCATGCATGATGCATGATGGCTGTTGCAAACTATGTAGGAAGCCATTGTAGAGTGCAGTACATGGCATTCTTTATCAAGAAGAGTGCAACTAGTAGGTCTCAGACCTGCATGCCTACCTACAGTACCTGAATGTAAACCGATGTGATATCTCCGATCGCATGTCGGTATATTAAAAAAATAAATAATAAACCTTGTGCCCACCCAAAAAATCAGCCCTGGCTACACCACTGGTTGAAATAAGAACTCAGCCTATGACTTAGAGATTGGTAGGTACCCTTCAGAATCCTGTTTTAAATATGAAAATTATTACCAACCTCACCAGCACATGCTAGGGTCACCCAAACAAGAGCAGACTCTTGAATTCTGGATAAAAGGAAAACGATACAAACCTCCCCCCCAAACCATGATGTTATCAGCTGTCAAAGTTTGCTTCATTCTAACATATTCCTAAGATAAAGAAAGGAACACTGAGGAAATGACCATAGCATTGATCTCTGCTGTTGTGACCCTTCCCTCCCACATTTACTGCAGGCATTCACAAGCAACATGGGCCTGGGAGAGCCTGAACTGGTCAGCTCTTACAAGCTAAGCAGTGCCAGGTCCAACTAGTGCCCAGATTCAGGGGACCACCAGGAAAGACCAAGGGGCTGATGCAATAAATGTGCACTGAAAGCGAGTGCTGAGCACTCAGCGTCTGCTTTCCTAACGTGCCCCTAGACACCCCTCCTGGGGGCGCCATGCAATATTTAAATTAGGGGTCACATTATCGAGGAGGTGCTAGGGTCACTTGCGCACCCCTAGTGCCTCCTTGAGAACGGGAGCCTGCGAGCATTGGCCGTCTGCCGGTTAGGAAAACGGCCGCTGAATTTATCGGCATGGGTTTCCCTAATTGGTGCACAGCCAGGGGTTCAGGAAATGGACAACTGAGTGTCCGTTTCCCGAACCTGACTGCCAGCGCTTTTTTTTTTTTTTTTTACTTTTTTTTTTTTAGATTTTTAAAGATTTGTTCCTCCTACATAATATTGCAATGATATTAAGTAGGAAGATGTATAGAAAAGTAGTTTTTTCTGCTTTTCTCTACTACTTTTAGGAGCGCTCAGCACATTAATTTCTGAGCGCAAAAATGTGCATCTTAGATGCACATTTTTTTTTTTTTGCATTAGAGGGGCTGATTTTAAAAGCCCTACGCATGTAAATCTAGAGGATTTACGTGGGTAGGGGTGGTTATACGCACCGGGCCTATTTTATAAAGGCCCGGCGATGCACATAAAGCCCCGGGACGTGTCTAAGTCCTGGGGCTTTATAAAGGGGGTGGGGCGGGGGCGGGGCCAGAGGCCTTGGGTACAGCGGCCATTTGCCACTGTGTTGGAGGATCGCATGCCGGCAGGCATGCCAGCATGCGCGCAAAAGGTGAAACAAGAATTTGGGGGAGGGGTGTCAGACTAGGGGGCAGGGAAGTTCCCTCCCAGGCTGCTCCGAAATTGGAGAGGCCTGGGAGGGAACAGGGGAAGTCCACGGGCATCGGCGCGCGCAGGGTGCGCCACTGTGCACCCCCTTGTGCGCGCTGACCCCCGATATAACATGCGTATTTTTTAAAATCTACCCCAGAGTGAACAGCTCATAGCCTTATTCACATGAGCACTAATAGTTTCGCTTCGCGTTGGACACATGTTGTGGAGGCGGGATTAGGTAGCGCTTATACAACCCACGTCCAACTGCCGGTTAAACAGTGTGCTTGGCTGAGCGCACTGTATTGCATTGACCCCCAAGTGCTGTAGGCTTCAGAAAGGCAATGGCAAACTATTTATTTATTCCATCTTATTATCCGCTATTTCTCCAAAAATTCAATGCGGATTACACTTTCAGAGGCCTACCAAGAGATGACCTCACGCCCTGATACTACCCGCCCCTCAACACCTGCAAGTTTGCAGAAAAACAAACACAATACAGAAAATAATTTCAACTTGAAAACAACAAAGATTGCTCTCGAGGGGCGTGCTGAAACTATAGCAAATTAAGGTGAAACTATTGAACAAAGAACTCCTCTGTAATAGCACATTCCAGATTTTAAAAGTAACCCAAAACCTATGGTACAAAAAGAATACTTCTCTGGCTTGCTGATCGTGAGGCTGGTATTCTTTTTAGGTACAACATTAATTTACTTTGCATTTTGAAACATGGACTTACAACTTACAGGCCGATACAGTACAGTGCGCTCCGGTGGAGCGCACTGTTTACCCGCGATTGGACGCGCGTTTTCGATGCGCTAGCGTTACCCCTTATTCAGTAAGGGGTCGAAAACGCGCGTCCAATCCCCCCCGAACCTAATAGCGCCCGCAACATGCAAATGCATGTTGATGGCCCTATTAGGTATTCCCATGCGATTCAGAAAGGAAAATGTGCAGCCAAGCCACACATTTCACTTTCAGAAATTAGCGCCTACCCAAAGGTAGGCGTTAATTTCTCCGTGCACCGGGAAAGTGCACAGAAAAGCAGTAAAAACTGCTATTCTGTGCAGCCTCCGACTTAATATCATAGCGATATTACGTGGTAGGTCCCGAAAGTTACAAAAAGTAAGAAAAAAGAAAGAAAAAAAATTGAAGTCGGCCTGCGGCTCGCGGGTTGAAAACCAGATGCTCAATTTTGCCGGCGTCTGGTTTCCAAACCCGTGGCTGTCAGTGGCTCGAGAACCAACGCCGGCAAAATTGAGCGTCGGCTGTCAAACTCGCTGACAGCTGCCGCTCCTATCCAAAAAGAGGCGCTAGGGACGCGCTAGTGTCCCTAGCGCCTCTTTTTACCTCTTTTTACTGCCATGCCTAATTTGAATACTGAATCAAGCGCACAGGAGAGCGGGCATTCACCCGCTCTCCCGCGGACTTTACTGTATCGGCCCGAAAGAGATTTAAAACATTTCTGAAGATTAGCTGGAAGGGTGCATGAGATGATGGAAGGTAGAAGATCTCAGTCACAAGATCTGATCAAAAGGAAAATCTAACTTACTGGTCCTGTGCTCAGAAGTATTCATGGGAAACTAGCTAGTTTAGGCTCGGATTTGGGGGGGGGGGGGGGAATTTGCAAATCAGTCAATGACAGAGAGCAAAGGAGAGAGAAAGCAGTCTGGGGGGATGGAAACATGGGTGACATGAAGAGGAAAAAACTGAGCATTGAGAGAACTGGTGCACCATAGTAACCAACCTTTGTATCAACAACAGCGCTTGGTGATGATGATGGAGCCAATGAATATGGACTCTATAATAGCGACATCAGCGTCACACAAGTAGAATTTCTCCTTTATAAGAAACAACCCATCTTCTTCGTCAAAGAGAAGTTTTTTCCTTGTGATTTTCTCAGAATTGCAATCAGGAGCCTGCAGACAGCTTTTGTATTCCTAAAGGCTATTAAACGTAAGGTCCTTCCAACTGCAGCAGCTGTAGATGTAAAAACTGCGGAAAACACTGAAATGAAAATAAACTCTTTAAATACTTAATAATAAATATTAATTATAAAGAAATGTAGAGTTACTTTGTCAAATATCTGTCTTCTCAAAGGCAGCTTACATAAGAACAAAAGACTTGTCATATTGGGTCAGATCAAGGGTCCAGCAAGCCCAGCATCCTGTTTCCAATTCAGGTCACAAGTACCTGGCAAGTACCCAAATATTAAATAGATCTCAAGCTACTATTGCTTATTAATTACCGTAGTAGCAGGTTATGGATTTTTCCTCCAAGAACTTAAGTGAAGGCTTCTTCTTTTGTAGAGCTTGAGATGTTCTGAGCCTTAGATTAAGTCATGTATTTCTTAGAAATAAAGATCAGATACTCATGAGAGGAACTAATAGCAAAAGGGAAATGAGATTAGGCAGTGTGTGATTCTTCAGTTGCAACACACATGGCAGTGAAATTTGTTTTTGCTTCTTCTTGCACACGTCACTATTTTCCCATTCTGTCTGTCCTATTTTAGAAAGAAGGTATAAGCAGTTTATTTTCTTTTTTTTTTTAATCCACAGAACATTTTTGAAAGTGGTCCTCCCATGTTACTAGTCGCTGGCTGAACCTACTTTTTAACGTCCAGGTAACATTTGCTCAATATACTGGTCAAAAATCATGTTTTATACAATCAAACACCGCCCAGAAGGGCATTCAGTATAAAGAGAGGCCTCTCACTTAACACTGGATAAATGCCAACACATTTCTAAACTAGAGAGGAAGCTGAAAGTTTGCATGTTACAGAGTATGTAGAGTATGTGGGGGTAAAACTGGCAGATACGAGTGCAAATAGCCTTTGTGCATGCCAAGCAAAGTTTCAGAAGGCCACGGTTGCATTAAGTACTTCTGTGGGCGTGGAAGGCTTGAAAGGTACGCGCACATCCCACATATTTTACAAATGGAATACGCATATACGTCGTCATACATGCAGACACCTTTACACCAGCTATTCTGGTCTCTCGTTTCTCTTCAGTTTATGGATGGGGGAATCTGGGGCAAATGGTAGAGGCTGTGTGTGAGCAGGTAGAGGGGTCTGGATTGAAAGATGAACATATGGATAGTCATAGTTTAATGGGACATAGATTTAACCAAGGGAAGTCTTGCCTCACCAAATCTGCCACATTTTTTTTAAGAGGTGAATAAACATGTGGATAAAGATGAGCTGGTAGATAGATATAATGTATCTGGACTTTTAGAAAGCATTTGACAAAGTATCGCATGAAAGACTGTTGAGGAAATTAAAAATTCATGGAACAGGAGAAAATGTTCTATTGAGGACTGAGAACTGGTTAAAAGATAGAAAACAGAGAGTAGGTCCAAAGGTCACTTTTCTCATTGGAGAAAGGTGACTAGCTGAGGAATCTGTGCTGGGACCACTGCTGTTTAACATATTTGTAAATGACCTAGAGATGGGAATAATGAACGAGATGGTCAGATTTGCTGATGATACAAAATTATTCAAATTTGTTAAATCGCAAGAGGTCTGTGAAAAATTGCAAGAGGACCCTGCGAGACTGGGAGACTGGGCATCCAAATGACAGATGGCATTTAATGTAGACAAGTGCAAAGTGACGCACGTAGGGAAGAGGAACCCAAATTATAGTTACAAGGTGCAAGATTCCACATTGGCAGTTACCAGCCAGGAAAAAGGTCTAGCGTCACTACAGATAATATGTTGAAACCCTCTGCCCAGTGTGTGGCAGCAGCCAAAAAAGCAAATAGAATGCTAGGAATTATTAGGAAAGGAATGGAGAATAAAACAGAGAATATCATAACGCCTTTTTTCTTCAAAAAAATCCCTCAAAAAGTTCCTCTTCAAGACAGCATTCCCGAACCAAGATGACAATGGACTACCCTCAACTTGTCCCCCTGCAGGGGATGCTACCTAGTCTTCTACTCCCCTCTCCTATGACCCCCCTGACACAACTGATCTCACACTCTCTCGATGCTTGTCCTTTCCTCCCCCCCCCCCCCCCCCCGTAAGACTTTGCATTGCCTTTCCTCCCCCTCTATTTCTGTATGTTTCATATTGTACCCAGCTCTGAACATAGGAAGAGTGGGTAATAAATGCTTTTAAATAAATAAAATAAAAAAGATATAGTGGAATTAGAAAAGGTACAGAGAAGGGTGACCAAAATGATGAAGAGGATGGAATGATTCCCCTGTGAGTAAAGGCTAAAGAGGTTAGGGCTCTTCAGCTTGGAAAAGAAATGACGGAAGGGAGATATGATAGTGGTCTATAAAATAATGAGTAGATTGGAATGGGTAAATGCAAATTGGTTGTTTACGCTTTCCAACAGTACAAAGATTTAGGGACATGCAATGAAGTTACTAGGTGATACATTTAAGATAAATAGAAGAAAATACTTTTTTACTCAACGTGTAATTAAACTCTGGAATTCATTGCCAGAGGATGTGGTAAAATATATTAGTGTAGCTGGGTTTAAAAAAAAGTTGGACAAGCTCCTGGAAGTTAAGTCCATAAACCATTATTAAAGTGGATTTGGGGAAATCCCCTGCTTGCCCCTGGGATAAGCAGCAAGGAATCTAATGAATTTAGGAATCCTGTCAGATACTTGTGTCCTGAATTGGCCACTGTTGGAAACAGGATATAGGGCTTGATGACCCAGCAAGGGAAAACATATGTTATTTTTTACTTTTATAACATACAGAATATGCTAATTTTTATGAGTGTAACCTTTTGCAAATTCACCTGAAAGGTTCTATAAGGAACCCTGCATTGACCTCTTGTTTATCATTAGTTACAGCCCAGAACCCAACAAGATCTTCTAAAAACCAAAGAAAAAATAATTACAATCACATCTTCTGTTCTTTTCAGCAGAAACATATCCGAAGAAAATAATATAATTGGATCTCATTCCAGAACGGGGTACTACAATATTGTCTTTACTGTACTTACTGATCATCTTATAAACTACAACATAGTTTTTTTTATTTATTTATGAACATGCAGATACTTTTTAATCTTACTATAATAAAACCACCAAAACAGTATCTGTAAAATATCTATCTATTATCTATCTATCTCTCTCTATATCTATCTATTATCTATATATATCTCTATCTATATATATACAGATATATAATTCAATGGGTAAAAAAGATTGACAAACTGCATAATGCCAGCTAAAGTGACCTCTGTTTCTGTAACTTGGAGGCAGTGAGGGACTTGTTACTATGGAAGCCATATGGTTGAGTGTATCAAGAAACACTGCATGGATTTGCAGGTTACAAAAGAGATAAGCTGTGGGGTCACCATTCAAGATCCAGTCATACATTTATTTATTTATAGGCATTTATTACCTGCCCTTCCTACGTTCAGAGTGGGGTACAATATAAACATACACAGTCGAATAAATAGAGGAGACAGGACAACACATAGATCATCAGAGTGGAGGCGGGGGAATAACATAAGTCTTCATGACAATACATAGAGCATCCAAGTGGGGGGAATAATGTAATTTTTCAGGAAGAAGAGCACAAGTAGGCATCAAGGGAGATCATTCTAGCGAGATAGCTGATTTCTGCCCTCACTTTTGTAAAAAGGAAGGTCCAAAGAAACAAACCAGAAACCGATCCAATATTGCAAGTAGCGACCACACGAAGAAGAAGATCGGTAAACACCAAGGAATTTATTAATATTTTGTAATAAAAAGCCCGACTCAGGCCGAGTTTTGCTCAATTGAGCTGCTTCAGGGGTTGCTGAATAATGAAAGAGGTGTTTGCATGTATACAGCACCTCATACGGATGTAAGGTCCTTATATTCCATATATTGTATTAAATAGCTCTGTTTAAGCAGGTTTTTGAAAAAGCCGGAGGTAGTCCATTAGATGTCCATACAAATTCCTTGCTATGAAACTTAGATTCCTGAAAAAAAGCGTCCTGCAACTACTTTTGGCCCCTACAAGCCATCTTCTGAGGGTAGACATGTTGGGGATAGTCCATTATCATTTAAGTCTGGGAATGCTTTTTTGAATCAGGTGTGTTCTCTGGTTTCTTCAAGGTGGGTGAGCTTTGGAGATGGACATCTAGTAGCATTAGATTAGACAATCTGAGGTGTCGGGAGGAGCTATGGATTTTATTATTGAGGAAATCCATGGGGAGTGTAAATTGTGAATTGAGGAGTATATGATCATGGCAAGCTTGTATTGTATCCGGTAAGTGACTGGGAGCCAGTGTAAGGATTTGAGAATGGGAGAGATGTGATCGTGCATGGGAGTACTAGTAAGGAGTCTTGCTGTTGAGTTTTGTATTATCTGTAGTGGACGGGTCAAATATACTGGTAGACCCATCAGGAGGGAGTTGCAGTAGGCCATACCAGAGAATAGTAGGGATTGAAGGACAGACCTAAAGTCAGAATGTTCATGAAGTGGCTTAAGGTGACAGAGTAAACGTAGCTTGTAGAAGGAGGAGTTGGTAATGCTTCTTATATGATTGCGCATGGAGGGAGAGGAGTCAATTGTGACTCCCAGATTTCTAAATTTTGGGAAATAGAGATGGAATGGGAATCAAAAGAGAAATTGTTGGGTGTGTTATCGACTGGGTAGCGTGATAAGATAATGATTTCCGTTTTAGCGATGTTGAGGGCTAGGTTATTGCTGTGGAGCCATTTTTGGATGGCTGTGTGTCAGTGGATGAGGAAGGATTCTATAAAGGCCCATATTTCCTTCAGGAGGTAGAAGAATTGAATATCAACTGCATATATTTTGTAGTGAACTACAAGGTCGGCAGGGGTGCGGCATAATGGGGTTAGGTAAAGGTTAAATAAAGCCGCAGAGAGAGCAGAACCTTGGGGTACCCCTGAGCTCAGGGATGTCAGTGAAGATGAAAAAGAGTCGATTTGGACTTGTTGAGTGCTGTTGTTGAGGGATGAAGAGAACCAGGCCAACACAGAGCTAGTTATACCAATGGAACGCAGTCTTGAGAGCACGATGGCATGATATACAGCATCAAATGCAGTGGAGAAGTCAAGTAGGCATAAGAGGTATGCTGAATCTTGATGAAAGCCCTGTCTCACCGTGTCAAAGCTGGACAGCAGCAGTAATTCACTACTGTGGTGCTTTCTAAATGCAAACTGGTATTGGTTGAGAGTATTATTAGCATCAATGAAGTAGCAGAGTTGGTGAAGCACGGCTGTTTCTAATCCTTTGGCCATGAAAGATAGAGCGGAGATCAGGCGGTTATTGAAGATGATGGTAGGATCGGCTGAATGTTTTTTAATTATGAGTCGGACTGAAACTTGTTTTAGCAGGTCAGAGACAATGCCATGCTGTAGTGATGAGTTGATGAACTTAGAGATATTAGCAGCTGCAGTGCCAGAGATGTATTTTTCTCAAAATACTTTATTGATTGAACACGTCATGGATGTGCCCTCAGTCTTCCTTCAACAATTCCAGAGAAAAGATACATATTTAGGGAAAAACAGGAGAGTGGCACTCTCCTGTTTCTGCT
This sequence comes from Rhinatrema bivittatum, assembly GCF_901001135.1. NCBI lineage: Eukaryota > Metazoa > Chordata > Amphibia > Gymnophiona > Rhinatrematidae > Rhinatrema > Rhinatrema bivittatum. The sequence continues at coordinate 27,884,580 of NC_042625.1, forward strand.
GTTATTTGTGGTCATAGGCCTCTGTTTTTTGTTTGCTCTTGTTTATATTTAGGAAACCTGCTAAACAGTTGTTTTGTTTTTTTTTTAAATAGAGATGTTGTCAAGCCCTGGACACTCAATATTTGACAGCTTGCTGGTCTTAAAATATTTTGCTCAGAAGCTCATGTTGTATTTATTTCTGAATAAAAGTACAGTCTCTGCAGTAACTGTAAAAAAATCAATTTTATATCATGTGCAATGAAATAAATCAATCTGAACATTGTGGAAAAGGGAAGTCTGTTACTTAGCTGACAGAGCTTTAACAAAGAAGGTTTAATTAGTAAGGATGTGCAGGTGCATACTATTCCGAAAATGCCAAAACGAATAAAAATGAAAACAAAAAAATTTGGCAGGATTTTTTTGTTTCATTGGAAAATGAAACAAGGATGTTTCATGGCAGTTTTCAAATGAATGCATATCCTTAGTAATTAGTACAAGCTGAGGAGGTAATTCTGTGTAAAACAGTGTTTTTCACACTTCTTAAGAAGGCACACCTAACGTCAGATTTTCAGGCTATATGCAAAGAATATCCATGATAAAGATTTGCATCCATTGGGCACCCAGTATATGCAAATCTCTCTCATCCATATTTATTGCAATCCTGAAAATCCAACTAGATAGGTGCGTTTCCAGAAGAGGATTGAGACATAATGATGCAAAGTGCCCACTTCCATATTTCCGCTAGTTCAGAGCTTCTCAGACTTGTGCTGGAGACCTGGGTTTTCAGAATATCGTCAATGAATGTGCATATCATCAATCTGCATGCACTGGAGACCCAGAATATACAACTTTATCTCCTGCATCTTCATTGTGAATATTATAAAAACCAGCTGGCCGTGGAGACCCAAGGACAGGTGTGGGAAGCCCTGTTAGTTCCTAATTCCAAGCACCAGGTAAGATTGTCAAATTCATTTTGTGCTTTGATGTCCTTCTGAAGATTGATCTCTCAGTACTGAACTATGGGTCTAAGCACTGAGCACAATTTGTCCAGATGTACTAAAAATGTTTATCCCATTTTGTATCTATGGGAAATATGAATTGCACCTAGACTCCAAAATGGGAAAAACTGTTTAGTATATCAGTCCCTATATATGCACCTGTGTTACATTGAAATAAATAATACAGGCTGCTGCATTCAATGCCATATATTTCTTGCATGAGGAGAAACAATGTAACAAAAAAAGACATAACATAATACATTCTATTTATAGAATATTTACAAAAGTTAGACTGCAGCTTTGCAACCTTCTTTGATATTCTGTAGCCATAGTTACTGTTTTGTAGATCCACAGCCAATGAGAGTCAGTGTAATTTCTCTGGCAGTATTGACAGTACAGAAGAAGGGATAAGCACGAAAGTGGAGATAATAGAAGCATTCAGGTATGTGGCAAACTTCAGTAGCGGACAAGAAGATGTGATTTTTCCATAGAAAAATAATTTCAAGGGCAAGGGAGCCCTGCCATGCGAACGGAAGGAGGCAGGCTGTACTCCCGGACTGGCTTGAGAATTAGTTGCATGCAGGTACTCAACAGCTGCTGCAATTTTCTTTGAAAATGTCTTAAAGTGTTTCTATTCTGAATTATTTTTTTGTATCAGTCCTTGCTATAGTGATGTGTTCTTAAAGTCTTAAAAAAATCTCTTCCCTGGGTTGGCCAGCTTTTCCTCGTGCTGTTTTGCGGTGTCCTCACACCAGGGAAGCTCTGAGTAGCAGAGAAGAATCCACATAGACTTTGGGGGGTTTGCACAGCCCTCTCTCTAAACATGAGAACTGCAGCCTGACGGACTCCACGCAGCTCCCAGAGTTCCACTGGGCGATTCCAGTACATCCGCGGCTCTTGGGGAGACCGATAACGCCATCCGTGAGGTAACACTTCACATCCCTGCGAATCCACTGCAGATTCTGTCAGCAACGGCTCTCTAGTTTAAGCTTAACTTCACCAACAATTCATTCTCCAACCTCTTTTAAGGATGTTCACACCCACACATACATTCTAATCCGGATTCTTTTAATTGTTGTGTGTCCCCCGTCCCCACCCCCTAGGAAAAAGTTGGCTGTTATGTTAAATTAGCATTCGGTGCACAAACGGGCATTTGGAGCCACTTTGCAGCCCCCTTTCATTTTTCACATTCCATTAGAACTGTTCTTAAATCATGAAGATGGACTTCAGCCCCAGATCTGAACCGCGCCTGCCAATAATTAGGTAAGATTCAATAGTGTGATAAAACGAGGAACAATGCTGTAATACGTCAGCTGGATTTACTGGTACATGCTGAAAGTGAGAAGCACTACAGGCCAGAAAATGGAAACAAAAAAAAGTGAATTATGTTCTTGGCACTACTTGCTGGCACATGCCTTTTCATCTATAAAAGGCTGAAACACCCCCCCCCCCCCCCCCAAAAAAAAAATTGCAACTGATGCATTATACGGTCCCTCCCCCCTCTTTACGTTACGGACTTTCTCCTGAAAAATTCCTGAGATGTACAAGCAGCCAAATTTCTTGTTACTTCCAGCAGACACAGATTAACCACTGTCAGACAGGATGCTGAGTTCCATGGACCACTGGTGTGACCCATCATGGCATTTACTGTAAACCCTGCTAGGGGCACATAAAGCAAATTGAAAAAAAAATAAGAGTCCTACTGCTGGGGTTTTCTATAATGGCACTAGCTCTGTAGGTTCACAAACAAATAGTCAGGCAAGATTTTAGATTGGATCAGGCTCGCAGGGCAAAGAGGTGCAGGCCAGAGAAAAGGAAAAATCCCCCTTTTCTGCCCTCTGTGACCATCTAACTGCTTTCCTCAAAGTGGAAAGTCAACTCTCGTTCCCAGACCTTCTCTAGAAGGCCTCTTCTTACTGAACCTACACCCTGGGATCCATACAGGGAATCTTACACAATAGTGTTTGGTTCCAACGTATCCAACTTTTATTGGCTCTTCTGGAGCATCAGCAGTAAAAGCAACAGTGGAACGAGTCACAGGATTCAAACTGCAGAAATCTTGACAGACCACCTTGTTTATAACCCAGATTCTAAACCATTAGAACCCCTTAGCTCCAAGAACAACAAGAAAAATTAAATCCCTCCAGCTTTGGCCCCATTAATAAGCCATATAGAACTCACTAGTGGTCCTGAGTCCATCAGCAAAAAGGGTCTTCCTGGCAGGAAATTGTTCTGGTAGATAGTTGTATCCATGGGTCCTCCTAGGGTTTTTACATAGAAACATAGAAATGACGGCAGAAGAAGACCAAACGGCCCATCCAGTCTGCCCAGCAAGTTTCGCACTTTTTTTTTTTCTCATACTTATCTGTTACTCTTGGCTTTTAGTAACCTTTTGGTTCTATTTCCCTTCCACCCCCACCATTAATGTAGAGAGAGCAGTGTTGGAATTGCATCTAAGTGAAATATCTAGCTTAGGGGTGGATTTATCAAAATGCGGTAAGTACCGCATGCGATAGCAAAAGGGGTGTGTTTTATGCTAATATAGCATTTATTGCAATTTGCGCAAAGAGCTAAGTTAGTGCAAATTGCAATACCATTTCAGATTCTGCCAGACCTATTGTATTTCTATCATTCAACCACCAGGGGACCATTGTTAATGGGGGGGGGAGAGAGAGAGAGAGAGAGACAGAGACAGAGACAGAGACAGAGACTGGCCACAATATCATGGCCCATAGGTAGGTATTTGTATCCCTATGGTAGGCCCACCTAGTAACTCGAGCTGGGGTTTAGGTAAGAGTGTAGGGGGTTAGGGGCCACTTTGACATTCTACGTGACACCTACAAACAGAACAGTGGTCTCTTGTGAAGATTTGCTGGCCTTCGGAGTGAGGAAACTCACTCCAAGATGAGATTTGCGCAAGGTTCTCTCAACCTAGCTTGATGTTAAGCTAGGTTGAGAGAACCTTGCCCAAATCTCATCTTGGAGTGAGTTTCCTCACTCCGAAGGCCAGCAAATCTTCACAAGAGACCACTGTCTGTTTGTAGGTGTCACGTAGAATGTCAAAGTGGCCCCTAACCCCCTACACTCTTACCTAAACCCCACCTCGAGTTACTAGGTGGGCCTACCATAGGGATACAAATACCTACCCTATGGGCCATGATACTGTGGCCAGGCTCTCTCTCTCACTCTTTCTCCCCCCCCCCCCCCCCAAGGTTCTGGACCCATCAATTCACCTGAAATAGGACTTACAGGAGACATCACAAATGGCAATGAAACCTTACCACACAGTCACAGCAGCTAACACAATCCAAAGAGGTGTAGTTAAAATCAGCATTATGGCTGTGCAATAGCTCGTCACAAATAGGCTAACCCAGCCCACACTCCTCCTATTTTCTGAATTTGCATCGCACCATACGATATGGTGCGATCGCATGCGAAAACGCCTTATCGCATTTTGATAAATGACCCCCTTAATTAGTTAGGGGTAGTAACCGCCACAATAAGCAAGCTACACCCATACTTATTTATTTACCCAGACTAAATAATTCAGTCCTTGTTGGTTGTTGTCTGTATATAGATCAACTTTTCTTCATTCCCCCTGCTGTTGAAGCAGAGAGTTATGCTGAATATGCATTGAAAGTGAAGTATCAGACTTTCTCTCCTGCCATTGAAGCAGAGAGCTGTACTGGATATATTAATATTCAAAAGAAATTTCACTCTAAATTCTTCAACTATATTTAACTATTTCTAAAAAAAAGGACTTTAATCTAGTCTTGAATGACCATCATAATAATGTCAAAGGACTGCATTAATTGTTTAAATGACTAAAGTCCAAAATGACGTAAACAAATGTAATCGCCAGTCTTTCAGCTGAATGGTTGGCTTGATAATAGCTATTATCAATAGCCAGAAAACATATGTATTCAAACTGATGACTTTCCTCCATAAGATTAAGATTATTTACATCAACAACTACTACTAGTGGCCTTCTGTTGCCATTTCAGATAAGTGTAAAAATAATTTAAACAATCATTTGTGATATTGTTTTATTTGTATATTAAAAAAAAAAAAAGGGAAAACTCTGGTTACACGAGCCACCCATTCAGCTGAATGACTGATGATTGCATTTGCTTACGTTTATTTGGACATTAGTTATTTAAACAATTGAATCAGACCTTTGACATTATTATGATGATCATTCAAGACTAGATTAAGCACTAGAAGAACCAGCAGGCCTGAAGGGAACCCATCCAGAACCAAATACAGATTTCCCTTGGACTCCAAACTCCTATCTCTTCTCCAGAACCTCAATAATCTCATCCCACACTCATGTTCGCTTATAAGAATGGAACAGATAGAGCTTATCCTGCACTGCAGAAACAGAAACCCAATTTGACTACTGGTAGAGGTTAAGCAGTACAGACATATCCAACACCTAAAGATTTAGAACAGAGCTACATTATGCTCTTATGTTCTTAGATATTTGGCCTGTGTTTCCTCATAGTGAAGAACGGACATTCTAGATGGCTCTGTAGATATCTGGCTCTGTCCTGTGGATATTTAGTACCATACACAATGTTTTGCACACCTCCAAACTCCACCATATGCAGCCCTTAAAAACCGGAGCATACAGAGGATAACCCCAAGAAGGATACCACAGGTTGAGTTCAGTTTCTCTCTCCATAATGGAGTATAGTAGGGACAAGGGTTAATGGTTAATTACAAACTTCTTGTTATATTTTCCGACAAGGTTGGTGCACTAGCTTAATTTATTGCAATCACAAGGACAGCGCTTTGACTCAATTCAATGCAATATGACACACAATCATGTGCAGATATTGTGCTAAATGGTCAACAAAGGAAAACAAAATCCCCAGGAGGATTATGAAGGCTTTTAGAAGTCAGACACAAAAGAAAAATTACCTGAAAAGCCTTTACAAAATGAACCTACTACTGTAAAATTGCAATGTAAAATGTATATACGGTATTTATTTATATACTGCCTCTCCAGCCTTCTAAAGGTTGCCAAAAGGAGTGTACAAGAAAACAATACGTAAAATAACCAAGTACCGGTAATTAATATAATTACCTTTACATTATTTTTTTAAAATATATTTTGGCAATTGGTTTTTCCAGAAATGCTTTTTGCTTCTTGACAATGCTCGATGGTAAATTGGGTTTAAAAGAGCTCAATAATCGATGCCACTGCTGTACAAAGTTTAGGGTCCCTTTAACTGGTGGGATGCACTACATAAGCCATTTTTATTTCCTTGCAAGGTTTGTTCAGTTTCTAAGCTAGAAATGTTTCACTTCCTAATGTCACATGATTTTCCACAATGCATTAGTTTTCTCCTATCCTACTTGTGAGTTGTAAGCAGGATTCAGGCAGCAGAAGCCTGAATCAGCTAAAATGTTTTAATAATAGAAATGCTGTCGGCAGTTTAGCTGGGAATGCTTTGTAATAATCAATTCTGCTTGATTCAAATACATGGATTATTAATATCCCTGCCTCACTCAGGAATGCAGGCAGACACTAGAAAAGTTACTGAGATGGGGAAAAAATTGGTTTAAAGGACAAAGTAGCCTAAGGGCTAAAAAAAATTATTTGGGCTTTATAATGGAGTTTCCTACATATAGTTTGCTTGGATCAAGCAAGAGTCTGGTGATTCTAGCTTGCATTACATTGGGAGCATTCGTCAGAAAGGACAAAAACAGGGTGAGGCGGCCGTTTCAGGTGGCAGAATTTTGAGGCGACAAAAAATGTCCCTCTCAGAACGCCACTGTGGCGTCTGCCTCATTCTGCCTGCCCCTGCCGCAGCCGCCTCACACTCATACCTGGGAACCCTCCGGATACAGCCTGGAGACTTAGGAATTCTGTATGAATTGCCAACACCTGAAAACTCTGGATGCCCTGCTGCAGAAGGCCAGACGAGAAAGGGCCTGGAGCAGCGCGCGCTCTAAGAAGGGAGGAGCATCAGCACCGCGCCCCCTGGAAGAAAACGTGAAGCCTGGTGCTGCGCGGCAAGAAGAACGAACAGGAACATCGTCCTCCTCTGCGGGAAACTGAAGATGCAGGAGGAGGAGCAACAGGGTCGGGCCACGCACCAAAAATAAAACAAGGACAGAGCGGGCCGTCGCTACTGGAGGAGGAGGAGGAAGTGGAGCACGTGTCCCGCGGGCCTGGGGAAAGAGGAGGCTCCTGTGGCTAATGAGAATCGAGGTGAGAAGAGACTGCGTGCACGTGTTAGGAAGAATGAGCCTATATGTGTGTATGCATGTATGGGGGGGTGGGTGTGGAAAAGGGAGGGGGGAGCAGAGGGGGTGGCTTTTATTGGACTAACTTAATACATTTCTTGACTGGCTTTCTCTTCTTCAGGTCAGAATTTAAATGAGCAAAAGATGGTATTACCAGAAAATATAAAGTAGTGTGGCTGCCATAAGATAACCATTAAAGGCAATCCAGTGATAAGGGAATGGGGAGTTAAATGGGTGTTCAGGAAATGATAGGCAGTATAATTTTATGGCTCATACTATGATAGGAAACCTAGGGCTTTATTAAGTCCTTTTCCATCAGTTCTAAAATGTCACATTTTCATTTGAATGACAACCACACAAAATCAGAACAAATTCTTAGCCAGGCTTGCCCATAACACAGCTCAACGCTGCTTCTGAGCTGGACTTTTAGATGCATACAGAAGAGCTGGGAAGGAAGGTGCCTCAATGACCAAAGTCTTTCAGCTCCAAAAAGTAGTGCAGTTCCTGGGATAAAGGAGAGCAGGCATTCCTAGTCAGCTTTAGTAGTATTAATATCGGACTTGGCTATTGCAACACTAGCACTGAAGAGCCGGTCCAGATGAAAAGCATCCAGCAGGGCATATGTCTGAAAATTATCCTTGGAGAAGTAAAAAAAAAATCCAACAAAAAGCACAGGGATGAAAATAATTCCAAACAGGAGTAAGCACATGTGTGAAACACCCAACCCTATTAAATGTATCCCAGAATCCATCGCAGTATCATTCACTCCATGGATGCCCTCTGTTTGACAATGAGATGGTGCTTAATTGATGATTCTGTTCCAGCAAATCAATATCAAACGCACACTGTATCAAAGTAAATTACTTGAAAATCTGCCACTAATGGCACTGCCAAAAACAGCTGTTCCTCGAAAACACTAGTAATGGTCCCCTGGGGCCTTCTGTGTCACAATATACTTTGAGTTAAATCCTAGTGTTAATCTTGATTATGCTTTACTAACAGATCCTCTGCTCACTGACAAAGGAACTGGATGAATAGTCATTAGGGGATATTTCTCCCTCCCCAATTTCACTTTGGTTTCCTAGAGTACAGGTTAGAGATTGCTGCCTAGAAAGGAACAAAAGGTTCCAGCAGGGCCTTCGGTAGCAGTCGGGTGGCTGAGGCTGGGATGCTCAGAAGGCAGCGTTCAAAGGCTCCTGGGGAAAGGGGAGGGGGAGTTGTGGTCATTGCTTAATGGTGATACCTGGTGGCTGGATTTAGGATTGCAGATTTGCATTAGTGCATGGCCCCCATCCCAATGACAAGTCTAGGTGTCTAGGGTTTGGGGGATGTACTTGCAAACGAAGCACCAGACTCTAGGCCTCATTCCCACTGAGGTGGAAGTACAAAGTAGCAAGCGAAAACTGCTGGGTCAGCCCCCCTCCCCCCAATAAAAAAAACAAGGATTCTTTGGAAAAGAGGCTAAAAAGTATATTTCTATGAAATTTAAATGTGATTTCATAAAGCTCTGTCATATTTTGCCATTCAGTAGCAACCCATCAAAATAGTCAACATGTAAAATGGCATTCAAAATAACCCAGAGACAGAAAAGGGTAATGTTTTGCACAGATCCTCTAGCTGCACGAGGAAGGATGTTTTTAAATGAGCAAAACACAAGGGCAGTTTAGCATGGCAGAACAGTAGAGGTTTCATGAAAAGCAATATCGCATGCTCCGCTCGGGTTCCCTGGATCTACTATTAAAGAAATCCGGTTATTCTGAAGACAATTAAATGTATCGTCTGCACGCGGTGCTGTCCAGCACTGTGAACCATTAACATCTGGAGTTATGCAACTATTACAGGAAAAAGAAGTGATGCTTTGGGGGGAAAGCTGCTGAGTCAACGCAACTGAGGCATTTTCCAACCCCAAAAACATTAGCACAGGATAGTTTGCTTATTTGACAGAAGTCCTCAAACACGTGTGAAAGGTCATTTTGTTCTCCACATGACATTTAAGGCCAGATGTACTAAAGGCTTACTACCCTATATCTGACTTTTACTGTTTTTCTTCTAATGAGCTGTATACTATATATATATAGAGGCAAGGAAACTGAGCAGTAAGTAGTCTCATATTCCATCCTAAAACATACCAATTATTCTGGAATACTTTGAATTGATCCATAGTGATTGTTCAGAACAAAATTAATTATACTGATTATTTTATAATGCTTCTGACCATTATGCTAAGTCATGGTATGTAAGGTCGGATTAACCCAATGGATTCTCAGGGATGCAGTCCAGAGCCCCATGGAAAATACATATGTAACCCCTGAGTGGGACAGATCCTTGAGCTGACACCCAGAGGCACATGGGAAAAAAAAGATGATGGACCCTTTCTGCACACACTCCTGGTTACTCTCTCTCTTTCTCTCTCCCTCCCTTATGGGCCAATACAGTAAAAATCGCGGGACAGCAGGCGAGCGTCCGCTCTCCTATGCGCGCGATTCAGTAAATTAATTTATTTAAATTAGGGCCCACAGTAAAAAGAGGCGCTAAGGACACTAGCGCGTCCCTAGCGCCTCTTTTTGGACAGGAGCGGTGGCTGTCAGCGAGTTTGACAGCCGACGCTCAATTTTGTCGGCATCGGTTCTCAAACCCGCTGACAGCCACGGGTTCGGAAACCGGACGCTGGCAAAATTGAGCGTCTGGTTTTCAACCCGCAAGCCACAGGCCCATTTAAAAAATTTTTTTAAATTTTTAACTTTTATTAACTTTTGGGACCTCCGACTTAATATTGCCATGATATTAAGTCAGAGGGTGCACAGAAAAGCAGTTTTTACTACTTTTCTATGCACTTCCCCGGTGCCGGGTTCATGCACGAGCTTGTTTTAAAGTTATCTTCCCTGAGAATGGCAACAAAGGTGATTCGAGGCATGGAATAACTTCGGCACGAGGAAAAGGCTAAAACCTCACCCCACCCCAGAATTCCAGAAGAGTGACGGAGAGAGCATGCTGTACTGATGAGAGCCGGAATATCAGCATGGCAACATGTTTTAAAGATTGTTAGGTCGCTCTTTACAATGTTTTGTGAGCCATCATCCACAGAAATGCCATCCTGCAACTCCTACATGTGCCTCACACACCACTACCATTCTCATCCATAGGCTTTTACAAGATGAGTGAAAGATGGAAAGATGCTAGAGGAACAAATCACACTAATTAACAGGAATAACAATCAATAAGGAAAATGTCTCAGATGAAAGGGAAAGGAGACAAAGAGTTGACCAAAAGCAGATAGATTCTTAGCTTTATTAGTTTAAAAAATATTCTTTCATCAGCGTTTGGTACAGTAGCAATGCATGCAGCGTTGTTAGGCATATTAAGGTCTTGCAATCTGTCTGCAGTGGAACCCTGCCAGCTGGCTATATTGTGAATCAATGAATGAACAAAGGAATCCCATTAATCAGGCAGTCACTTGAAACTGGTTGGGTAAGAGTGCTACGCTGTTTGTAAAGCTAGGAGAATCGGACAGAGCTCAAGCTTTCTTTTTAACCTAAACCTGCATCTCTCCTCTTACGAATGAGAGAAAAGGGCATTTCAGAGAAAATGGTTTAGTTGCAAACTGTATCCTTTCTAGGACAGGTTTAAATACTGTATTATCTGTTAGACACAAAAAGGGTGTTGAATTAGTCTGAACCTTGTGAGCGGCAGTGCCAGTCGTCAAGACTTCAACTCTGGTATTGTATATTCACACATCTTTTGTATATAAAATGGAGGGATTCTATGAGTCCCTAAGTCAATTATATATAGAGTGATTCAAACACATATACTACATAGATAGTGCCAAGATTTCAGCTTCAAGAAACAGGGCCATATTAAAGAACTAGAAAAAAGAGCAAACTTTTTTGCAAGTGCAGAAAAAAGATTCTAAGCGTGGACATATAAGAACATAAGAGGCTCCGTGCTGGTTCACACCAAGGTCCATCGAGCCCAGCACCCTGGCTCTGACATTGGCCAGTCCGAGGTCACAAGTACCCAGCAGCTTCCTATAAAGTAAATCTATGGCTTTCCCCAAGTCTACCTGGCTAATTGTTTGTGGACACTTGCTCCAGGAACTCGTCCATAACTTTTTTTTTAAATCTGCTATGCCATTGCCATGACCAACAGAGAATTGTTTTCAGAGTTGGCTTACTTGTAGTGAAATTATTGACCTCGGACTCTCGTCCTTGGGCTAATGCCCTTTTGAGAATATACAATCCCACTCGTCAATTGCGCTCATCTCAGTGTGGATTCCTTGACGTGCCCTCTGTTCGAGCAGCCCGATTAACATCCACCAGAGAATTGGCCTTCTCCGTGGCAGCACCTTCCTCATGGAATTCCTTACTGTTGAATTTAAGACTAAACCTCAGCAGTAAAACCTTTCATAAAGATTTTAAAACCTTTCTTTTGCAGCAGGTTTCCTGACTGTGTTATTTGCTACTGGTTAGCGATCTCCTTATTTGCAGGTCAGATGTTTTTGTTTTGTATATAATATTGTGTTTTATTAATTTAATGATGTTTTTATGTATTGTTTTTATTTTGTTATATGTCTTTTACACTTATTTTTTATGAATGTTTTATTGTACATCGCTTTAGCCATTACTGTGGTAAGCGATTAATAAATCCTATTAAATGAAGAAAATGAAATGACTATGCCCTTTGACAACAGACTCCACAGCTTGATTGTGCACTGTGAGAAAAAGTATCTTCAGAGATCAATACTCAAAGGCATTCATGCAAGTTATCCAGCTAAATGCTGAGTCCTGAATAACCCTGGCATTTATCCGGCTAAGTTTTAGCCACATAAATCATTATCCTCTTTAATTTTGCCAAATAAGCAAGGGGCCATTAGAGGCAGAGTTGAGTTAACTGAATAACTCCAATATTTGAAGCTAGCTGAATAAGTTATTTAGCCAACTCAGGACATGGCTGAGAGCAGGGTTAAAGTTATGCAGGCATTTCTTTATATAACATTTTTTTATAAACTGCCAATAATAGCAGAAACCATTCTTAGCTGTTTACAACCTGTACCAGGATAACCTTAACCGGCTACATTCAAAAGAGGCTGGATGCAGGTTTTGGTTAAAAAGAAAGCTTGGATATTATTGAGCTCCGCTAAATTTTCCTAGCTTTATAAATAGCATAGTAATTTTACCCAACCAGTTTCAAACAACTGACTCATTAATGGATTTGTTCATTCACTCACAATATACCCACAATATATTCAAAAGAATATACCAGAAAAGTGACAATAAAAAAACGTCAAGCAGGCCTAACGGCCCAATCCCCTAACCCCCACCAAAGTCTTACAAATATAGGGCCCCTTTCCCCCAAAGCCCCTTTACACATTCACAAAATATTCTTACTGACAGCAACAGATCGCCCCCATCTCCCCTCCTCCTCTGGTTCAGACACATCTGATCAACTACTCTTCCTCCCTTCCCCTTTCCCTCCTGCTCCACTGGACACCCAAGAAAATCTGCAGCGCCCAGGACTGCAGGACACGCCCCCTGGGATCATGCATGCTTTCAGTGACGCTTCCACAGTCATTTTCATACAGACCATGTACGGAGCTGCAAACTACACAGGACTGCAGGACACGCCCCCTGGGATCATGCACGCTTTCAGTGTCGCTTCCACAGTCATTTTCATACAGACCATGTACGGAGCTGCAAACTACACAGGACTGCAGGACACGCCCCCTGGGATCATGCATGCTTTCAGTGTCGCTTCCACAGTCATTTTCATACAGACCATGTACGGAGCTGCAAACTACACAGGACTGCAGGACACGCCCCCTGGGATCATGCACGCTTTCAGTGACGCTTCCACAGTCATTTTCATACAGACCATGTACGGAGCTGCAAACTACACAGGACTGCAGGACACGCCCCCTGGGATCATGCACGCTTTCAGTGACGCTTCCACAGTCATTTTCATACAGACCATGTACGGAGCTGCAAACTACACAGGACTGCAGGACACGCCTCCTGGGATCATGCACGCTTTCAGTGACGCTTCCACAGTCATTTTCATACAGACCATGTACGGAGCTGCAAACTACACAGGACTGCAGGACACGCCCCCTGGGATCATGCACGCTTTCAGTGACGCTTCCACAGTCATTTTCATACAGACCATGTACGGAGCTGCAAACTACACAGGCAAATTTTCAAAGAGAAACAGCACCCCCCCCCCCCCGGTTTCTCTTTGAGAATTAAGAAGTGCAAAGTTCACGCATTTAGAAGTGTCTGTGGACCACCCTACAATAAAATGCTGCAGGCAATCCCTAAAACAGGAGCCAAAATGACATCACTTTGGCAGCGTCCTGAGGTTCTGCTGGCACCATTTTATAAGTACAGAGCACGAAGGCAGGAATGAGTGGACATTGCTCCTGCCCTTTGAACCTTATGGACTCCATGGATGGGGTAAGAGGGGGCTGGGGAGGTCTGTGGCCCAGGCATTTTTTTATGTGATAGGAGTGGGGGTTGGAGGGGCCTGGCTCAGCCCAGTATGGTAGGCCTGGGCATCAAAATTGATTTTATGAGGTGGGTTGGAGGACCTCAGGGCCTGTTTTGGTTTTTATTGTTTGGGGGCATTGTTATTTACTGGTTTGTTTTTTTTTGTTTGGGATATGAACTAACCCCCCCCCCAAAAAAAAATTTAAAAACAAAAACAAACTGGAATGAAAATGTTGGATCTGCACATCCCTACGGTATAGGAATACGGTTATAGGAAGAAACTGCCTCATCATCAGAATCTGACAAGGCTGTAACAGAGGAGACCGAGGTCAATAGCCTGGGGACTGGATGAGACTGCAGTGAGGGTGGATGTGTGAATGGTTATCAGATGATGGTCAGAGATGGGACAAAGAGTTGGAGAAGCCTGAGAGAGTGCAGTTAGAAGACAGGATCAGGTCAAGGCAGTTGCCGTGTGGGTGAGTGGGAGCAGTAGAGCATAGATGAAGGCTGAATGAAGAAGAGGTTGAAGCAAGGAACTTTGAGGCAAAACAGTCAGAGGGGTTTATGAACATGGAACTTAAAGTCCCCCAAGAATAAGGGTAGGAGGAAAATGGTTTGAGGGAAAAGGAAAGCCAGGAATCAGCCAGCAAGGAAGGTGGCGGAGGGACTTTTCATAGGGAACGACAGATGGCAATTAGGCTGGAGTGAAAGTGGGGCAAAAGTGTCTCATGGAGTGGACCTCAAATGAAGAAAATGCGTGGGCTTCGGGGTTGAAACCTGCATGTTAGCCCCTGTGCTATCTCCCGTGGGGAAATAGCAGCCCCACATTACCGTCACGGCCTTACTAACGTGGCCTAGGAAAGAAATGAGAGCCTCCACGACAGAAAGCAACAGCTGATGCAGAGTTCTCAGGTGAAGGCCACAGCTCGGTCAAAGCAAAAAGACAGAGGGAATGAGAGAGAAAGCGGTCAGGAATGAGGGCAAGCTGACAGGAAATAGAGGAAACGTTCCAGAGGGATCACGAGAAAAGGAGAAGAGGCAGGAAGGAGGGGGAATAGGGAAAAGGCTGGAGGAGTGGTGGACTGAAGTATTCAGAATGGGGCGACAGTTGCCTTAGAGGGCCAGAACTGGGACTTACTGTCTCTAGTGAGGAGGAGGAGGAGAAGAAGAGTACGGAGAGAAGCAGAGGTGCACTCAAGTCGCTTTTCACACACTGGGATCCTGGTGCCTTCCAAAAATGGCCGTTATCTCTTCAGCCCCTGAAGGAAAATTATAGGACCCCCGTATTCTCTCATGCTCAGTTACTCGCGGGTGGCAGGCGGCTCCTTGATTTCAGGGTCAGAGTCCTCTTTGCTCCCGCCCTTTACCAGTCATAAAGGAAAGCACCCTCCCCTGCAAAGCAGGGCCCAGCTCAGCCTAGTCCCTTTACTGCTCTCCCTTGGTCCTTTCAAGTCATCTTTCCCTCTCTTCCCCACCTTCCAGTGACTGAAGGAGTCACTATTGACAGTGGTAACCCACCTGGCCCTTTGAAGAGACGGTGCTCCCTGTGAACAGATACCGCTGGAACAGTCTCATTTATATCCTATGGGGAATCCTTACAAAAAGAAATTAATGTGCTTTCCCTGCACAACCCTTACGGCGCTGTTCTGCTGCCCCTGGGAGTGGAGAGTCCTGCATTCAACCATTTTGCCTTCAGATTTCTGTTGGGGTTTATCTTACATTTGCAGGCTGCAGAGCAGTTTCCTGAGCTTGCCTGCCCTGTTTCCAGGCACTGCTCTGTTTATCCACCTTCAGCTTCAAAGAAATGCGCTGTCACGTTTTAAGAGCTTGAGACTGATCAACCTTACAGTTATCTTCTGTGTTTTCAGCGTAGCCTACCATTTTGGCTCCTGAATGGTGCTAACAGCTGATAGGGTTTTCATTTTAAACAATTCGTTCAAATGTCATCCACTCTCAAAGAGGTTAGTTATATATTTTTTTTTTTTGCTAAATCCGAGATGTGTCTGAAAATGCCTTGGGAGCTGTAATACAGCTATCCAACACCTAGCAATGCATGGACAAAGGGAAAAGGGCTTAATCCATTTGTGACAACTAAACCGATAGTGTTTGATGCATCCTGATTATTTTCCACTTAAGGTAGCAGAAATAATTTATTTTATTTATTTATTTATTTAAGTGTTTTTATATACCGGGATACGTTGGGAGCATCATCTCGGTTCACAGATAACTAAAATTGCAACAGGCTTTACAGGGAACTAAAATTGCAACAGGCTTTACAGGGAACAAATTACAAAGTGAACGTTAATAATGTAAACTGTGATAAGCTTGAACAAGTAACACAACATGCTATATAGCGAACTGGTTATAAAGAGAACGTTAATTCAATGTAAGCATGAATACTTGGAATAGATGTAAATAATCACATCATAAGTGTTTCTAACTGATCTGCTAAGGGATTTTTTTTTTCTTTTGCAGTTTTATAAAAACTGAACCACAAGATGTACAGGTCCTGCCTTCCAACTTCCCCAGCTAACGAACGTGTTTCAGCAGAAATCTGAAAATTGCTATTCATTTTTTTAGGGCAATCTTTAAAGCCATTTTCCCCCGGGCAAACGGTGATTTACCCGGGTAAACTGTAGCCGATCTGAAAATTTCCCTTGGCTACAAGTAAAAATAGGTCTCAAGAGAGACCGGGCAGAAAGGTGCCCGGTGCCAGCAGTCTCACTTCATGCAGCTAATGCCCGCAACGGTGCCTCCGGAATCAGAGGGAGGGCAAAGGGCATCTCCAGCCCCCGGAAGTCAGGATGGTATTGATGTGCTCGAAGATGCAAACCGGTGCACTCCATATAGAAAAATGTCACTTTCCTGTGGTGATGAAGCAAAGAGATCGCTCTCCAAGAGAGAAAGAAATGGATTTTCTACTTTTGCAGCCTAATGAACCACTGGGTCCTCAATTAAGTGTGGGCTGGCTGCTGAATGCTGACCATATGAAGGCTGACTTGGCTCAGATAATTGGGAATAAACGAGAAGGAAATGTACAGCAAAGCTTTCCCTAGCCACTAAAACACCGTACAAACAGCTGGATTCTTTTTTTCTCCAAGGCCCAGCATGATTTAATTTAAGTCACACTGCGTATATCATTAGCAAAGTTTCCTATTAGCACACAACAGCAAAGTAAATCAATGTCATCTTTATTACAATACTTTTATTTGTAATAAGAACATTACAGTGGCAGGAAATCCTGATGTGTCCTTCGCTTTTACCTTGCAAGTTTCCAAGTGATTACTATATAAAAAAAAATAAAAAGACAATGATGATATAGCACAGGACAGTGCTCTGAAAAACCTGTGAAGATAAGGCAGAGAGAAGAAAGGAAGCTGGCATTTCTTTCCCGGCAGCAGGCTCCAGCCTTTCCTAATAATCATTTTTCAAACTTCCAAAAATAGAGTCTTCATGCCTGCGGGTCCCAAACCTCTCATGAGTGGAACAGAACGGGCAAATGTGAATTGGTGATTTATGCTTTCAAAAAATACAAAGACTAGGGGGGCACCTCATGAAGTTAGAAAGTAGCACATTCAAAACAAATCGGAGAAAATTATTTTTCTCATTCAACGCACAGTTAAGCTCTGGAATTCATTACTGGAAGTATGGTTAAGGCAGTCAGTGTCGCTGGATTTAAATAAAGGTTTAGACAAATTCCTGGAGGAGAAGTCAATAAACTATTAACCAAGTAGATTTAATAAATAGCCAGTACTTATCACTGTCCAATAGCAGCATGGGATCTATTTACTGTTTGGGATTGTACCAGGTATTTGTGACTTGGCCACTGTTAGGAAAATGATTCTGGGCTTGATGGACCCTCAGTCTGACCCAGTAAGGCACATTCTTATGTTATGTTCTCTCCTTGGGGGTGCCCTGGCCAGTCGGGTTTTCAGAATTTACTCAAAGAATATGCTCGTGGGCATATGATGGCTCTCCAGTGTGTGCAAATTCAACTCATGTAAATTCAGAGGATATCCTGACAACAGGACTGGATGCAGCCTCCTGAAGATAGGCATGGGAACCACTGACCCGCAGAGCCAGCTTTTGGTGTGTGTGACTTGTGCAGCCCCACAGGGTACCACTGGCCCCTCTCTCCCACACCCCTTCCATATGATGTCTGCAAGCAGTAGACTCAGAAATGCTATGCTAGAGGAAAGAGGCTACCATCTGTGGTGGTACGTGAAGGATCAGCCTGGAGGGAGAGAAGTAGGAATATGAGTGGGTTGCTACTGACCAGAAAAAAGGAAGGGAGGGAATGCTGGGCACTGTGGAGAGGGGGTATGCTGGGCCAGAGCCACTGCTGAAGGAGGGAGGGGGGGGGCCAGTGATATCTTGATGCCTCGCAGTCAGCAAACTCAGAGGCAGCGACGTTCCTGCCGACCACACAGTGTGTGGCTCCCCACCCGCCCCTCTATGCAGGCCTGAATGCAGGCAAGGAAGTGCTGCACAGCAGACAAACCATCCTTCCTCGGCAAGGTATGTAGATGTTCGGTTACGTGTGGCATCTGCGCATTCACACAGTTTTGTTGCCAGCATTTATTCCCATGTGAAAATTGGAAAAACTATACTCAAAAATTGGTGCTGCATCAGAATGTGTTTTCTTAGGTAGTGATCTGTTTTTTTTTTCTTTGCAATGCTCTTCTCCCTCTGCTCTAATGGACGAGATATTCTTAGCTGTGCCTATTGGTACTTCTTGACAAACTGCTTAGGTCATTTCTCTGCTGATGTTGCATTCTTTTTATGGAAATTGCAGAATAAGCTTTTCTATTGCATACAGTTTTATTAATCTTGGATATAATAAGGCAGAGAGGCAGGGCAGCTCCAGTCAATCCCCAGGAGCCACTGATGGGTCTGTTTTTCAAGATAACTTTTATATACAACTTAATTCAGTTCATTGATTAATTAGGACCCTGTGTACTAAAGCACATTGTCCGCAGACACATTGAGGTCAATATTTAGTGTTCCTTAACTATACAAACAGGGATTTATCCAGCTAAGTGGCAGCTTCTGAATAGCTGGATATCTTGGGGCAGGCAATGGGTGGATCAAGGCAGGGCATCTTCTCTGATTTGGGTATATTCGGTAGCATAGCCATGTCACAGAATATCTTGTGTGAGTTAGTTGGAAAAGTCTTATCTAGCTAACCCATTTAACCGGATTTCTTTGAAGATCTACCCCAAAATGTTCTCATGGCAGCTTCCATATCTTAGGTGCCTCCCGTATTCGGTGCCTGTTCCTACAACACTTTTGTGACGAGAGCTCCTAAGGTGCTCCATCCTCGCCTAGCAAGGGAGGAGGAGAGTGCAAACCTGGGTTTTCCTCCTTACGTCCTACATGGGTGGAAGGAAGAAAGGAGTCCATCTACTGCAAAAGTCCTCGTCTGGCTCCCAGCTTCAGTCTATCGCAGCTCCTCAATGAGCGCAAGTAACTTTTTAGACCAAAAAAGAAAAGAGCTAGCTCTTTCGGAGCTTTAACTCCCTGAGGTACCCTAAACCCTACTAACCTTTCCCCGCACACTGACATTTCAACACAACATTTCTTCCAGGCAGGCTTCATCTTGCCCCTCCAGGTCCAGCTCTGAGAGAAAGGTGAATAGGAGGGCCGTCTTCATCTTTTGCAGTCCGTCCTCCTGGAAGGATTTCGTCTCCTTTCCTTGTTCTAGGTCGAAGTGTGTCTTGCTATTTTGGGTGCAGCGCCGATTCTTCCACTCTCAAAACCTGACCCCAGGCACATCCTTTTTCTTTTTCCTTTTGTGCAATTTTATTCACAAGCTTCTGTTTCTCTTCTTTTGTGCTTTGTCTTTTGTTCTGGCCATCCTGCTTCTTCTGGAAAGTTCATCTGTAGTTGTTGTGAGGACCCCCATCTCAAAATTACAAACCTTCTTATACATCAATCAATCCAGAAATGCAAGGGTCTCATAGGCCATAGGAATAAAGCTTTTGGTGCAGCTGGCAAATGCAAGAGGCAGAGGAATACACCTGTGCAAAAATAAGGTTTTTGTTTCACTAATTTCAGGAAACTATGCCAGGCTTCACCTTTTCATGAGAAGCCTATGATTTAATGCTAAAATGACCCTGCTTGAGCAATAAAAATCTGGCAAAGATTTTCACAGAAAGGTAAAAAAGAATAGGGCCCAATTTTGTGAAATCAATGGCATAGTTTCAAATTCTAATGACAAAAGAAATGCAAAAAATTGCACTGGATGATTTACAATTTTATTTATTTATTTATTTATTTATTTATTTACTTTTATATAGCGATGTTCCTGTATAGGATACATATCGCACCAGTTTACATAAAACTTAACGGTCGCCGAAACGGCAGATACAATGAAACATGTGGTACAATGAACAAGGTGCAATGGACAAGCAGAAGCAATAAACATGTGGAACATTAGACGTCTACTTTAAAATTAATGGAAAACAAAGGGCAATACTTGATGAAACTTCCAAGTAATCTTTAGGATAGCCGGGTGAACTAATTTGCCCCACAGGAAGAGATTCACAAAAAAGAGCATTAAGAAAGATTCACTTAAAATCCTCGAATTTGCTTTCATGAGTTTCATTTACAAATATGCTTTCATGAGTTTGGGGCAAACTTTTAAGGTGCAAAGTGGTGAGTTTTGCCAATAATTCACAAGGACAAAATCTTTGCTTTTCACATTTTCCATGTTTGTTGCATACATTTCCGCGCATATCTACTGAGGAAGAACATGAGAAGGCAGACTTCTGAAGTAGGACAGGCGTGATCACCAGATCTTCCAACAAACCAAAACAGCAACGGTCATGGTCTCCCCATCTGCATCATGGAATACAGAATATGACGGCAAATAAGCACCATGAGCCCCCCTCTGTTCTGCCTATTTTCGTTCCTGGTGCAGCATCATAGACCTCAGCTGATTTCTGGCTTTCCCCTCACTACTATCCAAGGAGGCATCCACTGGGCTTCTCCCAGGGTTTCCTGAAGCCATTGCAGTCTCCGCCACCTCCACTGGGAGGCTGATCCATGCATCCGCCGCCCTCTCCATGAAGAAATATTTTTTATGCCGCTCCCTAGTCTACATCGTTGGAGTCTCATGCAATGTGCATGTCATGCCCTCAATGAAGAGATGTGACAGTTGATGGCATTGTGGAAGCTGATGGGCAAAAATGCAACACCAAAATGACACACGTGCGCTACCAAAAAATATTGCAAAATCAACTGCTGTACATTATAATTCAAAAAAGTATTTATTAAAACAAGGCATTTCGATGAGGGCAATGGTTTCTGGTTAATGTAATTTAATATCATGCAGTATATTGCATGAAATTATAAATGTATTCTTATATTATTACTTACTGGTAGAAAAAATAACTATTTGTCTTTTTAATAGAGTGGCAAAATGCTTTGATGCTTTTAATGCAAGTGCAACATTGCTCCCCGCTTAGATGGCAGGGGGGAAAAGAGGAATTGGATTCAGACAACAACCGAGGGCACCAACCTCTGTGGTCTGGGGCACTGATACGCAGACAGAAGGGGAAAAGCACAGGTCGCTTCTATGGCCAAGTCCATAAGCAAAGCAGGTCAGGCAGCGCTGTCTGAATTTTCAAGAAAGCTCATCACCCACTAAAAAATGTTGCTAGCTGCAATTTTAACTACCTTAAGCGGTTTGCTGGGCAGACAAAAGGAGCATTAGCTCCTTTTCTGCCATCATTTCCATGTAACATCAGCTTGCAAAAGTTGCTGAAAAGGAAAACACAATATAAAATAGAGCAGCAATATACAGAACTGTTCACAATGCAGTATTATTTAAAATAGGGTTCTTTCTGGTATCACTCTCTGTAATGTTTTCTCCATTTGGATTTGTCCTGTAAAGACCTAAGAACAACAAAGGGTTTTGCAGCTTTTGGGGAAAAAAGTCATATTTCCGAAACCTTTGTTTTACAGAGCAATTTCCTGGTGCTGAATCAGCAGTATTTGTGTGGCTTTGACCACATGACATTTAGAAAGAGGAAAGCCAGCAAAAAATTATTCCACTGTGAGCAGATTGAGAGAGATTGGGGGGGGGGGGGGGGGGGGGGGGGGGTGCGGGGAAGATGATGTTATATTTAATAGACCTTAGAAACACTTAAAAAATAAATTAATTAAAAGCTATCTCCTTTTACAGCATACTAGAAATGTTTGATTACTGGTGTGTAATTTTAACAAGTTATAGCTATGCAATAGAAAAATGACAAATTCATGAGAGATGGAGTAAACTATGTCAGAAAAAGACCATCCAGCCCATGATAATTGACCCCCATAGCGTCTCCAATCTATATATGTTGGGTTATTAAATAACATGTGGAGGATAATCAAAATAGCACCCATGCGCTAAACTGAGCATGCTCAGTCCTCTTTTCTATATGTGCTAATCAAAACAGCACCCATGCAATAAACTGAGCATGCTCAGTCCTCTTTTCTATATGTGTTAATCATTATAGCACCCATGCACTAAACTGAGCATGCTCAGTCCTCTTTTCTATATGTGCTAATCACAATAGCACCCATGCACTAAACTGAACATGCTCAGTCCTCTTTTCTATATGTGCTAATCACAATAGCACCCATGCACTAAACTGAGCATGCTCAGTCCTCTTTTCTATATGTGCTAATCACAATAGCACCCATGCACTAAACTGAACATGCTCAGTCCTCTTTTCTATATGTGCTAATCACAATAGCACCCATGCACTAAACTGAGCATGCTCAGTCCTCTTTTCTATATGTGCTAATCACAATAGCACCCATGCACTAAACTGAGCATGCTCAGTCCTCTTTTCTATATGTGCTAATCACAATAGCACCCATGCACTAAACTGAACATGCTCAGTCCTCTTTTCTATATGTGCTAATCACAATAGCACCCATGCACTAAACTGAGCATGCTCAGTCCTCTTTTCTATATGTGCTAATCACAATAGCACCCATGCACTAAACTGAACATGCTCAGTCCTCTTTTCTATATGTGCTAATCACAATAGCACCCATGCACTAAACTGAACATGCTCAGTCCTCTTTTCTATATGTGCTAATCACAATAGCACCCATGCACTAAACTGAGCATGCTCAGTCCTCTTTTCTATATGTGCTAATCACAATAGCACCCATGCACTAAACTGAACATGCTCAGTCCTCTTTTCTATATGTGCTAATCACAATAGCACCCATGCACTAAAGTGAGCATGCTCAGTCCTCTTTTTCATGTGTCTCCTCCTCCTTGCTTTAAAAGCTGGATAGAAGAAAGTCTGGCACAAGGGGGTGATTATCAGTGTTGAGGGTAAAATTAGGAGAACATTTGGACCCCAGGAAAGAAGGTTTAAGGACAGCTGAGAGATCCAGGACGGGGGGGGGGGGGGGGGGGGAGGAAGGCGTCTGCGTAGCTTCTGTTGTGACTTGTATGCCTTTTCCATTGTTCCAGGTCTGCGGATGAGAAGGTAGATATTTGCTGTCATTTTCTTGCCTTGATTTAGTGCGCGCTAATAATTTTTGGGTGTGTGGGTGGGTCCCGTCCCTCAATCTTCCGGGAAGGAAGAAGAGCCCACATTACGGTGGCAGGTGCATGACCACACCAACAGATGCTTTGCTTCACTCCAGACAAAACCCAGGCACATTCTGGAGCTGGTGCGGAAAAACCGCAGTGTGGGCCCTTTGCAAATATCCCTGGCAGCAAAGGGGCACATTTGAAGATGAATAGCATCTGATCTCAGCACAATAAAACACACAGGGAGGGGAATTTTCCTCAGTGTGTGTTGCGATTCCGGGTCGGCCCCGGAACCGCCGCCTACCTGCGACCCGGTCTCGGTCCTCCTTGAGCTTCCCTCGGGCCGTGCAGGCCCCGGGTACGGCGCTGCCACACCGTAGCAGCAGCCGGCGTCCTCCCCCAAAAGTCTGTGTGTAGCATGTGCAGGATTTGTTAACCTATTTTATAAAAGTGCAGGCTTGAAAAAGTCATTTTAGAAGAATTCTGCAACTGGCAGTTAACTTGGGTCTTTACATTTCTTCGTAGAGCTTACATATACCCGCTCATAGCTCATAAAGCAAAATTAACAGCTTCCAGTTTATGCTTGACGTGTGGTGATGCCCCTGGTTCACGCTCACATCTTTTGGTCGTGCCCCTTATAACAACATATCTTTGGCAGAAAATCATCATTTTTGTCATATTCTCGGACAAATTATCTTACCTACCGTGAGTGTTGTATTATTTGAAGCACAAGAGTCATTTTGAAAAAAAAATCAAGACCTTGAAAGGGGGCAATCAAAAAAAACCCAAAAACTTGCAAAGCTCGGTGGCTGGGGAGCCTCTTTCTTCTCCACGTTCTGCTCCAAAGCTTCCCTGGCCTCCTCTTCTGCCTCTCTGTCTCTGTTCCCTCTACCTCCTCCTTTTCTAGCTCTGTCTCTCTCTCACACCCTCTCCTCCACACCTCCATCTAAATCTTTATTATAAACAGTGAAGTGCTGCCAGTTCTGTACTGAAGGGGGGATGTTTCTAGATCTGCAGTCCTTGGTGGGACTCATTATTTTCATAAAATGATTTAAGAAAGAGCTCCCAGGAGCCTCCAAGATCCCCTTCTAGCAGATGACTACAGATTTAAAGTGTGTGCTGTGTAATTTGGGGAGAGGGATCCATACTGAGATTCACTGCACTGATTAGTAATATTGACCCATTGGCCCTGAAGAAAACTGGAAAGGCAGGTTATATTCATGCAATAAAACTGTAGCACAAGATGAGCTATGCTCATGAGTTCTCAAGGCTACGTGGAGTCCTTTCCTCAGATTCAACCGTAAGGCTGGCAGGAGAACGTGTCCATAGCTAGGGAATGCTGTGCTCAGGGATTCCCACTGCAGAGGAGCAGGGACTCTCGTTTATCTTACAGCACCCCACCTCAACACCCCCCACCCACACTCTACGTAATTAAACTGTATAATATCCTACATTTCCCCAAACAATCCTCCATTCCCTCATGCCTGTTTTTACATGCATTTCTCCGCATAGAACCCACTTTTATCCCCTATACATCAGTGGGACATACCCCTCCTCATCCTTACCATTACCTACATTCCCCACCCTCTACTATTCCTCAATCTAGATTTCTGCAAATACTACAATATGTCAATGCAAAACAAGAAGTTAGTAAGTCGTATAGAACTCTTTGCTGTTCTGTTCTTTGTTACGCCATATAGAATTCTCTGTTACTCCGCTCCTCAAGCTCGATTGCTGCATATGGTACAAAGTCGCAATGTAAAATAAGAAGAAACTATTGTTGCATAGAATTCTCTGCCACGCTGTACATTGCTGCTGTTTATTTACTCCAAAAATTACATAGCTAGACTCTCAAAAAAAAAAAAGAAATTTTTCAATGTAAATAGGCTATCCAGAGAGCTGGGAAATAACTATTATCCGTTTATTTACTCCACATGTTATACTGTTACTTTCTTGTAAAAACATTTCAATGTAAATAGGTTATCCAAAGAGCTTGGGAAATATCTATTACCCCACAATTTATATTGTTACATATGTTACAAAGTTTCAATGTGAGATAAGAAGCTATTCTTCTTATAGAACCTCTGTTACTCTGTAAACTGGTGTGATGTCTGGTTGAACATCAGTATAGAAAAATAAATAAATAAATAAGCCTGGTAGTGCCATAGAAAAGATAAAGAGTAATAGTAGAGGTCTTAGAGATGTCAAGTGGAGATTGGATGAGCATCACTTAGTATCAATTATTTGGAAGCACGCCTCCAGCCAGGCCACACTACACTTCTGCTAATTGATACTAATTAAACGCTAATCCAGTCTCCTCTTGACTCCTCTTGGACACTTATGCTGTTGAAATGCCTGTGTTTTCAAAAAATCTAGACTTCCTTTTTTTCAAGCCGATAGTCCCATCTGAAGAAGGGACCTGTTGGATTTTGGATTTAACTGTGGCCTCAAAAGTTTGTGTAGAACAAAATATTTAAATGTTAGTGCAATAAAAAGGTGTCACGTCCTCCCAGGGTCCTATTTATGATCCAGAAATGACTTTCAGAAGAGTCCATTTAGTCAGATGGGCTCAGAAATGGGAAACTATGTGCATTTTTTTTTTTTTTTTTTTAAATTGGAAGACATTTTTAAATTAGTGGGCAAAGAAGTTGTGCACTTCAAATGTAACCTTGTTTGGACATTGGCCAGGACACACAGCACTGAATTATTATTATTTATTGGGGTGTATTCAAAACATAGCTGTCTGTCTAAATTGACTTATCCGGCCTACTTAGACAGGATATTCAGCTGCATGTCTATGCAGCTGAATATCCCCAGATAAATCACTTACTTACCCGGATAAGTCTTATCCATCTAAGTTTAGACCTGCTACTGGGCAGGTTTAACTTACACGGATAACTTATCCAGCTAAGTAGCACTGCCCCACCCACAAGTTATCCAGCTAAAAACGTAGCCAGATAAGTGACTTATCCATCTAAGTGGCAGACGCTGAACATAGCCGGATATTCAATGGCTGCTACTTAGCTTGATAAGCACTATTTATCCTGCTAAGCGGCTTTTCAATAACAACCTCTTGATTTATATTCTGCCAGTCACTTGATGATTGTGCTTAAATCCGCTGAACAGTCCCAGTCAAATTAATATCTTTTATTCTTTCTCCTCCTCTTGTGTTTAGTTACATAAAATCTTTTGAAAATTGCTGCCTTTGTGGGCTGTTGAAGTGCTTGGAAGGAATTCACAGAGTGAATCCTTTTGGTTTGTGCCTTTAGGATTATATTGGGGGGAGGGGAGGGGCGGGCGGGGTTTCTCCCAGTGCCAGGGAAAGGAAACATCCACCCTCCAGGGTTTGGTTAAGTAGAGTTCCCAGGAGGTCAGGAAAACCCCTTCCCAAACAGGTAAAAAATGGCAAATCACTGTCTGTGTACAGAGAATCCACCTCCTCTCTCTCCCCAGGGGCGTCCTCAGAGGTCTCAGAGTGGCTCTTGCTCACAGTTAGGTTTTCCTTCAGTTATCCTTTCTCTCTCCGATGAATCCCTGATAGGAGGGATCCTCTCAGGAGCACAGAGATGTCAGTGGCCCTGGCTCCAGGCAAGAGAGTGGCAAACCTCTTCCTCCCGGGCAGCCAACAAAAAATCTCATTTTCCCCAACTCAGATGCAAACGCCAGAAGACTCTGTAGTGGGTCAGCGCCATTGCTCCGCTTCCTGGGCAGGTCACAGCAGGGCAGGGCCCGCCAAGGAGAGGCTTCCCCAAGACGCTCTGGGGTCTCACAGTCCTCTTGCAAAAATGGTGAGAAAAATCCCCCAAAGTAATCCAGGGCAACCACTCTGCACCTAAGGAGTGGGCTGCAGGGGTGGAGCCCCCACCCTGACCCAAAGATCCCAAACCTCCAGGTAGGCCAAAAACTTCAACCTCCTCCTCCAAAAGGTTACTCCAAACTAATATCCCCCCCTCCTCGAGCTGCTTATAAACCCTACAGAGGGGGGATGGCCATTCCAGCTGCACTCTCATTACCCCTAGCTCAAAGGAGATCACCCAGGACACTACTGGTCACATGCCCAGAGGGGCCATTACACGGGTGACATTACTTCAATTCAGATTGGTTGCGTTATGCTAAAACAAAAATGGTGATAGTGCATGGGATATCAAGTAGCACTGAACAAGTAAACCCAAGTCTCAGCTTATCAGTACTGGTAGGAGCAGGGAAGAGGGTTGAAGTAGGTTTGGTTCAAGGCTTAGGAGGCTTAGTGGAGTGATAGGATTTGGTATCCTATGGGGGACAAGATGGAGCTCTCCAGACTTTTCTTTCTTTTTACTTCTCATACAGCTCTTGTTAGATACACGCAATCTCTGTGCACCTTTCTTCTAGAAAGAGGCAAAGTATTGCCCCAACTTCCTTTGATCAAAAAATGCGGGCTGCATCTTCCTTCAGAGTGACTTCTGGTGCTGACCGTCATTTTGGCAATGAGTTGCCGCCGCATTCCCTAAGGAGTTGCAAATCCTCCCTCTCAGCTAAGGGCAGGTGCAAAGCCGGGATCTGGGCCTGAGTAAGAAAGCCGAACCGGGTCTTCTACCTGACAGCAGAGAATGCGATAAGCATCAATGCAGCAGGCCTGCATCGCTTATTTGTCTGCCACTACTTTTTGTATTTGACTATTATTTACGTTTTACTTTGCAAACTGCTGGGGTAACTTGCCTGTCAATAAATGAAAGGAACGACGCCTTTGCTGCATCCTTGCAGTTAAATAGGTGCGCTACATTGGAAATGCGTGAGATGTGCAGATAGTTTGAAGATCCAAAAAAAGGAAAAGAATATGCACATTTTTTATGTTTTTTTCAAAGACTGATCATTTCAAATTAAAAATACTTTAATCAGGAATTATGCTTCAATCTTTTTGTCTATACCATATTAACCCTTCTGAAAGTCCTGTTAAGAATGCATGTCATTTATTAACATGGAAACACATCTTTTCAGATTAGAAGGACTTTTATTTATCCCTCTACACTTAGCTCTGAAAGTCAAGAGGGAACAGTGTAAGAAAAAAAAAAATCTTTGAACAACCTACTGGTAAAAAAAAATATATGTACTTTGTTTCACAGACCCATTCTGAAAAAATATATCTTCTTCCCTGGGGTACTGTAAGCAGCCATAAGACAAGACAATACAAAATTTTTAAGAGCCAGAATCCTACACAGGAGATGTACTGTGAATGAGCTAAAATGTTTTCTGAGTATGCTTCCTATGCTGGCGATATTTTGCTGGTAATATATGTACAGAATTGTCCGCAGAATGAAGTTAGTGGACAGAGCATACTGTTAGGATACTGGGACATCCATCACTGAAACTGCTGGCACTGTCAAAGAAAACACAGCACTTGAAAGTGTCAGCTCCCGAATCCCTAAAAGGAGAAGACTATAATATTCAGTTTTCAGACTGTGAAACAGGCGCTAAAGCTGTATTTCAAGCTTCAAAAAGAGCAAGAGATTACAGTTTGGGTTTCTGCTTCTACACAACAAAATTTGTTTTTATCTGGGTCAGTATATAAGAACATAAGACGTTGCCATACTGGGTCTGACCAAGGGTCATCAAGCCCCAGCGTTCTGTTTCCAACAGTGGCCAATCCCAGGTACTGGCCCCTCCGGGCATGTGACCAGTAGTGTCCTGGGCGATCCTCCTTTGAGCTAGGGTAATGAGAGTGCAGCTGGAATGGCCACCCCTCCTCTGTAGGGTTTAGTAAGCAGCTCGGGGAGATGGTGGGGGGGATATTAGTTTGGAGTCATTTTTTAGAGGAGGTTGAAGAGTTTTTCCCCTGAGTTAGAGTTTTTTGGCCTACCTGGAGGTTTGGGATCTTTGGGTCAGGGTGGGGGCTCCACCCCTGCAGCCCACTCCTTAGGTGCAGAGTGGTTGCCCTGGATTACTTTGGGAGATTTTTCTCACCATTTTTGCAAGAGGACAGTGAGACCCCAGAGCGTCTTGAGGAAGCCTCTCCTTGGCGGGCCCTGCCCTGCTGTGACCTGCCCAGGAAGCGGAGCAATGGCGCTGACCCACTACAGAGTCTTCTGGCGTTTGCATCTGAGTTGGGGAAAATGAGATTTTTTGTTGGCTGCCCGGGGGGAAGAGGTTTTCCACTCTCTTGCCTGGAGCCAGGGACACTGACATCTCTGTGCTCCTGAGAGGATCCCTCCTATCAGGGATTCATCGGAGAGAGAAAGGATAACTGAAGGAAAACCTAACTGTGAGCAAGAGCCACTCTGAGACCTCTGAGGATGCCCCTGGGAAGAGAGAGGAGGTGGATTCTCTGTACACAGACAGTGATTTGCCATTTTTTACCACTTTGGGAAGGGGTTTTCCTGACCTCCTGGGAACTCTACTTAACCAAACCCTGGAGGGTGGATGTTTCCTTTGCCCTGGCACCAAGACCCATGCACAGATAGTGGGAAAGACTGTAAGAAAGAGGAACAGACTACCTGTGTGCTGGGGACTTTGTTTTTTGTGCTAGTATTCAATCTGATCGCTTATCAGTAAAAAGTGTTACTTTGGGGACACTACCTCAGTGCTGCAGTGTATTCATTTGGCATCTATAGCTTACACGGTGAAAGAAAAGTGCCCCTCTCCAGGGAATGAGAAACACAAGTCACCCACCCCCCCCCCCCAAGCAAAGATCCAGACCATGGGGAAACAAGCCAGAGTCGTTTCCAGCCCCAAAGAGACTATTCCATCTTTTCTGACCCCAGGATGAGGTTACAACACCTGATTACTGAAAATGTGATGTAACTTGCTTTGAACTCTGTTTAAAAGTGTGTAAGAAATCAAACGATGATAAATAAGAAGAGCAAGGTTAGCTACACTCCATTGGTATTTGCCACCAAAACGTGTTTGTTTTTTTTATTTCCATATTAAAAAGAGCTTTACAGAAGGACTATGAGTTAGTATAAGGGGAAGGCAGTTCAGTAGTCTTGCTCTCTGCCCAAACTCACCCGTCGCTGACTGCCTGCTCCTTCCTACCAGGTCCATGGTCCTTTGTGCCATAACAGGTCCCCTACTTCTCCAACCAGTTTTGGACTCCATCTTCCCAGCATCCAATCTTGCATCAGAACTGGAAGTGAGGTCAGACCAGAGGCGTACCTAGAGTTTTTTGGCACCTGGGGCAGAGACTTCTATGGCAAACCCCCCCCCCCCCCTGTATATTTTAAAAATTTCCTAAACATTGATACAAATATTTCACAACAGCAGGACACTACAATAACACCCATAATTAAACTAATAAGGATTTTAAAAATCTCCCGCGCTCCATTTCTGTCATCCTAAAATTGTAGACTGGGGGTACGCATACAAACACACAAACAATATGCTCCCTCTCGCTCATACACACATACATGCTTGTTGAGAGACAGAGGGATCATGTGAGTGTGAGAGACACACACACCACTTTTCTCGGTACCTCTCTCACACACCACATTCCTCTGTGTCTCTCTCACTCACAGACATGCTTCCTCCCTTTCTCACACACACACACACACACACATGCTTCCTCTGTGTCTCTCTCACACACATACACACACACACATGCTCCTTCTATCTCACTCTCTCTCTCTCATACACACACATATATGCTTGGTGAAAGACACACACACACACACACACTTTCTCTGTACCTCTCTCACACACACTTTTCCTCTGTCTCTCTCTCACACACACACACGCTTCCTCTGTCTCTCTCTCTCACACACACCAACACACACACATACACATGCACTTCCTCTCTCTCTCTCAAACGCACACATGCAGACAAAAACTGAACTGGAAACCACAAGCCAGATTCTGTATGCAGTGCAACAATGGAAAAGCAGAAAATCACTATTACTCAGAACAATACAATCAAGAAATAAAAATCAGAGTAGTAAAACCATACTAAAAATATACATTTCAAAACAGCTGATGAATAGAATAATATTTAATAATTAGAAGCTCCTGTACAAATGTTTAAAATGTCCTAAACATCGATAAAATATTTCAAAACAGCAAACATCAAAAAACACCCAGTAATTAAAACTAATAAGGATTTTAAAAATCCCCCACCCTCCATACCTGTCACCCTGAGATTGTCGTGAACTTGGAGGTACACACACATACAGAGACACAAAACAAAATATGCTCCCTCCGTCTCTCACACACATACACACCTGGTGAGAGACAGAGGGAGCTTGAGTGAGTGTGTGTGTGTGAGAAAGAGAGACACATGTTTCCTCTGTCTCTCTCACACATACACGCTTCCTCTTTATCTCTCTCACAGGATTCCTGTCTCACCCACACACACATGCTTCCTCTTTCTCACCCCCGGCCCACACACAGGCACCCTTTCACACATATGCGCTCACAGGCACACAACACTCACTCTTCTATACACTCACTGTCTCATACACACAAGCATCCTCTCATATAAACACACACAGACACCCACCCTCATATACACACAGACACCCACACTCACCCACCCTCATATACACTCACCAACCCACATACCCTTATAAACATATACACACCCAAACACCTTCATACTCATACACACACACACATACACACACCCCTCACATTCACTGGCACTTACCCTCACAGGGCCAGTCTCTCCCTACTTCAGCTGGCGGCGGCACTGCAGAACCTCTTCTTCTTCCGCCGGCTTCTGGAGTGCCGGCGGCAACGCTGGGCCTGTTCTTTGTCACCACACTGGCTCCAAGAAATGCTGGTGGTGGCACTGGCCTCCGCCACTGCAGCACTTTGCTTTTGCTGGCGGAGTTTCCCCCGCCACATCACTTTTCCTCGCTGCTGCAGGACCTTCCTGCTGGCAGTAATGGCACCCCTCCCCCTATTGGCCACCCGGGGCAGGACTGCCCCCCTTCCCCCCCTCCCCTTAGCACGCCTCTGGGTCAGACACCCACATGTCTGATGTCTAGGGCCCTTCCACTGCCAATAACAGCATCCGGTCCAGACTTGTGGCCAAGCTGTGGCCTAAGGAGTCTTGTAGACTTATCACCAAACCCAGATTAACCCGTAGAGGCCGATTCAATTCTTGTTCTGCCCCTTTGAGTGCATAGAAATTTTAGTAAATCATACAGTATCTATTACTCCATATACAAAATGAGGCAAAATCAGGCCTGACTTAGCCTGTCTTAGTTGCCCTGGGCAAGGGGACAACCTTGTGCCTTGGGAATCCTTAGCATGCGATTCGTGTTCCCTGTCTGTTGACTTTCGACCCCATGCGTCTGTCTCAGGCTTCCATCTCTTCCCAACCTCTCACACTCTTTTCTGGAGGCCCAGCCAGAGCTGATCATATTTTATTGTCCTCTGTGGAAAGGTTGTCAGGCACTGATTTTTTGAGGTGGTGTGAGTGAACAAACGCAGTAAATTGAACTGAAACATAAATTTTGATTTGTGGGGAAAAAAATAGCTTTGGGTTTTATAGAAACCATTTTGTAAACTCCCCCCATCCTTCCCCAACACAAGTACAAAGCCTTTTTCACTGGGCACCTGCTTGAATGTATTGCGTTCCTCTTCTCACTTGCTGCATTGAGACCTCGTGCTGTTGCAATCTTTGTAACTGGTTTCAAGATTTCTATTCCATTCTCCACTTTTATTTGAGGTTACTTTGTTTTGTTTTTTTTATCTTGTGCTGTCTTGTAACCTGTTTTGGTGCATTGTGCCTTATAATACAGCAACACTGCAGGGATTTATGCAAAATATAGTTTTTGAACCCTAAGAGCCCAGAATGTATTTTGCAGGTCACTTTTAGCCACCACAAAGTGCAAAGAGAACTCACTAATCAGTCATAGGAAGCTTTCATTCATTTCCCCTTACGACTGATCGAGATTCTCTGCTCCCGGAAAGACTGAAGGGAGCTTTACTTTCATTAGAACAGAATCTACATCTTTCCTTAGGCCTTGATTATGCAAGTAATTAGTCACGGATCCCTTGCATGAAATCAATACATAAAACAATTCATCTTAAGCCAAAACCTGACTTCGGGAGTTAGTAACAAAATGTCACCAATAAACTATGAGCAGAGCAATTATTCTTAATCTGTTTTACTGAGGAAAATTTTCAACAAGCTATATAAATTTGGAGATCTATTACAAATAGTAGAAGTATCATCTCTCTTATAAAAGGTATGAAAAAGACAGTATTAAAAATAAAAGCTGCAGGAGAAACAGACATAACTTTGCACAGAAGCCATCAGTTAAAGGAGCACGCGCAGCATCAATTGACTGACAAGTTTCCCAGTATTCCACATTAAAATAAGGGAAGAGGTCTAGCAATTGTCTTGGTTCCAGAGAAAGCTGCTTTCTGTACAGGCCAGATACATTATTTTAGTATTTGAAAAAATGGGATCTGTGTGGTATATAGAGCTCACGTATCAACTTCCCATATGAAATTATTTTTTTTTGGGGGGGGGGGGGGTCGTGCTTATGTAAGTCAGTGGCTTGTAGAAGTATTTATTAAGCATAATATTTTTTTCTCTCTGCCAGAAATTCATAAGTTCAAAGGACAAATGGTGACATGCAAACAACCCTTGGCAGTCTTTTTATTTGTCAGTCACAGATGAAATACCTAATACCACAGCTGTTAGTTTGAAAAAAAGTGTAACCAACTTTATCTATGATGGGTACTTGAAAGCTGTTTTTCTTTTGAAGTATTAATAAGTGGGGAAGATGGATGTCTTATCAATACAAGTTAAGAAGTATGTGATCCTACTGGCAAAAAACACAGTACCTAATACCTATTCCTCCTCAGCTCTGTATTCTCCTCACAAATGAATCATCATAAAATATATAAAGTGACCATCATACCAGGCGCCATCGAAAAATGTTTTCCACATATTTCAATCTCCACCATATACATTGGTTGTTGTATACTTACTTTTTAGAAAAAAAAATTTTGTAGATTAAGTTAAGGTACCAAAGACATCGCATTTTAAGACTTGTACTTATCTCATTGACTGTGTTGCAATTGTCATTATTTTTTTCCCCATCAATTCTGTTATTTGTAATTCCAAATGCGCCTGTTGAAATGATACAAGTCCATGTTTCAGATGAACACATCCTTCATTAAGGTATGGTCACTCAAAACACATGCATAATACATTAGTGAAATCTCATGATTAATCCATTGGGTATACCATGAATAACTGCAAGACCTACTCTTGGCATCTACCAGTCCTTCAATGTATCATTATACCGGAAATGTCATCATCTGTTATCCCTACCCTTCCTGTGTGTTTTAAATTCACAGTGTCAATCACATGACTCATACTAATGAATGCCACTCGATTTCATTATTGTGACCATAGGGATAGACTGAATTAAAATGAAAAATTCAATATTGCTCCCTATAATTCAAACACAATGAACGATCACCTTCACCTTCAGACCTATTAGTAAAAATTTGTAACCTATCATTAAAATCATCCATTGTACCTGAAGACTGGAGGATAGCTAATGTAACCCCAACATTTATAAAGGGCTCCAGGGGCGATCCGGGACACTACAGACCGGTTAGCCTGACTTCAGTGCCAGGAAAAATAGTGGAAAGTGTTCTAAGCATCAAAATCACAGAACATATAGATAGACGTGGTTTAATGGAACAAAAGTGAGCATGGCTTTACCCAAGGCAAGTCTTTGCCTCACAAAATCTGCTTCACTTTTTTGAAGGAGTTAATAAATATGTGGATAAAGGTGAACCGGTAGATGTAGTGTACTTGGATTTTCAGAAGGTGTTTGATAAAGTTCCTCATGAGAGGCTCCTAGGAAAAGTAAAAAGTCATGGGATAGGTGGCGATGTCCTTTCGTGGATTACAAACTGGCTAAAGACAGGAAACAGAGAGTAGGATTAAATGGACAATTTTCTCAGTGGAAGGGAGTGGGCAGTGGAGTGCCTCAGGGATCTGTATTGGGACCCTTACTTTTCAATATATTTATAAATGATCTGGAAAGAAGTATAACGAGTGAGGTAATCAAATTTGCAGATGATATTAAATTGTTCAGAGTAGTTAAATCACAAGCAGATTGTGATAAATTGCAGGAAGACCTTGTGAGACTGGAAAATTGGGCATTGAAATGGCAGATGAAATTTAATTTATTTATTTATTTTATTTTATTAAGGCTTTTATATACAGACTTTCTTGATACAAATCAAATCAATTCGGTTTACAATGAACTAAGCAGAGTATACAATTAACCAATCAACAAGAGATACGGAGCATACAGTTACATTATAACAAGGAAGCCTTAACTTGGAGTAGGAAAATAAAGAAGGGGTGAACGGAGCAATAAATATATAAATAAAATGAAATAAAATATAATAAATACTAATATGGATAACTGTGGATAACTGCAAGCTGATGCATATAGGGAAAAATAACACATGATATAGTTACACAATGTTAGGTTCCATGTTAGGACCGCCGGCCACGGCGGACCACGACCGGGCCAGGTGTCATGGCCGCCAGCTGCGGCGGGCCCCAACCAGGTCAGGCTGGCGGCCGCGGCGATGCTAAACTTACCCGAGGTGTCGGGCTTTGTCAGAAGCTCCTGCTGTAGCAGGCAGCTTTCTCTTTTGCCTTCTTAGTAGCTGCTGCCGCTGCCAAGCCCGACCACATGGTTCCTCTCAGCCGGGCTGGCTCCTCCCCCTCTGCTAGGAGCCACACGTGCAGCTGAAGAGAATATTTAAAGGAGCCATGACAGGAAATTGTCATGGCTCCTCCTGGGACTTCTCCCTTTAGTTCCTGTATTTAAGGCAAGGTCTGATACTCAGACCTTGCCTTGGTATTGAGGCTCTGTGCTTGGTTACCTGTGTTCCGTGTTCCTGGATTTGCTCTGTTCTTTGTCCTGCTTCTGCTCCTCCACTCCATTGAATTGATTCTTTGGCTTCTGACCTTCGGACCGGCGGTGGTGATTCTCTGGCGTTGACTTCGGATCGGCTTTGGACCCTCCTCCTGTGTTGTTCCTGGACTGGCTTCGGATCACTCTTCCATCTGTTCCTGGACCGGCACTCGAACTCTCTCTGGACTTCGACCCTTGGACCGGCTTTGGACTATCCTTCGACTTCTACTCCTGGACTGATTACGACCTGCTGGAGGTGCCAGCCATCTGGAACCCACAACCTGCAGGAGGCGCCTGCATCCAGACTATCTTCAGTCTTCAGGGAGTCTCCTAAGTCCCAGCAGCTGGGTCCCTACGGGCTCCTCCTGGGGGGATCGCGAGCTTCCAGGGTGAAGCCTTCATTTAACATCTACATCAGCAGGCCTTGCCATCCGAAGGTAGAGACCGAAGAGGGTTGACTCCCTTTTTGGTAGCGCTGACTCTACCTTAGAACAGGGGTCCACTTTCTGAATCATAACATTCCATATTAGGTGCTACCACCCAAGAAAGAGATCTAGGAGTCATAGTGGATAACACATTGAAATCGTCGGTTCAGTGTGTTGCAGCAGTCAAAAAAGCAAACAGAATGTTGGGAATTATTAGGAAGGGAATGGTGAATAAAACGGAAAATGTCATAATGCCTCTGTATCGCTCCATGGTGAGACCGCACCTTGAATACTGTGTGCAATTCTGGTCGCCGCATCTCAAAAAAGATATAATTGCGATGGAGAAGGTACAGAGAAGGGCGATCAAAATGATAAGGGGAATGGAACAGCTCCCCTATGAGGAAAGACTAAAGAAGTTAAGATTTTTCAGCTTGGAGAAGAGACTGCTGAGGGGGGATATGATAGAGGTGTTTAAAATCATGAGAGGTCTAGAACAGGTAGATGTGAATCAGTTATTTAGTCTTTCAGATAATAGAAAGACTAGGGGGCACTCCATGAAGTCAGCATGTGGCACATTTAAAAGTAATTGGAGAAAGTTCTTCACTCAACGCACAATTAAACTCTGGAATTTGTTGCCAGAGGATGTGGTTAGTGCAGTTAGAAAGCTGTGTTTAAAAAAGGATTGGATAAGAAGTCCATTTTCTGCTATTAATTAAGTTGACTTAGAAAATAGCCACTGCGCTACTATTACTAGGAACGGTAACATGGACTAGACTTAGTTTTTGGGTACTTGCCAGGTTCTTAATGCCTGGATTGGCCACTGTTGGAAACAGGATGCTAGGCTTGATGGACCCTTGGTCTGACCCAGTATGGCATGTTCTTATGTTCTTAAAAGGACTCTTTGATCATTCCACAACTTTCCATCTTAAATCTGTAA
Source organism: Rhinatrema bivittatum (assembly GCF_901001135.1). Taxonomy (NCBI): domain Eukaryota; kingdom Metazoa; phylum Chordata; class Amphibia; order Gymnophiona; family Rhinatrematidae; genus Rhinatrema; species Rhinatrema bivittatum. Next base: position 27,922,069 of record NC_042625.1, read on the forward strand.
AATTGTGTGAAAGCTGAATGCAGTGCTGTACCATAGGTGCTTGTAATTATTATGTAGTAATACAGCTGTGATGCTCAATTAAACGCTTACAAGCACTTATGATTCAGGATTAGAAATAACAGAAGTGATGGGGAAAATAATGGCAATTGCAACACAGTCAATGAGATAAATATGAGTTTTATATGGGTTAATGTACAAAAGATATTTCATTTTATCTGCAGAAATTTTTTTTCTAAACAAGTATACAATGACTGATGATTATATATAAGGCAGAGATTATAATATGTGGAACATAAGAATATAAGAATTGCCATACTGGGTCAGATCAAGCGTCCATCAAGCCCAGCATCCTGTTTCTAACAGTGGCCAATCCAAGTCACAAGTACATGGCAAGTACCCAAACATTAAATAGATCTCAAGCTACTATTGCTTATTAATTAATAGCAGTTTATGGATTTTTCCTCTAGGAACTTATCCAAACCTTTTTTAAACCCAGTAACACTAACTGCTGTAACCACAGCCTCTGGCAATGAATTCCAGGGCTTAACTATGCGTTGAGTGAAAAAGAATTTTCTTCAATTTGTTTTATTTATGTATTTATTTATTTATTTTTAATTCTTTATTTATTCATTTTTTAATACATAAACAAAAATAAATTTGCTTATACAGAAATACTGTGGGTTCTTAATCACAAACAATATAGAATTAATATCCCCTTTCTGCCATTTCAAAAGGAAAAAGTTTTATTTAAGCCTAGTCTCTATACAGAAATATTAAATCTCCACAGAAATGGCAAAAGAGAGATTATACAGTCATTTTGTTTAACATTATTCAGTTATTAAGACCCACACCCAGCAGCTAAAGAAAACCATTTTGTAGGGGGGGAAGGAACAAGAAATCTTTTAAGAAGGAATACTTTAGGTTAATATGGATAGATTATATCGTGGTGCACGTAACAACAGTATCATTTATTTACTGGATAGTATGTTCAATTTCCTCACCTCTATAAACTCTTTTAGCTGATCTACAGTAAAAAATACATAACGCTCATTCCCTTTCGTGAGAAAACATTTACAAGGAAATAATATTTTAACAACGTAGCCCAGCCCTATAGCCTCTTGTCTGAGGTTCAGAAAACCCCGACGTCTGGCTTGAGTGGCTGGAGCTAAGTCAGGAAAAATCTTAACTGCTGCCTCATGAAAATTAACAGGATATTTCCTAAAATACTTTTTCATCACAAAACCTATATCTTTAACAGTTATAAATGATACCAACAGTGTTCCTCTGCTAATTACGTCCAGTGTAGAGTCTTCCAAAAATCCCGTTAGGTTCCCACCGAAGGAAACATTAGGGGCATTTCCTGAACGTGTTGACACAGGAAGGAAAAAAACAGGTATTTACAGAAGGTAAACTCGCCTCAGTAATATCCAACTTTTCCAGAAAAAACTTCTTAAGAGTAGTATAGGGGATTTCCCCCACTACCTTAGGAAAGTTAATGAAGCGCAAGTTCAAATGTCTGGATTTATTTTCAATAAATTCCATCCGTCTAGATAGTATTTGGCTATCTTTTATTGCTGCAATTTTATATTGTTGAAACTGTTTACCTTCCTCTTCCAAAGTAATTACTTTTTCTTTCAAACCATCAACTTGAAATTGTAAGGCAGCAGCTTTTTGAGCGCTCTGAGAATTAGAGGAATCCATTTTCCCATCCAAAGAATTTATAGCTGAGGCCATCCCGGCCATAAAATCCCAGAGGGAGTCTAAAGTTACCTGTGCAGGACGCGCTGGAATAGCAATCAGATCCTTCCTCATGGTAGTCTCCGAAGGCATACTTTCTCCCAGAACTACTCTGGAGTCGGTTACTCCTTCCACTCTCTGGTCTTCCGCCAGGCTTGAGGTGTAGGGTCCCGGTATTACTCCATGAGGGGTTACTGAAGAGGCTTCTGGGTTCGAGTCGGCCAGGATACACGCCGTACCTCCGTTCCTCGTCTCCTCCGTTAGCCTTTGCACAGGCAGCGCCCTCTGCTTAGAGACACCTCCCCCACCGGCGAAAACGGCTCCTCATCGCCTTCACGCACATCGGGCTCCTCGATTCTCTGCTGCAATACTGCTGGACTCATAAAGCCGGTGATCTCCGTCTGGAGAGTCGCGGAGGGGGTTAGTTCAGACGGGTAAGTCCGAACTTTACCCTTCCTTTTGGCTGGCATTTTTCGAAGGGAAAATACGAAACAAAAACGGCAGAGAGCTCCTGCTTAGGTCTCAATGCGTGCAGCCTTCTTGGTTCCGCCCCCAACTACCTTCAATTTGTTTTAAATGAGCTACTTGCTACCTTCATGGAGTGCTCTCTAGTCCTTCTATTATCTGAGAGAGTAAATAACCAATTTTCATGATTTTGTAGACCTCTATCATATCCCACCTCAGTTGTCTCTTTCTAAACTGAACAGCCCTAACTTACTTAGCCTTACCTCATTGGGCAGCCGTTCCATGCCACTTATTTTTGTCACCCTTCTCTGCACTTTCTCCTGTGCAATTATATCTTTTTTGAGATACGGCGACCAGAATTGCAGATAGTATTCAAGATGCGGTCTCACCATGGACCGATACAGAGGCATTATGACATCCATCAATTTATTTGTCATTCCCTTCGTTATAATTCCTAACATTCTGTATGCTTTTTTGATCGGCACAGCACACTGAGCCAAAGATTTCAATGTATTATCCACTATGATGCCCAGAATCTTTCCTGGATGGTAACTCCTAAGATAGAACCTTAGATTGTGTAACTACAGCAAGGGTTATTTTTCCCTACATGCATCACTTTGCACTTGTCCACATTAAATTTCATCTGCTATTTGGAAGCCCAATCTTCCAGTCTCACAAGGTCCTCCTGCAATTCATCCGCAAATTTGATCACCTCACTCATTGTACCCCTTTCCAGATTATTTATAAATATATACTTAAGAACTTAAATAAATATTAAAAAGCACTGGTCCAAGTACAGATCTCTGAGGCCCTCCACTGTTTACTTTTCCCCACTGTGAAAACAGACCATTTAATCCTACTCTCTGTTTCTTGTCTTTTAACCAGCTTGCAATCCACAAAAGGACATTGCCTCCTATCCCATGACATTTTAGTTTTTCTAGAAGCCTCCCATGTGGGACTTTGTTGAAAGCCTTCGGAAAATCCAAATAGACCACATCTACCGGTTCACTTTTGTCCATGTATTTATTCACCCCTTCAAAAAAAATGTAGGAGATTCGTGGTAAATCCATGTTGGCTGTGCCCACCAAACTATGGGGCGGATTTTAAATGCCCTGCACGCGTAAATCCGGGCGGATTTACGCACGCAGGGCCCTCGCACGCCGGCACGCCTATTTTGCATAGGCCGCCGGCGCGCGCAGAGCCCCAGGACGCGCGTAAGTCCCGGGTTTTTTTTAAAGGGGCGGGAGGGGGCGTGTCTGGGGTGTGGCCGAATGACGCAGCGTTTCGGGGGCGTGGCGTGGTGTTTTGGGGGCGGCGACGCAGGCGTGGTTTCGGCCCGGGGGCGTTCTGGGGGCGTGGCCGCGGCCTCCGGACCAGCCCCCGGGACCGGAACACGGAGCGGGGCAGCCGGCCGATGCGCGCAGATTTATGTCTGCTTTTCGCAGGCATAAATCGTGGAATAAAGGTAAGGGGGGGTTTAGATAGGGCCGGGGGGGTAGGTTAGGTAGGGGAAGGGAAGGGAAGGTGGGGGGAGGGCGAAGGAAAGTTCCCTCCGAGGCCGCTCCGAAATCGGAGCGGCCTCGGAGGGAACAGGCAGTGCGCGCTGGGCTCGGCGCGCGCAGGTTGCACAAATGTGCACCCCCTTGCGCGCGCCGACCCTGGATTTTATAAGATACGCGCGGCTACACGCATATCTTATAAAATCCAGCGTACTTTTGTTCGCGCCTGGTATGTGAACAAACGTACGCGATTGCGCAATTTTTTTAAATCTACCCTTATGTCTATATAAATATTTTGTGATTTTATTCTTTATAACATTTCCAGTCCAGGTTCACAGTGATTTGGTTCAGTTCATCTGAATCATCACCCTTGAAAACAGTCTCCAGAACGGGTATCTCCCCAACATCCTCTTCAGTAAACACCGAAGCAAAGAAATAGTTTAATCTTTCCGAGATGGCCTTATCGTCTCTAAGTGCCCCTTTAACCCCGCGATCATTTAATGGTCCAACTGACTCCCTCATAGGCTTTCTACTTTGGATATATTTTTTAAAGTTTTTATTTTGAGATTTTACTTCTACGACCAATTTCTTTTCAAATTAAATCTTACATTTAACTTGCCAACGTTTATGCTTAATCCTATTTTCTTCTGATGGATCCTTCTTCCAATTTTTTAATGAAGATCTTTTGGCTAAAATAGCCTCTTTAGAACATAAGAAATTGTCATGCTGGGTCAGACCAAGGGTCCATCAAGCCCAGCATCCTGTTTCCAACAGAGGCCAAACCAGGCCACAAGAACCTGGCAATTACCTAAACACCAAGAAGATCCCATGCTACTAATGCAATTAATAGCAGTGGCTATTCCCTAAGTAAACTTGATTAATAGCAGTTAATGGACTTCTCCTCCAAGAACTTATCCAAAGCTTTTTTGAACCCAGCTACACTAACTGCACTAACCACAACCTCTGGCAATAAATTCCAGAGCTTAATTGCGCATTGAGTGAAAAATAATTTTCTCTGATTAGTCTTAAATGTGCTACTTGCTAACTTTATGGAATGCCCCCTAGTCCTTCTATTATCCAAAAGTGTAAATAACTGATTCACATCTACCTGTTCTAGACCTCTCATGATTTTAAACACCTCTATCATATCCCCCCTCAGCCGTCTCTTCTCCAAGCTGAAAAATCTTAACCCTCTTCAGTCTTTCCTCATAGGGGAGCTGTTCCATCCCCTTTATTATTTTGGTTGCCCTTCTCTGTACCTTTTCCATCACAACTATATCTTTTTTGAGATGCAGCGACCAGAAATGTACACAATATTCAAGGTGCAGTCTCACCATGGAGCGATACAGAGGCTTTATGACATTTTCCATTTTATTAACCATTCCCTTCCTAATAATTCCTAACATTCTGTTTGCTTTTTTGACTGCTGCAGCACACTGAGCCAACGATTTTAAAGTATTATCCACTATGATGCCTAGATCCTTTTCCTGGGTGGTAGCTCCTAATATGGAACCTAACATCCTGTAACTACAGCAAGAGTTATTTTTCCCTATGTGCAACACCTTGCACTTGTCCACATTAAATTTCATCTGCCATTTGGATGCCCAATCTTCCAGTCTTGCAAGGTCCTCCTGTAATGTATCACAATCCGCTTGTGATTTAACTACTCCTGAATAATTTTGTATTGTCTGCAAATTTGATAACCTCACTTGTCGTATTCCTTTCCAGATCATTTATATATATATTGAAAAGCACCGGTCCAAGTACAGATCCCTGAGGCACTCCACTGTTTACCCTTTTCCACTGAGAAAATTGACCATTTAATCCTACTCTCTGTTTCCTGTCTTTTAACCAGTTTGTAATTCACGAAAGGACATCGCCTCCTATCCCATGACTTTTTAGTTTTCTTAGAAGCCTCTCATGAGGGACTTTGTCAAGCGCCTTCTGAAAATCCAAATACACTACATCTCACTTTTTAGCTATGCTGGCAATTGTTTGACTTTCGTTCCACCTTTCTTAATGCATGGAATACATACATATTTTTCTATGACACCTAGTATGAAGGTCACATTATATATTTATGAAGATTCATTTGTGAGGAGAATATAAAGCGTGGGAGGAATAGGTACTGGGTTTATTGAAAGAATCCGCCCATCTCATTCAAAGCTGAAGGAAGTAAAGTGGTTTTCAATCCTATTGTGTATATATTAGCAAAGCCATCCTGCAGCCAACAGTGATATTAAGTAAACATTACTAGAAAGGGGAATACTAGAATTTATTATAATTAACTTTTCTTAGTCAGCCTATGCGTTACTAATTTAGATTTGAATGAATGAATGAATGAATAATATATCTTTGCATCAGCGATATGTCACTAATTCATTCCTTGTAGCCAATAAAAAGCAAGGGATTGGATACTAATGAGCCTTTTTAATTAATTTTATTTAAGTAGAGAGAGAGATACCATGTTTACCTGCAGCTTGGCTGCAGACTAAGTAAAAAAAAAAAAGTAAAAGCAATTTTCTTTTCTGCTCTTCTATTCAGGCAGCAGAAACAAGCATAGCTTTTTGTTGTGATTTTTTTTTTTTTAGCGAGATTAATTAAGGTGATCTTTTAGATAAATTTTGGTTTGGTTTTTTTCAAGTTGGTTGAACAGTATTAGCTTAAAAGTGAAGTTTAAAAGCCCAGTGGTGTGGCAAATCCGGGAGATCTGTGCATAATTTGGACTGGCACACGCCGAGTGGACTTTAAAAGCTGCCCAGTTTTGTGCGAACCTGCCGCTACGTGCACAGTATGGATGGGGCACGGGCATTCCTGGATTTCACATTGAAATGAGCACGTAAATATTTACGCACACAGGTGCATGCTGGGGTCCCCTGCCACGTAACTCTACTTCTGCTATTGAAGACACGTAGGCTGTAAAACAAAAAATATTCTAGGTAGATCAGCAGGATTTTAAAGGATGGGGCTAACGAGTGAGAAGGAAGGCTATTAAACTGGGGGGGGGGGGGGGGTGTTTGGAAATCCTAACCCTTATCTGGGCGAACTGGGAAGAACTGAGAAAACTGGTAAAGGCTTTGGCACCCCTGTCTATTAAAAACTCCCCCCACATACGCGGTTAGAGGCGACATTTGTGCGCACAGGCACACATCCACTAAAAATTGAGCGCACATGTGTGCGCAATTAGGCTATTTTATAACGTGCAAATATACATGCTTATGTTATAAAATCACCCCGTCCCTGGGCACGGGCAGACAAAGATGTGCACATGTGTTTAAACGTTCCCGTCCCTCTCCTTACCTTTATTTAATTTTAAGCAAATGTAGTTTTGGAAGATTTGTCATGACTTTATTTAGAACTAGCTGTACCCGGCCACGCGTTGCTGTGGCTCAGTCTGATTAAATGGAAAAGAAAGAAAAGAGAAAGCGCACGTTTCTAATCTGTTTAATTTCACAATGCTTGTGGGTACACAAGATGTTTTGTTGTTCCATTGTCTGTGCAGATATAGAGATTGTCTGGTTTGCCGACTCTAGAACACGCAACATATAATTGTCCATGTGAGAAGCAATCCGTGTCTAGATGCAAACCGCATAATTCTAGAAATGAAAAAGAATGAAAAAAGAAAAAAAAAGAAACTATACTCACTAAATGAACGGTTTGGTAAACGACACAGCTCAATTCCAACGCAATGTCACACGAAATAATTAAATCAAAATGAAAATAAATCGAAATCAATGAAAGTTCAATTTAACAATGCAATCGGAAATATTGAAATGGAATCGTAAAATATTTAGTACAAACCGTTAAGCCCATTAAAACAGGCGAGATTTTTGTCCCCTCTCCTCCTACATCTTTGCTCTGCTCCGCTCCTTCCCCCCCCCCCAGCACCACGAAGGGCCAGAGGCGGCGGCGGTGGTAGGAGCTGCAGCGGTGGCCAAGGGGGATCTCGCGAGGTGTAATGGTCCTGCCATCTCAACTCCCTCCCCCCTTCCCCGGTGGCGGAGGGACAGGCTCAGACCCCTTTCACTCTATCCTTACAGGCCCCAACTCCTTTGCTCTCCCATTCCCCTCTACACTGAACTCCTTCCACTCTAACCTATAAGTGGAGAGCTGGGGGGGGGGGGGGTAGAGACTCTCTCTCATACAGCCCCCTTCATAGGCTTCCTCTCTCTCTCTCTTGCATAAACACTCTCCCTCTGTCCCTCACACATGCACGCCCAATCTCTCTCACACACATGCACAATTCCTCACGTAGTCTCCCTCTCTCTCTGGCACTCACACTCGCCTTCAACGCACATTAACACACTTCTCTCTCACACAGTTAAAATGGGTAATATTTTTGTCCCCTCTCCACCTAAGTCTTTGCTCTGCACTCGCAAGAGCTTGCAAAGTTCCCACGCCTGTTGGGTCTGGGAGAGTGAGGAAAACACTCCGTCCCCCCCCCCCCCCCCCTTGCAAAGGGCAGGCAGCAGGCACTGCAACAGATTTGGGACACGTTGCCTAGCTTACTTTGCTCTTTCTGGGAGACCTGTGCCTTTAAGAAATCCGATCAGGGGCTTGGGAGGAGGGAGCACTTTCATGACTGTGGTTTGCTAGGAGTGGGGGTGGAGCGATGCCCATGTAAACTCTTCCTGTGGTGGCTGAGACCCACGGGTGGCTTGACAGCATTGCCTTCCCCCTCCCCCCTCCCCCCCCCCCAGTTGCGGGATATTTACTTGGCTTCTCCTTAACTGCGGGACTCAGGGGGCAGAGGAGGAGGGCGAGCTGTTCTCTGTTCAGCTCTTTGCGCTTTGGCTGCTGCAGGCTGCAGCTGCTTGTGATCTCTTCACAGCTGCTTTCTACTGCATTTGCTCTGCTCCAGCCATCCCATCTCCCTCCCCCCTTCCCCAGCGGCGGAGGAATGGGCTGAGCCGTTTCTCGGAGCGGCGACTCGTCTGCCCTTTTCTCCTTCCCTCTGTGACACCCAGCACGTAGCACAGAGCTCTATGGTCCGCACATGCGCGGTGGTGCTGCCCTCTACTGCACATTTGCAGTCCGTTGGTCAGAGCCCATTTATATTGTAGATAGCGTGTGTTGCTTTTACGTCCAACAGATGGCGCTGTTTTTCCAAAAAAGCATGTTTTTACCTGTCACAGGTGTGACATCTATATAATATAGGTATATAAAAACACGCGCGTATTCGAAAGCAACGTTGTGTCAAAATTTCAAAGCAATCGGTGAAGAACGTTCGGAGATTTAAGATTTTGAACAAACGAACATTTACATTTTTATTTATATAGATAGAGAGGGAATATTTCCTTTGTGAGAGTTCAGACAGCAACTCTGTGAGGCAAGTTGATCCTGGATCCATGAGGAGTGCTGGAAACAATTGCAGATTTCCCAAAACATCAGCAACTTCTTTACCAACTATCTGGACTACAGGAAGGATTGTCTAAAGTATTCAACAATCATGTTGAATTAAACTGAGAGATTTTGCTAACATTCTGGCCAGAATTTAGGTGGGAATTTTGAAAACTCATCTTTTAAAATTTGCTTGAAGCAAACTGAACTTAGATATAGGGCAAGTGTTATGCTGGTGGACCCCTGAACCAAGGGGGAGGAGCCCCCACAGGTTCCCACCATCAGTAGGTGAGGCTGGTGGACAGCAGAGGCCCAGCTGGAGCTTCACCACTACCAGCCCATGTTCACCTTAGGTTGAGACCTCGGGTGCCGGGGCCAGGTGGGGCCTCTACAGCGAAGGACGTCCAGGTATAGAGAAGAAGCTGGTGCTCAGGCCAAGGTCCGGAACAGGCAGTGAAGCTCATGGTCAAGGTCCAGTCCAAAGTCAAAGCCAAGAACAGTCCAAGGAACAAAGGAAGAGGAACACAGAAGGCAGGAAGGAACTCAGGAAGGTAATCCACGCTCAGAAGAGAGAAGACTTATTGCCAAGGCAAAGACTGGAGGCAGGATTCAGCCTTATATAGTCCTGGGTGGATGACATCATCAGCAAAGGCCACTGGACTTTTCCCGCACCGGGCCCTGTAAATTTAGGAGAGAGGCATGCGCGCGCCTAGGATGCCACCAGTTGCATGAGGAAGTCGGCGGCATTCCAACCACAAAGATCTGAGGGAGTTGGCGGCACCCAGGTCGCAAATAAGAGTGGCTGCATCAGCGGCGACTCTCCATCGCTATCAGGAAGCCCGGGGCTGGCCCAGCCACAATGGTATGACGTTGGGAAAGTGAGGCTGACCTTGGGGCTCCACGGCCGGCAAGCGTAACAGCAGGGTTAGCTAGTTTTCTTAATTTTCCAATGCGCATACATATATATTTTTACTATAATGCCATGTGACTCTGTTTCCTATAAGCTAAAAGGTGAATTTTAAAAACCCGATGCATGCATTAATTAGGGGATGCGTGCATATGTCAGGCTCATGCATGCCGAGCGAATTTGAAAAACTGCCAAGATACACACGTTTCTCTCGGAGAACGCACATCCTGGAAGTTTTCAAAAAGGGATGGGGCATGGGCGTGATCTGGGCATTTCGAGAGTTGTACCTGAAACATGCTCATAAATACTTATGTGCCCCGGTGCACGCCGAGCTCCCTCGCTGCATAACCTTACTTCTGCTATGGCTGATATGCAAGTGATAAAATACAGAAAACTAGGCAGATCAGTGAGGTTTTAAGGTTTAGGGCTAACTGGGGGAGGGAAGGCTATTAAACTGGGGGGGGGGGGGGGGTGTTGGAAGATCTCTCCCTTAACTGGGCGAACTGGGAATGAACTGGTTTTAGTGGCAATGGCGTTGTCGCACACCCCTTTTAAGATCCCAATTATGCAACAAAAGTGGCATTTACAAACACAGGTGCACACCCACTTAAAATTGGCCGCATATGTGTGTGCAGCCAACCTATTTTATAACATGCACAATACATATTATAAATTGGTGGTGTCCCTGGGCATGGGCAGACACACACGTGCACATGAGCTCCTGCGTGACAGTTTTAAAATTCATCTTTAAATGTGTTATATGAATGTGCATGCAATGATTTTGCTTATTTCACTTCCAATAGTAATACTGGGGTCAATTTTAAGACCCACGTGCAAGGGTCCATGTGCGCACCGTTCCCGGCACACGGACATGGACGTGCCAGTTTTATAACATGTGTACATTGGCGTGCACATGTTATAAAATACAGGTCCTGCACACACATGCGCGCCAGGTTTTCATGTCCGTGCACACGTGTGGACGGATGGCCTGCTTCACGCTTGGGGGGGAATTTTAGAAAGATACATGCAGCGACACAATCGGGCCTCCCTCAGTTCTCTCCCAGTCCGCTCCAATTAAGGAGCGGACTGGGAGGGAACTTTCCTACCCCTAACACTATCCTTCCTCCCTCTTCTCCCCGCCCCCTAAACCTATCCTAACTATTCCCAAATTTATTTTGCTACTTACTGCTCCTCCAGAGTAGAAGTTATCTCCGCGCGCTGGCCAGCTGCCAGCACATGCTTCCCTGGGAGAGTGTTGAATGGCTCTGTCCAGGCCCGCCCCTCCCTGCTCAGACCACGCCCTCAGGCCCTTCCCTTTCTTTGGGCCCAGCACTTCGGTGCGTATCAGGGGTTACACGTGTGGCCGGGCCCTTTGTAAAATGTGCGCAGCGCGTGCAAGGCCTGGCTATGCGCATAACCCACCCAATTGTACGCTTGCCAGGCTTTTAAAATTTGAATAGATCATGTGTGTATTTTATTTTATTTCTTTAAATTTTCTATTCCAGCCTCTCCTTCCCAGAAATAAATACTGATTTTTGGTACTACAAAAGAACCCTTAATTAGCTGGAAAATACCAAAATTCACAATTTATAAACACCTTAAATCAGAAGCCCTATGCATAGAATTCCCCTTTTTAATGTGGCTACAAGTGAACCCATTGTATATTTTTTTAGCCGCTCTGAGGAGGGCAATATTCAGAGAGACCAATTTACCTAGGTAAATGATTTTGATAAATTGCCCTCAATATTTACAATCTGACTCTGTGCAGAGACTTGTGATATACTCTCTGCTGAGCACCGTGGTTTCTAAAGCTATGCAATAATTTTTCGACATTGACCAAATCTTTGTCAACTATTCAATATCTTAAGGCCTGGAGATCCAACTGCACTCTAACATATTGCTCTTTGCTAATGCATTTCTGTGAGCTGTTTCGGAGCTGCACTAAGACAAAGGACACATCATTCTCTTTCTGAATCTCAATATTTCATTTTCTGAAGCAAATATCTGCTTTGTTGCTCTACAGAGAGATCCACAAAGTCGTCTTGAAGCAGAGTATATTGTTGGTGGGTAATATGGTACCATCTCTACATCTTCTAAACAGAGAAGATGCTCAGAAGCTGGAGAACGTTTTGGAAAATAGAAAAAGATTAAAAATGTTACATACTCATAACATAAGGCACATTTAGGGGATCATTTTTCCCTACAATGGGCCAATCTGAACCAAACTTAACAACTATCACTGGCGATAGAGTGCAATGATTTTCATGTATTCTGCCATTAAAACAGGTGTCAACATGGATGGATGGAGCGTCAACAATAGGCACTAGCATTGATAAACATGCCCAAAAGCATTCAACAACCAAAAAAATACTTGTGTGCATCGGCGTGCACCTAGAGAATTGGCCATTTTATAACAGGCGCACACATGCATGCATTTGTTATAAAATAACCCCGGCAGGCATATGTCTGTGCCCAATTTTGCAAGTGGGCATGCACAGCTGTGTAAAGTCGAGTTTGAACCACATAGATGGGGAATTTTATAACAGGCGCGTGGCCATACCATGACCAGTATCACCAGTTCACCCAGTATAAAGCTAGCCCCTCCAAACCCTCCTGGTTTTTTAGTCTGCATCCCCTGTTAACCTAAACTCCTCAAACACCTGAGAAATGCCTACAAACAGTTTTTATTTAGACTTGCACCTCCTCATAAGCAGTAGCAAAGTTACACAGCACTAGTCCTGAGGCGCACCCAGACGTGTAGGTACTTATGCACATTTCTCTTGGCCACGCCCTAGAATGCCCACACCCCACCCATATCACATCCCTTTTTCGTCCAATGTGAGATATTTGTGTATTGGTATTTGTGCGCGTAAGTGCACGCCTACCTCCTAATTTTGGTGCGCACACACCTCTTAAAATTCACCTTTAAGCACGTGCAAGAAAGAAAGGATCAGCTCTTTCCTTCCCAATTGTTTTTGGGGATTCTAAGAAATTAGTTTAAGGGGTTTTAGGCTTTACTGCCACAATTGACAAAATGTGGTGTCACCAACCTCGGAGGAAAAACTTTGCCAGCACTGTTTCATGAGCATACCTGTCATTGTGACCGCCGCCCTGCCTAACTGCTACACCAAGGCACCTACTAACCTGGTTTTTCTTTCTCTCTCTCTCACTCTCCCTGCATTTCTTTCTCTTCACAGGCGCTGAGACCCGCGACCCCGGAAGTGCGACCCTCGCCCCTTCCCCTTGGCCGACGCTGACATCACCGACATCGGCAAAAGCGTGCCAGGAGGGGGGATTTAAAGTGGAGCCGGACCCGGAGGTGCCACGTGCCGGTGTCGCACACTGAAGGGACGCGACAAAGGGGCATGCCCTTTTGTATGCCCCTTCGTACAACCCTAAGAAATCCTACAACAAAAGACGAACTGACTATAAATCCAGAATGGACAGCCCTGATCATGGACAACGAAAGAAATGAACCAGGAACACAATCTATCAAAACTTGCCTAAACAAATGTAAATATAGAAATGACTACTCATATAAACACAGAAACAGATACACAGCAAACAAAACCACAAAAACACAATCTAGTAACCTCATACAAATAAGAAAGACCAAAATAAAAAACAATACAATTACAAATAATTTATTAATGATAACCTTCCTACTAGTAAATGCACAATCAATCACTAAGAAATTCCCTATAATTACGGACCTATTATACGACACAAAACCAAGCTTCATTGCAGTAACAGAATCATGGGTAAAAAAAATCAGACACCATCTTAAAAAATCATATAGCACATAAAAACTATGATGTCTTTTCAATCCCCAGAATAAATAAAAGAGGGGGGACTACTCCTAATAATTGAAAAACAATTTACATGTAAACTAATCCCAGCAACACCCCCAAGAAACCACGAAATCGCTCTTTTCGAAACCAGCTTACAAATTTGCCTTATATACTGCCCCCCAAGCCTTCTAGAATTAAACATCTCACCACTAATTGAATTCCTAACAACACATTTAAATACTCAAACCCACCATTGTACTAAGTGATTTCAACTTACACATGGATGCACACCTCTTATCTAACACAGCCAAACACTAATGGGTATCATGACGGCACCAGGATTCACTCTAACTACTGACAAGCCCACTCACAAAGCAGGACACTCACTTGATTTATCGTTTATCAACCACAGACACCTAGAGCATATTAAAACTGACTATACACAGATCCCTTGGTCAGATCATTTCCTCACACAATCCTCTATAAGAACATAAGAACATAAGAAAATGCCATACTGGGTCAGACCAAGGGTCCATCAAGCCCAGCGTCCTGTTTCCAACAGTGGCCAATCCAGGCCATAAGAACCTGGCAATTACCCAAAAACTAAGCCTATTCCATGTTGCCATTGCTAATGGCAGTGGCTATTCTCTAAGTGAACTTAATAGCAGGTAATGGACTTCTCCTCCAAGAACCTATCCAATCCTTTTTTAAACACAGCTATACTAACTGCACTAACCACATCCTCTGGCAACAAATTCCAGAGTTTAATTGTGCGTTGAGTAAAAAAGAACTTTCTCCGATTAGTTTTAAATGTGCCCCATGCTAACTTCATGGAGTGCCCCCTAGTCTTTCTACTATCCGAAAGAGTAAATAACCGATTCACATCTACCCGTTCTAGACCTCTCATGATTTTAAATACCTCTATCATATCCCCCCTCAGTTGTCTCTTCTCCAAGCTGAAAAGTCCTAACCTCTTTAGTCTTTCCTCATAGGGGAGCTGTTCCATTCCTCTTATCATTTTGGTAGCCCTTCTCTGTACCTTCTCCATCGCAATTATATCTTTTTTGAGATGCAGCGACCAGAATTGTACACAGTATTCAAGGTGCGGTCTCACCATGGAGCGATACAGAGGATTTTGACATTTTCCGTTTTATTCACCATTCCCTTTCTAATAATCCCCAACATTCTGTTTGCTTTTTTGACTGCCGCAGCACACTGTACTGACGATTTCAATGTGTTATCCACTATGACACCTACATCTCTTTCTTGGGTTGTAGCACCTAATATGGAACCCAACATTGTGTAATTATAGCATGGGTTATTTTTCCCTATATGCATCACCTTGCACTTATCCACATTAAATTTCATCTGCCATTTGGATGCTCAATTTTCCAGTCTCACAAGGTCTTCCTGCAATTTATCACAATCTGCTTGTGATTTAACTACTCTGAACAATTTTGTGTCATCTGCAAATTTGATTATCTCACTCGTCGTATTTCTTTCCAGATCATTTATAAATATATTGAAAAGTAAGGGTCCCAATACAGATCCCTGAGGCACTCCACTGTCCACTCCCTTCCACTGAGAAAATTGCCCATTTAATCCTACTCTCTGTTTCCTGTCTTTTAGCCAGTTTGCAATCCACGAAAGGACATTGCCACCTATCCCATGACTTTTTACTTTTCCTAGAGGAACTTTGTCAAGCGCCTTCTGAAAATCCAAGTATACTATATCTACCGGTTCACCTTTATCCACATGTTTATTAACTGCTTCAAAAAAGTGAAGCAGATTTGTGAGGCAAGACTTGCCCTGGGTAAAGCCATGCTGACTTTGTTCCATTAAACCATGTCTTTCTATATGTTCTGTGATTTTGATGTTTAGAACACTTTCCAATATTTTTCCTGGCACTGAAATCAGGCTAACTGGTCTGTAGTTTCCCGGATCGCCCCTGGAGCCTTTTTTAAATATTGGGGTTACATTTGCTATCCTCCAGTCTTCAGGTACAATGGATGATTTTAATGATAAGTTACAAATTTTTACTAATAGGTCTGAAATTTCATTTTTTAGTTCCTTCAGAACTCTGGGGTATATACCATCCGGTCCAGGTGATTTACTACTCTTCAGTTTGTCAATCAGGCTTACCACATCTTCTAGGTTCACCATGATTTGATTCAGTCCATCTGAATCATTGCCCATGAAAACCTTCTCCATTACGGGTAACTCCCCAACATCCTCTTCAGTAAACACCGAAGCAAATATACTGAACAACAAGTGACACATAAAATAGAACCCATTGAATTTAAATATCGCCCACCATATATATATATATATATATGTTTTTTCATTTCTTTTTGTTTACGCTTATTTTATTTAGTTATGTAAACCGTTTTGATTAAACATTGTTTGTAAAGACGGTATACAAATACTTTTAAATAAATAAATAAATAAATAAATAAATAAATAAATAAATATATATAACATAGAAACCCTGAAAGACAAATTAGAAGAAAAACTTAGAGAAATAGATTACACTGACTGCTCCTCTGCAACATCAGCATGGATGCAAACAACCAAAAATTTAGCTAATGAGATAAACCCAATAAAATGTATTAGCATCAAGGAAACCAAGGAAACAAACCCCTGGCATAATGAAAAGATAAAGGAAGTCAAAAGAAATCTGAGGAAAAAAGAAAAGGAATGGAAAAAAAAAATAAAACAAATGAAAACCTAACTAAATACATAAGACACCTAGCCTACTATAAACAAGTAATTCTCAGCACAAAGAAACAATATTACAGCACTAAAATAGAAAAATTCACAAATAACCCAAGAACTTTGTTTACCATAGTAAAAAATCTCACAAATGACAAATCTGACCCTTCCCAAAACCTTCCAGTAAATAAATGTAATGAAACAGCTACATTTTTAACGACAAAATTATGAACCTAAAAGCAAAGTTCCCAAAGATAACTGTACAAAAAATTAAAATGCAATAAAGATGTTAAACAATGGACAACATTCAATGAAATATCAGAACTAGAAGTCGAATCTATGCTAAAAAAGCTAAACCCTGCCCCACATGAACTTGACA
This sequence comes from Rhinatrema bivittatum, assembly GCF_901001135.1. Taxonomy (NCBI): domain Eukaryota; kingdom Metazoa; phylum Chordata; class Amphibia; order Gymnophiona; family Rhinatrematidae; genus Rhinatrema; species Rhinatrema bivittatum. The sequence continues at coordinate 27,938,899 of NC_042625.1, forward strand.
TAATATCAACCATAGAAATAAAAACATTAGCCAACACAGTCTCTCCAATATTAACAAATATCATTAATTTATCCTTAAAAGAAGGAACCATGCCAGACACACTAAAAGGGGCAATTGTAAAACCAATTTTAAAGAAAAGAAAACAGCGATCCACTCATCCTGAGGAATTATAGACCAGTGTCAAACCTACCTCTAATTGCAAAATTAATAGAAAAAAACATACAAAATCAATTAGCAGAACACTTAGAGAACAATAATATCCTGTACCCATCACAACATAGCTTTCGCAAAAACTACAGCACTGAAACACTACTGCTTGCACTAACAGACAACATCATGAGAGGTTTCGACACTCAGTAAACACTACATTTTAGTGATGCTAGACATGTCAGCGGCATTTGATACTGTAAATCATGACATCCTATTAGATAGATTAGAAGAAATAGGATTAAGCAACAAAACAATCGAATGGTTCAGAACATACCTAAATAACAGATACTTCCAAGTACAGATCAAAGATGTAATATCAGAAAAAATAAACCTTTAAACAGGAGTTCCACAGGGATCTGCCCTATCTGCCACACTATCCAACATATACATGCTGCTATTATGTCACCTGCTAGCTGGTCTGGGCATCTCACATTACATATACGCTGATGATATTCAATTAATACTTCCCATCGATGACACAATTGAAAAAACATTAAACATAGCCAACATGTATCTAGATATCATCAAACAACTACTAAACCAAATGGAATTAGTAATTAATAATACAGAAAAAACAGAATTCCTACAGTTAGAACGTAAAAACATAGAGATCATTCAAAACCCAATCACACTCAAAAATAACCAAAAAATTGAATTAGCTGAAAAAGTACGAAACCTTGGAGTGATAATTGATACGGAATTAAGTAAGAAACAGCACATATCTCTAAAAGTAAGGGAAGGATATGCCAAACTTATGACTCTTAGAAGACTAAAACCACTGCTAACACCAACAAACTTCCGATCAGTGTTACAAGCTTAAATTTTTGCAAGCACTGACTACTGTAATGCCCTTCTACTGGATTTACCTTACACCATGATAAGACCACTCCAGATACTACAAAACATGGCTGCTAGAATTCTGACTGGTAAAAGTAATAGAGACCATATCACTGAAACCCTAGCTGAGCTGCACTGGTTACCCATTGAGCAAAGAATACAATACAAAACACTATGGGGTAGATTTTAATAAAGTACGCCCGCGTGTACTTTTATTTGTGCACCAGGCGTGAAAAAGAGTATGCCGGATTTTATTATAAATGCATAATTGTGTGTGTGTGTGTGTGTAAAGGGTGTGGGAGTGTGGGCGGGGGGTGGTAGTGTGAGTGCAAGGCTGGCCTAGAGTACCCAATACCCTTCCCTATCCATGGTTCTGGAGTGGGGGGGGGGGGCGTGTCAGTTTTTAAAAATATAGATTACAGGAGGGAGCTGCGCTTTGACGGGCCTGGGACAGAGACTAAATGAATGGGGGTGGGGGGCAGTACAGTAATTTTTTTTTAACCGGGCAGCAAAAAAGCTTGCACCGGCCCTGCAAAAGCTTCCCCTCTATTATAGCCCCTCTCCCCCCATCGGCCATCTGCACCATGGCGCCCTTTGGATGTACAGACTAAGTATATCCCACGCTACTGATGTCGGTTCTTAGGTACTTGCCAGGTTCTTATGGCCTGGATTGACCACTGTTGGAAACAGGATGCTGGGCTTGATGGGACCCTTGGTCTGAACCAGTATGGCATGTTCTTATTAGAAAAGAGAAACTGGCAATAGAGCACAAGTGTTAAAACTGCATGCGCCTGTCGACATTAGGCAGCCAAGCATAAAAAGATTGCCCCCTCTTAAAGTAAATGAAGCTCAGAGAAAAAATCAACTCTCTCTCTCTCTCGTGCTCTCTCTCTCTCTCTCAGGCAGGAAACCCCAGAGAAAATGTATTTTTTTTTCATTTAGATTCCACCTTCTGCTGTTTGAAAGCGGATTACATTCAGGCACTGTAGGTGTTTCTGATGCAATGCTACAAAGGACAGATCAGCATTTCAAAACAGAAAGCTCAGTTTTAAAAACCCCTAAAAGACAGGGAGCCCTCTTTGTAAACCTGGCAAAAGATGATCAGATATCACCGTATGCGGCTTCCCCTTGGTAAGGGTTTTGTCCCAGTCCTCTGCAGTGAATGAAATTTATGGCGCTCTTGCTTTTGCCGACAGTCACTGGAGAGAAATAAAACTGCTCCACGCATTTAAATCCCCTTGTCGTTTCCATTAGCTGCTAGAGTTGATTGGATTTACCGCATTTGAATCTTTGCAAGATAAATAGGTGTTTTGTTTGCAGAGAAAAAGCTTGGGATTTTTTTTTTTTTAATGGAAAGTCAATTTTTACTTATACTATTGGCCCGATTCACTCAGCTTTGTTCCCATAGACACAAAATTGAAGAGGGGAAAAAAAAAAGCCCCACTAAATCAGGCCCTATAAGAAGTAAACGTTTTCAGAAAATGTTACACTGCTTTCCTACTGAAATTGTTATAATTGAAATAAAGGACATGCACATACATTTGCAGGCTATTCCCTGCCTAGGTTCCGCCAAAACTCAAAGCGGATTTATGCCTATAAACTTGCTTTGACAAGGATCCCAGCAAAACTGCCTGCACAATATCGCACCTGCTACTTTGCGTGCGGGGGCATTTTGCCAGCAAAATCGATGCACGCGCTTTTTAAAAGAAATAAATAAATTGTAGGCAAGCACACGCTGGCTCTGCCCCCAAGAATGTGCAGCTAAAATGTACATTGAGCAGGCAATGTCAGAAGAACCCAAGCATGCAGGCAAGGCACGGTTTTACCTGCTGAAAGTTACTCTCAGAATGTCTACTTTTTCCTTACATCAAACTATCAGGTCAATACAGTAAAGTGCGGCCGCGGTTACCCTGCTTCTAACCCGCCTTTTACTCACAATTTGGCCGCGTTAGCCCAACCCGCGATTCACTATCCCCTTTAACCCATCCTTACCGCTTCTTTAAATCAACGAGTCAACCTTTCCGCCCGCGGCAGGTATATGAGATGTAAACGATCGGATTAGCTATTCCCCCCCACTCAGTAACGTGCGGCCCCGACTATCGCCTTTTTAACCTGCAGTTTAGCCGCGCGTTTAACCTGCTAATTTACCGCCTACCCCTATCCCTGCGTTAGAGGCAGGGGTAAGGGTAGACGGCAAACTTTCCCCCAAAAGGAAACCTAAAAACCCCTCCTCCCGAAGCGACTCAACATGTTACCAACTTACTTTTTGTTGCTTTTTCAGCCCTTTCAGCCTTCTCTGCCATCCTCCGGAGGGGGCAGCCGGCGGTGAAAGTGGCTTCCAGCGGTCCCCGCACAAGTCCCGGTTCTCCTGGCTCAGCCGCTCCAGCTGCACATCCAGCTCCTCGATGTGCCACCACTGCGTCTCCAATAACTTCTGCTGGCTCTCGATGATGTTGTTCAGCTCCAGCAGGTACTCCACGGCGCAGTTCGGGCTCTCGGCTCCAATGGCTAGAGCCAGTGAAGCGCATGTCACGGCGCGAGCGAAGCGAAGCGCACTTTCATTGGCTTGAGCGCCCAAATTGACGGGCGATCAAGCCAATGAAAGCACATGGACGGGCGTGCATGACGTACGCCGTGACGTCACGCACGCGCCTTCATGTGCTTTCATTGGCTTGAGCGCCCGTCAATTTGGGCGCTCAAGCCAATGAAAGTACGCTTCGCTCGCGCCGTGACATCATGCGCTTCGGAGCCGAGAGCCTGAACCGCGCCGTGGAGTACCTGCTGGAGCTGAACAACATCATCGAGAGCCAGCAGAAGTTATTGGAGACGCAGTGGCGGCGCATCGAGGAGCTGGAGGTGCAGCTGGAGCGGCTGAGCCAGGAGAACCGGGACCTGCGCGGGGACCGCTGGAAGCCGCTTTCGCCGCCGGCTGCCCCCTCCGGAGGACAGCAGAGAAGGCTGAAAAAAGCAACAAAAAGTAAGTTGGTACATGTCGAGTCGCTTCGGGAGGAGGGGATTTTAGGTTTTCTTGGGTTAAAGTTGGGATCCACTTCCTGGTGCCTGTCATTTCAAATGTCATTTGAAATGACATTTGAAATGACAGGTACCAGTGCACCCAGGATACTGTATAGGTGCTGTATAAAGCGCCTATACAGTAAAATGGGTTGCGCGGGCCTAATGCCTCACGGACGCTTCTTGGACGCGGCTTGCATTTGCAAGCTATTTAAATACAGTATCGAGCTGTAGGTGACCAGGACTGTGCGTGCGGCAAGCGCGGGTGCGCCCGGCACTAACGCAGCTCTTCCTACCGCTCCTTACTGTATCGGCCCGTATGGTGGGACAATCAGAGTTCGGAAATTATAGGAACTTTCCAATGCCTGTTAATAAGTCACCTGGGCTTTATTTTCCTATTTGCAAGCACAAGACATTTGGGTGGAATTGGAAAGGTGCTTGCTTCAATGAACTGCCTTTGGCAAGAGGCAAAAATATTTATTAAAATTCCATTTTGGGCCAGTCGATGGCTCAGGGTTGACTTGGACTAGGAAGGGTTGGGGGATTCCTGAAGGAGTCTTGGTCATTGCACAAGGGTGACACTCATCGGTTGGATTCGGTGCCCATAACTGCAAGGCTCCAGAAGGAACTCCGGTGGATAGCTGCTCACCCGAAGGTACACTGGAGGGGGAGGATTCCAAAATAGGGGGAAAAAAATCCCTGGGTGGTTGCGAATGAAGACTCATAGAACCAGAATCCCAACCCTGCTACGTGATTGAGCTGAAGGGCCACAGACGCAGGAAAAAAATGCTAGATCAAAAAAATAAAAAATTCCCCATTTCATTTGACCTAAGGATAACTGCTATATTTATCTCCAAAATCAGATGACCTGCCTAATTAGAACGTTCTAGCTACAGGGATTCCTGGATTTGGTTCTCCGCTGAAGGTACTGGCAATTCGCTGGGCTGCTGCTGCTGATAAAACCATATTTCCTAGGGCATGGGCAGAATATGGCCCTGTCAGAATGCCAATAATGTGCCATCCAATATGATGGTCTGATGGGACACCGCTTGTTAACTATCATAAGCTATTAGCCTTAACCCAATCAAACTATTTAAGGTTGATGGGAGTATGGGGAGCGGATCCTAGCAGAGGTACTCTGTACCACAATAATTAGAAATCATGACCAACCACAACTGAATATCACCCCCCCCCCCCCGAAGACCTTTACCAATATAGACAAAAGTCTATGTTGCATAAGCATTGAGGTAAATAACTCTCGTTGAGATCTCACCACAATGTGTCAATGATTTTACTGTGCATATTATTATACTTGAATAATTCCTGTCTACTAAGCTTTCTCTAAACATTTCCCATCTCTGGACAAGCATGGTAACATTTCAAGAAGCAATGAAGTGCCTTTCCTGGGTGGCACATCCTGAGCCTTCCTCTAGAAGCCACTCTGAAAATCACTACGAGGGGATGTATAATTCAAGACATGGGAAGAAGGGGGGATTCTAAAACTGACCATATGGCATTTAAAAAAACGTATGTGCAGACTCTGCACTGATTTCCAAAGGAAGAGTACATGGCATACATTCCCTTTGAAAATGCACCCATACAATATTTATATCAGCTCATTTGTGAAGGTAGTTTTTCTGAAAAAAACCCAAACAGGTACAAACCTCTCGCCAGGCCTGCCCCCGGGAACGCCTCCCCCTACTGTCGGCAATTTTCTAAAACCCATTTCTGGGGGTGAAGCACTGTTTTTTCGACCTGCAGAAATGGCATGGAAAATTACACTAAAACAATTTTCAAAAAGTCTTTTACCCAGGTCAAAAAAACAAACAAACATTTACCCAAGTCATATAGCTCTCCTCTGCCCAGTAAGAAGCACATTTGGCTTTCCCAGTATATTTAAGGGACTAAAATAGCTAATATACATTTGATTTTCAAATGTAGGAATGCTTTTTTTTTGCCCACATTCAGCCACCTGCACAAATAGGGGCGGATTTTAAAAGAGTTATGTGCGTAACCCTTTTAAACCCGCTCCTGCGTGTGCCGAGCCTATTTTGCATAGGCCCTGCGACTCGTGCGTGCCCTGGGACGTGTGTATGTCCCAGGGCTTTAAAAAGGGGTGGGGCAGGGGCGGGGCCTTCAGGCACAGCGGCCATTTGCCGCTGTGTTCGGGATCGTGGGCCGGCTGCAGGCAGGCGCAACTTATAAGATAAAGGTAAGAGGGTGGGTTAGGTAGGGCTGGGGGGTGGGTTAGGTAGGGGAAGGGATGGGGAGATGGGGGGGTGGAGGCAACAGAGGAAGGCTGTACGGCTCGGCGCGCGCACGATGCACAATTGTGCACCCCCTTGCGCGCGTCGACCCTGGATTTTCTAGGCTGCGCGTACCTCTTAAAATCCAGCCCATAGATTTTATCTTATCAGGGTTTCCCAAACCTGTCCTGGGGATACCACAGCCTGTCAGGTTTTCAGGATCTCCGCAATGAATATGCATGAGATAAATTTGCATTTACTGAGTCTCCATGGTATGCAAATTTATCTCATGCATATTCATTGCGGAGATCCTGAAAACCCGACTAGCTGTGGGGTCCCCAGGACAGGTTTGGGAAGCCCTGCCCTATGTACATTGTGCCTTCTCATTTTCAGAAGGAGAACGATTAACTGCAATGTGTGTGGGTTAAAAAAGTACCTGCGATCACTGGAAACAACAAAAGTGCCTTCATAATCCAATTTATATTCTCCATCATGTTTTTAATCTCTGGAAACTTAATGGGGCGATCATGAGCTGTATTATGGATGCAGCTGATCTTCAATAAATCAAGAACTACTGGAGAGGCTATTGAATAAATGGATTTTCTTTTCTGAAGAGTAAATATCTAGAGTACTGTTTTTTAACACCGCAGTAAATATTGTTATCGATATATGAAAAAGGTGCCTGCTGTGTCTGAGACACAGCTCAGAAATGTATTTCTTTGAAGTAAGAAACTTCTTATGAAACTATGATGAAAGGTTTACATTTATTCTCTTGCTCAACAGTATTACCATAGTTTACTAGCATCCCGATCGGCCCTCCTTGCAAGATGTCTATTCCAAAGCAAGCAAGCAATTGGCTCCAAGCGGACATGAGCTGGCGCCAGAGGGGTGGAAAAAGAACACAGGAAACCAACTTAAAATGGCTTGGAAACAGGTTGCTCACAGTGGCATTCACTCTGTAGACCTGAATTGGCAAATTCTATAGGCTTCAGGAAAGTTAACCTTGGTAATGAGATACCAGATATTTAAAACATTCAAATATTTTTGCAGGCACCTTGTCTTTGAAAATTGGGTTGTTTGCGCGGCTTCAAAGTCCGTATGTAATTTAGCAGTCTAGTGCAGCGCTGAAAGTGTACCCACAAAACTAGATAGCAGGATTCAAACATGTTTATTTGTATTTTAATGTTTAAAATTCTTACATTCTGCTAAATTCAAGCAAGTCTCAGCATTTTTTAAACTGCCCTGCTATGTCTTGAATTATAAATCCCCTGGTATCCAGGTTCAGAGTAGGTTTAAGAAGCGTCTGATCTAATAAAGCTCCAGGTGATGTACAACAGGATAAAAACATAACATAACTTTTTATAAATATAGAATTAGAAAAAAAAATTAAACACCTACCACATCAACTCAAGTGCTAAATAAAAAAAAATAAAAATGTTATTTGGAAAATAGTAATAACTATAAAAAAGCTTAGCATTTACTGAATGACTGTAAATAGTAAAGAGGGACACAGACTGAAATTTCAGGGATCAATTAAACATCCAAGCTATCATTGGCTTTAATTGTTGGGTGGCATTTACTGAACTATGATCCAAGATTGCTTGAAAATCTAGAAAAAAACAGGGGGAAAAAAAAGAAATAGTCTGTTGGATCATTTCTTTTCAGGCAATAGGTTATGGGCAATGTTTGGGATTGCAGACATGGGCCAGAATTCTATGGCTCATCTCTGGCATTTGCTTCCCAGATAATAACCATGGGCATTGGGCAAGTGTCAGAGGGAATGTGCAGGTGCAGCGTTCTAAAATAACCAGAATGGGTTTGAAGAAAACTGAACATTTCTGTAGGTTGCGATATCTTTTATTGGAAAAATCCAAGGACGGCATCCATGAGCTCTCCAGATCACGCAGGTCCCTTCTTCAGGTCATTCTTGTTTGACTTGGGAAGAAGGCATCCATGTGATCTGGAGAGCTCATGGACATCATCGATTTGCTGAGGCACTAAAAAGAAAGAAGGTAAGTACTTACCTGTCAGTAATATAATGCCGGATACAATGGGACATTTGTTTCCTCCCCTGCTTGCACTTTAATGAATTGGTTCCCTATCCTCAGAGTTACCAAATGCCAAAGCACTGTACAATGAACCTGAGAAGACCGAAGATTTTCATTTAGTGTAACAGAAGCAAATAGAAAAGGCCAATTTTCTAGTCATTCGCCCAGGTCTGAACGTTGCATTCTCTCAATCTGACTGAGAAGTGCACGGAGGCTTCCACCTCGCATCTACTTTTCAGCAGGACGTGAGCGGAGGGTTTTTCCACCAGTGGGGGTGGTGGCCTGGGGAACACAAAACCACACGTGGATAGAAAAACTGGGAGCCACATCCGCAGGTTCTCTATGACTGTGGTCAGTTTAAAAAAATAAAAAAGGGGGGGGGGGGGCGGGGGAACTATGCATGCAGTATTTTCTTTTTTTGGATACCAAGTTCCACAGCTGCAAAAATATCTGCAAATTTTGCAATTAACACGAGCTGCTTTGAAGACTGCCTCCCCCTCCTCCCACCCCCACCCCCCAAAAAAACAACCCTTCAGGTTAATTTGGAAGAGTCTCTCCCGTCAAGCGTGACTTACAACAGCAAGAGTTCAACATAAGCACGTTTGCCACTGACCAATATTAATGTTGAATATGGGTTATATTTAAGCATATTTTATCCTAACAGTATACCAAATATATGGTTCCACATTAGTAAGTAGTGTTATAAATCTCCTTAATGAAATAGCAACGTTGTAGCTTTCCTGTAACCACACTGAGATTTAATGGTCCCTTATGGCGCAGCATAAATCAAGTTTGCAACAAGCATAATAGCATATAGGAATTACATTTGAAGATTTTCTTGACACCTTGCTATAATTAACTAATTGCTTTTCAAAATAAATTTGTTCCATGTTTGTTGACAACGTGAGAAAACGTTCAATAAATACTTTGTTCCATGAGCGGTACTGCAGTGGTTTTCAACCTGGCGGTCGAGTAACCCCCCTAGCAGTCTAGTTTTCAGAGTAAATTGGTGTTGGCAGTATTGCCTTGACACGGGTTCTAGGATCTTAGTAGTCAGTGGTCGATCAGATGTTGTAGTGGACCAGGGAGTGAAAAATAATACTTACTCTGTGGCAGACGGGAAATAATTTTAAGCAACCACCTTCTGATGGCTCCAACTGGTCGGGTTTAATTGTCGAAGGAAAAGCATCTACAAAGTCCAGGCTACAGGAAACAGTGCATAATCCACTTCATGCATTCAGACAAGTTTTAGCAGCAGTAAAAAAAAAAAATATATCAAAAAGACATGCTACTCCTCAAGGACTTTCCAGGTGAAACTATTTCACCAATTTAACATTCAGATTCACAGGCACATCAGGGGTGTCGCCAGTGATGGGCTGAGTCCTCTCCACCATGTGCTGACTGGCTCAATTTGCTTGGGCATCCCAGACATTTTAAGGCATTCCAGCTGCATGAGAACAGCCACTCCACAACTGGCCTCAACGCTGCATGCTCCCAATGCACATGGCATGTACCAGGGTCTGCATGTATCCAGTAACTATTTTGTTCTCCTAGGTGATCACTGAGGGCAAAAGTAAACCGGCAGTGATTTGGAGAAACAAATAAGAAAAGTAAGACCCATCTAGTCTACCAAACTCTTAGCCAGATTCATCAAAATGCAATCATTTTCACATGAATAACACCCACGATAAGGAAAAGAGGCCCGCCTATTATAATTTTATCACTCCATGCATTAAAGTTATTGCACCCTATGATAACTTTATTTCACAAGCAGTGGAGAGAGACTTTATGAGGGTATCATAGTAGTCAACTATTTATAACACTATAGGAGGGTCATCTAGTAACTTGAGGTGAGGTTTTGGTGGAGATCTAGGGTTTTGGGGCCAGTTTTACATGCACAGTACACACCCGTGAAGATTTGACGTGATTTTGAGCGAGGAAAGTCACACAAAGATGAGATTTCTATAATGTTCTCTCACCCTAGCTTGATGGACTCTCTACCAGGGCACTCAAAATCACGTCAAATCTTCACAGGTGTGTACTGTGCTGTTCATGCGTCTCACTGTGCACGTTAAACTGGCCCCAAAACCCTACACCACCACCAAAACCTCACCTCGAGTCACTAGATGACCCTCCTATAGTGGTATATATAGATGACAATTATGTGTGTCACTCCAGAGGCGCTCTCTCTCTCTCTCTCTCAACAGAATTTGCGATAAATATCGTGAATTCCATTTCGCACAGCTTAACTTCAGGAGAAAGGTGTAGTTTTTTCCGGCAATAAAATGCACCTCATTTTCATAGATCCTTCCTCAATTCCTCCCCTTGAATAAATTCCAAAAATTTGCATTCGCATTGCGATAAATATCGCATGTGTAATGGCATTATCGTGGGCGTTAGGGCCCTAACGCCCACGATATCACATTTTGATAAATGTCCCTGTCTGTTTCCTTGCACAATGTCATGCCAGATCTTCCATTTATTGCAAGTCCATTGCTGACTTTTTTTTTTTAATAATTTGGACTGAGAGAGAAAAGAATTCTAATTTTATAAATCATTTGAAGCATTCCATCCTTCAAAACAGATTCCAAATAAGCTACACCCAGAAAGTGTTGATGCTTTGAACACTACAGTGTTAAACAATGCAGTGGTTATATTTACACATATCTGAATGTACACCAAAAACCAACCAGGGTTGGCAACACGTGTATTAAAAAGAATTCCTTGACAGTCTACCAGATGTTTACTGATAAAAACTGTATTATGTAAGGGGATCATCAGAGTTGCCCCTTACTGTTGACCAGTGTTTCCATGGACACCAGTAGATGAAGTTGTAGAAAGCAGATGTATAGTCTGACACATCAATGGGAGGTGTCTTTTCTGGATAGAGTGGGTTTAAATAACTCGTGAGCCCTTTGGCTCTGGGCTTTCCTGTTGGGGGTTCTCTCAAGGAGAAAGAGAGAGAGAGATCCTTCCTGTCTCCTGACCTGAGAGGGGGGGGGGGCTGGTGGACCCAAGGGTAGGGTTCCCAGGCCTTTAGGATAAGGGAGATTTGAACTGGGGGTCGAGACTGGGCTTCTGGGATATCTTAGGGAGCAGAGAAGGGGGTTAGTCCCAAACTCTTCATCTGTCAAACAGATTCTTCAGTGGTTTGGAGAAAGAGAGTTTTTCTGGGTGAGGAGTCAGAGGAGGGTCCTTTGTGAAGGGCACTTCCTGCCAGGGAGGGCAGATTTATCTGTGATTGTCTTCTGCAACTTTATTTCTGCACTGGGATTTGTTCCATTCCAAAGTGTAGCCCTTCGTATTTAGCAAACAGATTTCTTTCAGGACAGCTGCTTTGTGCTGCATGTTTTTTGTTTTGTTTTTTCTATAAGAAGCAGAAAGCCTCCACAGGAAGCTTTCAGACCTTGATAGATTAACTCTTTCTCCTCTGTTTTACCCCAGGTAGGTCAGAATGTCAGTAAATTTACTGATGGTTGGCATAAAAGCACAGCATATTCAAGCCGCAATTTCTGAATTATCATGAAGGCTGCTCACCCCGTAAAAATGTTTTTAGCAGTAATTTTGTTATGGGGTTGACAGTTGTATGGGGTAAGATGCATGGAGCGGCAGTTACTACTATAAGAAACTTGCTGGGCAGACTGGATGGACCATTTGGTCTTTTTCTGCCATCATTACTATGTTACCCCTCAAACCAATCAACAGATGCAACTACCTTCACATCTTCAGCTTCTATCCTTCGCATACAAAAAAGTCTATCATACATCCAAATCATAACGGTACCACTTTATGTTCTGACCCAAAAGACAGGGATAAACCCTTGAAAAACCCGAGATCTTCAGACAAAAAGGGTATAACCCTAAAATCCTCTCCCAAAAAACTGCATCTTCACTCAGCACCACTGATCCCTCTAAGCCGTGCACACAGGTCATGAACACTGCGCGCACTGAAAAACAGCGCGCACAAGAAATCCCAATATTATTTGCATTGTACTGGCTCGTAGCACACAAATTTGAACACAGCTTATAAAAAGTAGCACGAAGTAAAAGTTTTGCACACGTAGCCTTTCAAAAATTAGAAGGAACCTTGCTTAACACACCCTGAGGACATAACATAGAGCTAGAAAAACCATACAAGACCTACTGCTACTATTACTTGAAGATGAGAAATATTCTCCCCTTCCCCAGTTCTAGTTTCCTGCAAACCAGCTCATCTGAACAAAGCTAGTAAGAAACCAAGTTTCAAACAAACTCGAAAAAAGAAAATATTAAGATAAAACTCTGGCCCGCACCACACAGCAGACTGCTCCAATGTACTGCAGGACCCTGCAGTTGCCCACATGGAGAAGATGTTCAGCATAGGGGGATTGCATTCGTGCTCCTCTAGGAATGCAGTAGCCAGCACAGATTATCCCAGAATGCAGCCAACGTGGAGAGGGATGCCTCATCAGTAAATCAAGCCAGAAACGAAACGCTAGAGTAAACCTTGAGCACAAAGGTCACCCTTGTGCGGGGGAACAGTTTCTAGGAGCTTGCAAAGTTTGGGGGTCTAAACTACAGATGAAGCTTTATTTATTTATTTACTACTTTTTTATACCGACATTCATGATACAGATCATATCATATCGGTTTACAAGGAACCAGGGGTAGTAACAAGTACAAAGGGTTGCATATAGGGAAGAATAATTCAAGCTATTTGCAGCTCCTTTCCGGTGAGTGTCCTGAATACAAGGGTACATAGTGTCCCAGGGCCAATTACTCTCTCCTTCTCTTTCTCTGTTCACAGGCCTCGGGTGTTGGGGTCCTTTCTGGCGGGGGTGGGGGAATAATCCTTCAAGGCACACAAGAGGGAAACAGTCTCTCTGTCTCTTTCTCACACAGATGTACTCACAATTTGGATGTCCTGGCTTTGAAGGGGGTCACCTCTTATTCTCAAAGACACTGGACACATGTGGGGGGTCTTCCAACAAAGCTTTTGCTGCAACCGAAAATATGTTCAATCTGATCAGCACAACTCTCCAATTGATCGTCACAAAATTCAAAATGTGCTTCTAGTCTCGGTCCTGCTCCTCTGAGTGGGTCCCCTTCAGGTGGCAGGCACTCCCAGTGACAGAAGATGGCCTCCTGGTACTGGGAAGACCTGTCTCTTTCTCTGGTAATACACTGGACCTCTGGGCGATAAAAGTCCCATCAAAACAGAAAAAAAACAAAATCATTCTCCTTCTCATGGACAGGAATGGTGACAAAAAATCCCCCCCACCCCAATATAACAGGAACAAAATCTTCTCCAAAACTGCAACTTGCTTCTCTGCTGGTAAGATAATGGACACCCTTTGTAGTGCGGACAGGGAACCACAGCTCTTTTAACTGACCTCTTCCAGGCAGAGGGAAAAATCCTCCCAGAGGCAAGACCAGGCTCCATACAAAAATCAGACTCTCCCCACTCCTAAGACTGGTTTGGGTACTGGACCAGGGATCTGCCTCCTCCCCTGGTATCAGGCTAAGGGGCCTAACAACAGGGAAACTCCAAATCTTTCCCGCTTCTCCAAAATTCAACCCAAAATGCCACACCCATTTCCCACCAATCCGAGCAGTATCAGTGGAGGTGCCAACTAGTACCTCCTACCTCAGTCCTAACTTAGGGCTTAAGCTAGAGACAAAATAGATAGCGGGGACCGAGAGAGTCCCTACATATAGGAACACACGTCTGGGTTCCGTCCTAGTCTTGGAGTGACTGTGGACAATACTTTGAAATCCTCGGCTCTGAGTGCAGCAATGGTCAGAAATGTAAATAGAACATTAGGTATTATCAGGAAAGGAATGGAAAATAAAATGAAATGTTATAATATCTCCGTGTTGATCCATAGTGAGACTGCACTTTGTGTATTGGGTGCAGTTCTGGCCCCCCCATCTCAAAAAAGATCCAGGAGGTAGCGAGAAGGGTAACCAAAATGATAAAGGGGATTGAATGGCTTCCCAATAAGGAAAGGCTAAACGGGTTAGCGTTCTTCAGTCTGAAGAAGAGATGGCAGAGAGGAGATATGATTGAGGTCTACAAAACCTTGAGTAGGATGGAAAAAGTAAACCGGGAATGGCAATCTACTCTTTCAAATAAGTTACTAGAACGAGTCACTTCATGAAGCTATTAGGTAGCACATTTAAAACAAATCGGAGAAAGTGTTTTTTCATTCAGCACACAATTAAACTGTGAAATTCACTGAAAGCTTTTAGCACCGCTGGGTTTAAAAACAGTTTAAACAAGTTCCTGGAGGAAAACCACTATTAGCCATTTAGACTCGGGAACCAGGGATAAGCAGTGGCTTTACAAGCAAGAAGCTTGGGATCTATTCTTGGGATCCTGCCGGGTACTTGTGATCCAGATTGGCCACTGTCGGAGACAGGAAGCTGGACTTGAGGGAACTTTGGTCTGACCAGTATGCACTTTACATGTTCAGACTACTGCTTCAAGAACCTTATACTCGGATACTAAAATGGGACTTGAAAACTATGCAAGAATGTCAGACATTTACTATTATAGAAGACACTGATCTCGCCGTCCCATTTGGGAGCCAACGACCTGGCCGCAAATGAAGTCAGTAAAGTACCGAGCGCTATCCAGACTTTAGGGAACGAGCTCAGGCATCGGGCAAGGGAGAGGATCATTTTCAGGAGGTGTTGCCTGCTCAAGGCTCAGCTTGGTGTGGCTGCATTGTGCTCCCTGGGAGGCACGGGGGTAACCTGCACTGAGCAGAAGTTGCAACTCTAAAAGGGACGCAGCGGGATTGAGGGTTGGGCTCCTTGGGGGGATATGAACTACTTTGGACGCCTGAAATCACTGTCGGGCAGACTAGATGGGCCTTTTTAGTCATTACGTGCTGTCATTTACAATGTTACTATAAAATCTGAACATTCAAACCCTTTGAAACCATCAAAGAAATGTAATGGGGGCCTGATTTTCAAAAAGGCCAAATTTAGGAGCCTTACTCCCAAAAGTAAGCTGCATCTACCCCTTGAAAATTGTCCTCTAAGAACCCTAAAATTGACTGAAAATAGATGCCTAATATAGAAGCTCAGCTTTTTTTGAATAGCAGCCTCCTTACCCTTACCCATCCTCTTTATATTACAATCATTTAAAGCTCTGAAAAGGATTACCAGCGCACCGCCACTGGCCATTATCATCGGCAGCTCATGCTGCACCGTTCTGATGAAGGGAACAGAACTCTCACAGCAACGTTATCGTCACCTAGGGCCTGTTTGTCTGAAGGACCAATGCTGATAAGATGTTTCTATGCGATTTGCTGGCCAAGTCATAGCTAAAAAGGGGACTTAAAAGATGGGGAAAAAAATGTAGCTCTTCGGCATCCTCCAGACCACACAGGAAGAGCAATAGCGAGAGCAGGTAACCACAAGGCTGAGCAACTCTGCCCATTTCCTCCTTCCAGCTCTGGCAGCACGTGCCATGTGGGCTGGGCAGGATGCATTTTACTGGGTAAGCAAGTCACGCAGATGAACCTGCTTCCCAGACTGGGGTGTGCGCAGATACAGTGGGTCTGCTGACGATCTGTGGTGGATACCCTGAAGTTCGCCTACCAGGAGGGATGTTTCTTTGGTGACTTTCGTTGCTGGAGTCACTGGAAGGACGGCAGAAAGCTTCTCTCCCTTCCCAGACTTGATGGCATGTCCTCCATGGCTCACCCCAACCTCAGCTAGCCTATGTCAAAACAGGTCATTCAAAAAGGGGGAGAATCCCCCACCCCCCCAGGGGGTTGTGAGTGAAAGCTCATGGTAGCAGATTCCAGCCCTGGTTCCACCTGAGCTGGATTCCCAAAGAAACAAGAGGAAACTGCCAGGTCAGAAAAAAAAAAAGTCATTAGCAGGAAACTAGTGCTGTGCAGATACAAAAAAAACCCCTCACACACATATGATAATTGAAGTTTAGCATCACTGCCTCGCTACTCCACTAATTTATACGATAGGCAAATTTTGTGATGCTTACAACAGTTGAACTTCTAATAGCCAGGCTGTTTTTGTTTCTCCACTTGCAATGCCAATGGTTTCACCACTTTTGCTTGCTTGGCACACCACGTGAAAGGTGCCACAGGCTGGTGCCATTTGAAATCCATTTGGTTAGTGATTCCATACACAAGATCCGAGCAGAATCACTCGTGTACATGCAAAGGCTAATACAGCCACCCATAGAAATCTGGTATTATTGAGGATTTAGCACTGAATATTTAACAAATAGTTCTGCAGTATGGGAAATTATGTACAAGACACTTAGGGACCTTCATTTTTGGGTGTTTTTATTTCTCTCAGGAAGTTATTAGCATTTATGAGAACAAAATCAGGAGAAAATCAGTGGGAAGGGGAGGAACTCATTCGTTTTTCTAGGTAAATAGAATTTTTTGGATGAACAAAGCTAGGACAGTATACATTTTATATATATTCAAAATCATTCATTCAAGTAACACCGGTATGATTGGCATGACATTACAACCATACGCACCACGGCGAACATTAAGATCTCAAAATAAAGGACTATTGACTGTTCCTACATCACAGGGTACATATCTGACGCAAGTAAGAGAATGTGTCCATAGCAAGCCCAAAATGCTGGAATTGTTTACCTGAGATGTAACGTTTGATGCCAGATAGAAAGAGATTTAAATGTGAACTAAAAACAGGGCTATTCAAAAATGCATATAACCTAACTTAAAATCATCAGAATGCAGAGAACTACAATAATAAGAAAGACAAGGAAAATCAACTGAAGCATGAGGAACAAATTTAATGAGTGAATGTAAGCTCCTCAATGCAACGTACTGACTAATATGTGAAATCTGTTGTATTATATGTTCTGTACCTCTCACCTTATGTCCTAGATCTTTAGTTAATGTGTAATGGAACATTTCATTTGCTGCCTGTTGATGAATACGACCTCTATAACTCATCTTTATTTGTTGATACATAGCTATGAAGATTACTTTAGTAAACCACTGTGATCTTTACATGGAACGACGGTATATAAAATGTCCACATAAATAAACACACACACTAGGGGCTGTACCCGAGCTTGTGTCGCTTCCTAACCCCGCCAGTGAGCTCTCCACACTGGACTCCAGAAATGCAAGGAATGGCTGGGGCAGGGCAAGTGACTAAAGAAAGGAAGGGAGCAATAGAAGGTTTGAGCTCCCCCTCCTTTTTTCCTCTTGATTGAGTGTGTGCGGGTGTTAAGGGAACCCCCAAAAAAGAGGAAGTGATAATTACATGGCAACATCAAAAAGCGGGTTTTATGACTGTGTCTTGTACACGCTGCATTGGGGGTGGAGGAATGGGGCAGGTGTGTGTGGGTGGGGCGGCTGGCATTCAGTGGGGAAGGTATGGGGAAGGCTTGCAGAGGGGGTGAAGGTGGGGGGGTGTATATTTATATGGTGATATATGTTGTATGAGGTGTTGGGTTGGTGTCATGGGGGGGGTGCGATGTGCATGCATCTCCCCCCCCCCATCACGCTTCACGTTCTTCCCATATCCCTCCTCCTCCTCCCCACCTGGGTGGGAATGATGTGTATGAGTTGTAGATGTGAGTGGTCAATGAGTGGTTATCAGGAGATGAGTGGAGTGTGTGTGTGTTGGGGGAGGAACCTATCCCCATTTTCAGCTCTCGCTCCCCTCCCCTAGGTGAATGTGGAGGCGCAGGTACGTGTGCTCTCTACCACTGCGTTCCCCATTTCCTCCCTCCTGCTCTATGTGTGTGTGTGTGTGCAGGGGTGGGAATATGTATGTGTGATGTGGGGAGTGAGAGTGTGTGTGTTGGGGAATGGACCCTTTCCTTCTTGCAGTTTTCACAAACTCTCCCTCCATCTGTGTGTGTGGGCAGGAGGAGTAATAGTGTATGTTTTTGTTATGGGGATGGTGTGAGCGGTTTAGGTGTAAGTTGGGGGCTATGTGCATATCAAGGGAAGTGTTGTGTGTGTGTGTGCGCTCTCCCCCTCACATTCTCCACTTTCCCCAACCCACTCTCTCTTTACCCCTCTCCTCCCCCTGTGTATGTATGTGGGGGGCATATGGTGGGCTGCAGGTTATGTATATGTGTTACAGAATTTGTATGAGTAATCGGGCAGATTTTAAATGCCTTGCTCGCGTAAATCTGCCCGGATTTACGCAAGCAGGGCCCTCGCACACCTATTTTGCATAGACCGCTGGCGCACGCAGAGCCCCGGGACGCGCGTAAGTCCCGGGGTTTTTTTTAAGGGGGCGTGTTGGGGCGGGGTCGAATGACGCGGCGTTTCGGGGGCGGGACCGGGGGCGTGGTCGAGGCCTCTGGACCAGCCCCCGGGTCGGATGATGGCACACCAGCAGTCCACTGGCACGCGCAGATTTATGTCTGCTTCTAGCAGGCGTAAATCGAGGGACAAAGGTAAGGGGGGGTTTAGATAGGGCCGGGGGGGGGGGGGGGTGGGTTAGGTAGGGGAAGGGAGGGGAAGGGGAGGGGAGGGGAGGGCGAAAGAAAGTTCCCTCCGAGGCCGCTCCGATTTCGGAGCGGCCTCGGAGGGAACGGAGGCAGGCTGCGTGGCTCGGCGCACCCAGGCTGCCCAAAATTGGCAGCCTTGCGCACGCCGATCCAGGATTTTATAAGATACGCGCGGCTATGCGCATATCTTATAAAATCCAGCGTACTTTTGTTTGCGCCTGCTGCGCGAACAAAAGTACGCGATCGCGCTCTTTTTTAAAATCTACCCCAATGTGTAGGCGTGTGCATGTCGAGGATTGGCTGAGGGTGTTTGGGGTGTGGTGTGTGGGGGGTATCTAGGGTTGTTTGTGGGAGGGTTAGGGATTGACTGGTGGGAGTGACTGAGGGTGACTGGGTGTGGTTTATAGAGAAATGACTTGGGGAATAGGTGGGAGCTGTGTGCACTTTCCCCTCGCACTCTTTCTCCACGCTTCTCTTACCCCTCCTGTGTGGGCAGGGAAGTGTATATGTTGTGAGGCTGAAATACTGGCTGTGTGGCAGGGAGGAAGTGGTGTGGGATAAGTTGGGTGGGGAAAGATAATCCTCTCCTCTTTCACTGATGTGTGTGTAGCATTGGGGAGGTAAGGAATAGTGTATAGGGGAAAGGTGGAGGTTTGTGTGGGTGGGGGGAGAGAGGGGGAGTGAGTAGTTGAAATGGAGAGGGTATGTGGGGGAAGGGAAGTGTTGAGGTGTGCATGAGTTGGAGGGACAAGGTATGGGGTGAGGAGGGGGGTGTATCGTGGGAGATTTATTTTCTTCTACCCTCTGCAGCCCCCTTCCCTTCACTCCCTCTCCTCCAGTCCTCCTCCCACTGCCTCTCTCCTACTTCTACACCTTCAGTCCCCTTGCACTGCTCCTCCCCTCCCTCTGCCTCTTCCCTGCTGACCCCCTCCATCCCCCACTGCTCCCCTCTTCTAGCCCTGAGCTTCCTCACTCTCCCATTCTCCTCTTCTGACCCACCCCTCTCCCCCCAGTCCCTCCCCTTCCTGCAGCTGTTGGGACCTGGGAACCCCATCAGCCTTTCCCCTGCTCTGTCTCCTCTGCACTTTATCTTGCACTGGTGGGGCCTGGGAAACCCCACCTGCTCTTCTGCTGCTGTGCCTCCATTTGGGGGTTTTTTTTTTTTTTGGTTTGTTTCTTTTGTGTTGCTGGGGTTCTGGAAACTAGAGATGTGAATCGGGTGCCCGATCGTTTTCACAATCGGGTTCATCTGGCAGCCGTAAAATATCATGTTCCCACGGATCATCATATTTTTTTTTAGTAAAAAAATCGTTTTTCCGAATAGTGCGCACTAACGCGAGTTAGTGCGCACTACTGACAAGTTAGTGCGTATTACTAAACGGTTTAAAAGTAACATTTGAGGAAATGTTCGTTAGCTAGAGGTATCCACCTTGGAGACAGCCAATGGGAAAGTAGAACCATATATTTAACTGATTTATTGTAGTGCACACTAAATCGCAGTTAGTGCGCACTAACCCCGATTTAGTGCACGCTAAGCCGTGCATGCTTGGTGCTGTTCCCCACGGCCATTTTGCTACCAGATAGCACGCAGCCACGCACGGACAAAACTCAGACATGCAGTGCAAGCAAGCATTACCAAATTACCATTGCCTGCTCTTTAAATTTAACCACTGTAAGTATAATAAATAAGTACTAGTATTAGAAGCTTTTTTGTTTAGTTTTTCTATAGTAGGTTAATGTTTTGAAGCTCAGGTCGCAAGTTTCTTTATTAAATGTTTTGTTTCACTAAAGTAGCATATTAAATGAAGAGAAGTAATTAATTTCATTTTATGTAAAGTTTCTTTAGTTTAATACACAAAGTACTTCATTTTATTTTATGCTACTCTAGTGAAAAAAAAGAAGTTTAACACAGGAACTGCAAACTTGACCACAGTTTTCTCACCAATTTTATCTGCATGGCCCATCTGAACTTCTGAACAGACAGCTGTCCTTCAGGGACTGCCTGGCCCTTCACTTCCCCCTCCCCTCTCCCATATACCAGCCAGTGGATGGTGTGGGGGGGGGGGAGGGATGTGAAGGGGGAGACAGCCCCTGCATTCAGGTCTGATTGTCTGAAGAGAGCTGTCCTTCAGAGACAGGGACTGCCTGGCCCTTCACCCCCCCCCCCTCCCCTCTCCCATATACCAGCAGTGAATGGTGTGGGTATGGGGGGGGAGGGATATGAAGGGGGAGACAGCCCCTGCATTCAGGTCTGATTTTCTGAAGAGAGCTGTCCTTCAGAGACAGGGACTGCCTGGCCCTTCACCCCCCCCCCTCCCCTCTCCCATATACTAGCAGTGGATGGTGTGGGTGTGGGGGGGAGGGATGTGAAGGGGGAGACAGCCCCTGCATTCAGGTCTGATTTTCTGAAGAGAGCTGTCCTTCAGAGACAGGGACTGCCTGGCCCTTCACCCCCCCCCCCCTCCCCTCTCCCATATACTAGCAGTGGATGGTGTGGGTGTGGGGGGGAGGGATGTGAAGGGGGAGACAGCCCCTGCATTCAGGTCTGATTTTCTGAAGAGAGCTGTCCTTCAGAGACAGGGATTGCCTGGCCCTTCACTCCCCCCCCCCTCCCATCTCCCATATACCAGCAGTGAATGGTGTGGGTGTGGGGAGGGGAGGGATGTGAAGGGTGGGACACTTCAACCCTTTGCATTCTGAGCTTCTGAACATACTTTTTTTTCATCTTCTTTTTAATTTTCTCATTGTAGATGGATTGAGATAGGAAGTCAGATTCCGCCCAACCATCCTCCTCCAAGATGGAAGCCCTGCTTTAGTCGGGCTGATGTGGACCTACTAGCCCGGCTAATTCTCCTGGATCAGGACAATTTGTACATCCGCCCAGGCTGCAGACCTAACCTGCAAAGGGAGTCTGCAGCCTGGGTGTCCCTCCAGGAGGAATTTTAGCCAGCGAGCCTCTTACCCTCGTGAGATCGAAGATCTCAAGAAGAAAGGTGAGAGATAATAATGTTGGTCAATTATTATGTATATTTTAATTTGTATTTGAAAATTGAATAGGAGTATGTATTTGTAGTAGTAGCATAGAGTGAGTTATATAAAGTTATAAGTAGTAAGTAAAGTACAGTACTACTAATTTAAAATACATATATTTTAGTAGAACTGAAAATAGTAGTAGTGTACCACCCTTACACTACAGTAACTACTAGACTACAAAAGAAAGAAAGTTATCTGTGGTATTATTATTAGGGATGTGAATTGTTTTTTGACGATTTAAAATATCGTCCGATATATTTTAAATCGTCAAAAATCATTAGAGGCGCGATACAATAGGAATTCCTCCGATTTATCGTCAAAAATCGTAAATCGGGGGAGGGGGGAGGGGAAGGGGGAGGGCGGGAAAACCGGCACACTAAAACAACCCTAAAACCCACCCCGACCCTTTAAAATAAATCCCCCACCCTCCCGAACCCCCCCAAAATGTTTTAAATTACCTGGGGTCCAGTGGGGGGGGTCCCGGTGTGATCTTCCACTCTCGGGCCACGGCTGCATTAATAGAAATGGCGCCGGCGCTACCTTTGCCCTGTCATATGTCATATGACAGGGCAAAGGTAGCACCAGCGCCATTTTGGTTCCTGTCCCCCGACGTCACGAGCACAGGAGATCGCTCCTGGACCCCCGCTGGACCCCCAGGGACTTTTGGCCAGCTTGGGGGGGCCTCCTGACCCCCACAAGACTTGCCAAAAGTCCAGCGGGGGTCTGGGAGCGACCTCAAAATGGAAAAATGCAAAATGGCGCCAGTCGTATGGCCGTATTGCAAAATGGCGCCGGCCACAT
Source organism: Rhinatrema bivittatum (assembly GCF_901001135.1). Classification (NCBI taxonomy): domain Eukaryota; kingdom Metazoa; phylum Chordata; class Amphibia; order Gymnophiona; family Rhinatrematidae; genus Rhinatrema; species Rhinatrema bivittatum. The sequence continues at coordinate 27,961,556 of NC_042625.1, forward strand.
ACGGCCATTTTGCCATTTTGCAATACGGCCATACAACCGGCGCCATTTTGCAATACGGCCCTAGTGCATGAGGTCACTCCCAGACCCCCGCTGGACTTTTGGCAAGTCTTGTGGAGGTCAGGAGGCCCCCCCAAGCTGGCCAAAAGTCCCTGGGGGTCCAGCGGGGGTCCGGGAGCGATCTCCTGCGCTCGTGAAGTCGGGGGACAGGAACCAAAATGGCACCGGCGCTACCTTTGCCCTGTCATATGACAGGGCAAAGGTATGCCATTTCTATTAACGCAGCCGTGGCCCGAGAGTGGAAGATCACAACGGGACCCCCCCACTGGACCCCAGGTAATTTAAAACATTTTGGGGGGGTTCGGGAGGGTGGGGGATTTATTTTAAAGGGTCGGGGTGGGTTTTAGGGTTGTTTTAGTGTGCCGGTTTTCCTGCCCTCCCCCTTCCCCTCCCCCCTCCCCCGATTTACGATTTTTGACGATAAATCGGAGGAATTCCTATTGTATCGCGCCTCTAACGATTTTTGACGATTTAAAATATATCGGACGATATTTTAAATCGCCAAAAAACGATTCACATCCCTAATAATAATACCACAGATAACTTTCTTTCTTTTGTAGTCTAGTAGTTACTGTAGTGTAAGGGTGGTACACTACTACTATTTTCAGTTCTTCTAAAATATATGTATTTTAAATTAGTAGTACAAGTAACCCGACTGGACATTTATTCGATTTCTGTAAATCACAGTAAAGTTTCTTTTGAACACCCACATCGTGACCTGCCTGTTTATACAGCACTAACATCACCAAAGGGGACAGTAACACCTCAGAGAGGATTCCCCTTCACTGCCTGGGCCTAAAAGGTTAAGCTTTTCCCCATAGAAGTCACTCCCTGGGTCTTAGCAGATTTGGGGAAGTGGCAAAAGAAGAAAGCCCCAAGAAAAATGATTTTGTGTGCCCTCTGGACTATAACAAAATCCGAAAAAAAAGATTACATCTAGATTTGTCAAAATTTTAAGCAGACTGGGATCCTAGAGCAAGTATCTCAGACTTTATGTAAAGGGCCCCAGAGCTTTCAAAATCATGATTAAGACTAGATGAAAATTCCCTCCTTCCTTCAGCATCTATTTTTTCTTCATGCTCTCTTCTTCCACTCAGTCATCTTCTCTCATTCCTTCTTCTTTTCCAGCATCTTACCTCCTTTGTCCCAATAGATCCTCTCTTCTCAGTGTAGGGATCCTGTTAGTCCCCTACTAGGATTTAGTTTGAAGAATATCCCATTAATGTGGGGAGCAATATAATAGCAATAGTGTGGGTGTAAAGCTTTCCCCACGTGGAAGCTGGCAAATGGTACGTTCCTCTGGTTCTTAGAGCATTGCCACCATCTTACTGTGTGGATTCTCGATTTTCCTTTGGAGAGGCAGCGTATCTTGGCTGTTCTCTCATTTACGTTATTGAATTGTTGCCTCCATGGAGCCTTTTGGTTGGGTGGGAGTTTCCTTCCTCTCTCCCAATCCATTTTGTATTCTTAAACTGATTTATTTAAGTTTGAAGAACCGTGTAACTTGGGACGCCATTAAGTTAATTTAATTTCTGTTCTACCATCATATGGGAGAGGTTCCCTGAGGTCATCAAGATCCAAGGAGAAGGATGACTTTCAGCCATCCTGGTAAGAAGGAGGAGAGAGAGAAGGAAAGGAATGGTATGGATCCACAGAAGATCCCAGGAACATTTACTGGAGATTTGGAGGAGAGGAGTTACAGGTGTCATCTTGATACTGCAAAGGAGAGGAGAAAGACTTGTACTGTTCAGGTACTGTGAGGACCCTAAGGAGTGTTAGAGAGAGCATGGAGAAGGTAGGAGATAAATGACTATGTGGTATGAATTCTGTTTTGATGTCACCTATATTGGGAGGGAAGCTATCAACTTGCCCTGTACCCATGGGAGGGAAGAAATTATCAACCTAAAAACTAAATCAATTGGCTTTAACATCTTAAATGTAAATAAGACTGCAAGAAATCTCTAACTTACTTAAAAGCACTTGTACCATCTAAAATGAATCAATCAGCTGTAAAGAACTTTATTTCATCATCCTACAACCTATCTGTAAAGTATTGTTGGAAACCTCTAATGCCTCCAGAGTGTTTCCTTGGTTAATGACTTTAACGCTTAATCATGCTGTGATCATCAGTGCAGTATACAAGAACTTTAAATTGGGAATTAAGAGTAGCAATGTGAAGGGCCTTGAAAGAGATATTTCTCTCTGCTCAAGGAACCCTGAAATTACATCTTTAACCAGCTGAGAATGAATTACTTGAACTGTAAACTGAGATACGACCTCTGGAACTGCTCTCCGAGTTTAGCCAACACGGGGGTTGCTCCAGTATTTCTCCTCTCCTTCCCAGCATCTCCCTTTTTTCACCCCTCCCAATGTTCTCCTCTCTTCTCCCCTCCTCAGCAGCAACTCCATTGGCAGCTCTAGCAATCCTCCCCAACGGCAATCTTCATGTGTTTGCTGGCCCGCTACGTTTTTGCTGCATGTACAGTCCAGTCACATTTCCTGTGCATGCCCTACTGTCAAGTCTTTTAGGGAGAAGAGGCTGGCAAGCATCATGGGTCTGCAAATGGTTTTGAAATCAAGGTGAAAATTTGTTTAAATCAGTTTTCACTTTTGCAAAAACCTGGGAATTTATCAGTCAAAATGGGTTTAGATTGATAATGAAGGACCCTAGAGATTCCACAGTGTGAGCTACTCCTACCTACAGTCTCAGTATCAACTGAGAAAGAGGAAATAGATGTGAGTGAAGATAAATGTACTGTTTCTAGAACAGTTCAGATGCAGAAATGTTTGATGTGTTGAAGAATCAAGGCTTTGAGTATTGTGGGATCGGTGATCCAGGAGCAGACAGCCAACTGTGCAGTTTGTTCTCAGCCATTACCAATGAGGAAAAATACATTGCGGACTGTGGTTCTTTACATTTACAAAGATGTTGAAACACATTTTTAATCCCCCCCCCCCCGTGAAAGACGCCTTTTGGCAATCTGCCAAGCTAGCAGCCGAGAGAGTATAAATGGGGGCCACTGACCCGGCTCACTGGCAGTGTGTGCTTGGCGAGGAGCGAGTTTGCTTGGGCTGACGGCTGGGGGCTGCCATATGCTTGCCTCCTTGGTGGGGAGATCAATCAGACCTACTGTAGTGCAACTGAGCACAGACTTGCTAACTGAGTTCTACTTTACCCGGGGTAAATAGAGAGAGAGAGAGAAAAATGGATAAGTGGGACCGCACACCTGCTCTGGTTTATTGCTCAAAGCTTCTCTGCTGCCGCTGCCACCACCACTACAGTGCTTTCCCCATCCAAGCCTGATCAGCAAGGAGTACAAATGTGCAACATCTCACTGCAGGGAGTGACTTCTCTCTAGGCCAGAAGGCCTGCCCCTTATTCCAGGGGCAGGCAAAGAACGGCACCCACTAGGCCTAAAGGAGGACTTAACTCTGAGAGGCAGGGATAGCGTGTTTTGTCTTGCAGCCTGGGCAGGCCTCCCAGTCCCGCCTCTTCCCTTCCCCTTTTCCAAACCGGCCTAAATGATAGCAAGAATCTTTTTTTTTTTTTTTAATATTTGTATGCTGCTCTATCTCTTGCACAAGGCGGCCAACAAAGTGATGCAACAAGTATGAATGATTCACAGTCACCACTCGAGAAAACCAACATTCCAGTGTCTGCTTTATTTTCTTTGTAATTAAAAAATGATCCTGTTGTCGTTTATTGCTGCTGCTTATTTCTATAGCACCGCTAGGCATGCACCATGCTGTACTAGACAGGCAAGCTCGGATTCCGTTGCAAACGTCAGCGCTACCACTGCAGCCACATTTACGCATTCGATTCCAGTGCTATTCCATCTGATGTAAACCTTAGATATGAGGAAGGCGGGATAACAGTGGAAAAACATTTACCAGTTCTAACATCCAAAAAACAAAAGGAGATGCTGCAGGTACTTTTCTGTAGATTAAAGAAAGCCTGAAGTCCTCAAATGAATAGTGCCAAAATGGTTTTTGCCAGTGATGTGAAAAGGGCATTACCATATGCTAACTTTGCAAAAGAATGGGAGCACTGAGCAGGTGAAAGCCTTTGGCAGTGACTAATATAGCATGAGGCAATCAGTGCGCGTGCTTTATCACACACCCAAAAGATCTGCAACAGCCACCCTTATGGCCCAAGCAGTGGCCTTCCATGAGAGAAATGTTTATTGGACTCCAACCATTCAAAGAGGCAACCTAGCTCATGACTGAGCTTTCAGCAACATCCTTCCTTTGGTTTGCTTCCTCGAGAGGTAAAAAAAAAAAAAAAAAAGGCTAAATACAAGAGTCTGAAGATTTTGATGAACAAAGAGGAGCATCTTCTCAATGCTTTAATGGATCCCAGATAGAAGGAGAAGATGAACAAGCTGAGGAGACAGGAAAGAGATGCGAGGGAACTCCTGATGGGGCAAGGTGCTCATTAATGCTTGCTAAGATGTTAGAGCTGAACCGAGGAGGACCAGCAAGGGGGCAGCTACAGCCACAAGAAGAAGTATGGAAAAGCCAAAATTCATCATCACCATCACTGCTGGATTGTACCAGGGGCAGCAGGGAACAATATTAATCACTGTCCGGTGGTAATCGTGATTGCAGTGGCACGTCACCGCAGAGCTTCTCCATGCTGAAGAACCTGTGCATGCATATATTATATGAGTCTCATCCAGAAATGACAACTTTTGGGGTACTAGGAAGTCAGGAGGCGGCTGTGGCTAGCACTCCTACACGCTACAGTAGAACCACAAAGCTAGCCATCAGCTGGGGTTCCTACCCGAGCACGTGTATGGTGCCACCAGCTCCCAATGAAGCCTCTACCATCTAGACATTTGCACATGCCATGGCTCTCCCTCTGTCTGCATAAATTGCAGAGCTGTAGCTTTCAGAAGTTTCCTTTCAGCTTGGACCCCTCTCTCGACTCTTCTGGGATGACGACTAAGTTTTGGGGTTCCAGGTGACAATTTACTGCGTGTGCCTTCAGAAAGTTGGTGGTGGTGTTGTGCGACACGGTGACTAGTGACTGTGCTGCACTCTCTCTCCCCTATGGATGACCTGGGAGCTCAGTTGCTGAGCTGTTGGTTCATAGGCCAGGTTAGTAGTAGACAGGTGCAGCTGCAACATTAACTTTTAAGGCACAGCGCAGACAGAGAACCAGAAATAGGCTGCTGGGGAAAACAAAAGATCTGCCGACTCCCAGCTGTAGTAGCTCTGCATATTATACAGCTGGAAATCACTGTTGGGTTATTCAAATTGTTTCCAAATGCAGTAGTTTAGCAAATCACTGCCCAGAGCTATTCACTCTATTTAGCAACTGTTCCAGTGCTCAGAAAATTAAGTTAAACAATATTTTGAATCTCCAAAGGACTGAATTATCCACTTACATGTGCGACTCAAAGAATTCCATGAAAGTAATTCACTTCTCCCAGCTTGTCAGACTCATAAACCACACGTTTGCAGTACTTCTCCTGCACAAGTATTAATACATATCGAACAACATTTAGACCTGGACTTTCTCCGACTGCTTTGAAAGCTGAATTCTGCCAAACACCCCAATGAGAGGGGTTAAGTAAATTGATTCCTCTGCCATCACCAGAAGCGCTTTCTGTATGCTATTTGCCAAATTAGTCTCTTGTGATTTATTTCCCTGGCAGCTAGATATAGTGTATTTAGGATTGTAAACTGTCAGTCCGGCTGATCCCAGTCCTGGTTTCCTCCCAGTGCAGGCATGAATTTGGGCTTTCCCCAAGGAAAAAAAAAAAAAAAAAAAAAGCAGGCCTGAAATCCCTGCAACCCAATGAGATCAGGCTGAGTAGACATGGAAACAGCAGCACTCCTATTCGTATTAGTGAATTTTTGGTTTAAAAATGTGTACAATAAGGCTTAAAATGCAACTTTGGAGGGGAGGGGATTCTATAAACACAGTGGAAGCAGAATCCTGAGGTCAGGAGTAAAACCAAAACTTTTGTTCTCAAGAAGATTACATTTTGAAGTGCTACGCAAAAGGATGGCATGCAGGACCCGAAACCTCGCTCCTACTGAAGGTGATTTTAGTATGCAGGCTGTAAGGATAAGTTTTACTGCTGCTTTATTTGCTCCGGCCAGTGATATTATGGTTTAGTCTTTAAAATAAAGGAGAACCACTAAAGCCATGCCCAGAAACCGAGAAAGGCTGCAGCTGATGGTATCTTCGGCGACTCTTCAGCACTTCTTCTCATGCAAAACCACCAAAGCCTGAGGGGAGCTTCCTTTCATCCTGGCCCAGCGTGAGGGAGGGCTTTCTAGGCCTGCCCAGGTTGTTTGCGCAGGCACATAGCTTATGGCAGAGGTCGCGTCCCTGCAGCATGCGAGCATGAGAGAACGCGTGCTCCCAGTCAGCGAAGACTTGGCAGGCACCTACTGGCCACAGCTCAGACCTACCTGCTGGGCTGACTGCATAACAGAACCTGTTTCCCTAAGTTGTGCCATTCTGGACCAGGCCGCGGCTCGGCCAAGTGTGCACACACAGCACTTGTGAAAACAGAGCTTGGGTTATCTCTGTAGAAATGTATTTCATGTTTGGCACTCTGGGTTGGAGGGAGAGTGTTCTTAATCTCAAAACTGAAACAGGACGGAAGAGAGAGAAAATGTTCACTCATTTGAAATCCTTAATTGGTAAGATTGAGTGATTACAGTACGTGTAATAGGATTTCACAGAACAATGCTTCTGCTTGGAGATGGTGGAACTAGCTTTGGAATAATTAAAGACCCCACTCCTTTGTCTTGGGCTGGATGACAAAAAGGCAAAATTCAGGACTAGAAAAGGCCATCGCTCTCCAGTTTGGATCTGGAATGAGCCTGAACCTTCCCAGTTTTACCTGCCTTGAAATAGACGTTCTATCAAAAAGTCAATAACATAAGAGAGCAGAGTTTGTCCTTCCAACTCATAAATGTTATATTGAAGCTTAAAAAAACAAAAAGCAGAAAGCACTGACTGCTAAGGTTAATAATGTTTCCAGTTTGATGCAACACCCCTTGAAAATGGAAAATGAGGACCGACATCTTCAACAGGATGTGGTTTTAACCGCCAGGATTCACAAGACCAGGTGGACTGTCACCGGAGAGCAGGGAAGTGGGGATTGTGTAAATGCCGGTGCCTCCTTCAAGGAGACGAAGGAAGAGGATACCTGTACCCAGGCAGCAGGGCCATAGCCAGCGGGTGCTGATGGTGCGGGGGCATTGGATGTATCTTTGAGATGGGTGTAGAATTTAGGGGAGGAAGATGCTTTCTCTGTTCAATTCTGTAGCTACTACAAGCACATTGGGGCTGATGTAATAAGGGGGCACTAATGTTAGCACAGGTTTTCACTCCTGTTTTAGTGAGCAATTTTCTGGCGAAAGTTAGCTCTGGTATGTAACATGGGTTTAACACCTAAAATGTACACTAAAACAGAAATAAAATCCAATGCTAAGATTAGCACAGATGTATGCAAATCCCATGTAAAAGCAGGCATTACTTATTCCTCTGCAATGCAGGGAGCTGCATTAAAGGGCAGACAGAACATAAGAACATGCCATACTGGGTCAGAACCAAGGGTCCAGCAAGCCCAATATCCTGTTCCAACAGTGGCCAATCCAGGCCATAAGAACCTGTCAAGTACCCAAACATTAGATAAATTACAAGCTACTATTGCTTATTAATTACCATAATAGCAGTTTATGGATTTAACCTCTAGGAACTTAACCAAACCTTTTTTAAACCCAGTTACACTAACTGCTGTAACCACATCCTCTGGCAAAGAATTCCAAAGCTTAACTATGTACTGAGTGAAAACAAAATTTTGTCAATTTGTTTTAAATGAGCTACTTGCTAACTTCATAGAGTGCCCCCCTGGTCCTCTATTATCTGAGAGAGTAAATAACTGATTTTACATTAACTTGTTCAAGTCCTTTCATGATTTTGTAGACTTCTATCATATCCCCACCTCAGTCATCTCTTCTCCAAACTGAACAGCTCTAACTTCTTTAGCTTTTCCTCATAGGGAAGCCGTTCCATGTCCCTTATCATTTTGGTTGCCCTTCTCTGCACTTTCTCCAGTGCAGCTATATCCTTTTTCAGAGACGGTGGCCAGAACTGCACACAGTATTCAAGGTATGGTCTCACCGTGGGGTGATACAGAGGCATTATGACATCCTCTGTTTTATTCGCCATTCCCTTCCTAATAATTCCTATCATTTTGTTTGCTTTTTTGATTGCCACAGCACACTGGGCCGACGATTTTAATGTATTATCCACTATGATGCCTAGATCTCTTTCCTGGGTGGCAATACCTAAGATAGAACCTAATATTGTATAATTATAGCATGGGTTATTTTTCCCTATATGCATCACTTTGCACTTGTCTATGTTAAATTTCATCTGCCATTTAGAAGCCCAATCTTCCAGTCGCACAAGGTCCTCCTGCAATTCATCACAATCCGCTTGAGATTTAACTACTCTGCAAATTTGATCACTCGTTGTACCTCTTTCCAAATCATTTATAAATATATTAAAAAGCACCAGTTCAAGTACAGATCCCTGAGGCACTCCACTGTTTACCTTTTCTACTGTGAAAACTAATCATTTACTCCTACTCTGTTTCCTGTCTTTTAACCAGCTTGCAATCCACAAAAAGACATCACCTCCTATCCCATAACTTTTTAGTTTTCTTAGAAGTCTCTCATGCTGGACTTTGTTAAACACCTTCTGAAAATCCAAATACAGCACATCTACTGGTTCACCTTTATCTACATTTTTATTCACCCCTTCAAAAAACTGTAGGAGATTTCTGAGGCAAGACTTCCCTTGGGTAAATCCATGTTGGCTGTGTCCCATTAAACCATGTCTATCTAAATGTTTTGTGATTTTATTCTTTATAACAGTTTCAATGATTTTTCCCAGCACTGAAGTCAGGCTCACCGGTTTATAGTTTCCCAGATCATCCCTGGATCCCTGTTTAAAAATAGGGGTTACATTGGCCATCTTCCAATCTTCAGGTAGATTGGATGATTTTAATGACAGGATACAAATTAATCGAAATAGGTCTGAAAATTCATTTTTTAGTTCTTTCAGAACCCTAGGGTGTATGCTATCCAGTCCAGATGATTTACTACTCTTCAGTTTGTCAATCAGGCCTACCACATCTTCCAGGTTCACCGTGATTTGGTTCAGGTGAACTGAATCATCACCCATTAAAACTTTCTCTCGACCTCAGGGCATTGACCAAGTTTCTCTTAAACGAAAAGTTCAAGATGTTCTCTCTGGTACACTGACACCTCTCCTCAGAAGAAGAGACTGGCTCTGCTCCCTCGATCTCAAGAAAGCTTACGCTCACATAGCAATTTTCCCCCGGCCACAGGAAATACCTCTGTTTTGAGGTGGGAAAGGCTCAGTATCAGTACAAGGTATTGCCTTTCAGGCTGGCTTCAGCCCTTCGTGTCTTCACCAAATGTCTAACAGTGGTGGTAGTGTACCTCCGACGTCATGCAATACACGTCTTCCTGTACCTAGACGACTGGTTGGTCAACAGCGTCTCCCACCCAGGGGACCTGAGTGCTCTGGCTTTAACTGTGCAGATGCTGCAAACTTTGGGGTTTGTAATCAACTACCCCAAGTCTCAACTCTGCTCGTCTCCTCAGCTGGACTTTATAGGGGACAGGCTGGACATGGTGCAGGCCAAAGCGTTTTTGCTCGCAAGCGGGCCCTTGCCCTCATCTCGCTGGCAACCTTTGTGTGCAGCAGCCGGCATGTGACTGCCCACCTCCTGCTCCACTTGTTAGGCCACATGGTGGCCTTGGTCCATGTTATCCCTCTTGCCTGGCTATTTTAAGGGCGGACTCCACAACCACTGACTGGTGGGGGAGGTGCTGCTTCTCGAAGCCCATGGCTGGTTACATCAAATAGGTGGCATCCATCTTCCTATTGACGGGGGAGATGAAAAACGGGTGCTCCCACATCCAAAGGAGGAGATCCTTGAAGATGTCGTGGATGGGAACTGCCACGATCTCCTTAGGAGCGTTGAGAAACTGGAGCACCTCTAGCATTTTGTGTCGTGCATCCTCCTCTGTAAGTAGTTGGAAGAGAATAGCCTTGGCCATGGCCCTGACAAAGCCTGCGAAGGACAGATCCTCCGAAGGGGACTGGCACCATTCCTCATGTGGGAAAGGCTTGGAGAGGGGTCGTCTGAGTAGTCAGAGAAAGACTCCATAGAATCGTCCGTCCCCCCCCAGGGGTCATAAGGCCCTTCCTCCTCACTGGGGCCAGCGCAACATGGATGAGGCCTATGGGGGATGTCAGCCCTGGGCTCCAACAGCTTCGGAGGTCGCGAGGGCACTGCGGGAATCGATGGTTCCCCTGGCATTGAGAGGACTGGGGCCACGGGAGGCCATTAGGGTCCCAGTAAAGGATTGGGGAACCAAGGCCTCGGGAACGCGTCACCGGCCACGTCTTCCTCGGAGGAGGACCCGATGATAGGGATCACTCCAGAGGGGAGCATCAGTGGCCGCTGGGGAACCGAAGGTCCCTCGGGCACAGACTGCATCAGTAGGGCGCCTAAGAGGACCTCCAGACACTCAAGCAGAAGTGCTATGATAGACGGCGGGGGCTCTGGCACCAGTATGTTGGCTGGTGGCATGGGCAGCTCGACACTCCGTAGAGCTCTGAGCGCTGCTGTCTGCATCCTGTGGTTGAACTCCTCCTGAAAGTCCGGGGAGGCCAGGACTAAGGGAGGGGGACAAGGTGTCACCAGCTCTTCCTCGGGTCTCTGAGGTGGCACGGTGCCCAGCACCGATATTTGTGGGGTACGCCTAGGATTCACAGGGACGGAGGATGGGGCCTCCGGCCTCCATTAGCTGGGGTCACTTCAATGGCAGTGTGGCTGCCGCTGGCACCGCACTAGAACTGGAGCCATGCGCCGATGGCAACCGGTGGTGATGCTTGCGGAATCTCCTACGGTGCTTGGCCTGGTCTTTCCCCGGCGATGAGGAGGCAGAGGATCTCGATGTCTGGGACACTGGTGAGATCATGGAGGATCAGTAACCATCCCCGTGATCCTTCGAAGAGGTGAAGAGAGGAGTAGCGAGAGAGAGCGTATCAAGGGGTTCCCTTCGACCCCTCAGTATCGATGACTCCCACACAGGTATGGATGGAGCCGAAAAGTTTCTCCATCTTATCAAGGCGCGCACAACGCCTTTTGGGGGGTCATCTGGTCACACAGCTGACACCCATGGACATCGTCCAAAGCCCCCAGGCAGAGGATACAAACCTCATGCAGATCCGTGATGGACATGGTCCACGGGCACTGGGGGCACCGTCGAAAGCCAGGCAACACCATAAAAGTTACATGACGCGCCGAGAGGTGAAGTTCCAGGAATTGACCGCAAAGCAGCGAAAAATACGATTTGAACCTACCACACCGAGGAGACACTGACCACGAAGGGGGACCTGAAAATGGAACCGGAAAAAAACACTTTAATTTTCAGAAAAAAACAAGAAAAGTTTAGAGCAACTGCAACTGAAGAGACTGAAGGGGGACCTTGTGTGGACGTGAGAATAGTGGCATGCCAGGCATGCTCAGTGTGCAGATCAAGGCTTCTAGAAACTTTGACAGAAGTTTTCCGTGCCTGGCTCCATCCGATAATGTCACCCACATGTGAGGACTAACATCCTGCTGTCCTAGGAGAACTATTTTTCTTGTTTTATTAAAGTTTACCTATTGAAAGTTAGAGCTAGAGCCATGGATTTACTTACTGTCCTTCTTCCAGTCATTAATTCAAATTTGATCATATTATGATCACTATTGCCAAGCGGCCCCACTCCCATTACCTCTCTTACCAAATCCTATGCTCCACTGAGAATTAGATCTAAAATTGTTCCCTCTCTCGTTGGTTCCTGAACCAATTGCTCCATAAAACTACCATTTATTCCATCCAGGAACTTTATCTCTCTCGAATGCCTTGATGTTTCACTTACCCAGTCAATATTGGGGTAATTGAAATCTGTAAACAAGGAGAGTCAGTACAGTAACCCAATCGGTAAACTGTGGAAAATAAGGGCAACTGAATTAATTTAAAATTATAGCCTAAGTGACGGTGTCATCAAGCCAGACGTTGTGATTTTAACCCAAAACCCAACCGGTCTTCTAATCATTCACCATCACTGTAAAAATTATATTTATTGACTGAAAAACATTTTTTTGTTTTTTTATTATTATTGAAATCTCCCATTATTACTGCACTACCAGTTTGGTTAGCTTCCCTAATTTTTCTTAGCATCTCACTGTCCTTCCCACCATCTTGGCCAAGTGGATGGTACTATATTCCTATCACTATGCTAGTATTCTCCTATCACTATGCTCTTCCCCAACACACAAGGGATTTCTACCCTTAAAGATTTGATTGTGCATTTAGTCTCATGCAGGATCTTTATCCTGTTGGACTCCATGCCATCCCGAACATAAAGTGCCACCCCACCATCAAGATGCTCCTCTCTGACATTGCAATATAATTTGTATGCCGGTATAGCACTATCCCATTGGTTATCCTCTTTCCACCATGCCAATTAAGTCTATGTCATCATTCACTGCTATACACTCTGGAGTAGATTTTTTTAAAAAGCGCGATTGCGTACTTTTGTTTGCGCAGCAGGCGCAAACAAAAGTACGCTGGATTTTATAAGATACGCACATAGCCGCACGTATCCTCTAAAATCCAGGATCGGTGCACGCAAGGCTGCCGATTTTGGGCAGCCGGCGGCTGTCGGGCCGAAAACCGGACGCTCAATTTTGCCGGCTTCTGGTTTCCGAGCCCTTGGCTGTCAGCGGGCTCGAGAACAGACGCCGGCAAAATTGAGCGTCAGCTGTCAAACCCACTCTGGGTTTGACAGCTGACGCTCTGGGTCAAAAGGAGGCGCTAGGGACGCGCTAGTGTCCCTAGCACCTCCTTTTGCCCGTTTCTACCGCACCACCTAATTTAAATACAGAATCGCGCGCACAGGCGAGTGGCCCGTGCGCGCGCCGGGAGAGGCGAGTGGCCCGTGCGCGCGCCGGGAGAGCAGGCGTTCATCCGCTCTCCCGCAGACTTTACTGAATCGGCCCAAAACCGAGTTAGCAAAGATTGGATTGGATTGGAATGCCTCCGGTCTAAGCTGCTCTGCCTTCTTGCTGCCGCAGGAAGCTCTCTCTCTGCCCTTCGGGGTAATTCATCGCTAGCCTGGATACCTGCTCTTCGGGGGCCCTTATGCTCTCTTTCAGGTGCCTATCTGGGATATCAGGTACTCGCTCCTTGAGGGCCTGCTCTCCCTACTCTGGTGCCTACTACTGAACTACTTCTGCCTGCCAGGATCTTCATCAATACAGCTATCTACTTCAGTGAGTACTAACCCTGTCAGTCATTCTCACCTTCAGCTTCAGCACTTGGAGTCTTCATTCGGGACCTTCCTCGGCTACCCTGCGTTGCCTACCATCTACTGAGTGTGGGATTGGTCTCCTCTGTTGAGGACATCTGGACTACTTCTACTGGGTTATCTCATTGCTGTCCGTTCCCCGGACAGTACCATCAAGCTGTATAATAAATGCAAATTCTCTGTGTCTGCGTGTATAGATTCTAGCCTAGTACTGCGGTTCCTCCAACACCTCAAAACCATAACACCATCACGAGTCATCATGTTACCATTACTTTTCTAGATATTCGTATTTACAAACATGGACAATTTTGTACCATGGTATATTGGAAGTCTACTGATAAGAATACATTACTACATAATTCAAGTTTCCATCCGCGGGGCTGAGGGAAAATATCCCTATTGGCCAATTTCTCAGATTTCGTAGGCTATGTTCCACTACTGCAGAATACAAGATTCAAGCTCAGATGTTATATGAAGATTTCTAGCTCTTGGGTACTCAAATCTGTAGTCAGGAAGGCTTTTAAGATAGCACTCTATGCTAATAGAGATAACCTCCTCATTAAAGCCACTAGGTACCCTTTGAATCATGTTGAATGTACTATTCCATATTCTACTAAGACCATAGCCATTAGATAAAATTATTTTACAACATTGGCCAATTGTTTCCTCTTTGTACAACTGTAATGAGGGCCCTATTTTCTCCGTTACAAAACTTAGGAGTTTAAGGTCATGTCTAAAACAGCAGAATAGCTGATAATTTAAAGGGACAGATTTGTTCTGGATCATGTTCGATATGTGCACACGTTCTAGTATTGCAGGAGTATAGTCTTCATCATTTGAAACATCCTTATGTATTACCGGGTCTTTTTTCCTGCAACACTGAATGTGGGACTTATGTAATCGTTTGCCCGTGTAATTTGGTTTATGTTGAGCAGACTAAGAGACAAATCAGGCTGAGAATAATTGAACATAACAGCTGTATTAGGTCAAAGAAGGAAAATGCTCCATTGGTGGATCATTGGGTACATAGGGCTCATACTATAGATGATTTTAAATGTTTTATTTTATTTTTTTTATTATACATCAGGTTAAGCTTAGTAAGTGATATTTGTTAAGATTGGAACGATTAATTTTTTTCATGGCGCACCATTTGTCCAGCAGGATTAAATAATCAAATTGAGTGGTCAGCCTTATAAATCACTTGATTATTGAATTAGAATTAATTGGTTTGGGTAGTATACCTATATAATAGATCTTGATGTGTTTTTGGTGGAGATCGGCATTTATGTGAGCTGTAAGGTAATTTGTCTTTCTGAAGTTTGAGGTGGATATTTCATTGATTTTGTTTAACATTAGTTGTTGTGTGATTAAAGTTATTTTGTATTCTTATTGGTATTTGGAGTTTGAGAAAATATATCACTGGATGTGAAGCGGTTTTCTTTATGGCATGGATTTAGAATCAAAGGTATATAATTGACAATATATGGATCATTTAAGTCAGGATAGTCATCACACTGAACAAGTATGTAGGACGTTTTTGGTGTATATTTGAAGATTGGTTTTTCATTATATAATCACTAAATCGTGTATGTTGTTGTTTAAAGGTTTGGAAAAGCTTTAAGTTTCCCCTGAAGAAGTCTTTTGTTTGAGGGTGAAATGAAGAATTCTTTGTCGGGAACGATTGAGTACATGGATTATGTAGTATGAGAAGGAGGAAGGAAGAAATTGTGGAACAGCAACATCTTCATTCAAGTGATGTCATCAGTACATTCTTTTTGATACTAGTTGTTAAAGAATTTAAAGAAGTGATTAAGAACATCACTATTGGAAATTTGATAAATGGTGATTTGATCTCTTTCTCTTGTTCTTTCCTTTGTACTTTTGTATTTTATTTTTGGGATGGGTTCAGAATGAGTGGATATGTGTGAATATGGGTTAATTGTGTGATTTTATAACTTGAGGAAATTGGGGTTGATTTTTCCAGCATTATTGTAATATGATTGCATTTGTACATGATTGTATCCTTTTATGTCTTATGACAGAATACATTTTGTGAAAATTGACTTTGCAAAAAAATTTGTAAATTATAGTTATATACACTTTATTTTCCCTCAATTAGTGAATTTGCTTGTTGATAGATGAGGGAAAGTTTATTTTTAGCCTTCATTTTTTGTGTACCTTTGTATGCCTTTCCTCATTTTCTCTTTGGTCTTTTTCTGGTTTGTGCGGCTTCCTCCCTTTCCTTCAGCACTTTAAAAAAAAAATTACTTTTGTCCTTTCCCAGAGGAGGAAGTGATGAGGAAATGGCATGCCACACTAAGGAAACCCGGGTTTTGCAAGCGCCGGGCCGGAGAGGGGGTGGGGGGAGAAAGGCAGGCCTGGAGCAGGAACAGAACACAAAGCTTAGGAAGGGAGAGCTGGGAGTTGGGGCTCTGAGACTTGGAGCATGGGCTTCAGGTGCCCATAGTTTATTTAAAAACATTTCTCTACTGCTTTCTCCATGGATTGTTCAATGCGGTTTACAAGTAAAGTAACATACATAATGCTTATAAAATAATTAATAATAAGCATTAGCTAAAGGAAAATGAAAATAACATACATAATAAAACATTAACTAAAACAAAATAAACAGAAATAAAACTGCATCTGAAAATATGCAAAATAAATAAAAACTCATGAATACTACTAGGTAAAAAGAACACAACGCTGGGGCTCAATCAACATATGCTTTGTGTTATGGTTATTGATGTTTGGGTGGATCCTTGGACACTGTGGCAGCTGACCACGCCCACGAGGGGCAGTCCCGTGAGGGTCCACGGTGTCAGGTTAGACTCTGGACACACAAACACAGATTTGAATCTTTATTAAACAGTTTTGGAAACCACCAGAGGTGGCAGTAGTGAGTAGTGGATGTTGAGCCCGGCTGGGCAGGTCTCCCACAGAACGCTGGAACAGCGAATCCTCTGCTAGGCTGTGCTGTAGTGGAAAGAGACTGAGAGTTATGAGTACACAATGAGAAGCACCTCCGAGTCCCAGGTAGAATTAGGAGAAGCTCCGAGACAGGGAGAGCAGGCCCTCGAGGAGCGAGTACCTGATCCCATAGAGCTGAGAGACTCAGTTGTATTGTACTCACATAGCAGTAACAGAGATTCCACTAGACGAGAGGTCTGGCACCAGAACAGAGGGCAGGACCTTGAGGAGTGAGTACCTGGTTCCAGTGAAGCAGTACTGTGGGATAGATGGTGGTTGTACTCACAGATGGAAACTGTTAGTGAAGTCTTCCAAGTAGAAAGGTTTGAAGATGCAGGCAGTGAATCAGGGAACAAGGGCCCTCGAGAAAGCTTCTTTCAGGTGCTTTCAGGTTTCCTGAAAGCACCTGAAAGAAGCAGAAGAGGCCCCCAAGGAGTGGGTACCCCGTTAGCAAACCCCGAAGGGTGTAAGAGTTCCAGATAGCACTGGAGTGGCAGAGCAGCTTCGGTACGGAGAGAAAATCCCATCCGTAGGGTGCCGTTGCTAACTCGATGAGCTAGCAAACGCTGTAGGCTTAAATATCCGGGCAGTATGACATCATATCAGGGGGACGCCCCTGAGGTTCATGCCAATGTGAAAATAAAGATGAGGGCGGCGTGCACACGTGCGCCCTAAGGTACCTTGGAGGAGCATGGCGGGAGGCAGCATCAAAGCCGGTCTGGAGACGCCGGAGAGGACGGCAAACAGATGCCGTGGCAGCCAGTAGTCCGAGGTGAGCGGGAGGAGCCACAAGTAGTGAGAGGTAGGCGGGGCAAAGCCGTCGAAGACCGACGGTCGCAACAATTTGTGCTAGTACAATTATGATGACTACATTCTAATGCTTTAATACTGCAAAAATCCTATTGAGGTGACTAATTAAGGAGAATTCACACCTACTCATATGCCTGTTTAAAAAGATAAGTCTTCAAAGTTTTCTTGAAGTCTTTTACATTAGTGCTGTCTCTTAAGACATCTGGGATTTCATTCCAAATTTTGAGCCTAGCAACTGAGAAAGCACAAGGTCTGGTGATATCTCATCTTGCTATGTTAAAGGTCAGAATGTCAAGTACATTTTTACTTTGGGAACAAAGTGTCTGGTCAGTT
Organism: Rhinatrema bivittatum; assembly: GCF_901001135.1. Classification (NCBI taxonomy): domain Eukaryota; kingdom Metazoa; phylum Chordata; class Amphibia; order Gymnophiona; family Rhinatrematidae; genus Rhinatrema; species Rhinatrema bivittatum. Next base: position 27,979,152 of record NC_042625.1, read on the forward strand.
TATAAATCCCATAATCGGCCCGAATCGAGACCCTTGCAATTTTAAGCTCGCCTCCCTACATATATAGCTAAGCTTTATATACACAATGGTTTTCTCTCTCTCTTCGCTTCCTTCAGATCCCAAGTTGCTACTCCCTGTCAAATGTAACTTTGCCTCCTGTAAATGACCTCTTGTTAATTGGTCGTTTATGAATGTTAACCCCCAGGTTCCATGTAAACCGATCTGATATGACCCATGTCATGAAGGTCGGTATATAAAAGAATTTAATAAATAAATAAATAAATAAATAAATAAATAAAATATGGAGAGATGATTTAACCAAATGGAAGATTCTTTATGTAATAACTTAAAAATGAAAGTATTTTATATTGGATTCTGAATGACAGTGGTAACCATTGTAAAGAATACAGCACCGGTGTGATGTGATCTCTCAGTGTGGATCCGGTTAAAATTCTAGCTGCGGTGTTTTGGAGAAGCTGAAGAGGACAGATGGAATTTTTAGGTAAACCCAAGTATAAAGACTTGCAATAATCCAGGTGGTTCAGAATCAGAGCTTGTAATAAGTGTGAAAGTTGTGGGCTTCAAGGAGGGGCTTCAGACGTTTTAACAGGTGCAGCTTATAAAAGGAAGATTTCACTACTGTGGAAATTTGACAACACATTGATAGATTTGTGTCCAGGATTACATTTTGAGTAATTGGAATAATCTCACCTTGAGAATTTAAGGAGGTTGGAAAATCAGGCGGTATTGTTTTCCAGCTAGATAAAAGGATTACTTCAGTCTCTGATAGGTTCAGTTTAAGTTTGTTGTGAAAAAGCCAGCGTTTAACTGAGTTAGTACATAAGATGACAAAGGCTAATGTGTCAGGCCAGGATGAATTGAAAGGGACAAAAAACTGGATATCATCGGTGTAGATTTAGAAATTTGCACCAAGAGACTTGAGCAGTTGGCAGTGTAGCGCTGCCTCCAAAGGTTTCAGAGCTCTGGGCCTAATGAAAACATTGGCTCTGCACTCTCCTGGGGAAGAACTCTTCCTACAGGGGTCCTCATATGCCCCCTTCTGGCACACCCCTTGCCATGAATCCAGAGGGGTAGACTCATTTGCACGGATCCCTATATGAGGGACTGGATTTAGTTAAGTAGGCAAAAGGGGCCTTACATAGGTACTGTAAATCTGTTCAGCTGTCCAACGCTCTGATTTATGGCGATTATATGAAATTGTTAGAGCTAGAGTTGTGCTGCAAGCATAACAATTGTTACCATAAAAACAATCATTCATCTCTGACTTTTCAAGCCTGATAGGATTTTATGAAGTAAAGCATGTCAATGGAATCTGAATTGGACGCTTGTAGCTGAGGTGTATATTTAATCAAACTCCTGCTTTATTTTATTTATGGAAGCAACTGTTGCAAATATTGCAATGTGCCCTAGAACACTAATACACCTCCTATTCAGAGGGGCAAATTGAACTGCTACATATCCCTACACAGAAAATACACGCTAGCAGAATACCTCACCTCGGTCACAAATGAAAAAAACAGGCAAACCCTCCCGAAACACAGGATAAGTGATTATAGACTAGAAATAGAAAAATGCAGACAAAAACTAAACTGGAAACTCCAAGAAGTCAGACTCTGTACGCAGTGCAACACTGGAGAATTAGAAACAGAAATGCATTTCCTCCTGTGCAAAATAAAAAAAATATCAGATATGCACATTTCCCTATGCTAATAGAAAAATCCAAGACTTCCTACAAAAGATTGAGAAAAATAAAAATAAAAAACACTTTACATTCCTGAAGGATAGAGAAAACCAACAGCTATAGCAGAAAAAAGGTGATATTTTTCTGCCAGGCCAGAAAAGAAACCTAACCAGTGACAATATGGACCAGCACCAAAACCTGAGATATGTCCCCAAATCTGTACTTTCTGTAACGTGTATCTTTACTTGACTTACCATTTTGCAGTTTTTCCCTTCTTTCCCTACACTTTTATTTTAATCATTCTGCTCATTACTTTAGCAACACATGCAGAATAATCCTGCCAATAATGTTATCTGAACACTTTCAGCCTAGGTTCCACCGAATGATATAAGTAGGAAGGTAACCCAGGATTCAGATCTAGTAAAGAGTGCACTGATGTTAGTGAGGGCACGTGCTCTGGTACATAAGAGCGTTAAGTGTCCTTGGGTGCTGAATTAAAATTTATCAACTCTGACCGATGGAGGTTAACTATCACTAGGCATATCAAGTGAGGAGCAAATCTATCAACTGCAAGGCAGCTAAGGAACTGATTGTGCCTGTGTCGGGAAAGAGACATGTTTATAGTGTTGTGCAAGCTCATGCATGAAGACATTCGAGCAAGAAAACAAGGTGGAATACTCAAAGGTTGTGCTTTTAATGGCGTCTACCTTTTTTTTTCTTTTAGTACCACTGCTGTTAAAAGCGAGTACCCTCACGCCTCTTTTCCATATTCCCCTTTTTCTTGGTTTTTATCTCTTATTGTTTTATGATGATCCGGGAAGAAATACAGTATGGGGCAAGCAGGCTGCAGTTTTAATGCATATTCACTTACTAGTACAGCAAACCTGTAGGTAGTGTTCCATATATAGGAAGGAATTAATTAGGTAATTTTCCATAGCATTTTCATGGCTCACTTTCATATTCAAGTTGGAAAAATGAATTTTTCCTCTATAGTCTAGTGCAGGGGTAGGCAACTCTGGTCCTCAATGAATATGCATGAGATATTTTTGCACACAATGGAGGCAGTGCAAGCCAGTATATCTCATGGACATCCAGATGAACCTGACTGGCTAGGTGTGCCCTGAGGACTGGGTTGAGAAGCACCACTATAGCAAGCTGGAGTTAGAGTTCCTAGTTGGCTCCATGAAATATGGCAGCGTTTCCCAACCCTCTCCTGGAGACACACCTAACCAGTCGAGTTTTCAGGATATCTATAATGAATATGCATGAGATAGATTTGCATATATTGGAGTCCCGGTGTATGCAAATCTAGAAACATAGAAACATGATGGCAAAAAAAAGACCCTATGTCCCATCCAGTCTACCCATCTGTCCAATTAATTTAGCATTATATTTCTCATCACTTTCTTAGAGATCCCCTGTATTATCCCATGATTTCTTGGATTCAGATGCTGATTTTGTCTCCACCACTTCCACTGGGAGGCTGTTCCAGACATCCAGCACCCGCTCTGTAAAGAAATGTGTCCTGAGTCATAAGAACATAAGAAATTGCCATGCTAGGTCAGATCAAGGGTCCATCAAGCCCAGCATCCTGTTTCCAACAGAGGCCAAACCAGGCCACAAGAACCTGGCAATTACCCAAACACTAAGAAGATCCCATGCTACTGATGAAATTAATAGCAGTGGCTATTCCCTAAGTAAACTTGATTAATAGTCGTTAATGGACTTCTCCTCCAAGAACTTATCCAAACCTTTTTGAACCCAGCTACACTAACTGCACTAACCACATCCTCTGGCAACAAATTCCAGAGCTTTATTGTGCGTTGAGTGAAAAATAATTTTCCCTGATTAGTCTTAAATGTGCTACTTGCTAACTTCATGGAATGCCCCCTAGTCCCTATTATTCGAAAGTGTAAATAACCGATTCACATCTACTTGTTCAAGACCTCTCATGATCTTAAAGACCTCTATCATATTCCCTCTTAGCCGTCTCTTCTCCAAGCTGAACAGCCCTAACCTCTTCAGCCTTTTCTCATAGGGGAGCTGTTCTATACCCTTTATCATTTTGGTCTGACCCCTTTCAACCTCATCTCATGACCCCTCGTTCTAGAACCTCCTTTCCATTGAAAAAAGCTCACCTCCTGTGCATGGAAACCTTTCAGATATTTGAATGTCTCTATCATATCTCTCCTTTCCTCTAGGGTATTCAAGTTTAGATATTTAAGTCTATCACCATATACTGTAGAACGAAGACCACTGACCATTTTAGTAGCCTCCCTCTGCACCGACTCTAGCCTGTTTATATCCTTTTGAAGGTGCAATCTCCAGAATTGTACACAGTATTGCAAGTGAGGTCTCACCAGGGACCTATACAGGCATAATATCACCTCCCTTTTTCTGCTGACCATTTCTCTCTCTCTCTATGCAGCCAAGTATCTTTCTGGCTTTTACATTGCTTTATCCACCTGTTTGGCCATGTTAAGATCACAAGATACAATCATTCCTATATCCCGCTCTTTCTTTGTGCTAAGAAGAATTTCACCTCCAATACTGTAACTTTACCTTGGATTTTTGCATCCTAATTGCATTGCTCTGCATTTTTTAGTATTAAATCTTAGCTGCTAGACCTTAGACCATTCCTCGAGCTTCCTCATGTTTTCCACTCCTTCCTGGCTGTCTACCCTGTTACACATTTTGGTATCATTGGCATAAAGAAAAACCTTTCCCGACAACCCTTCCGTTATGTTGCTCACAAAAATGTTGAAAAGATGCAGTTCAAGGACACTGCTAGTAACAACCCCCTCCTCAGAACAAACTCCATTTACCACTACCTTTTGTCGCCTCCCACTCAGCAAGTTTCTAACCCAGTCAGTTTCTCTAGGATGCATAACAAGAGCGCACAATTTATTTATAAGTCTTCTGTGCAGAACCGTATCAAAAGCCTTGCTGAAATCCAAGTACACGTCTAGCGCACTCCCTTGATCCAACTCTGGTCATCCAATCAAAAACAAATTGATCAGATTCATCTGACAAGATTTACCTCTGGCAAAACCATGCTGCTTTGGATCTTGCAATCCATTGGATTCCAAAACTTGCACCATCCTCTGTGGTGAGTAAACGAATGGAATCACTGCTAAAACAGAGGTTAGACTAGCTGGCCTGTAGTTCCCAGCCTCCTCCTTACTTCCATTTTTATGAATAGGAATCACATCTGCCCTTATCTAGTCCTCTAGAACTACTTCAGACTCTAAAGAAGCATTGAAGAGGTCACCAGCAGAGCTAGCAAGACTTCTCTAAGTTCCCTTAGTACCCTCGGCTGTATGCCATCTGACCCAATTGCCTTATCTACTTTGGACCTGAAATTCAAAGTGCGTTCGCTATTTAACCAGAGAAGTGGGACTTATGTAGCTAAGTAGCAGCCACTGTTTAGCTGTATAAGTCCCTTAATTGGCTAAAAGTTACACGCTCAAAAAGTAGGCGTTTACTGCGCAGATCGGGGCAGGGTGAGTTAGCCGCATAACTTAGGCTAACTACTGATATTCAAAGTTAGCCGTGCTGCTGAATATATATTGTAACTTAGCCAGATAAGTTCTAGCTGGCTAAGTTACTTACATGGTCAGCTTTGAATATCTATCACTTTAAGTTTAGTTAGCTCCTCACGAACACGCTGTTCTGAAAATTGATTGATGTTTACCTCACTTCCAATCTTATTTGTGTTTGTTATATGTGGTCCTGCTCCAGGCCCTTCCACAGTGAACACCTAACAGAAATATCTGTTAAGCAATTTTGTTTTTTCCTCATCAGCTTCTACATATTCCTCCCCTTTGAGTCTCACAATGCCACTTTTGCATTTCCTTCTATCACTTAAACATATCTAAAAAAAATAAAAGTCTTGACCTCTCATTTTACCCTATTTGCTATTTTTTCTTCTATTTGAATTTTCACATTCCTGACTACTTTCCCAGCTTCTCTTAATTTTCCAGATATTGTCGCCTGTCTTCCTCTTTCTGCGATCTCTTGTAGTTTATGAATGTGAACCTTTACTCCCTTTCAGCTACTTCTTTAGAAAACCATAAAGGCCTCTTTCTCCTCTTCCCTTTATTTACTTTCCTCACAAAAATATTAGTTGCCCTTAGGATATCTCCTTTTAGTTTTGCCCACTGCCCTTCGACTTCCCCTAGATTTTCCCATCCAGATAACGACTCCTTGAGGTCTGCCCCCATTTTGAGAAAGTTAATTTTCCTGAAGTCTAGGACCCTCGCCTTAGAATGAACCTTCATCTCTTGCTTCCTAATATTGAACCACAGCATCCGGTGGGTCACTGGCTCCCAGATGATCATCCACTACAACTCATACATATTCATCATGGCAATCCTGAAAACCCGACTGGATAGGTGTGCTTCCAGGAGAGGGTTGGGAAACACTGGCGTATGGAACAGTCCTGGCTTTACCCACCCCCATATGAGTTTATAGTTCTGATTTTTGTAGGGAAATCAGAGTTATAAGTCCATGCCTGCAATAGGGCAGAAGCAGGATTCAGGATCAGCCTGTCCATTATGAGATGAGCCATAAATGGGATGGAATAAATCTTTACATTTAGTTTGAAAAGGTGGTGAAAGAAGGAGCAGAAAAGGACAAAGAGGCCCCATTAGCCTTGCTTTATTTAGTACATTTTCTGAGCTGTAGACTTCTTCATTTAGAGCCCAAAGTCTGCAAATTCAAAATCACATGAATCCTGCATGGGAGAACCCGTGCTACTATGAAACACTGCACCACCTGCCTCATAGATGGTGATCGCAGTGCAATTGTAAAAACCTAGCTTTGGAAAGAGATCAAATTAACTAGAGTCAAGAAAGACACTTCCCCTTGAGCTGGAGATCGACGAAGTACAAAGGAGAGGGGGAAAAAAAGCCATTAAGTTGAAGATCTCATAGCCCAGGCATATCATATCACTGAGAGAAGCCTTGGGTTTGAGTCACAAAGGTCCAATGTACTAAAATACACTTAAGTTTGCAAAGGCGAGTTGCGTACTAAATAAATCCCCTTTAGTGTGCATTAAGAGGAACACTTCAGTGCAGTTTTCCTTTTCACTAATAGCTATTCTGGTGCACAAATTCTCTTTTGCACATTTTAACACAAATTATAATGCTTAATGAGTGACTGATGCAAAATTATGAAGCTTCTCATTAGCTATGAACTGTTTTATCTATTGCCTCCCCCCCCCCAAAAAAAAAAAAAAAGCTTCACCATTGCCATTTTGCAAAAAACTTTAACTCTATCGCACTATGGAGGTCCACATGCAGCAGCACAGGAAGCAGGAATTTACTTGCGTAATTTTAAGCGAGCATATTCAGCATCAGACTTACTCCACCTGCAGTTACCCTAACGTTAGGCCAGAGTTTACGCCGACAAGGGTAGGGCAGATCTAGAGTGCTCCCCAGCTAAATGAAAGCCCCGCCCCTAGATGGTCCCACGGGGTCGTGGAGGGAGGGGAATGTTAAAATTGCAGGTTTTTGCCCTGAACTAAAATAGTTACCTGGATAACCCCCACTGAATCTGGGGCTTATTTGCGTGCACTGCAAAACAGTAGGCAAAGTTTGGCACATTTTAGTACATTCGCCTCAAGGTTTCCGGATCTGCACTTGAAATGCCTCAGCAGACGGGAGATGTTGAGCGAATGCAGTTTCCAGGCAGGCCCTTCCCATTACACCAAAGTCTGTCTATCTCTGCACTTCATACCTGAGCGTCTCCCAAGCCAGTCCAATATATGGCCCAACGCAGGAGAAAAGGCTGTTGGACAAATATTTGGTGATATATGGCCACGTCTTTGGCTCCTGCCAGGATTATAAGGCTCCAAAATGTGCATTACATCTCAAGTGATGACACGACAAATGTTTTAGGTGGCAGTAAAAATTGGGCATTTATAGCACTAAAGATTTACAGAGGATAATACAAGCAGGTGGATTTAATATATTTTTGGCAAGTCCAAAGAAATAAAACATTCTGCTCTAATTTAAAAGATGTGTCAATTAATCCTAAATACTTTTAGGTAGTGAAAAAGGCTTCCTCACTAATTTACCAAAGGCAGTAATTACTCAGTCTGCTTTTATCCATTTAGAATTGTTTGACAGAAGATAAAATGTAACCCCCCCCCCCCCCAAAAAAAATCCTTTAACTCTTTGTTACCAGTCCTCATACTCATTTATGCTCAAATGTTTCCATCTGTCTTCCTGTTATGCCATAGCTAGAGAGGGAACCCAGGGGGCAAGCTGCTGTCCTAAATGCTGTAGAAACAGTTCATGTTTTCTTACAAGGATGTTACTAAATAGGAACAGTAGTAGTGAAAATGTTCCCAATTATGAAATAAAATATGACAAAAGAAAGTTTTAGGGCATAGTGTTCCAAAGCTGAGGCCCTAACCTTAGCAATTTTAGATGAGTCACAAATGGTACTAGAAACAGGATCTTTGCTCTGAACAAGAATCAAAAGATTATCTGTGGGTGGAACAGTTTTGGGAGATTATCTAGCATTATCAGTTGTGGCATTAGTTTCTTTTAGAAAGAATTTTTAAAAACCTTAAAATTACAATTACATACAAATTGGTTTAGCTTCCCTCGGCTTCTTACAGATCAGCAAACTTAAGGTGAAAGAATAAGGAGGTCCTTATCTGGCTAACTTTGGAACAGGTTAGCAGCACGACCAGAGTTAGCCAGATAAGTTATCCGGCTAACTCCCGTCCTCCCCAGAATGCCTCCTGCCTGCCCCTGACTTACAAAACTAAATTCTGGCTGGGTAAGCTGCTGACAGTGCCTTTTTTGCCATCTGGATGGATATGTTTTGAGTTATGCATCTAAATGGCTTTTGAATATGGACCTTAAGGTGTCTTACCCCTTCTAGGCCCTAGTTCAACAGGCAGGTTAATGAGAAAATGTTGGCTGGATGAATAAGACCAGGACTAGAGATGTGCATTTGGTTTAAACAAATTAGACAATTTCAACAAAATTGCTTAATTCGTCATGGTTTGGGAGCGCTCAAAAACGAAAGGAATTTTTACGAAATTTCAGAAAAAATCGTATTTTGTGTTTGCGCGCATTAATATGAGTTAGTGCGCACTTTACTCCCATTAGTCCGCACTAACACAAAATTCGGGAACCACGAAAAAAAAAATCCCGAATCCGTGGAAAAAATGAAATTTCCCACAGGGGACCTGAAAAGAACTGAAAAAAAAACCGATACACATCTCTAACAAGGACCATTCATTAAGAACTGAAAAATGACAATTTTAAGGCAGAGCAGTTCCAACCCTCTTCTAAGTCTAAAAGTTTGATCTTAAAAATGTTGCTTCTCCCATCTTGCAAGCAGCTCTATATATTCTTTGTGTTGTGTTTTGGTTTAATTTGACTGTTATAATTCTTTTGGCAGTTTTCCTCCTGCTCCTTTGAGCTTCTAACTTAGGCCAGGATTCATCATCCGTGCAGAATGATGAAGCCTGCACTAAAGGGGGCGGGGAGGCGAAGGAGGGGGCGGGCGATAGCTCCTAGCTGATCACACCATGGTGGTATGATTTCGCCTGCCACAGTGTGGCCGGCTGCAGGCTATCGCGGGCATAGCGCCACCGTAAAAGGTGGTGCTATTCCCCACGCTACTGCCAGCAATAATGTTTGAAACATTGTCGCCAGCAACGGTACCACCGCCGACTCCTCCCTAACTCCGCCCCGACTTCTCCCCTCCCCTTAATTTTAATGTTACCGCCGCGAAAATGACCTTTTTGTGTGCAATAAGTCCTTAGAAAATAATCCCCTTAGTTGGAACCAACCTCGATCAGGCTACAGTGCACTGAGCTTTCATTTGGACTACCCAGTGTTCTCCACTATTTTTATACACCCCTGCCCCCCCCCCCCCCCAATCCTCCACCCAGTCCATCTGTTGCAGAGAGGAGCTGGCGACTGCAGCTTCCTCCAGAACCCAATACAAGTGCATCCTATGTCTGGCTGGCAGGTGTTACTGGCAGACAATGGCCAAGATGCCCTTCCCACAGGACCTGTGAACACTGTCCCAGCAGCATCCCAACCCTGGCAAGTCAGGGGAGCAGAAGTTGGGTCTTCTGTTTGGTATGCAGCACTGTACAGCGACCCAGGGATGTTTAATATCTCTATAAGATAGTTGTATTCACTCCCAGCCCTCAAGAGCTACCAGCAGGTCAGATTTTTAGGACATAGCTGAGATATATAATCCATGAGATAGATTTGCATGCACCTACCTCCATTAGGCATGTGCAGAGGCAAAACTTTTGTTTCGGTCAATGCTGTTTTGGGATGAACCACTGTTCTGTGAATGTTACTCCTGAGCTTCCATAATTATTCTCTTGTACTCGAGGTTGTCTGTTTATCTCACACCTTTTTGAATTCCATTACTGCGTCTCCTTTACCTCTTCTAGGAGGGCATTCCATGCATCTGCCCCTTTTTCTGTGAAAGACATTTCACAGTGATGATGCTGAGTCTACCCACTTAAAACTTCACCTCATGACCTCTATTTCTACAGCTACTTTTCCATTGGAAAAGATTGGTTTCTTGTGCAATTAATACCTTTCAGATATATGTAGGTCCATCATATCCCCTGTTTCTCCTCTAGAGTATACATATTTAAGTCATTTTCCATGAAAAAGTATCAGCAAAAAAGCAGGCGCAAATACCCACGAGCATGTTGTATCCATGGCAAATTTCAAAGCAAGAGCATGGGCATAGTTTATATTTGAAAATTGGTACAAAGTCAGCAGATAAAAATTACCTGCTGACTTTCTCTCAATGCAGTTTGGAAGTTGCTCCCAAAGGGATCGATTTTAAGATGTACGGTCGGTTCCCGGCGCGTGTACATGGCTGCACCGATTTTATAACATGCGTGTGCCGGCTCGTGCATGTTATAAAATCCTATGGCCACGTGTGCACGTGCGGACAGCCTGCAACTTGCATGAGCAGGAGGGGGAGAATTTTAGCAAAATACGCACAGAGGGTTGGGACTTTTCCCTGCTCCAGTTGCCTTCACAGACCAGGAAGAGGAACTGTCCAATTTGAGAGAAGAGAGGATTTTTTTTGTCTTTTTAAGAGAGTTGGTTGTTTTCTTGGCCTGCTCCCAGGTCAGGAAGGCAAACACCACTGCCTGAGGGGATTGGAAATTACATTTGCCCTGCATCCAATTAGCAATGGGGAGTGTGGTTCACCAAGGGTGGGAACTGGCTTTTGAGAAGAGTTTGCTTTACCTTGGATAGGATGGAGATTTTCTTCCACCATCACCTCCCTACCTCCTTTGGAGAAAAGATTTTTCCTACTTTCCCACCACTGGGAAGAGCCGGTGATTCAGAGGTCAAAGATGGAAAAATAATTTTCATTCTTCTCTGCAACCTTATGATTTTTGCTATTTTGGCTTGGATCCTAATTTTTTAAGTTGGAGTAAAGCTTTATGCTGAATACCGCGCCAAGTTTCTTGCCTGCTCTTTTCTCAGTTTGAAAACAGCCCTCTAAGATCTACCCTAGTGAGCATCATTATGTGAAGATTTGAGTGGTCCTGTAAAGATTGTGGTCGTGTGGATTCCCACCCGTGCACCTAAGGCCCCGGAAGTTTGCTCCTCTCCCCCACTGAGAGAACCCAGGCACCCCAGTGGCTACCAATGTGTGAATGCAGAGAACAGTGAGAGGTCCAGGGGGGACTGGGTGGCCCCTACATTCTGGCTCCAAACCAAAAGAGGGGTTATATAATTATCAACGTAACTTGCGTAGTGTACACTAGGTTTATCAAGCACAGTACAGAAAAACTGGGATATTGCAATTAACATCATCATTTATGAGGTACTAACCAGATGTCTGCAACATTGCATAGAGAGCCTGGGGTATTTGCCCTGAGGTAAATATCCCAGAGTATTGCTCCAGGATAAATTTATAATTTATAACATAAAGTTATACATTTATATATATATATCTATAAAATCATTTGCACAGCAAACACCAGAGTTAAATATCTCTGTATAGAGACACAAGGGTATTTTTCCCAAAACATTTATTAATTATCAGTAGTTATCTAGCAAATAAAGATACATGAAGGTACTATATGGAGCCCTGGATAATTTATCCCAGGATAATTATCCTAGGGAAATTATACTGGGCTAGTAATAATTATCTGCATCTCTATTCTAGCTTACACTAGACATATGAAGCACTGAAAAGAGAACTGGGTCCAAAACTGCTTTGAACTTTGGACCCAGCAGAATATATCTTTTTAAATAAATAAATTATTGCTATTAATATCGTCATCATCAACATTAGAGTAACACATATTAGATATCTGCAGCATTGTATAGTCAAACTGGGGTATTTAGCCCAGGTTATTTATCCTGGGATATTAATCCTGAATAAATGCATTAAACATGTAACCATTTGCACAGCAAACACCAGAGGAGACACCAGGATATTTATGGCAAGGCATTTATGTTTATTTTATTTATTCATATTCTGCTTTTCTGCACTTCAAAGCGGATTACATTCAGGTACTGCAGATATTTATTAATTTTGTTATCAGTATTTATCTAGCAAATACAGATATGCGATGTAATATACATAGTCCCAGGTTATTTATCCTGGGGTAACTTTCCTTGGGAACTTATCCTGGGCTAATTATAATTATTGAAATCACTTGCATGATGTACACAAGGCATGTGAAGCACTGTATGGAGAAGCTGGGGTATTTAGTGCTATTCGTTCTCTTGTGTTAGTTGTAATTATGAAAATCACTTGCATAACATATACTAAGCATGTGTAGCACAGTGCAGAGAAGCTAGGGTATGTATTGCTGTTAATATAATCATTAGAATAATCAACGTGTACAGCACATACCAGATGTCTGCAGCATTGTATATAGAGCCTATGGTATTTATCCTGGGATAATTATCTCTGGGAATTGATCTAGGGTAAATGTATTAATATTAGAATTATTTGCAGATCAAACACCATTGATATAAAGCACAGTGCAAATGCCCCGAGGACCCCCGGATATTTATCTCGAGGTAATTATCCCAGGGAATTTATTCTGAGTTAGTTGTAATTATCAGCATCACTTGTATAGTGTATACCATGTGCATGTAGCACTGCACAGAGAAATTGGAGTATTTAATGTTATTTAACATCATCATTATTATGATCATCATCAACATTTCTATAACACATACCAGATGTCTGCAGTATTGTATATACAGCATAGGGTATTCATCATAAAGAATTTTTTCCTGGGTAAATGTACAAATATTAGCATAATTTGTCCTGCAAACACCAGAGGTACATATTTCTGTATAGGGACCCCAAGATAATAATTATTATTTTTATCACTGGAGTAACGCATACCAAATGCATACAGTGCTAAATGGAGACTCTGGGACATTTATCCCAGAGTATTTTTTTTTTATCATTAATATCATTGTATAATGCATACCAGATGCATGCAGGGATTACAGAGTCCTCATGGTATTTATTATTATTAACATTGTGACTCACACGACAAATATCAGAAGCATGCAGCACTATTCGGAGACCCTCCGGGGTATTTTTATCATCACCATTTGCAAAGTGCATGCCAGATGTATGCAGTGCTGTACAGTCTTTGGGTTATTTATCGCAGGATAATTACCCTGGGTTATTTACCATTATCCTCATTCGTATAGTGTATGCCAGATAAGTGCAGCACTTTACAGGGACCCCATGGTATTTGTTATTTATGTCATCGCTTGTGGCAAATACCCAAAGTATGTAGCACTGTCCAGTGATCCCACAGTATCTATCCTGGGATAATTATTCCAGGCTATGTAACCAGAGGAAATGTGCTATCGTTAACATTTGTATAGTACAGAGGTGGTCAACTCCAGTCTTCAAGAGCCACAAGCAGGCCTGGTTTTCAGGATATCCACAATGAATATGCATGAGATAGATTTGCATACAATGGAGGTAGTTGGGAAGAAGATATAAAAACAGGAGAAATGACCTTCTCCCCCACTACCTCCCAGGGTAACTGTGAATTAAGGCTCATGTCATGGTAGCTTCAATAGAGGCTGGTTTCCACCGAGCTAAAAGCTCAAAGCAGCAGAAGAAACTATTAAGCCAAAAAAAAAGAATGGGTTTGCTACCTTTTTCAATAGCCCAAAAATTGCATGAGCATTTGATACTTAAGGATTCCTTATTCTTTTTCCCTAAAGAGAAAAATAAGGCTTTTAACCATGATATGGTGAATGCTAAAAAAAAAAAAAAATTCTTGTAAGGAAAGAAGTAATCATTCTAACTCCGTCACTGTCTTCTATGCAATGAGTGTAGAAAGCTCAGAGGAGGCCTCATTAGATGCTAATGATCTGTTTCAATTTCTAACCAGTCAGTAAATATGCAATAGACTGTAGACACTCGGGTCTACTATTTTAAAAATCATTGAGCCTTATCTTACTTGGCTATTACTGTGGTGCACGAGCAGCAACAAGGAGATTTAAAAGCTTCCAATACCATCTCCACGTGCGCCTGAGACCCGCTGCTACCAGCAAGCGCCCCGGCAGGAAATCCGAAACTTATGTTCCGCATTAATCCCGGAGTAAGTAATCCAACTCCGGTAGGTACTTTAATTCTGGAAACTGTTTTTTGCAGTTCCTGATTTCTACAGCATTACTAGACGTACGTACGTACGCAGCGCAGCGCGGATACGCATAAGAGATTGCAGTAACCTAATATGAGACTAAAAGATAGGGGGGTGGGGGTGGATTTGACTACTCACCTTTCCAAACAGTCCAGGTACAGGAGGAGTTTCTCTGCTCCAGGAGGGTTTGCAATCTAAGGACCTCATTTACTGTGCATGTTTTCCCATAGGCACAATCCTGCCTCAGGATTCTCAGAAAGCATGGGAGCGGTGCATGGAATGACCACGGCTAGAAGCAGAGAATACCCAGAACGATGATTTTAGGCAACAGCCCCACTAACTTTGCTGGCTGTGTAGATTATTACAATACAGGGCAAGAAGACACGGAAGGGGGGGATCTGGGTGATGGATGAAGCACTGGTCTCTTAAAATATCAAAGAGGGAGATGACAAAAGAGTGAAATGGCTGGCCAGCGGAGGATTAGAATCACCAAAGAGCCAGTCAGTTACCCCCACAATCAATCCAAAACAAAAATGAAAATTTAAGGAAGACAAGGGTCAACAAAGCATACTGCTAAATTTCAAAATGAAGGTGTCAGCAAGCCTGACGGTGTGTTCCAGTCAAAAGAACTGCCCGGTCATTTCAATCATCCACCTTATGCAAAATTATTCCTGTGCAAACATTAAATAAGTCTTTGAGTAATGAAGGGTCTTTAATCTATAGTCTTCGATACTGTGCCATGTCATAGAGAATATAAATCCTGATGATGTAATGCTGAGGAAAAAGCCTGACACAGCCGATGTTTCGCTGAGAAAAGCTTCATCAGGGGTAGAATGTGTTCCACATTTTGTATCCACATCAATCTGGACCGCCAGGACTCAATGATTCAAAGATGGAGGAGCCATTTATAGTCAAAGATGCAATTTACTCTGAACCATCGGAGTGAATAATGGGTGAAGTTGGCATTGCCTGGACCAGTGCATGCATTTTAACATGCATCTAAGAGAAACTTGTTTATAAACAGTATTTTTTTTTTATTTTTAGGCTTACTGGTTAGAGATAAATAAGTGTATACTATCCAACTTGTGTGCCCTTAATATGAAATTATCCTAACAGACTACATTTTAACACTTACATAACACAGACAGACCCTCCCAAAATATAGAATGCGGGTCCACAAATTAAGAAGTAAAAATGCGCAGACAAAAAAAGAAAATGGAAACCCTAAGAAGCCAGATTATACAGTACAGCATAGGGAAAATAAAACACCACCCCAACACTCCTGTTCCCCTGGCCCCCTAGCCTGGCCTGTTCCTTCCAGATGCTGCGGGAGGAGGTGGCAGAGGGTCCATGCAAGTACAGCAGCTGCATGAGCCTCTCTCTCCTGCATTGTCTTCTGGGACCGTGCAGACCACCTGGAGAAGAGTCACAGAACAGGTGCAGGAATTGGCAAGGGAGCCCTGCTGACTCCGACTTGCAGTGCTGTTCATGCAGTAGGTGTAGGCTGCCTGCCCCATGGGCATAGGTCACTTTACTAGTTTCATTTTCACTGTGACTTCCCCACCACCACCAAAAAAAAGAAAAGTATCCAAGAAGTGAAAAACAAAATGAAAAGAACTCTTCCATTCCAGAATTTATTTTAGCGCACTATCAACGATCAAGAAATAATCTGCCAATTTACTACCCAGTGTTCGCACTGTCCCATTGTTGACCTCCCCGTGTTTCAAAGAAAATATCTTCTGCTTTGGGGAGACACTGAAAACACATTCCGTCATCTGGTGGTAATCCATGTTCATGTTGCTGCCATACTGAATACCTCCACCATTATTTCTTCTAACATCCAAGCCAATGTTGGGGAGGTCGGCAGTGGGACAGTATGAAACTCTTTGAAAGATAAATTGGTGGATTATTTCTTGATCTTCGGTAGAGAGCTAAGATAAATTCTGGACTGGATGTTACGGTCCCGGTCGCGACCCGGCCCTCACCTCCTTGGTCCCATTCCATCTCCGAGAGCCTGCGGCCTGTTTCAAGGCGTCCCCATGGGGGGGGGACGCCGCCAAGAAACCCTTCCTGGACGTCGTCTCCTTAGGCGCGTGTGCAGGAGCCGCGCTTATGAAGGCCTTTTCCCGCCACTGAAGGCTCCGCCTTACCCCTGACGTCAGACGCTGTGGCCTATGTAAGGCCACGCCGCAGAGCCCAGGACTTGGCCTTGCAACGGGGTTCCTTGCGGTTCCCAGTTGCTCCGAGCCCCGGAGCGTGCTATTGCATTAGCAGCTCCGTTCCTGCCTAAGACTTGCTACGCTTTTGTGTCCAAGTCCTGTCTTTGCTTTTGCTTGGTTCCAGTACCTGTCCTGCTTCAGTTCCTGCTTGGTTCTAGTAACCTGCCCTGCTTCAGTTCCAGTTGGATCCAGTACCTCCTGCCTGATTCCGGATCCCTGCCCGCCCGCTTCAGCTCCAGCTTCCGTGATCTCCTAAGTCCCAGCGGCCGGGCTCCTACGGGCTCCTCCCAGGGGAGCTCCGGCTTCCAGGGTGAAGCTCACCGTCCATCGCCTGCCTGGTATCGGCCTCCCGGCCTGCCCTCTAGCAGAGACTATAGTCCATCTCTCCCCAGTCTCCTGCAGGCCGGCCCAAGGGTCCACTAAAACAGCTTATCCACAACATTGGAAGTGCTTTTTCATTTTGTTTTTCACTTTTTGGACATTTCTTTTTGAGCACAGTAAAGATGAAACCAATATAGTGACCTATGATTATAATAAAGACAATAGCCCCAGTTATTCTTTAAACTTAATCCCCGTTGCAGGAAGTTGGGTATGAGGTCATTTGATTTCTAAAAGAATGTTTTTGAAGATCAATCCTGGGACTGACTTGCATTTTGTATTGACTGAGTGTCTTTCTCTTTTTGGATTCTTGTTGTTCCTGTATTTACAAAAGGAAACCAAACCCGACTGTCCAAAACAAGGTAACCCTAGTGACAAAACAAACCTGGAAAACCCTCCTGCCCCTTCCCTACCCTCCTGTCAGACTGTCACTTCACCCGGCTGGTCACGTCCTAGTTTTGCCTCATTGCATGTTGAGAGTTGTAGTTCTGGGGAAATCTAAGAAAAGTAGGGATGACCCCATGCATGGAATGGTGCAAATCCAGGACTAGATCAGCCTGCTTGGATTCACCTGGTTGAGTGTCCCCCTGCCACCCCCCCACCCCCCAAAACAAAAACCCCAAATCTGAGAGGTTTGGAGGAAGAGGAGCAGCCACGGTTTTGCCTGGATGCTGTGTGGCCTGAGTGGCAGCACAAACACCCGGCAGCTTCTTCCCCCCACTCTCCCTTCTCCCAGTACCAGCCCAGAGGGAGGACAGAAAAGATATTTTAGCCCTACACAGTGTGATCCATGAGAACTCTACACATGCCTCTGCTTCCCCCTACTCCCAAGAGCAGACTAGAGGAAAACGAGCAGCAGCAGACGTTTGGGCCTTTCAGAGGGTGGGCCTGTGGCCACTGATGACATTTCCTTGCTTGGACCGGCAGAGGAATTAATCCCAAGCTCAGCAGCCTGGAATTAGGGAGATGACAGGCTTGGGCTGGGCTGCAGTCTTTGGAGCCAGGCAGCAGAGAGCGGCAGCAATGGACTGAGGTGAGTGTTGGGAACAGGGAGAGTCGCATTGATTCCTGCTTCCAGTGCACGAGCAGCTGTCTCGTTGCTTCCCCTGTGCTCTTCCTAGAGCCGGCTGCAGTAAACCATGGGAAGAGAGATAAAGCGACAGAAGTGGGTGGGCCTTCGGTACCTGGGGCAGCCGCTCTACTCACTCAGTGCTCCAAGGCTGGAGTTTGAGCTGTCCCAGGAAAAGTGAAGGGACTGCTCTGCTTTATAGTGTCCCAAATCCATCTGCTGAGGAAGAGAGCTACAAGCCCTCTCTCTTCACCCTTCCAATGCTGCCTTCTCCAGCCCCTCCCCTCCTGTGGCTTCCCATAGCAGATTCAAATGCAGGAAGACAAGAGGGGGAGGGGATCAGCCTGGCCAGAGCAGAGCAGAGAAGGAAACAATTGCTCTGCTCCTACTCCAGCCCCTCCCCTCCTGTGGCTTCCCATACCAGATTCAAATGCAGGAAAACAAGAGGGGAGGGGATCAGCCTGGCCAGGGCAGAGCAGAGAAGAACACAATTGCTCTGCTCCTACTCCAGCCCCTCCCCTCCTGATTGCTGCATGGGGGGGGGAAGGGCTGAACCAATAAAGGCTGAATCAATAGCTGTTTTCTGCTGCCTGAAACTCCCGGGCTCCGGCCTTCTGTGGGACATCCCTGTTTCTCAGCTGCAGTGGGGGTGATCCCAGGTAGCCTGACTTTGTCTCCTTCCGGTATGGCATATAGTGGTGCAAATGTCTTACATGTTCCTCATATAATAAGACCGTCCCAGCTTGCGTGCAACACTGAAAATAGTTGCGGAGACAACAGGGTTTAAACATCAATGCATTATTTTGTTTAACTGGACTGAGCACTTTTGTTGTAATCTGCCTTGTGCTGAATGGTGGAAAGGCAGAAAAATCAAACATTAATTGATTGATTGATCAACCAGATTCATTCTTTCTACCTTAACCTCTAACTGGTTTTAACTGGAATAAGAGAAGGAAAGTTCCTGGTGAAGTAATCTGAAGCCATTAAGGCAGGAGGCTTTTCTTGCATAGACATCAAAATGCATTGCCGATATTCCTCAGCAGTTTAAGATTGCTTGGTTAACAAACTGATGCTGAAAACGAGTGACAGGCCGGGTGCACCTGCCATTTTTCGCATCATTAGTACATGTGAGGCAGAGGCTCAGGGTGCCGTCGCGCAGACCAGAGCATGAGCTGCCAATACAGGAAACATCCCGTTGTGCCGGTGAGTTATGATTAAGAATTTTCTTCCAGGCCTCCGAGTGTTTTACTAGCTTCATCTATCAATCTGTCCGCACAGCCATCAAAGCATGAGGAACAGAAAACCAACACCACAAACGCCTGAATTATTCAACAGCCATTGCCACCTTTGGAACCCAGCCTCGTTCTGTGCCACTATTATGCATTATAGGACCATTTTCTTTCAAGCCTAGCAAAGCGCTCTTAACATTTGAAAGACTTGTAGAGGTAAATATATGGCCTAGTATATTGGTGCAATACCTATTTAGTTGCTGCCTTGCAAACGCACAGTTAATGGAGAAGAGTTTATATTGGGTCTGGCCCAATGGCAACACTGCACACCTCCTAGCGCAGTGTTGCCATTGGGCCAGGTGAGACCTGGTTTTGATTTGTGGGCCAGGATTCTGCTCCCTGGGCTGTCTGGGGCTGCCATGGATGCAGCTTTAAAATGCCCCTGGTTTTGGGGGAAGGAGTCCTGGTCATCCCACAACATAGTAAGATAGCAAATGACAGCAGAAAAAGACCAGCATGCCCAATTATTCCCTGTCCATACTGCCACAGATATATCTCAGCTGCCAGCCATAGAGCGCAACAGCTTGTATCTATTTATTTATTTATTTTAAAAATGTTTATATTCCACTTATAACAATAATATGTGCTAAGTGGACTACAGAACATGGTCATACATTATTAAAAAAAAAACAAAACCCAATATTACCAATAAAATAGCAAACAATATATAAAACTGTTCAAGCAGCCTTAGCAATTAATCAGATATCTATTATTCCAGCTCATAAGTCTGCCTAAATAGGACTGACGTCAACTGCTTTCTGAAGTGACTAACATTATTAAGCGTATGTAAAACAGGTGGCAATGAATTCCACAGGATAGGCCCGAACCAAAAAATGACTGAGAATGGGTCTCGGTCAGCTGTGCCATTTTAACTGTGGGAGCCAAAAGGAGATTTTTGTTTGCAGACCTCAAACAACCTAGATGGCACATAGGCTTGTAGTTGATTTGATAGATAACTGGGTGCCGCAGTTTTCATTGATTTATATACCAGGGTTAGAATTTTAAATCTAATCCTGTATTCTTTCAGAAGCCAGTGAAGCTCTTTCAATATTGGCGATATATGTTCCCAACGCAAAGCCCCAGTTATCAAGCGGGCTGCTGATTTTTGTAAAACCAGGAAGGCTCCTAGTTGACTGCTTGGAAGCCCAATAAACAAAGAACAACAATAATCCAGAGTACTCAGAACAAAGGCTTGGACAATAGTCCTAAAATCAGTGCAGTTCAAAATGCATTTTAAATGCTTAAAAGGCAGCGTTTAAAATAGCCCATTTTCAAAATATTTTGAAAATACTGCTTAAATGTGTAAGAAAAAGTTGTAAAATATCTCAAGTATATAAGGCCCCTCATGTAGTTCTCATTTGGCACCCCTCCCTCCTGTCCAACCACAAGCGTTAGGAACCTCGGCTGTGCTGGCCCGCGATCGGGCCCCCTCACCTGCGCCAGCCGGAGGCTCGGCTCTTCCGCCGCCACTCCCGGTCATCGACTCCGCCTGCGGCCTGCTCTTGCAGTGCCCCGAACACCGCCGACTCCAGCTCCTCGTGGTCTCCTCTCTAGGCGCGTGCCGAGTCACGAGATTTAAAGGGCCAGTGGTGGGAAAGTTCCCCACGGCCCGGGCTGATGACGTCAGGCTAGGCGGGTATTTAAACCCTGCCTCAGCTGCCAATTCTCCTCAGCAACAGGTCCTGCTCTCCTGTAGAGTGTGAGTTGTCTGCGTTCCTGATTCCTGACTCAGCCTTGCTTCATTCCTGATCCCCGGCTCCAGCGTTCCTGTTCCTTGCCTCCAGTCCCTGCCTTGCTCCTTGTCCCTTGGATTGCTTTCTCGGTTCTGACTCCTTGCCTGGTACTTGATGCTGCTTGATTGCCACAGGCCTCTACACCTGACGCCACCTTCCCCGCCTGCTGGTTCCACGCCTGGGAAGACCCGCACCTAAGTCCTGCCGGTCCCGGTTCTCAAGGGCTCAACCTGCGGGGAACGAGGGATAGTATAGATGAAGCTCCTGTTGGGTCTTCCCTCCCAGAACCACCGCACCGACGACGAGGACCTCCAGGGGCCATCCCCTGGAGGTAGCAACAACCTCGTCTCGGCTCAAGGGTCCACATTTCCATCAGACTGCTGAGGCCATGGACCCGGCGGACCTGTCCGGCCTACAGGCCATTCCTGGCCTAGCCCAGCAACTGCAGCAACATCAGCAGTGTTTGGATGTGCTAGCTGCCACCGTGGAACGCCTGGCAAATTGACTGGACTCCATCCCGTCTTCCAGTCCCCAGCTGGCCCCGGTTCCAGTATCCACGGCTCCTGCAGCAAATCTCCATCTGTCGGCCCCACCTCGCTATGCAGGAGATCCCCGGCAGTGTCGTGGTTTCTTAAACCACTGTTTCATGCACTTCTCCTTACAGCCGGTCCAGTTCGCCAATGATGGAATCAAAACAACCTTTATTCTGTCGCTCCTGGATGGCAAAGCTCTCTCGTGGGCTTCCCCCCTCTGGGAATGAGGTGACCCCTTGCTCCAGGAACTCCCACGCTTCGTCCAAGTGTTCAAACAGGTCTTTAATGAGCCTGGAAGAAAGTCTACAGCTGCTTCCGATCTTCTGCACTTACAACAGGGGTCACGCCCCTTGCCGGAGTATGCGGTAGAGTTCCGCACCCTAGGATCTGAGATGGGAAGGTGGCAGGACAGCCTCCGGAGTATCTTTCTGGAAGGGCTGTCTTCCAGAATTAAGGATGAACTGGCTGTCCGGGATCTTTCAGAGAACTTGAAGGCTCTAATTGACCTTGCTGGTTGGATCAACCGAAGACTGCAACAACGCATCCAAGAATTGCGTCCCTCTATTAAAAATGTTTATTAATATTTTTCAGGTGTTTCAATGCCTCACATCTTTCCTGTATGTCTTTCTCTCAGGGTATACAAAGTTAATTCTTAATTCTCATTTCCTACCACTTTTGGTAGCCTTTCTTTGGACTGCCTCTAGCCTGTCTAGATCTTTTCGGAGGTATGGTCTCCAGTTCTCCAGATGAAGACTGATAACTGCTAGTGGTCAAACCTAGGTCCCACGATTTATAGGATTCAGGAAAACGCCTTGTCTGGCCTCCTGACTGAGCACCTTTTCCACAATGGCAGGGGATACAGTGAATTGGCAGGGAGGATGGATAACAGCTCCCGATCCCTCAGCCAGTAGCTGTCAATGAAAGCTCATGGCGCTGAATCACAGCCTCATGCTTTAAAAAAATCCCAAAGGAACAGTAGGAAACTGCTAGGCAATTTTAAAGAAACCAATACTATATCTTCCCATGTTACATTATAGAAATGATCCAATAACAACAATTGTGAATTTCCATTTTATACCATATTGTATCTCAGTATGCAGTATTACAGTGACCCCACACAGTAAAACATAATAATAGCCTATAAGAGATTACATAATATAATTGCAGAGCCTTTTCAACAACTTGTGTCACTATTGTACCCCTATATTTGTTAATTTATCTAGTTTCTTATTTGCACCATATTCCAAAAAAGCACATTGGGCAAGACACAAAAGTGCTTTTAAAGTCATCTAAATTCTGTCCTTTTGTACATACAACTAATAAGTTGCTATCTAAACTTTATTTAAAAGAAAAAAAATACTAACAGCTGCTGAAAGCCAGCATCTCTTGGCTTCTGTTTAGATTCAACAGCAACCAACTAGAAAGCACTTCAACTTCTCTATGACCACATAACCCCTGTTCTCAGGTTGCTACGTTGGTTCAGCATCTGCTTCCATAATATACAAGCTTCTCTTACTCGCCTATCAATACATTCACTCTGCAGCTTCTCGTCTTTCTTCCTACACCCACCCTCGTGATGGGTCAGTGGTCTTCATTGTAAAGCGTACAGGGACAGACTTAAAGATCTAAACATGTACACCCTAGAGGAAAGGCGAGATAGGGGAGATATGTTAGAGACATTCAAATATCTCCAGGGTTTCAATGCACAGGAGGCAAGCCTCTCAACATTAAGGAGGCTGTGAAGCAAGGGCTCATGGGACGAGGAGGATAAAAGGGGGTAGACTCAGGAGTAACCTAAGGACATATTTCTTTACAAGTGGGTGGTGGATGCATGGAACAGACAAGGACAATATTTGAATTCAAGAAAGCATGGGACAAGCACAGGGGATCTTTGGATTGGTCGATATTATAGAGATGGGCAGACTAGATAGGTAATAGGGCTTTTCTCTGCCGTCATGTTTCTACGTTTCAGACTGATCTACAGTTTTCTGACTGCCCACAAACACCAGTCAGGAGGCTTAGAAATTGTTGGTACTTCTACCTGACTTTCCCACTTTTCTGTTGCTTTCATGAATCTGTTCCAGAGCCCTCGCTTTCCTGGGGCAGATCAGTGGTAGATTCTGTGACCACAGTTACAAAATTCTGAGGCAAAGTTTCTGAAATTATGCGGCAATTGTGTGCACTTTGGCAAATATTTAAATTATTTTGCATATTAAATAATGTTCATTTATTTTGCAGAATAAATATAAAGTCACTTTTAAACCTTGCTTTGGTCTTAATTGTTCTTTTGGGAGCTCAAAGGATGGGGAATTTCAGATATCAATGTGGAGGAGGAAATGCAGAGGAGATCTCAGGGAAGGGGAGAAGAGGCAAGGATCGGGAATGGGGAGACAGAGAGAGCCTCGGGGATGGGGAAATGAGGAGGGAGTATCAGGGATGGGAAGGTGGGAAGAAAGTGAGGATGGGAATGGAAGAGAAGTAGAGAAAATCACACTGGGGGAAAGACAATTGGAGATGGGGTGGAGGTGGAGGGGAAGGAGAGATGGAAGGAGGGTCGGGGATGTAGGATGAAGAGAGAAAAAGAGAAGGGGAGAGGTATTCTAATATCTTGGGGGGGGAGGGATTCAGAGGGGAGAGAGTTTCTAAGAACTTGGAAGGGATCCGGAGAGAGGAAAGTATCCCTGTGCTCTGTCTTCCTCTTCCCATCTCTGTCCTCTTTCTCTCTTTTCCTATCTCCATCCCCACTTCTTTTTCTCTCTCCATCCAAGATGCCCATACACATATACACACACATCCACACTCTCTCAACTCCTTTCACACACACACACATCTCCTCGGTTCCACATCCACACAACTCCCCATCACACACCTCATCTCCCAGCTCCTCTTTCACATAACCCCCTCTCTAACCTCTCTCACCACTCCCATCATCTCTGTCACCTAACCCCATCTCCCAGCCACAGTCCCATCTCCCAGTCCCTCTTCCACGAGAACCCCTCCCCCCAAACCCTTTTCTGGTTTTGCTACCCCCTCCCCCAGTGCAGATCGGGACAACAGAAAGGAGGGGCAGGCACTTTGTCACACGCTCTCCTGCTCTGCTGCCGGCATCTAACTGCTGCTTTCAGCTGCGGGAGACTCTGCACAATGTTTTAATTTGTAAGATTTCAGTTATGTGTGTTTGCATTAATGCTTGTCCATGTGTTTTAAGAGCAGTCGTGTTGTATTATATTATACCTTTTGTTCTCCACCTAGCATGCTCTAATTATGGGCGGGCTATAAATATGGGAATAAAAAAAATAAAATCCCCATGACTGAAAGCAGCAGTCAGGCCCAGGCGGCAGAGGAAGAGGATATGTCCCAAGTGCTGCTGCTGCTGGGATCAGTGGGAATAGAAGAACCAGTTAGGTTTTGGCAGGGGGGGACTGGGTGTGTACTGGGTGATCTGGCTGGACCTGGCTCCCTGGCCTCCCACAGGAAGGGTTCAATTTCCCAGCCCTTCCCATGGCTGTGGAATTATGGGAGACCAGGGGCCTTGATCTTTCTCTGAGTGAATTCTTCATGGCTGCAAATAAACAAAAATCAATCATTCCAAACTTATCAAATACCGAGAATGTGTCACGATATACCAATTGCAACCACAAAACCTCAAACAGTGGACTACTAATCAGAAGCTTTGTGTGAGGTGCAGTTTAGAGGTCATTCATTTTACATTGACCTATCTCAATTGTTTTTTTCCCTGAATTTTCAAAAACTGCATGCAGCATTAGTTGGTTGCAATATATATTCACTCAAAGGTTCACCCCTTTGGGCTGCATATATATTGGGTTATATTTTATTTTAGGATGATTTCATTAGCTATTTGTTTTCTTCTCTGTATGATATTTATTGTCTTATTGTATTTTTTTGGAAATTATTTTTACATTTGTTTTATTTTGATAAATTATATTTGATATTTTGCTTTATTTAATGCTATTGTAAGGCAGCCACCTTCAGGAATTTGTTTGGAAAGGTGGAGTGCACCCTAATAAATCAAATCAAAGATCCAGCTCATGAAGGGTGCTTTAGGTAAAAAAGAAAAAAGAAATCTCAGATGTCAGGAGATCCAGTTCAGACCCGCATCCATCATGGCTGCCGGGCTGCCCATGGCACAGAGGTGGTGCATTCAAGCCTGGGCAGAGAGAGAAAGATGACTTCCGGAGACCAGGCAGGCCCTGCTGGCCAAAGAGTATTTATGGACTGGGTGTGCCTTAGAAGAGGGCGACTGAAGATAAAGGAGGAAAAGCCAAAAAAACTATACCTCAGTTGTATTCTAATCTAAAATACTTCTTGGTTTTTAATCCAGGATCTGGGGAGGGCTGCAAGGCAGCCCCCAGGTATCCTCATTCAAGAGTAGTCAGCAAATGATCTGCTGCCAGTTTCTTATCCAAAGGCTCTTAGCCATTCTTCCCTACTCCAGGAGCGTGAGACGCTCTTTGTTATCATTAAATAATTTAAGAAGGGGCCCACAAGAGCACCCCCCTCCCCCGCTGCCTCAGCTCCTTCATTTATATCAAGGAAACTCACATGAGAACCACTTTAGCTATTCACCTGCCATTCTGCAAAAGCAAAATATTTAGCCAAATCTAATTTTGTTGATGGGGGAAAAAAAAAAAAAAAAAATCAAGCTCAGATTTCATTTACTAAGAAAACAAATCAAACCCAAAAGGCAAAAAGAAGGGGAGGGGGAGCCTGTGCTCGAGAGCAGCATGCAAATGCCGGGTGTCGCATTATACAGAATTAATGCTGGAGCTCCTCTGCGCAGATGAAAAAGCTTTCACCTAAAGAATCAATTAAGTTCCTTTGCAGCCAGGATAAGCTAACCCTAGGGGAAGTTTGGAGGACGCGCGTCCCCTGCCCATTATTGATGGCAGCAGTAAATCTTGGACTCATTATGGAGTGGATAAACCAAATCTATTTTTCCTTCCTCTTAACATGATACAAGGATAGATGCTGCATTTGGTGCCTAAGTATCCACAAAAGAGCTTTAAAATGTCCAGGCAGTGACATTTTTCATTGGACTGACAGAAAAAAAAAAAATAGCCAAAGATGACGATGTGTAGATTCAGAAGGGAACCCAGTTGGATAATTCTTGGGTCGCCCAATCCAAGGTTTTTGCACGCGTTCCCAGCCTGCAAACATCGCACCATGGTGCAGTGCGGAATGGTGGTTTTGCATGCGCTGAACTGGAAGTGAATTCAAATCGATTCTTAAAGCTTACAGCAGATATACCCAATTCCAACACCATTATTATTATTTTTTTTTTTTGTACTGGCAGACATTCTCCTTGTTTCTTTGGATTCCCATCTCAACGGGAAGCAGCCTCCATTGGGTTATGGCACCATAAAACTTCATTAACAACTACCCGGGGTTCTTTTCACATATTTATATTTGTAAGACACTCCCACCCCTCCCCACCCATAATTCAGTACAACCACTGGAGCAACTGTCCTTGGCTAAGGGCCACAAGCCACATCTCCCTAGCTCCCTATGGAACCTTAACTAATCTGAGTGCTAAGTGAACGACCGCTGAGTCTCCCTCCACCAAGAGGCTGTGAACACCCCCCCCCCAGCTCTGCAGCACCCCCAGCCCTGACCCAGGCAACAAAGGTTGAGCATGGGAAACAAAGCTTTAGCTTAGCCTTCCATTATAAGGCAGTGTGCCACACTGCCACAGAGCCATCGGGCCCTCGGCCGACTGAATTGCCTGATTATAAAACCCAAATATATACGGCAGTCTTCCTATATTTGGAATCAGTTTTATGTAAAATAAGTACCTGCTTCCTGTTCTCCCACCTGGACCCAGCAGGACTCCGCTTCTTTTTCCCCCCGACTCCCACATCCCGTGCAGCAGTCTCCAGTTCAGACAGGAGTCTTGTGCAGTCCCGATGGGATGGACTCTCTTGCAGCAGTCTTTGGCGTCCGCGGCATGGGCTCTGCCAGGGCTCTTCTGCTCCGCCGGCACAGGATCCCCAGGGCTTCTTTTGCGCTGGCCTTCATCCCCAGCAGGACGGGCTCGATTGCAGCAGTGTTTGACCCCCGTCGGCACAGGGCACCACCAGAGCTGTCTTGTAGCGGCCTTCGGCCCTGGCAGTATGGGCTCCACAAGGGTGCATGAGTAGCACTCTTCATCAGGGGAAGAAGGCTGGCGCTTGGCCCACGATTATAAGGCGAGGAAGGCTTTTCAACATGCAACTATGTTACAAAAAAAAAAAAAAAGCCTCGTCTTATAATTAGGTCGATACAGTATAAAGGTTAAAAGAATGGGAGATTCCCTCTTCTAACATAACTACACAATTCAGTGGCAGTGCCAGCTGACTTAGCGATGTTCAAAAAGACTCTTTCGGAGCTAAGGGATCAGAAAAGTGCTTGCTTCATGAACCAACATGACAAGTTATCGAAACGTACAAATCATTTGGCAACGGACATAAATATGACTTTCAGTCCTTAACCTTTTACATAATTCAATGATTTCAGATTCACAAATGCTTTTCTGTGACATTGATTATAGTACAGTAGGTACGGTGAGATACATTTAAAAGGCATAGTGCTTCTCTCTGTGATTCAATACGGTTTACTTTTTCCTATGCCAAATGCGCTGAGATTACAGATTCACTCCTCTGGTCGGATGCTAAGGAGGAATCTAGGGACCAAGTGTCACAGCTTCAATGACACTTATTAGCAAGACAGGCATGGGCATCGCTGCCGCCTCCTACATCTGGAAGGAGCGACAGGGAGCTGATCCTTTCAGGCGCTTTCAAACTCTTGGCCACTGCTGGAAACAGGACGCTGGGCTCAGTGGGAAATTTGTCTGACTCGGCGTGGCACATCGTTCTGTATTGTCCCAGACGCATGCTGAGCTGCCCAGGGAAACCTGTGGGCAGCTCAGGTCTCAGGTGCCTTCCATTCACCTCTTTGGCACAAGGAAAGGAAACTGAAAATCCCCATGGCTTGGCTTCCTCGTATGGATGCAGCAGCAAAAAATATGTAAAACTAAAGAAGCAGCATTGGCCTAACCTTCCGAGCCCGCTCCTGTCCAGGCCGTTGGTTCTCTGTAGTTTTGATTTACACATCTCTGCTGCTGCTGCTTAATAGCCAGAGAATAACTGTGGCCTAGGGCACTGAACAATAAAAATAACATTTGGCAGCAAAAAGTTTGTGATTCTATAAACTGACAGTCCCGCCAGGTCTTTCGCCCACCCCTTCCAATCTTACCCACAATTGTAGGAGCAATCCCCAGATGCTTCTGCCCTGCCAATTCTCTATTCAAACAGTGTCAGAGCACCAGCGGGGCAAGTTCTTCTGGGGATCGCTCCTGCCATGTGAAGATGCTAACAAGAGCGGATAACTGGGGAAGGGGATAGGGAAAAGGCCTGGCAGGACTTTTTTATTTTTTAGATTCACAACCTTTGCAGAAGGGGAAGGCTGCTACTGCCTTTTTTTTTTTTTTTTTTTTGAAAATGAAACAAACAGAAAATTACAGAAATTTGTTGTTCTTTCATTTCGTTTTCAAACTGAAATGAAATGAAATAGAAAAGTTCCTTTCAAACGATAGTACATCACTATATTCTATGTTTCTTTTTACTATTAAAAATGTTTAATTAAAACAGCCCATTAGGCTGCAAGAAAAGCAAAGCTCAGCTTAATAGGTGGCAACAGGGAGAACCTAATTATCTGCTCATATTTATCTTAGAGACTTTTGCACTCTAGTCACCAACCATGGCAGTGTCCCTTTAAGAGATATGAATTTTCTCCATGCTGAAAAGTCATGTCATTTTTATAGGCTTTTATGAACCCATCCTTATTTTCTTATAGGGCTTTTTTTTTTTAAATTTAATTATAAACCTTTGCTATTCCACAGTGTAATGAATTCTCTTGCAAACGTCTGTGCCTGGGGTAATAAACTCAGAATGCCCTGCAAGGTACTTGACAATGAAACGCCCGAGTGAAGCAGTAAACTGCGCCAAGTTACGGCTGTACTTCACCAAAGTTAATCAACCCAACTTAGCAGATGGTACTAATAAAAAAAGGCCTTGTTCTACCAGTTGTTTATAGAGGGGGCACGTGGCCTCTCTCTTTTTTTTTTTCTTTTCAACCAGCATTCACAAGGATTGACTCCTTATGCACTAATGTATCTCTAGAACTACAGATCTATTCTTCAACAGGACACACTATGATAGTGAAGGCAAACTCTAGTCCTCAAGTGCCACATGCAGGCAGGGTTTTCACGATATCCACAATGAATCTGCATGATAGATTTGCATATAATAGAGACAGTGCATGCAAATCTTTCGCATCATTGTGGTTATCCTGAAACCTTGGATTGCTTGTGACACTCAAGGACTTGATTTCGCCATCACTGCACTATGACCTTAGCAATGAAGTTTCCGGCTCCAGAAAAAACACTGATGCAGTCTCAAAAGAAGTGCAAACCAGTGAAAACTACTACAATATGAGAGTAGCAGCCAGTGTTAAAGCATTTGGACTAGGAAGCCAGGGTTGAAATCCCAGTCTCCCCCACTGATACTCCTTGTGACTTTAGGCAATTTACTCTCTCTTCCATTGCCTCCAAATACCCACTGAGAGGTGAATTTGAAAAGCCCAACCTGCGTACTAATTAGGGGATGAGTGAAGAAGTCGGGCTCGTGCACACCAAGCACATTTTAAAAGCCGCCGAGGTCCGCCCGTATCTCCTGCAGCGCACACATCTCGAAAGTTTTTTAAAAGGGGCGGGACATGGTCTGGGCGGGGCATGAACCTAAGATGTGATGTGACCTGGCGTGCACAGAGTCCCCCTGCCACGTAACTTTGCTTCTGCTGTGGATGCCATCCAACTAAAGAAAACTTAAGCAGTTCTGCGGGGCTTTACGTGTCAGGGGTAACTGGGGGGGCGGGGGAGTGAAGGCTATCAAACTGGGGAGGGGAGGTTGGAGGACGCCTCTCTTAAGTGGGTGAACTGGGGATGAACTGGTAAAACTGGGAATGGCGTCAGCACCCACCCCTTTTAAAACTGCGCAATTTAAGCGCTGGAAGCAGGATTTGCACACAGATGCATGCAACCACTTAAAATCCGATGCACATGTGCGGGCGGCCAGGCAATTTTATAACATGTGTGCAGATGCGCGCTTATGTTCTAAAATGACCGCATAGCGGGGCACAGGCCGACTTAGCTGTGCACATACGCTGGCTTGAAAGTTACCATCCCAGACTGTAAGCTCTTTGAGGCAGCGACATGGTGCCCTAATACTAATAATGCTGTAAGCCATCTTGGGTATCATTTGAGAAAGATGGCTAAAAATCCAAATATTAAATTAGTGCACTGCAGATTGTACAAAATAGTTACAATTCTCCCATCCTACTTTTACTAAGGCTTTTATAAATAAAAATGTTTTCACTGGCAGTTTTTTTTAATTATAACTCTTTCTTACAAATAAACTACCATGTTATTTTTTAATTTGGAATTTAGACACTTTTTAAGAAGTGTCACCAGTAACAGTAGAAAAAGCTGTAATAAATCAGTTTTCACTGAAAACTACAAAGCTATTAATCTCCATCTTTTAAAATGTATTTAAACATTTTTCTTTGTGCATCCACACTTAACGCAACATCCAGCTCTTCCACAGTTTGGAGGCTCACAGTTATTATACCCTGGACTCGGGCCTCAGCATTAAATCAAGGAGCCCTTAGGTGACAAAGGGCCAAGAGCTGCTAGGGCTGAAGGGCATCCCTTAAGGTGTCTTTCCACTTCAGTTTTAAACTTGCAGGGCCTATCTCCTCGCTTATACCTCCCAAGTTCATCCACTACCAGGAAAGAAAAAGTAGCAGCCCAAGCACTGGTCTGGTTTATCTGTCCTCCTCGGACATTTCTTCATAGGAAGACCCCCAAAGGACATCCATCGAAAATGCATCTCTCCAACCCCAAGTTTGCTTCAGAGGGTACTCTAGTGGAGCAAACCTTTCTGTTCCTTAAGACGGGATGCCTACCAGGGACTCAGCACCACCATTCTTCTAAATGAATCTCATGAATTGTTAAACCCTCCATTTGAACTGCTTCAATGAGGCAGTTGATGATGTTCTATTATTGTGGGCTGATAATCTTGAATTATTAAACACATTTTTTATTTCGCTGAACAACTGCGATTCAAACTGTCAGTTCACCTACAGTGTTGATGCATATTCAATAGCCTTTTTGAACATTCAGATATTTAAAGTAATTCACCATTTTGAGTTCTCCATTCACTGGAAGCCGATGGATCAAAACACAATATTGCATTCCTCCAGTTGTTATCCTTGCTGTCTCAAGCTTAATTTGCTGGTCAGTCAATTTTCATTTGTGTTCTACTCTACAAGAGTTTAAAACACAAGCAGTCGATATGACTTCCCAATTGGAGAGGCAGGGTATGGCGCGGGAGGAAAGCATATGAACGTGCTTTATTCATTAAACGTGATTTTCAACCAAAATGATTGATCCATATGTGTGCTACCTTTTTCAGCACGCGCAAATGTTGTTACAATATGGCTCCCCAGTTAGTTTTACAATGCTGGCCAATTTTTAACAGTTCACTCTGTGTTTAAGACCCTCCAGTTTTTGCATTTAAACGGGGTCACAGTCTACATGATTAGCTAGTACACTGTTTCATTTCAAACGATGATGTTCAGAATGAGGCTACAGGTGAGGGGGTTTTACACTGTGCACATGATGCTTGGTGTTGCCCACAAGAAATTGTGGGCCCAGCTCTTCAATTTATGCATCAGGCAACCATTTATTTAAGATTCAGTAGTCACTGTACTATGACACTTTCAGTATATGTTATAGAATGTCCCTGCTTGCTACAAGATGATAATTCCATACATGGTTTACAGAACACTGCAGCTGTATCTCCAATGCACAGCATGAAGTGCCAATGGTGAATCGTTTATACTGAGAAAAATCACTTCTGTGAGGTGTGACAGTAAAGTATTTTGGACATCATTAAACCATCTAGCCATGAAAGTGATTTAGATCAATGCTTGATATGAGCAGAACAACGATGGATCTTTAAAATTCAACACAGTTGAACCATCAGGCTTGAATGCAGAAACAGAATGGACAGCATTTAAAGGTGGATTTTAAAAGCTCGGTGACGCCAAACTCGGGAGATGCACACACACACACATGTGGAGCTTATGCCTGCCTGCCATATTTTACGAGCCGCCTCCATGCGCGAGTATCTCCTACTGCGCGCACCTCTCACTCAAAATCTAAAAGGGGCGTGGTGCGGGCTGAGCATGGGCATTCCAGGGCGGAGCTAAGAGATGTGCATGCAAATACATACCCAACTGGGTGCATGCCCAGATCTAGTGCTGCGTAACTTTGCTTCTGCTATGGAGGAGGAGTAAGCCTAAAAAACAAAAAAGAACAGTCCTGGGTGGTTTAAAGCAGTGGTCCCTAACCTTGTCCTGGTGGCCCACCAGCCAGTCGGGTTTTCAGGATATCCACAATGAATATGCATAGAGAAAAGTTGCATGCCTCCATAACATGTAAATTTTCTCTCATGCATATTCATTGTGGATATCCTGAAAACCCGAATGGCTAGTGGGCCCTCAGGACAGGGTTAGGGACCACTGGCTTAAAGGGTCTGGGGTAACTGGAGAGAGTGCACATTATTAAACCAGTGGGATTTAGAGGATCTTGCTCTACCACTGGGTGAACTGATGGATGATGAAACTGGTCTTGGCATGGATGTGCGCTGGTTATAAAATTCCCTGACTTATGCGACTGAAACCCAATTTGCGGAGTTGGGCGTGCCTACTTGCAAAATTAGGCGCACAGATATGCACACCTCTTTTATAACATACATGTGTATGTACGCATATATGCTTTAGAATGAAGACTAACCATTTTAATAGCCACTTCTAGACAGACTCCATCCTGTTTCTATTCTTTTGAAAGTGCAATCTCCAGAATTCCATACAGTATTCAAAGTGAACTTATCCAAATCTTTTTCAAACCCAGCTACACTAACTGCACTAACCACCTCCTCTGGCAACAAATTCCAGAGCTTATTGTACTTTGAGTGAAAAAGAATTTTCTCTTTAAATGTGCTACTTGCTAACTTCATGGAATGCCTCCTAGTCCTTCTATGATCTGAAAGTGTAAATAATTGATTCACATCTACTCATTCAAGACCTCTCATGATTTTAAAGACCTCTATCATATCCCCCCTCAGCCGTCTCTTCTCCAAGCTGAACAGCCCTAACCTCTTCAGCCAACTGGAACCTCACCAAACCATCCCATGTTCCCCTTAGGTTGAGCCCTTGGGTGCCGGGGCCAGCTGGACTTATGCATGGGCCTCTGCAGAGATGAAGATCCAACCAGCTAAGAAGTACAAACCAACACACAGACAAGGGCGAGGTCAGAGTCTAGCGGCAGTCTGGGCAGGTGACAGACAATGACAATCAGGTTCAGGCTGAGGTCTGAGGCAGGCAGAGTCAGGGGCTGATCCAAAGTCATAGCCAGAAGTCAATCCAAAGGAGATGATGAACAGAGAGGAGGATGATGAGACAGAAGATGAGAAACAGGAACTCGGGAAGACAGGGGCGGAATACTGACCCCAGAAGAAGGCACGAACTGAAGACAAAGACCAGGAACTCAGGAATAAGGACTGGAGCAGAGGAACTGGAACACCAGAAAAAAAAGCTGGGATCAGGAATGCAGGCATGCTGAGGCAAGCAGAGAAGCTGACTGTTGCATCCATCGGTGCTAGACAGCTTCACCCCGTTTGCCTCACCTTGTTCACGGCTCCTCCCGCTTCCCTTGGGAAAATGGCTGCCGCCGCGTCTACAAGCCGACCTCTCCGGCACGGCTATGGTGCTGCCTCTCGCCAAGCTCCTCCCAAGGACCTACTAGGGTGCGCGCGTGCACGCCACCCACGTCTTTATTCTAGCAATGGCGCGAACCTCGGGGGCATTCCCCTCTACTGACATCATGCCATCCGAGTATAGAGCCTGTACTTTGTTGCTAGCTCTTTGAGTTAGCAAAGGAATGGTTTCAGCCAGTCTAAGCTACGCTGCCACTTCCGTGCTGCCGCTGGAAGCTCTCTCTCTGCCCTTCGGGGTATTGCTAACCTGGGTACCCACTCCTCGAGGGCCCTTCTGCTTTATTTCAGGTGCCTTACAAGGATCAGGTACTTGCTCCTCGAGGGCCTGCTCTCCCTGCCTTGGTGCTGCTACCAACTTCTCCAACCTGGTGGAATCGCATACCAACAACAACCATCTAGTGAGTAATCTAACTCTCAGTCTATCTCATCCACAGTACTGCCTTGCTGGGAAATCCACACCAGAAACCCCCTTTACCAACGGGGTGAGAAGGGTCCACTCTGCTACATCCAGACTACGTCACTACTGCTACCTCTGGTGGTACAGTACAAGCTGTTTAATAAAAGAACTAAACTCTGTGTTTGTGCGTCTGCGTTTAGCTCGGTACTGCAGCGCCTCACAGGGCTCCTCCCCATGGGCGTGGTATTCTGCCTCAGTACACAGGAATCCACCCAAACACCGCTTAACCATAACACTGACCTATTGCCGAGGCGAGGAAATTGGTGTTTGGAGGCCTTTTTAGGCCTTAGCTGGATGATGTCATTAACAGGAACCGCGGGAGGCTCCCAACATGGTCCCTTTAAATTCAGGTTAGGGAAATGATGCGCATGCACCCTTTAGGATCGCAACTATACCTTGGAGGTGGTAGAAGTTGAATCATGGATTCCCCAGTCCAGATGGGTGCCTGTGCAAGATTTGCCAGAGCTGGAACTGGGACAGAAGCCGGACATAGGGCTTCTATCATATCTAAGTGCTGAGACACGGTCTGTAGTGAATCTTTAACTTGATCGAATTGCTGCTGGGCCTGTTGCATGATCTGATGCAGGAGACCCATCAATTCCATTTTTGCTCCTGCATTTGATTGGCCAAAGCAGCAATGGCTCATCACAGGGACACATTCACCAAGCTCAAGGCCTCCACTATCTGTTGCGAACGATGTGTGAACCCCTCTTGCAGTGGCGCAATTGGTGCATCCTCAAGGGATGAACCCTAAGGTTTGCGCCGACAGTGGGTAAGCGAGTCTTTGCCCAGGCCAGGCTATGACAGAGTCTCAGGGGCTAGGCGGAGACAAGACTGAAATTGAAGCAAGACTGAAGCTGAAGGTTTGACAGAGACAAGGTGGCTGAAGGCTTGACTGAAGCAGAGTAAGGCTCAGAGGCTGGAGTGGAGCAAGGCTTGAAGACTGGAGCAGAACAAAACTTGAAGACTGGAGTGGAGGAAGGCTTGAAGATTTGAAGCAGGATCAAAGCAGGACTGGCAGGAGACCTTTGCTGAGGCAATACTGTGATGCATCATCAGGGAGTGCCAAGACTGAGCATTCCTGCTGTGGGGTCCTCATAAGTCAGTGTGCGCCATGCACATGTTCCTAGAGGCAGAAGAGCAGTGGTATTCCCCAGCCATGAGGTGCAGCAGTGTCTGACTGGCATCGGGGTGAGTGAAGCTGCTCACAGTGCCGTCCCATGAGCGGCAAGCATAACAGTAAGTTGTATCACAGACCTATTACTTGCCTGCAATACTCACATAACCTTCTTGAACAGCTCTGGTTTCCCCATGAACCAACAGATCATACCAGCAGAGCAAACAACTTCCCCAGCTCCATTATCTTATATACTCATTTATGGTCAAAGATGACATCATCATCCCTTAAGCACACACCCTCTCCAGTTTACTTTTGCATGCTGACACACAAAGCAAAACCCAATGGGCAATGTAATTGGAGGTTAAGTGTCATGTAGGTAGATGTTATGGACTTGTAGTATTCAAAATAGTATCACATCCTCAAGGTAGAAAAATCACAACTCCTACCGGCCGATATCGTTGCTGAATATCGATCTTAAGCTCTTGGCTAAGATCTTAGCGAACCGACTTAACAACTATATTGCCTACCTAATACACCCAGATCAAGCGGGCTTTATTCCCGGTCGTATGGCCTCAGATAACGTAAGGAAAATCTTGGACTCACTTTGGTGGGTTAAACGGCAGAAGCTTCCTTTTTTGCTGATGGCTATGGACGCGGAAAAAGCCTTTGACCTGGTTCATTGGCCTTTTCTTTTTCAGGCACTTGAAAGGTTTGGCTTTGGAAGTTATTTTCTCACCTGGTTACGTACCCTTTACAATGATCCTCGAGCGTGCATAAAAGTCAATGGAGGATATTCTCCTTTTTTCCCCGTGGGCCGAGGCACGAGGCAGGGATGCCCCTTGTCTCCCTTACTGTTCGCCATTTTTATAGAACCCTTGGCGCAGAGGATTAGAGAAGATCCTGGGGTGACAGGTGTTACTGTGGGAGGTTTCTCGTCTAAACTGGCTATGTTTGCCGACGATGTGATCTTAACACTAACTAATCCCATGACTTCGCTGCCAAGGGTAGTAGATATCATTAAGTCCTTTAGCCAGATTTCGGGATACTCGCTCAATTGGGATAAAACGGAAATTTTGAATATCACTCTAGCAGACGGAGAGGTGAAACAGCTAAAAGAGTCCTTTCGGTTCCGTTGGGCTAAGGAAAAGATTAAATATTTAGGGATCTATATTGGTGCACATAGAGATATTTACAGTATTAATTACCCTCAGTTGGTAGCTAAAATGTATAAAGAACTTGAAGAATGGAGCCGCTATCACATTTCGTGGCTGGGGCGGGTAGCCACATTTAAAATGAATATCTTACCTAGATTTTGTTATTTATTCCAGACCTTACCGGTATCTATTCCTCCGGCTAGTTTAGTCAAATGGCAACGGCGCCTTATGAAATTTATATGGCAGGGTA
Organism: Rhinatrema bivittatum; assembly: GCF_901001135.1. Lineage (NCBI taxonomy): Eukaryota > Metazoa > Chordata > Amphibia > Gymnophiona > Rhinatrematidae > Rhinatrema > Rhinatrema bivittatum. The sequence goes on from NC_042625.1 coordinate 28,016,607, forward strand.
AACAACCGAGAGTGGCGCAGACTGTACTCTATCGCCCAAAGTTGCATGGGGGATTGGCCATCCCCAATTTAATTTGGTATCATGCTGCTGCTCAACTTCGGGCAATAACTGATTGGCATAAGAAGGATGGGAGCAAAGCCTGGGTGGCCTTGGAGCAAGAGTCAGTGGGTTCCTGCCCTTTATCGGCTATGGTTTGGAGGCCCAGGAAGGAGTGGCCGAATCCTTTGTCCACACCGCCACCTGTCCAGCATACTCTTCAGGTCTGGCATACTTGGCGCAAGGTCCTTATAGGAGATAGGTATGGGTCTATTAATTCAAAGCCCTTTTATCACTCGGACTTTTTAGGGGGCAAGGCATACCAGGTTTATAAGGTCTGGTTGAGGAGCGGGATTCACTCCTGTGTTCAATTATGGGAAAACAACACCTGGGTGCCTTTTGAAACTTTACAGGAGAGGTTTGGGTTGGGCCCAGAAGAAAGATATCGTTATCTCCAGGTGCTAGCATATGGTCGTGATTCTGGACTGAAGAGGGATCTGCTCTCACCTGTGTCCCTCTTTGAATCCTTTTGTAAATTAGCGGATAAAATACCCAGATTACTCTCTAGAATCTATAAATTATTGAATAGGGACCTGAACTCTCGCCCTTCTTTTATGGTGGCCTGGGAAAGGGATCTAGGAGGACCGCTGGAAGTAGATTTTTGGGAGTCTGTGTTTGCCTCCTTAGGGAAAGGTCTCATTTCTGCTTCCTTAGCTGAAAATTGCTATAAGCTATTGTATAGGTGGCACTATACACCAGCCCGCCTTCATCACATCTTTGAGGGAGTATCTGATTCTTGCTGGAAAGGGTGCGGGAACGTGGGGACATTTTTCCACCTTTGGTGGACGTGTCCTGTGATACAGCAGGTTTGGGAGCGGGTGGCCAGTTGGGCAGCTGCCATTTTACACGTACCTTGTGACATTACTCCTCAGGCGGCACTTTTGCATGGTGAGCTATTAGGGGGGGACCCACATCAAAATTTATTTCTTAAATTGGTGTTTACGGCCACGAGAAGTGAAATAGCATTACACTGGAAAAACCCCATAGGCCCTTCTTTAGCACAAATCAAGTCGAGGGTGGCTAAAATTTATACACTTAGTAAAATCACTGCTCATAAACAGCATAGGATGGGGTGGTTTTGGAAGATTTGGGGTCCTTATCAACTATGGCGGGAGTCTCATATCTAAGTAGTTTGCTGATTGATCTTGGTTGGGAGAGCTTATATACTGAAGGTTGAACTGGTTTAATTATGACTGTTGTTGCTTTACTTGTCATCATTATGCTTGTTACAGTAAATACGGGGAAGGGGGGCGGTGAGTGGGTGGGGAGGGGGGGAGCAGGGAAGAATAATGTAACACGTAGAGACTTTTATTGTTATTATGTTTATTGCTTGTTCAGTGTTGTATATTTGTGACATGCTATGACAAAAGGTAGTTCCTTACACACTGTCTGTTACAATAAAAATCTTTAATTACAAAAAAAAAAAAAGAAAAATCACAACTGAGCAAACTAATGGGCTAACTTGGTCTTTTCCTGACATCATTTACTATGTTACCAGGACCTGTACAGAAGCATTGCCTCTTTTTTCCTACTAGTTATGCCCTTCTCAATGTATCCTAGCATCCCTCTGGCTACTGCCTTATCACACTACCCCAAGCCTTGGGGGTAGCCTTATCACTGCACCATGGTCTCTTTCCTGGTTGGTACACATCAGTATCTTGTCCCCCATCATATACCACTCTCTTGGATTTCTGCATCCCAGTTCCTGCACTTTTTGAACTGATTCTTACCTACCAAGTACTCAACCACTCCTCAAGCTTTCTTAGATCACTTCTCAATCTGTCTGCTCCCTCAAGAGTGTCCAATCTGCTGCAAAAAGGGCAGGAAACTTAAATCTCATTTGAAATGTCCGCCTTGGTAAGAATGCACAGAATAAGGTCCCCTTGTGAAATAACTACCAGTGCCATACGACTTGGCAAAGATTTGCTATCACTATGCATTGGAGAGACTATTCTAAAAAAAAGAAGAGGAGGCAGAGGAATGCCAGGGGATTCCACGGCAGTAGAAGAAGATATAGTTTTGAGCAGTTCAGTCTATTTTATTTAGCACTATATGCCAGTCACAAGGGCATTACTTACATCTCATCAACTGAGTGTACTTATGAATAAAGTCCAGTTACTGTGCAACCACCAGAACAGTAGGCATGAAGCCCTGACATCAAAATGCCACCAAAGACGGCTGGCCTGCTGGCTACAAGCTCTCCTCAATCTACAAACTTGTGTAAAAAACAAACAATGAATTAAAAGCACGCACATTTGATCGACGTGCAAGGAAAAACAAATAGAACATCTTTTTCTTGCTTATAACTGGCCCGCGGTTTCTTATACAATGAAGCATGACATTATTCATATTTAATATAAGTCGTCCAATATTGTCATTAATTTCCGTAACGGAGGTGATTTTTAATTTGTTTCATTTTGGGAACAAAACAAGGCTGTAGGAATATGGTGTGCAATCTGTCTGCAAAGAATGAATAATGCATCTGTAATTATCAAAAAATAATTTAGGATTTGTTCCCAGATGAACACTTTATAGTCCGTATGCAGGTGTCTGCATAAACAATGACGGAATGAGATTAGAAAATTCTTTTGCTTTATATGCTAAGCCGTCAAACAGAGGCTGGTACCATGTATCGAGAGAGATATTAATTTCCTTTCCTGGAGGAGTGAGTCAGCTTTAGGAAGATAAAAATCAGTCTGACTTTAAATTAAGCCATGCTAATTTATGAATTGCATTAGAGGAGTAGAGTCTAGCAGCCTCTAGTGACAAAAATGTTGGACTGGCATGTGATAAGATCAAATGTAAGAGGTGTGCTACCAACTGGTCCCTGGCGTAAATGGGAATAAACCTTCAGATCATAAGCTGATTTTTATCACAGACAGGGACTGGCCACCTCAAGATCAAACCGAAGAAGCTAATCCAGTCCTGGCTTAGCCCCATTTCATGCACAGAGTTCCAGATCTGATTTCCCTAAGAAAAGTAGGACTATGCTCCTCCATGCACGCAATGTGCAAACACCAGAACTGGCTCATCTCTTCAGCTGACCTGGGTGAAGTGGCAGCCCTAGCCACAGATTCTAAAAAGTAACGTGTGGAAATCCACTTAACTCCTGGAGAACAAGGCACACTGTCTACTGGCATTAATATAAGGCAGGCACTATAGTGGCTAATAAGACAAACGTTTTGCAATTAAAAAAACCCAGCATTTATTTTTTCAGCAATTGTGTAAAAAATGATAACATTTCTACAGACTGATTGAATTGCCCAATACATTTCAAGTGAGATCTAATAAGCCATCAGCTCATAGTAAGGATGTATGAAAAATAATTTCTGTTTAAAGAATACTTTTGCCAAGCATTTAGTAAAATTTGCACATTGGTAAAACCGTTCACCAGCTGGTTTAACATCAGAATCTCTGTGCAGAAGGTGACATTTTCTTATTCTACTAATTTTAAAAACTAGAGCCAAGTTGCAAACTAAAAGTGAATGTGCAGATTTCACTGGGTTTTCTTTTCCCTCTATTTATTTTATAAAACTGTTCATATTACTTTGGACAGCAGAAACATGTTCATAATTGTTTCCCTGCGGAGGTACGAGCCAGATTTATTACTTTTTCTGCAAACAATGCATGACTGCATGTGCCCTTCAGCTCACTTGGCTTCCATCCCGGGGAGCCGCTGACTCTGGTCGTGGCCTGTAGGCATCCTAGACCGAGTTGTACAATGTCTGCAAGCTTTACTAGAAGGCTGCTTCTTTACTTGCTCATTTATTTGGCATTTCTTTGCAGGAATGAACTTTTTATTCATGAGGATTTGTGATATGTTACCAAACAAGAAGGCAATCAATTGGAGGGCACAGATGCTGTATAAATACGAGGGTAAGTCAGTAAGTAAGTCACAAACACACATGGGATTCATATTCATGAAATGTATTTAAATGCAAAAGATGAATTATTTACGGTGAAATATACAGAATATAGTCACAAACAGTTTTTCTGGAAAAACCAACTACTTTTCAACGTAATCGCCGCGAACATTTATACATTTGTCCCAGCGTTTGAAAAGTCCGTCAAAACCTTCTGCGTAAAAGTCTTTGGATGGCATCGTAACCAGCGCTTCACCTCTTGCTCCACTTCTTCATTGCTGGTGAAATGTTTACCACCGAGATGGCTTTTCAGTTTGCCAAACAAGTGAAAATCGCTGGGTGCCAAATCCGGACTGTATGGTGGATGTTCAAGAACTTCCCAATGCAGGTTCGCAATTGTCTGACGAGTCTCATTCGAAGTGTGTGGTCTGGCATTATTGTGAAGAATCAGCACTCCTCTTTTTTCCAGATCTGGGCGTTTTCTACGACTAGCTCCTTTAAGCTTTAATAGAGTAGCACAGTAGGAAGCCGAATTAACAGATTCACCAAGCTTCTGAAAACTGATTAAGAGTATCCCATCTCGGTCCCAAAACACAGTCAACATCACCTTTCCTGCAGAAGGCACAAGCTTGAACTTTCTCGGTGTCGGTGATAGTGGATGCTTCCACTGCATGGAATCGCGTTTTGCTTCTGGTTGATAGTGGTGCACCCAGACTCGTCACCAGTAACAATACGTGCCATCATTGATTCACCTTCGTTTGCATAATGGCAGAGATTTTCCAAACAGACACCCATCCGGTCAGCTGTTTGGGAACCCATCTTGCACAGACTTTGCGAAAGTTCAATGCATCGTGCACTAAGGAATATGCTAATCCGTGAGAACACCCAATTTCTTTGGCAACTCCGGTTAGCGTGAACCATCTCTTCAACCTGCTTCACAGTTGCCTCTGTCGCAATCTCTACAGGTCGACCAGGTCTGGTTTCGTCGTTCACGTTGGCACGTCCTTGTGCAAATATATCGGTCCAATTATAAATTGCTTTACGCGAGAGACATTTCTCTCCATATACTAGATACATTTCTTTATGAATGTCTTTTGCCACTAAGCCCTTAGCCCATAAAAATCGGACAACAGCACGTTGTTCTTCGACCGTACAATCTGTCAACACGGCAGCCATTTTCCTTGTGTACACAGCCCCTGCGCATGCACAGTTTAAATAACTATGAACATAAGCACTTCTAAGGTGCTGCCATCTATGGAATATGACAACATTACAGATATATGTTTTATTACCTTAGTAGAGAGATTTGTGACTTACTTACTGACTTACCCTCATATTACATACAGTCTGGCATGCTCGAGAATTAAGTTTCAGTTTCTGAAAACTTTAATAATTTACTTTATGTCCGAGCTATCTGGTAACACCCATGACTACCAGGCTGCCCTGGGCTCTCCACAATGGCCATGGAGCCTGTTAAATATAAATTCATACCCATCTGTTTTCTAGACATATGATGATTTAACAAACACTAACCTATCGGTATCGGATGCTAAACTCCCACCGAGGAAATGTGTTGGTAGCAAAGACCTAGAAGGAAAGAACTGCCATTTTGGTCAATAAAAAGGGCAAATTTCAAAGGCATTTTCCTTCCTGTGTTAAAAGAAAAAAACAAACATTTTACCTGTGGAAACAGGAGCTTTAAAACCTGCAAACCCTCAATGCGGACAAAATTACCTGTGTTGGAGGGCAACACAGGCAATTTTGCCAGCATTTCTCAGAGGCATTCCCAGGGGGGGCAGGGAAAAGTTGGGATATACAGCATTATGCGCAGTTGTGCAATCAAAGCTGAGCAAGTTTCTGATGGAAAACTTAACTTGCAGAGGAAGCAGACGCAAATCTCAGGGTAATTTTTCCTGCATCGTTTAGATTTGGTTATTGGTGCAATCCCGGCAAGCAAAAACTACCCCTGGGGTTTGCACCAGTGCAGGCAGTTTGGTTATTGCCTCATTTGAGCATGGTAAAGGATTGCAAGCTAATTGATATCTGTCTTACTGTTGAAAGTCACCATGGAGGTCACTGAACCTGCTGTTAATATGCGATAGGCACTTACTGTCATTTCTTTGGTGCTTTGCTTTCTGTTCACCTGACAGTTTCCTCCTGTTCCTTTGTTCTTCCAAGTCATTAGGAACCAGGGCTGGGATCTGGCACCCTGAGCTTTTGTTTGAAACTACCCAGGGATCGTTCCCTTCTTTTATATCTCCTCCCAGTCACTGCAGCGACAGTCCTGAACTCCTTCCGGAAGCCTGCAATCCTGCACCCTTTGTCTGGCCACTAGGGGTCATGAAATGAACTTTTGTGGTTGTGCAGTAACTTGACTATATTCCGACATACACTCTTTCACTTGATTAGACGTGCCCTTTTTACTGCATATAGTAGAAAATTAAACGGACAGAACTACTCAAAACTATATTTCTTCTTCTGTTGCTGTTGCTGTAGAATAGAAATTTATGGTAGATAGTATTGTTCATAGTCCATCTTAAAATTAACAGCATATCCTACCATGGATAGAGACTCTCTGTTACTTGACCTCCTCACGCAATAATCCCTTCTGAAAGTCAAAAATCATTGTAGGCTCTCGATAAGCTTAGTTAAAAGAATCCCGTTGGGTAGATATGGCACCTTTATAAAGCTGGCTAATGTTTCACGGTGCAGGCTCTCAGGACCTCAGTTATACTGCACTATCCTTCTTAGGAGGAGCTTCCTTAATGAAGGCTGCAGTGCGGCCAATCACTTGTAACAAGTCAGAGGGTGAAAAGCAGCGAGGAAAGTAAAGGCAAGAGAGGCAGCATGTGAAAAGCTAGATTCCCTTTTGGACTAATAAATATAATTAACCACTGGTTTCAAACAGCAGTGTCTTGAGCACCGCCTTCTGTGTAAAAAAATAAAAAGTGAGTGAGTGAAAATACCAGATAATTTTAGTCTTTGCTCTAATCTAGTCACACAGTGTAGGAATCCAGTCACTGCATTTATACCCCTGTTTGTTACTGGTTTCTTGCTGTTTATGCGTTATATTAGATATTTCTTTTTAGCAGAGCTTTCAAAATCCTCAGGGGCCAGGAAACTAGTTTTTGGCATACTCCAAAAAATGCATACACCTGATACATTTGCATAAAATGGGCCTAATTTGAATAAAAGCATAAGTTTAAATGTGTCTTGATTATCCTGTGAAAAAAACATACTTGTTCCATATTCTCCAAAGGACTGGAATGGAGTAAGCAGAAATACACTGTTAAAACGTAAAATCCTTAAAATGTTTCAATAGACACGCATATTATATTCAAATTTATGCTGTCTGTTCCTCCAACATATTTCTAATTTTTTCACTGCCATCCCAGGTGAATGCAAATTCTGGCAATGATAGCCCTGCAGCCCTAGAAATATTACCAAGACTTGAAGTCCTTGCTAACTAGTAGAGAACTGACTGCACTACAAACCTGCTCCATCCTGCAGTCTCACTTTAAATCAAACACACCCTTTCTCCTCCCTAGATACCTCTTACCCCATCTTTGGAATTTAAAGTCCAAATGGGGCAGGAGCAATCCCTGCCGGGCAGGTATTCCACAATGCTGGCTGGTGCCATTTTGTTGTATAGATGTTTTGTTGTACGTCCAGACAACAAAATGGCCGACACCATTTTAAAATACTAACCCAATGGGGGAGGAGCAAATGGGATTGCCCCACCCCATTTGGACTTCAAAGACCAATGAGGGCATAAGAAGCATCTGGGAGGAAAGCAGGAAGGTTGGGGGTGCAGGCCCAGAATTTAGCCGGTGGCTGCTCAGTGAAGAAAATAAATATGAAAAATAATCAAAATTTCATGTTGCTTTCCAAATGAAATGAAACAGGAAATTTCATTCTTTCCTGTGTTGTTTCAAATGACTGCACATTCCTAATGAGAAGAGTGAGTCTCTTGCCAAGTCAAAATGACATGACAGGTGAGCACCTCTGCTCATCAGCACTCTTTTCTGTTTATGCCTAGTGACTCCTATGCTGAGGAGAACCTAAATCGGATTACAGCATCTTTACCATGCCCATCGCTTACTCATTTTATTTCAAATTAAGCCATTATTTTGCCTGACTCCCCAGCACTGTTTGCCCTGTACTGCAGGACTGTGACTCATCCTGCCAACACTCCCATCACACCCCGATCCTGTGTATGGATTCCCAGGGAATTTTAATGGAGCAATCACATTGCCTAATCCCCATTTTACATATCTCATTTCAGCAGACTCCAGGACCTTGGCAGTTCTGCATTTTATCTCTTTGAAATGTGTCCTCTGCTGCAGTAAAGACAAATTACTATTTAATATTGTTGAGTGGGCTCATGATGAAATGTGCAGAACACACAAATAGCATTTATAGCGATATCCAGGCCTGCCCATGAGAATACAATCAGCTGCAGAGATACTTAGCCACAGGATTAAAAAATATAAGTCTCCAAAAAGGAGTTGGGATGTGCAAGCCCTGGAGGTGACGGCTTGAGAGGCTTTGAGGTGTAAGCAGAGCCGGTGCAAGAGCCTTTGGTGCCCGAAGTGAACCTTCGGTCATGCACCCTGCTCCCCCAGTTCACCTCTTGGTGGCAGCTCCAGCAAGGCGGCAGTGGCCCTGGCACAGCATCCCCTCTGGACCTTGTGCTGGCAGGGTTTTGCTGCCCCGGCCCCTAAAAACGTTTGATGCTCTATGGTATTACAGCCACCTTATGGCATTATAGTTGATTTTCCTGAGCTTATCTTCATATATTTAATCAAATTCTGGCAGGAGAGGCAGTGGATTTGATCTCAAGGGTTTGTTAGTTTCAGATACTGGATTGTTCTATCATGCTGAGGAGAGAGGGGGAAGCAGATGAAGATAGACCGAGGAAAGACGTCTGACAGTTCCCCTACAGTGCAGCATTCAGCCTGGAAGCAGAGGAACCAAATAAATCTTACACCTAATCAGGAGCAAAGCTAATCAACAAATTGCCCTTCTAACAGGAAAGACATTACTCTACCATATCACCGGAACAGGTCGGCAATGCTGTTGAAAGTTGATTCATGGGGTGCCCAAATTAATTAATTTGTTTTTTGTTCCAGTTGATAAATGTGTTCAGTACAGAAGGTTTTTTTCAGGCTCTATGAATTTAACATATATATTTCTTTTGCACAACAATTTATCTATGCATTTTATCTTTTTCTTTGTTATGCTGAACATACAAGAGATGGCATGATTGATAGGGTGATGCTACTTGATTACACCGTTTCTGTTAGAAAACATTAGAGTATCTTCATGGCTGCAGATACTTCCTTCATCTTTACTTTGCAGCACATTCACTGGGGATGGACTTGGATCAGGTTTATGTTGCCCTGCCTCTGAATACTTGCCTAAGTAGGATCAGCCAAATTCCCCAGCTGCATAAGGGACCACCAAGGAAACCAATGATTCCCCACCTCCTATGGAAGGAGAAGCAGGTCCGTCCCTGCCTCTATCCCAAGGGTACAAAATCAATTACCATCCATGAGCAAGTGACGTCAAAATTTGGAAAACAACAATGACCACACAGTAAATTTCTTGCTTTTGCAAGAATTTGGTGAAGTTCACAGTTTTGCAAATTCTTTCATGGGGACCAAACTTTGGCTTCAGTTTTTTTACGAAAAGATAACAATCCATTAGTATATCATCTAAAAGAAAGAGGGGAAAGTGAGAGAGTTATGATAGAGTTCTCAAGGAACAGTCATACAAAATCAGCTGCTCATTTTGTCAATGTATTTATGAGAGTGGAACGAAATGTTAACCTAAAGAAGTATCTATGTCATGCCTTACAGAAAAGGACACACTCTGCAGATGAGTCACAAAGTGTAGAGGCCCACAGGCCAAGGTCATTTCTAGTTTAAAACACTTCCTTGACCATCCATATAGTGAAACCAAACAAACTCCATAGCTAATTTTTCTGATATGAAAATACGCAGGCTCATCAACATTCAGGAAAATGTGGCAGAAATAAATGGATCTGAGAAAAACTGGTGGTCAGGGTTGTTGAGTCAAATGGCTCTCAATCATTCAAAAGACGGCCATGACTGAAGAATGTCGAATCAGAGCAGGAAAAAGATTTTGGAATTTCAAAAGCAGATAATCCCAAACCAAGTCTCAACTAAGGAATGCCATTGAGATCAAGGAAGAAAAGAACTGCAGAGTAATCATACGAGGGTTTTATTCCCCTAAAACTAGATCTGTAAGTATAATGAGAAAAAGGCTTTTTTTTTTTTTTTGCAGTTTGGGGCTAGACCCATACATTTATTGGGAAAACATTATTTTGTCTGGTTTTTATATAGAATTGTGCAGTAAGCTGGGGTTAGGAAAAGAACTTTCTCTGTAGCAGCTAGAGATGTCCAGGCTTTGGAAAAGAAACAGGAAAGTTTAAGAAAATTTCCCATTTAGTTTCAATTTTAAAACAAATGAACAAAATTTCATTTTTTTCCATTCATTTCATTTAAAAAAAAAAAAAAGGCTGTCTACCACCAAAATAATACCCACTCCCAGGCCCTCCCTCAATCCTACACCCCACCCCCAGCAGGATCCTCTCTCTCTTACCTTCTTGTTAACAATTTCTTCCCAGGGCAGGAGAGATCCCTGGTTGTTCCTGCCCCATGGCTACTGCTATCGCAAGGCCGGCACCATTGCAAATGTTTGCTGAACAAAATGGCACCAGTCAGGCCTAGGCCGGCACTATTTTGTACGGCAAAACTTTACAATGCTGCCAGAACCAATTGCAATAGCAGTAGCTGCGGAGCAGGGCTGACCTGGGATCATTTCTGCCCCGTGAAAAAATTTTAACAAGTTAAGAGGGTCCTGAGGAGCTGGGCAGGACTGGGAGAAAGCCTAGGAGTAGGAGGGGAAGGGGAAGTAGTGGGGAGGAGTTTGGCTGTGGACCCAACATTTTTTTTGCTTTTGTTTTTTGTGGGTTTTTTGTTTCATTTGTTTCATTTTGTTTGTTTTTTTTATTAAAAAAAAAAAATGAAACAAAATGAAAACAATGAAGGAAAAGAAGGAAAAAACTACAACAAAAGAAAAAAACTACAGCAGCACCAATGCTATGAAATAAATTTTCAAAAAATATATCAGGACAGAACTGAATTATTTACGGTTTAGAAAGAAAGTGAAATCCCTTTTGTTTTCATCAGATTAGGTGGGATAACAGGCAGATGAGGAGGGGTAATGGGTTTGTGGAGAAGGAATTGGTTAAGTGCTATGAAGTTTAAAGATGGAGCAAACTGAACTGATGGCTGTAGTAGGTGCCCTGGAGAAGTGGATCTGGTGGGACTTGATGAGCTATTTGTAATGTGGGGTGGAGGGACTGGATAGGCAATTTTTAAGCTGTGCTGGAGGGGATTGGGATAGGTGGATTGAGTCATCAGAAGATGAAATCGTATGATCTGGAGGACGGATTTGATTCGATGGGGATGGTGGCTGGAGTTTTAGGGTCCTGGTTCTGAAAAGAGAGTCTTTTTCTAGTTTGTTTTCAGTGTTCATATTGATACGTTTTTATGATTATGCTTTAATTTTGGTGTAAGTCGCTTTGATTAGGATTTTGTATTTATAAGAACAGCCTATAAATAGAAATACATGAAGTGAAATATATCTATCCTGAAAATTTGCTGTAGCTTTGTAGATGGAAAAGTTCAGAATATAGGGCCGGATTATAAAAGGGTTACGTGCGCCGGGCCTATTTTAAAAAGACCCGGGACGCGTGTAAAGACCCGGCACGCGTGTAAGTCCCGGGGCTTTACAAAAGGGGCGGGGCGGTCCGGGAGCGGGCCAGAGGCCTCCGACACAGCGGGCGTTGCCGGTGTCGGAGGATTGTGTGCTAGCAGCCTGCCAGCAGGCGCAAAAGGTAGGATAAACATTTGGGGGGGGGGGCCTAGAGTAGGCCTGGGGGGGGGAAGGTTAGGGGGGGGGGGGGGAAAGTCAGGCTAGGGGGGAGGGGAACGGAGGAAGGCAGCGCGGGATGCACAATTGTGCACCCCCTTGCGCGCACCGACCCTGGACTTTATAAAATGCACGCGCATGTTATAAAATCAGGTGTACATGTGCGCGTGCCGGGTAGCGCATGCACATGTAGGCCACACGTGCTTCTTTTAAAATCTACCCCATAATGTGTACCCAGCCAGACAGACAAAGGGCCAGATTTTAAAAGGGTTACGCGCGCAGGGCCTATTTTCAAAAGGGCTGGTGATGCAAGTAAAGCCCCGGGATGCATGTAAGTCCCGGGGCTTTACAAAAGGGGCAGTCCAGGGGTGAGGCCAGAGGCCTCTGACAGAGTGGCCATTGCCGCTGTGTCGCAGGATCGCATGGCGGCAGCCTGCCGGCGCGCGCAAAAGGTAGGATAAACATTTTGGTGGGGGTTAGAGTAGGGTTGGAGAGGGAAGGTTAGGGGGAGGGAATGGAGGAAGACAGCGAGGCTCGGCGCGCCGACTCTGGATTTTATAACATGCGCGCGCCTGCGCACGCATATTATAAAATCGGGCGTACATGTGCGCACGCGCCGGGTAGTACGCGCACATATAGGCCAGGCGCGCTTCTTTTAAAATCTACCCCAAAGTGGATAAGTGATCTATTTTTTTTAATTAAAGTACAAAAAAACCCCCATGACTTTGTGGTAAGGAAAGTATGGAATGGCCTGCATGTCCAATGGAGCTCTGCCGTCACAGCAGAAGGAACTGTGTCTGTGACTTGGGGAAGTGCTCATGAAGATTGAAGACTTTGCTGATCAGCTTGATATGCCAATAGCCAAGTGACAGATACTTTATCAGAGAAGTAAAAGAAAGCTTCAATAGTAGAGCAAGTGAAGTGGCCCCAGCTTGGAGCACTAATTCGAAGCTACAATAACGTGCGTCATACTGGTTATTACTACTATAGGGATCAACCCCTTCAGTTTTCAGACACATATACACAGCTGTCAGCACTGTCCAAAGTATATTACTTTCTTTCAGGATTTGGTATTTTAGATCCTGTTGCATTTTAAATGAATCTCGTAATCTTTGATGCATCCCATTTGATCTTCAGTCTTTGAATACTCGCTGGTATGGGATTAGGGAAAATGTAGAGCCTCTGCAAAACGCTTTGATCCTTTTTCATTTACGGAAAATAGGCTTTATATTTTATACTTTGACTTCAATGCACTTGAAAATGAATTTAAAAAATTTCTGTGAATTCTGTACGACATTCCTAGCGCTATCAACTTTACTAAAGCTACATATTCGGTTAGAATGAAGGCACCTCGAGTCTGCTTGTACTAAACACATCTGTCTTCATCTCGCTTTACATGTGTCTTCAATAGAAGAGAGAGGATTACAATCTGTGATATCCATGAGCAGTAGAAGAGTAGTAAGGAGGTTGCAGGAAATACTTTTGTGCTCTGAATAATCTCTCTCTCTCTCTCGATATATATATATGTGTGTGTGTGTATATATATATATATATATATATATATATATGTATAAAGATATAGAAACACACTGTATACACCCTTCCCACTGAGCACATAATTATTTCATGTACTATACAGTTTTAACATATCTTGATTTTCTCTAGACCAACAGCTCCTAACTGATCATCAAACAACAAGAAACATCAAAAGTGAGTTTATCCAACATTGGAAGGAAAAGCGGTAATTTTATCTGCTGTACTGCAATATACTTGTTGTACATCCTGAAACAAGTTCTTGTCCTGAGAGGGATTTATATCTGCCTGAAGGAGAGAATATACAGAGCCGCTGGTGTTCTCAGAGGAGATTTCTCTGATTTCCATTAGAACCAGCAAGGCCCGTGTTTCATGAAACGGATCATTATTCATCAGGCAGACTTCCTTTCAGGCAGCTTTGTAATATCTGATATTGTAAGGGGTTTTACAACCAGGCCATCTGGATCTAACAGTAGCAACACGCTATGAGCACGTTATGGTCTGGAGGCAACTAAAGGTCAAGTCCTGTTCCCAGAGCAGGACACCAGCCCTATAGCCCTCCAGGTTGATATGTAAAAATCCAGGAGCCCCAGAAGAGTCAGAGGCTTTCCACCTATACACTGGGTAGGGAAAAGCTATTTTCCCACCAAGCTCTAGCCAGCATGATTGATGCCAGTGCTGGCACCCTTTGGAGCACTGGCATTGGACTCGGGCTCCCTGTAAATAAATAGCACAAGAATTGCTCTGCAATTATCTAGTGGCAAGGTTTGTGCTCTCAGGGGCAGTACTATAATGAGGCAGGGTGAGGCAGCCACTTCAGGTGGCAAGATTTTGAGGTGGCAAAATTGTCCCCTGAAACCTTCCTTCCACAGCCGTCTCACCCTTCTTTCAGGCAAACTCTGGCAGCAGGAAAACCCTGCAGTGCTGGCAGCATGGAGCAGCGACATGTTGGTGGGATTTCCACTCCCTGCCAGCAAAAGAAAACTCCCGCGGCAGCACAGAATTGTGACATGCTGGCAGGGTTCCCACTCCCCGCCAGCAAAAGGAAGGTCCCAGCGGCATGGAACTGTGATGTGCTGGCGGGATTCCCACTCCCCACCAGCTAAAGGATGAACCGGCGGCCAAAGAAGAGTCACTGCGATGCCGCCAGCAATTTCCCCGCAGCCGGCAGCAGGAAAGGGTCTGAGGTGCCGCCAGCAATTTCCCCGCAGCTGGCAGCAGAAGAGGACTTACTGTGCAGCCAGAGAAAAGGTCCAAAATATTTGTGTGAGAGAAACTTTGTGAGTGTGTATGAGAGGGTGTGTGTATGCATATGAGAGGGTGGAGGGGATTGTGTGTGTGTGTATGTATATGTATATATGAAAGGGTGGGACTGTGTATGAGAGAGAGGGTGGGAGTGTCTGTATGAGAGGGTGTGTGGGGGTGAGTGTGTGTGTGTGTATGAGAGGGTGGTGGGGTGTTGTGTATATGAGAGGGTGGAGGGGATTGTGTGTGTATGTATGTGTATATATGAAAGGGTGGTGGATGGGTATGTATATATGAGAGGGTTTTTGTGTGTATTTATGTGTTTGTGTGTGTCTATGAGGGAGAGTGCCTGCGTACATGTGTGTGCATGTGTGAGAGTACCTGTATATATATATGTGTTTGTGAGAGAGGTAAGGTTTGTGCACCCTCCTCCAATCTCCGATAACCTCAGGAGGACTGGAAATCTAAAGTTCCCAGGTATGAAGAGTGGGAGATTTTTTTTTTTTATCTTTATTAGTTTTAATTATTAAATATGATGTATCTGCTGTTTTGAAATATTTTATTAGTGTTTGTTAATATTTTAACATTTTTATATGTGTTTTTAATTGGCTGAATTTATCGGCAGATTTGACATTCTTTTTATTGGTAAGTTTAATGTTTTATTTTTTTTTATGCATTTACAATATAATATTAAGCATACACTTGAAAAGCAATACATGTAATATTACGGCAATAAAGAAGATAAAAAGAAAATTAAGAAATACACAATTGAATACCACATGCATGTCTAACAGGCCCACAATATAGTGATCCAAGATTAACAATATCCATAAGGAAATCTATCAATAATATCAAAACTAGCCAGAATAGGATGGCATATCATTAATAAGAGGTCAATTTGCTATTTTATGGAGCTCATTAAGCAGAAACCGGAGAAGAGCTAAGCTGACCCCCAACTTTATTAGACAGAAAAGTTATTAATTGAGAAGGTTGAAAAAACAAGTAAGAAACCCCATGATGCTTAATCAGACATTTACATGGAAATTTTAATACAAAGAGCGACCCTAGTTTAAGAACTTTGGGCCACAATAACAAAAACTGACATCTCCTCTGAGTTTGTCTTGAGAAATCTGGGAATATTTGAACTGTATGATTCAAAAAAAGCTCTGTACGATGAGCAAAATATTTTTTGAAAATCCATTCTCTATCAGTCTCAAGCAAAAAGATAACAATCAAGGTAGAAGATGTTGCCACATTTTCATCTGACAATTCCAAAACTGCAGAAATATCCAACTTTGGTGTGTTAGGATTTGTGGATATGTGGGCCCTGGGCCGAGGTGAGAGATAGTACCGCCCACGGGGAGGAGCCCTGTGAGCCTCACCATTGGGAGGCGAGGTCTCAGCTGTAAGGTGCATAGAGCAACAGGTTCTGGAGAGAGA
Source organism: Rhinatrema bivittatum (assembly GCF_901001135.1). Lineage (NCBI taxonomy): Eukaryota > Metazoa > Chordata > Amphibia > Gymnophiona > Rhinatrematidae > Rhinatrema > Rhinatrema bivittatum. The sequence goes on from NC_042625.1 coordinate 28,032,746, forward strand.
AATGAGAGGCAGAGGAAGCTAGAGAACACGGTGGTGGAGTCACGGAACGTCAGCGCAGGGAGCTGACATCAGTACTAGCTTGAGAGTCCTTGAAACTTTATTAGAGAAGTAGAGTGGCACTGCCCGCGGAGTGGGGAGTGTGGCAGAAAGGCACACAGGTGCTGGGGAGCCCCAGGATCTGTGAAGTGGGGTATACCTACGGAGAAGTCCTCTGTAGTGATGATACGGCAATGATCTGCAGAGCGAGGTACACCGGTGAGGGTCCTCAGTGGAGAAAATACGGCAATGGTCTGCAGAGCGAGGTACACCGGTGAGGGTCCTCAGTAGCAATGGTACGGCAATGGGTCTGCAGAGCGGGGTACACCGATGACGGCTCCTCAGTAGCAATGGTACGGCAATGGTCCGCAGAGCAGGGTACTCACTGTAGCACAGTGAAAGTTCCAGAGAAGGCCCTGGGGAACGGGACAGGCAGAAGTCCTAGGTGGAAGGCCCTCCAAGGAGCGGATAGCCAGAGACAGGAAGGGCACCCGAGGAGTGGGTACCCAGAACATCTCACGCCACAGAAGCAGGAACTGGAACAAGAGTCTGTAGCGAGCGAAGTGGATTCAGCAATGAGCAACTCGTTGCCAATCTGTCGATAGGCAGGGCTAGCCGGCTTAAGAGTCCTTGAAGAATGACGCCATCTAAGGGGGATGCCCCCGAGGTTCCCGCTATAACGTGCATAAGACTGGCCATGTAGCGCGCGTCGAAGAGACACCATGGGCAAGATGGCGGTCGGCAGCATCCACACCGTCCAGGGGGACCCGGGAACCAGGGCGTGTAGGCTGGCGATAGCTGGCAGAGGCCGCGAGCCAACCCAGAGGAGTCAGTGTAGTCAAGTAAGAGGTGAGCAACAGCGGTCGCAGCTTTCTCTGACCGACAGGTGTAACATGGTGATTCTGGAGGTAATAAAACATGCATATTGTTACTCTCCAAGGAACTTTTCTTCAATGTGGGAATATTATAGGGAGAGTAGGCTCCAGGATTTTAAGTACTTCTAGTAAATACCACCTCCGCATGTCTTTAGGTGAAATATGCGGAACTTTCAGAAAATTAATGCAGCGTAGATTTTTCGCCCTCATTTGGTTCTCCATATTCTCTAATTTAAACTGAAGCAGTTGGTTTTCCTTGATTAATGCTTGCTGTGTAATAGTGAAATGCTTTAATTTAGATTTAAAGGATTCCAGCACAACTTTATATTCTCCAGTTTCTTTCTCAACAGTCTTTAATCAAGTATCCAGGACTTTAACAGTGTTAGTGATGAAATTAAATATTTGAATTCAATATATGAATTGCTTCCCAAATAGTCTCTAGATTGAAAGACTGAGGTCTTACCAGTTCTGTTATTCGAAAAGATAGATGTTCAGCTGAGCTCTCAATGGCCTGCTGCAAGGCAGCTCCTGCAGCAATCTTTCCCAGACTCCAAAGGGGCTGATACGCCTTCCTCCAGCTTCGCAGGCTCCGGAGGAGGCTTATTGAAGGTGCCCATCTCTAACGCCTCCATATCTCGTTGCGGCTGCTGGGTGCGTCTTTCAGCGGGGTTAACGGGTGGAGACCTCTCCACGGGGGATAGCGATGTCAGTAGCTCAGGGACGTGTTCAGACTCCTCTCCCCCCCCCCCCCCCCCGAACAGCAGCCAGCGAGCCTTCTCCCGGTTTAGCTGCTCCCCGAACATAGGCATCCATAGGGATCACCAATGGAATGGGAGAGAGCGCGTCCAAAACCAACCGCTCTCTTGCCCTTTGTTTGCGGGCAGAGTGAGGCATTGCGAAGGCAAAAGAGTAAGTGGAAAGACAGATGCTTCAGCTCGCCTCACTAAGACACCATCTTGGATCTCTTAATATTTTATATTTCTTGATTGTGTGTTTACATTGCTTATAGAGTTTGGCTTCTTGTGATTTCCAGTTCAGTTTTTGTCCACACGTTTCAATTTATATTTTATGATCTCTTTATTCTGTATTTCTATTTGGTGAGAGTCTGTCTGTGTTCTGCTTGTGACTGAGGCTTTAGGTATTCTGCTAGCATGTAGTTTCTGTGTAGGGATTTACAGCAACCTGGCTTTAATCTGTTTTCCTAATAGGCGGTCTATTGGTGTTTAGGGCCTGATCTAATATTTGCAGTAAAGCTTTTTCATAGGTTGAGTGCTGGCAATTATGATATGGAAGACTTACTATATTGGAATTGTAGTTCAGTTTATTCCTGGCCTTCTGTGGGCCAAGTCCACACCCAGTGCACTTTACCATATGGGATCCAGTAACTGCCTTCGTTACTATGAGAAAGGTAGTTTGTCTATTAAACTATTATTGAAAGTGTGGGGGGGGGGTTTCAGTGTATGCCTATATAATACATATATGTTATTGTAAGTTATATTTTTACTTCAGAAGATTGTACTTTGAATGTCAGTTTTCCCTATGCAATTTGCCTTTTTAGTTTGGGGAAGTTAATACATTTTAAAATGGAAAAGAATACCTAAGTATTAATTATGTGGGGAAGGGAGGGGAGGGAAGGGGGGATGAAAGGCTGTAAGGTTTGTCTAGGGCATCTAATGCCCTTGTATCAGCCCTAAGAGAGAGGCAGGCAATAGGGAAACTTTGATAAAATAAAGAAAATAATTAGAAAAAAACTGAAAGTTGCAGCTGCAAAGGTTAGAAGTGTTCAACAGGCATGGACATTGTTTAAAAATTTATTCTACGCATTAAGAAAGGTGGAAGGAAGGCAAAACAATTACCGGCATGGATTCAAAGGTGAGGTAAAAGAGGCTATTTTAGCCAAAAAAAACATCCTTCAAAACTTGGAAGGATCCATCTGAAGAAAATATGAAAAAGCATAAACACAGTCAAGTTAAGTGTAAAACATTGATAAGACAGAAGAAGAGAGAATTTGAAATGAAGTTGGCCATAGAGGCAAAAACTCATAATAAAAACCTTTTAAAATATATCCGAAGCAGAAACCTGTGAGGGAGTCAGTTGGACCGTTAGATTACCGAGGGGTTAAAGGGGCTCTTAGGGAAGATAAGGCCATTGCAGAAAGACTAAATTAATTCTTTGCTTCTATGTTTACTAATGAGGATGTTGGGGAGATACCTGTTCCAGAGATGGTTTTCAAGGGTGATGAGTCAGACGAACTGAATGAAATCACTGAACCTGGAAAATGCAGTAGGCCAGATTGACAAACTAAAGAGTAGCAAATCACCTGGACCGGATGGTATGCATCCTAGGGTACTGAAGGAACTAAAAAATGAAATCTCTGATCTATTAGTTAAAATTTGTAACCTCATTAAAATAATCCATTGTACCTGAAAGACTTGAAGGTGGCCAATGTAATCCTAATATTTAAAAAGGGCACCAGGGGCAATCGGGGAAACTATAGACCAGTGAGCCTGACTTCAGGGCAGGGAAAAATAGTGGAAACGATTCTAAAGATCAAAATCACAGAGCATACAGAAAGACATGGTTTAATGGAACACAGTCAACATGGATTTACCCAAAGAAAGTCTTGCCTTACAAATCTGCTTCATTTTGTTGAGGGGTTAATAAACATGTGGCTAAAGGTGAACCGGTAGATGTAGTGTATTTGGATTTTCAGAAGGCGTTTGACAAAGTCCGTCATGAGAGGCTTCTAAAAAAACTAAAATGTCATAGGATAGGAGGTGATGTCCTTTCGTGTAATACAAACTGGTTAAAAGACAGGAAACAGAGAGGAGGATTAAATGGTCAATTTTCTCAGTGGAAAAGGGTAAACAGTGGAGTACTTCAGGGATCTGTAAGACTTGGATCAGTGCTTTTCAATATATTTATAAATGATCTGGAAAGGAATACAACAAGTGAGGTTATCAAATTTGCAAATAATACAAAATTATTCAGAGTAGTTAAATCACAAGTGGATTGTGATAAATTGCAAGTGGATCTTGCAAGACTGAAAGATTGGGCATCCAAATAGCAGATAAAATTTAATGTGGACAAGTACAAGGTGTTGCATATAGGGAAAAATAACCCATGCAGTAGATACACAATTTTAGGTTCCATATTAGGAGCTACCACCCAGGAAAAAGATCTAGGGCATCATAATGGATAATATATTGAAATCATCAGCTCAGTATGCTGCAGCAGTCAAAAAAGCAAACAGAATGTTAGAAATTATTAGGAAGGGAATGGTGAATAAAACAGAAAATGTCATAATGCTTCTGTATCGCTCCATGGTGAGACCACCACATCTCAAAAAAGATATATTTGCATTGGAGGAGGTACAGAGAAGGTTGACCAAAATGATAAAATGGATGGAACAGCTCCCCTATGAGGAAAGGCTAAAGAGGTTAGGGTTGTTCAGCTGAGAGGGGATATGATAGAGGTCTTTAAAATCATGAGAGGTCGAGGGGAGAGAGAGAGAGGAGAATCGGGGAACGCAGCGCTTATTTTCATCTGCTCCTGGCCGTGAAGCAAGTTTGCCCCCCTGACCAGTTGGACTGACCTGTGATGTCAGACGCCGAGGGAGGAGGCGGTCCCGGAAGTGGCTTAAGAACAGCCGCGCTGCGCTTTGTACCTGAGGGAGAGAGAGAGGAGAATCGGGGAACGCAGCACTTATTTTCATCTGCTCCTGGCCGTGAAGCAAGTTTGCCCCCCGACCAGTTGGACTGACCTGTGACGTCGGACGCCGAGGGAGGAGGCGGTCCCGGAAGCAGCTTAAGAACAGCCGCGTTGCGGCGCACAGCAAAGCCGGCACGCGCTGAAGCTGCGCGCGCTCAAGGGGCGCGCACAGTCAGCGGGCTTTGCCGGGCTTCGCCGGATTTGTCGGAATATGTAAGACCTTTTTGATTTACTCCTCTCTCTCTGGGTCATCAGTTCCTTTTTTTTTTATACAGATATTAGCATAAGGGGAAATAGTTGGGACTTTCTTTTTCTTGTTTATAAAAATGCCTCCTAAATGTAAAGGTAGGGTTAGAGTGTTTCCCACTCTTCCAACCTTATCCGCAGTACAACAAGAAATTACCAACTATATGGTCTCACCTATACCACAGGATAGGGATGCCGAGGACTTTGGTGTACTAAGGGGTCAGGGAGGACCCCTTATGTCTGCAGAGGAGGCCTCCCTAAGCCCTAATACCGGGCTACCGCCAATACACTGGACGTTGGAAATCACTCCAGGACTAACTGTGAATGCTGATGGAGATTTAGGGCTCAGTGTGGGGAATTTTCAATCCCATACTCAGAGTCCAAATGAGAGGAGAGACACTCAAGTTACCACTGTGAGCTTAACAGAGGAAAATGAAAGGTTGTCTCCAGTAACTCCAGTTAATGGAGGGGAAGATTCTATGCCTAACATCCAGTCAGCAGGAGTTATGACTCGCCCAGCATTGGTGACAATGGAAATGCTGTGGGATATGATGGCAGGCATGTCTATAAATATTAAGAACTTGGAAGGGAAAATGGATTCCATATATGGAAAAAATGAGCAAGAATTTCAAAAAATTCAAACTCAGTTCAAAGAATCCAATGATAGAGTTAAATATTTGGAAAATCAGGAAAGGAAATCTTTGGATTTTAATGCTGCAGTAGTGAAAGATAGGGAAGCTATGAGTAGGCGTATAGAAATGCTTGAAAATAGTACCAAGAAGCTCAACTTAAGATTTTTAAATTTTCCTAGAGTTGCTGGGGAAGAGCCCCTAATTACCCTAAAAAAGATTTTGGTTGCGCAACTTGGTTTTTCCCTGGAACAATCCCCTGTTATTAATAACTGCTATGTTCTTCCTGTTAGAAGGGAATTACCAGCAATGGAAATGTTTCAGGGTGACCTTTCAAGTTTCTTGGAAGATTCTTCTACAAATGTAATAAGTTGGGGTACATTATTGGCATCCTTCTATTCTACCACCGATGTTAATGCAGTATTGAAAAGATATTTTAATAAATATCCAATTACTTATCTACAAAAATCAATAAAAATGTTTCCTGATTTGGCAACTTTATATTATATTATATTATATTTATATTATATTATATTATTATTATATTATATTATATTTGGCAATTTATAAGATACTCGCGTAGCCGCGCGTATCTTATAAAATCCGGGGTCGGCGGCACAAGGGGGTGCACATTTGTGCAACCTGCGCGCGCCGAGCCCAGCGCGGCCTGCCTGTTCGCTCCGATTTCGGAGCGGCCTCGGAGGGAACTTTTCTTCGCCCTCCCCCCACCTTCCCCTCCCTTCCCCTACCTAACCCCCCCCCCGGCCCTATCTAAACCCCCCCCTTACCTTTGCGCGCGTCGCCGGCAGCCCCGCTCCGTCCTCCGATCCCGGGGGCGTGGTCCGGAGGCCTCGACCACGCCGCCGGGCCGGCGCCATGCCCCCGGGCCCGCCCCCAAAACGCCGCGGCACGCCCCCGAAACGCTGCGTCGTTTCGGGAACGCCCCCGGACACGCCCCCTCCCTCCCCGTTTCGAAAGCCCCGGGACTTACACGCGTCCCGGGGCTTTACGCGCGCCGGCGGCCTATGCAAAATAGGCCGCCGGCACGCGCAAGGGTTTTAAAATCCACCCCTAATTGTTTTGATTGTATATTAAAAAAAAACTGATAAATAAAGAATTAAAAAAAAAATCATGAGAGGTCTAGAATGGGCAGAGGTGAATTGGTTATTTACACTTTCAAATAATAGAAGCTCTAGGGGGCACTCCATGAAGTTAGCAACTAGCAAATTTAAAACTAATCAGAAACAATTCTTTCACTCAACGCACAATTAAGCTCTGGAATTTGTTGCCACAGGATGTGGTTAGTGCAGTTAGTGTAGCTGGGTTCAAAAAAGGTTTGGATAAGTCCATTAACTGCTATTAATCAAGTTGACTTAGGGAATAGCCACTGCTATTAATTGCATCAGTAGTATAGGACCTTTGTAGTGTTTGGGTAATTGCCAGGTTCTTGTAGCCTGGTTTGACCTCTGTTGGAAACAGGATGCTGGGCTTGATGGACCCTTGGTCTGACCCAGCATGGCTATTTCTTATGAGGAGTTCTATTTCTAGACCCAGGAGGTAGGACGGCCAAAGGCTGTGCTTGAAACATTTCTCCAGTGCCCCCTAGTGCAGACGCCGAAGACTGAGAACAAAAACATAACAGGCCCAAAAACTGAGTGGTTAGAGCAGTGGGCTGCAAACAAGGGAAGCCAGGGTTCAAATCCTGTTGCCATTCCTTGTGACCTTGGGCAGGTCACTTCACCTTCCATTGCCTTCCTCCTGCCCTGGCCCTCGGTGATTTCACCTGCACTGGGCCATGGGTGGGGAGGGGGGGTGCCACATCATCCTTTGCCTCAGGCAGCAGATTGCCTTGAGCCGCTCCTGTGTGCTCTAGTGCAGCGCTGGCATGGATAGTGCTGCACTTTGTAAATGAGCCCCTTCGTGTTCAGCCCAGTATGCCACTGATAGCTCCAGCGACTGGGTGCAGCCACGTACACTCTAGGGGGAGCCTCACTGTGTCTTTTTTGTACCTCCATTGGCTGCAGGGGGTCTCCAACTCTGTGTAAGCAACGCGTGCAGGCCTGGAGCTCCTGAATACTCCTGTTATCACACTTTCTCCCCCTCAGTACACATAAAGACCCAACATATTGCTACATTATATTTTCTCCACCAAAATTGTATTTCATCTCCTACAGCACGTCTGCTTAAATGCTACAGAGAAGCTGCACTGAAAATCTGTAAGTGCCGTCTGATTCCTTAATAGCTTTCATGTTTCTTACCCTGCATTATACGGATTTTAATTCATCTTTAGCAGATTTCTTCAGATCCATTTTCTTTGCTTTAATAACATTGAAAGCTAGAAGGAAGTGCTAAGAATTGCAGCTGCGGGAACCAATCTGGTGGCTCAGTAGCAAGAGAGCAGAGCTCGGATCTTTCACACAGCTTCTGCTCCTTGAGTTGGCCAAGGCCGGAGATTCTGCAGAGGGTGCGTTCACAAGCCATGAGGAGAGGGAGCCACAGCCATCAGACAGTGCTGACACCTGGTGGCCAGAGTCCGGGTACATGCATAGGACTATGGAGCTTTCAAAAGCATACATTTATTTATTTATTTATTTTTCTATACCGACATTCGATTTGACATATCACATCGGTTTACATATAACAAGATGTCTAAGGCGAGCCTTTTATGACATGATACAGTATAACCGCTTAATTGAGTAACTGGCTGCGTACATATAACTGTTTTACAACAAGATAGTTATACAAGATAGAATACAATATAACGTGCTTAATTGCATAACTTCTTACAGAATATATTAAAAGATAAATTAACTATGTACAGTGGCAGGGTTGGGGGGCTGGGAGGGGGGGCTGGGAGGCGGGGGGGATGGGGGGCGGGGGGGATGGGGGGAATGTTGAAAGATGGAAGTAGGGGCTGGCGGGGTTAATTGTCTTGTGTGAAGGCTTTCTGGAAGGTTCTTTCGGAAGGTGGGTGTGGAGGGGTCAGTTCTGAGAGCGGATGGAAGGTTGTTCCAGAGGTGAGGGCCTGCTACGGATGCAGCGCGTTCTCTGATGGACACTCTATGTACTTCTTTGGCGGGGGGAATGGGGAGAAGCCCTGTGTTGGTTGAGCGGAGATTTCTAGTGGGGTTGCAGGGGGTCAGAGGTCCTTGTAACCAGCTGGCTTTGTCATTGTGGATAGATTTGTGTATGAGCATGAGTGTTTTGTATTGGGATCTGAACGGGATGGGCAGACAGTGCAGTTGTTTGAGTGCGGGTGTGATGTGATCTGTTCGTGCAACGCCATTTTACACGTGCAGAAAGGCCTTTTGAAAGTTACCCCAGGGGCTGGGCACGGAAAAGTGCGCGCGGAAGCAATTTCACGCGTACTTTTCCCACGTGCTTGAAAGAGGCATTCCTGGGGAAGGAATTAGGGCAGGGGAACTATTTACGCACGCACTTTCTAACATGGAAAGAATGCATGTAAACATATGCATGACGATTTACGCCTCCCTCCCGTGCAGGTGTGAAAAAGCGCCTGCAAGCCACGCAAGGGTTCGCGCGTACCCATTTTGTACAGTACTACAAGCACTAATATTTGCCAGCACGGACTACTGCAACACACTTTTCCTAGGATTACCATACACCACTATCAGGCCACTGCAAATACTACAGAACTCGGCTGCCAGAATACTTACTGGAAAAGGCAGAAGAGATCATATCACCCAAACACTTGCGGATTTACACTGGCTCCCAATAGAACAGAGAATTCAATTTAAAACACTATGCAGTTTATAAGCTAATAAACGACAAAAACTCGGACTGGCTAAACACTGCATTACGACTACATGTCCCTCAAAGAAATCTCAAATCGGCCAATAAAGCTCTACTAACCATACCCTCAGTCAGAACAGCAAAGTTGACCCAAGTGAGAGAGAGAGCGCTATCATTGGCAGGACCATTATTGTGGAACACATTACCACTTGAACTGAGATTAATGAAAGAATTAAAACTTTTCAAAAAAGGCCTAAAAACTTGGCTTTTCAAAAAAGCATTTCACAATGAGAGCGATGACTAACAATACATACAGCTGAAAGTCACCAACAAACAGAAAATTGACAATTTTATTATTTGTTACCCATTATTAAATATTAAATTGAAACAGTATACACATATATGATTATCCCAAAATCATATAAATGGTAACCCCAACCCATCTCTCATTTAGAGTATATTACTGAACTATGTAACCGTAAAATATTGGCACACCATGGATAACTTAGAAACCTAACCAACCTATTTCGTGCCGAAATGTAAACCGTTGTGATGGTATATTACTAAACGACGGTATAGAAATTTTTTTTAAATAAAATAAATAAATTCATTTCCAAAGCGGATTTGCGCCTGTGAGTCCCCGCTGAGAAAACCGTGGCTGAAATCCACTGGTACTTGGGTTTATGCAGACTTCGGCCATGTGTGCTACGTAATAAAATTGGGCTCATACCGAGTTCAGGAAGGAGCCGCGGTTATATGGCTCCTCCTGACCAAGGAGGCTGGCAGGATAGATGTGGTGAGGGCACATCTACAAGGGGAACCCCCTCCCCCACACAGAAGCAGGGAATGATGGCTCATGGAGCCAGAGCCCAGTAGAGGACAATTCTGATTCAACTGGAAGCCCAAAACAGCAGAAGGAAAGTGCAGGACCAAAGAAGAATGCAGTTACTGCATATTTTCTCTGGAAAAAATGGCCAGTTATGACCAATTTTCATAATTTCCCAGTAGAGCTGATAATGAATCCACTGATATTTGGGTAGTTGCCTCTAGTGCTGGCCCCTTAAAGAACACACTGCCTCAATGTACAATTTTTTTTTTTTTTTATGAGAACCATCATTCAGAAAGAAAACAATTTCTCTGTAGAGAAAACTCAATTAATTTGTTCACTTTTTGAGTTGAATGAACAGGCATATCAATCTTTGGAAAGTCCAGTTCATGCTTTCCAGCTCGGCATGCACACCAGCAAGAAATTAACTTTGCAACTGATCAATACAAGCGACTGTAAAAGCTTCACGCCACAACTCTATTGAACGCACTATGAATGCATGCTATTAAAGCCACAGCGTAACAAACTGGAGCGCTATTAGACATTTTCCACCTAGGGAATATGGAGAGGTGGGATCCCTCCGCCTCCTCACTGAGAAGCTAAGCTAACTCCATTACAAACTCTGTCGCTAATGAGCATATCACATCATGAATATCTGTTCAGTAATTGGTACTGTAATAAATATATCTGAGCCCTTCCGATGTGCTTCTGTTGGCATGCAACCTTGCTAACATCGGCTCAGTATGCCCATGGCTTACAGTAGGACGTACTCCTACTGCACTCAGGTTCAATAAGTTAGATTGGAAAACAGTATGGGGGGCAATTCTGAGTGTCCTCTCCCCCTCCCAGACTCGTCGCAAGGTACACGTGGACTTTTCTATCTGCATACTTGGCAGCAGACTTCCAAAAGGCAACTGCTTTAAAGTCTATGCAAGTGCATACAAACAGCTATGTGCCCTGGCAAATGGCTTTGACGATTGTCTTGCACAGGTTCCCGTAGTTGAGCCACATGATACCTACAGCAAGCAGTTCCAAGGAATTCCATGGACCCATCCATGATTTTCTTGGTTAGCTGCTGAAAAATCTCCCTCTCTCATTCTTTTAAGAGAGCAATTCGTAAGACTTCTTTCATTCAAGCAGGCCGAGCATCGGCTTTACAATAATGGAACTTCAAACACATATTTGCTACCACCACTACTACTTATTTCTTTAGCACTACTAGGCATACGCAGCATTGTACAAATACAGTATATGAGACAGTCCCAGTAGAGCTTACAGTCTAGTCAAGACAAACATACATGACAAATAAGAGACTTTGAGAATTTCATTTATTATAGAAAATGATTAAAACCAACAATGCCTTGATTAGGAGAACCAATGGTTAAGATTTACAAGAAGCCATAAAAAGGTGAATTTTCAGGCTGCATGTGAATAAGGCTGGAGAGAAGGAGCATGACATACACAACTCAGGAAGTCTATTCCAGGCAGTCGAGAGTTGACAGCGAAGGAGACGGGTACAGATAAGAGCAACTTGCCTGAAGAACAGAGTTCAAAAGGAGGAGTGCAGAGAGATAAGGGATGAGAGCTAATGAGGAGCTGCCGAGTGAATACACTTGTAGGTGAGTAAGAGAAGATAAGTCACACAGATGAATTTTGAATAAATGTATAAGCGATACAACTAACAATCAGGCCGATACAGCCGGAGCGCACTGTTAACCCGCAGTTGGACATGCATGTTGATGGCCCTATTAGTTATTCCCGCGCGATTCAGAAAGTAAAATGTGCAGCCAAGCCGCACATTTTACTTTCAGAAATTAGCGCCTACCCAAAGGTAGGCGTTAATTTCTCTTGGCTCCGGGAAAGTGTACAAAAAAGTGTACAGGATGCTTTTCTGTACACCCTCCAACTTAATATCATGGCGATATTAAGTCGGAGGTCCCAAAAGTAAAAAATAATTTAAAATAAAAAAATTTTAAATCAGCCCGCGGCTCGCGGGTTGAAAACCAAACGCTCAATTTTGCCAGCGTCCGGTTTCTGAACCCATGGCTGTCAGTGGGTTCGAGAACAGACGCCGGCAAAATTGAGCGTCGGCTGTCAAACCCGCTGACAGCCGCCGCTCCTGTCCAAAAAGGAGGCGCTAGGGACGCGCTAGTGTCCCTAGCGCCTCCTTTTACCGCGGGCCCTAATTAGCATAATTTTATTTACTGTATCACGCACACAGGACGCGTTTCTTTCTGTATCGGCCTTAATGTGGAGAGCTGCCTGACCACAGGAATCTGGAACCAGGACTGCAGGGCAGCTGCTATTCGGCTCTTACTAGCTTTGTTGCAGTTATAAAAAAAACTGAGAGAGAAGCAAGGGGGTGATAAAGCGACTTTCTCAAGGTTGCATGGAGCAAGTGATAGATTCAGGATTTTAATTTTCAGCCTGGGAGTTCTCCTATCCCAGTTCGTGTCTCTTCCAAGACATCTGCGCACAAGGGATGCAGTCAATTAATTCTGCCGTATCCAATTAGAGAGAAATGAAAACCAGCAAAATCTGTCCCCATCACTCTAACAAGGGTTGCAATTAAAAATCTAGGACTGAAACAATTCAGAAAGCTGATATCAAAGATTTACAAGGAAAAAACAACTGTGGGATCCAAAACTATGTATACTCAAACTACCAACAGAGGAAATCCATAGCTGCATTGCTGCTCCGATTACACAGTTCTCACTGTCTGCACCTTGTGAACTTGCAACTGCTCGTAAGAAAAGTAAAAGTAACGCCTCCAGTCTGCAGCTGTGGTATAAGAGAATATGGAATGTGGGCCTAATAGAGAAACTAACTGAGTTTATGAATTGATAGATACATTTTCCAGAATCTGGAAACCTTTTATAGACCACATGGGTTCCTTAAGCCAGTTAATGTAATGGGAAGTTTTTTTAGAGACTCCTATAGTGGCGGGGGAAGGGGTATCCCCTATGTACAACGATTACCCCACCCTCACCCCAGAACTTCATATTATGACTCCTCAATTCTACAGCTACCTTTCCATTCTAAAAGCTTTGGGGTGAATTTTCAAAACCTTTCGCATGTAAAAATTAGCATATATGCAGGTTCGTAGCAGTTACTCGTGTATTCTGTATATTCAAATATTCTAACATACGTGCACAGTTTCACTTTCACATGCAATATATATGCATAACAAGGGATAAGGCCAACATTTATACATGTAAGTTGCTATTTTAAAAAAGACACACGGAGATTTGCCGACTTATTTGCAGAGTTTTACACCTGCTAATTATCTGGTGCAAGTAATATTAAACGTGTTTATTGTGCGCTGTTGTCGGGAGGAAGGTCTGGGTGAACTAAGGGGAGTTCAGGCTGAAGAACCAAGAGGGTCTCGAAGACCTGGAGAAGGACTGGGCAAACTGGTGGACTAATTAGTAAAACTGGTAGTTTCCTTGATGTGCCCATGTTTTAAAATATACATAAATCCTAATTTATTTTTATGCGTAAAATATACACGCATATACTTTTAAGATAGGTAGGAAAAGTAGGCGCATTCTATGCATTGATTATACCTTCTTTCGATGCATTGCATGTATTTGTGCAAAAGCCTACATACTCGTATATGCTGCAAAGTAGAGATACAAGTATTTTATAAAACGAACATATAGTATCATATGCGCAGCTTACAGAATACTTGCATAGATCTGCTCATGGCCTGATATGTGCCTGTGGCTTAGCCAGAAATGAATTTTTTTTGGGGGGCCCAAGGTTAACATGGGTGGGTAGTTGACATACAAGTCTAGGCCCTACTATTTGTACTCTTATCAATACATAATGCCTTAGAGTGCATCTGACAATAGATGTCTAAGTAGTTTCATCATGAGTGGTGCTTTAACATATTTTAATTCTATTTCAAGCACTTACCAACATTAAAAATACCTTATTAATCAATATTAATTTATTTTATATTTATTGCAGTTTATAAATACACATCATGTAAAAAGTAACAGAAGTTTAACAGAAACATCAGATCCAATTATGTAATAAAACAAATATATTGTATTCTTTTATGAATCCTCTTTCCAAAATTGCAGAGAATATCATAAACTACAATAAAACAGTAATAATCATAATAATCATCATAAGAACTTAAGATTTGCAACAGGTTCAGAATAGAACTATTCAAATGCTGGGGCCACCTCAGTGACAGCAAAACAAACTCCCTCCAATGCAAAACACTTTGTGAAGTAAGACAAATCCCTACAGAAAAAAACATCGCCTAGAACCTTACCATGCCATACCGTAACATTAGTAATTCTCAGGACTCAAACAGCAGCAACCTTATCTAAAAAAAAGGCAGCAAAGGCAAACATTACACCGAGCCCTAGAACACTAATACATTATGTAGTGGGTAGACAGAACAAGCCAAATTGCTACAAATCCCTACAGAGAAACTACACGCTAGCCAAAATATTCTTACTTCTGTTACACATGTGCAACACAGACAGAGCTTTACCTAATAGAAAATAAGGGACTACAAATTAGAAACAAACATACAGACAAAACTGAAATGGAAAGCCTGAGAAACCAGCCTCAGCCTCTGTGAACACTGGAATACTGAAGAAACAGAAAATACAAATATATAAGGAATGCACATTCCCAAAGATGGCATATTCCAATTGCTGAAAGTCAAAATATTTTTTTTTACTTTGTTGTCTGAGCTTATTTTACTAATCAGTTGGTCCCAGTCTCTTTGTTCCCCTTGTCTGTCTTTTCCTAATTCCTTTTTATGAGTATGAATGATGTGTGAATGAATATGTGATATTATTGGGGTTAAGGCTCAGGATATGTCCGTAGGACAATCTATATGTGAGTCATATAATGGATTGATTATATTGACATATCCACTTTGTGTTTGATTGTAGATGCTTTGTGCCTTTTTGATAAAGCTGTGTATTATATAAATGCATTATGCAGATAGGAAAAGTGCAATAGAATGAGTAAAAAATAAAAAATAAAATGTATGTAAAATAGATTCTTTGCTTGTATGTATATGAAATAGATGACACTGCAAACAATTAATGCTACAGTTTAGAATCAGATGGTGTTTATGGTTATTGATTCCCATTATTGAGCTGTTAGTATAACAATTGGGGGATCTGAGATATTCTCTCGTAGTGTTTTACTGAGATGTTTGGGCCTCTTCTCAGGCCATGCAGGATGACAGCCCTGCAATGGTTGGGCCTATTCTCAGGCCATGTGGTATGAGATCCGCAATAGCCCTGCGACAGTCAGGCCCTCTTCTCGGCTGTTGGGACTCGCGGGATGAGCTCCATGACGGCCCTTCAACTATCAAGCCTCTCTTCTTCGGCTGTGTGGGATGAGCTAAGCAACGGCCTTCAACTGTTGGACCTCTCCTCTTGGGCTGCACAGGATGAGCTCCGCGATGGACCTGATAAGGTCAGGCCTCAGGCTGCGCGGTATGAGTTTCGCAATGGCCCTATTTCGGGCTTCTCTTCTCAGGCACCAGGTAACTCTGAGTGGGTGGGCCTGAGTGCAAAGTGGGTGCCCCATGGCTACGCCACTGATATGCACACATATGACGCCGGAAAGAGTTGTTTGAAAGTTATCCTCTTTGCTTCTTTCAGGTATTTAAATATCTGGTTTCCACTACCTAACCCTATCCACAGAAATGGCAGCTGCAGAATACATGAGTACTTTGCTGCTGTGCAGTTTGGTAAAAAAATTGCTGCTATAATTTAAATTTCTATGTAGAATTGTACATTTTGCGAAATTTTGAAATAGTTTATTTCAATTTTCCTATGCAGTGATTAACCTACAACAAAATCCTTTTTTTAAAGGCGAAATAAATTGTAAACACAAGGCATAGAGAGAATTAAACTTTGGACATGGTAACTGTATTTATCTTAAAAAAAAAAAAACTCTGATTATAAATGTGTGACCCCTCCTTAATGTACGAGTCGAGTACAGAGGGGACAAAGTTATTTGTAAGTTCTTTGGGGCAGGGACCCTGGCTAATTTTTATTTCTCTTCCCATCCCAAGGTATAGGTCCTTCAGACTAGGGGTAAAAAAGAATCCTCTCCGGTCCCAGTATGGAGTGACTAGAGAGCTGTGATGGAGCTACCTCATTCTGCTGTGAGCTGTGTATTGGGTGCCAAACAAACCACACTCGGACCACATAGGCAGTGTACAAAATAATGCTTTGCTCATACAGTTTCATTGAATGGCACAATTAAATATGTTAAATTACTCACTACAGTCTCTACAGTTTCTCTCTTAATTACAGCTTTTTTCAGTCTTTACCAGGCCAGGAATCCATCCACACTTCTGGATTAGATAGTGCAGTGGTCCCTCTAGGCTTGGATAGTTGAGAAACCCGTCCCGATGGCACAAAGTTAATGTCTCTATCTTTCAGAGTTCTTTGTGGATGCCAAATAGGTGCCCTCCCTTGAATGTAGATCTTTTACTCATAGTTAGTAAATTAACCTTTTGATGGGATCCCTGGTAGTAGAAATCCTGGCGGACTGCAGTTAAAGACAGTATGCACATGCTTAACTTTCTCAATCTGATTCGGAATGACGAGGACATGCTATTAGTCACACTTGACATTGTTTTTCCCAAGAAGCAGCCCTGGATGCTATCAAACAAGTACTTGTCACCCATCCTTTACCACAAAGGATTCCTACAGATTTCATTCTCAAGCTGGTGGAAGTGGCTTTATGTAAGAACTTTTTTCCCTACAGAGGGAACGTTTTCTTACAAATTCAAGTTACTGCTATGGGTGCCGCAATGGCACTAGATGTGGCTAACATATTCATTGCAGCTCTTGAGGCAGAATGTATTAATGGAAGCATATGGAATGAACATCTATAGTGTTGGAAACGCTATATTGATGACATTTTTGTCATTTGGAAGGGGTCATCTGAGACACTCATGCAATTCCTCCAAATGCTGAATCTGCATAACCCAAATTTGCACTTCACGTTGACCTTTTCAAAGGAACATATTGCTTTCCTTGATTTGATGATCAAAAAAACCATACCTGTTCTTACAGCAACCTTGTATAGGAAACCAAAATGAACGCAATAAGTTGTTATCTTACTTGAGTTTTCATCCATCACCTTTGAAGAAAAACCTGCCAGCAGGTCCATTCTTGCAACTTCGTAAGATTTGTACTGATATACAGGAATACAAACATCAATCACAAATATCAAAAGGGGTACCCCAGCAATGTCATGAAACGCACCTTCTGGAGGGCATTGTTTAATAACCGAGATCTACTTCTCACCACAGCTATAAAGCCAATTTCTGAGAGACAAACTTGTGTTCTTACTTACTCGTGTTTGTCGATTAAAATATTTCATTATCTGACAACATTGATCAATTAAGGACTCGTTTGCACCAACAGAAGCACCAATTAGATTTGCCTTCACCAGAGGTCATAATATTAAAGACAAGGTTGTACGGTCCACTTTACCCCCCATTAATACTACTTCTTTGTTACTCACCCCTGAACCATATTTTGTATTTTGTGGAACATGCGGGGGGGCTGATACTTTGATAAAGTCTTTTTCTACACGTAAGGTTTTTCCAGCGCTACCTATTTCGAGTTGCAGAATTTCATTCGTGGTATATTGCCTGCAATGTCCATGTGGATTACAATATGTTGGACAAACCACCAGACAACTGCGCACGTGTCTACTAAACATAAAAGCTGTCTTAAAAATCAAAAGGTACAGGCCCCTATGGTACTTCATTTCCTACAGTTACAACATAAATTTGAAGAAATTAAGTGGTATGTTTTGGATATCATAAATGAAGATTGGAGGAGGGGTAATAGGGCAAATATTCTATTACAACATGAACAGAGATGGATTTTCAATCTGAAGTCTGTGTTCCCTCATGGCTTGAATAGTGAGATCGAGTGGAACTCATGAATTTGATACCATTTTTATTTTCACAGCTAACAAGTGCTGATGTTGACAGTGCTATCTATTCAAGGACATGCTTGTTCTCTTTAATTACTATTTTGGTTTGACTTCAAAAGCGTGCTAGAATTAGGTTTAAAAAGCTTAACAATAAAATTATTTATTTATTTTTGTTTATTTATTTATTTAAAAGAATTTATATACCGCAAATTAAACAGGATCTGTCTGGCTAAGCGGTTTACAAAAATATAAAACATACATAATAAAAATACAGAAATTAAAACAAGTATAATATATCAAATAGACAATACATCCAAAATGTTAAAAATTAATAAAAACGACTTCTAGAAAAGTTAACAAAAAATCAAAAGCGGAATTGCTAGATTTATGACAATAGACGTTATTTTTGTTTTTTCATTTTCCGACAGATTGACAGCACTGCAGCATGACTTCCAATCAACAGCTGATGCATGTCTGCGGGGGATTCTATCAGCTTTGTATTAGAATGGTGCCTTTTCGGGGCAAAAACGTGCTCGTTTGCGGCTCAACATTGATAAAGGATACAAATGCCAGTAAGAAGATATCTCTGAAGGTGGGTGAAATCACTGTTGCAAGACGTTTCATTTACAATCTACATGCATGTTTGTTGTTTCAATTTAATGAGCCGTGAGAAATGAAGACTAGCGAGTGCAAAAAATACCCCTGAAGCAGAAGCACTTCTAAACATAACGTTATGTCGGGTTTCTGATTAACTACAGCTACACATTTCTCCATCTTTGAAATGCAAGAATATACCTCATGAGGGAAGTGAATTTTCTTTGCTGTTTTACCTGCATAAAAAATGTATAAGAACATAAGATAAGAAATTGCTATGCTGGGTCAGACCAAGGGTCCATCAAGCCCAGCATCCTGTTTCCAACAGAGGCAAAAACCAGGCCACAAGAACCTGGCAAGTACCCAAACATTAAGAAGATCCCATGCTTTTGATGTCAGTAATAGCAGAGGCCATTCCCTAAGTCGGCTTGATTAATAGCAGTTAATGGACTTCTCCTCCAAGAACTTATCCAAACTTTTTTTAAACCCAGCTATACTCACTGCACTAACCACATCCTCTGCTAACTAATTCCAGAGCTTAATTGTGTGTTGAGTGAAAAATATATTTTTTCCGATTAGTCTTAAATGTGCTACTTCATGGAGTGCCCCCTAGTCCTTCTATTATCCAAAAGAGTAAATAACGATTCACATCTACTCATTCAAGACCTCTCATGATTTTAAAGATCTCTATCATATCCCCCCTCAGCCATCTCTTCTCCAAGCTGAACACCCCTAACCTCTTCAGCCTTTCCTCATAGGGGAGCTGTTCCATCCCCTTTATCATTCTGGTCGCCCTTCTCTGTACCTTCTCCATCGCAATTATATCTTTTTTGAGATGTGGCGACCACAATTGTACACAGTATTCAAGGTGCAGTCTCACCATGGAGCGATACAGAGGCATTATGACATTTTCCATTTTATTAACCATTCCTTTCCTAGTAACTCCTAACATTCTGTTTGCTTTTTTGACTGCTGCAGCACACTGAGCCGACGATTTTAAAGTATTATCCACTATGATGCCTAGATCTTTTTCCTGGGTGGTAGCTCCTAATATGGAACCTAACATCGTGTAACTACAGCAAAGGTTATTTTTCCCTATATGCAACATATAAGAACATAAGAACATGCTATATTGAGTCAGACCAAGGGTCCATCAAGCCCAGCATCCTGTTTCCAACAGTGGCCAATCCAGGCCATAAGAACCTGGCAAGTACCCAAACACTAAGGGGCAGATTTTCAAAGGGATATGCGCATACCCCCCCGAAAACCTGCCCCAAGCTCCCCCTGCGCGTGCCGAGCCTATGTTGCATAGGCTGCCAGCATGCACAAAGCCCCGGGACGCGTGTAAGTCCCGGGGCTTTCCTGGCGGGGGGCGTGTCGGGGGCATGTCGCAGCTGGCGCGTTATCGGGGGCGTTCCGGGGGCATAGCTGCGGCCTCCGGACCAGCCCCCGGACCGGAACATGGCGCGCCGGCAGCTGGCCCGGCGCGCGCAAGTTACACCTGCCTCGGGAAGGCGTAACTTTTGAATTAAAGGTAGGGGGGAGAATTAGTTAGGGCCGGGGGGTGGGTTAGGTAGGGGAAGGGAGGGGAAGGTGGGGGGAGGTGGAAGGAAAGTTCCCTCCGAGGCAGCTCCGATTTCGAAGCGGCCTCAGATGGAACGGAGGCAGGCTGTGCGGCTTGTCGCGCGCAGGCTGCCGATTTTGCGCAGCCTTGCACGTGCCGACCCCGGATTTTAAAAGATACGCGCAGCTAAGCGTGTATCTATTAAAATCCACGTACTCTTGTTTGCGCCGGGTATGCGAACAAAAGTACGCGCTCACGTACTTTTTAAAAATCTGCCCCTAAGTCTATTCCATGTTACTGTTGCTAGTAATAGCAGTGGCTATTTTCTAAGTCAACTTAATTAGTAGCAGGTAATGGACTTCTCCTCCAAGAACTTATTCAATCCTTTTTTAAACACAGCTACACCAACTGCACTTGTCCACATTAAATTTCATCTGCCATTTGGATGCCCAGTCTTCCAGTCTCACAAGATCGTGCTGCAATTTATCACAAGCCGCTTGCGATTTAACTACTCTTTTTTTTTTTGTTATTAAAGGTTTTTATTGAAACAACAACAGAATGAAACCTACAGATCGGACCATACAAGTAGAAAATGAAGTATACATAAGAAACTGCACAAAGCTGCAATCAGAGCCAGGAACAACTGTAGGTGAAACATCACAGAATAGCAAAACCAAGTTGTTTATGTTTAATGAATATACCCCCCCTAGCTTCACAATGACAAAAGAAATTAGAAAAGCAGAGCATACATGGAGTCACACAAAAGCATAGATATGATCCTATGGGTTACCCCCCGAGAGAAAAAAAAAAAAAATATGAAAAGCGAAGGGCCCCTACCGCTAACATAATATTTAAGGCAAAGGACCCCCCGGCCCCCCAGAAAGCCATTGTTGGTAAGGGTGCCAAATCGATGTAAAACGGGAGACTGTCTTATTGTTGAATGCTGTAATTTTGGATAATAAATAAATTTTCCGCACTCTGTTGTGAATGTCCTCTATCTTGGGAGTCCTGGTGTCTTTCCATAAACGTGCGATCTCACAGCGGCTGGCAGTAGAGACAAATTGAACTAACTGATTAGAATCCTGCGAAAGCCCAGTGGGTGCCAAGCCCAGCAGGGCCTGAGCAGGGGTGAGCGAGGGCAGACCCGGGAAAAGCTTGCTCAACCAGAGGGACACCTGCCTCCAAACTAAACTGACATGGGAGCAGGTCCACCACATATGATAAAACGTGCCCTCCTCCCCACAACCTCGCCAACAAGTATCAGGATATAAAGGCAAGAATTTATGTAACTGTGAGGGACATTTGTACCAGCGGTACAAGAGCTTATACGAGTTCTCAATAAGAGAAGCAGCAATATGTCCCCTGCCCAGCCGGCGAAAGACCGACTTCCAACGCTGAGGGGTCCAGCTAACCCGAAGATCTCACTCCCAAGCCGTCTGGAAGGTGTAAAGAGGGGGATCCCGTATCAATAACATTTGATAAAGCCTTGACAGCATTTTGGGGCAACTATGCGCCCGCTCACAAAGTTTCTCAAAATCAGAGGGTTCCTGAGCGAGTGGAGTACTAAGCCCGGTGGCCTTAGCAAAATGCGCTAATTGCAAATAGGGGTACAACGCCGACTCAGGTAAGTCATAGGCTCGCTGAAGATCAGCAAAAGAGCGTAAAGCTGTAGAGCCCCAAACATGTCCCCACGTTGTAATGCCCCGTCGTCTCCAGTCTAAAAAAATGGAGCTCTCACATCCCGGGCGAAAGGCCTTGTTGTAATATAAATGGGTACTAGCATGGTATTCCCTATTTCCCACCAGGGGAGCACCAAGGTGATGCCACAGGTGAAGCAGCATAAGTGTAGAGGGAGGCAACACCGCCCCCGGATTCACCGTCCAGGTGTGCTTAGGCTGCCAGATAAGGCTACTGAGTGGAACAGAGCCAAGAAGTTCCTGGTTAATAATAACCCACAGTTTCTGCCTACGGGATGATTGTAAATCCACCAGTTTTTTAAATTGAGCAGCACGATAGTAGCGGATAAGATCCGGAACTCCCAGGCCACCTCTACCTTTAGGTTGTGTAAGTACTCTACAAGCTACCCGGGGTCGCCTGCCCGCCCAAATGAAAGCCATACACCTTCGCTGCCATTGTTTTAACATAGACATAGGGACCAACACGGGGAGTGTCTGAAAAAGATACAATAATTTCGGGAGGACATTCATTTTAAAGGCAGCCATTCTACCCAACCAAGATATCTGATATCGACTCCACTCCTCCATATCCTTTGCTAATTTAGTCCACAGCGGGGTATAGTTAATGGTAAGCAGATCTTGCGTTACACTAAGGTGAATGCCCAGATATTTAATTTGGGTTTTGGCCCATTTAAAGGGGAACAGCTCCTGAAGGAAATTGACCATGCGGGTATGTAAATTGATGTTAAGAACCTCTGATTTTTCCCAATTTACGGCAAAACCAGAAACCCTACCGAAAGCCTCCATCTCAGCAATAACAGAGTCGAGAGAGTCGGCTGGGTCTGAGAGCGTAAACAAAATGTCATCAGCATATAGGGATATCTTGGGAGACAAGGCGCCCATAGGTACCCCAGAAATGTCAGCATTGCCGCGTATGGAGATAGCAAATGGCTCAAGAAATAAAGCAAAGAGGAGGGGGGATAGCGGGCAACCCTGCCTAGTCCCCCTGCCCACATCAAAAGGAGCTGAGTAGCCTCCATTTACCTTTAAACATGCCCGGGGAGAGTGATAGAGCTGACCCAACCACTGCAAATAAGAGGAGCCAAACCCCATATGCTCTAAAGTCTGAAAAAGATAAGGCCAGTGCACTCGGTCGAATGCCTTTTCAGCATCAATTGACAAAGCCACTGCCGGGATGTTGTGTGTTTGGGCATACCAGATAATGTCCAAAATTTTGTGAACATTATCCGCAGTAGTCCTCCCAGGAATAAAGCCAGCCTGATCGAGCCCCACCAAGTGAGAAATAAAACAATTCAGGCGGTTCGCCAAGATTTTTGCCAGTAACTTAACATCAATATTCAATAAAGAAATGGGCCGATAAGAACCACAAACGGATGGGTCCCGGTCAGGTTTAAGTAATAGTGTAATGCCCGCCAAGTTGGCCTGGGCTGACAGGGACGACCCCGTTTTCAGGGAGTTGAAAAATTTCAACAATAGAGGGGCTAGGGCCGTAGCAAATAATTTATAAAACCGGGGAGTATACCCATCGAGGCCCCGGGGATTTCCCCAGTTTGAGGGAGTCGATAGCGTCCTGAAGTTCCATAGCGGAGATGTCCCCATCTAAAAATTGTCGCTGGGCCGCCGTCAAGGTAGGGATGGGAAGCCGAGACAGGTATGCCTCAATCGAAGCTTCCTGTATATCAGGGTCGCCATGGTACAGAGCGGAGTAAAAACTTTGAAAGCAGCCCCGAATAGAGGCATTATCAGTAAGGAGCCCCCCAGAGGGATCCTTTATTTTTAAAATAGTGGCTTGTGCCTGCTTCCGTTTAAGGCTGTGGGCTAAGTAACGTCCAGCCTTGTTCCCACCCTCAAAAAATCGCTGTTGGGCCAATTCCAATTGATGGGCAATACGGGCAGAATCTAGGGCCATAATCTTATCCCGCAGCTCCTGGATGGACCCCCGCTGCGTAGAGCCAACTCCGTCCCTCATATGAGCCCGCTCCAACTTGGACAAGGCCTTCAGTAACGTCTGGCGCTCCAGCTCCCGCTGTTGCTTAACAAAAGATGCTCTCGCAATACAGGAGCCTTGTAGGACACACTTTAAACACTCCTACAGGGTCCCAGCCCCCACCTCCCCGTATCATTATGAAGGAGAAATTCACGAATTTCTCGAGTCAATTGCTGCTGAAAGCTACCATCTTCCAGGAGGGAATCATTTAGTCGCCAAAAACGCTGACCTACATCAGACGGGCCCATACGCAATTTAAACCAGATAGGCGCATGATCCGACCAAACTATAGGTTCAATATCAACCCCTGTTACCGCATTAAGTTTGGTCCGGTCAAGCATGAACATATCCAGGTGGGAATAGCTATTGTGCGAGGGTGAGAAGTAGGTATAGCTGCGGGAAGTAGGGAAGCGAGAGCGCCAGACATCCACCCCAGCTATAAGCGTAAGAATCCGTTTGAGCGCCTTCCTGGCCAGGGCAGGGTCAGAGCTAGAACCCGCTGAGGTATCAAAACGGGGATGAAGCGTCAAATTGAAATCCCCCCCCCCCAAAATAACACTTCCCTCCGCATGATCCATTAACAGCTTGTACAATTTAGTATAAAACGCTTCTTTCTGAGAGGTAGGACCATACACCGAACAAAGTGTATAAGACTCCCCGCCCAGAACTACATTAAGGAGAAGGTAGCGGCCTAACGGGTCAGAAAGAATATTCCGGACCTCAAAGTGAATGTCTTTATGCACCAGGATTCCCACACCCGAATATCTGGAGGCAGGTGTCGCCGCCGCCCAAAATTGATGGGGGTATTTTTCTGAGCGTAAGAGGCCCTCATAGCGCTAGCGTAGGTGAGTTTCCTGGACATAAATCACCTGGGCAGATAACCTGTCTATTTCCTGAAATAAGAGCTTCCGTTTCCTGCCTGAATTCAATCCCTTAACATTAAGGGAGAGGAAGGTAATTGAGGTCATAATCTTAATATCTCTGCACCTCCCCTCCCCCAATCCCACAGCCCAGCACCGAGAACCAAGAGTGCCGGCCCAGAAGAATCCGATAACAAAACCCCATACTCAGCCATACCCGTGTAATAGCCCGGCAGTCCACTTAAATAGAGGGAACCCCTGGCCATACTGACTACCACAGAACACTCTAAGAGCATGAAAGCCGGGCATTGTGAAGCTAAACCCCCCTCCCCCCCAGCAAATATCCTGGATGGTTCCACACCTTCCAGAGAAGAACATGGAGGAAGAAACCATGCCGGGGTGCGGAGTCTGCCCCCCCCCCCCCCCCCGGAGCAATCAATTGATAATCATAAAGTCAGAATACACACTGTGACAACAGAATAAGTCCACCCCATGAAATAAGCGAACAGAGACGCTGAGGCACATCTGAAATGGCAGTCAGTTTCACGACATCTTAGTCAATAAGAGCCCAGATAACTGGATGGGCCAGGCAATTCAGGTGAGGGTCCCAGATTCCCCGTGGTCGCTGGCATTCCTCCGAAGCCGACGGCCTCCTTTGGTGACCCGTTGCCAGCGTGGGGCGGCTGGTCTGGAGCCGGAAGCAGCCACCTCTTTAGATATCGGAATATCCGCAGTAATACCCACGGCTTTCAGGGCTGGCACCGCATCTTCCAGACTGTGAACTTTATAGGATTTCCCATCCACTTGGAACCAGAGGCCGAAGGGGAACAGCCATCTGTAACGAATGGAAGCACTGGCCAAAGCAGAGGTGACCGGGCGCAGAGCCATTCGTTTGCGCAGGGTACTCGCCGCCAGATCTGCAAAAATGGAAATGTCATTCCCCTCCCAACTCCAAACACGCTGCTTCCTGGCCGCTGCAGCAATCCTCTCCTTATAAGCATAAGAGTGAAAACAGACTACAATGTCAAATACCCGGTTGCCGGACTTGGGTCCCAGGGACCGATGCGCTCGTTCGATCCCTGAATCCAACGCAGGACCCTCGCTGCCGGTCTCCGAATTCCCAAGAAGCCAGAGGCATATTTTTTGAATAATAGAGACACAGTCCTGATATTCCTCTGTTTCAGGCACACCTTTAAAACGAAGGTTACAGCGTCTGGTCCTGTTCTCCAAATCCTCGAGTTTGTCCTCCAAGGTCGTTTGTGCGGATTTTAATGCGGTCACCTCCAGCTGCTGCTGCTGCCAGCGCTCCTCGTGCTCATCCAAGCGAAGGTCCGCGTCATCCACACGGCGGCCCAAGGCCGCGTTGTCCTCCCGCATTTCCTGCAGCTTTTCAGCGATTTCCGTTTTAAAGCCTTTAATATCGCGTCGCAGCTCCATAAACCAGGAGCGCATCTCGGATCGGAGGGGACACTCTGGGTCCGGGAGGTCTTTGTCGGAGTCCACGTGCTCCGGGTCCTCCTGCTCGACTGCCACCACCATTTTAGGGCCCTGGAGGTCCGGCACGTCTCCCCCTTTGCTGTATGAAAATTTTGCAAAGTCCACGGTTTTTTTTTTTTTGCGCCATGGCCCCACAGCGTTCCGCTTCCCAAGCGCCCAAAAATTGCCGCGATTCGGGTGGGTGGCACGGTGTTTTTGTAGCGAAAAGTGCTCCGGGGCTGAGAGCTCCTCTAAGAAGCAGCCGGCATGGGAAGTGATGTCACTTCCTCTCGCGATTTAACTACTCTGAACTACTTGTATCACTGTGGTGCTCTAAGACCTATGATTATGAATGACATCCTTCAAGCAATCTGACAATATATAGTCTTTCTTGCTGCTGGGTGTTATGATGGCCTTTTAAGCTCACGCTAGTGTTTTATTTATTTATTTAAAGCTTTTTATATACCGGCATTCTTAGGACACATCATGTCGGTTTACAGGTAACTGTGAAAGGAAATTACAATGAACGACAATAGCAGGATAGCTAGATAACACATGAAAGTACATTTTTATAGAAGGTCAACTAGCAGAATAAACTTTGGTTGAACTATTTGGATTTTTAGGTTATCCATATTAAAATTAAATAAACATATGAACTTATAAACAATATTAGGTAGATATATTACCATATGTACAAATGATGGCAGAGGCTGAAAGGGGGCTGGGAGGGAGGGAGCGGGGAAGGAGATAGAGCGGGGGTGGGGGGTGGGGAGGTAGTGCGGGGATGGAAGTGGGGCAAGGAGTGTTGGTGTGAATCAGAGGAAAACGTTGCCAGGGGGGATGGGGCAGGGTAGGAGGGGAGGTAGTAGGACGTTGAAAGTAGGACAGGGAAGGGAGCTGAAAGTGGTTCGGAAGAGGTCACTGACTAGGATTGAGAGGAGTTGGGGTATGCCTGTTTAGAAAGCCAAGTTTTGATTCCTTTTTTGAATTGGCTCAGGGATGGTTCTAAACAGAGTTCGGCGGGAAGGGAGTTCCAGAGGGTGGGGCCAGCAATGGAGAAGGCTCTTTCTCTGGTGGTTGTGAGGTGAGCAATTTTGAGTGAGGGGGTGTGGAGGGTGCCTGAAAGAGAGTTTCTGGTGGGGCGGTTGGCTTGACGGAAGTGTGGCATATCTTCGAGCCAAGTTGATCACGATCTTCGAGTGTTGATCATGATCCTCAAGAATTTGAATCTGTTATGTGAATGCCAATATCGTTGATGCGCTAATCTTTTGCATTTCACGTTTTTGACTCCTTATAATAGTTATTGGACTGCAGTTCTTGCCAGTCCCCTTGATGGGCAGGAAGAGGGGCAAAAAAATGCTTCCTCCCTGATGTTGGAAAACAAATCTCTTCCCCAACTTACATAACTGCAGGAATCAGCTACAACAGGTCACCACCTTTGTTGGGCAGTTCTTCCCTAAACACTGGTTGACTTCATCCCTGGGTTCCCCATTCCTTGGGCATCAGAAAGGCCCAGGTCTTCAGCAGATCTCCTCTACAGGTTTAAAAATCCCAAAAATTAGTCCCAGAGTAGCTACCCTGCACCTTGTGGTGAAAGTACAGCAGTGGAGCCCCTTTGGCTTCTCCTGGAAGGGTCGCAGAGGGTTTCTGAGGTTCCAGGTAGGCCCAAAATCCAACTTAGATAGAGAGGTTGCATTTTTCCTAACTTCCAAATAAATACTGCCCCCAGAACCTGTCAGAGCTCTGCTATAAAATCTTAGGACCAGGTTTACCCATTACAGCTCCAATGGGAGGACTGTCCATGAATGGGTACTCCCCTAATTATTTCTCTAGCTGCATTAGGCTATTGCAAGACCTATTAGTAACCCAAAACGTGGTCTGGGTTACAAGTGAATTCAAGCCTGCATTATTGTACATGATTTATGGACAACAGGCTCAAGAGAACTGAAAAGTTGTTTCATACGTACTGAAAAAAAATGGCTGCTGAGAAAAAAATAGGTTTCTGATATGGAGGAGGCATTGAACATGGAATCTGTTGCTCATGATCTTTTACTAAGGAGAAGAAACAACATATTCTGAGAATGATAATAGATCAAGAGAGACTGCTACTTCCCAAAGAGTTATCTTTGACATACTCATGATTTCAGAACAGTCCTTCAAACAATAATATTCTCGAAAATTGACTATTGCAACACAATACTTCTCGGTCTCCCTGAAGCCACACTCAGACCCCTTCAACTACTACAAAACGCCGCCACAAGGTCAATAACAAACATAAAAAAATGCAACCACATCACTCCCACACTAAAAGAGCTTCACTGGCTTCCCATCAACCAAAGAATTCAGTACAAAACCCTCACCCTTATCCATAAGAAAATCAACAACACCGACATGAATTGGTTAAACAATGCCTTACTTCCTCATTCCACACATAGAAGCCTCAGGTCCTCAAACACTGGACTCCTAGCTGTCCCAAACTCCAAAACAGCAAACTGCTCATCTACCCGCAAACGTGCCATATCCATGGCAGGCCCCACACTCTGGAACAGCCTCCCACCCTCCATCAGAAACGAACCCTCCACTCAAGTATTCAAAAAACAACTCAAAACCTGGCTCTTCAGAAAAGCCTTCCCACCAGTTACTTAACCCACCCCCTCAGCACACAATCCACCCTGAAAACAACTTCCCCCCCCCAGCCACCCTCACCCCCTCCTCCCCCCCCCTTACCCACCCCTCCCCTCCTTCAAAATCTCCACACTTCTTTGTTCCAAAAACCCCGTAGATAACACCCTATTCATCTTCCCCGTTGTGCACTTCTAGAACTCCCCTCTAAATATCCCTTCTCCCTCATAACTACTACCTTTTATCTTGTAAATAGGTTGATCCTGCTACTTTGTTAGCCATATGGTCAGTAAATTGTCCGTTTTTATCAAAAATCAATTATAGTCATCTGTTCTTTCGTCCTGTTATCATGTAACAAATAGTTACCATGTTATAATGTAAAATAAGCAGTTCATGTCTTATTTGTTTCAGTTATATGTAAACCGATGTGATATATCGATCGAATGTCGGTATATAAAAACAATAAATAAATAAATAAAAATAAAATACTGTCTGTCATCGGCTTTTGATCATTCCTAGAAACTAATAGGTAGACAAAAAGATGTAAAAAACAACAAATATACTAATCAATACTAACAATTTTAACATTTAATTTCAGAAAAAAGTTTTTTTTTCTTTTAAATATGGGGTCAGCCACCCCATAAATACAGTCGAGGGTTAAAAAGACACCAAAGATTCCCCGACACGTTTCACACAAGAGCACTGTCTCAGGAGAGCTGTGAACAGATGTTCCCTCTGGAAATTTACCACCCAGCTCACATATACACATAAGATGTTTCCTAAATAAAAAATCAGAGATCTCTCAATTAAATCCAACAGATTACAATCAATTAGTGTCACATCTCAATTCATCTCAATGCGTAAATGGATGATTTTTTTAAATAATTTCCTTCTCTTATAAACTCTTTAAATTATTCTTTAATTTAATTATTCCATTAAATTATTCTTTTTTGATCATACGTAATACAGAATCGTGTATATAGTTAATAAGTCAATCTCTATCTAATGGCCTTGCTTAAGTCCACTGGTCCCTTTTCTTTCCTCTACTCCTCCCAACCTGTTTCCTCATCTCCTTGTTACATGTAACTTTCATTTTTTCCTAAAGCATTTCTTCCTAAAGCATGTTTTTTTTATTATCCCCGTTAACTGTAAACCGATGAGACATGCAAATGAATGTCGGTATATAAAAGTTTTTAAATAAATAAATTCTTCATAAGTCATTAATTGGCAAATAAGCAAAAACCATTTAGTTTGGCCCTAGATATTAAATTCATCAATATCTTTCCAAAGTTAACTTTTTAAAGACAAAAAAGACAAAAGGTTTTAGCTTATACTTGGAAAAATATTGTCCGCAAATATTTTGTTGTTTTGTTTTTTATTTTTTTACTTGTGACCTTTAAAACGAGAGGAAGAGTAACATTTGCTTCGGGATATAATTATAAAGCCAGGTTTACTAAGGAAACTTTCCAATTTCGTGCATATGGGATAGAAAAGTATTTCCGTCTACGCTGGACACGTGAAACGAAGGGGATGAATTAGCACACGTTTGACACTTGTGAAAAACAGCGCCAACTATCAAGGCTTTTAGTGGCGCCGCTGTCCACCAATTTGGAACAGGCACACCAAGACACTTAAACTGGCACATGGGGAAAACCCTTTGCAAAGTTGGCTCACAGTCCAAGAAAATTAGTTCCTCTCACAGGGATTGCAGATCCTCATGGCTTCTGACGATGACTGGTGCATTTGGCAATGGCTCAAGATTACTACAGCAATAACCTGTGCTATTTATTTTATTTATCTATTTAAGAAGATCAAAAAAGAGCGCAAATAGATCCCAGAGAGGGAGCAAAATCAAAGAAAAATGGGGGATCAAAAAATATATATTTTAATTAAATTGTTTACCTATAAGCTAATAGTGTATAATGTAAAAAATGTAAAGAATAGTCTTTTCTTATTAAAACCGCATCAGCAAGCCAGACGGCAGATCTCTGACTTTGAAAGAGATCGCCCGGTCTTCTCAATCATTTGCGGTTTGAACCAGAGTCTTTATAGGACTTGTATAGGAATCTTTCCCTTAAGTGCAATATAGATAGTCAATATGCATTGAAATCATCTCTACATGGTCTGCTTGCTGATACAGAGCTTTTAAAGAGCACAATCAACAATTCTCCAAAGGTCAAACTGCAAAACAGAACTTCTAAAGGCTCAACCACGGCTGAAGTTTCGCTTAAAAAAGCTTCATCAGGAGCCCAACTTGTCAGTCTTCAGTCGGACAAATAGCGTCTCCCATAGTAATGTAACCAACTCGGAACAGCAATGTCTCCGATTTCTTTCAACGCCGAGCACCTAAGGAAGAGTTTCTTATACAAGTCCTACAAAGACTCCAGTTAAAACCGCAAATGATTGAGAAGACCGGGCGATCTCTTTCAAAGTCAGAGATCTGCCGTCTGGCTTGCTGATGCGGTTTTAATAAGAAAAGACTATTCTTCACATTTTGTACATTATACACTATTAGCTTATAGGTAAACAATTTAATTAAAATATATATATATATGATTCTCCATTTTTCTTTGATTTATTTATTTAAAACATGCATCACCAGCACATATGTTGATATGTTGCCAAATATACTGCAATAGCCCCTTCCTTGAAAGCCGTTATTGAACCGGTATGCCAAGGAATGTCCCCATGTGCTCTGCAGCAATCTTAAAGCCAGTCTGCCTCCAATAAATACACTTTCAAATGGCCCAGTCTAAGAGAGAGGATTCTGTAGTGAGAGGCGGTCACTACGGAATGACTTTCTGCACTGTTGTGCAGGTGGCCTGGTGATTAGAATAATGAGCCTGGAGACCTGGCTTCACATCCAGCTTCTGACACTCATCGTGACCATGGGCCCATGTGGTTTTAAGTTCCGGAGACTTGGCAACCCTCTCCCCCCATCCAATTAGATAATAAGCTCTCTGGGACAGGGACTTGGTTTCTTCTAAGGGGCCCTGCTTTAGGGTGTCCTGTGCTGAAATGTAGTTATTATTTAGAGTTGAGGTCTCCAGCCAGCTGAGAGTCAGCATATCAGCACTAGGCTGTGTCTTGGCATTTTAACTTTTTGGGTTTTTTGCCAGAATGAGGATTTACCAATGTTTTATGAGTTTTATAATCATCATATATGAAGAAAATATATATCCTAAGCTCTTAATTAGTGAAAGCAAAGCTTTAGAAATCGGATCTCACTAATTTCACTCTCCTACAAATTCTAAATGCTGTAGGCCCAAAAGAAATATATTTAGTGAACAAGGAAAATTCTGTTCATTGCCCCTCCCTTCAATACACACCATGGCATAAATCAGTCGACCTTCTGCCTCATACGCTAAGACACTGTGTACTTCCAGAGAGGCTGCTTCAGAGTTTTCTTGGGTCTTGCAGTACAAAGTACTCTCACCCAAAGTACTCATTCTTTAATTAGTTTTCCATTTGAGGACCCCTCAGTTCTCTTGATTGCAATTTGCTGCCCACAGATATGCCTTTACTGCAAATTCTTGTAGACATTTCGGCTGCAATGCAAATGTGTCAAATGATTAGCGTACAAGTAATATCCCTGCTGTCTTTGTATTTTGCATAAGTGGCATGATTTGCATCAAGTTTTCAGCTAAGATTTATTTTTCCATTAGTTCTGGTCCTTATGAAATAGCATTTGTACTGTCAAACCTCAATGTGCTAGTGGTCTCTGCTGTCAGTCTAATGCATTCTGCCTGCATGCTCCATTACAAATACACAAGAGACCAGACTCCTAATGCAAATATTTCTCTTCTCAGCAGCAAAGGTGGAAGACTTTACTAATCAGAGCATGTGTTGCTTGTTGGTTAAAAAAATATATTGTAAAAATGCTTCTCAGTGGGACTGGCCTTCTGGGTCAGCAGACGTGCTGTGCACGGAGAAGTAGAGAGGTCTGAATTCAATTCCTGGCATGGATTCTCCTCCCAGGGCTGCTGAATCGGGGGTGGGAGAGGGAGTCTCAGCCGTCACTCAATAGTGACACCTAGTGGCCAGACTTGAGAGCCCACGTTGTTTAGGTTCCAGAGGGAGCCACACTGATAACTGGGCAGAGTTGGGAAGGGGATATAAAATGGGGGGAGGGCAACCTGGGTGGTTGCAAAGGAAATCTGATGGCACTATAGTCCAGTAGAAGCTGGTTCTGTTTGAGCTGGAAGCCCCTAAGGAACAGGAGGAAAATGCTAGGCCAAAAATATCCCTATACCTCTTACTAGACTTGGAGGATTTACGCGTGTAACCAGGTCTACACGCGCTGGGCCTATTTTAAAAAGGCTCGGCGACGCACATAAATCCAGGGACTTGCAAAAAGGGGCAGGGGAGGGGCAGGCTCCCAGCACAGCAGCCATATTTGCCACTGTGCCAGGGATTGCGCGCTGGCAGGCGCAACTTACTTCAGCCCCAGGGCTGAAGTAAGTTTTGTGATAAAAAAAAAGAAATTATCAAAGGTAGGGGGGAAAGAGTGGGGGATGTAGGGGAAGGGAAGTTCCCTCCCAGGCCCCTCCGATTTCGGAGGGGCCTGGGAGGGAAAGGGGGAAGGCAGCACGGCTCGGAGCGGCCTTGGCGCACGCAAGGTGCACAATTGTGCACCCCCTTGCGCGCGCCGACCCCGGATTTTATAAAATGCGCGACCCCAGGCAGAATTATGACATCACGTTGGGGAAGTAACGATAAATTGGAATTTCTTATTCCGACAGATGTATGCCCCTTTGACTGAACTCCGGCATGTCCACAAGCCGCACACGTGATACTGTATGGACATCCGATACAACAAAATGAATAACGTTACGGTCGCTCTTTTTTTTTTTATCCGACATGCATTTTTGGTGCTGTTGTGATTTGTGTCTCATTTGAATCCTGTATCACGTACCCAGGAGAGGTGGCTGTGCACGTGCTGAAACCGTGGGCACCCAAAACGGACACACATTTTTAGTATGTCTGCATTTTATCAGCCTGTTTATCTGTATCAATTGTAACAGAGTTTAGGTATTTATTTATTTATTTTATTTAAAACCTCTTCCATTCCGTGTAATCCAATTTATTCAATGCAGTATTCAATGCAGCTTTAAAGGAGGGGCAGGATGTCCGAGCTTTTTCCGGTTTTAGGATGGTGCAAGTCTGACTTGCTCAACTGGAAGTAGACGGCATGGGAGGCTCTGCCAAGGCACAGTGCGAATGGGGGCTGTCACAGCGAACAACAGATACTGGGAGTAAGGAGTTGATTACACCAGAGGAGGCTTCCAGCTGAAATGTGTTCTGCTGGACAGGGATGTGGAGGAAAAAAAATTTGCTTTAATCTTTTTGTTTGTTTTCAGGAGGTTTTTTTTCCCATGAATTTCAGTTCATGGATTACTTGATTCGTTTCAAACGTGTGAAAAAATGAAGCAAGCAATTAAATACCCCTCCCCCAAAAACAAACAGCTAAAAAATGAAAACAAACCCTTCCTCCCACCCTTCCAGAAAAATGCCGGGTCAGGATCCATCCCGGCCCACACTAACGATCCAGTGGGGATCTGCCAGCTCAGACTGGGCCGAAGTCTCATAGGCCCAGGCCTGATGCTGCAGCCCAACCCAAAGGCCGGGTCCCAACACTGGGGCCTTGACCCACACCCAGGCTCACTGCTGCAAACCGACCTGGGCCTCAGCTCAGGGTCAGGCCCAGGCCTTGGAACCTAGGCCTGGAAGCTCGTCTTCACACATCCTCTTTTCTTCTTCCCGAAGAACAATCACGGTGTATAACTGCCGTACCTCAAAAAGGCCGACCACTGGGGTGAATGCACCGGAGTTAATTAACTCTGGCATGACCCCAGCAGACACTATCATTGTGCTACAAGAAGAAGAAAGAAGAGGACACGTTAAGAAGAGCTTCCAGGCCTGGGCTCCGAGGCCCCGGCATCTGGACCCAACCCCATAGCATCAGCGTTGAGAACTGGCCTCTGGGTCAAGTCGGGTTGCGGCATCAGGCCTGGGTCTGGGCTCCGAGGCCCCGGCCTCTGGACCCAGCCTTTGACGGATACCCGATGGATCAGGGACGGTTTTGTTTTTGTTTTGTTTTTTTTTATTTTCTAAGGATTTGGCTGAGGTCCTGGCTTCAGGCTGCCGCCGAGACCCCGGTGTCATGCTCGAGCCTAGGCTGTGGCCCTGCTTTGGGCCTTGGCCTAATGCTGTAGGCGAGGCCCTGGCTTGGGGACTAGACCTAGGCCCAATGCATTTATTTAAAACGAAACAAATTTGTTTTGGGTCCCCCGTTCCCCCCGAATGAAATGAATTAGCCTTATTCGTCACATTTTGCACTTATTTTAAACAAATGCACATCCCTACTGTTGGATGATGCCTGAGGTTCAGGCAGGTTGAAGGTACCTTTCTCACTGGGTTGTGGCAAACCTGCAGCTCAGGCATCAGATTGGGATGTTTCCTAGAAATGGAAACAGCAGCCCAGGTGTGTTACCTCTTTGTTAATAAAGCTGTGGCCCATGGTTTCCACAAGCTTGTACTGCTATTTATTTGCGTCTTGTTTCTGAGAATTATGAAAGGAGGTTGTGTTTTCAACTCTGCACCTATTTTTTTTTCCCATGGAAAAAGCACCCACACAAAAAAGCAGGCGCCGTAACAATTTTCAAGAAAGCGCTGCATACTTTCGCTTTGAAAACTGGGACAAAGCTCACCGGTAAAAAGTATCTACGAGCTTTGTCCCAATGTGGACAGTCTAACAAATCACCCACTCCCCCCAAGAGAAACCCAAGCATTCTAGGTGAACCTCTGGCAGGTGCGCAGCAGGACCTGTTGCTCGTTTTTTGGTTTCAGATGCATGCTCCAAGCATCTTTTGCTAGTGCACTCTCAGAGGAGGCTGCATTACTTCAAGCGTCTTATCTCGGCTGGAAGGAGTAAGGGAATACACTACACAGGGGAAGGTGAAAAATTAGATTGATGAATCCTCACAAGTTCAGATAAAGATGCCATATTTTAGAAAACATGTGGGGGGAGGGGGTTATAAATCTCCAAAAATTGTGAATATTTTTAAGTGAGAACTGAATATCCTTTCTCGTGAAGTTTGGGTTTGTTTTTTTTATGTCAATTTAGTTTTGCATTCAATATTTTTGCTTTCATCCATGTTATTTGCTTACTCAAATTGCAGCATATACTGCGCTCCAAAGAGTCCCAGGGTCAAGGGATTAACAATTCCTGTTTGGGTATTACCATGAAGAAACATGACTGTGTCAGTACTAGAACCCGTAACCATATGGCCGAAAGGCTGTAATTCTACTGAGCAGCCAAATGTATGGCCAGCTTGTCATCGGTGATCCCCTGCGGGACTGCCACGTCACTCTGAGCATACCAGAGTACTTTTATTATTAGTATTTATTAGATTTAATTACCTTAAGCATTCTTAAAGCCTACAAAGAATTAAACAAGCTTTGAAATGCATATAATAAGAGAATGCGAATCATGGCAGGATCAGAGACAATGTATGACTCTTGTTATAGTTTGAGATTTTAGCTCCGTTCCCTGGGACTGCATCTCAGCTCTTTAAACAGGAAATGTGCTTTTCTCCCAGCCCCCTGCCTGGGCAATCACATCCTCTAAATTTGGTCACTTATTAATGCTTAAAATTGCCAAGGCAGCTCCTTAAAAGGTGTGCCTTAATGTTCTTTAGCCATTTCAGATCCAGGCACGAGTTAAGTAAATGTGAGCTATATTGTATCTTTGTACTGGTTTTTATTGTATGAAGAGTTTTCTTAGTTATGCTGCATTGTGCCCCTCCCTGGACTTCGGAAGGCAGGGGTAACTAATATTTTAAATACATGCTCTCCACTTTAGATAGATTATTTTTTAAAAAAGAGGATTGAATTATGAATGTGTATGAAAGATGCATAAATGGACAGTAACCAGGACTGAAGCCTTGACGATTGACGCAACTGTTCACAAGTCTCAGACACGTGCTAATTCAATCCCTGTTTATATCTGGGGGGTTTTCCCTTTCAAAACCATTTTTTGGTGGCAGATCACCAACCTATAGTTTTAAATTTTTGTTTTTAATAGACTTGCACCATCGAGACTGCAGTGTCCCCTAAAAGAAAAAAAAAAAAAACATTTGCATCTCAACTGCACCATGGTGCATGAAAGCCAAATAGAAAAAAATTAAAAAAGCCTTTGGCATTATCAGCTGTACCCTACAGATTGTTCTATTATGGTCATGCAGTAGTTCAACTTTGAAATGTAAAATTAGCATTAGCAGTCCTCTACTAAACGCTGAGATTGTGGGCATGCATTCAAATGAATAACTGAATGACGTGCCTATGGTGAAAAGAAAAATAAGACATCTGGAGATCATGTTTTGTGTTCAAAATAGAGGCTTCTTTTGTCTAAACAGCTCTAATACATCCATAAGTGCATGTAATTTCTATTAGGGGCAGAAATAGTTTGCTGTTAATCTATTTTAGCTGCAAATCTGCTGTCCCTTTTAGCTTTATTAGGCCGTCTTTGAAACTGCCAATTTCTGACGCATCCACAACTGTGTCACTTTTCATGTTTTATAGTGCAGGAGCGGCACAGCGGTTAACTCCATTACGCCGGGAGGCTCCAACTGGCTTTTAGCAGACATTTGTTTGTCTTCTGGCATATAACACATTAGAGATCAGAAAGGTCATTGGTGCAAAATGCAAAAACGTATGCTCGGCATTTAGTGCATGTGAAGAGATCATCACAAAATTATTATGTGATACATATTTACTTATGTGTAAGCATTTCCTAAACATAGGCCTAAGGCAGGCTATAATCCAAAAAATAAGGCACTAATGGACACATACAGCGATGAGGTAGAGAGCAAGTAAATAGATGAAAAGTGGGATACATGAGGTTGGCGTAAGGAAATGGATGCAGTGGGTATAAAGTTCATATATTTAGTATCTTGATCCATATGTTAGGGGCAGAACAGGTGACTGCAAGAAGTCCTGGGCAAGTTAGTCTAGCTGAAGCCAGGGAAGGGGGAAAGCAAAGCACCCTTACAGGGCTGTAGGAGAGCAGAAGTTATTTATTTATTTATTTATTTTTAATTTTTATATACCGATGTTCCTGTAAAGAATACATATCGCACCGGTTTACAAGGAACTGAACAGTCGCCTCCAGGGCGGAAATACATTAAAACAGTCGCCTCAAGGCAGAATACATTAACACAAGTATACAGGAAAACTATTAAAGAGAAGAGAATGGAATTCTCTTCTCTTTAATAGTAAATAAGAGAAGTTGGGTAAATAGTAAATAAGTAAATAATAAATAAATAAATAGTAAATAAATAAATAAATAAATAAATAAATAGTATAATAAATAGTGAATAGTAAATAAATAAATAAATAAATAAATAGTATAAATAAATAAATAAATAGTAAATAAGTAAATAGTAAATAAGAGAAGTTGGGGAAAGATTCAGGAACAAGTTGATTCGCACATCTGAAAACCAGGAGCCATGTCGATAAGATGCAAAATTGGCGTAACATGGCCAGTAGATTTGGCCCTTACCAAAAGTTTAGCTGCTCTGCAAAAACTGGAAGGTGTTTGAGGTTGCAATGTGCGATGCCACGGAATGGAGAATTCAGAAATCAACTCAGTTGGTGATCAGCGAGCAGCTAGGTCATGCCTCGTGAAGTAGTTCTACCGTTGACGAGGCTGGCGTGGGTGCATAAAGGCACTGCTGAGATGTGGGCTTCCACTGTGAGATGCTGCAAGAGAGACCAAACTTTTGTGAATTTACTTAAGGCACTGGATGGACTTTTTAGAGATAAGCTCTTTTCATCTTAACTTTTATATGCATTTATAAAATCCTAAAAAAATATTGTGACCGATGGTTAAAACTAACAACTGCACTGAAAGATTTGAATCACATATCATGTGTGTCAGTGTGCTTCTTATGTTGGTCACATTTTCTATCAGTTTTAATCTGGTGTGTCAGCTGCAGAGTGAGTAAATTTTGTTTTGCCTTTGTGGTTATTCTTTCTACTCTATTTTTCTAGGTTTAATGATTGACCATAAAAACCTCCACTCATTCCATCCCACCTATCACATAAAGACAACCATTTCAATAGTACAAGCAAAATAACTTTATAAAGTGCCTTCGCTATTTGATTTCCACAATAGAGATAAAAGAAAGGAGGAAGCTGGCCTCAGTCTGGCCCAACTAGCCAATGAATCAAGCAACCATGCAGAAGCAATGGCACACAGAAAGCTATATATTCCTTGATAAAAAAAAAAAGATATATATATATATTTCTGAAGACATTTATATATATATATATATATATATATATATATATATATATATATTTATATATATATATAGCTTTCTGTGGGCCATTGCTATTGCCTGATTCATTGGCTAGTTGGGCCAGACTGGATGAAGACATGTATTCATGCTCCCAGGGCAAAAATACATCTGAGGCTGGCTGGCACCATTTTGAAAATGGCAGAGCCCTTGGGGTGCTCCAGGACCCACTAGACCACCAGGGACTTCATGTAAGTGCCGAGGAGGGATGGGGAAAGGGGGAGGAGGTACGGGATAAGGAATAACTTTTGTGAGAGAAAAGGGGCAGCTTTGGTGAGGGGGGGGGGGAGGGTGAGGGGGCCAGGGCTAGAGCTTTAAAATACTTTCTTTTTCAGTTTTTACATTTCTGTCACTTCAGGATCCAGCGGGAGGGGACAGGGGGACCCCAATACATGGCGGTCCAAGGATGTGAGACATCGTGCTATGCAGTCATGCCTTGGTATTTTACCATAAGCCTGCAGTACTCCCCTCTGGGGAAAATACAGTGCCTTGCTAAAAAGACCCCTTTGATTGAAATGCTTGTCCATGGTTGACAATGGCGAGTTGTTTCAATGACCATGGGCTGTCTGTTCAGTCTATGGTGGGACCTTGGTCCAAGAATTGCCAAACTTTGATCAGCCATAGTGACATGGTGACCAACTCATCCCAACTGGACCTAAAATCATCAGGGGGATTACTATGATTAGTTGGGATGGCATTGCTGTGGCTTAGAGCATGCCTTTATTATAGCAGAAAGTACTCACTGAACATGGGGATGTCAAACAGATTACGATAACCCTTATACCAAAATCAGAATTTCAACAAATGGCAAAGCTTTAAAGGCTAAGCTGACTATCCACTCAATACATGTTATACAATATATTTAGTGAAGTCATTGAAAAATTAACATGATGCAACCTGCCATCAGATCCCATCTCCCAATACTTGATATTTGCCGCAAAACCCTCTTTAACAAGATCAGATTGTATGTTCATACATCCTGGATGGTGACAGTATGCTCACGTTAAAGCTGTCTGCTATCTGTGAGAACAGACAGCAAGGCCCAACAAACCAGGTTACATGTGCACGCTCAGAGCCTGATTTACTGCAGGTGTTTGCATCTGGCACCCGGGAAGCAACTTCCAGTTTAATGTGCACAATCAGGCTTTAAATCCTAGAGCTGTTCTGATGTCGACTCTTGGAAACCCCTTCCTTTATGGGAGATGCTGTCTTTGCTGCAAATTCATCATCATCATCAGTGGGTTTGGCCCCATGCTGATGTATTATCCCAGAACCTCATTAAAGCAATAACTTGCTACGATGATGGATTAGAGCAGTACATCATCTTGAACCAGATGTACAAGTACTGTATTTTTAACGAGATGGAGGATGTAACCATCCAGAAAATAACAAGTCCAAGACGGGATTCAATTTAGTGGTGAGACAAGAAGGTGTGCCAAAGTGTTGGCATCATATAAATATAGAAATATATGATTCTGTACAGACTGTATTCTGACACATTTAATATAACAATACAAGTACTGTAATGCAA
The DNA here is from genome assembly GCF_901001135.1 of Rhinatrema bivittatum. Taxonomy (NCBI): domain Eukaryota; kingdom Metazoa; phylum Chordata; class Amphibia; order Gymnophiona; family Rhinatrematidae; genus Rhinatrema; species Rhinatrema bivittatum. Next base: position 28,073,458 of record NC_042625.1, read on the forward strand.
TCATAGACTGTTATGCAAACTGCTGGCCTTTATTGCATTGTTTGCAATATAATATACCGAAATTATGTTTCTTAAAGCATTTTACAAAATGAATTAGCATTCCAGGGCTTACTGTTATTGTCAAATGTAAAACATCAGCTTACTCTGGCAGAAAAGAAGGGAAAAGTAGAATGAATTTGACCAGCTTTTTTAAAAAAAGGATGTATGGAACTAAGTTTCAATAAACAACATTCTATAAGGCCATTCCTTTGTTTTAGATTAACAATACATTTCTTGACCAGCTTTCAGGAGTTAACACTCTTTTCTCCAGGTCAAAAAGAATGAGCAGGTCAGAGCAAAAGATGACACTGCAAGGAAACAAAAATGAATGGCACACAGTAGTGAGAATTGAAAGGGTGGAAGTGGATGGGGTCTCGATGTACAAGCCAGCAATCACACTGCTTTATCCAAAGGAGGAGGCATAGTTTTCTGGAGTACGGGGAACATGCTTTTCCTAACTGAAATCCACCAAAGCATCTAGCACTTCAGTCATTACCATTTATTTTATTTACTTTTTTAGATATTGATAAGCCGCCATCCCGAACTTAAAAAGCTCTCCCAAAGCAGTGAAAAAAATAAAAAATAAACAAAACAGAGAAATCCAGGACAGCTGCCCTGTAGTAGTGGGCTTTTCAATGAAGACAATCCAGAAGAGAGTTCCAGTACAAAGTAATGCAGGTTAACTGCCATTACTGCCACCTAGGTTGCTGAAATGAAGTATGAGCGCTAGGGTTCAAATGAATCCCATTCAAGCTGCTGAGGAACGGTGTTAGTCAACACTATGCTACAGCAGACAATTTATCTCTTTTAGAGGGTGGGGCATTATGCTTTGGAGTGCAGAGGGGAATGGTGCTCAGGATTGAGGTAGCTGTGCGTTTGAGCAGATGGTTAGAGCTGATCATTTCTCTCTTGTAATGTACATGTAGGAATTGCTATTCAGAGCACTTTATGCTTTTTATGCAGATAAATCATGCTTTAAAAATCAATCGCATGGGTGTTCAGACAGACGCGCATGTGAAACCCGATTCTGAGAATACTCTTGTCCGCACTCGCAAAACGGCGTTCCAGGAAGAGAAATCGGGCAGGGAAAGGATTTTGAAAATACGCACACAAATGTGCACGCAAAATGTTGCACTTGCTCCGAGCAGGGTGTTACTTTCTGTGCATTTGTCCACAAGTATACCGGGACAGCCCACACAATTTCAAAGCTGTGGGCTGTTAGAACTTATCCTCCCTGCGCGTTTATTATTGTGGTATTTTGGATATATGTTGTGGGGCAGATTTTTAAAAAGTACGCCCGCACGTACATAGGCTCGGCGCGCGCAGGGGGAGGTTGGGGCAGGTTTTCGGGGGGTACGCACGTATCCCTTTGAAAATTTGCCCCTATATTCTTTTATTTATTTTTATGATTTGTTTATTTAAGAACATAAGAACATACCATACTGGGTCAGACCAAGGGTCCATCAAGCCCAGCATCCTGTTTCCAACAGTGGCCAATCCAGGCTACAAGAACCTGGCAATTACTCAAACACCAAGAAGATCCTATGTTACTGTTGCCAGTAAGTGGCTATTTTCTAAGTCAACTTAATTAATAGCAGGTAATGGACTTCTCCTCCAAGAACTTATCCAATCCTTTTTTAAACACAGCTACACTAACTGCACTAACCACATCCTCTGGCAACAAATTCCAGAGCTTAATTGTACGTTGAGTGAAAAAAATCTTTCTCCGATTAGTTTAAATGTGCCACATGCTAACTTCATGGAGTGCCCCCTAGTCCTTCTATTATCCGAAAGAGTAAATAACTGATTCACATTTACCCATACTAGACCTCTCCTGATTTTAAACAGCTCTATCACATCCCCCATCTGTTCTCCAAGCTGAAAAGTCCTAACCTCTTTAGTCTTTCCTCATAGGGGAGCTGTTCCATCCCCTTTATCATTTTGGTCGCCCTTCTCTGTACCTTCTCCATCGCAATTATTCTTTTTTGAGATGCAGCAAACAGAATTGAACACAGTATTCAAGGTGCAGTCTCACCATGGAGCGATACAGAGGCATTATGACATTTTCTGTTTTATTCACCATTCCCTTTCTAATAATTCCTACCATAGTTTGCTTTGTGGACTATGTTGTCCAAAACTGAGCCGTTGATTTCAATGTGTTATCCTCTATGATGCCTAGATCTCTTTCTTGGGTGGTAGTACCTAATATGGAACCTAACATTGCGTACTATAGCATGGGTTATTTTTCCCTATATGCATCACCTTGCACTTATCCACATTAAATTTCATCTGCCATTTGGATGCCCATTTTTCCAGTCTCACAAGGTCTTCCTTCAATTTATCACAATCTGCTTGTGATTTAACTACTCTGAACAATTTTGTATCATCTGCAGATTTGATTACCTCACTCGTTGTATTCCTTTCCAGATCATTTATATATATATTGAAAAGCACGGGTCCCAATACAGATCCCTGAGGCACTCCACTGCCCACTCCCCTCCACTGAGAAAATTGTCCATTTAATCCAACTCTGTTTCCTGTCTTTTAGCCAGTTTGCAATCCACGAAAGGACATTGCCACCTATCCCATGACTTTTTACTTTTCCTAGAAGCCTCTCATGAGGAACTTGTCAAATGCCTTCTGAAAATCCAAATACACTGCATCTACCGGTTCACCTTTATCTACATGTTTATTAACTCCTTCCAAAAAGTGAAGCAGATTTGTGAGGCAAGACTTGCCTTGGGTAAAGCCATGCTGACTTTGTTCCATTAAACCATGTCTTTCTATATGTTCTGTGATTTTGATGTTTAGAACACTTTCCACTATTTTTCCTGGCACTGAAGTCAGGCTAACCGGTCTGTAGTTTCTCGGATCACCCCTGGAACCCTTTTTAAATATTGGGGTTACATTAGCCACCCTCCAGTCTTCAGGTACAATGGATGATTTTAATGATAGGTTACAAATTTTTACTAATAGATCTGAAATTTCATTTTCAAGTTCCTTCAACGCACACTGCTTTAGTTTGGTTGCTTAATCTAGAATAAGAAGCTTATTAATTTAAATAAATAAAATACACAAAAAAAAATCTAATGATGAGAACAACATTATTCGTGTAACAATGTTTTCATTCTTATTCATTTCACCTCAACAATTAAATAACCTTTGGATGCTAATCATTTTTTATCGACCACCAGACTTGGGCTGAATTTCAACCACTGCCAATTGTCTACGTCAGTGCTTCTCAACATGGTTCTCAAGGACTATTCAGTCAGTCTTGTTTCCAGATTATCCACAGAGAATGTGCTCAAGACATTTATCTACTATGCTTTTTCATTGTGAAAATCCTGAAAATCAGACTGACCAGGTGGGCCTCAAGATCCAAATGGAGAAACACTGCCCTAAGTCTACTCTGATTGTTAGAAAAATAGCTGAGAATGATCATGCATATCACGACATAGTTCTAATTTTTGAAAAAGCGATGCAAATTAAGGATGAATGAGTGAAATGAACTGCAGCCCAGTTCATATTCCACAGATATTGCAAATCAATTAACCACATCAGAGGTGGGGAAAAGTCTGCTGCCCCACAGACCATGGACAACCTCTAACTTTGTCCTAAATATTTTCTGGAGTACACACTTTAAATACAATACTTTGCAAACTTTGATATTTATGGGGTAAAGGACTCAAATATTACTTTAGACCCCCAAAACATTATTCACATGCACAAAGCATTTCATAAACTTCAAAAAGCGTCCAGCCACAAAACTTCAGACTGTATATAGATCTACCATGTTGGATCTGATGAAGAGGCTCCACTTTGACAAGGATGGTGCACTGCAAGTTTCCCCATCATAGGATCTGCTATTTCTCACACACATTGTGTAAATAAAAAAAAAATAAATATATATATATATATATATATATATCAAATATGTATATTGCAACACATGAGTCCTGGAGAGTTGCTCACTTCAGTGAGCTATTATTTAACTGAAATATCTCACCCATCTGTCCCTAATACAAATTGCTCTGCCAGTGATTAAATGAATGAATAGATACATTCAGGAGAAAAATACAGTCCTAGGAAGAATCGCAGGATGTCACATCAAATTGACTTTCTTGAGCAGAGGTGGCCAACTCCACTCCTGAACAGCAACAAACAGGATGGGGGTTTCAGGATATTAACAATGAATATGCATGAGATAGATCTGCATATAATGAAGACAGTGCAACCAGGTCTGTGTTTGGCTCTTGATGACCAGAGGGGGGGGGGGGGGGGTGTGTGTGTGTGTGTGTGTGTGTGTGTGTGTGTGTGTGTGTGTGTGTGTGAACGGGAGGCTGCCTGGGATGTGTGTGTATGTGTGCGCACATGCATGCATGGGAGCCTTCCTGGGATGGGCAGGGTGAGTGTGAGAATGGGAGCTGCCTGGGTTGTGTGTGTGTGAGAGAGAGAGACAGAAAATGGGGCTGCAAGTGGATACCAAACTGCCAGCAAGTGAAATGAAGAGGAGAGCCTGTGGCTACTGGCAGATCCCAACCAAAGAAGAGCTGGAGATGCCTGTGGGTTGTCTGAAAGGAAGAGAGAGAGAGTGTGTAGGTGTGTGTAAACATAAGAGGAGAACGTTTGTGTGCCCCACTTCCACTAATCCACAACAATCTCAGGGTGAATGAAAATCAAAAGTTCCCAGGTATGGAGAGCATGAATTTTTAAAATACTTTTTAATTTAGTTTTTGGGTATTGTTTAATGTGTCTGCTGTTTTGAAATTTTGTTGGTATTTGGGACATTTAAAAAAAATTGTATGTGAGTTTTTAATTATTCGATCTTTTGTCATCTGTTTTTGGAGTATTATTATTAGCATGTCTATTATTATGATTGTGTATTTATTTCTTGATTTTGTTTGATGTTTGAGGAATGGTGAAGGTTCTGGGTTTTATTTTTCCACTGCAGAGAGAGTCTGGCTTCTTGTGGTTTCCAGTTCAGGTTTTGTCATGTTTATATTTCTACTTTATTGCTCTATTCTGTATTTGGAGAGGGTCTATTTATGTTCCACATGTGTGACGAGTGATGTATTCTCTTAATAGGAAGTGTATTGATGTTTTAGGGCTTTTGGAGGGTCAAGCTCACACAGAACAGACCCTGCAATAGGCCTAATACCATATGGGTTCCAAGTGTGCTTTTACAGGATTTCTGGTTGGCATCACAGCAGTAAATATAATGTAAGGGATATTTTTCCTCAGAATATGGTACTTTGATATTTTTCAGGTAAAACGTTATAAATGCACAAATGTGTGTGTGTGTGTGTGTGTGTGTGTGTGTGTGTGTGTGTGTGTAGCGAGCAGAACGGGGAGGGAGAGGGCATGAGGGGCATTGTGCAAGGTTATAATGTTCGCCTAGAGTACATAATACCCGGGGGGCAGGGGGCGCAGATGGTATCAGTTTTCAAAGTTTGTATCACTGAAGAGAGCTTGGATTTTTTTTGGTGGGTCCAGGATAGACAATGAATGAACAAGGGCGGGGGCGGGACAGCACAGTAATTGTTCACACAGGGCTGGAAAAAAGCTTGCACGGGCCCTGTCTCCACAGAGGTGTGCTGGACATAGCTGCCAGGCTCTTCAGAATGAGCATAGGACTGTGAGCTTGGGTGTTCAGAAACAGATGGCCATGGCACCTCCTATGGGAAACCAATGGGAAGAGAGGCCAGGGCTGCCATGGGAACCACGAGGGCTCGCAAACGGCCTGCAAAACACCTGCCAGCTGTAATCAGCGGCACCCAGCACACCTCCCAACTCAAGAATACCGCTTGCAATTTGCAAGCGGTATTTTTGAGAGTTGGTGATAGATACTTTTTTATTGGACTAATGTAATATATTTATGACTAGCTTACAAAAGCTACACTCCCTCTATCAGGTCAGTACCTAACCCTAACCACTTATCACATAGATTTCAGGAGAACACAATTGATAATGGGCCCACTTTATAAAATAACTTCATGTGCATGGAATTTAAATGTGCTGGACAATCAATGAAAACCAATAAATGTGAATTTATGCCACACAATATTATCCTAAAATGAAAAACGACTTATTTTTTCACTAATTTAGTTACAAAAAAACCCTTTGCTAAATTCTCAGGTAATTTAGGCAATAAAGCAATTTTCTTCAGTTTGATTTATATTTTAGTAATATTTGCCCATTGGAAATGTTCTAAAATAAATCCTATTGAACAATGTCAAAGAATATTATTAAAATGTCTTATTAATCTTGCTTATCTTAGTCTTAGCCCATATCAAAAAATATTATTAACATAGGGGCAGATTTAAAAACCTGCGCGTGGGCGCAGATTTGTTCGTGCAACCTGGCGCGAACAAATCTATGCCCGATTTTATAACGCAGCCGCGCGCATGTTATAAAATCCAGGGTCTGCGTGCGCAAGGGGGTGCACAATTGTGCAACTTGCGAGCGCCGAGCAGCCTGCCTCCGTTCCCTCCAAGGCCACTCCTTGGAGTGACCTCGGAGGGAACTTTCCTTCTGCCCCCCCCCCCCCCCCCGCACCTTCCCCTACCTAACCCACCCCCCAGCCCTACCTAGAATCCCCCCGCACCTTTGTTGAAGATGTTATGCCTGCCTCCGGGCAGGTGTAACGTACGCGCACCTGCTGACGGCCGGCCCACGATCCTGGGCACAGGGGCAAATGGCCGCTGTGCCTGGAGGCTCAGGCCACGCCCCCGCCCCGGACCACCCCCACCCCGGACTGCCCCCTCCTCGCCCCTTTTTGCAAGCCCCGGGACATACACGTGTCCCGGGGCTTGCGGGTGCCGCCGAGCCTATACAAGATGTATTGCAGACACCGAGTTCCAGAACAACTGGCCATCTGGGCCTAGAGAACACATATGCACACGTTTCCCAGTGCACGCATATGGATGCGGCGATTTTATAACATGCGAGCATATATTTATGTATATTCCCACATTATAAAATTGGCTATACATGCGTACAAGTGCACATATATTTTTTATGCACACATCTGTGCGCATATAGCAACTTGAGCGCATCAGTGGGGGGAATTTTAGTAGATACACGCGCTGATGCAATTTTCCCAGTTTGTTCCCAATTCAGCCCAGTAAAGGAGAGGACCTCCTAAACCATCTAGCTAACTTTCCTCCCTTTTACTGTATTAGCTCCGAGCCTTAAAACCCCGCTGCCTAGCCTAGTTTTTTTTTTGTGACATGATTTACATGAGATCCATAGCAGAAGTAATGTTACGCGGTAGAGGATCCCGGTGCACGCTTGTGCGTGTAAACACGTACATGCAGACTTCATGGTGTAGTTCTGGCCCACCCATTCCCTGTCCAGACCATGCCCAAGCCCCACCCCTTTTGGCGAAAAAATCTTTATGCGCAGACTGGGAGATACATGCAAACCCTTCGTGGGTTTTAAAATCCACGAGGCACGCACCGCGCCGAGTCACACACATCTCCCAGCTTCTGTGAGCGTAGGAGTTTTAAAATCTACTAGAAAGCATTCAAGAATACCATTTTTCATCCTTATGGATGGTATCAAGACAAGAGTGCTATGAATGAATGAACGTTCAATCAACAATACAATAGTCATTGACCTTCCTAAGACATTTCATACCAGGAAAGACTCTTTAACATCACAGCAGCTAAAATGTTGCCTGGCCTTGGCTCAGGGGACTGTTTGGTTTCTTATTTGCTTACTAGGGATGTGCGTTCATTTCCTCCGTTTCAGTGGGTACCTGCATACCTTGCTGACTTTCTAGTACACATCGGAAACGTTGAGTATGCGTGCAATTCTTTTTATGAATAAGATACATGCATACTTTCCATTTTCCCACGTGTACTAGAAAGTCGGCGAGGTACGCAGAATCCTGCCAAAATGGAAGAAATGAATGCACATCCCTATTGCTTACATCTTCCTGCACAGACACAAATACCCAACAAGTGCAGCTTCTAGAGAAAATGGTTTGGAGGAGAAAGAGGACATTCTCAGGGAACTGGTTTAAAGGGGAATGCGCGATAACTTTCTTCCCAGATATTTCTGGCTACACATCTCAATAATAGAATTCCTAGTGGCATCTAAGCATTGCTGCTGCTATCAGTGTTGCTGGCAAAGCAACGCTAGACGCTGCCAGGAGCACGATGGTGAGAATGGCAACTCAGATTCTCCCTTCTCCTCCTGGTGATGATACCAGCTGGGTATCCACTCCTCCTCCAATTTTGCTGGATTGGCAGAGGAATCCTTAAGGCTAAGAGGCACCAAGATGACCAAATAAACTTCTTTCCTTGCTCCTCTCTCTCTGGGTAAGAAGGATAGATAAAAACTACTTCCCACAAACAGATTTACCAGAATAACTAACTGCAAAAATCACTAGAGATATATCCCCAAGTACTGGGTGTGGTTTGGAAATCACTGTCTTTACTGTGTAAGACTCCTCAGCCAAGGCTTTGGGCGTTTACTCTGAAAAAATTAAGAGAACTGAAAGAAAACACTCCTTCTCTCTCTAAATCCAAACTAAAAACCCTTACAGACTCTAGTGGTCACTTGTTTTTATGCAAGCAGGAACAAACCAATACAGCAGCCTCTGGTGGGGGTGCTGTATCAAAAGTGGTACATTCCTCTACCACTTTTTAGGGATCCCGATGGGGCCCTACACACAATGCAGAAGAAATTGGGCTAACATCTCATTCAAAATGACCCATTAGAACCTGAAGTAATGCTAACCAAGGCAGAAGTAAGGAAAAAACTGCTCACGTAAAGCAGCCCAAGGGACGGGAACATATTCGCTCGCAGTGACTTGGGTTTTCCCAGGTGTGGCAATACGATCCTGAGTATTAAAGTTTCCTACCTAAATTGACCCAGATTCCCGACTGCCTAATTAAATCATGGGATTTCCCACACACACAATGGATCTCCACAATGTAAGCAGGGAAAACTAGGGTGGAAAAGTAGAGATGTGTATCGTTTTCAGAACCAATGTCAGGAAATATTTCTTCATGGAGAGGGTGGCGGATGCCTGGAACACCCTTCCGGAGGAAGTGGTGAAGACTAAAACTGTGAAGGATTTCAAAGGGGCGTGGGATAAATACTGTGGATCCATAAAGTCTAGAGGATGTGAATGAAGACACGAGGCATGGGGGTGGCTTGAGGGAATGTTGGCTACTACCTGGAGATGAATATCCTTATTCAATAATGTGACTCCAACATTGCTCTATGCTTCAACGGCGAGAGGAAATGTGGAAAAAAGGATTTGCAACCACATAAAAGCAGGGGAGTAGCTTGCTTGTTACGGCGGTTACTACCCCAAATAAAAAAAATACCTGATACTTCACTTTCAACGCAAATCCAGCATAACTCTCTGCTTCAACGGCAGGGGAGGAAGTTTGCCACTTCACGCATATCCAGCATAGCTCTCTGCTTCAACGGCAGGGGAGCAAGACTGATACTTCACTTTCAATGCATAGCCAGCATAGCTCTCTGCTTCAACAGCAGGGGAGGAAATTTTGACAATTCACACATATCCAGCATAGCCCTCTGCTTCAACAGCAGGGGAGGAAATTTTGACAATTCACACATATCCAGCATAGCCCTCTGCTTCAACAGCAGGAGAGCAAGACTGATACTTCACTTTCAATGCATAGCCAGCATGGCTCTCTGCTTCAACTGCAGGGGAGGAATGAAGAAAGGTGGATCTATATTCAGGCAACAATCAACAAGGACTGAATTACATAGTCTTAATAAACAGATAAACAAGGGTGTAGCTTGCTTATTGCGGTGGTTAATACCCCTAACTAAATTAAGCTATTTCACTTAGATACAGTTCCAACACTGCTCTCTACACATTAATGATGGGGGTGGAAGGGAAAGGTGAATCTATATTCAGGCAACAATCAACAAGGACTGAATTACATAGTCTTAATAAACATAAACATGGGTGTAGCTTGCTTATTGCGGTGGTTAATACCCCTAACTAAATTAAGCTATTTCACTTAGATACAGTTCCAACACTGCTCTCTACATTAATAATGGGGGTGGAAGGGAAATAGAATAAAAAAAGGTTACTAAGAGCCAAGAGAAACAGATAAGTATGTGAGAGAAAAAAAAGTGCAAAAGCTTGCTGGGCAGACTGGATGGGCAGTTTGGTCTTCTTCTGCCGTCATTTCTATGTTTCTATGTATCGGTTCATACTTCGTTTTTCTCCATGGTTAACTTTTTTCCCACGTTTCGTGGGGTTTTTTTTCATATTTCACTAATTTCGTGTTAATTTCAAAATTTTCCTGAATTTCGGTGAATTATTGTTTGTTTCGGGGTGCTCCCGAAACAGGATGAATTAGACAATTAGACAATTTTGTTGAAATGATCTAATTTGTCTAAAACAAATGCACATCTTTAGTGTTTAATACAGGTAGGTTGTATTTAAATTAACATTATCACACTGTATACAATGAAATGAAGATGTTACAATTATTTCTTTACTGTGCGGGAGAGCGTCACTAAGAGGTCATGGTGCCACAGGTGAATGAAGTAGATGAGGATTGTTTTTAACCATTTACTTGGAAGTTATTGTTTTAAGTGCAATATGTTTTTCTTTACGATATAATTATTATTAAGTGTTTCTTAAAATTAACCAGGATAGGCCTAAAATGGGGGGGGAAGGGAGGGAGGTAAGTTTGTAAAATGTTGTGTCCGTCGCTGTCCGACGTCTCTGCTCCACCCACCTTACCTTGTTGGCGACTCCCTCCGGGGTTGATGGAAGGCTAGCTGCTGCAGCGTCTCCAGGCTGTCCTCCTCCGGCGTTCCAGGACCGGCTCGACGCTGCAAGCCGCCATGTTGACCAGATGCCTATGGGCGCACGCGCGGCCCGACTGATGTACCGGCGTCCCCCTGAGATGACGTCATCAGCTCCAGATATTTAAGGTCTCAGTTTTCGCTAACAAGACGAGTTAGCAGGGGTTCGCTTCCTCCAGGTCGCTGCGGATGGGATTCGCTCTCCGCAAGCCTAGCTACTCTACCTCCTCAGACCACTAGAGATACCTACTCCTTGGGGGCCTCACTCTCTCTTTTTCTTTTCAGGTCACAGTCCGGAACTGGTACTCGCTCCTCGAGGGCCCATGTCATGGACCAGCTCCTGAATACCACTTCTGCTAAGAAGTCATCGCTGCTTACAACATCAGTGAGTTTCCATCTATCTCTCATAGCTTTCCCTGGGACCAGGTACTCGCTCCTCGAGGGCCTACTGCATTCCAACTCCTGGGCTGCCTCAAGAGACTATGGTGTGAGTGATATCATCAAGGACCTCCTAATCTTTCCACTCGTCTCCCTCACTCCATTCATCTACCGCACTTAGACTCCACTCAGCCCACCCCTCTAGCACCTCCCCACCCCCTCCCCCCCACCCCCTCCTCTTTGACCTCCCCTACAATCTATACCTATACCCACCCCCCTCTTAACTACCTCCAGCCTTCCCCATGACCACCATTATGCCCTCCCACCCTATCCCCATCATCAACCACCCATACCACAACTTTAATAAACCTCTAGATAACCCTCATTCCTCATGCCAATGAAACTTACTTCCCATCATGCTCTCCCCAATCACTAAATTTCTTGGCCTTGCAACCTTTTCACCCTGCTTCTCTACAACTCTCAAGCTATCTAAAAAAAAATACCCATTATCATCCTCCTCGACGCCAATCCTGACATTCTCGCCCTCACTGAAACTTGGCTTAAGGACACAGACACCGTCCTGCTGAACCAACTTCCCACACACTCTTATGACATATTCTCAATACCTTGGCCTAAAAGAAGAGGAGGAGGCCTCCTCCTAGCAGCAAAAAAAGAGCTTAAATTTTCATTGCTTCCTACAAACACCATACCAAAAATAGAAGCAGCCCTATTTGTGTCCCCCATCACACAAATCTGTCTCATATACACTCCCCCGGGTGTTCTTGACAACCTCTCACCCCTCATTGAATTTCTAATGCAAAACATTGATCTTGATAGCCCCACCATCATCCTTGGGGACTTCAACCTCCACGTAGACGCTTCCACCTGCACACCCTCCTGCAAAGCCTTCCTCTCCTCCCTCAACACCATGGGTTTCACTCAAACTGTCAACACCCCCACCCATAGAGCAGGTCACACCCTTGATTTAATTTTCATCAATTCCCACATTCAAATCAGCACTGCCCCTTCCTGCACTCATATACCCTGGTCTGACCACACACTCATCTCAACCCCCTTTCTAATGAAATATAGTCACCCTAATCCCCCTCCCAACAAGACTATTCTTTTCAGGAAACCATGCAGCCGAGACGACCTAATCGCAGCCCTCTCCCACGGCTTAGATAACCTTGACTGCACCGACACAGACACGGCCCTCACATCCTGGAATGGGATCACCTCTAGTGTTGCAAACTCCTTATGCCCTCTCATCACAAAAACCCTTAACACTTCTAAAAACTCAAAAAAATCTTGGTACTCATCCAATCTCAAGACCCTTAAAAATGCCCTAAGACACCTTGAAAAGAAATGGCGCCAGGACCCTTCTCCATCCCTCCTGGCCAACTATAAATCTGCCCTACATAAGTACCGGGCCGCCATCCTCAAAACCAAAAAAGAGTTTTACGCAAAGAGAATACACGACCTTCAATTTAATGCTAAGGCCCTTTTCTCCTACGTTGCCGAGCTCACCAAAGCCACCCATTACTAGTCCGACCAATTCTGACACACAAACTAAATGTGAAAAACTTGCACTCCACTTCAATGAAAAGTCTCAAAACTCGTACAACGATTTCCCCCTTCAGCCCCCCCTCCCATCTCTCCCGCCACCACCTCACTTACCCCATTTAACACCTTCGAACTGACCTCATCATTAGAAATAGAAAACATACTCAAAAAATGAAAGCAGCCCGACACCCTTCTGACACTTGCCTACCAAAGCCCTCCTATCTATTCCCAGCACCACTGCAGATTTCATTAACTCTTCTCTTTCCTCGGGAGTTATCCCTGATCTTCTCAAACAAGCCACCGTCAAACCCTTACTTAAAAAGCCCAGCCTTGATCCCAATGACCTCTCCAACTTCCATCCCATCTCCAACCTCCCATTTCTATCCAAAGTACTAGAAAAATAGTCAACATTCAACTCTCTGACCATTTGGAAAAATATAACATCCTTTTCCCCTCTCAATTTGGTTTTCGAAAATTCTATAATACAGAAACCCTCCTTCTCTCACTCTCAGACTCCATTATAAAAGGATTCGACAAAGGTCACTCATACCTACTAGCACTTCTTGACATCTCAGCGGCCTTTGACACAGTGAACCACAACATTCTCCTTACGCGCCTCAGTGAAATTGGCATCACTGGCACCCCCTCTATTTGGTTTAAATCTTACCTCACCAACAGACTCTACAAAATAAAAATTGACGATTGTGAATCGAAACCGATCCACCTCTCCAGAGGCGTCCCACAAGGTTCCTCTCTGTCCTCCACTCTGTTCAATATTTATCTACTTCCCCTCTGCAAACTTCTCTCTAACCTGCACTTCATTTACGCGGATGATGTACAAATACTCATCCCTATCACCGATTCCCTAGCCACCACCATGAAAAAATGGGAAAATGCACTCTCATCTATAAACAGCCTCCTCACCTCTCTAAACCTCGCCCTTAACACAGCTAAAACTGAACTCCTCATCATCTCTCCCCCCAATCTCGCCCAGAGCGCCCCCTCTGCAAGCACCTCCTTCTCTCTCCATGCCAGAGATCTAGGTGTCACAATTGATAACCACCTCAACCTACAAAAATTCATTGGTGCCACCATGAAAGAGTGTTTCTTTAAACTCAATACTCTAAAAAAACTCAGACCCCTCCTCCACCTTAGTGACCGCTGTACTGTCCTGCAAGCCACGGTCATGTCCAAAATAGACTACTGCAACTCCCTTCTTCTTGGTCTACCCAAAGCCACAATTAAACCTCTACAACTCCTACAAAACGCAGCTGCGAGAATCCTCACAAATTCTCATAAATCCGACCACATCACCCCTATGCTCAAAGATCTGCACTGGCTCCCCATTCAACAGCGCATAACTTACAAGACACTCACTATAATATACAAAACCCTCCACAATGAAAACATGCACTGGATGAAAGACACTATTCTCCTCTACGCCTTTACCAGACCCACTAGATCCACTTACAAGGGTACCCTCCACACCCTTTCCCCTAAACATATCCACCTCAAATCTACAAAACAGCGGGCACTCTCAATCGCTGGCCCCTATGCCTGGAACACTATGCCACCTGAACTCAGACTAGAGCAATGTGCGTATAAATTCAAATCAAAACTCAAAACATGGCTCTTTAAACAAGCCTACCCTTAACTCCTCTATTCTTCACCTTTTCAACCTGTCTCCATCTCTCGACCCCCCCCCCTTCTGTCCATAGAGATTCCCCTTGCCCACGCCCTTATCCCCACCCTTTCAAACTAGATATATTTGCCTGTATGTAAAGCAATGTCTCTACATCTTGTGATGCCTCTCAGATTCCGAATTTTGTGACATTTATTGTTTATTTCTGTCCACCATCTTAAATGTTGGGACACATTGGGGTAGATTTTATAAATTTGCGCGATCGCGTACTTTTGTTCGCGCACCAGGCGCGAACAAAAGTACGCTGGATTTTATAAGACACGCGCGTAGCCGCGCATATCTTATAAAATCCAGAGTCGGCGCGCGCAAGGGGGTGCACATTTGTGCAACCTGCGCGCGCCGAGCCCAGTGCGCGCTGCCTGTTCCCTCCGAGGCCGCTCCGAAATCAGAGCAGCCTCGGAGGGAACTTTCCTTCGCCCTCCCCCCACCTTCCCCTCCCTTCCCCTACCTAACCCACCCCCCCCGGCCCTATCTAAACCCCCCCCTTACCTTTGTTGGCAGATTTACGCCTGCTGAAAGCAGACATAAATCTGCGCGCGCCAGCAGGCTGCTGGCGCACCATCACCCGACCCAGGGGCTGGTCTGGAGGCCTCGACCACCCCCGGGCCGGCGTCACGCCCCGGGCCCGCCCCCAAAACGCTGTGTCATTTCGGGAACGCCCCCGACACGCCCCCTCCCCGCCCCTTTTACGAAGTCCCGGGACTTACGCGCGTCCTGGGGCTCTGTGCGCACCGGCGGCCTATGCAAAATAGGCGCGCTGGCGCATGAGGGCCCTGTGCACGTAAATCTGGCCGGATTTACGCGCGCAAGGCATTTAAAATCCGGCCGATAATGTATATAAGTTTGCGTTACCACCCTCAAGCCATAAATACCTGTTATTTCCTTACTCAAAGATCTCAAGTCCCTGCAAATTTGACTAACTTTTTGGAAGATTCCACGTTAGATGTCGTACATAGGAATACATTAATTGTATCCTTTTTACTACTCAAGATGTAAGCAGTGTCATGAAAAAATACTTTAATAAATTTCCAACAATCTTTCATGGCCAGGTGGTAAAGTTATACCCTGATTTGGCACCAATTACCAGAAATAGACGTAAGGAATTTCAAGCCTTACGTCAACAGATTGTCTCATTGGGATTTGTATTTTTATTGCGTTTTCCATGCAGATGTGAGTTAAAGAAAGGAGAGCAAGTATATGTATTCTATCAAGTTAATCAATTGCAACAATTTATAGATGCTCAGCAATCCGATATAACCACAATTGAGACACCTATAGCAGAATCTTCTCCTACAAGTGTTACATAGGTAAGTGAGTAGCTATGATGGGTATAGTAATTGAAATAGTTGGTATATGAAGATAAAGGAGTTTCACTATCAATATTCTATCTCCAAATATTCCTAATTCCTTAAATTCGGCCTCCCTTTTTCTTTTTAATGTGAATTACAAATATAAGTAATTACGTGTTAGTCCAAATGCACTTAGAATCCATATATATGGAAATAAAATGAAGGTTTCTAAAATAATGTCGACATGTATGGAAGTGTCAAATACTAATTGTCTTCTATTATTTCTGTATATATATGGTATATAATATTCTCAGTGAATTATGTTAAAATATTCTTTGTCAAATTATAATGAAAAGGATAAATAAAGGATTTAAAAAAAATAAATAAATAAAATAAAAACTTTTACCTCCTTGACTGAGAGCAGGAATGGGTCCTAGCTACAGGGTGAGAGGGCAAAAGCCTTCACCGCTGAGTCTGTCTCGGCATGCAACCACTAATTTTTTTAAGTCCACGCCAGCCAAGACTATTGAGGGCTCTCTACTGAGGGAGGGACCAAACGGTATCACCTCAGGAGGCAAGCAGTGCTATATAATCATCTCGTTTTCTGGTTTTCTTCTATTTCTTCCTTTTTTTTTTTTTTAAGGCAATCCCAATTAGGGAGATGCATATCCACCATCTGCTGGAGACGGAGAATACTGGTGGGCTGATGTCAGGGCGGGACTATATATCCGTGATGCCAGCTTCTTACTCCGTCTCCATCTGCTGGCAGAAGTGTATAACCCATTGGTGGGGATTGGCCTGCCTGCATGCAGAGGAAGTTCAAAGTATAGATATTAACAGCATTGTGCTACAGAGGGGCTTCTCAAGATTTAAGGAAAAATTTCCCTACGTATCTTAGCACGGTTCCACCAAACAGATTTGACCCCTTTGTCAATGGGTGCTGCTTATCATACAAGGCTTATAGGAGAAAAATTAAATCGTAACATTCAAAATCGCCAAAATGATTACGAAGCATCTGGAAATTCCTAGGATTTTATCTGCCAAACTACAGGGCAGAGTGAGGAATAATTCACACTGAGCTACAAGTGAGCTGCTTAATTATCACAAGGCTTCTAATTCACCTATAAAAGGTACATAGAAATGTTTCCTCAACTAAACAATATTTGAAGAAGACCACAACTTTAATTCAAATTCAAAGAAAATTCTTTGTGGGGGGAGGGTTAAAAACTTTATATTGTGTTTTTGTATTATCATGGTTAGCGAAAATTGAATTACTTGGTTTCCAACACCAGGCATGGAGGCTTTCTTTCTCGTGAACCTAATGGCTCTCAAGGCCCCCTACAATGCATAATAGTTAAACATATCAAATGGTTCTCTCTTTTTCAACAGAAGTCCACATTTAGCTTGAAATGAAAACATATTCTGACATAGCTTAATGAAACTGCACACTGCAAGCAGCGTAATCCCCACTGGCTGCAGAGGCAATTTTGCTAAGGGCAGAGGTCATCACCTTAGCCACTTGACTCAGCCAAGAGAGGATACGTGCCCCATGTAAGACATCTCGAAAAAAGTTTTACTACAGGGAACTTGCTCCACAGTCTCTCCCTTTCACATGAAACAAATGCCAGTCGTATACAAGGGCCCAACAACTCGCTATTCCAGAGCAAGAAGAGACGACTGACCCCCACTGACCCGATCAATGGAACCACGGCATGGAGAGGGGTCACATGGGAGCAGTAAAGAACAGACTCCCATTATGGGACTGAGTGCTGAGCCGGCATTCTGAACGGAGATTTACATTCAGTGGTTTCACCAGTGTTTGTCTTAGAGCAAGAATCGCCATGCTGCAAGATAAATAAATTAATTACAGTCACTAGCTACAACGTATTTTTAGTTAATTGCTTTTACCAGCTCCAGATGAGATGCAAAGCAGAAACAATGACCCAAGTTGCAGAGTTATAGAAAGATAAAGGTTTTAACGGTATTTCATCAAAAACATGACAAACATGTATCCCCAGGTGGTTACAAATGAAGGCTCGTGACAACTGGACACCGCCATGGTTCCGACTGAAATTTAGGTCCAAAGGAGCAGGAGGAAACCACCAGGTCAAAATAAATAAATGCTTCCATACATTTAAAGGAGCACCTCTCCTATTTTCTGGAATTTACTCAATATATGGAGGCAGCCAGCAGATCTTATTCAAAATTCTGCTGCTCACATGATACTGGAAGGGAAAAAAAATAGAGGGGATGTAGCTCAGTGGTAGAGCGCATGCTTTGCATGTATGAGGCCCCGGGTTCAATCCCCAGCATCTCCACTTTTGACAATCCAGTGGGAGCACTAAGAGGAGAGGATCACCTTGCTGGTGGCTAAAAGGAATCAGTAAGTTTTTGCTTGGGACATTGTCTTTTTTAAAAGTATTGGGGCAAAGTTAACTATTTGGGAATATTATTTAGTGTGTTTGTGCTTTTAATAGTCAGTAAGGCAGCGAATAAACAGAAGTTAGACTGTTTGTATTTTTTAATAATCAGTCAGTAAGGCAGTTAGTAAGCAGTAGTTAGTGTGTTTATTTTTAAAAGTCTGTAAGGCAGCTAGTAAGCAGAAGTTAGAGTGTTTGTAAATTAAAAAAAAGAAAAGCCAGAAGCTAGAAATAAGCTAGGAGCAGTGTATATCTAAGTAAAAAGGTTGAAAAGTTCAGTTCAGTTACTCACCTTGGAAAGGTGTGATTTGGTTTGATTAGGTACCAACATTTGTTAATCAAGAGAGCAGTGAGTCTCTCTGGCTGACTAACTGAAGTTAGACTGTTTGTATTTCCCAACCCACCCCTAGCTCATCCTTTAATTTATGGGCGGGTGCCACTTACCAAAAAAAAACCTTATTGAAAGTTTGATCATTCCCCTGTAGGCCACTACTAGACATATAGTGAATTCACTAATACATTTAAAGGACATTAATTAGACACATTCCTACTCCCATAGCAACCTAAAACTTAAGTAGGAACTGAACAAATTTGAGATGAAGGCAGCAGTCCAGCAGCAAGAAGGGGGGCTTCCCAGTCTTTTGCATCGAGTGTCACATGTATGATTTTTTTACCCGCCGGTGAGAAATTGTACATGTGTTTGTGCATGCGATGCAAAGAGCTCCTGGCTCTCAGAGAACGAGTCCGATCTCTGGAGGGAGTGGCAGACCTGGAGGAGCTGAGGCAGACAGAGAGGTATATAGATGAGACCTTCAGGGACATAGTAGCCAAGTCCCAACTTCAGACTGGCAGCCCTGGTGCTGCCTTGGAGGAAGAAGGTCTCATGATTGGAGAGCATCAACCTGGTGCAGCAGGAAAGGATCCTGTAGCAAGGACCTGCTCTCCAGGTGATACACTGTCCTTTCACAACGAGGATATCTCCCCAAGGCCTATTGCCCAGGAGGGAAGGGTTAGGTCGGCCATCATAGTTGGTGATTCGATTATTAGAACATAAGAACATAAGAAATTGGCATGCTGGGTCAGACCAAGGGTCCATCAAGCCCAGCATCCTGTTTCCAACAGAGGCCAAACCAGGCCACAAGAACCTGGCAATTACCCAAACACCAAGAAGATCCCATGCTACTGATGCAATTAATAGCAGTGGCTATTCCCTAAGTAAACTTGATTAATAGCAGTTAATGGACTTCTCTTCCAAGAACTTATCCAAACCTTTTTTGAACCCAGCTACACTAACTGCACTAACCACATCCTCTGGCAACAAATTCCAGAGCTTTATTATTTATTAGGAATGTAGACAGCTGGGTGGCTGGTGGGCGTGAGGATCATCTGGTAACATGCCTACCTGGTGCGAAGGTGGCGGACCGTCACGTCACCTAGATAGGATTTTAGACAGTGCTGGGGAGGAGCCGGCTGTCATGGTACATGTGGGCACCAACAACATAGGAAAATGTGGGAGGGAGGTTCTGGAAGCCAAATTTAGGCTCTTAGGTAGAAAGCTTAAATCCAGATCCTCCAGGGTAGCATTCTCTGAAATGCTCCCTGTTCCATGCACAGGTTACCAGAGGCAGGCAGAGCTCTGGAGTCTCAATGCGTGGATGAGATGATGGTGCAAGGAAGAGGGATTCAGTTTTGTTAGGAACTGGAGAACCTTTTGGGGAAGGGGCAGTCTCTTCCGAAGGGATGGGCTCCACCTTAACCAGGGTGGAACCAGACCGCTGGCGCTAACCTTTAAAAAGGAGATAGAGCAGCTTTTAAACTAGAACAAAGGGGAAAGCCGACAGTCGCTCAGCAGCGCATGGTTCGGAGAGAGGTATCTTCAAAGGATACTAATGATGCATTAGAATTAGGGAATCCCGACAGTGAGGTTCCAATAATTAGAAAAGTAGTCCAAGTGCCTGTAACTAAAAACTCACCTGAGCTAAAAAAAATTCTAATTTATCCCTATCAATTAAAAAGCAGAATGAAAATACAAACAAAAAACAAACTTTGAAATGTTTGTATGCTAATGCCAGA
Organism: Rhinatrema bivittatum; assembly: GCF_901001135.1. Lineage (NCBI taxonomy): Eukaryota > Metazoa > Chordata > Amphibia > Gymnophiona > Rhinatrematidae > Rhinatrema > Rhinatrema bivittatum. Next base: position 28,093,731 of record NC_042625.1, read on the forward strand.
AGTCTAAGAAGTAAGATGGGAGAATTAGAATGTATAGCAGTGAATGATCTAATCCAAAAACCACCTACCTATTGTTTTTTTGTATGGCCGATATTCCATATATTCATACCACTAACAGGTTATCAATTCTACAACAATCTCTCAATAACTCCGGAGTCTTTTAACACCCAGAGTCAGCGTTTTATGACAAAGAAAAAAATTTTTATATGGAAAGAGGACAGGTTTCCTATATTGGAGTCAGAAACCCCCATGGGTGAGCTCACTATGTGCATAATCATCAACCCTCCTCCTCCATCCAATATTTTGATTGTCTATAACATGCACCAAGTGTGAATCATCTGTGTGTATATACACTTTTTCCTTTTTTTGTTGTTTTTTATGCAGTGAATGATGACATAGACTTAATTAGCATCTCAGAGACATGGTGGAAGGAGGACAACCAATGGGACAGTGCTATACCGGGGTACAAATTATATCGCAATGACAGAGAGGAGCATCCGGGAGGCGGGGTGACACTTTATGTCTGAGATGGCATAGAGATGGCATAAACATCCTGCATGAGACTAAATGCACAATTGAATCTTTATGGGTAGAAATCCCTTGTGTGTTAGGGAAGACTATAGTGAAAGGAGTTTACTACCGTCCACCTGGTCAAGATGGTGAGACTGACAGTGAAATGCTAAGAGAAATTAGGGAAGCTAACCAAATTGGTAGTGCGGTAATAATGGGAGACTTCAATTACCCCAATATTGACTGGGTAAATGTATCATTGGTACATGCTAGAGATATAAAGTTCCTGGATGGAATAAATGACATTTTTATGGAGCAATTGATTCAGGAACCAACGAGAGAGGGAGCAATTTTAGATCTAATTCTCAGTGAAGCACAGGATTTGGTAAGAGGTAATGGTGGTGGGGCTGCTTGGCAATAGTGATCATAATATGATCAAATTTGAATTACTGACTGGAAGGGGGACACCCGGGACAGTAAGCAAATCCATGGCTCTCGTGCTAAACTTTCAAAAGGGAAACTTTGATAAAATGAGAAAAATTGTTAGAAAAAAACTGAAAGGAGCAGCTACAAAGGTAAAAAGTGTACAAGAGGCGTGGTAATTGTTAAGAAATACCATCCTAGAAGCACAGTCCAGATGTATTCCACACATTAAAAAAGGTGGAAAGAAGGCAAAACGATTACCGGCATGGTTAAAAGGGGAGGTGAAAGAAGCTATTTTAGCCAAAAGATCTTCATTCAAAAATTGGAAGAAGGATCCAACAGAAGAAAATAGGATAATGCATAAGCATTGGCAAGTTAAATGTAAGACATTGATAAGACAGGCTGAGAGAGAATTTGAAAAGAAGTTGGCCGTAAAGGCAAAAACTCACAGTAAAAACTTTTTAAAATATATCCGAAGCAGAAAGCCTGTGAGGGAGTTAGTTGGACCGTTAGATGATCAAGGGGTTAAAGGGGCACTTAGAGAAGATAAGGCCATCGCGGAAAGATTAAATGATGTCTTTGCTTCGGTGTTTACTGAAGAGGATGTTGGGGAGTTACCCGTACTGGAGAAGGTTTTCATGGGTAATGATTCAGATGGACTGAACCAAATCACGGTTAACCTAGAAGATGTGGTAGGCCTGATTGACAAACTGAAGAGTAGTAAATCACCTGGACCGGATGGTATACACCCCAGAGTTCTGAAGGAACTAAAAAATGAAATTTCAGACCTATTAGTAAAAATTTGTAACCTATCATTAAAATCATCCATTGTACCTGAAGACTGGAGGATTGCTAATGTAACCCCAATATTTAAAAAGGAATCCAGGGGCAATCCGGGAAACTACACACCGGTTAGCCTGACTTCAGTGCCAGGAAAAATAGTGGAAAGTGTTCTAAACATCAAAATCACAGAACATATAGAAAGACATGGTTTAATGGAACAAAGTCAGCATGGCTTTACCCAAGGCAAGTCTTGCCTCACAAATCTGCTTCACTTTTTTGAATCCAAGTACACTACCATCTACCGGTTCACCTTTTTGGATTTTCAGAAGGCGTTTGACAAAATTCCTCATGAGAGGCTTCTAGGAAAAGTAAAAAGTCATGGGATAGGTGGCGATGTCCTTTCGTGGATTGCAAACTGGCTAAAAGACAGGAAACAGACAGTAGGATTAAATGGACAATTTTCTCAGTGGAAGGGAGTGGGCAGTGGAGTGCCTCAGGGATCTGTACTGGGACCCTTACTTTTCAATATATTTATAAATGATCTGCAAAGAAATACGACAAGTGAGGTAATCAAATTTGCAGATGATACAAACTTGTTCAGAGTAATTAAATCCACAAGCAGATTGTGAGAAATTGCAGGAAGACCTTGGGAGACTGTAAAATTGGGCATTGAAATGGCAGATGAAATTTAATGTGGATAAGTGCAAGGTGATGCATATAGGGAAAAATAACCCATGCTATAGTTACACAATGTTAGGTTCCATATTAGGTGCTACCACCCAAGAAAGATATCTAGGCGTCATAGTAGATAACACATTGAAATCGTCGGTTCAGTGTGCTGCGGCAGTCAAAACAGCAAACAGAATGTTGGGAATTATTAGAAAGGGAATGGTGAATAAAATGGAAAATGTCATAATGCCTCTGTATCGCTCCTTGGTGAGACCACACCTTGAATACTGTGTACAATTATTATCGCCGCATCTCAAAAAAGATATAATTGCGATGGAGAAAGTACAGAGAAGGGCGACCAAAATGATAAGGGGAATGGAACAGCTCCCTTATGAGGAAAGACTAAAGAGGTTAGGACTTTTCAGCTTGGAGAAGAGACGGCTGAGGGGGGATATGATAGAGGTGTTTAAAATCATGAGAGGTCTAGAACGGGTAGATGTGAATCGGTTATTTACTCTTTCGGATAACAGAAAGACTAGGGGGCACTCCATGAAGTTAGCATGGGGCACATTTAAAACTAATCAGAGAAAGTTCTTTTTCACTCAACGCACAATTAAACTCTGGAATTTGTTGCCAGAGGATGTGGTTAGTGCAGTTAGTGTAGCTGTGTTTAAAAAAGGATTGGATAAGTTCTTGGAGAAGTCCATTACCTGCTATTAATTGAGTTGACTTAGAAAATAGCCACTGCTATTACTAGCAACGGTAACATGGAATAGACTTAGTTTTTGGGTACTTGCCAGGTACTTGTAGGCTGGATTGGCCACTGTTGGAAACAGGATGCTGGGCTTGATGGACCCTTGGTCTTACCCAGTATGGCATGTTCTTATGTTCTTAACACATTCAAGTTTGACAGAATAACTTCAATCCTGAAAAGTCTGAACTGGCGGCTAACACTTTACCCACATCAACTTCAAGATCCTGACCCACAAGTTAGACCCCCTACCTATCTCAGCAGCTCCCTCATCCCCTGCAAACCCTCCTGAGCACTACGAGTAAGGGCACAGGCCTATCTTGTGATGCCATCCCCAAGGAATTTGTACCTTATGAACACCAGGAAAAGGACCTTTGCAGGCTCTACCCCACCCCGCTGGAAGTCTCCATCCCCTGTACATCAGACCTGTCTCAGATCTCATTACCTTTCAGGAAAACAGTGAAAACCTGGCTGCTGGAGGTAGCTTGTGGCACTAGCCAAATCTAAGCCCACAACAACTACCTTCTGACTCCTGACAGGCCAGTCCATATCAGACCCACTGAAAACCCTCATACCTCCCACCCCCCACACAAGGTGCCAAACCCAGGCCACTTTCCTCCTGAAGAAAACTATCCACCTTCCGGAACCTAAAAATATGAAAACCTGAATGGTTTCTCTTTCCTTCCCTGTGAAATGCTCACAAAATCCCAACACACTGTCTGTCAGTCTTACTGCAGCTCACCGTACTCAAACATGTGTTTTGATGAATTTGTATCCGAGTCTCTTCTGACAATTTGATGTAACTCGCTTTGAACTCTGTTTGTTGGAAAAGCATGTCATCAATAATGACTTGACTTGACTAAAACTTTATTCAACTTTCGACTCTAATTGGGTGCACTGCCAGAGGCACCGCGCAATTACTTCCTTTTAATTTCATGCAGCAACATGACTCCCGAACCCCTGGACATCTCCTCTCCACCAGGACGGTCCTGGATGCATCATAATTATTATGTATCTGTCTCTCTCTCTCTGTCTTCTTCCAGCAGGGGCACGGCCGTACCTGCTGGCTAGAAAATTAGCTAAGGGAACAATTTCCCTGTCTGTTTTTCTCCTCATTAGATTACGGAGAATAATTCAACAGTGGCTCTGAAAGTTTCTCATATCACAGGTTGGTGCCACGTCTGTGGTAGGGGGTCATCGTTAGGAAATTTAATTGTGGCTTTCCCTGTACCTAATTAGGATACACACACATCTTACTTGCCTTTTATCCAAAGAGGCAGAGTTGACATGCAAGCTCATTTTCCCTACTGAGTGGTTATAGGAACATGCATGAAGCACAGTTTCCAAAGCGTGCATGCTGTGTTGTGAGTGACAGCGACACAGTACTGCAAGACACACAGAAAATACAAGCTAACCCTGGGTAACTTTAAATCCAGCTCTGGTTTAATGGTGTTTTTGTATGTCTTTGGGCTATGTAATAACTTATGCATTTAATTTATCTATAGATGTATACACTTATATTTCACAATTCCAGTCTTTGCGTTCAATACGCTTCTAAACATACAGAGACACATAAAACATAAAGAGAAAACATGACAAGTTACATTTAAAATAAAATGTAGAAAACATACAACACACAGGGTAAGCCTGCAAAAAGAGCCCTTCTGAATATTTTGATGTCTTCCATTCCCTTTCTCGAGTTCTGCCAGTGTCAGACCCGTTTAGGTAACAGAACCAGAGCTAGAGTTAAAGTGAAAAGACCACCACCTGCGACAACATAATGTACAAGAGCACAAATGAAAATCGCTCCAAGGTTTCATTAAAAAGTGATAATTTAGTTTGGTACAGCGCTAAAATTACTGTGTCTCGCTGTTAAAAGGGCATTTTATGCCCACGTGCCACTTTTGAAAAAATAGTGCTCTTTGGCAGTCCTTTAGAAGTTGTCGTTGGGAAGATGAGTGCTGCCCAATAATGGATCAATGCAAGGAGGAAGGACATGAAAGTTCAGCAGTGTCCAAGGAGTTCAAATACAAGATTTTTACTTTTTATATTGTGTACAAGCAAGCAGAGAGTTCAACTGCCAGCATCAAGCCAAAAAGGTTGTCAGTAGATTCACGGTCCCCCTTATTGCCGCCCAATAACATCATTTCAACTAAAAATGCATTTTGAAGAAAATGAACGCACATTTGTTAAGAAGTCAACAGAAAAAAAAACTCACAATTAGGCAGGAACAATCTTACCATTCACTTCACAGTTGCCACCAAATTATTATAAAACAAAAATACAAGACGACAAAACTACTTTCCTGCAAATGAAAACGAATTCCAGTTTGATGCATATATTGAGAGAACATAATCACAGGTTGTATTTTAGGAAACTGACTTCACTATGTTACATGATGCTGAAGTTCTTCAATTCTCCTACATGAACCCGGTGATCAGTGCACAGAACAGCGACAGTAGATTATAACCAGACTGCTGCATTGCCTATATGGCTTGTTTTTCCAGACAAGAAAACACAGAAGATAGTGGCAGCTGAGAATCTGGCTCATGCCAGCCTACCCTTTAGTACCTGCCACAGACGACTTGATCTCTAGTCTTTTCCACCCCTCTGTCCTAACAGAAAAGGAATAGAATATAGGGGGTGCAGTCATTACAGTTTTACTATTTGCAAATGGTTTCTCCTGTGGCTACTGCTGGGCACTTCCAAATAAGTCAGAGTGGCCTCTTGCAGAGACAGGATACGGGACCCAACTGACCATTAGTCTGTGCCAGCATGGCACCTCTTATGTTCTTAAGAAAGACTGTGGCTAGTGAGCTTCTCAAAGATGCAATTAAATGGCATTCAAATTATTGAATACAAAAAAAAGGAAATATGACATGACATAAGCGCCTTAATACTATGATACTGGAAACAGTAACCATGTGGGTGGGTCTTGTTTAACAGTTGGGTGTGGAGAGAACCAGACTGGATTCCACTGACATAAGGTGAGAAGTTGCTACAGTGAGTACAGAAGAGGTGGGTACAACTTGATTTAAAGGGGGAATTTACCAGCTTTCCACCTTCTTAAAAATGTGGTAAATGGCATATTTAAGTTCTGTATTGTGATAGTTAGTGTTTACCCTGGGAGAGGTTGGTTGAGGAGGCCGGAGGGGGAATCTGTGCAAGAGAGGAAACCTGGGTGAAACTTTCAAAATCCAAGAACCCCCAGGTAAAGGGAAAAGCTTTTCCTCTGAGAGGCACTGGGGGAGGGGGAGGGTTGAGGACAAAGGAGGAGGAGCTGCACAGCCTTCACCTCAGCCAGGGGGAGGGGACACCCAGGTGGACAGGGAGGAGAAAGGGAGGTGGCCTGCAGAGGAAGAAGGACTACTAAAGGCAGAGGGAGGAGTTGGAGGTGGAGGTGTCGGAGAATCCAATGGCGATGGAGATGAATGGTGGAAGCCCCCACAAGGCGTCCTGGATCTCTAACAGTAAACAGGTTAGAGTAAAATAAAAAGAAACTACCGTGGGGCTGGTTCTAGCTGCAGTTGGGCAAGGGAAGTGTATGAGTCTCCCCCTATAAGCTACAGTGGGTGGTGGCAGTAAGGGCTTGGTGGTGCTTGAAAAGTTTCTTTTGGTCTAAGCCAGAGACCGTGCCTGAAGCAGAGAGAGAGGTTTAAACCCAGGGGCTGAAGCCAGAGACCGTGCCTGAAGCAGAGAGAGAGGTTTAAACCCAGGGGCGGAAGCCAGAGACCGTGCCTGAAGCAGAGAGAGAGGTTTAAACCCAGGGGCGGAAGCCAGAGACCGTGCCTGAAGCAGAGAGAGAGGTTTAAACCCAGGGGCTGAAGCCAGAGACCGTGCCTGAAGCAGAGAGAGAGGTTTAAACCCAGGGGCGGAAGCCAGAGACCGTGCCTGAAGCAGAGAGAGAGGTTTAAACCCAGGGGCGGAAGCCAGAGACCGTGCCTGAAGCAGAGAGAGAGGTTTAAAGCCAGGGGCGGAAGCCAGAGACCGTGCCTGAAGCAGAGAGAGAGGTTTAAAGCCAGGGGCGGAAGCCAGAGACCGTGCCTGAAGCAGAGAGAGAGGTTTAAAGCCAGGGGCGGAAGCCAGAGACCGTGCCTGAAGCAGAGAGAGAGGTTTAAACCCAGGGGCGGAAGCCAGAGACCGTGCCTGAAGCAGAGACTTGAACCCAGGGGCATAAAACAAAGATTGATCACTCAGCGGTTCTCTTCATGAACTGTAGTTTGGCCTGTGCAGAGAAGGCCGGACCTCTTTTTAGAAAACCTGTCACTAATTGGAAGGGGACAGTAGAAGGAAGTATTTACTCCCGGTTGTTTAACCTCCCTGCAGGGTTCATGTATCCCTAGAGACGATGGCTGTGTTTCGAGGTTGCCTCGCTGCACAGAGGAATCACGCAGAGGAGAATTGGTTACAGGAGCTTTGGCTGTGTTGGGGAATCATACACTCTACTTTTAACCCATGGGAAGGCGGACTTGATGACAGTATTTAAAAATTGCATTTACTTGGGGTTCCCTGTCTATTGGGGAAGAGTCCTTTCGGATTAAGGCCCCCATGAATAGAGAAAAACCATCAGAAAATGTAAAACTGCAAACTCAGCCACACCGCACAGAAGGATGAAGCTGTTCTCAGCCCTGCTCTTGAGCCGGGTAATGTTTGTGCAGAGCGCTCATTAAAGTAGGCCCGACGGCAGTCCAAAATGGGCAGGTGGCAAGCAGATTCAATCTTTATTATTCCCTTTATAAAATTATCTTCTCTGCCACTTCACTCTCTCTCTCTCTCTCTCTCTCTCTCTCAAAAGTCATAAGTGCGGGCAGGAAAAGTGATTTCTGCTTTCCAGGACAGTTGATAATGGATACAGTAAATGCAGCTTATGTATTATTCACCAGCATGGCTGAAGGAGTATCGTTTGACAGGAGCTCGGTTTAAAACCCTTTCTTGTAAAGAAGAAAGTAAAAAAAAAAAGAAAAACAAACCCCGGAAATAATTTAACCCGACTGTTTATGCTGTAGCTCGTCCTGTCTCTCTCTCTCTCATCAGCTTTGTTTGGGGGGGCTCTATGTATTATTTATGAGGTGTCATTAATATGCAAATGTCTGCCCGTCGATTGGCTCTGCTGGCCTGCTGCCAGTTTTCTTATAAATTATATAACAATCTCACTGTGTGGCTTGACAGTTAGTGACATTAGGACACAATCTGCTGGCAGATAACAGGTCAGTAAATTTGCTGCCTTTTTTTGTCCCTAAAATACAAAACAATAGCCGAACGCATATCAGTTTATAGCCTTGATAGCAACAAACAGAACAATTAACACTCTGACTTTTGGCCCTGTCTGAAATACCCTACGCCATAATTTCAAAAGAAGCAGAATAAAATATTTAACAAAGGACAAACTGAAGTCATTTTGGCGGGCAAGCAACATAAAAAGAATTAAAGACTCTGAAATGACGATGAGACTTTCATTTCATTTGTTTCTTGGTTTTACGGCCTTCCCAGCTAAACAGAACCCGCCTACAAGGGTCAAATGAGACAAACAAGTGGGTGGACAGTCTGTGGCCCATCGTACAGTCTAGGTAGAAGGCCAAGGCCCTCTTACAATCCAGCATATACAGTGCCTTCTCTCCCATGCTGTCATGAGGCCAGGGGAAGAAGGTAGGTAGGATTACAGATTGGTTAAGATGGAAGAACCTCGTGTAGAGTGGATAAGTCACCAAGGCATGCAACTCACTGACCCTGCTTGCCAACATGACCACTATCAAGAAGATGACCTAAATCAAATGCTTGAGCGTGCATAAGTGCAATGGCTCAAATGGCAGCTTCATCAGCTGGGCCAGCACCATGTTCAGGTCCCAAGAAACCGCTGGGGCCCGCAGTGGAGACTGTAGCTGAAGCAGCCCCTGCATGAACCGCCCCATGATAGGCTGCACTGAGATGGGCGAACCATCCACCTCCTGGTGATAAGCTCCTATGGCACTGAGGTGCACCCAAACGGAGTTGGTCTTAAGTCGCACCTCCAAGAGGTGCAGCAGATAGTTTAGGAGTTGTCGAACAGGGCAAGAGAAGGGATCGAGGTCCTTCTACTCGCACCAGATGGTGAACCTCTCCCATTTTAAGGCATAAGACTTCTTGGTGGACGGCTTTCTTGAAGCCTCCAGGACCCGGGCTATGTCCTCCAAAAGGTCCAGGGGCTGCAGGATCAACCTTTCAACATTCATGCTGTGAGAGACGGCATGGAGGTTGGGATGGCGCAGCTTGCTCTGATCCTGAGAGAGGAGGTCCGGGGCCATCCCCAAACCAATCAGGTTCCGCCTGGACAGTACCTGCAGAAACAGGAACCAGACCTGTCTCGGCCAATGTGGGGCATCAAGGATCATGGACCCCCCAGTCCTGGCGAAGCTTCAGGAGAGTCTTCATCAGAAATGGAAGAGGCAGATAGGCATACAGGAGGTCCATCCCCCAGTGGATAGAAAAGGCGTCTGTGGGTGGCACGTTGTCTGGCCTGGACAGAGAGCAGTATCAGGGAACCTTCGCATTGCTGGGGAGGCGAACAGGTCCAAGTCCGGAGTCCCTCAGAGATGGAAGATCCAGTCTGCTATCTCCTGTTTCAGAGACCACTTGTGGGGCCAGAAGGTATGACTCAGCCAGATTGTCAGGTTGTTTTGTGCCCACCAAGTACATGGCCCAGAGAAACATCCCCTGCACCAGTGCCCAGCTCCAGATTTGTACTGCTTCCTGACAAAGGAGGAAGGATCTGGTACCCCCTACTTGTTGATATACCACATGGCCACCTGGTTGTCCGTTCGAACAAGGATGACCTTGTTGGCCAAGTGATCCCAGAAGACCCACAGGGCATACCATATCGCCCTCAGTTCCGAGAGGTTTATCTGAAACTGTGCCTCCTGTGTGGTCCAGAAGCCCTGGGTGCGGAGGCCATCGATTTAGGCTCCCCACCCCAAGTGGGATGCATCCGTGGTAAGCACAACCTGAGGCAAGGGTGCTCGGAAGGGAATATCCCGCTCCAAGTTGAGTGGAGATGTCCACCAGGTCAGGGAAGTCCTGAGTGAGGGGGTCAACTGTTTGCAGACCTGAAGGCCCTAGGTGGCTTGTCGCCACTGGGAGTGCAGGGGCTACTGGGCTCGGTGCATATGTAGAAGGGCAAAAGGAGTGAAGTACAATCACAGCCATTTGTCCTAGAAGCTGCAACATACTCCATGCCAAAACTAGCTGGCTCTGTTGAATGTCCCTGCCAGGGATGCTAGGGCCCGCACCCTGTCGCGTGGCAGGAAGGATTTTGCCTTTGTCTTTTCCAGCATGAACCTGATGAAAGCTAGCTGCAACCCCCAGGTGCTCCAAGACCTGAATGGTACTACAAAGCGCCTGCAGATGCTAGCTGCAACCCCCAGGTGCTCCAAGACCTGAATGGTACTACAAAGCGCCTGCAGTGCCCCGGCCTATGTGTCGCTCTGGACCAGCCAGTCGTCCAGATATGAAAATACCTGGACCCCTAGCTGACGCAGGTAAGCCCCCACCACAGCTAGTCATTTCATGAAAACCTGCGGAGCAGAGGCAAGACCAAACGCAAGCACGTGGTACTGAAAGTGCTGGAGCCCCACCACAAAGCGAAGTTACCTCCTGTGACTTGGGAGGATTGCGATGTGAGCATATGCATCCTTTAGGTCGAGGAAGCAAAGCCAGGACCAGCCAGGTTCAACAGGGGAATTATGGAGCCCAAGGATACCATCTTGAACATTTCCTTTAGGAATCTGTTCATGGCCTGCAAATCCAGAATGGGACAGAAGCCTCCTGTTCTTTGGAATCAGAAAGTAATGGGAGTGAAACCCCCAACCCTGCTGCTCCTGAGGAACAGGTTCCACCACTCTGGCTGTCAGAAGGGGCAAGAGCTCCTCTCAAAGTAGTTCTGGATGTGAGATGGGACCCCACTGCGGGCTCGGGGAAAAATCTGGCAGAGTCTCCACGAGATTCAGCCTGTAGCCATGCCGGATGACGGACAGGACTCACTGATCAGACATCACGGCCGGCCACCCATCCATGAAGAAGCAGAGGTGGCCCCCGACTGGTGGGTCCCTGGGCACCAGAAGAAGTGACTGGCATACACACCCTCGTTGCCAGTCAAAACCCCATAGCAGGGCTGGCCAGGGGCACTGGTTGTGGGTGGAGGCCCTCCTCTTGGCCTATAAAAAGGCCTCCTCAGCCCTGTGTGGGATGACCTTTTGGAAGAGGCCAAGGTGCCAGTGGACAAGTGCTGAAGGGTCTCATGGTGGTCCTTCAGCTGCGTGACTGCCTCCATGACCTTTTCGCCAAAAAGATTATTGCTGGTGCAAGGCAATTCAGCAAGCCGGTCCTTTATCTCAGGGCGAAGGTCTGAGACCCAAAACCAGGCTATACAGCAAGCAGAAATACCAGCCGCTGCTATACGCCCCATCGTCTCAAAGACATTGTAGGTAGCACGCACCTCATGCTTACCACATTCAAGACCCTGCTGGACAAGCGCCATAAGGGCCCTCCTGAGGCTGCAGCACCAGGCCGTCTACCACCTCCTGGACTTGTTTCCAGAGGTTGCTGGTATATTGGGTTATGTATAGGAGGTAGGAAGCAATACGGGCCACCAGAATGGAGCCCTGATACAACCTCCTACCCATGGCATCCCATGCTTGGTTGTCCATACCCGGAGGGGCGGATGCATAGGTTTTTGATCGTTTCACCTTCTGGACCATCAACTCAACCACCTGACTGGTGGGGAAGCTGGTGCTTTTTGAAGCCCATGGCCTGTTTCATGGGATACACCCCATCAGCCTTCCGATTAACTGGAGTGACGGAGTGAGTAGTTCCCAGAAAATCTCATGCACTGGCACCGCCATGACCTCCTTCAGGGCGTCAATGAACTGGAGGATCTCAAGCATTTTATGGCAGGCATCCTCTTCTGTCATGAGCTGGAAGGGAATAGCCTCAGCCATCGCACAGACAAATCCAGCGAAGTTCAAGTCCTCCAGTGAAGAATGCCAGTGTTTCTCCAAAGGGGAAGGATCCAACAGAAGGTCATTGGAGTCCACCGATGAAGCATCGGAGGTATCCTGCCCCAGGGGTCATAAGGGCCCTCAGGCTCTTCGGGACCACCCAGAGAGGGGGGGTCATGAAGCCCTGGGCATATCCCTGGGCGCAGGCACTGGGAGGCTCAGGGATACAGTGGGCCCAACAGGGCTGGGCCCTGGCCCAGGGAGCGCTGGATGTGCTGCTGAGGGACCTTGAGGTGCAGAGAACACCAATGGGCCCTCATCTCCCGAGGAATCCCCCATGAGGACTAACTCGGACACTTTGTCTTTCAGTGCCTGAAGACTCACAGAGGGATCGCAAGGTGCTGGCATCAACTGCTTTGAAAGGACACCAAGGAGGACATCAAGACAATCCAGCAATGGTTCCAGCCCAGTCACTGCAGTCGGCATCGACACATTGACATCAGTCGGCATTGGTCCAGGTGCCAGCCTCGAAGGTGTCTGCGAGGGCACTGGTATCGGTGGTGGGGGCGCTTGCTCCTGATCGTGCAGAGCACGATTTACAGCCAGGTGCACCCGATGTTCCGGCTCTGCCTCGAACACCTCCAACCAGATGGCAGGCTGAGAGGAGAGGGCTGGGTCTAACTCCTCCTCGGAGCCCCGAGGAGGGTCGATGTTCGGCCTCGGACCACCGACACTGAGGGAGGATGGGGTCCGCTAGTGTCAAGGCCGCTTAGGCGGCAGGGTGACAAGCGCCATGGTCCTTACATGCCCGGTCCCGTGCATGAACGGAGACAGGTGCCAATGTTTGTGAGATCTCCCACGGTGCTCTGCCCAGTCTATCCCCAGCACAGAGGATGAAGAAGATGATCCTGAAGTCCAGGACTTCGAGGAGTCCAAGACTTGCTAATCCCTGGAGCCCCCTGCCCTGAGAGCTTCAGGGGAGGGGTGGTAATAGAGGGCAATCGGTTCCCCTTGGTCCTTGGGCATTGATGGCACTGACACCAGAGTAGATGGCTCGGATTTGCCTGAGCCATACACTTTCTCCATTTTGTCCAGCTTGGCCTGACAGCCTTTCGGGGTCATCTGAGCACACAATTTGCAGCCATGGACATCGTGCAATGCCCCCCAGGCAAAGGATACACACTTCATGTGAATTTGTTAGGGACATAGTCTGGGGGCACTGGCGAAAGCCCGAGGCAGCCATGAGGTGCATAGAGACTGCAAGGGCGTGATGACCAGCGGAAACAGGAGAAGCGAAAAAAATCAACAATCGAGAAGAATCTGATGGGAACCAAAGACAGACCCAGCGCAGGAAAAAAGTACACGAAAAATCGCAAAGAAAAACTCATTTTCCGAAAAAAAAAAAAAGCACAAGCTCCACCTCCATAAGACGACAGCTCCACAGAAAAGAAAGGACTAGAGAGAGACCCCACGTGGACGCAGGGATAGTGGCATGCTGGGCATGCTCAGTGAGCCAGCTCCATCTGATAATGTCACCCATGTGTGAGGACTACCATCCTGCTTGTCTTAAGAGACTGTTCTTTCCTGTGTCTCTCCAAGCTGAGCATGATGTAATGAGGGCATATCCAGTAACATCCAAGAGGTGAAAGACCAAATCCAACTTGGGAAAGCCCAACAAAAAGGATGGTCAATAATTTTCAAAGTCCACTTGTTTTCAAATATAAAGCAGGTAGAACTTTATTGAAAACTTTGGGATGGCACTGATACTTTGATAATACGTGTTACACGGTCCCCCAACACGGAACCGTGTTTTGAATAACTGCGTCAGGAGGGACCTTTAACCTAACATAAGCGGCTCCAGCAACATTTAGAATGGCACATCCACCTGTTTTACAATTGACTTTGAAAATTATTGAGCATCCTTTTAATTGTTGGCACATCCAGTAACCCATGATGGAATGACATGAATGTCCAAGAAGGATTGTAAATATGTTGTATAAAATATTAAAAACGCAAAACAAAAGAACCAACTAAAGTCTTCTCAAACACAACGAACAAAACAAAAAAGACCCTATATATTCTTTCTTTAAAGCTGTGACCACCAAACAGTGAATGAAAAAATAATGTCAAGAGAGGAATCTTAATAATATTGATGAAACCGCATCAGCAAGCCAGACGACGGCAGTATTATAACTTGCCGTCCGAACTACTCGTCATGTGCGGTATATTTTCTGTTAAATGTTTATCAAAAACGGCTTTTTTCAAAGTCTCTAAATATTTTTAAATTTTTCGGAAAAGGACACATCTGTTCCCCGTAATACAGTTGAAGAATCAGGCCCGACAACGGCCGGTGTTTCGCGATAAATTATCGCTTCTTCAGGAGTTAATTTCAAGATGATCATAGAACAAATGCTTCATCCCGGACGTAAGCGTCTCCAGAGTGCTTTGATAAGAACTGTTCGGTAAAGCTGTGACCACTGTTTGGTGGTCACAGCTTTAAAGAGAGTATATATAGGGTCTTTTTTGTTTTGTTCGGTATAAAATATTAATCCATGGAAAGGAGTTATTACTAAAGAGTTTGTCAAACTTCATAGCTACCATGTTCTTAACTCTCCATTCTACAGCAAGCCAAAGAAGGTCACTCAAACTTTGTGCAATACGGATTCTAATGCCCTGGCCTAAAACGCCAAGCAACTCAGCTCTACAGAATTTGCAATGTTAACACACTGACTGGCATCCCAATATAGAATGTATTACAGTAATCTAAGATGAAAAACACCAAAGCCTGTAGTATAGACCAGAAATGTGAGAAGTCAAGTGGCCTTACCTTCCACGTTAAGCACAGTTTAAAAAATGCAGCCTTAACTATAGATTTAGTATGGTCATGCACTGTCAAGTTTGAATCTAATATGATGCCTAGGCTCCACACTCATGAGAGAATGGGCGTCTCACAATTTTTTGCGTCTGAAGGAAGATCAAACATCTGTAGAGGCCAACATTTTACAAGCATTGCAGCGTTTTTGCTGAGAGGAGGGTTTGCCCAGCAGTTTTGTTCTGCTCTTTTAAAAGTGGTTGGAAAGGTGTCAGGGAAGAAGCATAGGCTGAAAAGTGGAAAGATAAGAGGGAGCAGGGGATCCAAGCATTGGAGACGGAGATGAAAAAGAATTAAATTAACAAGGGAAGGGTGACCAACTCCAGTCCTCAAGAGACACAAACAAGCCTGGTTTTCAGGATATCCACAGTAAATATGCCTGAGATATGTTAGCATAAAAACGAAGGCAGTGCATGTAAATTATCTCATGCATATTCATTGTGGATATCCTGAAAACCAGACTGGCTGGTTGTATCCTGAGGACTGGGCTGAGAAACCCTGGTGTGTATAGGGTCTCAATTCTGTGCCTAATTTTAACTTGCCTTGAGCTCAGATTTGGAAAGCCGAGAAATGAAATGTAAAATTCAAATCCACTGCACCAGGAAGTAAACTGGGGGCCAGGCAAATGGGCCAATCAGTCATTATCTGCCATCAGATTCAATGGGCTTCCAACTCAAATCCAAAGCTGCCCCAGTGGGGCATGAGCCTTCATTCACAGTTACCTAGGGGAGGAGGGCTCGTCTCACTTTTAGTAATTTTCCCGCCCCCCTCCCTAGCACAGCCATTGTCGAAACAGCCCTGTGGCCGAGAGGTCCAGGATGCCACGTGCACTTTTGAGCAATGATTGGGGCTCCCTGCCTTTCTTTGGAGGAGAGCTGTAAATGCCACCTCCCTGACTCTTGCCAGCCTGAGGAACAAGGAGCCAGATCCAGAAATAGAACTCAGATCTGGACTATTAGGTCAGATCCCATTTTTGCTGATTTTTCTTTTCTAATATTTTTTTTATTACATTGTGCTGGAAAAATGTATTGTACAAAGAAATTGCCTGCAATTTTGAAGGGTTTTTTTTTTGAAGTCCATAAATCTGGCCCATAGCTATTATAACTGCTGTGACTCAATCTACATTGTGCCAGTCTGAATCACAAAGCAGACAGCGAAAATGCTGCAGATTTCCAACAGCTTCGCATGCTGAAAAGGAATTACCTGGGGTGGAGGAGGGAGCTCAAAAGTGACACAGATTGTGCAGAGTAGTTTAAGAAAATAGTTTAGAAAATACGTTATCAACCTAGTTATTTAAAGAAGAAAATGTTTTAGAAGCTTTTGTGTTTCCAAAGCTCTTATGATTCAAAGTAAAATATTTCTGTGTAACTGCACCATCTGAGCAGTATTTATTTCTTTATTTAAGAATACTTGTCTGCCAATCCGCATTTCTACATAGATTACCCCAATTCATTCCTGGAAGCCGGATGTGGTCTCATCACAGCTGTTGCGATCATAAGACTGCATCCTTCTTCCAAAAAAAGGTACTAGGGGTGATCTGCACAGAGCAGCGGTTACAACCCTCATGGCACCATTATGGCTGCCTCCAGCTTCTAAGAAGGCAACCAGAGGCAATGTTTTATTCAGCACAGAACATCAAAATAAGCCCGACTCAAGCCGAGTTTCGCTCATTTGAGCTGCTTCAGGGGCTATTACACTTGATGCCGGTGGTTAACAAAAAACATAAGAAATTGCCATGCTGAGTCAGACCAAGGGTCCATCAAGCCCAGCATCCTGTTTCCAACAGAGGCCAAACCAGGCCACAAGAACCTGGCAAATACCCAAACACCAAGAAGATCCCATGCTACTGATGCAATTAATAGCAGTGGCTATTCCCTAAGTAAACTTAATTTATAGCAGTTAATGGACTTCTCCTCCAAAAACTTATCCAAACCTTTTTTGAACCCAGCTACACTAACTGCTCTAACCACATCCTCTGGCAACAAATTCCAGAGCTTAATTGTGCGTTGAGTGAAAAAGAACTTTTTCAGATTAGTCTTAAATGTGCTACTTGCTAACTTCATGGAATGCCCCCTAGTCCTTCTATTATCCAAAAGTGTAAATAACTGATTCACATCTACTCGTTCAAGACCTCTCATGATCTTAAAGACCTCTATCATATCCCCCCTCCGCCGTCTCTTCTCCATACAGCAGTTCAGCTTCTCTGAGTGTGCGCCACAACTTCATGGATTGGTGCGGTCAAATCTCAAGAACTGATCTCTCTGTAAACACCACACAAAAACAGTCAAGAGCCACCGTTTTGCTGAGCTCCTAAAGTCGAAAGTATCCCACCACCAAGACTTGATAGGTCAGCGCGATCACTTCTACAACACTTATACAATCACTTGTAGAAGTGATCGCGCTGACCTATCAAGTCTTGGTGGTGAGATAATTTCTACTTTAGGAGCTCAGCAAAACGGTGGCTCTTGACTGTTTTTGTGTGGTGTTTACAGAGAGATCAGTTCTTGAGATTTGACCGCACCAATCCATGAAGTTGTGGCGCACACTCAGAGAAGCTGAATTGCTGTATGCAGGCAACCACCGGCATCAAGTGAAATAGCCCCTGAAGCAGCTCAAATGAGCAAAATGCGGCCTGAGTCGGGCTTATTATGATGTTCTGTGCTGAATAAAGAATTCCTGGTGTTCACCGGTCCTCTTGTTTTGGTCACTACTGCAGTATTGGCTTGGTTTCTGGTTTGTTTTTTTGAACCAGAGACAATGTGCATGGAGCTACACTGCGATCACAACTCCCAAACTTTAATGAGCATGGAGAGGCCAGATGTTTCAGGGCAATGGCCATACTGGATTTGGTGACTGTGCAGATGGTTAGAAAGCTCGGTGCTAACACATGGAGGGGGGACCCGGGTGTGGGATTCATTGTTGGCCCTTTAAGAATCTTGGAAGAGGACAGCGAGGCCTGAAAATTGTCACCCTATGGAGGTAGTGGCAGCTGGTACCTCAACAATGTGTGTGCTTGAGAGTGATATGGGGGGGGAGGCAGTAATAGGAAAAAGGTTGAAGGTTTAGGTAAAAGACATGGGGAGAATGGTAGGGAATTGGTGTTGTGGGAGAAATTTTCAAAACTACATAAATCGCTGAAAGGTCCACAGTTACTTCTACGCAAGGGCTATGTGCCATTCTTGAAGGTAAAGCATGCATCAACTTTTCCTTTGAAAGTTGTCTAGGGAGGAAGTACTCGTGGAGATGGGCACCTGCTTTTTGCTGAGGCTACTTCCCTGAGAATGCATGTAGTTTCGAAAAAAAAAAAATACAAAAGATTATGCACATTGTTGCCTCCCCCGACTTATCCCCCGCTTGTAAGCCCATCTACTCCCCTCCCCCCGGTTAAAATACCCTTGCTGTTGATCCTTGCAGCACTCTCACCCCCATATAGGGTGGACAATTTTCGGGGTAAATGGCTTTTGAAAATTCCCCCCCTCACCCCCCCCTCCCCCATGCTTATCTACCCAAAGTGGAAGAATCTCAAGAAGGCAAACCGGATGGCCCAATTTGTTTTTTTTCTGCCATCATTAACCGTGTTATGCGTCAGAACCAGACCTCGCTTTTAAAGGCAGCTGCCTGGTACTATAAAGAACAAAATATCTAGTCCATTTATTGGTTAAATCAAAATCCCCTTCATTTTTTCAATTCGAGCATTCTGAATCAACCTTTTCAAGCTATTAAATATTCATTAAAATACATTTCCCTTTTTATTTGGGCTCACAGCACTTCCACATCCTTCTAAGTACTGAACCATGGAGGATTAATAAGAAAGTCAGCACTAAAAATGCAATTTTCTCTATTTTAATCTTAGAGAACATTTAATAGGGTCTTGAATCCCTAGATGCAGCCTGAGTGGTGCTGTCTATTGAGTTTATTACCAGCAAATAAAATTCAAGTTAAAAAAAATCACAACAACCATTTCTTCCGGCAGTATTACACAAATCGAATGCATGCAGCTTGTGTAATTGTTTCTGATGCCTGCCTATGTGTAGGTTGACCAATTTCAAAAGCTATTTTATAGGTCATTTTAAAACCAATGTAGATGGTCGAAGAGGCGACTCAAACCCCCACAGGAATGCATTCAGGCAGATGGATTTTTATTTTGCCAGAAAGGGCATTTAGCCAAAACTCAGGGACCATCCCACCAAAAGCAGAGTAGTTGGTCATCGCCTAGCTGGGTGTTGGCAGCATCTTTCAGGTTTTATTATTATGTTTAAAGGGCAACACATTGTTAAAAATTATATTAAGCAATTAAGAGCACGGTATTCAAGGAAGTCTAAAGCAGCTAACTCATCCGGATAAAGTTAGCCGGATAAGCATCCTGCCAAATATCAAAGATTAAAGGTATATGAAAATCCTTAGCCAGATAAATTTGAAACCTAACTGGAAGGCTTTGAATATCACTGGTTAAAGTGTCCAGCCTCATGTGGCTAGATAAAGTTAGACTTAGCCAGCTACAGTCAAAAGTAGATAACTAGTTAAGTGGCCCAAATCATGACCCCTGCATTGTCCTTTCGCACCGAGGATATCTCCCCAAGGCCTACTGCCGAGGAGGGAAGGGTTAGGTCGGCTGTCATTTTTTGCTCTCTGATAGGCTTTCCGAATACTTGACACAGAATACCCACGGGCCGCAAGTATTCGGAAAGCCTATCAGAGAGCAAAATTTTCACACAGGGAATGGCTGTTTTTGCCAAGAAAAGAAGAAGAAACATCTCGTCACACCTGTGTTTTGCCTTTTTCCTCCGACGCTTATAAGATTCGACAATCAATACTTCAGAATTGGCATGTTCTACAAACACATCAGATTTTTCAAGTTCCCCCACGTATTACTTTTTCTAGGGCTACTAATCTTAAGGACCTGCTAGTGAGATCTGATTGCTCCGTGCCTTTAGATATTAATGATAATTTACAGGGATCACATGTTCCCTGCAACTGCTGTACAGTGTGTGTTTCCTCCATGTCCATTCAGAACACATTGACTATTGGCACTGGACAAAAAAGTTTTTTTAAACACCATACTACGTGTTTATCCACTATGGTCATTTATTTGATTAGTTGCCCATGTGGACTATCATATGTTGGCAAAACCAAACGTCTTTTAAAAACAAGGATGATTGAACACAAATCGAACATTAAACATTCCAGAGCAGATGAACCGCTGGTAATGCATTGTTTAAATCTTGGCCATAATTTTGCTGATCTTCGATTTTGTGCTATCGATCATGTTCCCCCACATTGGTGCGGTGGTGACCGGGAGTCAGCATTACTGCAAAAAGAACAAAGATGAATCTACAAGCTTAACACTGTTGCTCCGTCCGGGTTAAATACTGAACTTGATTTATATGTTTTTCTTGGACAATGATACATAAAACACTGTTGTTGACAATCTTTTGGTTTGGTAGAACCTGTTGATTATACGTCAGCTGGTAGAAAATTCAGGTTCCGCGCATTCATGACGTCATCTGATGACTGAATATTTAAACAACTAAAAGCCTCGGCTTCGTTTCCTTTGCTTTCAGGTGAAGAAACATTGAGACGCTGTGTCCAAATTCAAAATGGTAGCCAAGTTTATGCAAGGATAAGTATTGTTCTGTCTTTTTATCTTTTATCAAAGAAATTGAATTGACTTTGCTAATAATGTTTTCAGGTAAAGTGATGTGACTCGCTATACATTGATATCATTGCATGCCCCTGAAGAAGCTTCACAGCGAAACACAGGCCGTGTTGGGTCTGGTTAAATATAATGCAAAGAGTCTTTCACTAGTGCATATTAGAAGAAATTTTACAAAAAATCAAAAATTTCAAAAAATTTATTTCATTAAAAAGGACTTTGAAAGGTGGGTGATGTGTAGACCGGTTGGTCACTTTTGAAGTGTCACAACGACAGGCTTGCTGACACCTTTTAGGCTGTAATACTAAAATTATTTTGGTTTCCACTAATTTTTTTGTTGATTATATTTATGTGGTATACCACTGACTCTCCTTTTTGACTAAGACTTCAATTACCCCAATATTGACTGGGTAAATGTATCATCGGGACACGCTAGAGAGATAAAGTTCCTGGATGGAATAAATGATAGCTTTATGGAGCAATTGATTCAGGAACCGACGAGAGAGGGAGCAATTTTAGATCTAATTCTCAGTGGAACACAGGATTTGGTGAGAGAGGTAACGGTGGTGGGGCCGCTTGGCAATAGTGATCTTCATATGATCAAATTTGAATTAATGACTAGAAGAGGGACAGTAAGCAAATCAACAGCTCTCGTGCTAAACTTTCAAAAGGGAAACTTTGATAAAATGAGAAAAATTGTTAGAAAAAAACTGAAAGGAGCAGCTACAAAGGTAAAAAGTGTACAAGAGGCGTGGTCATTGTTAAAAAAATACCATCCTAGAAGCACAGTCCAGATGTATTCCACACATTAAGAAAGGTGGAAAGAAGGCAAAATGATTACCGGCATGGTTAAAAGGGGAGGTGAAAGAAGCTATTTTAGCCAAGATCTTCATTCAAAAATTGGAAGAAGGATCCAACAGAAGAAAATAGGATAATGCATAAACATTGGCAAGTTAAATGTAAGACATTGATAAGAGAGGCTAAGAGAGAATTTGAAAAGAAGTTGGCCGTAGAGGCAAAAACTCACAGTAAAAATGTTTTAAAATATATCCGAAGCAGAAAGCCTGTGAGGGAGGCAGTTGGACCGTTAGATGATTGAGGGGTTAAAGGGGCACTTAGAGAAGATAAGGCCATCGCTGAAAGATTAAATGATTTCTTTGCTTCGGTGTTTACTGAAGAGGATGTTGGGGAGGTACCCGTACTGGAGAAGGTTTTCATGGGTAATGATTCAGATAGACTGAACAAAATCACGGTGAACCTAGAAGATGTGGTAAACCTGATTGACAAACTGAAGATTAGTAAATCAACTGGACCGGATGGTATACACCCCAGAGTTCTGAAGGAACTAAAAAATGAAATTTCAGACCTATTAGTAAAAATTTGTAACCTATCATTAAAATCATCCATTGTACCTGAAGAATGGAGGATAGTTAATATAACCCCAATATTTAAAAAGGGCTCTAGGGGCAATCCAGGAAACTACAGACCGGTTAGCCTGACTTCAGTGCCAGGAAAAATAGTGGAAGGTGTTCTAAATATCAAAATCACAGAACATATAAAAAGACATGGTTTAATGAAATAAAGTCAGCATGGCTTTACCCAAGCCAAGTCTTGCCTCACAAATCTGCTTCACTTTTTTGAAGGAGTTAATAAACATGTGGATAAAGGTGAACCGGTAGATGTAGTGTACTTGGATTTTCAGAAGGCGTTTGACAAAGTTCCTCATGAGAGACTTCTAGGAAAAGTAAAAAGTCATGGGATAAGTGGCGATGTCCTTTCGTGGATTGCAAACTGGCTAAAAGACAGGAAACAGAGAGTAGGCTTAAATGGACATTTATTTCAGTGGAAGGGAGGAGGCAGTGGAGTGCCTCAGGGATCTGTATTGGAACCCTTACTTTTCAATATATTTATAAATGATCTGGAAAGAAATACGATGAGTGAGATAATCAAATTTGCAGTTGATACAAAATTGTTCAGAGTAGTTAAATCACAAGCAGATTGTGATACATTGCAGGAAGACCTTGTGAGACTGGAAAATTGGGCATCAAAATGGCAGATGAAATTCAATGTGGATAAGTGCAAGGTGATGCATATAGGGAAAAATAACCCATGCTATAATTAATTACACAATGTTAGGTTCCATATTAGATGCTACAACCCAAGAAAGAGATGCACGCTTCATAGTGGATAACACATTGAAATCTTCGGTTCAGTGTGCTGCTGCAGTCAAAAAATCAAACAGAATGTTGGGAATTATTAGAAAGGGAATGGTGAATAAAACGGAAAATGTCATAATGCCTCTGTAATGCTCCATGGTGAGACCCCACCTTGAATACTATGTACAATTCTGGTCGCCGCATCTCAAAAAAGATATAATTGCGATGGAGAAGGTACAGAGAAGGGCAACCAAAATGATAAAGGGGATGGAACAGCTCCCCTATGAGGAAAGACTAAAGAGGTTAGGGCTTTTCAACTTGGAGAAGAGACGGCTGAGGGGGGATATGATAGTGGTTTTTAAAATCATGAGAGGTCTAGAACGGGTAGATGTGAATCTGTTATTTTCTCTTTCGGATAATAGAAGGACTAGGGGGCACTCCATGAAGTTAGCATGTAACACATTTAAAACTAATCTGAGAAAGTTCTTTTTCACTCAACGCACAATTAAACTCTGGAATTTGTTGCCAGAGGATGTGGTTAGTGTAGTTAGTATAGCGGTGTTTAAAAAAGGATTGGATAAGTTCTTGGAGGAGAAGTCCATTACTTGCTATTAAGTTCACTTAGAGAATAACCACTGCCATTAGCAATGGTTACATTGAATAGACTTAGTTTTTGGGTAATTGCCAGGTTCTTAGGGCCTGGATTGGCCACTGTTGGAAACAGGATGCTGGGCTTGATGGACCCTTGGTCTGACCCAGTATGGCATGTTCTTATGTTTTTATAACCCCCCCCCCCCCCGCCCCTATTCAAAGTGACACATACGAGTCCTGCCAAGCTGAATCCCCCAGCCCTCAAATCCCTCCATGTAATCATTAACAAAGAAAATCCAGGGTCGGATCACCAGACAAACCCCACGCTCCCCTGCAGCGCAATGCCTCCTCGCCTCCTCTTCCCTCTCCACCCCCCACCACTCGCTACCTTACCCAAGGCTTTTCTCACTGGGATTGCTGCACATTTGTGCATAGCTGCACTGGAAACAGGTGGGATTGCCATACAACCATACACAATCATGAAGAGCTGTATAAAACAAAAACTTTCAAATTAACTAGCAATAACACCAATCCAAACACAACATTAAGAAAAACAAAACATGTAATCAGTTTTCTCCTTCAGCAATATATAACATTATGTATAGCCAATATATAAATTATTCTTTTAAAGTCTAAAACCACTCAATGTCCTTCCTGATTTGCCATGTCTTCAGCACTGTTATTATCCAACTCTGTTCATTGTCAGTTTATAAAATGCCCTGAACATTCAAGAAATGCCACATGCTAATCTCATCACGTTAGTGATCTTAATTATTACAAATACAGACCTAGCCAGGAAAATTTGCTCCCATTACCATAGTCACATCTAGATTCATGCTGGCATTCATTATAGAATGATAATGAAAAAAGCATTAGCATTACAGAATATTAATGGCAATGGTAATGAAAGATGTGTCTTTTATGCACATGCTTCCTGTTATTATGATAGCATGAGCTCTTTTACAATCAGTCAGAGCTGCAGGCATCCTGGGGAAAACCAGTGGGTTTGTCTGAAGGTTTCAACCATGGGCGCACAGCCCTTGGTCTGGGAAAGCCGCGAGCGAGGCCCGGTTTTCTGAGTTACCAAGGCAACCCATATGAAGCCCCTTCTCAAGACCAAGCGTGGGCAAATACGTCAGATGAATTACATTCACGGCAGATATCCTGAAAGCCAGGCCTGTTTGGGTCCCTTGAGGAACAGGGGTTCTGCACCTCTGCTTCAGAGAGGCCCTCAGCTTATATTAATGACTCATATTTTATCTTTTTCAGTGACAGTGGGTATAAGGTGCCAGGTAAGTTCATTTAAACAACTGAGATTCTAGAGAAAGAACCCTTTCTACTGTTTACAGCTTTTCTGAGTTTTATACCAAAAAAAAAAAAAAAAAAAAAGTAGTGATTGACTGAAGGACTTCCATATCTAGAAAATAGCGAGATGAGAAGGGAAAGAATTGAAGAGCAGCTCTTACAAGCCTTTTTTCCTCACAGCTCTGTGATTTCTTGGAAACTAGTAATATCCATCTAGGCTGCATTGGGGCCACAAAATGTCAGTATTATAATACCTTGCCGTCAGATGCCTACCTAGCCATTAGGCAGCTTCGCGGTCCCTGGAAGAAGCAGACACAATGGGCAATTGTGCAGAGCGCCAGGCTGGAGGGCGCTATCATTCCTCATCACACTTACTGCCACTGCAGTGCCGAGAGCTCTCCTGAGCTCTTACACAGCTCCTAGCTTGCAGCGCTGCATTATTGGGGGGGGGGGGGGGGGAGGGTGATCTTAGCCAGCCATAACATCACAGGGGGCCCTGCCTCCCCACTCCCACCAAAACTAATGCCATTCCCCTCTTATCCTACCCCCCAGAATGAAAATTGCAACCCCCACACTTTACCGCATACTCTGATTTGTATTTTCAGTAGCTCCCAGCAAGCTTTGACAAAATCGATTTTTATAAAGTGGTATATAAATACTTTTAAATAAATAAGAATAAGTATAAAACTCTTATTTTGCTAAGAGATTTTCTCATTTTATTTATAGGAAAACACTAAGTAGAACCCAGGAAGACAGATACAAGCATTAAATAGGCTTTTAAAAAGATATTTCAGATCGATCTATTTACTAATGCTTATTACTATCATAACTGCAAAGGCACTGTAGAGGATATACAATTCAATAGTAAAAACAATATCTGTGAAACCACAGAATGCCCAACAAAATTATACATCAACAACATTAAAATAACTTCCCAATCTACATAAAACCAGCAGAAACAACTATAAAAATACAATACAATATCATGCAACCAAAATAACTAAAACAATCAATAATGAACCCTTCTAAATATAGCAACCCTAAAATCCCATCAATTCTGTTAATATAAATATCAAGTAAGTTAAATGAGGACCATGCCATAGGTAACTAAATGCAATGAGAATATGTTGTCTTTATTCCAGCATTCAGTGGCTCAGTCTATATATGTGTAATACTTATTCTTTTAGCTGCAACATTATTCAGCTATATACTGCATGGGTGAGTCTAGTTAACATCTTCCATTCCCTTAGGAAGAATTAAATTTCCAGTTCCAGTTACTGGCATTTCATTCGGCCCTAGATGTGACTGCATAAAATAGTGCATTACTTAAATTTCCAAATGGCTAGTGAGCCGTGAGCTGAAAGGGATAGAATTTAGCAAAGAGCTTCTGACCTTGTAGCTGTTCATCTGGATACTCTGTTCCTCTAGCTAGTAAATAATTAAGATGGCAGATTACCAATACAGCGAGATGATTATGGATAAATTAATCTAATGGCATGAAAGAGCTTGGAGGGTCAGACCTGCACATTTGAATATGCCTTCCAACATCGTCGCAGCCTAGATGTCGGCAGAAAAGGACCACCCAGTCCACCCCATCTGCCCATTTGTGCTGTCGCAGATGCTACTTGATATATTCTGTAGTCTTCTCCCTCCCTCCCCTTGTGCCTGTCCCATGCATGCTTGAATTCTGCCACTGCTTTGGCTCCTGTGACCTCCTCTGGGCGTCTGTTTCAAATATTCACCACCTTTCTCAGTCAAAAAGTATCTTCTCACATTCCTTTTGAGCTTCCCTCCCTTTATCTTCATATGGTGACCGCCTTGACCTTGTGGCTTTCACCATATTCTTGAATGGTTTATTGTTATTGAATGGTTTATTGTTATTGAATGGTTTATTGTTATTGTTCCATGTTCTATGTAAAAAAACCCAGGTCTAACTTCCCAGACCAGGGCAACCTCTTTCGTTACTTGTAAACCGGACTGATTTGTATTGCATACAGGAATTCCGGTATATAAAAATTTAAAATAATAATAATAATAAATAATAATAATGTAAGCAGTAAGGAATCAGTTATCGTTAACTACTTAAATCATGATGCTTAATTCTAAGTGCATTGTCTGTCTCCTTTCACTTTCAGCTTGACAAGATGTCTCTTTTAAGGCATATCAGTTAAGGCTCATTCAGACTATGGCGTGGCTGGAAAGTACCAACAGCCAAGCCTCTGCGCCACTCTGCCTCAATACCAAATTTCCAGGGTGATGTGTCGACCCTGAGCCATGTACTAAATAATGCTGGAGTTGTGAGTGCTTGCCTTGCACATTCATTATACAACTAGCTTAAGAGGCCATCAAAAATTAGGGCGGAAAAAAAAAAAAAGACACTCATTGTCAAACTAAAGTCTTTATAAACCTCTGTCATCACATGCACCATGTAACTCTTGTGTAACTTTTTTCTACTCACTTATATAGCTTTTTATAATTGCACATTAAATCAGATCAGCTTATCGCGGCTATCAAAAGTTACTTAACTTCCAGATAAGGCACGTCATCAAAATATTCTTCTCCCCAAATCTTCTCCGCCCTGACATGGTGCAAATAAAAAGTGAGTAGAAAACAGCTACACAAGAGATACACGGACTCATGATTATAACCAAGAACCTCCACAGAATGTTTTTGTGGATGATTCTTCTATAAGAAGGTCCTTCCACTCTTTAATAGGATTCTCATTTTTTGGGAGAAAGGTATGGATTATTTTGACAATTAGTCTTTTCCCTTCATTGGCTTATTTGTGTGAAATTAAAAAATGACACTGACATGCGGACAGTCATTTTCCCGACCTTCCCCCGTCCCCAGGAATGTCCCCAGCAGAAAGTGCATGCACTGTTACACATTCATATACCCACGAGGAAAATGTATGCATGTTGTTGTATGGAATGTATGCATTTTACAACTGGTAAAAGCACACATGCACGCACAAAGGCCAGGCAATGCTCAAAAATCCATATAACAGCCCTTTGACTGCTTACCTCATGGGGTGTTCCTGGGTCTGGGACCAACCTGGCAAGATGCCCCCCTGGGCAGACTCAGTTGGTCCTCACATTCTTGGCACCTGGTGCCTTCACATGGGGAAGAAGATGTTAATGGATGGGACTGTGAACAAGGCTGGCAGTATGTACAAATATATACAGGTTTATTAGACTATACAAGTATATACATTTCTACATGACTATGTATATCGCTAACAGGATGTCAAACTTATCTACTCATGGTTAATAGTCTCCAGCCACACAACTATATACATTTCTACAAGCTAGCAAGAACATTTAATATTTGGCAATTTGGGGTTGTTGGTCCCCACAGTACACCACCGTTTGGAATAAAAGGGACCTCTTCAGTTCCCTCTTATTCAAGTGTTATTATCATACTACCCCTTTTGTTTTCCCCAAGTATCAACCATATGAAAAGATGCAACTGAGCTGGTGGCAGTGTTGGCCTGGAAGGGGGGGGGGTCCGTTGTATCCAAACCACTGCCATCTCCTCGGTGCCCCTGCCATTCTGCTGAAAGGTCTGTGCCAACACTGTGTCCAGCCCCTCCTGGAGACCTGACTCCCAAGTCTGTCGCAGGGGTCTATCTCTCCTGGTGGACCCAACTCCATCTCCTAGAATGCTGCTGGGGTCCATGCCATCCTGGGGGACCTGACTCCACCTCCAGGAATGCTGTTGGGGTCCATGGCCTCCTGGGGGACCTCTCGATCTTCCGCTGGGGTCCACATCCTCCTGGGGACCCACCCAAACTGCTACTAGGGTCCACGCACTCCTGGGGACCGCTCAAACTGCTGTGGGGTCCCTTCCTGATCTGACACTGAGGTCCACGCCTCCTGAGGGACCACTTGATCTGCTGCTGAGGTCCCCTTGCTCAAGGGGAACTCAGGGTCACCTCCAGATTTGCCACTGAGGTCCATGCCCTCCTGAGGGACTGCTTGATCTGCTGCTGGGGTCCCCTTGCTTAATGGGGACTCAGGGTCACCTCCCTTGGGAGGAGGATTTTTTCTTGGTTTGAGTTTACAGTTCCACTAGACCCATTTCTTGTTTAGCATCCGGGGATTCAGGCTCTATGCAGTCTCAGCTTTCAGTGATTTTAGCTCTGCTAAACTCATGGCCAGTCATTCGCTGTGACCCAGCCTGGATGGGTCACCTTCTCTCAGCCAAAAGGCCAAGACCTAGGCAGGACCATGGAAAGAAATTATGTGCACACCATTCCATCCTGCATGGCTTTTTCTTTGATGTCTGAGAATTGGGTACTCAAGTCTAACTCCCCTTGTTAGTCAGGGTGAGATGTTTGCTTCCCAGGACTGTTTTTCAGTACATTTCTCTCATAAATCCCTTTCTCATTCAGAATTTTCAAATCTAGGACTTTTCCAGTCATAGGTCTGTATAATTTAAAGTGTTATTTCACTGCAAGTTACCAACAGTAGTCCAGGGGGTTGTGACATGCAAATTCCCTACCTAAGTCTCTGACTCATGTATTCAATGGTCATTTAAGCACCTTTACAGTGAGGGGTCTGGCAACCTTTTCAATCTCATTCTGTGTTTTCTGGGCTGGCGGCTCATGTTACATAGCTGCATTGTCCTCTTTTTTTCTCTGCTGCAGTTCACTTAAAACAGTGGTTCCCAACCCTGTCCTGGAGACCCCCCCAGCCAGTTGGGTTTTCAGGATATCCACAATGAATATACATGAGAGAAAATTTGCATGCCCCATTTCTCTCATGTATATTCATTGTGGATATCCTGAAAATCCGACTGGCTGGGGGTCGCCAGGATAGGGTTGAGAACCACTGCCTTAAATGGTAGCATGCTCTTTATCCCTCTCCCCCTTGGGAGAGGAGGGTTACACCCGTTTTGCGCAAGAAACTTGTGCTCACTCATGTAAAACACACAAAAAAAACTGCCGTCTTTATGTGTCCCATAAGAAAAACACTTTAACTGCATTTTGTGGTTAATGAAGCAGCTATATTTGGTGGAACACCAAGAGCAGCCCCTAAGAAAACAAAATCTCATTAACTCTCCCTGAAAGGCATCACAAGTATGCATTTTGGAGTATGACTGACAGAGTGATCAACACACAAATGTAGCAAATTATACAGATGGCTAAGGCAGCATGAAAGACACTTAAGTACTCCAAAATAAATACACAAAGAATTTCCTAATGGATTTCCTATGGGAAATCCCTATAATGTAGTAGCAATTAAAATCAGGGCAAACTTCAGTGCCTAGTTGTTTTTTAATCCTAAATTTTTAAGAACATTTTGGGGGTTTTCTTGGGAGGGGGGGAGTTTAAAGTCGTGTGGTTGCCATGTTAATCCACTTGAATTCATAGACATTTAACTCACTTGGGGCATTTCTAACTAGCTTTTGAGAGCTGTGCTTCCTTTATCAGGTTGGTGTTAAAAATGTATTTTCACTATGCTAAAATTGTAGCGTATGCTATAAAAATATTGTTGTATTTGCACTAGAGTATTATTACAGCTAAAATCCTGTCAGGGATATTTTTGTGGCAGCAGTTAATCAACGTTGACCCATTAAGAGCCCCCACTGCTCTGAGCCTATTGTTACAACTTGTGTTGACCAGCTGTTGCCTTATTGTTCTAGGGCCAGATATGGCCATCTGGAGCTAAAATACTGGGCCAGTGCTTCCATTAGGAAAACTAGGCGGTCACCTAGAACGCCAAGATTTTGGGGAGGGGCGAAATCCCACCAACGCAAGGTCCAGAGAGGGTGTTGTTCCACAGTCCATACCACCAAAGGAGGCGGCACCGCTGCCAGTAGGCGGGAGCAGTGCTGGAGCTGCCACCAATAGTTAAGTTGGGGGGTTGGGGGGTGACCGAAGGTTCACCCAGGGTGCCAAGCATTCTTGCACCGGCCCTGACATCATTTAAAAATTGGTCGCACCGTCCTGGTCTTGTGCATCAGGCCCGCTGAATCCTCAGTGTGTGAAGAGCACTCAGCGATGGGAACTCAAGAAAGGAAGGTGAAATTCGCCCCCTATCACCCATGTTAGTGCTTCAACACGTCTGGTGGCTCGCTTTTTTAATTATGAAGTAAGGCTGTTAAATTCCCTAGACCCCGGAGTGAATCTAACTTCTGTACTTCAATTCTGTTGAAGGTGACAGGCAAATGATTTGAAAATCAGAAGAACAAGCAGAGCAGCTCATAACACAAAATTCTAATCTGTTTTTCACAGAAGGCACTGAAGTAGAGGCGTAGCAAAGGGTCTGCGGAGCCAGGGGCCATTGCACTTCTGACCCCAACCTCCCCCCACCATTCTTCTTGTAGAAATGTTTAAAGGCAAGAAAGTCAGACTAATACAAACCCCAGACAAGAAATGAATGGGCAGACTGTGGTGAGCTGCCTATGGGGCAAAAGCCTCCGTGGAACTGCAAGCAAACGAAAAAATTCTCTGATAAAGAATAAGATCGACTGTGATTTATAAAATGTATAAATTCTTCCAAAATTTCCAATTTTTCCACTTCTGTCTATTAGGAGAAAAAAAAAGAACAAATTATTCAAAATTTGTCTTTTTTTTTTTTTTTTACAAACCTGAACACATCACTGCAGTCTCATTACAGCACATTGCCTATCCTCTTCACCAATACAGAATAACTGACCAAAATTAGAAAGAGAAACATGGAGATAAGGGCTTAACTGGAAAACCCAAAAAGCTAGATTCTGCCTGCAGTGAAACACCGGAGAAATAAAAACAATTCAAAATAAGAACATAAGATATGCCATACTGGGTCAGACCAAGGGTCCATCAAGCCCAGCATCCTGTTTATTACAGAGGCCAATCCAAGCCACAAGTACCCAAACATTAGATAGATCACAAGCTACTATTGATTATTAATTACCGTCATGGCAGTTTATGGATTTTTCCTCTAGGAACTTATCCAAACCTTTTTTAAACCCAGAACACGAACTGCTGAAACCATATCCTCTGGCAATGAATTCCAGAGTTTAACTATGCACTGAGTGAAAAAGAATTTTCTTTGATTTGTTTTAAATGAGCTACTTGCTAACTTCATGGCGTGCCCCCTGTTCATTCTATTATCTAAGAGAGTAAATAACCAATTTATTTATTTATTTTATTTATTTATTTTGGTTTCTTCTATACCGGCATTCATGAGAAGATCACATCATGCCGGTTTACATTAGAACAGGGGGTGCATAGAACGATAAAACTTTAACTGGTGCATAAGGGTTGCAGTTACATTGAAACAAGGTAATAGAACTGGGAGAAGGAAAAAATAGCAGTATAGGTTAACATAGGTTAATAATTATTTACAGTGCCAGGTGGCTACATTATTTTGGAGGAAATGGAGGTGGTTAAGTGTTGTCAGGGAAGGCTTGTTTAAATAACCAAGTCTTCAATCTTTTTCGGAACGTTGGTAGACAAGGCTCTTGGCGCAGATTCGCAGGGATGGAGTTCCAGAGTGAAGGTCCGGCAGTCGAGAAAGCCCGGTCTCTTGAAGTTGTATGCCAGGTGGATTTTGTGTTCTGTACCTGGAGGGATCCTCTGTAGGCTTCTCTGGTTGGTCTTTGAGAGACATGTAGGCTAAACGAATATTGAAGGTCCAGAGCTGTTAGGTGATGGATGGACTTGTATATGATGGTGATGGACTTGTAGATGATTCTGAAGTGGATGGGTAGCCAGTGAAGATTTTTTAAGATGGGTGAAATGTGGTCTCTTCTTTTGGAGTTTGTGAGAATTCTTGCAGCCGTGTTTTGTACCATCTGTAGGGGTTTGGTGTATGAAGATGGAAGGCCCAGGAGGATGGCGTTGCTATAATCTAAATTTTGCGAAGATTATTGCTTGTAGTATAGTTCTAAAGTCCTGAAAATGGAAGAGCGGTTTTATTCTTTTCAACACTTGGAGTTTGTGAAAGCAGTCCTTAGTGGTGCGGTTTACAAAAGCTTTCAGATTCATTTTATTGTCAATTATGGCTCCTAGGTCTCTGACTTGGGATGATAGAGGGATGTTTGATGTGTGGCTGGGGTAGTTGTTGTTTTCTGGAGCAATAAGTATTGAAACAGAAGCAATAGAAGTCTCAGTCTCCTACCCTCCCAGCCTCCACAATCTTACTCCCCAGCCCTCCCAGCCAGGCTCATATGCAGTGCAATAACACAAAAACAGAAACATAATTCCTCAAACAAAATCAAGAAATATACATCAATTATAATAGCAAACTATACTAACAAACAATATTTCAAAACAGATGATGAATTGAGAATCTAATAATACCTGGGAACTTTTGATTTCCAGTCACTCAGATTGTTCTGGATTAGTGGAGAGGAAGTGGGTAGAGCAGGGAAGGAGAGGAAGGAATACAAACTCTCCTCTCTCTCATATGTGCACACCCTTCTACCCTCTCCTTTACACTCCCCTCTTCCACTTCCCCTCTCTCTTCCCTTTCACTTACCTCTCAGTCACTCACCCTTTCCATTCCCACTGTCTTTTCCCTTTTCCTTCTCTTTAATTCCCTTCCCTCTCAGTCACAACCTGCCATATGACTCATCCCTCCTCTCCACCCCCATGGTCTTTGTCTTCTTCCTGTTGGCCAGGTGCGAGAAGCCCGCCAGCAGGTCAGCATTTGGCATGCCGCTAGGCATCAGGTGCCTAGCTCCCTCTCTCTCTCACACACACACACACACACACACATGTGCCTCTCATATACACCATGCTCACACGCACACAAGCTCCTCACATATGCTCCCTCTCATATACACAGGCCCTCACACATATACATTCTCACACACATGCACACAAACTCCTCACATATACTCCCTCTCATATACACAGGCCCTCACACATACACATTCTCTCACACACATACACACAAGCTCCTCACATATACTCCCTCTCATATACACAGGCCCTCGCACACACACACACACAAGCTCCTCACATATACACAGGCCCTCACACATACACACAAGCTCCTCACATATACTCCCTCTCATATACACAGGCCCTCACACATACACACAAGCTCCTCACATATTCTCCCTCTCATTATACAGGCCCTCACATATACACATTCTCTCACACACATACATACAAGCTCCTCACATATACTCCCTCTCATATATACAGGCCCTCACACATACACACAAGCTCCTCACATATACTCCCTCTCATACACAGGTCCTCGCACACACACACACACAAGCTCCTCACATATACACAGGCCCTCACACATACACACAAGCTCCTCACATATACTCCCTCACACATACACACAAGCTCCTCACATATTCTCCCTCTCATTATACAGGCCCTCACACATACACATTCTCTCACACACATACACACAAGCTCCTCACATATACTCCCTCTCATATACACAGGCCCTCGCACACACACACACACAAGCTCCTCACATATACACAGGCCCTCACACATACACACAAGCTCCTCACATATACTCCCTCTCATATACACAGGCCCTCACACATACACACAAGCTCCTCACATATTCTCCCTCTCATTATACAGGCCCTCACATATACACATTCTCTCACACACATACATACAAGCTCCTCACATATACTCCCTCTCATATATACAGGCCCTCACACATACACACAAGCTCCTCACATATACTCCCTCTCATACAAAGGTCCTCACACATACACATTCTCTCACACACATGCACACAAGCTCTTACACACACTAATACGCCTCCCTCTCAACCAGTCCTCTGCCTCTTATGGAATCTAAGAGGGAAGGAGGGGAGTTCCGCAGCCTCCTCCTGACTCAGGCTGCCGGCGGCCCAGCAGCCTCTTTTAATTTTTGTCGCTGGAGGGCTGAGGCGCATGGTCTGCAGCCACTTCTTGATTTTGGCCACTGGCAGGTTAGAGTGTGCCAGTGCCCAACCTACCTCTTTGTCTACTGAAAGTTGGGGGTCTCCGGCAGCCTCAATGAATAGCACTGGAGACCACTGGCTCCGCCTCCTTAAGCACATGGCCTGATGGCACATTTTCCCACTTTCCTTCCACACGGGGACCAAGTGACGTCTTCATCTGGATCTGCTTCTGCAGCAGGGCCTGGAGTTTTCAGAAGAGCCCCCCAGCATGCACTGACTAAAGAAATACAACCCCCCCCCCCCCCCCCTCTCGGTTTGCTGCTGCAGCCCTGATCAGAAGCACGAAGCTCCCAAGCAGACACCACATGAAATGGAGGCTGAGCATGCACAGAAAATCACTATGGCCACATCAGTGAACCTGTTTGAGAGTTAAGATGGCCAATTTTCCGGGGTTAAAGATTTGATTTATGACCACTGCATATGAGCCTTCTCCTTCCAGGGTGTACAGATCGCCTCCAAAAACTGGAGGAAATCAACAGACTATGGATCTGGAATCTACATGTCCCCAGAAAGAAGTCATCATTGAGCACTGACGATTTTTTTTGTTTTTTTTACAACTAACATTGCTACTGTAATGCCCCTTTTAATGCGTGTATATAGGGCAACACCCTTCTTAGCTCATTCTACGCTGACCTGATGGAGGCAACGCTCTCAAAAACTAGTCACAAATGTATTAAGCTAGTCCAATAAAAAGATATCACCTACACCTTATTTGTTGACCTTTATCGCTGCATTGCTTGAGAGTAAATGATTTGATTCATTCAGAAAGAAAATCTAAATCAATCCTGCAAATCCCTACTTAAGGCCACCTGTCAATAAAGGGCAGTGGACTACGAAGATTGCTTATCGGTTCTGCCAAGATTAACTTTAGCAGTGCACACATACTACATGTGTTAACTTGGAACGACAAAACGTGTAAATCTGTAGATCAAAAATTAGAAACATGTAGCTGAAAAGCCACTGAAAAGGTCAAGTTGCAGCCATGCTTTTACATTACAGCTAAGACTGATGGATAGTAGAATTTGCATGTGAAAAATTAATCTGATTTGTTTTTTTGGGGTTTTTGTGTTTGTTTTTTTTCTTTTTTTTTCAAAGCGTACTAAAGTCATTCAGTGCATGCTAAATCTCTTTAGTGTGAGTTAAAACCATTTAACATGCATTTGCTGGTTTTAATGAACCGTAAATGGTTTTAATAAATCAATTCTTTAAGGCATGATATATTAAAAACCTAAGCGAATTCCAAAACCACAAAATAATACAAAAAACATTTTCAGATTTATTTTGTATGAAAACAACAGAAAACAACACTACCTGACAGTCTGCTGGTCTTCTCCTGTCATTTTCAAATGACAGCTGAATTCTAATGGATCTATATCTTCCATTTAATAAAAAAAAAAGAATGCTCATTTTTCTATAAATTACCTCAAATGTTCCAGATGTCCTCGCCTTCTGATGTCTTGTCTCTCCAGAGGTCCTGTTGTCTAGTTGTTCTGCCTCTCTGTGCCTCCTCGATGCTCTTGATTGAGTGACCTGGGGGTCCAAAGTCCAGATGGTCCAGATGTCTTGTTCTCCAGTTCTCTCGGCACCTCCTTGATGCTCTTGACTGAGTGTCCTGGGGGTTGAAGTCTTGATGTCCTGACGTTCCAGAAGTCTTCATGTCCAGATGTCCTCATCTTCAAATTCTCCTGACGTCCTCATCTTCAGATGCTTCGCTTTCAAGCATTCATTCCTTTTGGCTCCTTTTCTGGGTAGCCTTCTCGGATGTCCTGGATTTACCTCCTAGTGGGCTACCATCCTCTGTTCAGCTTCGAGATGACCTTCTGGTGCATCTTCCATGGCGGGTCTGAAGTTTTGTCTTCTTCGGGTTGGCCTGTCAGGTGCGTCAATCACGCTGGATCACCGAAGCTCTGTCTAGGTCAGTTGCTGCTACGAGTCTTTCATGCTGAGTTTTAACTCTGCTGTCGTCTTTCCACTCATGAAGTGTCTTTATCAATGTTCCTGATGTTCTTCTCTTTAGCCTTGCCAAGTACCTTCGTCGGACCTTGTCTCCAAGAGTCTTCATCTTGTTTCAGTACCATCACCTGCCCTTGACTTCTGTCCGTCCTGTCGCATCTGCTGCTCCCAGGTGGCAGGTCCGAAAGGGCTATCAAGTGGCCGGAGGGCTACCCCAGAGACCAGCATTGCTTTGTTGGGTCTCTTCTGATGCATTCACGTTCGGCAGAGGTCAGTGTTCCTGGTCTTCAGCCTGTCCACCTGTGCTTGGACACGTCTTACCTGCCTCGGCGCTTCCACGGAGCTCTCTGCAGTCGTGCCGTGGTCCAAGGGCACACCAACCTCTCCGGATTTGGGACCGCTCCCTAGCGCTCCTGCAACATTAAATGTCCCTACAGCTCATGTGATATACTCTAAGGATGCATTTAAGAAGACTGCATTCATTTTCTATAACAGATATGTTCCAATGAAGTGATCTTTAGGCAGTATTAAAATTTAAATGAAAGCCACTAAGCTACTAATCAAAAAATGAAGTCAGAACCATTAGAAGTCATTCTAAACACAATGTTGATCCTAACACTCCTGAACCCTCCATGCAATCCAACCCCAAACCCTTGTACATAGTTCTTTTGTTTTTTACAAATATCATGCTCAACATTAACTTTTTGGCTACCTCAAGTTTCAGAGTAACCTGATTCCTATGTATTTCAATCTACGTTCTCATAGTTCCTATCTCTCCCTCCCCACCTCCCTGTTTTATGTATTTTCCATTCTATATGTTTTCTATTTGATGTCCCCACTAATATCGGTATAGAAATTTAATAAATAAATAAATAAACATTTTCCACTGCTGTGCTAGATACAGAATTCCCACATAGTGCTGTTTATATGGAACTTCAGCAGGCGATTTCAATTATTAAAACTGGAAATTGTAACATTTAATAGGCGTATAACACAGAGAACCAGAAAGTGACAGTTCACTATGTTTTTAGAAGGGAACAATGAACATTTGCTGTGCACATCTATCTGGTTAGAAGTTATAAATAGCTGAAATTTGTGCCTCTTATGAGAAAGAACTGGTTAGGAGTGGGGAATTATTAACTATTTTGGCAATCCAGGGGGTGGATTGTTTGAGGATAAAAGAACCTATACAAAGCAGCTGTAAAATATAGCCAAATGTTCACTTCATTGCTGGTGCTTCTCCTCTCTAGCAGGATAAATGTCATGGGAGATCTTCAGTGTAATACTGAGCTGAGGTTATAATGTTTCAGAAGACCTTATGAAGGCTTCAACATTGCCCTGTGTGTAGTCTGTGTTCTGGACTGAGAATAAAGTTAGCTCAGCGCAAGACAGAACTAAAGGGGCCTGTACCAATCTCCAGACTCCAGCAGATCTGCCTCCATTGCATGAAAAGGATCCACAGGCCTAGGAATAAATGGGTTTCAGTGGGTTCGGGTAAGAGCTGTGAGCAGGAGACGTGTCCCCCGTGTGATACCACTACAGAACACCTTGATGGAATTAGCAATGGGCACAGAGATGAAGGAGGCGTCCCACCATAAAGTGAACACTAGCATAGTAACAGAAGATCCCACAACAAAAGCAGAGTCGATTTCCGCGTTCACAGGACAACAAGTGTTGCTACCTTTAAGCATATTCACTATTTGCAGCTAACTGAAGATCTAAAATCTTTTCAGAAGCAAATGACGGCCCTTTTATTTCAAGTGGCTTTTGCCAATATTGAATCTTTTATCTGAGTTTGTTATGCTTTATGAAAATGATTTATGTTTTTTTACCCTTCCTAGTTCAATTTGTCATAAGCGGTTTCTAAATATTTTTAAATAAGATTTGATCAGAGGAACTGACTTGGTGGCAGGTTTGGAGAGAGACAAGAAAATCAAATGCCTACTGGGATCCTCCACTTGCCGGGATGCAAACTGCATTGTTAGAATTGTTGATGAAGAAGCAAACAAAAGGGAAATTGATGTAATAGCCCACCTGGACACAAATGACCTAGCTAGAAGCCAAGTCTGTGCAGGACAGGAGGCATTTAAGAAATCAAAGGATGGTCTTAAGCAGTGAACAAGGTCTGTAACATTTTTACAGCTGAGGAGGAGGATAAGTGATTTCTGCACCAGAATTTTTAATATATGGCTGAAAATATGAACTGTTTATCAAAAACCTTCTTTCAATAGTGGAGGCCAAGGTGATACATGGAAGGGTAGAAGTTTGCACCATAGAGATGGCTTGCAACTGTCTGAACAGTTCAGATCTTACCTTGACAAAAATTTAATCACCTTTCTCCCCCTCCCCAAACAAATAAAGTTAGGGGTGAAAAACATAAATGGGCCCAATTTTTAAAGTTATCCAGGTAAGTTACAAGGGATATTCAGTGGCATGGCTAAGCCACTGAACATCTGCATGGAAGTCACTTCTTAACTGGATACATTATATCTGGCTAAGTTAGACCTGCTCTATGGCTGGTCTAACTTATCCGATTAACTTAACCGGATACGTTGTGCCACCCCAGTACGCCCACTTTCCACCCTCAAATTATCCAGCTATTCAGATAACTGGATATTCAGTGGCCACTACATAACCGGATAAGTCCTATTTATCTGGCTGTATAGAACTAAATGTGTTTATTGTGATGAATATGCTACTATTTTGGTTAGTCCCTGCGCTGAAGAAGGACATATGGTGTGGTTAGGCAGGAGCTAATGGAGAAAAGCAGGCCGGAAAAAGGCTAAGATGGCTGCCAGTGAGACTACGTTGCCCAGAATTCCAGAGAACTAGCAGCTGGCAGAACAGCAATCAGCTGAAGCATGATAAATTAGCAGTTTGGCTGATATAGGCTATTGGCACTGTAAGAGGGAGTTCTACTGCCAGAAAGAGGCAGGGGCAGAAGGAAGGAACAGCTGCAGCAGCTTCAGTATGGAGGAACCCTCTGCTGCTGTTGAGCCAGAGCTTGATTTATGAACATTGCCAGCATTTTTTTTAATTTCTTTATTTGATCTTAAATTATATTCACACAAAATGACAGAAATTAGGAAAATATGAAATAAAAAAATACAACAAATTAACAACCACATATTATTTACTTTAAAGTTCTCATTACACTGGAGCTGCATAACAAACTAAGGCCTGGATTTTCCATTCTCGCACAGAATGGGGAATCCGGCGGTAACGGGGGGGGGGGGGGGGCCTGCAAAAGCCGGCAGTGATCGCACCACCGCTGTGTGATCACTGCCGGCTTTCACACCCAATAGCGCCACCGTGAAAGGTGCTACTACTGGCTACTGGCGACGATAATGGCCCCTACCTTATCGCCGCCAGCGAAGATAATGCCGCGTCCGCCTCCTCGCCGCCCCCCAAGTTATCGCACGCAAAAAAAGGACTTTTCGCATGCAACAGGCTTAGAAAATGACCCCCTAAATATCAAGCAATAGAAATTACCCCACTAACCCAATATGTAATGGAATTTAGACAGATATATCCTGAATAAAAGTTTCTAAATTAGTTGTGTCAATATAAACTTGTGACACTGATAAGTAATTACACACTTACTGGGGGGGGGGGGGGGGGAAGAAGCAACTATTGAGACAGATTGAGGTTTTAGCTGGAGAAACTGCCTTCTCTTAACCTGAGTTTCCTCTAAAATATCCGGGAAAACCTGACCCCCTATAACCGTAAAATAAGAAATTTTAGATTTGAAGTATTGTCTAAAGAAAATTTCCTTATCCCTAGTCAAGGCAAAAGAAAAAATAAATGTAGACCTGGTGGGAATATTGGGCTGGATTTTAAAGGCCTGGTGACACGCGTAAAGCCCTGGGACGCGTC
The DNA here is from genome assembly GCF_901001135.1 of Rhinatrema bivittatum. NCBI lineage: Eukaryota > Metazoa > Chordata > Amphibia > Gymnophiona > Rhinatrematidae > Rhinatrema > Rhinatrema bivittatum. Next base: position 28,134,159 of record NC_042625.1, read on the forward strand.
TAAGTCCCAGGGTTTTACAAAAGGGGCAGTCTGGGGGCGGGGCAGGGGCCAGAAGGTTAGATTAGGGGGAAGAGAAGTTTCGGGGCGGCCTGGGAGGGAACGGGGGAAGGCCACAGGCATCGGCTCGCACAAGATGCACCCCCTTGCGCTCGCATGTTATAAGATTGGGCGTACATGTGTGCACGCCAGGTAGCGCACGTACGTTTGAAAATTTACCCCATTATCCTTAGATGTTTTTAAAAAAAAAAAAAAAAGAGAGAGAGAGAGAAAGATCCAAGCAAGAGTAAGGGACCAGAACATTTGGTATTTGCTTTGTATTTGGTATATAATACATACTGGACAAAAAAAAAAATTATCTGAGGAAAATTGGAGTGTGTCAGTTGCATATTTTTTAAACAATTCCTCACCAGAGGTTAATCAAACACAGGGGAAGTTCACCAATCATGTTATTAACTTAGGTCTATTCTCTACTAGCCAAACATGTCAAATGAATGTTCAAACTATTTTTACTACGTGCAACTAAAGACTGCTCACAACACAGATAATGGAAGCTTGAGCATTAAAGTTAGTTTTCAGAGAGTCCAACCTAGAGCCCACCTCTTGGATCTTATGAGATGTGTCAGAGGTAAATTGACAGTTGTGTTACCGTTTTAGAAAGGTTATGTTGTGGTGGAGGTGGACCCTTCGCCTGGTGCAGGATTGGTAGGCTCCCTGGTCAGACCCAGAGAGCACCTGCCACCAAGAGGCGGAGCACAGGAGGAGACAGAGGCAAGCTGGAGCTTCACCAATAGCAACCTGGGATGCCCTCAGGTTGAGCCTTAGTTACCCGGGCCCCCTGGTCTTAGGTTCAGGGGAGTGCCCATCACGAACAAGGGTGTGTGGTCGATGTTAAGGTCAGGGAGTCCAGGAGCCAGAGAAGGCCAGAACAGAGTCTCTGAATAAAGAGCGAGGATCAAGGCCAGAGTCAAGGATAGCGTGGTCAGCCAAAGCAGGGGTCAATACCAGTGGTCAGTCCGTGGGTGGTCAGTCAGGCAGAGGTCAGTTCCAGGCAGCGTGCAGACGTGGTCAATGGACAAGCAGAGGTCAGTTCTGGGCAACGTGCAGACGTGGTTGAGGAAACAGACAAAGGTCAAATCCAGGCGGTGATCAAACGTAGTCAGGCAGAGGTCAGTACCGAGAAGACAGTCCGAATGGTACTACCTGGGGAGACTAAGGAACGGGACGCTAGAACAGGAAGGCAAACTTGCTATCACAACGTGATCGACCCAATTGCCAAGGCAGGGATCATGGGTCTGAGCCCTGCCTTGTATACTGAGGAATGGATACGTCACTGGGGAGTGTCAGGTCCTGGTTTCCCGCGCTTGGCTCTTTAAATGTCGTGACGCTGGCCACACACATGCCTAGGGGAGGAGCTAAGGAGACGATGGATGCGGAGCCCCAGCGGGAGCTCCGCTGTGAGGCCTGTGATGCTGCCGGAGCCGCAGCGGGTAGAGGAGAGTGACGGGGACGGCCGGGACAGACAGCGGAAGGGAGGCCTGCACTCGTGGACGGCCAAGAGAGGTGAGCAGGCCTGGCTGTGGAGCGAACGCGCCGAGAAGCGCAACAGGTTAGACTCAATCCAAACAACAATCTGCCAAATATCCTTTAAAAATGTCCCCAGTTCTACAGTTACATCTGCAGTCTCAGATCTTATAGGTAGAAACACTGGTGTTGCTGAGGTTATAGATATCAACGTTGGGTTAATAAAATTAACATCTTCTGGCTTCACACTAGGCGGTTGAATTACCAACGTGGGTGTACACAGAGAGAAAGAAGATTAGTCCAAGTTCTCCTCCTATTGCCCAGTCAGAGGGATAGAGGGATTGGGAGGGGGTGATCTAATAACAGGACTTAAGGACACCTCCAGTTTTGTACTCATCTTGATGCAGTAGTGAACTGTGTGTAAAACATGTGCACCCATGAGACCACTAATGGGGGGGTCGAAATCTGGGAAGGAGTTGAAATTTTCCTCTTTCTGCCCATCCTCAGTCAGAAATCCAACATAAGGGGCGTGCCCCATAAGTGTGCAGCTCCGGCACACCGCTGGATGCCACCGTTTGAAGGTTCCCCGCTCGCCGATGGTCCTGCACTGGGGCGGCATTGACATTTTGCACTGAGTGTGAGACAGAGAAATATATTTAATACAGACCCTATATGTGAGAGTAGGGCAAACAAAGTAAAAGTGCAGTTTAAACTGAGCAGGACTATATTGGGAACTCTAAAAAGTTAGAAAGATTGTGCTGGGTTTAAAAGCTGCCTTATTGTGTCATAAAAAGAACCAGAGAGTTAATTAGGTTAGAGAGTGGATAGCACAGTTTAGGAACATTTTATTAGGTGATAGGAATAGGAAAAGCTGAACACCTATTACTAAGATAGAGATTCTGGTTTGTTTGTTTCTGTGAAGAGACTAAAACCAACATGGGTAAATGTGGCTACTGGTATAAAGGAATAATACCTCTAGGTAGTGAATGTTAGAGTGGCTGTTTTGAAGCTTAAGAGGATCAGGTGTGATAGGCAGGGAAAAAGGAAAACTGGTCCTTTATTCCCTCCATAGAGGCACTGCTGGAGAAGCTGCAGTGTGAAAGCTTAGGCACTGAACTCCTGGAGAGCACTAAGGACTTGCCTCAGTGCTGTCAGCTGGCCCTTTTTCCCCAAAATAGGTTGAACTCGAAATAATTAGACAAGGGCAAGGTTTCTAACTAAACTGATGGTTGGAAATGGAGAAGTTTACAGGGAAACCACAGAGAACTAGCACCATTCTTAGCAATTGAGCAAAGCTAGTGAATGTTTTCACTTCATAAGGTTTAAAAGAGAAAATGTATATATTGTTTGGGAAAACTCAGGGACTGAATGAAACGTTGCAACTGTTCTAAGTTTAATAAATCCTTAGATGTGGAGCCTTAAGGAGTGAAAGGTTATTGATAAGAATAGTGTGGATTATATCAAGGACTTTAAAAGAATAAATAAGGAAATAAACAGAGGCTGTTTCAAGGGGTTTTCCTTTTCAAAAGGAAGCTGAAATAAACATAGTAGAAGTGGTAATTGAAGGTGGAACCCTATCGGACACAGGACAGCCAAATGAAGGTTGGAAGAGGTGTTTTAACTACCGATGTAAGTATAGTGACCCTTAAGGATACAGTGAAGGGTCAGAGAATACCCTGAAGTCAGAGGTTCCTTAGAGTCCTGACAGCCCTGACCACATGTTTATACTGGCAGAGGGTACTTCCCCAGGAAAGCCAAGACTGCAGAAGAGAGCCTCATAAGGGCCAGCAGTTGCCCTATGACTTCTAATCACAAAAATGGTGGTAGCAATGGAATCAGTGGATCACATGTGACAGGAAGACAGCACTGAAGAGTGCTAACCTGCCAGATAAGGTGTCAGGGCCAGACCAGAAGGGGATCAGAAAGGATCTTCTGGAGTAGACCAGGCCAAGAAGAGAGCCATGGAGAGCTCGAGATGCCCATTCTGATTGGAGTCCAGTGAGCGTACCTGGGGCTAGACATACCACCCGAAGGAAGTGTGGTGACAGAGTGTAGATAATTGCTTCATGTGTGGCAAGAGGACCAGGGGCAGCCGAGGATGGAGACGTACATGGGCATATGATTTAACCTTAAGGCGCTGTAGTGAGGTTCATTTGGTATGGCATTTAAATGGATGTGGGACTGGCATCCTGGTGGCAGACAGTCTGCACTTGGATCTTATTCGCCCTTCCCTCCTAGGTCGTGTGACTGCAATGAGGCTTTGGGAAAGGACAGTTTCAGAGCCTGCGAGACGACCCAGTGGAGAGGGAGCCATCGCATCAAGATGCAGGAGCCAGAAGTGCCCAGGACACCTTGCTCAAGGGTGGCAGAAAAGCAGTAGCTTGCAATGCACGAAGATAAACGGATACAAACTTTAGTAGCCAGGGGAACAGGGACTACTATAGCCAACTGAGGAAAACCAGTTTGTTTATTTATTTATTTAAAAGTATTTCTATACCGCTTTTACAAACAAAGTTTAGTCAAAACGGTTTACATAAATGTAGAAACACAGAAAAGTAAAAAATAATTAAAAATTACACAAATCTCATAATAGAAATCAAATGAAATAAAAGATTAATAAATTATAAAGAATCTAATAAAAAACATATCAAAATCAAAAAATCAAGTGCCATTTTGTAGCCGCTAAATATGTATAGGAGAGGGAAAAATTGAGGGAAGGGAATGATTTTTTCTGATGTATATAAAAGACTAATGGGAGGGGAATTTTTTGAAAAGGAAATTAGAATATTGATATGAAGTATTACTGTTTGGTTAAGGAAATTTTGAAAGCAATCTGAAACAAGCATGTTTTTAAAGATTTCTTGAAGTGCATGGGGTTAGATAGTAATCGCAGTGAGTCGGGTAGTGCATTCCAGAGGGAGGGACCTGCTACTGAAAAGGTCCTTTTCCTTGTAATGTATAGTCTTGCTAGTCGAGGTGAAGGGATATCCAAAAGGTTTTTTTGTCAAGGATCTCAGATGTCTGGTGGGTTTGTAGATACGAAGTAGTGAGCAGAGCCAAGTGGAAGAGGAGTTATAGATGAGGGAGTGAATGATGGTAAGAATGTTATATTGTACTCTGAATTTTATTGGTAACCAATGAAAAGCCTGTAGAACTGGAGTAATGTGATTTCTGATGGAGGTACCTGATAAGATACACGCTGCAGCATTCTGAACTAATTGTAATGAATGGATGGTGTTATCAGGAAGACCCAAGTAGAGAGCATTGCAATAATCGAGACCAGAGAAAATAAGGGATTGAAGAACTGTAGGAAAATCATGGTGAAAAAGTTGCGGTCGAAGGCATTTTAGAAGTTGTAGTTTGTAGAAAGATTTTTTAGTTACTGATGAAATATGTTGCTTCATGGATAAATCTGTATTAATAATTACTCCTAAATTTGTAGCATAATTAGAGATTGGAACAGATGTACCATTAAACAGAAAGTGAGAGGGGGGACCAATAGAGGACTCTGAAATAGAAGTGAGATGTACAATTTCTGTTTTAGAGGAATTTAATTTTAAACGATTGTATGAGAGCCATGTGTTGATAGTATTTAAATATAAGGAGACTATGGAAAGAGTAGCTCTCCAGGATGTATTATATGGAACCATAAACTGTAAATCATCGGCATAGATTTTAAATTGTAGGTTTAAAGAAGAGAGAATACGACAAAGTGGAAACAGATATCAAAAAGTTGGGATAAGTAGCCACTAGAGTTTTTCCAGGGGCCTGGTAAATTGCGTTATAAGGATTTTGTGGATAAAAAATGTATGATGAGGAATGCTGTTTTACAGATGAAGTCTGAAGGGCTTTGTTAGGGCGCAGTATCCTGATCTGGGAAAGAGAGACAGGGCATTGACTGAGGCCAGTGGTATGGAGCCTAAAGGGGCCCCAAGGGAAAAAGAGAATGGTTGGTATCTGGAGGGAGTATACCGAGGGCCAGGTTTGCAGAGAGAAAAGCCCCGAGGTGGGAGCTCTGCCTGAGGAGCCCTAAGAAATATTGTATGCAATGAGGGGCTGTGGTAAAAGAGGAAAGAGAAGAACCCCAGCCAATAAGCAGGGAGGTCAAGAAGACTGATCTCTGTAGAATGCTAGGAAGGGAAAATGCTCCTGAAGAGTTAATCACATAGGCCAGAAGGTGGCCTGTATGATATTGAGGAAGACAAGGGTGCCCAGGGACAAACGATGGATTTCAGAGGTCAGGAAGCAATAAGGGAGGAAGAGATTGGCCCCCTCTATGGTAGGTTTCCTGCTGGCCCAAATTCCCTGATAGTGCCTTGACAAGGAGGAGAGCCCAAAGAGGAGGCAGGGCCATGCTGGCAGCATAACAAACCAGGTAAAGGGAATAAGGTAGTAGAGGCTCCACAAGACCATTTCCCAACTGAAGCTGAAGGCATAACCTCTCAAGGGTACGGCAATGCCTCTACCAAACAGAAATATGGGACAGTTAGAAGCACCCTGGCATTGGACTCCTCAGCCGTAGAAGCAGTCCTGCACTTTTTTTCAGGGCCCAGTATTGGTCGCCTTCTGGATCCAATTCCTCTTTTTCCCCCCACCAAAGTGGAGGGCAATGTTGCAGTTGCATCAAAAGCATGAAAGATAATTTGTTAAGGGTAGTAACCCCTGTGCCTTCTGTTAAGGGTAGTAACCCCTGTGCCGTCTGTTAAGGGTAGTAACTGCCACTCCATGCAGGTTACCCCCCCCCCCCCCCACCCGTGCACCCTTTTCCTCATTTCCAATCCTCTAGCCTTTAGGGATCCAGAGAGTTTATCTCATGCCTATTTGAATTCATTTACTGTTTTCGTCCTCACCACCTCCCCCGGAAGGGATTCCAGGCATCCACCACCCTCTCTGTGAGGAAATATTTCCTGGTGTTGGTTCTGAGTCATCCGCACTGGAGTTTCATTTTGTGACCCCTAGTTCTACTGTTTGCTTTCCAACAGAAAAGATTTGAATTTCGTGCATCATTAAAACCTTTCAGGTATCTGAAGGTCTGTATCATATCTCCCCTGCACCTCCTCTCTTCCAGGTTGTACATATTCAGATCCTTCAGCCTCTCCTCATAAGTCTTCTGACATTTCCATCTATGTTGGATGGACTTACACATCCTCTGGCACAGAAAGAAGAGCTGGACAGAAATCTAGTTAAAGTCTTAACTAGATTGCAACGAAGGAGGAGGTGTTGCAGGTAGGAGATTTCAATTTGTCAGATATGGTCTGGAGTATCCATCTGCAAAATCAGTTAGAAATGGAGAGATTTGGGGGATCACCTGATGCTTCAGTGAGAGGAGATACAGATCTCTCCCTATCACAGAAAGCTTAAATAAAAGCTGGCTGGATTTGGTACCAAATTGGTTCGAGTGGATTCTGCATTATGGATAACTGTTGCCAAAAGAGACAGAGATGGGAATGAAAACCAGAAAAATAGCAGAGAAGTCCAAGTAAAAGGAGAAAGCACAATGACCATGGACCCCCATGCAGTCAAATCAGCTGCTTCTAATAATGTCTGAAGTAGTGAAACCTCTTACCACGTATGTAACGGTGGTGCTGGAAATCAAGTTAGTTAAGTTCCAGTCACCTATGGAGAAATTTGAAGAAACAATGGCCTCATAATACCAGAATTAGTTCCAATGAAAATAAGCTTGGCCAACATGATGAATGTGCGGAGAATCTGCGTCAACAGCTGAGAACACTGGAGAAGAAAAATGTCCTGCTAGGAGAAAGGTTTGAGAGTCAAGAAAACAGGGGACGACGGAATAATATTTTTTCATTGGTATTTCTATGAGTGTGAAGGATCAGGAGTTCCTTCCCTTGGAAGAAAAAGAAGCCAAGAATTCATACCAGGAAATTGTTTCAAGAGAAAAACCTTGGAGGTATTAATTTACTAGATGTGGAACTTTACAGTGCTGCTTGTCAACTTTGTGTATTGGCAGATTGTATTATTGGGGCTGGAAACTATTGTTTGCACATATTTAGCATCAAAGCTGCTTTTTCTTTTGCGTTCCGTGTAATTCTTGTGCCATCTTTTAGGCACTCTGTTTCCTTGTTCCCTGTAAACCGATATGATGTGAAAACGGTTATCGGTATATAAAAACTATTAAATAAATAAAATAAAATAAATTCAGTCTTACCTAGTAACGTTCTAAATGCCGCTACATGCAAAAATTAACAGCCATATTTTAATTAAGCCATTGCAAATAGCTTGAGCCTATATAAGGAACAAATTGAGTTTCTCATAGAAAGGTTCTCTTTTCTTGCTATGCTATTGTGAAGGGTTGCATGGGTATGAGCCCTTTGTTCTGTGGCATGGCTGACAGCCTCATAGGCAAACCTATGAGGCCTTCACCAGCAGCTGGCGAACACACCCTGAAGTGGGACAGTATGGAGCCTCAGCTATACCAACTGCCTCGCCTGCAGGTTGAGCTCTTGTGTTCTGGTGGCCGGCAGGACTTAAGCAGGTCACTAGTGTGGTGAATAGAGCAAGAGTCCAACGGCACGCCACAGGCAAGGAAGGCAGCAGACTAAGGAAGTTGGACATAGGACAAGTGACAGACAAGGGTGGTCACGTTCAAGCAAGACGTCAGGCAATCATGGTCAGGTCCAAGCAAAAGGTCGTGCCAAGGGTGGATGAAGACACAGACACTGTCAGGATAAGGCAAGACTCAACGAAACAAGGCTAGACAAGGAATCAGGAACACAGGATACAGGAACTCAAAGCAACACACTGCTAAGGCAGGAGATCTATTGCTGAGGCGAGGTAATGCTGTGAAACTCTTGCTTAAATAGGCTGGTCGGCCCAATGTCAATGGAGGGTGCTGATCAGTGTTTCCCGCCATGGGGCCTACATAATGGGGCAGATTTTAAAACCTGCGCGAGGGCGCAGATTTGTTCGTGCAACCCGGCGCGAACAAATCTACACCCGGTTTTATAACATGTGCGTGCAGCCGCGCGCTTGTTATAAAATCCAGGGTCGGCGCGCGCAAGGGAGTGCATAATTGTGCAACTTGCGAGCGCCGAGCCGCGCATCCTGCCTCCTTTTCCCCCCCCCCCGCACCTTCCCCTCTCTTCCCCTACCTAACCCGCCCCCCAGCCCTACCTAGAACCCCCCTTACCTGGAGGCTCAGGCCACACCCCTCCCCGCCCCCAAGACCACCCCTCCCCGCCCACTCCCCGCCCCTTTTTGCAAGCCCCGGGACATACGCGCGTCACGGGGCTTGCGTGCACCACCGAGCTTATGCAAGATAGGCTCGGCGCACGCAGGGGGAGGCAGGGGTAGGTTTTCGGGGGTTGCGCGCGTATCACCCTTTGAAAATCTACCCCATTATGCACTCCTAAGGGAAGGTGGTAGGAGCAGCAGCTCTGAGCATTTGGGGCAGAGAACTATGTGCTGCTGAGGGACGGGTCCGGCCATGTTGTGGGTAAGACATGCAGCTCCCAGAGCCTTCCTGTGAGCTGCTGAATATAATACCTATCAAATAATCCTATGTTTCTACCAAGGCTGAAGTACACAATTTTGAGGGTATGAACTAAGAACTAGATTTATCATTTTGCTAGCATCCGTAATATTTTCACATCACAAGCTGAGTGAGTGAGAGAGTGAGAGAGAGAGACAGACTTTATAAGGTTCTCATATAAGTGAAATATTTATACCACTGTAGGAGAGGTAACTAGTAACTTGGGGTAAGGTTTTGGTTGTGGCCTAGGTTTTGCGGGGCAGTCTTACATGCACAGTCAGAGGTTCTAACAGCACACATTACACATCAGTGAAGATTTGATGTGATTTGGAATGATGATAGCAGCTAGGTAGAGACTGCATCAAACTAGGTCGAGAGTACATTGTACAAATCTCATCTTTGTTTACCTTTCCTCACTAGTTGCCCCTCCTACAGTGGTATAAAAAGTTGACTAATGGGTGCCTCCCCAGAGGCGCTCTCTCTGAAACAGGATTTGTGATTTTTAGTGCAAATCCCATTTCGGGCACAATGCACACCAGGAAAAAAGGTGTAGTTGTTTCCAGCGTTAAAACCCACGATAACTTGTGTTACGCTATCGCACACAATGGTAGGCACCCCTCATTTTAATTTACCTCCACTCAAACTCCTCCCATTTGTGAAAATGTTTAATTTGCGTACACATCTATCGATGCGTTATTTATCACGAGCATTATGGGCTTAGGGCCCTACCACGATTTGATGAATGACCCTGTAAGTTTCTCTTTAGTGATTTTGTTATTTGGCATCCCCAGGACTTAATTCTTTGCCTATTTACACGAGACATTATTATACTTGCTATAATGTATACTTCTATACAAGCCACAAAAGAACAAGAATTCTTGGGTTGTTTTCCAAAGAATATCAAAAGGAAAATTAGTATTACTACATAGTATCATTTGGGAATCAATCTTGGAAGCATTCTGTAGATATCGGTAAGACAATTTAAATTCTGAAATTACAGAAGATGACAAATATTGAATATTTTCAATTGGAGCATTCTGTTACTGATGTACATCTTCAGGAAATGCAATTATAAATTGTGCATTCTGTCTATTTTGATAAATCAACTAATCAAGGTTATTTAAAATTAAGTTCACAGATTCAGATAGATGCGTTACGTGTCAAAGTGATAAGGGAACCTTTATTCACAATCAGGGTAATTTTCAAAGGAAAATGTAAATGTAACATACTATCATGGCAATTTTCAAAAGCCCATTTAGCCATGTTAAATACACTTTACAGATAAAACCTATTTTCAAAAGCCTATGAAAATTGCTATGATATATGCTATTGAATTGTCAATAGGTTTTACCTGAGTTAAATAGGATTTTGAAAATTGCTATGATAGTATGTTACATTTACATTTTCCTTTGAAAATTGCCCTGTTAGTCTTTAAATGCAATACAGAAACCATTTTGGGGAGGAGATTGGTTAATATTCATTTTTCATGTACTGGGAAAACTTGAAGCTATTTTGGGATAGAGACCATCATGAGTAATGTGAAACTCATATGATGAATATGGTTAATATTTATTTATATTGCAGCTAAGAAATGCATTCTTCAGTGGATGGATGAAAAGATTACTACAAAACAAGTGTGGTAACAATCTGTTGTGAGCACGGATGGGCACTTGAGAGCGTGAACCCCTGTGCAAGCAAAACAACCCGGGGGTTGGTCATGGTCCACGCCGCTGGTGGGCGAGCGCATCCAGGTGTGGGCTGGCTGAAACAGGAATACTCTTGACTAGAACATAAGAAATTGCCATCCTGGGTCAGACCAAGGGTCCATCAAGCCCAGCATCCTGTTTCCAACAGAGGCCAAATCAGGCCACAAGAACCTGGCAATTACCCAAACACTAAGAAGATCCCATGCTACTGATGCAATTAATAGCAGTGGCTATTCCCTAAGTAAACTTGATTAATAGCAGTTAATGGACTTCTCCTCCAAGAACATATCCAAACCTTTTTTGAACCAGCTACGCTAACTGCACTAACCACATCCTCTGGCAACAAATTCCAGAGCTTTTTTGTGCGTTCAGTGAAAAAGAATTTTCTCCGATTAGTCTTAAATGTGCTACTTGCTAACTTCATGGAATGCCCCCTAGTCCTTCTATTATTCGAAAGTGTAAATAACCGAGTCACATCTACTCGTTCAAGACCTCTCATGATCTTAAAGACCTCTACGATATCCCCCCTCAGCCATCTCTTCTCCAAGCTGAACAGCCCTAACCTCTTCAGCCTTTCCTCATAGGGGAGCTGTTCCATCCCCTTTATCATTTTGGTTGCCCTTCACTGTACCTTCTCCATCGCAACTATATCTTTTTTGAGATGCGGCGACCAGAATTGTACACAGTATTCAAGGTGCGGTCTCACCATGGAGTGATATAAAGGCATTATGACACTTTTTGTTTTATTAACCATTCCCTTCCTAATAATTCCTAACATTCTGTTTGCTTTTTTGACTGCTGCAGCACACTGAGCCGACGATTTTAAACTATTATCCACTATGATGCCTAGATCTTTTTCCTGGGTGGTAGCTCCTAATATGGAACCTAACATTGTGTAACTATAGCATGGGTTATTTTCCCCTATATGCATCCCCTTGCACTTGTCCACATTAAATTTCATCTGCCGTTTGGATGCCCAGTCTTCCAGTCTTGCAAGGTCCTCCTGTAATGTATCACAATCCGCTTGTGATTTAACTACTCTGAATAATTTTGTATTATCCACAAATTTGATAACCTCACTTGTCATATTCCTTTCCAGATCATTTATATATATATTGAAAAGCACCGGGCCAAGTACAGATCCCTGAGGCACTCCACTGTTTACCCTTTTCCACTGAGAAAATTGACCATTTAATCCTACTCTCTGTTCCCTGTCTTTTAACCAGTTTGTAATCCACGAAAGGACATCGCCTCCTATCCCATGACTTTTTAGTTTTCTTAGAAGCCTCTCATGAGGGACTTCATCAAACACCTTCTGAAAATCCAAATACACTACATCTACCGGTTCACCTTTATCCACGTTTAACCCCTTAAAAAAAATGCAGCAGATTTGTTAGGCAAGACTTCCCTTGGAATAGTTGGACGACCAACTCGCACCAAGATCTGAGACCCAGCAACACAATACTGGCCTCTGGGGTAGCCCTCTGGCCACTCGAAAGCTCTTTCAGACTGCTGCTGCAAAGCAATTTATGCATGAGGATAGACAGAGGCTGAGGACTCAGAAGATGACTAGAGAATGGACAAGATGCTGAAGACTTGGACATGACAAGGGCTGAGGACTTGGAACATGATCAAGGCTCAGGATTTGGAAACATGACAAAGGATCTCAGAGAGTCTGGTGATGCTGTGTATCCTACACAACCCTGGGGCTGGCCGCGGACCATGCCAATAGCGGCGCAGGCACTGGACTCTTTGGAACAAGATGGAAGCTGGAACAAGAACACCAAAGAATTGAATACCAATATAAACAGAAATCAGAATCTATATCATAAACACCTTGAACACTGTGTACAATTCTGGTCGCCGCATCTCAAAAAAGATATAGTTGCGATGGAGAAGGTACAGAGAAGGGCAACCAAAATGATAAAGGGGATGGAACAGTTCCCCTATGAGGAAAGACTGAAGAGGTTAGGACTGTTCAGCTTGGAGAAGAGACGGCTGAAGGGGAAATGATAGAGGTCTTTAAGATCATGAGAGGTCTTGAACGAGTAGATGTGACTCGGTTATTTACATTTTCTAATAATAGAAGGACTAGGGGGCATTCCATGAAGTTAGCAAGTAGCACATTTAAGACTAATTGGAGAAAATTCTTTTTTACTCAAGATAAAGCTCTGGAATTTGTTGCCAGAGGATGTGGTTAGTGCAGTTAGTGTAGCAGGGTTCAAAAAAGGTTTGGATAAGTTCTTGGAGGAGAAGTCTATTAACGGCTATTAATCAAGTTTACTTAGGGAATAGCCACTGCTATTAATTGCATCAGTAGCATGGGATCATCTTAGTGTTTGGGTAATTACCAGGTTCTTGTGGCCTGGTTTGACCTCTGTTGGAAACAGGATGCTGGGCTTGATGGACCCTTGGTCTGACCCAGCATGGCAATTTCTTATGTTCTTATGATCTAATCAAAAAGTTAGTTCCGCACTAGGCACTCTTGCTAAATCAGAGGAGCGGACCTCAGTGCAGTTTTTTTTAAACTCAGTTGAGACAATTATCTCAGACTCCTGCTCTTGTGTTTCAATGATTGGTCTGCAAACCTCCACCTTTCCTACTTTTATTTGGTAATCTTTAATTCTTTTTAAATTTTCACAATATTTAAAGTTAATTGTTTGATTTTATATCAAACTAAAATCAAGCATACTCTTCCAGTGTTGCTATTTTGCTTATAAATAACATTTCCCTCTATTTAAAACACACGAGCAGGACTCTGAGATAATTGTCTCGATTGAGTTTACAAAACTGTTCTGAGGTCTGCTCCTCTAAGATACAGCAAGTGTGTCTAATGTGGAACTAATTTTTTGGTTTAGTGTACAAGAACTCCAAAGATGAGGTACAGGACCCAGCAACTCAAACTCAGGAACTCTGACTAGGAATTTAGACTCAGACTTTAAAACCAAGGAAGAGCTTCCGAACACTTGAACCAGCAACGAAGAATCTGAAGACTCTAGACAGGACGAAGGCTTGGAACCAGGAACAAGGCAAGGACTTGGATTCAGGAACAAGACAAAGACCACAGAAACCAGGAAACTAGGAACATGAAACAAGAAGCATGGAGGGCCTTGAAAGCGCTAGCAGACCCAGTGGCGGACTCACGATGTCGGACCGGCCCGGGTATTCGCCGCCCAGGCCGGCCCAGGACACGTCACGTGGTCTGCCGAGCGCGGCTCCATCACAGCCGCGCACGGCAGACCACGAGACTGGAGCGATCGGCCCACCAGGGGATGCCCGATCCCCCGATAGGCCAATCCGCCCTTGAGCAGACCCTTTGCGAAGGCAATGAAGAACTGGCTGAAGAACCCTTTTATAGGGCTGCAGGAAGGACGTCAGGAGGGGCTGCAGGGTTTTTCCCGCCAAAATCCCTTTAAATTCTAAACAGTAGCGCACACATGAGCCTAGGAAGATGGTGCCAGGCATGATCGTAAGCCTACGGCGGTCCGGCTGAGTCGGCAGCGTCTCCGCCGGATGGAACGTGGCAGTGGGATCGCACAGAAAGAGAGGCGTCTTTTCCAGGCCGCGCAGGAGCAAGGCGGCCCAGCAGAGTCGGCGGTGCACAGGCCACGAAGACGATGGCAGCGGTGACTGCATCTCTCCAGCCACGAGGCTCACGAAGGCAAGGATGCCCAGGAGAACAGAACCAGCAGAGGCCAGCACTGGTGAGTGCAGCCACTCACAGGGCCCCATCTGCAAACGGCAGCACAACGCAATCAATGGATCTCATTTTCTAAGACGTCTCCCATTCTCTGTCAATGAGAAAAATGCTTAGTAAATGAGGCCCAGTGCCAGATGTGTTAAATTTAGAAAGACTGAATCTTGGAACAGGGACTAGTAAGTTTTGGCAGGATTTTAGACATAACTGGTGTCCCTTTGTTTCCACCTTACCAAAAGGATACCAGGATGCCTTAAAAATGTTTATCTCAGTGAAACACATGGAAACATAGTTGATTACCAAGAACTAATGATCTATGAGCTCTGCACCTGTGCACATCAAGGTGAAAACTAATTTTGAATTATGATGTGTGTGGACTGAGACAGTGTGGGTATGGGTGTGGGTGTGATGTGTGTGTGTGTGGTCTGAGAAGAATGGATGATATGTGATTGGGAGGTAGAAAGTAATAAAATAAGGGTATTTAGTAATCAGTTAGCTTGTGATAAAAAATGATTTCTGTTTATATTGTGTAATAAATATTTATTGCAGCAGACTTTTGAGCTATAACAGCGCCATAGATTTTGCAGCTTGGTTAGGGAGGTATTACATAGTAACGTAGTAACAGCAAGAAAAAAACGAAATGGTCCATCCAGTCTGCCCAACAAGTATCTTATGGTAGTAACTGCTGCTCTTTGCAGGATACCTCCATGTTTCTGTTAAGGGTAGTAATTGCTAGGGGTGTGCATTCATTTGCAACGTATTGGCAATCCGCAACGTATATGCCATATTCGTTGTATTTGTGGGGGTCACGAAACGTATGGCGAACCCCCACGAATACAACGTATCACTAACAAATATACCCCCACCCTCCAGACCCACCAAGACTTGCCAAAAGTCCCTGGTGGTCCAGCGGGGGTCCTGGAGCGATCTCCTGCACTCGGGCCGTCGGCTGCCGGTATTAAAAATGGTGCCAATGGTCTTTGCCCTTACTATGTCACAGGGGCTAACAGTGCCATTGGTCGGCCCCTGACACATGGTAGGAGCAATGGACGGCCAGCGCCATCTTGTGCTCCTACAATGTGACAAGGGCCGACCAATGACACCGGTAGTCCCTGTGACATAGTAAGGGCAAAGGCTATTGGCGCCATTTTGAATACCGGCAGCCGACAGCCCGAGTGCAGGAGATTGCTCCAAGACCCCCGCTGGACCACCAGGGACTTTTGGCAAGTCTTGGGGAGGTCAGGAGGGAGGGGGGTTGTAGTTAATTAAATTTAAAGGGTTGGGATGGGGGTTTTATTGGCAAACAAATAGATATGTAACTAATGAACGGATCGGGGTCCCCAGAGAACGGATGCAACGGATTTGGGTCCCGACGAATATGAATACCGAATGGGACGAATCCGTCCCTGCTGCACATCCCTAGTAATTGCCGCTCCGTGCAGGTTACCTCCATGTTTCTGTTAAGGGTAGTAATTTTCACTCCATGTAGGTGTTATGGCCTCCGGCCGCGGCAAGCCATGACCAGGGCCGACTGTCATGGCCACCGGCCGCAGCAGACCGTGGCCGGGACCAAATACTCACTCGCGGCGTCGGGTTGGTCTGGAGGCTCCTGCTGGAGCAGGGGGCCTCCTCTGGCGGTCTCCCCATGGCCATGGCCGCTGCTAGGCTGGCCGCAGGACCCAACATGGCTGAGAAGACTCCTCCCCCTTCCTGGCTGCCTTAGAGCCGCACGCGTGGCTGAAGATAACATCTAAAGGGGCCACGACAGGAAGTTGTCGTGGCTCCCTCCTGAGACTCCTCCCTCACTTTGGGTATTTAAGGCAAGGTCTACTCCTCAGATCTTGCCTTGGTATTGAGGCTTCATGCTTGGTTTTCGGTGCCCGTGTTCCTGGACTTGCTTGGTTCTTCGTCCCGCTCCTGCTCCTCCTCTTCGTTGGATTGATTCTTTGGTTCCTGACCTTTGGACCAGCTGTGGTGAGTTCCTGGCGTTGACTTCGGATTGGCTTTGGACCCTTCTCCTGTGAAGCTCCTGGACTGGCTTCGGACCTCTCGCCTGTCTGTCCCCGGACTGGCTCTGGACCGCTCTCTGGACTTCGACCCTTGGACCGGCTTTGGACTATCCTTCAACTTCTACTCCCGAACTCTCTACGACCAGCTGGAGGCGCCAGCCGTCTGGAATCCACGACCTGCAGGAGGCGCCTGCATCCAGACCTTCATTAGTCTTCAGGGAGTTCCTTAAGTCCCAGCGGCCGGATCCCTACAGGCTCCTCCTGGAGGGATCACGAGCTTCCAGGGTGAAGTCTTCTTTCAACACTCATCTCATCGAGCCTTGCCCTCCGACAGTAGGGACCGTTTGAGTAGCACCAACTCTACCTCGGAACAGGGGGTCCACCTCCTGATTTCGTAACAGTAGGTTACTCTCATGTTTCTGTTAAGGGTAGTAATTGCCACTCCATGCAGGTTACCTCCATGCCTTATGTTAAGGGTAGTAATATTAATAATCAAAGCCAAGTACTGTCAAACCCATAACAGAATTACTGCTAGCAACATTTTTATGGGGTGAGCCACCTTCTTGATAATTCAGAAAATTGTACTTGAATGTACTTTGCTTTTGGACTTGCCACAGAAGCAGTCCTGTGCTTTTTCCCTAATGCCTGAGTATCAATACCCCGGGTTGTAAAAGACAGGATCCAGGGTTGGCTGTCATCTGAATCCTATTCCCCTCCCCCACCCCCAAAGCAGAAACATTGCAGTTGCATCAAAATCATGAAAGCTAATTGGTTAAGGGTAGTAATCCCTATGCCTTCAGTTAGGGGTTGTAGCTGCCACTCCATGCAAGTTACACCCCCCATGCACCATTTTCTTAACTTCCACCTCTAGCCTTTAGGGATCCACACTGTTTATCCCAGGCCTTTTTTAATTCCTTTTCTGTTTTTGTATTCGCCACCTCTTCCAGAAGGACGTTCCAGACATCCACCACCCTTCTCCATGAAGAAATATTTCCTGATATTGGTTCTGCCATATCAGGCAGTTATTTTTTGGATTATTTGGAATCTGTTCTGGCAAAGAAAGAATCATACATAAGAGCTAGGAGGGCTTGTCTGGTATTAAGTGTTTATTTTTTTATGAATGCGAGTGTGTAAACTGCTTTGAACTTGGTCTAAAGAGGTTCATATATTTTTAAATAAATAAATAGTGATTGTCATTGTGGAAATCATTCAAATCTGTTGCTTTTGTTAATATTGTTCATGTAAATTGATGATGTGTGTGTTGTATAGTCTTGGATATCTGAATCCCTAATAAATAGTTCTGACACAATTACAAAAAAGAAATAGAGAGATCCTGGACTCCCTTTAAGGGGCTCTCTTCAGGCAAACGACAAAGGGAACCTATGAGGGAGGAACGAAACTAGACCTAGGGGTAGATTTTAAAACATGGCCACGCCGATTTTATAACATGCGTGTGCTGGCACACGCATGTTATAAAATCTGTTGGCCGCATGTACATGCGCACCGGATTTTAAAATCCACATGTGCATGTACGGGTGGTGCACGCTGGGGGACAAATTTTGCATTGATATGCACGGCGATGCAATCGGGCCACCTCCTGTTCCCTCCCAGTTCGCTCCAATTAAGGAGTGGACTGAGAGGGAACTTTCCTACCCCCTGCCTAACCTTCCTTCCCTTTCCCCTCTCCACCCTGACCCCTAAATCTAGCCTAACACTTTTTTTTGTTTTGCAACTTACCTGCTCTAATGAGTAGAAGTAAGTTACATGCGCCGGCTGCCTGCCGGCTCATGCTTCCCTGGGACAGTGGCGCATCCCGTCCCACCCTCCCAGACCACTCCCCTCGGCCCGCCCCTTTTTCAGGGCCTGGCTCTTGTCCGCGTATTGGAACTTACGTGCATGGCGGAGCCCTTTTGAAAATACACACGGCGTGAGCAGGGCCCGGCCACGCGCGTAAGTCCTGATTTTTACACGCGCAGCCGTTTTAAAATTCGGCCTCTAATGCTTAGACATGGAGAAAGGCTTTCTAATGTCTGTTATGCTTTTGTAAGAATGTGAACCCTGGGCTGAGATGAGAGGTGTCTCCGCCCACAGGGAGGAGCCCTGTGAGCCTCACCATCAGCAGGCGTAGTCTCAGTGGCGTGGGACACAGCTAGAAGTAGAGACTTTATTATGAAGGAAGGAAAAAGTAATGTCCACAGAATTGGAGATGTAGTAGTACAGTCCTGAGCAATGGGGAGTACCCAGAGCGAGGCCACAGATGAGAAGATCCGGTAGTGACCCGCGGAGCAGGGTACGCCGGGGATCCCCTCTGACGAGTGTAGGCACCTCAGGAATACAGATCCGGTAGTGGTCCGCAGAGTGGGGTATGCCGAGGATGACTGTACAGTAGATGTTGAAGAACTGGTAGAGATGCTGGAACCCGGAAGTGGCTCCCGTAGTTGGTGTTGATACTCTGCAGTGCAGGAAAGCTGAATAGCTTCTACTGAAGAAAGGCAGTAGTGGCCCGAGGCTCGGGGTACGCCGTGTGAAATCCTCAATACAGTTCATATAGTTGATGTCAGTAGAGGTACTCACAATAGATGGTTCCTGGAGAGAGAAAGAGACCTGAGAAGCAGGTCTAGTAGCATTCAGACAGGTAGGCCCTCCAAGGAACGGATAGCCAGGAACGCAAGGGAGCCCCCGAGGAGCGGGTACTCAGAGCGTTAGATGCCAAGACCAAAGTCAGGAACAAGAAGTCCTTGAATGAGGTGGATTCAGCAAGACGGAACTCCTTGCTAACTCGAAGAAGGCAAGGGCCAGTCAGATTAAATACAATAGCTGGTTGACGTTATCGGGAGGGGATGCCCCAGAGGTTCCCGCCATGATATGTTCAAAAGAGGCCCTTGTGTAATTCCGGGTCCAAGATAGCGATCAGCAGCGCCCGCACTGTCCCGGGAACACTGGAGAGGTCGGCAGGGATTAGCAGAGACTGCCATTCTTCCCAGACTTGATAGAGCAGGGAAAAAAAAAAAAAAAGGTGAGCATGAGAGGTCACAGCCGTCTGCGACCAACAGGCGTAACAATGTCCAGGTAGCTGATCCCCTGAAATACAGAGATAATCAGATGGATTAATAGAAGAGCCAAAGCAGAAAGGAGTCATATAAAAGTCAAAATCCTGTATTTCAGTAGTACCAGTTTGTTAAAATGGGGGCACTTGGTCTTTCCTCTTGTAGGATAATGGTGTGGTGGATCCTCCTTAAAAGTCTGTGGACTAAATTGTGATTAATCTTTATTTTATTTTTCTTCCATGCATTAATCGGTGTAAAAATGTCTGTTAATTGATGAGTGATTCCAGAAGCAATTCTTGTGATTTGTAAAACGTAATAAATATTGAAAATTTTAAAAAATGGGAACGTGAAGCGGAACAGTGAGCTAAACTAGAAGCTATAGTAAGGGCAAGTAATCATTGTAGTAGGGAAGTTAATCGAAATAATTAAAAATGGGTCTTGTTTTACAAAAAAGCTGAAAAAGGTAAAGTACAGGGGATGTCAGGAGGAGCACAAGGAAGAATAATATGTGGTAAAAAAGCAGGAAAGGTAGTCAAGGTGGCAAAGAGGCAAGCAGAAGAAGAGACAGCGAAGACAGACAAAATAGACCTTATGGTCCTTATCTGCCACCATGTCCAGTGTTTCTGCAACAGCAGGGAAAGACAGCAAGGCCCCTCGAGTCTGGTCATTCATCCCTGATGCAATACCGTAGAGCCGGCCTTGCCCTTGCATCCTCACAGCTAAGGACTCCCTGCACTTACCCCAGGCTTTCTTGAATTTGGCCACCTCTGGTGGGATGCTAAAAGAGGGTCATACATTTTTAAATAAATAAATAGCGATTGTCATTGTGGAAATCATTCAAATCTGTTGCTTTTGTTAATATTGTTCATGTAAATTGATGATGTGTGTGTTGTATAGTCTTGGATATCTGAATCCCTAATAAATAGTTCTGACAAAATTTTAAAAAATCTAGATATGTTAAAATCTAGATATGTAGAATGTGTACAGTGCTGGCAGTTCTATAACACTGATGTGCACGGTTTTCAAGGACAGATAAGCAAACACTTGAAAATGGAGCCCCAATGTCTTTTTCTAGTTGCGTTAATGTATGAGCAGCAAATGAAGCAAAGCAGCTTTTCAAGAAGCAAAGTACCTAGGATAGTATTCCCTGGCCTGTACCCTTGGAAAGAAAGGAGCACAAGTAAGACCCAAGGCAATATTTGAGAATGAGCCAGAGACTGGAGAAAAAGAACATGGTGACCGGTCTGAACATTTCCCACTGCTCATAGGGCTTAAAAGGCAACTAGTTTTGTAATGCCTTGTGGGCAACAGGTTGACGTCAATCCTACTCAAAGAAATTAAATGGTGTACTCTCCCCTAGCTATTCTACAAGAATGAAGCATTCTTGCTAAGAAATTCTAACTCCTTTTTCTTTGCATTGACATTAAAACACTTCAGTACAAATGCACTGGATTGCATATTCAGAGTCCTGATGACCAGACTAGATATGTAGTCCCCAAGTACCAGGTTAAGAGCAGTGTTTCCCAACCCTGTCCTGAAGACACAGACCTAAGGAGTCGAGTTTTCAGGATATCCATCACGAATATGCAAGATGCATATTTGTCTACATTGGCCACATCAGTGTATGTCAACTTATCTTATTCATATTCATTATGGCTATCATGATTAGGTGTGGCTCAGGATTGTGAATATGTAAATGCGGGTAGGTATACACATCCCATTTAGATGTATTTAAATATTGCAAATAGCAATGCACAGTACATAACAATGTGCCTATGACACATATGGGCAAGAAAAAATCCGTGCCAGCTCATTGGAGATTAGACTTTTTCTTTTGGTACAGAGGTAAGACTTAATACAACACTTTGCAATATCTATTAGTGATGTGTTTTGTTTTTGGTTTTTTTTTGCTTTGTTTTGATTTGGTGAGCACTGATTTTTTTGCACATGCTACAAAAAAACCAATATAAATAAAATAAAAATTTAATTTAAAAAAAAATTTGTTTTGGCTGCAAAACCCTAATGTGCTAGGCACATAAAATAAAAAGAGTCCTGATGCTGGGTTTTTGCGGCCCTAGCACCAGCTCTGTGGGTTCAAAAACAATGATGGGTTAAGATGGTGGATTGGACCTAGCTCAGAGGCTTACGAGAATAAAAAATCTCTATCTGGTTAGTGAAATTTAAAATCAACTTGTCCCCTTTGTAACCAGACTGCCCCTAATCATAAATCTGTTTTCTCTTTTTACCATCCCTTGGCAGATGAGTAAACATCGAACTCACAATCCTGGGAGATTCAGTAATCAGTGTCACACTATTGGCTGTAGTTCAAACTTGTCACAACTTTTATTCTTCTGGGGGCACCAGCAGTCAATCAGCAGTAAAATATACAAAAGGATGAGTCACAGGGTTCCACAGCAGAGATAACAGCAGCAACAAAAAAAAAAATAGACTTCCTTTTCCTTTAAGTTTAGTATCTCTTTTCCCAGCAAACCATACACATCAGCCATCTCTCAAAAATAATCATATAGGTACACAGAGAAGAAAATTTCCCAAGAAGGACAAAGGATCTCGAGTAAATAGTTGTGTCCATGCCTCCTCCCTGGTGCAACCAAGCTAATGCTTAGGAGTATTCCATTGGCCCCCTCAACACCCATTCCAATAGAAGGAATTTGCTGGGCTCCAACGCTAAAGTCCTCAAGAATCTTCCAAGATTCCTCTCAAAACCACACACAACTCAGGATTATATGCAAAGGGTACACTCCCTCTATTTATTTATTTAGGTGATTTATATACTGTCATTCCAAAAGAAGATCACAACAGTTTACAAAATCAGCATTCATATACTTGGTCAACATTCACTTTCAAGGTTGACATTAATATTTTAGGTCAACATAACAGCAAATAAGTATTCTAGGTCATATTCATACATTTTCTAGGTCAACACAACAGTGAGTTCAAATTCTATTTCTACTATCATTACACTTTACTCCCCCATGAGGAAAGACTAAAGAGATTAGGACTTTTCAGCCTGGAGAAGAAACGGCTAAGGGGGGATATGATAGAGGTGTTTAAAATCATGAGAGGTCTAGAACGGGTAAATGTGAATCGGTTATTTACTCTTTCGGATAACAGAAAGACTAGGGGGAACTCCATGAAGTTAGCATGTGGCACATTTAAAACTAATCGGAGAAAGTTCTTTTTCATTCAACGCACAATTAAACTCTGGAATTTGTTGCCAGAGGATGTGGTTAGTGCAGTTAGTATAGCTGTGTTTAAAAAAGGATTGGATAAGTTCTTGGAGGAGAAGTCCAATACCTGCTATTAATTAAGTTGCCTTAGAAAATAGCCACTGCTATTACTAGCAACAGTAGCATGGGATAGACTTAGTTTTTGGGTACTTGCCAGGTTCTTATGGCCTGGATTGGCCACGGAAACAGGATACTGGGCTTGATGGACCCTTGGTCTGAACCATTATGGCATATTCTTATGTTCTACTAATGTCTGTTACTGACAGTGAAGTTTTCGGCATATTGGTGTGTTAAATCGTATGCATTTCTAGAGAGTCGTGTTTTCAGTTCACGTTTGAAATTTTCTGTTATTAGACGTAATGACTCTGGAAGAGAGTTCCACAACTCGGGGCCCACTGTGGTAAACATTCAGCCTCTTATTTGTGTTAGGTGTGTATCCGTGTTGTAGGCACATTTAGAAGTCTTTTGTTTTGCAATCTTAGGGGGTCATTTATCAAAATGCGATAAGGCGTTTTCGTATGGGATAGGCCCTTACCGCATGCGAAAACGTGTTTACCGCATGCGATCGCACCATATCGTATGGTGCAATGCAAATTCAGAAAATAGGAGGAGTTAGGGGCGGAGAGGTCCGCGAAGAGCTATTGCACAGCAGTAACGCCGATTTTAACACCTCTTTGGATTGCGTTAGGCTGTGCAATAGCTGCCGTGACCATGTGGTAAGGTTTCATCGCCATTTGCAATGTCTCCTGTAAGTCCTATTTCATCTCTCTCTCTCTCTTCGCCCCCCCCCCCCCCCCCCCCCCATGTGTCTAGGACCATTAACAATGGTCCCCTGGTGGTTGAATGAAGGAAATACAACAGGTCTGGCACTTATTGCAGAATCTGAAAATGGTATTGCAATTTGCGCTAACTTAGCTCTTCGCACAGGTAATTAGTACAAATTGCGATAAATGCTATATTAGCATAAAACACACCCCTTTTGCTATCGCATGCGGTACTTACCGCATTTTGATAAATCCAGGCCTTAGGTCTCTCTGCAGAGTGTATGGTTGAAGAGTCATTCCTATTAAGCATGGGTTAATGTTATTTATGATATTAAAAATTAGAGTTAATACTTTATAGTGAATTCTGGATTGTACAGGAAGCCAGTGCAGTGCTATCAATGAGGGGGTGATGTGGTCAAATTTCCTTGTCCCTACTAATAGTCTAGTGGAGGTATTTTGTAGTAACTGTAGTGGTTGTAATAGTCCTGTGGATAGACCTAGTAATAGGGAGTTGAAGTAATCTATGTTTGAAAATATTTGTGTTTGTAAAACAGTGCAGAAGTCCTGAATTGTTAGTAATGGTTTCAACCTATGTAAAATTCTCATCTTGGAGTATCCTATTTTAACTAATTTGCTTATATGTTTTTTCATTGTGAAGATCTCATCGATCTGTATTCCTAGGTCCTGTTCTTGATCTGAGGGAGTAATGATAAAAATTCCCAGGTCTAGGGTTGGCGGTTTGATCATCATGTTATTTCTCCGTAACCACACAATATCGTTTTTTGGAGGGTTTAGTGTTAGTTTCAGTTGAGTTTTTGTTGTGTTGCCGGCTAGATGTCATTTCTCCACAAACTTACTTAAAGGATCAGGCAGGTAAGTTCTATCCTGTTCGCTACAACCTTACACCCATGAACAACAGAAGTTAAATGAGAAATCAGGGATAAATTTAACAATACCACCACTAGTGGCATAGGGACCAGACAAAACTAGTGCTAAAATCCTACAAGTCCGTTTGCTTCCACAAGTCTGGAATAGTTTGTCTACTGCCTAAAGCTATCATTTCTTTTAAAATGCCTATAATCTTACTTAAAATCAAGAGAGTAAGAGAAACACGGTATGAAGAATGATAAGAAACCTTAATTCAAATCATGAGGAATTAACTGTAACAAGAGAGTGAGGGAATTACAAGACTAATAAAAAAATGAGAGTTCTTTGGATTGGAAGCATAGAGGATTAGAAAATGCATAATCCACTGATCATGTATTAGTTCACAATGTACTACTATTATATATTAGCTGTTAGATACCTGCTCTGTGGCATGTGCATATGTTATTGACTTGTACTAAAAGTTTGCATCTTATATTTGTCAAATTTGTTTTAAATATTATGAATGTTACTTTGCAAACCATTGTGATCTTGATTTGGAGCACAATTTTTAAATAAATACATTTCCTGCAATTTCTGAATAGAGGGGATTGTGCAGAAAAAATCGTAGATGGAAAAAAATAAAAAAGGTAAAAAAAAAAGTACTTGGGCCTAGTTTTGTTTGATCTTTACCTTTGGCCCTAATGATTAGTTCCCAAACCTGTTCTAGCAACCCTGCGGCCAATTGGGTTTTTGGATATCCAAAATGAATATGCATGAGCTAGAGCTGCATGCACTAACTGGACTGTATGCAAATACATCTCATGCATATTCATTCTGGATATCCTTAACCAAGGTGGCTTGCAGCCAGTCCTTGAGAGGATACATTTTAAGGCCATTTGTGTGGGTAAATAATGATTTATGCATACAACTTAGCTGTTTGACAATTGCCCTGCCCCGTTACGGCTAAAACGGTACAACGTGTTCCACAACGTGTGCACCTTCAGCCGCATTTGGGGGCAGGAATTTCTAGGGGCATCATGGACAGAACGGGATCTGAAAGTAATGTGCATAGATGATATTTTCAGGTGCATGTGGGCTCTTTCACGTAGAATATCTACCGCACCATCAAGTAGGTGGAAAAGCCAACGAGTGTTTCACACCCACGGTAAGAGTCAAAGGGAAACTGCCCCCACATATTTTGTCTCTGAACCCTGGTGCAGAGTCTGCAGGTAACGAGGTACGTGCAGGCTCTGTCCCGAAGCAGGCGGGCTGAACGTGGCACCCACAGGTAAGCTTTACACAAACCTCACCAGCAAAGACCTGACGTCTTCGTGTCAGCTGTGCTCAAGCCAGTCCTCAGGGATCCCCTCGCCCCTTCCCAGCCAGCTGAGTTTTCAGGATATCCCTAATGAACATGCATGAGATATTTGCATGCACTGCCTCTATCGCATGCAAATATATCACCTCCATATTAATCAGGGGTATCCTGAAAACTTGACTGGCTTGAGGGCCCAAGGACCTGTTTGCTCCACTCTAGTATTGTTTCTTGTTACTGTTTCAATATTATAAAAAGATGAGGGGCAGACCCAGAGGCTGGGGAAAAAAGTGCCCTATGATTCCTGGGTTACTGCGAAACAGATCACCCCAATATACAAGAACAGTGCCATGTTATCATTTTCTGCCTTCAGGTCCTGCCAAATTTGTTTTATTTAACCATTGTAACATACTTCAGAGATGAAGCAGCCAAGAACTCAAAAGAGTGGAATTGTACAAGTGGCTTTTTTTTTATTAATGACATTTTTCATCGGAATTCTTTGAGTGTGACTTCCTTAGCTTCATGCGAGCATTCAAAAACAAAAGCCTAAGACTAGAGGGATGAGTTATAATATAAATATTTTTGAATTATTTGCAAGGACGTTTGCCATATGAGCTGCAGTATCATTCTGTGCAGAAGAAAGCCTGAAATGAATGGTTTCCTTTTCTTCTTAAGAAAAATCGGACCAATTTTGACTCCGCACTTGCAAAAGATTTTTTTTCCCTCCACCTCTTCATATCTAAGATAGATAGTAAAGTTTAGAGAGAAAAAGGTAGTGCCAGAGCAGAGAACAATAAGGAACCCTGCCATTATTTGTCTTTCGACATCTCAGCAAATAAAAAGTAGCATTAAAAAAATGCAGTGCCCACTGGGACCTAGACCATGCAGGAGAGATTGGGTGAGAGGGTGGCATGTCCTGTAGTGGGAATGAAACATTTCCCATGAGAAACACTGAACAGGACAATACTAAACTGAGAGAGAATAAGGGAAAAGTGGAGGAGGCTTGATTCACCAAATCAATTACTTCAAAATACTTTCCGCAGAAGGGCATTGATTGACTTTGGTGAACAACAATATTCAAATCATGTTAGAAAACACATCTCTCTGCACAGCTCTGGGCAAACTGAATAACCTCCCCGTTGTAACCCCCGTACGCATACACACAGGATTTTAGACAAGCCTCTGTGCACAACCGCATGAAACGGTATCAGCTTCATTGCAATAGGCATGAACCTCCTTATCCCTTTACTGATGTTTGGCACAGCTCTATTGACATCGCCAACATCTGGACTCTTGGCAAAGGAAATGCTCTGAGAATGCTCCATCTGTGATGTCAGTTTGAACTAAGGGCAGGAGACTAAAAACTGTTTGCCCGCACTCCAGTCACCACCCTGCCTATTGATAAATATGCTCAGAATCGCTAATATGGCCCAATTTTGTAGGGATCAATAGGGAATCAAGGATAAATAAGCAAATTAGAACTCTTCCATATACTGTGCGAAGGGCACCTTGAAATTTATAAGGAAATAAAGAATGCTATACAGGTGTAAGGAAAGTTTCTCATGTTGAAGTCAGAGAAGAAACAGAAAAGGGTCTCCTACATATTTCACGCTTTGGCTGGAGTCAGCAGTAAAAAACGCAGAGTGTAGCTTCTATTGAAAGTGGGTTTTCAAGATGCCAAATGTGTGCTACAATAACTTCCCTATGATCCAGTGGGAACTCTCATGGGTCAACTGATGGACAAGAAAAGGGAGTTAACAATCAGGGCAAAAGAGGGCTAACCACAATCTACAAATGAACAAGGATACATCACTTACAATATTCCCTCACAACACTACTAACAGGGACTCATTCCCTTCCACGCCAAGCCAGCAGAAATCTGCCCACACCTCTACATATGGGACCCTGCCTTAAAATGGGTACCACAGAAGAACCCACCACATCACCTAATGCTCTGTGTATGGGATGGGGAAGTGTGAATTATATATGTGCACAGAAAAGCCTGTACAACTGAGAAATTACTTTATATACAGTAGCCCTGCTAGCTGGTGCCATAACTGTTAGCATGAAAGAGTCCTGCGTGCAAAAGTAGCAGTGCAGTATACCAGTAGTGAAGGCGTCTTAATATCTCAGTAGTCCTGGGGATCCATCGTCCTATGGATGCTTGTTCTGTGTTTGAGCAAATAAGGTGCACAGGATAATCCCAACTTTCAAATCTATCTGCAATACAGCATTTACCCATGGAGATGGAGGCACAGAGATTAATGCAAATATTTTATAAATGTATGGGAGGAGCTGCACAGTCTATAACAGTGGTTCTCAACCTTTTTCCCATCGTGACACACCTGACAGGCCACGCTCACATGTGTGACACACTTCTCATTACAATTCATGGCCGAAATAAAAAGTAAAGGTCCGGTAATTATTTTTATTGTTTAAAATGACACAAGGAAAAGATACGTATTCTGTCTGAACAGAAATTACATAAATAGTAAACTTCCCACACCAAAACAGCACCAATTTCCAGCACTTAACAGTAACCACCTTACCTAAAAAAAGGCAACACTGAAAATATTACACCAGGCCTTAAGACACCAATACACCTCCTATTAGGAAAACAGACCAAGCCAGGCTGCTAGAGAGCCCTACACAGATACTACACGCCAGCAGAAAACCTCACCTGAATCACATGTGCTGACCCTCACCTAAAAAAGAATAAAGAGACCAAAATGCATAACTAGAAGCATGCAGATAAAAACTGAATTGGAAACTGCAACAAGCCAGAGTCTATGTATGCAGTGTAACAAAGGAAAAAAGAAACATCACCCATCCTTATAAAACAAATCAAGAAATATAAAATCAGTAGCAGTAAAACCATACTAACAAAAAGAACAGATTATTTCGAAACACTGATGAGTGGAATATCCAATAATTAAAAACTCATAAAAAATTTCTAGATACCAATAAAATATTTCAAAATAGCAGACACAAAGACCCAGTAATGAAAAATAATACGGATACAAAAATGTTTTTGCTCTGCATACCTGGGAACATTTGATATCCAGGTGTCCTGAGATTGTTCTGAATTAGCAGGAGGCGGGGTGGTTTGCTTGGAACTGTCTCCTCTCTCAGTCACATACCAGCGTGCTCTCTCACACTGGCTCTCAATTACACACCTATACACACATGTTCTCAGTCACTCACATATACACATGCTTTTTCTCTCACTTATATAGGCTCTTAATTACACATTTACACACATGCTGTCTATCTTTTCAGGCTTACACACACACACACACACAGGCTTTCAATCACACACATACATGCTGTCTTTTTCTCTCACACACAGACTCTCATTCACATCCTTACAAACATGCTCTCTCTCTCTCTCATTTAAACACAGGCTCTCAATCACATAATCACATGCTCCCTCACCTAAACCAGCTCTCAATCACACACAGACACACATGCTCTCTCTTACATATACACACAGGCTCTTATTCATACATACACATGATCTCTCTCACACACAAAGGATCTTAATCATACACACATACTCTTTCACACAAACAGGTTTTCAATCACAAACTTACACATACAGGTTCCCAATCGTAAACTTACATTCATGCTCTCTCTCTCTCATGGGCAGGCTCTCAATCACATTCATACTCTCTTTCACATATACAGGCTCTCAATCACACACATACATGCTATCTCACTCCTACACATGTTTGCTTGCTCATTCACTCTCTCTCCCTCCCCCCCCCACCCGGAACTAGCGGCAGCAGCAGCCTCCTCCCAACCCTAACCTCCTTCATTTTCAGCCCTCGCGCGGAGAAAGGAGTCCCATCGGCCGCGGGGGTTGACGTTTTTCAACTTTCTTCTCTATTTATTTATTTATTTAAGAGGTTTTATATACCGATGCTCATGAAAAATCATATCGCATCGGTTTACATATAACTTTAGTTGGAATTACAATAAACAGGGGAATTTAACCTGGAGAAACAACTCTAGAGAGAGTCACAAACAAGAATAGAGGTGGAGAATGAGTAATAGCGTTAATAACATTAACATTAAAGTAACAACAACAATAACTGTGTTAAGTAATGCGGTGAGGTATCAAGAGTCTTATGGCGTGCTTCAGTTCTTCAGGGAAACGCTTGGCTGAAGAGCCAGGTCTTAAGCTTTTTTTTGAATGTCTTTTGGCAGGTTTCTAGGCGCAGGTCAGGTGGTAGAGAATTCCATTGTGTGGGCACTGCTGTGGAGAGGGCCCGTTTTCTGAGAGCGGTCTTGGATATTAGGTTTATTCCCTTGCTCGAATTGGACCTAGAGTGCTCTGTCCAATTTATGCTGCAACTCTCCATCACTAATGCCCTGTAACTTAGCATGTAACTTGTCCAGTTCTTGCAGGGTCTTTGCCCTCCCGTCAATCTTATGATGCTGTGCAAGCTTGCGAAAAGACTCATATAAGTGTTCTTTTTCCGCTCGAAGTTGCTTATTTACCACTGCTGCTCTGGAAATCAATTTGCCACAGTAGTTCTCTGAGCCGCGCTGCTCATTCCTCCAGCCGCGTCTCTCTTCTGTTCTTCGGGCCGATGCTGACCAAACTCGCATGGTCTCTTCTTCCTGCACACGCACCCGCTGCTCATCACTTCCTCTTCCAGGTTGCAGGGGGGGTGGGCAGGGGCGGGAAGAAGAGAGATGCCGGTGCCACTGACGCCACTTGATCTGCCGTGTTCCACCCAGGCTGACAGCATTTTAAGCCCGGGCGGAGGAGGACCGGGGAGCAGCTGGGTCAGCGGGGGACCAGGAAGTGTGGCGACACACCTGCGTGTTCTTGGCGACACACTGGTTGAGAACACCACTGTTTTAGAGTAGTAGTTCCTAAACCTGCCCTAGAAGACCCCCAGCCAGTCAGGTTTTCAAGATATCAACAATGAATATGCATGAGATACATTTGCATGCACTTCCTCCATGGCATGCACATTTTATCTCATGCATATTTATTATCTATATCCTGAAAACCTGACTGGCTAGAGATCCTCCAAGACAAGTTTGGGAACTTCTGTTACAGAGGCTAATGTAGGAGTTAAGGTAGGCCAAAGCGGTTTATAAAAAAGCAGACACCATCATCTCTAATGGGAAAAGAGGCACTGACTTTATAAACATACATGCACAATCATATTCTTTCATTCTATCACATAAAACCTTAAATAAAGTATCATAACACCTACAATAAATTTAACTCACCTTCCACCATTTAAACACTGGCTGTATTTTCCCATGCAAAATAAAGTGTTATGTGATAATTTAAGGTTTTATGTGATAGAGTGAAAGAATGATTTCTTTCAGCTAGATTTTCTCTTTTCCTAAAGAGGCACAGCAGTGTTGGTCCGGTGTAGCACAAATGACCAGACGTGGGTGGCACCTTAGAGACTTAACCAATTTATTGAGTTTTTGAAGACAATAGTGTAGGTGTCTTTTAATATCTCTGTAGTCCTGGGGATCTATAGTCCCGGGGATGCTGTGTTCGAGCAGATAAAAGGAATACCCAATTGCTGTTCAGATGAGTTAGATTATGCATAAACATGTCCTAGAAAATGTATTTGCTGTTATATTGACCTAGAATTTGAACATTGAAACAGAATGGGATTGTTGACCCAGTAACTGAAGCTGGTTTTGTAAACCGTTGTGATCTTATTTTGGAACAACGGTATACAAAACACCTAAATAAATAAATAAATACAGAGGTGACGAGGGGGACTCTGTTCTCAAAAGCTCATGCCTCAGTATACTGGTGAGTCTATAAGTTGCCATTCACCTCTTGTCTTTTTTTCCTAAAACATTAAAAAAAAAGTTGGAGGGACTATTTACTAAAGGTTTTCCCCCACTATGGGAAAAATGCTTGCATGCTAATTTTAAAACAGGCGCGTGAGCAAACATACGCTGGAATTTTAAATTATGCACACAGCCACACCCATAAGATTTCATTTACATCTAGCGCACATGTGGGCCCCTATTTTTAAGCCGTGACTTGAGCAAACATAATTCATGTACCATCTTCCTTGCGAAACTGTCAGCTCTAATGAACGCAGTTAAGCGGATTTTAAAAACTTGCTCGCGAGAGAGATAGGCCCAGTTCTTCCCAGTCTGTCTCGAGGTCATCCAGACCCCTCTGGTTCCTTATCCTGCACACACCCCCAATTGATCCAGACCCCTCACCCTGTTGTGTAGGCCCAAAAACGAGAGATCTGCAGACTTCTTCCTCCTCGAGGGCAGCGGTAAAGTTACACAGATAACAAACCACCGCCCACCGCAGCCTCCGGTTTTCAATTACAGAGTTATGTGGCCTTGCCCCAGGACACCCATGCCCTGCTCCAAATACGCCCCCTTTTTAAGTTTTAACTCATGCACACATGTAATTTCCAGCTTTTAAAATACATGTCGGGTGCACGCAGCCCATAAACTCACATACATGTACTTTGTAGACAAGCAACGCTTTTATAATTCGGGCCTTAGTAAATACGCCCCTCAATGTGTCAAAAATTGCTCTCCCAGGCAGTGATGAGAGCTGCTTGACTGCAGCAGTGCTCATACATGGATTTGTCCAAGCCTCAAGCAGAAGTAAATATATTTCTATCACAGGGATGCTAGAGGAGTCTTTAGGGGGTGTATGTATTTGGGTGAATAAGTCTTTAATTATATTTAATGGATCAGCTATCCCAGAGGCTCAGGGTGATGTACAAATTAAGGGGTAGATTTTACAAATATACGCACGCGCGAACAAAAGTCGCGGGATTTTATAAGATAAGGACGTAGCCACGCGTATCTTATAAAATCTGGGGTCGGTGCACGCAAGGGGGTGCACATTTATGCACCTTGCGCACGCCGAGCCCTGCGCACGCTGCCCGTTCCCTCCGAGGCCACTCCGAAATCGGAGCAGCCTCGGAGGGAACTTTCTTTCTACCCCCCCCCGCACATTCCCTTCCCTTCCCCTACCTAACCCACCCCCCTTCCTTTATCGGAAAAGTTACTACTGCCTCCAGGCTGTAGTAACTTACACGCGCCGGCGCGGCAGGCCCCGACACAGGCCGCTGTGTTGGGGCACTCGGCCACACCTCTGGACCGCCCACACGTCCCCAGACACACCCCCGATCCCAAACCGCGCCCCCTGGCCACGCCCCTGACCACGCCCCTGACCACCCCTTTTTGCAAGCCCCGGGACTTACGCACGTCCTGGGGCTTGCGCGCGCCGCCGAGCTTATGCAAGTATCTTACGCGCGTACCCCTTTGAAAATCTACCCCATATTATGTAAATTATACACACATCACATGCTTATCAAATGTCACAATTACATCTATTACACATATTTGTGGGTGAAGTAAAGAATGTTAATAGGGAGGTCGATACTCAGTTCGGGTATGTTATCCGGATAAATTTAGGACTGCTGTGCAGCATGACCAGACTTCTCTCGATAACTTAGCTGGATAACGTTGAATATCAGTGATATCCAGCTATGTTACCCAGATAATTCAGCCTTGCCCTGGAATGTGCCTGACTTATCCGGCTAAGTTTTTATCTGGTTAAATATTTAGTTGGATAAGTCAGCGGTGATGAATGTGGTGGAAAGTTTAAAACCTGTGGTTAGTCCAGGTAAGTCCTGAACTTTGCTGAACAAACCATCTGAATATGGACCTAGGGGTGTCTATGGTGCCGCCTCCTCCTATGCTCTCTGATTATCTTTTTCCAACCATTTCTGTTAGACATTTGACAATTCACACTCCAAAAGACAAAGAGATTTGCATTGAATTGAGCCCAACGTTATCAAAATCCTAGAAATAAGTTTTATAGGCAAGGAAAAAATGGAAACCTACATAGAGAAAGATAAGGTAAAAACGATTCATAAATATACAGTAAAGAGACTACTGAAGAATCTCAGGCTTCTGCCAATATTGGACAGACGAATAAAAAAAAAAAAAAAGGCCTCAGCATCTTTGAATAGTCCTGCAGTGCCCACATTAGCAACCACTTAATCAACCTGTGCAGGCAGTTTGAACCACTGTAGACAAATGATTAACTGCAAAAGCAGTATTTCATGGAAGCAAATGTCTTCACTTCTATACTATGTTATTCAAGATTCCCATGCAAAGAAATCATGGAAAATTGTAAAGTAATTGCAGGTATTTATTGCAAAACTAACTTAATAAAGATATCTAAGTTGTTATACAACACGCACATATCCTCTACATCAATGAGCTAAACATAGATATCCACCTATTCCAGAAAATGCTGTTTTCATGCCTACGTAACAGTATATCAAAGCTGACATTATTTCTCATCTCCGTGTCTGTTTACCCAAAGGCAAGCACAGACCCCCAAGGGAGAGATGTATTTTCTGTTGCAATATATGGATTGCTACTATTAACAAAATGATCTACTTGCATGCTGACACTGTTAGCCATCTGTTAGGGTGGCATTGTGCCCAGCTGCAAGGTGACACATAGCAGTTAGCTGGCCAACGACAGGATGAAAGGAATAGCTTGCAGAGCTCAGATATTTGTGAAGACCTCACCAAGGAGAAGATCTTTCTGATGGCGAACATGCAAAGTGTTTTGAGAAAAAAACAGGATGACATGCATTTCACAGACAGGAACTCTTCTCTAGTCTTTCTTCCTGCTGGAGATGCCATGCCTGGGGAACAAAAACTACTGTACTTAGTTTTCCCAAAGGTTTCCCTCATGGAAGCTTCTGAGATGCAACGTGCTACTGGGATTTCCCTTCCGTTAGCTCTAGATTAGCATTTTTTCGAGCCATTTGCTAATCTTGTGGCAGATCAGCCCAGAATTAATGTCTTCTCAATGCAAAATTCAGAATGGCAGCGCATGG
Source organism: Rhinatrema bivittatum (assembly GCF_901001135.1). Classification (NCBI taxonomy): domain Eukaryota; kingdom Metazoa; phylum Chordata; class Amphibia; order Gymnophiona; family Rhinatrematidae; genus Rhinatrema; species Rhinatrema bivittatum. Next base: position 28,168,712 of record NC_042625.1, read on the forward strand.
TTCAGAAGTGTTTGAAACCCTACCTCCCCTGGCTCCTACCGCACCCCTGCCAAATTCTTTATCTGGTTCCCTTGTTCCAGCCTGTTCAATCCAAATGAGCCTTATCTATGTGAGAGAGAACTCCAGTTGGATCTGGATTTGACATGTCACTTTTGAAGTTTGATTGCATTTCATAAATACAAGGTCAAACTGACCTTCTAACTCAAACATGATGCCACAATTCACAAAACCAGAAAAGGTATTTAAAAACTTTACTGGCGGAGGGCGGATCCAAGATGGCCGACATGTAGTCAGTAACGCTGGCTTTCTCTCGGCAAAGTTTCCTACAAATTCGGTTAACTTGCAAATAATATTCTTCTGATGGGAAGGAAATGGAAGCCGAGGTCAGTGCCTTTCCCCGCGGCTTCTCAGACGCCTCCGTTAACCGGACCGATGGACGCACATGTGTTTCGCAGCAGTCCATTGCTGGTGCAACAGCCATTAGAAGGAGAGGGAGGAGAAGAGGAGCTTCCCTCCCTTCCATGCACTTGCATGGAAATTTTAGTAAAAACAGACCCCCTAAGGAACTCCTCCTGTGAATCCAGCAACTGTGGGGCCCGCTCAGAAACCGGCGGTAATACCTACAGAAATACCAGCTGTGGGTTTAATCCTTGCGGGGACCGGAGGAGCAGAGGCTGCAGCTGCGAGCCCGGGTTACACTAAAGGACCATACCAAGAGGAAAAGAACTGTGAAGCCAGACTGGGAAATAGTGTCAGAAGTAAGAAAGGTACTGTGTTTTCTCAACATTTTACTTCTGAATTTCAAGTCTCAATGCAGAAACATTCAACTATTATGCTGGAAATTATTGGGGAGGCGATAGTGGAATTGAGAACTGTAATAGCTCAGGAAATTTCTCCTTTAACAGTAAAATATAACGCGATGGAGGATAGGATATCTACCTTAACTAATGCTTCCCAAGAAGTGGAACAAATAATGTCACTGAGGACACAGACGAGCTCTAGTCAACAAATTCAACAGGCACAGATAAAGGAAAATACTAATTTGACAACAAGGATTGAACACTTGGAGAAAGCTGTGAGGAACAAAAATTTAAGATTTATAAATTTCCCTCGGATACCTTTAATATCACCGAGAGAAATGTTTAAAAGATATATTCTTGAAGTGTTAAAAATCCCAGAGAATACGATGCCGCCAGTATCTAAAGTTTATTATGTACCTCAATTTAAAAAAACCTCTGAGCCAATACAGGGAGAAGGGCCAGAGATATTAGTTCCCATTAGGGATACAAGTATTGATGTCTCCATGCTCCTTGAAACATCAGATTCGGAAGTGGGGTTCCAGCTACATTGATTGTAACCTTAACTCTTGAGCCAGATAAAGATTCGTCATAGAAATGAATAGTTCTTAAGTCAAAAAGTGAGAGTATTCCCAAATGTTTCCATGAGTACTTAGAAGAAAAGAAAACAATTCCTGAGGTTCAACAATTGGGGGGGGGGGGGGGTCTATTTTTACTAAAATTTCTATGCAAGTCTATGGTAAAATATCAAGAAAATTCTTATATTTTTTATGACCCTCCACAGTTGACCCAATTCTTAGTAGGGAAAACACCAGTTAGTATTGCTTCTCACACTACACAGTCGTAAGCTTATGGGTAGTTCCAAATAATTTGAATATACTGCTGTTATAAATAATGACTACAATATTACTTTTGTTTATAAATAATTTCCTTAGGTTGAGGATTGTATCCGCCCCATAGAGGGCTATAGTAAGGAATTGAATTAAGGAATTATTTGATAAGAATGAATATGTTTGATGTGATATTGGGAAAATTCCTTGGTTTTCTTGTCAAGAAATATTCTTGTAAAGTTTTGTTAAATGCATAAATAAAAAATAAAAAAATAAATAAAACTTTACTGGCATTTAATCCTGAAACAGTGAAATTCATAACCCTTGGTAAAAGTGCAAAATGACTGCAGAAAGAGGGAAGTTGTGACTCCGCCCGAGCAGAAGCCAATGGAAGTCCAGGTCTTCCGGGGTAAACCATGCTCCCAGATCTGGTGCTCAGGAGAGGAGCAAGTATAGAAGCAGTGGTGATCCTCAGCTTCCCCTCTCCTCCAATCCAACCAGTCTGGTTTTCAGGATATTCCTAATAAATATGCATGAGACAAATTAGCATATATTGAGTATGCTAATTTGTCTCGTGCATATTCATTTGGGTTATCCTGAAGAACAAACTGGCTGGGAGGCGTGAGGGGGACCTGAGGGCCAGTATAAGTACCATTGGTATAATCATACTTATAAGAACTGACTTATGCAAGAAAATGTTTGCTTCCACACAAAGAAACAAATTATTGCATGCTGACGACATTTCTTATCCTACCAAATCAATGCAGGGAAAACAAATGAGTTGCTTTGAGTAAGTGTGGAAGAGGCGATTAATAAATTTGAACGTATAACTAAATGAGCTCATCAGTTGTGCTTGAGTTTGCCTTGCTATGACAGTAGGAGAGAACTCACTGTTAAATATAAATAGAGGATTTAGCAATAATTTGCAGGTAAAAGAATTCTGTAAATAGTAATCTTGCATAGTTACATATTCTGGGCTTAACTTATTTGAAAAAGCATTATATAGTTATTATGCTGCGCAGTATAAACAGTGCAAAAAGACAATTTTAGCAGGAGAACATAAAGATAATAGAACAGTAGATGATGAAGAGCCTGTGTGCCTACCAAAGGTACCCAAGGAGCAAAATAATTAGTTTGTGAATCTGTCTGCCAGCAGAGTAAAATCTACTGCTAATGAAAATTAAATAGAATCTCATCAGCCATCTGTAGGTTTTTAAGTGTTTTGGACTCCTGTCACCTAAAGGCCTGTTTCATCATAGTCACTCTTCCCAGAAACAGAGAATGGCCCTTAAGTGAACCTGCAGCAGGCCTGAGACGGGGGGGCCGTATTTGGTCAGGAAAAAAACACCATGAAAGATGCAAGGTTGGGCTTGTGGCTTTATAAAGTTCCTGCCCATTCTTGCTCTACAAGGGTCAACAGGGATAGGCAACCTCCAGTCCACGGGTGGACCGATTCAGAGGTTTTCAGGATATCCCTAAGCAATATGTATGATTATGTAGACTTACATGCACACTGCTTCAGCTGTTTGCAAATCTCTCTCATGGCTATGCCTCAGGGTTATCCTGAAAAGCCAAGCAGATTGGTATCCATGAGGCCAGGAGGTTACCTACTCCTGACAACATGTTGTAGTGCAGGGAAAGGATTATGGCACAGTATAGATCATAGGGTACAACATACTGTGGTCTATAGAATTGTGTGCAGTAAGCAGGTAATCTATGACCTTATTACTGCTGTGGTTTAATTACAGCATATATGTAACCCCCTTTTTGGGAGTGGTCATTCCCTTAGGGCACACATCTGGGTAATACTCTGCAAGGTTGCTCTGGTTAGCTGATTCCTGCCCAAGCTTGACTCTTGATCCTTGGAGGGGGGATTCTTTTTATGGGGGGAGACTCAGCTATGGCCCAGACAGAAGGAAGAAAAGTCTGTGGGTGTTTGGAGATGCTGTAAAAGAACAGGCAGGACCAGGAACTGGGTGTTAAATTATAATTTACTGATTAGTTTAAAGTCAAAATAAAGTCCATCTTGAAATGAGTGTGCAGTTATATGCTGTTTCCATTACAGTTAGGATGCCTCAATCTGGGTAGGTGTCCTTTCCTTCAGCAAACTGGTTGAGCTTCCCATGGTGATATAACTAATGTGCGCACTAAAGCTCTCCCTGCAGCTTATCTGGGATTCCTAGGTCAGGGGTCACCCTCTAGCACAGCAAAACTCCTACCTTAGGCTCCACAATGTCTTCCCGAACATCCAGCCCTGTATCCTGCTCCTCTGTTAGAGATCCTGATGGAGTCTCCAGGTTCTTACTTGATTCCTTTAGTTCTTCTGCACGGTGACTCCTCGGGTAGAAAAGTCTGAGGACAGGAACCTGCTGACCCAGCCAAGTTCCCAGTAAAGAGGGGTGACCAAAACAACCTCCTCACAGCAAAAGAAATAAAGCTTTCTTCTACAAAACCTTCCCAGACTGGACTTCTGCTCTCACAGGTGTTTGCCACATTCATAGGGAGAATGGGCTCCCTGGTCTTCAGCCTCTGCACTCTGAATCCAGCCAGCGAGGATTCACTTCAAAGGGACAGAGTGACGTGCAGTCCCTTCTGTGGTAGAGCTCCCCCAGCCTTCGCACACCTCACACAGCCAAGCCTGTCCAGGTGCTTGCCACATTCATAGGGAGAATGGGCTCACGGGTCTTCAGTCAAGGAATACAGGTTCCAAAAGGATTCAGGCCAAAAGCTTTCCTTATTAAAACTAAATCCCTAGAATCCACTGGCAGGTCGTGCACAGCAAATTCCCCTACAAATAGGGAAACTGGTGAAGCAGGGAGGCCTCCCAGGGAGGGAAAAAAAATCTACATCTTGACTCTCTGGTGTGTGCTGTACCCCGACCCTAGTCATACCTTAAAATCACAAAATAGCTGGTTACAAAGGATATGAGCAGCCAATCTCGGCTCTCCTAGGTGGGAGGAGAGCAAGAGGGGGTGGATAGCTCAAGATGTTTAAGAAAAAGGGAAATGGAATTAGGGCATATGTGACGGACTAGAGGGGTCTGGTCACAATATAGAACAAACCATCCACGAAAGGGTATGATTCACGGATGAATTCCAGAGTATCTGAAGCCGATACCATCATACATCTGCTTTTTCTTCTGCATTCAATTTTGGACAGCAAAATCAAAATCACAGCATATATAGAACCACATGGTTTAATGAACACAGTCAGAATGGATTTACCCAAGGCAAGTCTTGCCTCACAAATCTGCTTCACTTTTTGGAAGGGGTTAATAAACATGTGAATAAAGGTGAACCGGTAGATGTAGTATATTTGGATTTACAGAAGGCGTTTGACAAAGTTCCTCATGAGAGGCTTCTAGGAAAAGTAAAGAGTCATGGGATAGGAGGTGGTGTCCTTTCGTGGATTGCAAACTGGCTAAAAGACAGGAAACAGAGAGTAGGATTAAATGGACAATTTTCTCAGCGGAGGGGGGTGGGCAGTGGATTGCCTCAGGGATCTGTACTGGGACTTTTCAATATATTTATAAATGATCTGGAAAGGAATACAAGTGAGGTAATCAAATTTGCAGATGATACAAAATTATTCAGAGTAGTTAATCACAAGCGGATTGTGATAAATTGCAGGAGGACCTTCAGAGACTGGAAGATTGGGCATCCAAATGGCAGATGAAATTTAATGTGGACAAGTGCAAGGTGATGCATGTAGGGAAAAATAATCCATTCTGTAGTTACACGATGTTAGGTTCTATATTAGGAGCTACCACCCAGGAAAAAAGATTTAGGCGTCAAAGTGGATAATACATTGAAATCCTCAGCTCAGTGTGCTGCGGCAGTCAAAAAAGCAAACAGAATGTTGGGAATTATTAGGAAGGGAATGGTTAATAAAACGGAAAATGTCATAATGCCTCTGTATCGCTCTGTGGTGAGACCGCACCTTGAGTACTGTGTACAGTTCTGGTCACCGCATTCTGGAGAAGGTACAGAGAAGGGCAACCAAAATAAAGGGGTTGGAATAGCTCCCCCTATGAGGAAAGACTAAAGAGGTTAGGGCTGTTCAGCTTGGAGAAGAGATGGTTGAGGGAGGATATGATAGAGGTCTTTAAGATCATGAGAGGTCTAGAACAGGTAAATGTGAATCGGTATTTACTCTTTCAGAAAATAGAAGGAATAGGGGGCACTCCTTGAAGTTAGCAAGTAACACATTTAAGACTAATCGGAGAAAATTCTTTTTCACTCAACGCACAATTAAGCTCTGGAATTTGTTGCCAGAGGATGTGGTTAGTGCAGTTAGTGTAGCTGGGTTTAAAAAAGGTTTCGATAAGTTCATGAAGGAGAAGTCCATTAACTGTTTTAATCAAGCTGTCTTAGAGAACAGCCACTGCTATTACTGGCATCAGTAGCATGGGATCTACTTAGTGTTTGGGTAATTGCCAGGTTCTTATGGCCTGGATTGGCCACTATTGGAAACAGGATACTAGGCTTGATGGACCCTTGGTCTGACCCAGTATGGCAATTTCTTATGTTCTTATGAATGTCCATTAACAGATGATTTTAAAGCAGTTTATATTACAGCAAACGAGGCCTATTTACTAAGGCACATTAATAACACAGGATCTTGCACTAGCTCACTTTAGTAAATCAGCTCCTGAGAACCTTATCAGAGCCACTGATAGCAATATTCTCTGAGCAAGCATGTTAGTTCACCTGGAACTAGCTTCCTCGTTTTAAACTGGGATTTTGATTTCAAGTGAATTTCTCACGCTTCTCAATTCAGCATTTCTCACTATTGATCTCTGGTTGGCTGATCTAGTGTAGTGACTGTGCTGTATCATAAACATGTCTAGGACTTGAAGGGCTTTCCATAGCAGCTGTAAAGTTCATTGTTCTTTATTTATCTGAATCTGGGGGTCACTTACTAAGTCATGATATTTTCCCCAGAAGGAGAAAATACTGCAGGATTTACTAAGCTGCAGAACCAAGTACCAAAGCTTAGAACTTTTTCTGGCAGTACAATACCAAGGGGAAAATACCCTGGGTTAGTAGACACCTAACAATTGTGCACGATGGTGGCCCCACAGCTCAGCACAGCCTGAAGTATCCTCTCCCCAAGGGTTGCAAAAGCCCCATGGGTCTGTTGAAAACACCTGTCCCAACACCACATCAGCCCTTGAGGTGGCCCCAGTGGACAAAATGTAAAAAAAAAAGCAAAACAAGTACCAGGGTAGGCCCTTGCCCTCCCTCCCAAACCTCACCCCTTTTTCAAATATTCTACACCTCCAGGCCTCCAACCCCCCCCCCCCCCCTTCTTTCTGTATCTTTCAATCCCTGGTGGGCCCAAAACACCCCTTAGGCTCCAGGCCCTATACCATCACTGTAAAAATGGCATTGGCCAGCCTGTTTTCTTCTTTTTGCCCATCACATCTAACACAGCTTAGTAAATGACCCCCTCTGTTTCTTCAGATAAAATAGGCTCTTACATAGTTTCTCCTTAAGTAATACATAGTAGGGGGGGGGGGGTGGAAATTTACAACAGCTTTCAAAGCAGACCAACACACCTAGGCCCACTTTGAAAGTTATCCCCCCAAACCTATCCCACCTGAGTGGCATCTGGAAATTTACAAGCCTGCTTTTTTAAATCTGAAAGTATGAGCATAAATCCAAACCTGTCTATATCCCTGCCCACAGGAATGCCTCCATTCAATCCAGGTAAACCTCTTCACAAACAGGACATACATGTGTAAGTTTACCCACACATCAAGTGGACAATTTTGTAAAAGGTCATTTCTGCAGGTAAAAAACAACAACCCTGTTTTACCTGCAGAAGTTCCATTGAAATTACCTTCTAAAGAGCTCAATTCAATCAGGCTTTGTCTATTGGGGAGGGAGAAGGGGAAGTGAAATAGGACTTAAAGGTCTTCTTCAAAAAGGACATTCTTCGCTACAGAAAAAACTCTTTCTTGAATATTTTTTCTTTGTACTTGTAAGATACCTCCAGTATTGACTTCTGGCATTATCTCAGCCCCTTGTCTACTTCCTGGTTGGCTTCAGGCTGTCTTAACTTCCTGGTTTTATAGGCCCAGAACCTTGGACTTCCTGTGGCTCACCCTGATGATGTCATCGCTCTTCCTGGATATAAGCTTGCTCATTCGACTGGGTGATGTCTGAGTAGCAGAGTTTTATACCTGTGTCCTAAATCTTTGGATCCTTGCCTTTCTTGACCTTTGCTTGCTGGATCTGGTCTTGCCTTGACCCCTGCCTGTTCTTTGGACTTTGCCCCCTCTGGCCTGGTTGAAGCATGTCAGCTGACTGATGCCAGTCTGTTTGCAGACTAGACCTGCTCCTCCTGGCACTGGCCTCAAGGGTTCATATGTCCACCTCTGACAAGTCTGAAAGGGCCCATGGAACAGCTGGAGGGCTGCCCCGATTACAGTACTAGTTGTGCTTGACAGTTATTATGTGACATGAATATGCAAAGCAATATCTCTTTGTTTGATTGTCATAGTCTTCTTTATTGCAATATAAACTATAAAATAATGGGATACTTTCTACCCTTTCTTTATTCAGACAGAAGATCACAAACACCATGCTTGTAAATGCAGCCCATGCATGAAAGTGATTATCAATATTTTTTTTTTGTCAAAGATAGCTGCCACTCCAACAAATCTGTAGAAAGGGGGGTCACAAATTTGTATCCAACTAAACTCTACTTTTGCCCTCACCTCCCTGAAACTGCATCTCCACCCAAAAAATATTTAAATAGTCTGCATAATTGATTTTCCAGCTGCAAGGATGATTCCTTAACTTAAATGACTGCCTCACCGCAAGGCCACTGCTCTTCCATTTTCTAGCTGGGTCTGGAGAAAGTAGATAATTTTTTAAAGCTTGAAAACATACTTGAGTAATCGATTATAACTAATGGGGGGGAAAAGGAAACTGGCAAAGAATGTCCTTGACAATACAGCCATGCATTTATGTTGCCTTGGAAACAAGCAAATTTGAAAATGAAATCTCAGTTCTGACATGTCTAAATGGAGGGCATGCATTTGAATCCTAGAACTCTTTATTCGCTAATGAAACCTTACCAGGGAGAACTGTCTGGTGGCTTAGTGGCAGGGCTGTCCGCTGCCATACAGAGATTCCCCAGTGCTATTCTCACATCAGGTGCACCGTACCCTGGGGAATGCTGGGAGTGCTCACCAAGGATGTGCTGCCCTTTTTAAAGGACAGCAAAATCCCAATGACATTGGTGGTATTGTTTTATGTCATAGTCTATCCAAAACACCATTGCACTTCATTTCGTTTCTGGGTTTTAGAAAATGCTAAATGGATTTTATCATCTGCTTAAAGCAATTCAGTGCTTGCTAAAATGCAGAAACGAAAGGAAACAAACACATTAGTAAACGAAAAACCAAACACCACAAACGATTTTCCCAAGCACTCTTCTAGCGCTCGAGTCCCAGCCATCATAAAACAGTGACATCTAGCAGCCAAATTTAGAGTTCACGATTGCAGGGTTCCAGAGAGAGGCCTGATGCATGGACCCCAGCCAAGGACAGTCACTGCAATGAGTTGGGAGAGGGGGATATAAAACAGGGAGAAGAAAAAACCAGATCATTATGAATGAAAGCTCAAGGTACCAGATACCAGCCCTGGTTGCAACTGAGCTGGAAGCCCAAAGCCAGCAGGACACGGGTATTTTTTATTTCTCTGTAGCAGGAGACCATTTTGCCTGGCGTGGTTTATAGAGTTGGTGCTTGTTCTATACATCACCTGCAATTTAACACCGTTCATGTGCCCAGGACTGCAAAGATGAGCACTTAATGTTCCAGCAGAAGGAGAACATCACAGGCACAGACTGAATCTAAGATGTACCGTCAGAGGTATTAACTACGGCTGTGCGTGGCACAATGTAAAATAAAAGGCACATAAGTATATATGATGTTAACAAAGGACAGAGTGTGCTTATCACGACGTGAAGTTCAAAGTCTAGAGCACTTCATTAAACATGTTTATCCCTGCTGTACACATTCGAGTCTTTCAGACAAAATGTACGATTAGAAAGAGAAAGACAGGCAAAGTTAAAACTGGAATTCTAATCAGTAGGTAACAGACAAGAAAGTTAGAACATCATTTTCAGAACATTCCTGCGTGAGATACCTGAGTAATAAGCCCTGCAGTGCTTCATAATAGCCATGACCCTCACTGTAGGAAGAATCAATCATACTGAGAAAGGACCCACAAATTAATTTGGTGTATTTTAGAAAAGAGGATTACATTCAAACTAATTCAGTAAAAAAAATGGCTTTATTAAAGAACTCAGAGGCAACAGTAAAATAGATTTATTTTTTTTTTGTAAAACGTGTCATAGATGTCATGTGGGTGCCCTGGGACTTGAGCACACATGAAAGTAAGTTTTCAGATGCACCACCCTCATGACACTTTGCCCTCTTCTCACAGAACGGTGAGCTGTACCTTTTCGCCGACCCCGTTCTCACACCCTATCTCCGTCCTTAAATAGCGAGCTGCAGGGGGGACACTGAGGCACTTGCAAGCACCAGAGAAAGCGGAAGAGTAGTCATAGGGTCAGGGAGCGTCCCTGTAACTTGGCAGTAGGGCATGGGACATGAAGGGTTGGAAGATAAAGCACTAAACGTGGTAGAAGGGTTATGAATCCCAAATCTGTTTTGTTTTTTTTTAAACCAAGCACAGAATTAACTTGGGAGGAATATACACAATAGCGGTTAGAGAAAGAGAGGTATGGCAAAAGATCTATTTACCAGCATCTATGCATTTATGTTACTATGTAAGCAAACTGGAAAATGTAAGTGCATTATTAACCTGCTAAATTTGTGTGTCCCAATATTACCTTTATAAATTAAAAAAAATGTAGCAATCGGTTATTACATTGTGTCTGTTTCTAGTGCCATCTGTCTTGGGGCCCTAGAGTTGAAAGGCTTTGAGGTTCCCTCCACCCCAGCGAGGATGAGATCAAGAAGCAGGATGATAGGGTTTCCGACCGATGCCGATAAGACTAAGGAGCAGGCTGACCTTTTCCAATGAGATTAAGAAGTGGAGGTGGGGGAATGATGTGCCCCTCTGATGAGATGGAGGAGAAGAGTGGGCTCCCAATGATGATAAGATTAAGGAACAGGGGGAGGGGGTTTCCCAACAGTGCTAACAAGATCAAGGAGTGGGCGGGGGGATGGGGGAGAGAAAGATAATCTGGGGTTATTAGTCAGGTTCTGATGGCCCATTCCATAAGGTAGACCTGCCTGTTTCAATACACAATACAATGCAAGCTATCAGCAGTAAATAGAGTTCTGAGACAATGTGACATCATAAACATTAAGAGGTCAATATTCAGTGACTCAGCGGCATATTTTTCTGGGGAAGATTATGCACATAACTTGTCCCAGATATTCAGCAGGGTTTATGTGCACAAGTCTCCAACTAAATATCCTCAAAGAAAGTAACACGCATAACGTATCCAGGTAATGATGGGATTACTACTTTTGCAACCAAACTTGAGCACATAATTTTACTCAGACAATGCTGAATATTCATGCTCACTAAGTAAATTTAAGCCCCATCCCAGACTGCTTACATTGATGCTCCTTTTTGTGCAGGTAAATTCTGCACGCACAAAATTTTTGCTTTAGGCATGTATTAGTGTGTATAATTTTGTCTTTTTTTAGGAGAAAAATACTGTCATATAGTTATGATTTGTTTGTATGTAGTTTGTGTCACTGAGAAATGCTTTGTGCTTTGCAGTCTCCTCATCCTTTGTTCACAGAAAGTAGTCTTCATTGCTGTGCACCAAGCAGTAGCTAGTAGGAAGAACTGTATAGGATACGATAACTCGCAAGCTTGTGGGCTGTAGTAGCCCCCCTGATCTTTTCTTTCTCCCTCCCTTCGCTAGAAGTAGCCTGGACACACAGTTCCCCCTTAGATTCTCTTCCCTTCCTCTGACTGCTATCTTAAAGAACATACGCAGCAAAGTTCTCTTATCAGTAGTTTTGGAAATATTTTAGAAAAATGAGACAAAGATATCCTTTCTGGCACGTCCTATCCCACGAGGCATAAAATCCCCAGCACTTCAAACTCTAGCCAGATTCCCTGCCAAGAACCAAGGGTAGGGTTCTCCAGTGCTGACTGGTCTGCAAAATGAGAACTTGCTTTGCTGAATCACCTATCTGGGGATAAGGAGTCGTCCTTCAGGTAAAAGTGCTAGGCTTTTGTATATAATTATACCCTGTTAATTGGGATAATTACTTTTGCATATTGTGCTGATATATTATATATATTTTGTTTTGTCATTTTGTCTCGGGTGCTCTCATAAACAAACACCTGTTTTGTACAGATATTATACAGAAAAATATAGCTTTTCATTATTTCGCCTAAGACATAGTGAGTGATATTATTAATTTTTCTTAGTCTGTCTCTTACTTATAACCCCTGGCTCATGATAGGGCAGGGCAAAAATATCAAAACTCGAAAAGTTACCAGCACAAAAGCTTTCAATATTGACCTCTTTAAAGGTAGTAGCAGCAGTGGCATGCATTGTCCTTAGACTTCTGCTCTTTGTGCCAGCCAGGGATGGATATAATGCGAAGGCAACATTCACAGCCCTGTAGAGTAGGATAGAGGCAGGGAGCAGGTAATGGTCATCACACAACACACTTGTTGAACTCCGGTGCAAATCATCTTTTTCTTGTAGGTCTTTGGCAGCATTAGAGACCCAGGATGGGACATTAAGAAGATGTACCCTTAGAGGCATGGTGCAGTTTTGCTCCTGAAATCTTCCTGGGTGTTGGTGACATGAAATGATTTTTTCATTTAGCTTATAGAACTACTCAGCCAAGCTTTCCATAGTCTATATTTTTCAGTGATTTTGTAAATCACTGAAAGTTCCTTATTGTAAGAAGCAGGGCCTCTTTGTCGAATAATATGCAGTGCAGATGCAGTTATAACCTCTTTATATATACTGCAGAGCTGCTTGCAGCCAATCAGAGCATTTCTTCAGTGGGACCTTTTTTATCACTCATATTTATTCCATTCTGTCTTCCTATGCATCCTGGGTGTTAAGAATCTGTCAGAGATGTCAGTTTATGGGAAATGCTCATTTGCACTAGGCTTCTCAGCATATGGGGGAACAGTCATGCCCAGATCCAGAACAAGGTTCCCTCTCCTTTTTTCGGCACCAGTACTTGGGTTCCATCCCTCAATTGTATTTATAAGAAAAATGCTAATTCTTGGCAGTCTTGTCACTCAGCGTTGACAAAACAAAGTCATACAGTTCTGGATAGGAGAAGTCATTAGACCTCTGCATGCAAGGTCTCACTGCTTTGGCAAAAAGGTCATTATTGCCTTCAACACCTAGGCAGCTGTTTGTTTTAATACAGATAGCAAAAAAAAAAAAAAAAAAAAGTGCCTTCATCTCCTCCTGAGCTTTTACTACTTAAATCCCCACGTCAAGGCTGACAGTTACCATAGGAAAAGTCATTCTCATTAGCAAGTGTTACTGTCATTGAAGGAAAGGTTCTCCTGTGGCATCTCTGTTACTTCTATTTCAGGCAGCTGAGCGCAGATGGTACCAAGGATGTCTGCTCCAGCAGCAGGGAGAGACTGATTTTGAAGTGCAACATGACACAGTGTTTAAATTCTTTTTGTTGGGGGCTTATATGGTTTTCAGTTTGTTTGACATGTGCCATCTCTACAACCCAGCGGCTGCTGGAGGCTCCTGTAACTGCTGATTTCTCCGTGGAGCCTTTGGGACACATTAGCTTTCACCCGCCCTGGCTGGGTTGTAATGAGATATCACCCTCCCACCCTCCCAGTTAAAGTCCTCACAGAATTTGTTTTCCTCTGTTCTTCTACACTTTCTAACCTACTCAGCTTCTCCTATAGCATTACAGGCCCTGGTGGCCTGTAATGCTATAGGAGGGTTTTTTTTATCTCCTTTCTTACAAATATCATATTGCATCCTAGAAGATCGGTGGACTGGTTCCCGGCTTGGGTATCTCTAATTTCCCAGTGCTGAACCTTTTTTTTTTTTTCCTTCATGTTTTCAGTTGCAAGGAGAGATTGCTCGGAGCTGCATAAATCGGAAGCATGCACCTTATCAAATACAGCAGCTACCAAGGCGTTTCATATGAGCCAGAAGGATACGCCCTATCAGTGCTAACAGCCAACTCCGAGCCGCTGCGGATGTTTCAGGCTAGCCATGTTTTATTAAACTGTTTATCTGATATCTGGCATGGTGAAACATGTAACACATGCAGCAGATAAATAGGATTTCAGCTAGACAAAGACAGGGCAGAGAGGCTCATGCACGCCACCACTGGAAAGCCACTTAATCAATGGGCATAAGCATTATTCTAACCAAGCACACCGGGACTTGTGATATACAAAAGAAATGCAGACCTGAAAATCCCAGAATGCTCAGAGGTGAGAGATGTAAAACCAGGAAGTGCCCTAGATGGCTTGGGGCTAGTGAGTGGCTCTAGCAAATCACAGCCAACCTGTAGGAAGGGTCTTTGAAGTCCTGGGACTGGAAGCAGCAAAGTTCAACTTTGGTAAATTAGCCATAAATTTAGAGACTTGACCGTCCGGAAAGCCCACCTGTGTGTGACATTTGTGGACTAGCGTTCACCGTTCTTTCTATGGGAAAACTGAAGTTTCTTCCTCCTTCGGTCACTGGAGTGCGACAGGCCCCGTTTGAAATGGAAAAGAGCAGGGAAGCCCCGGTGAATAAACGAGATGGGAGGGAGCCTAATGAGGCACCTCAGAGAGCTCTGCAACATACTTCTGATGCTTAGTGGGGAAGCTACCGCTGCTCAGGTTATCCAAGGGCTTATGAAATGGGTTTCTCATGTTAAGAATACCTCAGTGCGATGAAGTTTGTGTGTTCTTTGTCTGTGGCTGCCTGGAACTTAAAGCACAAATCATACCCGCTTGGCTCACTTAAGTGAAATCAGTGGCTCTGCATCATGTTTTCAGGCCCCATCCCCTCACCCAGCCTGGTTTACAGGACAGCACTAATGAATATGCATGAGAACTATCTGCATACAGTAGAGCCAGTTCATTGAACTAAATCCCATGCATATTCCTTAGAGCAGTGGTTCTCAACCTTTTTCTCATCGTGACACACCTGACGGACAACGCTCACATGCATGACACTGCTCATTACAATCTACAGGGGAAATATTTTTTTAAAAAAGGCCCCGTATTACTTTTACTGTTAATGACACAAGGGAAAAATAAGAGTACTCTCTCTGAATAGAAATTACATAAATAGTAAACCTCCCATACCAGACCAGCTTCCAGCACTCAAACAGTAACCTCCTTACCTAAGAAAAGGCAACACTGAAAATATTACACCTTAAAACTCCTACTTCTCCTACTAGGAAAACGGACCAAGTCAGGCTGCTACAGAGCCCTACACAGAAACTACACGCCAGCAGAAAACCTCACCTGAATCACATGTGCTGACCTCGTCTAACGAAGAATAAAGAGAACATAAAGCAAAAATAGAAACATGCAGGCAAAAACTGAACTAGAAACCGCAAAAAGCCAGAGTCTCTGTATGCAGTGCAACAAAGGAAAAAGAGAAACATCACCAGTCCTCATAAAACAAATCAAGAAATATAAAATCAGTAGCAGTAAAACCATACTAACAAAAAGAACAGATTTCAAAATAGTTGCTGAATGGAATATCCAATAATTAAAAACTCGTATAAATAATTTCTAAAGACCAATAAAATATTTCAAAACAGGAGACACAAAGACCCAATAATTAAAAAAAAATTAAAAATGCTCTGCTCTCCATACCTGGAAACATCCAATTTCCTGAGAGTGTTGTTAATTAGGAAGAGGATGGGATTGCTTGCAACTTTCTCCTGTCTCTGTCACACACAAGCTCTCTCTTTCACACACTCTCAATCACACACATATACACATGTTCTGTCTCACTTATATAGGCTCTCAATTACACACACACATATATATGCTCTCTGTCTTTCACTTTCGTAGGCTCTCAATCACAAAATTACACACATGCTCTCTCTCTCTCTCTTATATGCACAGGCTCTTAATCATATATACACATGCTCTCTCACACATACACTTACATTCATGCTGTCTCTCTCACACACAAAGGATCTCAATCACACACACTTGCTCTTTCACACAAACAGGTTCTTAATCACACACACATTCAGCTCTCAGTCACTCACACACACACACACACACACATACACACACAGGATCTCAAACACATATGCTCGCTCACTCACTCACTCGCACTCTCTCTCCCCCCACTGAAGAACAACTAGCAGCTGCAACAGCCTCCTCCTCTGCTAGCTCTCCCGACCTCGAGAAAGGAGTCTCATTGGCTGCGGGGGCTGACATTGCTCCTCCTTTTGCTCCGGGCCGCACTGCTCTTCTATGGACCAATGCTGCATTCACACTGCTGTGTCATAACACACCAGTTGAGAATCGCTGCCTTAAAGCTAGCCTGTAAACTTGACTGCCTGGAGGTGGCTAGAGGAAGGGGGGGTGGACCTGAGGACAGGTTTGATATCTCCAGATTGAAATTGCTTTCTGCATGTTACATCTCTGTGACATGCACATGGCCTGTGAAGGTGTATCCTTTCTGAAGACACGCTACAAAAGTCAACTGCTCCGTTACTGGCTTGGCCCATCCCAGGATGTAAATCCCCTCTATCCAGAGGAGTAAATCCAGCAGTTTGCAATGAGCTGATGATGTATGCAATTAAGTTTTTCTGCATCTTTCTTTTTCATCTCAACATGATTTCAATCCCAGTGACTGAGAAGTAAAGCAATATTACTAGATAATTAAATTAGGCTTTCATCTTTTTTGTGACTTATGACAAAGAGTGTTGTCAAAAAAAAGCTCTGCTTTCACTCCAAAGGTCTATTAACATTGTAGCTTGTCTGATGCAATAGAACAGAATAATCTGTGGTAACCTTAAGGTAGGCAGTTGGTGTGACAAAGTGGTGGGGAAGGCTAATGGCCAATCCCTTCTGCTTTCACATGATCCCATGGCTGCAGTGACTGCTGAAGCCATGGGAAGCAGGCCCGTTCTGATTGCTTGCCTGTTCTGTCTTCCACCATCAATAGCATCACCTAACCATGCACTGGCTGGCTCCCACTTCATCCTCTGCCACCACCCACTCTGCGTTTCCTTTGTGCCACCCACCTGCTGGCCACCGTTCTCTACAAGAAAACGTTTGTAAAGATTCTGCAGTCATTTTGAAAATTCTGTTTTGATTCTCTGGCAGATTTGCATACATTTTATATATATTTACATTACCTAGTATGCAAATAATCAAATTGTTTTTATTGCAAATGTTATGTATATTTATTTATTTATTTATTTATTTAAGAACATAAGAACATAAGAAATTGCCATGCTGGGTCAGACCAAGGGTCCATCAAGCCCAGCATCCTATTTCCAACAGAGGCCAAACCAGGCCACAAGAACCTGGCAATTACCCAAACACCAAGAAGATCTCATGCTACTGATGCAATTAATAGCAGTGGCTATTCCCTAAGTAAACTTTATTAATAGCCGTTAATGGACTTCTCCTCCAAGAACTTATCCAAACCTTTTTTGAACCCAGCTACACTAACTGCACTAACCACATCCTCTGGCAACAAATTCCAGAGCTTAATTGTGCGTTGAGTGAAAAAGAATTTTCTCCGATTAGTCTTAAATGTGCTACTTGATAACTTCATGGAGTGCCCCCTAGTCCTTCTATTATTCGAAAGAGTAAATAACCGAGTCACATCTACTCGTTCTAGATCTCTCATGATTTTAAACACCTCTATCATATCCCCCATCAGCCGTCTCTTTTCCAAGCTGAACAGCCCTAACCTCTTCAGCCTTTCCTCATAGGGGAGCTGTTCCATTCCCCTTATTATTTTGGTTGCCCTTCTCTGTACCTTCTCCATCTCAACTATATCTTTTTTGAGATGTGGCAACCAGAATTGTACACAGTACTCAAGGTATTGCTCTTACTCTCTCTCTCTCTCTCTCTTCGATTATCTCTTTTCCAATCCAAAGAGGATCTCTGAAGAATAGGAGGGGACTATAAAGCTGAGTGGGAGATGGATGGGCCGTATGGTCTTTATTTGTCATCATGTTCAACGTTTCTGTGTAGTTTTTGAGTCTCTTCTCTAGTATTCCTGATCCTCTTTGGAGATGGGGGTATCACACCTGCACATAGTATCCAAGATGTGAGCAGACCATAGATGTGTGGAGTGGGATAATAACTTTGGTTTTGGCAGTTAATCCTTTCTGAATGATTCCTTAAAATCCTATTCACTTTTTTGACTACCACTGCATATGTGGCTGATGCTTACAGAGAAAGCAGGGGCGGGCAAGATGTGCACCTGCTGTGCAGTTCCAGGATGGGGGGAGGGCAGCCAGGATATATTGGACAGGGACCCCCACCCCAAAATTATCGTGGACACCATTCACTCCAGCAAAGGTCCTGAGAGAACAGATCACAAAGACAATGTTATGAATACCACTGTAGGTTGGATCTGCAGGTGGTTCTCTTACCTCTCTTTGCAGCCCCGAGCCACCGCCACTGCGTCTTCACAGTAGGAGCTTCTCTTCTTCTTCTTCACGGCCCCGAGTCACCAGCCATGATGCCATCTCTTTGTTCTTCACGGTCCAGGCTGCCAACTCTGCTCCGGCTCCTCCTAGGCAGGAACATGTGTCTCTCCTGCAGATTTAAAGGGCAGTGGCAGGAAAAGCCCCGCAGCCCTTTCTGATGATGGCAGCCCTATAAAAGGGCTCCTCATCTGCTTCCTGGTGGCCTTTGCGAGGTCTTCCTTGTCCTGTGATTGGCGATGGTCTGCTTGGTCCAGGTCTCCTGGTTCATGAGTCTCTGTCTTGTTCCTGAGCCTTTGCCTGAGTTCCTGAGTCCAATTCTTCAGTCTTCGCTGCTGGATCAAGCCTCCAGAAGTCCCCTGTTTTTAGCCTGAGTCCCGAATCTGAATCTGAGTCCTAGTTCCTGAGTCTTGCCCTGGGCTTCAGAGTCCTGTTCCAGCTTCTGCCTTGTCAAGCCTCTTGTTCTGAGTCTGCTTTGCCTCCGACGGCGTGGTCTGTGACTAGTCCACGGTGGGCTGTGTAGGGCACGCGACAGTGCAGGGCTTACCCTGAGTCTTTGGCATGGTTCCTGGCGCTGAGGTCAAGTCTTCATCATGTTTCAAGAACAGAGTCTGCTCTGCATTCGGCGACCAGTCCACAGCAGACTGTGGAGGGCACACTGCGGAGCAGGACTCTTTCAGTGGTTCCAAGTCTTCAGTCTTTGTTTTGTCCAAGTCTTCAGCCTTCATCTGTTCCAAGCCTTTAGTGCCTCCGTCCATCCTGACTCACAAGCCGTTCCCAAGCGGCAGCTCCGAAGGGGCTATTGAGTGGCCGGAGGGCTACCCCAGAGACCAGCATTGCATGGCTGGGTCTCACTTCCTGGTACGTGCAGGACTTCCTAGAGTTCCAGTTCAGCTGTGCCTGGATATGCTCACCTAACGACGGTGCGTGTCTTGAAGCCTTGCCCTGAGGTTGTGCAGTGGTCCAAGGGCTCATGCTCATCCATCTCCCATAACAGACAAGATCTCTTTCCTCCCTCTAAGTTTCTGAATGAGAAATTACTACTTACCTGATAATTTCCTTTTCTCTAATGAAGACAGATTAATCCACAAACAGTGGGGGTTATGCACCTCTACCAGCAGAAGGAGACGGAGCAAAGTTGACATCACTATATATATATACCCTTGCTCTGACATCCACCAGTATTCTCTGCAAAATCCAAATTAACAGTACTTGATTATAACCATTAACAGACAACCGCTCAAGCACTCAATAACAGGAAACACTGAGCTCAAAGAGTGTAACATCACTAATCTAGGGACTGAAATGACACTTATCAGTTATTCCCGGAATGCAGTCACTTAGGAGGACAACAGAATCAAAAACCAGCAGCCAAGGGCGGGAAGGTGGATTAACCCATATTCATTAGAGGAAAGGAAATTATCAGGTAAGTAGTAATTTATCAGCATTTAGACAGGTTAATCCACAACTAATGGGATGCACCCAAGCTACTCCTGAAAAGGGCAGGAGGCTGCCCACAACCCGACCAACACTGCACGCGTAAAAGCTGCTTCCTCCCAGGTGTGCACATCCAGAAGGTAATACCTGAAAAAAGTGTGTAAGGAGGACCACATCACCGCTCAGCAAATTTTCGTGGGAGACAACAATCAAAGCTCTGCCCATGATACTGCTTGATCCCTAGTGGAATGAGCCCTAACCTGCGTAGGTAACAGCTGCTCAGCATCCACATACGTGGCCGTGATAACTTCCTTAATCCAGCGTGCAATTGTAGCCCGCGACGCCGGCTCACCCTGTTTACTCCCACAATGGACTAAAACCAGTCAGTCTTCCTAAGAGGTCTAGAAACCTCCAAATACCTCAAGAGATGTCACTTCACATCAAAGGTCTGCAACAGACTATATTCTTCCACATCTCTTTCCTTATCCAGCATCGGCAGGGAAATCGATTGAGTCAAATGAAAATCCAAAACCACTTTTGGCAAAAAAGATGGAACAGTTCGCAGCTGGACCGCCCCCAGAGTCACTTGCAGGAACAGTTCCCGGCAAGAAAGAGCCTGCAGTTCAGAAACTCTATGCGCAGAACAAATTGCCACCAGAAAAACAGTCTTCAAGGTAAGTAACCTCAAGGAGAGGGTACACTGTGGCTGAAAGATGGAGCCCACCAGAAAATCCAGAACCATATTAAGGTTCCACAAGGGCACCGACAACTGTAAGGGAGGACCGACAAGGATCCACCATTCACCTAGCTCCGGAAACAGGCAATAGCCACCACCTGTACCTTCAAGGAATTAAGGGCCAAGCCTTTAATCAACCCATCCTGCAAAAAGTCCAAAATGAGTGGGATCTTAACCAACAAGGAAGAACCTCTCATTCCTCACACCAAGCCTCACTCGCCAAACCCGAACATAGGCTAAGGAGGTTGAAAACAGCCGAGCTCGAAGCAAGGTGGAAATCACAGCAGTGGAATATCCACACTTCAGCAACCGAGCCCTTTCAAGGGCCATACTGTAAGACAAAATTGAGTCATATCTTTGTAAGAATAGGCCCCTGTCGCAACAGATTTCTTTGGAGTGGAAACCAGAGAGGAGAGCCGGACAAGAGTCTCCACAGATCTGCATACCATGAGCTTCTGGGCCAGTCGGAAGCCACCAGAAGTACCATCTCCATGTGCCTCTTGATCCTTTGAACCAACCTGCCCAACAAGGGCCACGGGGGGAAGGCATACAGAAGCTTGCCCTTCAGCCACTCCTGCACTATAGCATCGATGCCCAGAGATTTTAGATCTCTCCTCCAACTGAAGAAACGAGGTACCTTTGCATTATGTGATGTCGCTAGCAAGTCTAGATACAGTAGGCCCCAAAGGCCTACTATGAGCTGGAATGCTTCATTCAACAATTCCCATTCTTCTGGATCCAGACTCTGCTGAGAAAATTGGCTCTCACATTCTTTTCCCGCAATGTGGGAAGCAGAGATCTCCTGGAGATGTACCTCCACCCATACCACGAGCTGGTCTATTTCCTGCGACACTTTTTGACTCTTGGTGCCTCCCTGGCGACTGATGTAAGCCTGCAAGTGGTTGGTGAACCGCAATCTTGCCAACTGAATTGTACATACTTCTAGACAATTGATGGTCCAGAGTGACTCCTCTGCACTCCAGCACCCCTGTGCAGTCAACTCCTGACAGTGAGCCCCCCCAACCTTGTAGGCTTGTATCCATCATGAGCACAAGCCATTCCAGAGCCTGCAAGGAAACTCCCTTCATCAGATGGGCCACCTGCAACCACCATTTCAGTTGGATGCCAATCTCCACCGGTAACTGAAGCCATATCAAATAGTCCTGAGACTGTGGACTCCACCAGGCAATCAGAGTACACTGAAAAGTACACATATGCGCCCCGCCCATGGAACCACCTCTAGGGTGGCCGCCATCAAACCAAGCACCTGCAGATAAGCCCATACTGTCAGGCGAACTGCTTCTATAAATAGTCGCACATGAGCCATCAGCTTCTGAATGTGGATCTCTGGCAGAAAAACCCTGCCTTGCTTCATGTTGAAACAAACACCGAAAAACTCCAGCATCTGGGATGGCTGTAAATTGCTCTTGACCAAGTTCACCACCCAACCTAGCTCGGTGATAATGGCAGTACAGTCAGGGGAGCTTCTTATGTTTCTGGATTTGTCAGAGGCCTACCTATATATTCCCATTTATTGTCAAACAGTTGTCAAATCAATGATTTCTACAGTTTGCCGTTTTGGGGTGACATTATCAGTTTCTAGCACTCCTCTTTGGTTGGCCACCGCTCCCAGAAACTTCTTCAAGATCATGGTGGTGGTAGTGGCTGCACTGAGAAAGGATGACATTCTGGTCCACATGTACCTGGATGACTGGCTAATTTGGGCCAAAAGCTTAGAAGAGTCTTCAGGCCTTGTGCAAGGTAGTCTCTTGCACAAGGCAAGGTAGTCTCTTGCACAAGGCCTGAAGACTCTTCTAAGCTTTTGGCCCAAATTAGCCAGTCATCCAGGTACATGTGGACCAGAATGTCATCCTTTCTCAGTGCAGCCACTACCACCACCATGATCTTGAAGAAGTTTCTGGGAGTGGTGGCCAACCAAAGAGGAGTGCTAGAAACTGATAATGTCACCCCAAAACGGCAAACTGTAGAAATCATTGATTTGACAACTGTTTGACAATAAATGGGAATATATAGGTAGGCCTCTGACAAATCCAGAAACATAAGAAGCTCCCCTGACTGTACTGCCATTATCACCGAGCATACTGTTTCCATGTAGAACTGAGTCACTCGCAAATGACGACTGACTTATTTCAATTCCAGAATGGGCCGAAAAGAACCCTCCTTCTTGGGCACAATGAAATAAATGGAATAACGGCCCATATTTTCTTGTGATTTGGGCACTGGATTCACAGCTCACAAGCTCAGGAGCCTCAAACAGTCTCCACTGCCTGCCTCTTTTGTGGGGAGCTGCAGGGAGACTCCATGAAGACGCCCTGAGGAATGTTGAGAAATTCCAGAGCATAGCTGTCCCTTATCTCCAGAACCCAGAGGTCTGATGTGATCCTGACCCACAGCCGATAAAACAGATACATGACTCCCTATCTCTGCTCCAGGAGGTGGGTTGGTACATCTTCATTGAGGGGCATGGAAGACTCCCCTATGAGGAAAGGCTAAAGATATTAGGGCTGTTCACTTTGGAGAAGAGACGACTGAGGGTGGATATGATAGAGGTCTACAAAATCATGAAAGGACTTGAACAGGTAAATGTGAATCGTTATTTACTCTCTGAGATAATGAAGGACTAGGAGACACTCCATGAAGTTGGCATGTAGCTCATTTAAAACAAATCAAAGAAAATTCTTTTTCATTCAGTGCATAGTTAAGCTCTGGAATTCATTGCCAGAGGATGTGGTAATGGCAGTTAGTATAACTGAGTTTAAAAAAGGTTTGGATAAGTTCCTAGAGGAAAACTCCATAAACTGCTATTAATCACTAAGGAATAGTAACTTGAGATCTATTTAATGTTTGGGTACTTGCCAGGTACTTGTGACTTGGATTGGCCACTGTTGGAAAAGGAATGCTGGGCTTCATGGACCCTTGGTCTGACCCAGAGTGACATATCTTATCTTCTTATGAGGGGGTCAGGAAGCATTGCTACCTAAGCCTATGCCCTGTCTGGGCTTTCTGGGCCGAAAGGACTGAGATCTACCCAAAGGTCTAGCCCTCTGCAGGGTCGAAAACATCTGAAACCCCTATTACAGCCTCTTGCGTGGAATAGGCACATAACCTGCTTCTTATCTTCTGGCAACCGAGGAATCTGGGACGCGCCCCAATTATCAACCATTTTTTTCAACTAACTACCAAATAAGAGTGATCCTTTAAAAGGCAATTTCATAAGATTAGACTTTGAAATTACATCGGCCGACCAATTGCACAGCAATAGCTGATGTCTGGATGCTATCACCGAAGCCACCCCTCTGGCAGAAGTACGGACCTCTTTGCAGCCCGCATCTGCCAAAAAGGCAGCTGCCAGTTCCATCACTACCTTGGAATTCAAACCAATCTCATCTACCTCCTGAGATAGAAGCAAACAGCAGAGTCACAATTGACTCCGCTGACAAGATTCCTCATGCACAGCCCTGCGCAAGGAACCTGGGGGTCCTAATCGACCAACAACTGAACTTCAAAAAACATATCAGTACCACACTCAAAGAGGGTTTCTTCAAACTTAAGGTCTTAAAAAACCTGAAACCTCTACTTCACGCCGGTGACTTCCGCACTGTCATCCAGGCTACACTGGCATCCAAGATGGATTACTGTAACTCCCTCTTTCTTGGCCTACCCTACTCCTCCATAAAGCCCCTCCAAATGCTGCAGAACGCTGTAGCCAGAACCCTCTCCAACGCTCGTAAATATGACCACATCTCCCCGATCCTGAAGGACCTACATTGGCTCCCTATTCCCTCCCATATCCTCTATAAATCCCTGACCATTATCCATAAAATCTTATATTCCCATAACTCCAATTGGCTTGTAGATCCCCTCCAACTTGCCTGCTCGACTCGACCGACAAGGACCACAAACAAAGGGTCCCTCCATGTGCCCTCCCTAAAGAAAGCACACCTCACATCTACAAGGGATCGGGCGCTCTCCATTGCTGGACCTATGCACTGGAACTCACTCCCGACCCACCTCAGACTTGAACCTTGCATCACCAAATTCAGAGCCCAATTCAAAACCTGGCTATTCAAACAAGCCTTTCCCCAAAATCCTTGACGAATATTGAATTGTGATGGAGTACTGATCTGAATTTGACTATGATTTTGTTCTTATGACATTATAGCTCACTTGTTAATTGTGCCTATGCTTCACTGCTCTCCTTTTGGTTCTTTGTACCCCCTACCCTTCCCCTGTTTTTTTGTAATTTCCTTTGCTATTGTTCGATGTAAACCGATGTGATGTTTTCGACTAACATCGGTATAGAAGACTCTTTAAATAAATAAATAAATAAATAAAAAGGCCCAAGCCACCGGGGAGCAGCAAGAAGCTATTTGCAAATTCATAGCCACTGCTTCAATGGCCTGCTTAAGGATAGCCTCAATTCTTCTACCTGGAGGATCTTTCATTGCCGCTCCTCCTTCTACCGGAATGTTGTCTGCTCAGTGACAGAACACACCAGTGCATCCCACTTTCAGAAAATGCAACTGCTCTCTCGCCACTGGATCCAGGGGGTACAGACCTTCCAAGTCTCATCCCCTTTAAAATTAGCTTCTGGAGCGCCTCATTCAAGATCAATCAACTTTTGAACAGCATCCTTAACAGGGAAGAATCAAGATGCTTTATGCAAAGTAACCAAAATAGGAATTTTCTTTGGCTCACACATGGGATCAGCACTCCCAGCATCTTCAATATCTGAGAGATTAGCACCAGCAACTCATCTCTATGAAAGAAGTGTAGCACTGTTCTATAAGGTTCTAACCCCAGAGGAATTTCCCTATCCTTCAGGGAGTAAGGATCTCCTTCCTCATCCGGGTCCCAATCAGTGTGACCCGCAACAGGCCGAGATGCCTTCTGATGTTTACCTGTGGCTCCAGCTTTGCGGGATTCCACAGTCTGTGATCCTGAACTTTCAAATCTGGCCAGCTCTGCCGAGCATGCCTGTACAAAGAACTGCAGTCCCTGAAAAAAATCCACCTAAGAGAAGACAGAAGGGTCCATACCAAAACCAGGGGTTGTTGATCTGGTGCCCACTGAGTTGCCCTTCCCTGCTGACAAACCAGTTAGGGGAGTCTCAAAACCAGGCAAAATTGACAGGTCCACCTCTGGTTCCCTTCCTGCAACCTGCTGGGAAGGGCTGGGCTCAGCAGAATCAGTTGGAGACAACTCGTCCTGAGCCTCCAAGCAGCGCTGACAAAGATTAGAGGGAACCCCCAGCTGTGATGCCTGAATATGGCAAGCCGTGCAAATCACAAGGTGCTTAGGCTTCTTTGCTACCAGCACCATGGAAAAAAAGTACATCCAGAGGCAGCACACTCAACAACACAAGCGCTGAACAATTGTGCGTCCAACATTGCGTCCATACCCGGCAAGCCCGAACAGGATGCCCAGTTATAGGACGCCTGTATACATATAGTTCCAAGGTGGTTGACTTTCCCTGGGTCTTTGATTTAAAATCTCATCTAATTTTTAAGCCAGTAGTCTGGCTCCATTTTGGTTTTAATGGAGCCCATCCTTTCTCTACAGGTGCCCATTACCCCCAACTCCAAAAGTATGCCCAGTTCATGATAAACTTAAATTCATCCTCCCTGTGCTATCACTTTGCTATTCTACCTGTCTTACTGGCTCTATGCATGCTAGAAGCATTTCAGAAAATGCTACCATGGAGTTTTGGACTTTAGAGTTCTAACAGCCTAAATCTTGCCTCCATGACTCTCTCCTACACCTTCCTATGTCATTGGCTCCTCTCCAGCAATCCCTGGGAAGACTGCCCATATGTCTTATAAGGTCAGGCAGGTGCTAAACTAGCAGACAAGTCTCCATGCATCCCTCCCAGACAATGCAAAGCCAGCTATCTGCAATCCTGATAATCATCTCCCACTTCTGTTGCCTGCATGAATAAATACATCCGCCATACTGTTTATATTTGCAAATCCCTATCAACCACCCACCGTGTTTGCATTGCTTTAATTCCTACCTTATTGCAAATGCTCTACTGCTTCCATCGAAATCTGCCTTTAAATTCTACTTCTCATCTTTAATGAGCAGAACCACCAAGAAAAAAACAAACACATTTTAGGTGAAAATTCATTCACAGTCCATGAAGAGTCTGTATACTGCTATGGTCACTTTCTAAAAACGATACCCAGGAGTTGTATTTGACTCTCTTCTCTGTGGGTTTCCAGATTATATTTGCTTATTTTATTGGTTAAATATTGCACAGAGAAAATGGTTTATAAAACGCCCCCGTTTGCTTAACCTGATCCACAGCAACTGCATATTGGGTGTTATTGCAAAGCTTGTTTTTGGTGTGCACCAGAAAGCACATCTCAGTGAAAACGTTAAGAGCAGTACAATGACTATATACCTAAAAGTATTTTTTTTTTATCTCTACTGATTGATAAAGAAATTGAAGAAAGCTTCCAAACACCTCCATGAGGCAATCACTCCATGGGGAGATGGTTTGTGTTAGAGGAAGAATTTTATGTGCCTTCAAGCTGTAGGTTCTGCAAACAAGATAAGTTGGAAATGTAAGTATTATTTATTTTCATTTTATTTTTACATAAATAATTGACTGCTGTTTCTACTGATAGAATGAATGAATAACATGTAAGTAAGGGTGCAAGATGATTAGCTTGTGGTTTAGGAAGCCATGCTAAATGAGAACTGGTGAGCCTTATCGGAATATGATTGCACCTTTTAAAATGTAAAAATCCATAAGGGGGTCAGGTTCAGTGGCTGCGGTGGTAAGTGCTGACCATTGCCGCAGGGAAGATCCCCAGTTCAATGTCTAGCTCAGTTATGCCGGTCTCCAGATCGGCTGGGGCTGAGATGGCTGCCGAGGCAGTGCTCTACTCACAGCCCCCAGAAGAGAGGGTGACACTCAGCGATCAGATTCAGGGCCTATGATTGCAGGGTTCCTGAGAGAGGCATGGCTGCTGACCAGACTAAATATAGGTTGGGAGGGGATATAGAATGGAGGGAAAAATCCCTGCATAGCTATGAAGGATGACCCAGACCGTGCAAATCTGACTGAGACAGAAAAGCAGGAGTCAAAAAAAACCCTTCAATTCACAATGTGGAGTCTTTTTTGGAGTTTTGAGATTTGTAAATGTATAATTAGTACTGATATACAGCTATTAGTTAAAGTATTCAACGTGTGATGTGAGGCTAAAAATTCAGCTGCAACTCGGTAGTCAGTGAAATGATGTGATGAGAAGAAAGAAGGAAAATACTGTAAGGATGTATTTTACTGGCCTGAGTAACAGATTGCAAGTAATGTTTTGTGCCTGACCATCCAGTGGCAGCTGTACTGCATGGGGGGAAGCTGAGTTACAACCATTGGTAATGAATATTCCCGCCACACAGGCAGATCTGATAATGCCACAACCACTGCAATATGCTGACACGTTTACGACCACAGTTTTAAAGTCCAACAAAAATTTAGTTGAGAAACTCTACCATTTTTATAAAATGCAGCATTCTCAATGCCTCATTAGCTCTTTTGTACCCATTTATTATTATTATTATTATTATTATTTGAAACTTTTATATACCGGCATTAGTATGCAAACATCATGCCGGTTTACATCGTAACTAATAGACTGAAAATACAATTAACAGGGCAGGGTAAAATACAGGGCGCGTAAATACAAGTGCAGGAAGTAAGGTGGAAGAGAGAAAATCAACTTTGAACAGTGACAGGAAGGCTAAACAAGAGTCTATATACAATTTAAGTACCACTTTTAGGATTAAAGGAGAGGTAGAAGATGGAGACGGTTATTCTGGGTAGGCCTGTCGGAAGAGCCATGTCTTTAGTTTCTTTTTGAATTTGGAGTAACATGGCTCAAGTCTAAGTATAGTCGGGAGGGAGTTCCATTGCTTAGGGCCTGCAATGGAGAGTGCACGGTCCCTTGTGGCGGATAGGTGGGCTTTTTTGATGGGTGGGATTTGTAGTGTGCCTTTGTTGACAGAGCGCATGAGTCTGTCAGCGTGTGTGGGGCAAAATGGTTCATCAAGCCAGTTAGAGTTGTGGGAGTAAATGGATTTGTGAATTATGGTTAGGGTTTTAAAGAGGATGCGGGATGCTATGGGGAGCCAGTGAAGGTCTTTGAGTATGGGAGTGATGTGATCAGATTTCCGTGAGTTAGCAATAATCCTGGCGATGGCGTTTTGGAACATTTGTAGGGGTTTCGTGGTGGAGGCGGGTAATCCGAGGAGGAGGGCATTGCAGTAGTCTAGCTTTGAGGAAAGAGTAGCTTGGATGACCGTACGGAAATCCTGATAGTGGAGGAGAGGTTTAAGTTTCTTTATGACATTGAGCTTGAAGAAGCCTTCTTTGAGGATGGAATTGATCTGTTTTTTTAGATTGAGTTGTTGGTCTAGAATTACCCCAAGATCTCTTACACAGAGTTGGGAAGATATGGTGTTGAAAGCTGGATCATTGGAGATCAGGGGTTTAGGTGGTTGGTGCTGAGATATAAGGAGCAGCTCCGTTTTGGATGAGTTTAAGGCAAGGTGGATGTTAGTGAGGAAATCATTTATGGTGGCAAGACAAGTGTCCCAAAAGGCAAGGGCATCGGTGAGAGAATTGTGAATGGGGATGAGGATTTGCACATCGTCTGCGTAGAAGTAGAATTTGAGGCCAAGGTCTGTGAGAAGCTGACAGAGGGGTGTAAGGTAAATATTGAATAAGGTGGAGGAGAGAGAAGAGCCTTGGGGAACGCCTTGGGACAAAGGGTAGAGTGCGGATTTGGCATTTCCTATTTTGACGGCGAATTTTCTGTTGGATAAGTAGGATTTGAACCATAGCAGGGCTAGATGGCAGAATATTGGAATTTCCTGTTCCGTCAATCTCCCACATGCACTTTCAATGAATTCAAAATAGTGCAATGAGACTGGTCATTAGTACAGAGAGGATACTTGCTAAACCTTGGCACAGTTTGCATAGTTGTCTAAATAAGATAATTAGTTATAGGATTCTTTAGAGAGTATTATTTAATAACATTTATTCCAAATACCCTGTCATGTGATTCCATTATATGCAGCAGAAATAATATTCTGCTCTTCCACATGGTGGATGAAGTATGAACTAGCCTCCCAAAAATCAATTTCGAAATATAGGAAAGCATGGGACAAACAGAATATCATTGGTCAAGGGAAAGAAAGGGTAACATCAATAGGCCAGAAAGGTTGGCAGTACTGAAAAAGGAAGAGGACTTGAGCTGATGAGATGGCCTTGAAGTGCTCATCTGTTGTCACATTCTATGTTTCATTTCCCTCACTCTACTGACTTCCCTGGGTAGACCTATAGAGCCACAGCCATAGCTTGCGTTCCCAGCCCTAGTATCACAAAGTCTCCAAAGGAAAAAGAAACGTGAAATCTGCCAGCCAAAAGCCAACACTGGAGACATCTTAAGGTTTCCTCCCACTGAGGACAAAGCTTCATTGAGCAAAAAAGAGCTAGGCAACAACCCTTTGACATAATAAAAATCACCCTGACTTTTGCTGATCCCATAGTCAGTAATATAGGGCATAATTTAATCTAACTCCGAGTTCTAACCGCTGCATTGGACCTATAGAAAACTAAACACTTTACCAGCTATAATACCTTGTACTGACCCAACATAAGAATTATCCATTCCGATGAGCAGAAGCTTTTGAGACAATCCTGGTCCCCTCTTCAGATGTGCAAGGGCCCACGTTCAGTGCATTTGGTGGCTACATCTTCTGTTGATCCAAAAAGAGATATAGCAGAGTTGCTTACCTATAACAGGTGATCTCCAAGGACAGCAGGATGTTAGTCCTCACACATGGGTGACATCATCGGACGGAGCCCGGCACGGAAAACTTTTGTCAAAGTTTCTATAAACTTTGACTAGCACATTGAGCATGCCCAGCATACTGCTTACCATGCATCCACGTGGGGTCCCTCTTCAGTCTTATAACATAGAGTTCATGAAAAAATAGAATAAAAAAATGCTAGAAAAAAAACTAACTCTGCGGGGAGGCAGGCGGGCTTTGTGAGGGCTACCATCCTGCTGTCCTTGGAGAACACTTCTTACAGGTAAGCAACTCTGCTTTCTCCAAGGACAAGCAGGATGGTAATCCTCACACATGGGTGATTAAGTAGTTTCAGGCCTGTCGGACTTGTGCAGCAGAGAATAGGTGCCAACATGCACAACTGGGGCTGCATCAACACAAGAGCAGGCCTGCACCCAAGGAATGGCCCACGGAGGAAGAGTTGGGTTTTCATGGTTGAAAGAGGTTCCAGAAGACGGACTGATGGAAGCAACTGTCCTGATGACAATCATTGTCCAGACAGTATTGCGAGGTGAAGATGTGGAGAGAACTCCAGGTCACTGCCCTGCAGATCTCATGGATGGGAACCGCATGCAAGTGAGCCACCGAGACTAACATGGCTCAGAGTGAGCTTTGATGTGACCATCAAGTTGGAGACCCACCTGCATGGAGCAGAAGGTGATGCAATCTGCTAGCCAGTGGGATAGTGTCTGCTTAGAGACCGCAACTCTTAATCTATTCTTGTCAAAAGATACGAACAGCTGAGTGGAAGCGTGGTGGGGCACTGTCCGTTCCAAGTAGAACGCAAGTGCCCTCTTGCAATCTAGGATGTGCAGAGCACGTTCACCGCAGTAAGCGTTAGGCCGTGGGAAAAAAGACAGCAGCACAATGTACTGGTTGAGATGGAACTCCACAATCACCTTTGGTAAAAACTTGGGATGTATCCGTAGGACTACCCTGTCATGACAAAACTTTGTATAAGGTGGATATGACATCAGCACTTGCAGCTTACCTACCCTGCGAGCCGATGTGACCGTAACCAGGAAGATAACCTTCCATGAAAGGTACTTGAGATCATAAGAGTGCAATGGTTCAAATGGAGGTTTCATGAGTTGCGAAAGGACCACGTTGAGATCCCAGGAAACCTGCCGGAAGGTGAGTGGGAGGCTTCAATTGAAGCAAACCCCTCGTGAACTGGCCAACGAGCGGATGGCAGGAATTGAGGAACCATCCGAGCCCTTATGGTATGCCCCTATGGCACTGAGATGGACCCTCACTGACGTGGTCTGCAGCCTGGACTTAGAGAGGGGCAACAGATAGTCCAGGAGGGGAGCAAGAGAAAGAATCCAAACTGCAACCCTTGCACCAGAAAGAGAACCATTTCTACCTCAGATTATAGGACTTCCAGGTGGAAGGTTTCTGGACTCCAAGAGGACATGGGATACCCCCTCTGGTAGGCCAAGGACCTCCACTGTCACCTGATCAACATCCAAACTGTGAGGGCTGGAGTCCACAATTTGGTGTAATGGAGCCTGCTTTGGTCCTGGGTAATGAGGTCTGGAACTGTTTCCAGATGGATTGGGGGATGCACCGCTAGGTCCTGATGGGTCAAGAACCAGACCTGACGGGGCCAGTAGGGGGTAATCAAGATCATTGATCCTTGATCCTACTGCAACTTCTGGAGCATCTTGGAAATGAGTAATAGGGGAGGGTAGGCATACAACAAGCCCGCTCCCCAATGGATCGAGAAGGCATCCGCCACCAATCCTTTGCCCCTCTTGCTGAGGGAGCAAAACCAGTGCACTTTCCTGTTTTCCACGGAGGCAAACAGGTGTATGGCTGGGGTCACCCAACAGCGGGAGATGCGGTTCACTACTTCCTGATTGAGGGACCATCCATGGGGTCTGAATGTCCGACTCAACGCATCGGCCAGGATATTGTCCACTCTTGGAAGGTACACCGCCCAGAGGGTGATACTGTTGTTGATGGCCCATGACCAGGCCTGGACTGCCTCCTGGTCGAGGAGAAATGATCCAGTTCCTCCCTGCTTCTTCAGGTACCACATCGCTACCTGTCTGTCTGGACCAGAACTACCTTGTTCACGAGAAGCTCTCAGAATACCCACAGGGCATAGCGGACTGCTCGTAGCTCCAAGAAGTTGATTTGAAGCCGAGCCTCTTGAACCGACTAAAGCCCCTGGGTGCAATAACCCAGAACATGCGCTCCCCACCCTGTCTGAGAAGCATTGGTGGTAAGCATGGCCTAGGGTTGGGTCATCCAAAATGAGCAACCCCGTTCCAGGTTTGCGGAGGGTGTCCACCACCAGCGGGATTGTCGCAAACCTTTGGTGACCATGACATGGGCATGCATGACCTGCGATGCCTGGCTCCACTGGGAGAACAGCGTCCATTGCACACAGTGCATGTGTAGCCAAGCAAAAGGGGTGATATGCACCGTCGCTGCCATATGGCCTAGCAGCTGGAGGAAGAGGCAGGCACATACATGACTGCAACCGGATACAGAATGTGCAAGGGCTGCCAACGTCTCTGCTCTGTCCTGAGGTAGGCCCCGTTCTGGACAGTGACCAGTCGCACTCCAATGAAGTCCAGCTGCATGGCCAACTGAAAGTGGGATAATTGATCAAGAATCCCAGAGTCTCGAGAGTTTCAATCGTGAGGCGTGTGGCGTTCTGAGCCCCTTGGCAGGAGTTGCCCTTGCTGAACCAATCATCAAGGTAGGGAAACACATGAATCCCCTGCCTTTGAAGATGGGCAC
Organism: Rhinatrema bivittatum; assembly: GCF_901001135.1. Lineage (NCBI taxonomy): Eukaryota > Metazoa > Chordata > Amphibia > Gymnophiona > Rhinatrematidae > Rhinatrema > Rhinatrema bivittatum. The sequence goes on from NC_042625.1 coordinate 28,201,793, forward strand.
CAACAACTGTTAAACACTTGGTGAAAACTCTGGGCGCAGACACCTGGCTGAAGGGCAGCACTCAGTACTGATAGTGGTATCTGTCGACCAGAAATCGGAGGTACTGCTGATCCACCTAAAAAATGGGAATATGTGCGTGTGCGTCTTGTAGATCGAGTGAGCAGAGTCAGTCCCCCACCCTGAGCAGGGGGATCAGGGTACCCAGCAAGACCACTTTTCCTTTACCAGGAAACAGTTTAAAGTTCTCAGGTCCACTATGAGCCTGAGGCCACCTGTTTTCTTGGGAATTAGAAAAACACCTGGAGTCTGTGGAGACCGCCTAGAGGCATCGGTGGAGTTGGAGGGAATGGCCTCCTCCACCCTCAACCTCTTTGTGGGAGACACGAAGGTCGATGCCTTCTCACGGTCCAGTTTAGAGGAAGAAGATGATTGATGTCGATGCTTTTGGACCTGTCTCGGTGATCACCACGGTCCTTCGATGCCTTTGGTGACATCAAGGAACCCGACCAGGAATGGGATGAGAGGGACAACGAATGGTCCCCTGTGCCAATCTTGGGACCAGGCATGACAGGGGGAGGAGAACCCAATGGGGTGGGAGCCGGGGGCTCCTTTCCAAGCAGAGTGGACGTCCCTTATGCCAAGGATGGCTCTGAACGCTTGGATCCATTCAGGCACAAAGATCACAAACACAGACATCATGCGAAGCCCCCAGGCAAAGGACAGAGACCTCGTGGGGGTCTGTGATGAACAAGGTCCAGGGGTACTGGGGGCACTGGCAGAAGCTGGACGATGCCATTGGAAAAAGAGCATGACACACGGTCGATGGTCGGCAGGTATTGGGAGGGGACGCCATCGGCGATCAACCGCAATGACCTGAAAAACTTACCGATCACAGACTGAGAAGAGTGAGGGACCTAAGCAACACGTGGAAGTGCCAAAAAAACACTTTAGATGGCCAAATTTGCAAAAGGAAGCACGAGCTCCAAAAACCGCGTGGTGACAGCTCCACGGGAAAGAAGAGACTGAAGAGGGACCCAACATGGACGCGTGGTTAGCAGCATGCTGGGCATGCTCAGTGTGCCAGATAGTTTCTAGAAAATTTGACAAACGTTTTCCGTGCCGGGCTCCATCCGATGATGTCAACCCATGTGTGAGGACAACACAACCCAGACAGAATATATTAAATATCAAAAATGAGCCGAATACAAGCCACAATACAGCAATAATAGAATCAAATCTAGATTAAGTCTTGTGCTTAACAATAGCTGAAATAAATACATCTCACTGGGATTAGGATCCTGAGATCAGCACTGGAAACTTTTCTCCAGTGCTGATCTTCCACCAGTTATTTATTTATTTGGAAGCTATTATATACCGATGAACGCTGGGAACATCTCATCGGTTCAATTCACTGATCTGGAACCTTTTCCAACTGCAGCAATCTGCCGCCGGGGGCTACCCATGCCAAACCTGACCTCCATCCTGAATTTTTTTTTTTTTTTTTTTTTTTTTTAGAGAAAATCACCACTGCTTTTCTCCCAGTGTATAATTGCAAAACTCAAACGAGAACAGAACTCTCTGTTTTAAATACTGCATTTATAGTCGCTGAAATATTGGTATGTTTTTTGTAACATATTTTGAATGTGTAAACAAAAACTAGGTTAAAACATAAAAGAAAAATGAGATTAGAAAGAAAAGGTTTTACAGCGACTTTTCTCAAGACAGAAATAGGGTTAGCTGACCTAGAAGTTGGATCTTTTCATATCTAACAAAACCCCTGCTGCATTTCCATTATTCTGCATAAACTTGAAACTCTCATCTAGAACTCTGAAAATCCATATTTGTCTAATTGCACCAGCAGTATGTGCCTGTTGAACAGTTTTACACAAAGGAAATTTTAATAGGTGAGAAGAAATGACATTAAAGTTCCGTGATTAAATATTCCAGCCCCTCGGGCTCATGGCTAAAGGTGAGCAGCATTCTGAAGGAAGGAAGAGAAGTTCTTAAATGATTTAAAGCACTAGGCTAGATCAAGAAAGCACCTCTCGCCTTTGATCTCTCCAATTATAGTAGGTCTTCATTAATGAGAAGATGAGAAGCTGCCATCTTTATAGCCACAAAAGAAAACAGCCTTAGAACCCTGTCTCGTGGAGACGGCACAGACAAGGTGGAAGCCACTTTGGCTGCATGGCAAGGGTGACCACATGGCTCCATGTCATAGGGGGACATACCAAAGTTGGTTCTAGTATTGTGTCTGTGGACTTTTAAATTCCAATTTCTCCAAGAAATGCTGGCCTACAAGCCCATAGGTGCGAGGCGGTAAAACCAGGATGGGTTCAGCTTGTTCCTGACATGGAGCTCTTTGGTTATATTGGGGGCAGTTTTGCAACTCTTGCATCTTGGGTCAAAGCCCACTGGTACTTTTTAGCTGCAGGCTCCCCAGCCCCAAGATTCAAAGCGAAAGTCTATGCGGGTGCTCTCACTTTGAGAACTTGTCATGGGCAGGGGCACCTGCAGAACCGTTTTTGGGGGGGGGAGGGGGGCATAACAAAGCAAAAGGTAGAGACGCAGGCAAGGAAAATCACAGAAACGGTTACAACATGAAAATCTCGGGATTACCCACCTTCCTACCTCTCTCCATCCCTCCGCAGACATTTGCACCAGTTGCTTTATGGGGTAGAAAATTTCGGGAAGAGAACATGCATCAAGTTGACCATGCCGTCTACAAGGTGGGATGGCATTTTTCAGATACTCGATTTATGGGGGGAAATAAAAATCACTTTTTGCTGGCATAATTGACTGAACATTGCCCTCATTAAGCTTGACCCAATGAAATATGGTAACATCTTGACGCTTAGTGAAAATATATATTTTTTTTTGGGCATTTAGGCGGCAATTTTTAAAGAGATTCTTCGTGCTAAACAGATATTTACTAGCTGAGAAGGACCCCCCTTAAGAAAGTCCTCCCCTTATATGGGGAAAAATACACGCATGTTCAGCAGAGCAGGCAATTTTCCCCACAGGGGGAAAAGGGGCAGAGCCAGGGCAAGGGCAAGGGTGGGGTGAGTCCTCTGTGCTCAGGGATTTCAGTTTGAAATGCACCCCCCCCCCCCCCCATCACCACCACCACCACATTGCTTACCCGGCACACGTTCCACCTGCGAAGGGTGCGAGGTAAAGCAAACAAACCAAACCACAGACAACCTCTGGAGTCCCAGCCACTGCGGGATTTTGCAAGGGAAAATCCACAAGTTTTTCTTTGAAAATCAGCTTGCAGGGCCCATGGGTGTAACATAACCCTACAGGCCCCACAAGGGGTACAGGGGTGCTGAAAATATCCTTCCCTGTCATTAATAAAGGTCAGAAGGTTGAGAGTTTTTAACTTTTTGCTCCCTGCAGTTCTCCCCCTAGTGAAGCTACAATCCCTATCCCAGAATTTCAGTTGGGATAGCTGTGCTTACTTGCTTGGGAGTCCTATAGGGTGCTTCAGTTGTTTACTGTGGAGTCAATTATATAGTTGGCTCATAGTTGAGGTACTTTTTCAACCTGAAACGAGCAGTACTGTAAGGGAGAAATACCAGTTCCTATCAAGTCAATCTATGCTGCGGAGAACTGAATCAGCCAACCCTAAGAGACTGGTTCCAGCTGGGAACCCCAAATAGGGTTACAGGTCCATATATGCAATAGGAGGATCGTTTAAAGCCAGGGCTGGTTTCAGCCCATCCCCGTTGACCTGAAGCATTATGATAACCTTCCTGATGTTAAAAATGAAGAAATAATTCTTTAGCCGGTCTGTGCCCAGTGCTTTGATCTACAGCTCCCATAGAAACCACCCAACCATGATCACACAATAAAAAGGAGAGAAAATTTAATAAGATTCCAAATTGCCTTCTCCTGAATTCAAATTGGTTCATATATTATGTTCAAGATAACTACCATAGTTCCTTTTTTCCTTCAGCCCCCCCCCTTTTTTTTTTTTAATACGAAACCACTTCTCGTGTTAATGAATTCTAGATTTTCATTTAATAAATGTTTCTTTGGAAATCCTCATTATTTGTGGCTTCATCAATCTAAACCAAAGACACGAGATGCCCCTTTCCAAGTACCTGGGATCAATAGTGTATGATACTCACGCACAAATACTCTGCACACAGCCATGGAGAAGAATTTAGTAATTGAAAAGACCTTATAAATCAATAGAATGAAATTGGAAACTCAGACAGAACTTCACATAATTCACAGGAAGGCTTGTTAAGGCTTCCCACAGGGCTTTATGAGGCTTTCCTGGGAGAAAAATATTGACCAAACTTAAGGAGAAAATAAAATGCATTGTTTCAGCATACTCATTAAATAAAGGGGTTGGAGAAGGTGCTACTTACAATGTCTGTCTGTCTGTATGTGTTTTTATCATGAAATTATTGTACTTAGTAAGACGCTGTTATCCGCATACAGTGAGTTTTACTGTAGAATGCAGACAATAAGCACCATAAAATAAATGAAATGCTAATGCTTCTGAATTATCTCGCTTTGCATTTCTATTTATTTATTTATTTATTTGTTTGTTTGAACCGTGGGTTTTGTTTTTTTTTTCCAAAATCATTTTTTTTTTTGGGATGAAACATGAACAGACACTGAGTCCCGCGCTATAGCAGGTACAACCAGTTATATGGAATAACCAATACAATACAAAATGTTTAACACAAACTATCAACATCATCTCCCTCATGTCTCTGTCCCATCTTAATTTTCCATTTTCCCCCCAGACCCAATCTCACAACCGTCCAACACTTGCTTCTCACTCATCCTTATGCTCACCACACTCCACACACACCACCACATGCTATCCCTTCTGTCACCTACCCCCTGCCCTCTTCCCACCCACCCACCCCCTCCCCACTGAGACCTGGGGTTGCGCCAATCAGGCTCGTAGCCACTTGCCCGCAGCCCGTCCTGAACAGCTGCCGGCAACAGGGGAACACAAGCCTGCCAGCAGGCCCGGTACCATGTGTCCGGCTTCCGCTTACCCAGTACAAAGTCCAAGCACTCCAATTGGAGAAACGAGGCCATTTGTTGGGACCAGGCCAGCACGGACGGGAACACATCAGGGGCCGCCCAATCAGAAAGGATCGTGCGACACGCCAAAAGGTTGGCCACCCTGCTAAATCTGTCTTTGGAACAGCATATTACAGAAGAACAGGCTTGCGGGCTAGACAACAGAAACTGCCCAATGGCAGGTAACTGGGCGGTGGTACACTGCAAAATAACATCTGCTACCGAACCCCAAAAGCTACTCAGGGTCCGACAGTGAAAGAGATGGTGTTTAAGCGTGCCCTCCTCAGTCCTGCACTTTATACAAAGAAGGGACTTTATACAAAGCATGGGACAAACAGAATATCATTGGTCAAGGGAAAGAAAGGGTAACATCAATAGGCCAGAAAGGTTGGCAGTACTGAAAAAGGAAGAGGACTTGAGCTGATGAGATGGCCTTGAAGTGCTCATCTGTTGTCACATTCTATGTTTCATTTCCCTCACTCTACTGACTTCCCTGGGTAGACCTATAGAGCCACAGCCATAGCTGTTGGCCACCCTGCTAAATCTGTCTTTGGAACAGCATATTACAGAAGAACAGGCTTGCGGGCTAGACAACAGAAACTGCCCAATGGCAGGTAACTGGGCGGTGGTACACTGCAAAATAACATCTGCTACCGAACCCCAAAAGCTACTCAGGGTCCGACAGTGAAAGAGATGGTGTTTAAGCGTGCCCTCCTCAGTCCTGCACTTTATACAAAGAAGGGACTTTATACAAAGCATGGGACAAACAGAATATCATTGGTCAAGGGAAAGAACCCCATCTGAAAGTGACGGACATCAGTACAGTAAATGCGATGCAGAATTTTGAACTGAACCTCCCTAAGACCAATGTCTGGGACCTGCCGGTGCACTGTTGTAAAGCACTGTTCCAGGTTTTGTGGAGTAACGGGCAGGGCAAACTCCGTGGTCCATTTGGCCGCCAGATGATCCAGTCGGCTCTCCATTCGCAAAGTCCGGCCAAGCTTGACCCAGCCGGATATGGTATTGGTGGGAAGAGCCGTGTCGAACACTTTGTCGCAAAGGTGGATTCCGCCAGCAGGACCTCTAGTGTCCAACGAAAGGAAGTCAAATAATGCCTTGCTTGCAAATAGGCAAAAAAATGTTTGTTAGGTAGTTGATAGGAAGCGGCCAAGGTAGCATAGTCTAACAATACATGCTTATCGTGATCATAACAATGGAAAGCAAACACCACTCCCTGGCAGGCCCAGGACTGGAATATGGCACTACAATTCTTACCTGGCACAAACCCCACATTTCCCAAAAATGGCATCGAGGTCAGCCCTGCTAGACCTCCCTGCAAGCATAGCCAACACCAGGCGCGAAGGCAGGGATGTAACAGAATTTTATGGAAGGCCAGTACCCGCCGTGCCCTCTCGTTCGTCTGGAGAAGACTCAAAGGGGACCAGGGGGCAGTCATGCAGCGCAACAAGTCCAGCTCACAGTAATGGTAAACGTCAGTGAGCCACTCCCCCATGAAACGCAACTGGCATGCAGCATTATAGAGCCGGAAATCTGGCATCCATATCCCCCCCCGCTCTCTAGGGCATGCCAGTGTTGCGTAACTGAGGCGTGCCCTCCTCCCCTTCCATAAGAATTTTTGAATCATGGCACACAGTCTATTAAGATCATCAGCCTTTAGCCAACAAGGGATCATATGCAAAACGTAAATGATTTTTGGGGCAATTTCCATTTTGATCAGCGCACACCGCCCAAACAGGGACAGCGGAAGAGCACCCCAGGCTGCCAGTTACGTCTGTACCTTGTCCAAAACGGTGCGCACTGAGGTCATACAAACATGCCAAATTCCGAGGCACCCAAATCCCCAGGTATTTAAACTTGTCGGTGGCCCACCGGAGAAGAAAATGACCATCCCATGTATGTTGCAGCCGAGGCTCCAGAGCCAGCGCTTCTAACTTAGTAAAATTGATTTTGAGGCCCGCCAGTAACTGCTGCGGGGAAACGCGCGGCCATGGGGTGTGCTGAAATAGGGCCTCAGTGACCATCCGGTCTTGTGATTTTTCCGCGAATAATTGTTGATAAAATTCTAAAAATCGGGCAGAAATTCCCCTTGGGCAGTACGATGGTTCCCATGCCAGCTCGAATGCCAACAATCTCCCTCCCATGGTCCCAAGGTCGCACTAAATTAGCCAATAATTTACTGGCATGGTTCCCATACTTATACAACTGATAATGATAGTACTTAAGGGACTTAGATGCCCTTTGGTGGAGAAGGCTGTTGAGGACTTCCCGCGCTTGGTCAACCTGGCCCTTAGCTTCCAGGGTCATATCAACCTGGTGATTCTGCTGTGCCTCTTTGAGCACCTTTGTGAGGCGCAGTATTTCATTATTTCGCTGTCTATTGATCTTAGCAACATAAGCAATAATTTCCCCCTGCATAACCGCTTTCCCGGCCTCCCATAGTGTAGCTGCCGAAACGTCCGGGGTAGTGTTAACTTCACATACTCATTCCAACAGCACTGCAAATGGGTATGGAAATCTTGGCTTAAATACAGATCCGGTCGCATGCACCAGGAAAACGGGGAGCTCTGGCCTCGCGCACAGGTCAGCAGGACCGATACTGGGGCATGGTCTGATATAGATATAACCCCAATATTCGACTCCTCCACCCTGGAGAACCACCTGTCCGAAATCAATAAATAGTCCAGGCGCGAATAGGTCTGGTGTGGGTTGGAAAGAAAAGTATAATCCAACTCCCCCAGATGCAGGACAAGCCACACGTCCAGGAGCTGCAGCTCAGAGCATAAAAAGTTGACCACCCCCCACCCCCCCCCCACCTTGTGCTGATCAGTTTCGGCGGTAGGCTTGGGCGGTTTGCAGTCCACCTGCTTATTCGCCACCACATTGAAGTCGCCGCCCATCACCAAAACATGATCAGAAAAGTCTGCCAGTAAGCCCACCAGGTGAAAGAAAGATTCTTGGGAATAAATGTCAGGAGCATACACATTACAAACCACCACCTTCTGCTGGTAAAGAACTCCGGCTGCAACAACGCAGCGACCCTCTTTGTCATGACAGGTTCTGGTCATTTGGAATGGCAAATGTTTGTGAAAAAGTAAAGCTACGCCTCGTTTACGAGTTGTGTAAGAGGAGTACAGACATTGGCCCACCCACCCTTTTTTTAAGTTTCTGATGCTCAGTATCGCACAAGTGGGTTTCCTGGAGAAAAACCACCTGGGAGTGCATAGGTGAAATTGAGCCAGTAATTTTTTTCTCTTAAGAGGGGAGTGGATTCCATCTACAGTCAAGGTGCTTACTCTAACCTTTGCCATTCCAGCTATCAACACACATTGTTATTAGCCCAGCCCATAGGAAGGGCTTGAAATTTACACAGTAGTCAGCCTTGCAGCTCCCCAGCCTAAGCTGCAAGCTCCGGATTACACATGCAAAGCACCCCAAAGTCCCTGGTTTCAGTATCCCTTTTCCTTGCCTCACCCCCCTGTTTGTATCCCAGAGCCCCTGAACACACAAACCCCCCATAACACCCCCCATCCATAGCCATATATACACACACACATCACCCACACCACTCTCACTCGCCCCAAGAGGCCCAGAGCCACTCCCCTCTCCATCTTGTTCTGATGATGGAGAGAAGCTCTCCTCTAGCCCCCCGCTAGCCTCCCCCCAACCCCCCGCATCTGGGCAATACATTATAATGCATCCTTCCGAAATAGCATGAACACCGGAACTCTACGGAAAGTTACCGTGTCCTAGGTCCTTAAAGGCACACAAAGTTTAGCCCCCATTCCAAGACACAGAACAAGAATCACAGTTCTAGAACAAGAGTGATGAGGCAAACAGAGCCCGCATAGAAATGTCCTTCACTCTCCGCCGGCGCATGGCAAGATGGCTTTAAATCTCTCCGCATCTTCTTTGGAGGTGAAAAACAGAACTTTATTATCATGGGAGACCCGTAGTTTGGCCGGATATAGCAGGCCAAATTTAATGCCTCGCTTGTGCAACTCCGTGCATGCCGGTGACATAGTTTTCCGCTGTACCATCATGGCAACCGAGAAGTCATTGAAGAGAAGAATCTTGTGACCTTGATATTCCACAGCGGCCTGCTGCTTAAATGCCCTCATTATCCTGGTTTTGTGAGCCCAATATTCTCGCCAGCACTGGCCTGGGCCTTGCGGCCCCCTCCCATAACATTCCGACACAGTGGACTCGTTCACAAATCAGCGGGGCCACAGAGAAGTCCAGACCCAGCTATGCAGGCAGCCAGGTCTCCACCAAAGCAGGCAGCTCACTCTCCTTAACTGACTCAGGCACGCCTATGATATGGATGTTTTTCGCCGGCTCCTGTCTTCCAAGTCCTCGATCTTTGCCAGCAGCTCTCGCTGGGTGTTCTGTAGTGTCTCGACGTGGCCTTCCAAATCCCCGAGCCGGTCGCCGTGGTTTGATAGTACATGTTCTGCCTCATCCAATCTTTTAGTTTGTCCTTCCAAGGCCGATTTGATGTCGTCCATAGAGGCTTGTATTTTCGTGAGGCGAAGATCCAGTGCCGCCGTGATGCTGAGAGATATCTGGAGCAGAGCGTCTGCTAAAAGAGAGTCCAAGACCTTGGATCCCGCGGGGGCCTCCGCCAACACTTTTTCACGCGCTTCTCTGTCGCATTGCCCGCCCCTCGTGGAGACAATCAGGGCCCTCAGAACGCAAGGCGTCAGGCCCGTCCGTCAGGTGGCTCCTGTACTAGAATCCTCTGAGGGTGCAGGTCCTGAGCTGGCTACATGACCCTATCGATATGTGTATCCTATCGGTCAGGGTACCAGGCCAGAACCATCCAGGGCACTGCTGCAAGGCTCCCACAAGGCCCAATCCGTCTCTCCCCCTCACTGATAACAGGGGAAGATGAGCACAGCGCAAAGGGTCCCAAATTTATGTCATTGAGACTTTAGACAAGGGTCCCGCAACTCCGGCCCTCACACCAGCTCAAGTGCAGTACCTTGCAGAGGCGGCCGCCATTCTGGCCAGATGAATACCCCTTCCTGCAGTTTAGCCCTCTTCCCATGCTCCTCGCCGCCCGTCAGGTGCTCCGGAGTCGGCACGGAGTTGTTAGGGGGTCGTTTGAGGTGGATCGCCGCAGGATTGCCCCTTTAAATCCGCTTTGAAGCAAGGCAACGCAGCGGGCCAGCCGCCATATTGGGATCACCACGCTGTGCTCTCCTCCCAGCCGGATCCGCCGCCATCCGCCACCCTTAAGCTCTGAAAACAGCTGCGTTGGGGGCCCAGTGATGTAAGAAGACCCCCAAGCTAACGGCCAGAAAAAGCGCCGCTGTAGCATGGGGCTAACGGGGGAAAGCCAGTGGGGGACTGCAGAGCTCAGATCACCGCCGTCCTCACCGGTGACATCATCGCTGGAAGTCCTGAAACGTGTTTCTATTCTGTCTATAACAAAAATGTGCTAGATGGATTACAATATTAGCAAAATAATATCAAATTCTAAGAAACTCTTCCAATAAGGCATTTTTAAGCTTGACTATGCGATGTAGCGTGAAGCCTGCTCAGTTCGTCTTTATCTGTCCATTCGAATTATCGGTTGAGCCTTTGCAAGCTTTCTTAAGCTTGGAAGGTCAGACATTGGAGGGGGGAGATGCCCATGCAACTGCAGTGAATTTTCACTCAAAAGGCTGGCACAAAGTGCTGAAGGTTTCAAGGAAATAAAACCAAAAGTATGCTTAAGCCTTCTTAGGCTACAAGCTCTAATTTTGCACCGAGAGTTTAGGCATTTCCCACAGGAGCAATGAACGAGTCAATATGATCATGCTATTAGGTGTATTACTATACTGAAGTCCTAATCACAGGAGATAAGGGAAGGACAGTGCATTGCAGTAGGAAGAAATCAGTTTAAATCTTCATTGCACTACTCTTAAGTCCCATGGAAAGCTGCTTATCACATTAATTAGCACAGGGTTTCATAAGGACACAGAAGACGATATTGTTAGAACCGTAACTAGTCATTTTAGTGACCAGGAAAGACAAATACATTTGTGCCCCCTTTCCCCTACCTTGATTCCTCTTCCTCTTCGCTCATTCCCAGCCCTCTTTCCATCTTCCTAACGGCCCCCTTCCCCCTACCACTTCAAACCCAGATGCTGTGTTTCCATCCAAGCTCTGCAAGCTTTCCTTTTTTCTGCCCTGTTCATTACAGCCCTGGATATGGTAGGCTCCCACATCGGTCCCCGGATACCTTACATGCCATCCCCTACATCACAGTCTGGTGCAGCATTGTTGCACACCTCAGAGGCCATCAATGCTTCTCAGAGCTAATCATGGCCTCCTCGGGAAGGGGCAAGGGAGGTTGATAATAATCTTCTGGGCACTCTTAAAGAGCAGTATCCAATATCAGCAGGGTCATTCCATTATAATGTTAGTAAATGCTGATATAGGAGGGAGGGTCTCTGTCAGAATTAATGGTACAGCATATGCCTACGCCTTAACATAAAGGGGTCTTTGATTTAGAATGTTCAGAAAAAAGAATGAATGGAGAACATTTGTCAGTTCATCAGCTGTGATATGTCGCCTAGGAGCAAGATGCCCGATAACAGTAATAAAGGTGGGGTAAATATTCAAACATAGCCAGTTAAATGAGTTAGCTGGATAAGACTTACCCAGTTAACTCACATGGGATATTCAGGGGCATGGCCATGAATAAATCGCTAGTTAGTGTGATGAGTGACATGAGAGTGGGCCCTTGTTGCTGTGGCATAGTTGATACAGCCTTCAAGGCAAACCTACGAAGCCGTCGACAGTTGGCCAGCGTGCCCTGGTGCAAGACAGATTGGAGCTTAGTCTATACCAGCCGCTTCCCTCGCAAGTTGAGTCCTTGGGTTCTGGCAGCCGGCAGGACTTAGGTAGGTTCCTAGGGTGGTGGTGGACTGAGCAAGAGTCCAGATGCTCACCGGGGTCAGGACAGGCAGCAAAGAAACCGGGAACAGGTCAGGACAGGTGGCAGACAAGGTACAATGCAATAGGTCAGGTCCAGGAGATCAGGCCAAGGACAGACGAAGACACACAGGAAACAATGGACAAGACAACAGAGCAAGACAAGGCTGAACGAGACAGGCTGGATCACAGGAACACAGGAACAACCAGGCACACAGGAAAACCAGAAACACAGGACAATCAGGAACGCAGGAGAACCAGGAACCCAGGAGCAACACACACTGTTACTAGGCAGGAGACCCATTACTGAAGCGAGGAAATGCTGCAAGGCCTCTTCTTAAAAAACCTGGTCGGGGTGACATCGGGAGGCATCACTCAAGTGTTTTCCACCGCAGGACCTATATTATGTGTGCACATGTGCACGCATGAGCCTAAGGGAAGGCAGTGGCCTGGCTGGAATGACAGCGTTCTGCCGCAAGAGGAGGCCAGTGTGACAGCTCGTGCAACAGCCCAGTAAGCCACCAAATGTAACAGTTAGCTGGATAAGTCTTATTCTGTTAACTTTAAATCTGCTATTGAGCAGCTCTAATTGTCCAGGTAACTTAACTGGATAAATTTGAATATTGCTACTTATTAATCTAATTTAGGGCCAGATTCATTAAGGTTTTTCTTCCCATTTTGTGCCTGTGGGAAAAACCCTTAGTGAATGAGGTACTAAGTTAGCCAGATAAGTAGCTCCTCCCTGGAATGCTCATATCCCACCCCCTTGTCCAGCTAACTAACAGCATCATGCATCAAAAATAACCAATTCACATTTACCCGTTCTAGACCTGATTTTAAACACCTCTATCATATCATATGCTTTTTCTGTTTCACTGTAAACCGGCATGATTTGCATTTAATGCAAGAATGTCGGTATATAAAAATAAATAAATAAATAAATAAATAAATAAATAAATATCCCCCCTCAGTCGTCTCTTCTCCAAGCTGAACAGCCCTAATCTCTTCAGCCTTTCCTCATAGGGGAGCTGTTCCATCCCCTTTATCATTTTGGTCACCCTTCCCTGTACCTTCTCCATTGCAACTATATCTTTTTTGAGATACGGCGACCAGAATTGTACACAGTATTCAAGGTGCGGTCTCACCATGGAGCGATACAGAGGCATTATGACATTTTCCATTTTATTCACCATTCCCTTTCTAATAATTCTCAACATTCTGTTTGCTTTTTTGACTGCCGCAGCACACTGAACCAATGACTTCAATGTGTACCTCCTTTTCATTACCCATGAAAACCTTCTCTGGAACGGGTATCTCCCCAACATCCTCTTCAGTAAACACCGAAGCAAAGAAATCGTTTAATCTTTCCACCATGGCCTTATCTTCTCTAAGTGCCCCTTTAACCCCTCGATCATCTAACGGTCCAACTGACTCCCTCACAGGCTTTCTGCTTCAGATATATTTTAAAAATGTTTTACTGTGAGTTTTTGCCTCTACGGCCAACTTCTTTTCAAATTCTCTCCTGGCCTGTCTTATCAATGTCTTACATTTATACTTGCCAACGCTTATGCTTTATCCGATTTTCTTCTGTTGGATCATTCTTCCAATTTTTGAATGAAGATCTTTTGGCTAAAATAGCCTCTTTCACCTCACCTTTTAACCTTGCCAGTAATCATTTTGCCTTCCTTCCACCTTTCTTAATGTGTGGAATACTTCTGGACTGTGCTTCTAGGATGGTATTTTTTAACAATGTCCTCGTCTTTTGCACACTTTTTACCTTGGTAGTTGCTCCTTTCAGGTTTTTGCTAACTATTTTTCTCATTTTATCAAAGTTTCCCTTTTGAAAGTTTAGCAGTAGAGCCGTGGATTTGCTTACTGTTCCCCTTCCAGTCATTAATTCAAATTTGATCATATTATGATCACTATTGCCAAGCGGCCCCACCACCGTTACCTCTCTCACCAAGTCCTGTGCTCCACTGAGAATTAGATCTAAAATTGCTCCCTCTCTCGTCGACTCCTGAACCAATTGCTCCATAAAAATGTCATTTATTCCATCCAGGAACGTTATCTTTCTAGCATGTCCCAATGATGCATTTATCCAGTCAATATTGGGGTAACTGAAATCTCAGTAGCATCAAATACAAAAAGCCTAAATGAAGGTGTCAGCAAGCCTGACATTGTGTCATTTCAAGAGACCAACTGATCTTTTAATCACTCACCTTCTAAAACATTTTTTATTTTAATTCAAACATTTTTTCTTCTTTTTTCTTTCATATCATATTTTTATAAAATTAGTCCCACAATTAAATGTCCCCAATCCTCCAAGTATGTTAAATAGTAGACTCTTATATTATATATACAGCCCAACACAGTCAGTGTTTCGCAACAAGCTTCCTCAGGGGCATGCAAAAATCATTAAATTGAGTGTCTCAAAATGGACAAGGCGTCTCATAACTCTTCACTGAAACAGAGGAATTGAAATCTCCCATTATTACTGCACTACCAATTTGGTTAGCTTCCCTATTTCTCTTAGCATTTCACTGTCTATCTCGCTATCTTGGCCAGGTGGACGGTAGTATACTCCTATCACTGTACTCTTCCCCAACACACAAGGGATTTCTACCCATAAAGATTCGATTGTGCATTTAGTCTCATGCAGGATGTTTATCCTGTTGGACACTATTCCATCCCGGACATAAAGCGCTACACTGCCTTCTGGATGCTCATCTCTGTCATTGCGATATAATTTGTACCCTGGTATAGCACTGTTCCATTGCTTATCCTCCTTCCACCATGTCTCTGAGATGCCAATTAAGTCTATGTCATCATTCACTGCTATACATTCTAATTCTCCCATCTTATTTCTTAGACTTCTGGCATTAGCATACAAACATTTCAAAGTGTGATTTTGTTTGTATTTTCATTCTGCTTTTTAATTGATAGGGATAAATTAGAATTTTTTAGCTCAGGTAAGTTTTTGGTTACAGGCACTTGGACTACTTTTCTTATTATTGGAACCTCACTGTCTGGATGCCCTAATTCTAATGCATCCTTAGTATCCTTTGAAGATACTTTCCTCCAAACCATGCACTGCTGAGCGACTGTCGGCTTTCCACTTTGTTCTAGTTTAAAAGCTGCTCTATCTCCTTTTTAAAGGTTAGCACCAGCAGTCTGGTTCTACCCTGGTTAAGATGGAGTGCATCCCTTTGGAAGAGACTCCCCCTTCCCCAAAAGGTTCCCCAGTTCCTTACAAAACTGAATCCCTCTTCTTTGCACCATCGTCTCATCCATGCATTGAGTCTCAAGAGCTCTCCCTGCCTCTGAGGTCCTGCGCGAGGAACAGGGAGCATTTCAGAGAATGCTAGCCTGGAGGTTCTGGATTTAAGCTTTCTACCTAAAAACCTAAATTTGGCTTCCAGAACTTCCCTCCCACATTATCCTATGTCATTTGTTCCCACATGTACCACGACAGCCGGCTCCTCCCTAGCACTGTCTAAAATCCAATCTAGGTGACGCGTGAGGTCCGCCACCTTCGCACCAGGTAGGCATGCTTCCAGGCGATCCTCACGCTCACCAGCCACCCAGCTATCTACATTCCTAATAATCGAATCATCAACTATGACGGCCGACCTAACCCTTTCCTCCTGGGCAGTAGCCCTGGGAGATATCCTCAGTTCGAAAGGACAATGCATCACCTAGAGAGCAGGTCCTTGCTACAGGATCCTTTCCTGCTACACCTGGTTGGTGCGCTCCCATTATGAGACCTTCTTCCTCCAAGGCAGCACCAGTGCTGCCAGTCTGAAGTTGGGACTTGGCTACTATGACCTTGAAGGGCTCATCTATATACCTCTCTGTCTGCCTCAGCTCCTCCAGGTCTGTCACTCTAGCCTCCAGAGATCGGACTCATTCTCTGAGAGACAGGAGCTCTTTGCATCGCATGCACAGAGGTTCTCTCCCTCAAAAATTACCCTAACCACACTCCTTTTTTTTTTTTTATCACGGGAACTATTTCTGCGATATTTATAGCAATTTGATAAATCTAGGTCCAAGAGAGATATTTTTTCCATGTACAACCCTATTTGTTTGGACCATACTGAAACTGTGCTTTGTCTGGCCACATATTTAATTTCCTGTATTTCTGGCAAAGGAAAAAAATTCCACAGTTAAATTCATGGAAGTAAAAACCTGTGCAAAAAGCATTGTGAGACATTAACAGTTTGGAGCAAAACAGCCCAGTGAAGTTTTTTCCGATAATTTTGCTGGCACAAGTTTTTTCCTGTGGTTTTTTTTTTTTTTTGTTCACTTTCTGAACTCAAATCTGATCTTAAATCGCATATGAAAGCAAACACAGCAATTTGCCTCTGAGTGAAGCAATATTCTTAATTGATAGACGAACGTGAAAGAAATGTAATAATAGCTCTAAGGCAAGTGGTTATGATGAGATAATTGTACCCCGGAGGCAGTCGAGGCACCAGGTTGCACGCAGTGGAATGGAAGCAGGTACTAAGTGTGCACGCCCCAGGATGTACATCAGGGCATCCCGAACTTGCCCCGGGCTTTCAGGATATCCGCAATAAAGAAGCACACACAGATTTATCTCACTGAATAGTCATTCTAGATATCCGGAAACACTGAATGACTGTGGAGGTCACCCAGCACAGGTTAGGGCGGCCCTGGTGTACCTGGTAGAAGATATTGATGCTTGTCAGGCAAGTAAGGGAAATTGGCCTATGACCTTCAAATATCCACTAATGCACAATATTCGTCCTATAAAAACCTCATGCCTTCATTATAAACCACATGTAGGGATGCCAGCTGGCTCCTGAGTTTCAGGACAGGCTGATCCAGTCCTGGTTCTTACCCCACAGCATTCAGGGACTTGTAGTCGTGCTTTTCTTAGGGACCGCAATAGGAAAATCTGAACTACAAGACCCTGCATGCCACAGGCTAAAACCAGGACTGAGTCAACCTGCCCTAAAAAAAAAAAAAAAAAAGGAACCAGTTGGCACCCCTACCAATAAAAAAGTATCAGCTATATCATGCTGTTTGTTGAGCTTTATTTCCACATGCTGAAGTGGACTACCTGCGCAGAAGAAAACGGACCTTCAGCTGTAAAATCCATCTTCTTATTGATGCTTGGATGAAATCAGTGAAGATTATGTGAACACCCAGCCCTGTGTCCAGTTCACCTGCCCCTGTAGCCCTGCCTCATCACATCTCCAGAGTTTACAGAGAGAATTACACACACAGGGAAAAGTACACGAGTCCCTGGGCCAGGAAGGTCTGCCTTCACCCCCACTGAAAGGACCCGCACCTTGGGGGCTAGTAGAAGGAGAAAGGTTACTGACAATTTAAATTTGGGATATAGAAACCGATGAAGAGGGATTACACCATATGATGCTATCTGAAAAAAAATGTAAATACGGTACTTGATTTTCTCTACCACTTACAATGTTATTTCATATATAACGCTAGAACCTCAAGCCTTCTTGTTAGGGAAAATAGAAAGTTGGAAAAAAACATAAATCACGTAGACCATCATTAACGGTACCATCCTCTTGTGTAAAGTAGCCATTTTAAAACCACTGATGTGCATATAATAATTACAAAATAGTCCAACAAATATTTAGCAAATGTGTACTAATACAATTCCAAGACTGTCTCTTCAGCAGCCTACAACGGTGAGCAGGTATTCTACTGGGGATATGTTCATGCCGAGGAGATTATTCGCAATGACATTAAAGTTTGTGAATGATTGCTGTAGTACTGTTTCTTTCCATGTTAATTATACTGTATTATTTATAATGCCATTACCAGCATGTTTTCGGAGAACTGATAATAAGAACTGAATGTGCTCACATTAGAAAGGGAAACTAGTCTATAAAAATGCTTACAGAGTGCTGAACTGCGCAATTGGCAAATCCTATTAGTCACAACAGGGATTCACATTTGAGGACCCATGAAATTCGATATGGATGCTACTGGTGGCATAAAAACTAATGAACCCAGTTTTTCAAAAAAGAAAAAAAAAAAGATTCCTAAAAATAAGTTCATTGGTTATGGAGAACTACTTGGCTAAACTTTGCCATAGCTAGCGTTGAATATGGAGAAAGAGAGGAGCAGATTCACATATAGAAGGAGCATTTGCTACATAAAGGATTTTACTCTGTCATCGGTCCTCCAAAAGCCTCACTATCATGATATCATAATAATATTGTGCTTACTGTGACGTCATAGTGACATCATAGTGTCCTGCATTGGTTGTTCTAAATTTAAACAAGCATTGATGTTGTCAGCATGAGGCCCAGTAGGCCTTTACCAATGAGAATGTTTCTAGTAGCTGGAGTGAGTCTGTGTGCAGTTTCTAACAGTGTAGAAAATATATAAGCGCTTAAAGAGTCATTAGGGGAAGATAGAGGAGTCATGTTGGCAGAGATAACACGCCTGCTGCTTCCCTGAGCTAAAAAAAAAAAGGCTAGACTTCCTTTCTTTCCAGTAGGAGAACTAGTGGTGGTTCTTCTTATGTAGATGTATGAAGCATTGGTAGGGTTTCAAGGAAAAACCTACAGCAGTGGTCCAGGAGAGTGACTATCCCAGTCCAATGGATTAGGAAACCTGTCCAAGAAGGTCCTGTGCGACCAAGTCTAAAGGATTGCGGTGTGTTCTAAGACGCTCTGAGGAGAAAGGAGGTCCGGCCTACTGAAAACTTGGGGGATTCAGATCCCTGCTAAATTGCTGAGGCATCCTGAAGCACTGTATCTGGAGATTTTGTCTTCTCTACTGGATGCTCTGAAGAGCTGTTTCCAATCTTCTCCATAACTTTACATTGATTTTTCCATGTTTTTATGTCATTTGGCCTGATTTTTGGTTTTGGAACAACCACCTTTTGTGTGAGGACTTTTATTTAAGAGACTGTGGGCCTGGCCCCTTAGGCCTAGCAGCAAGCTTTCCTCCCCCCCATTGGTCCAGGGCAGTAGCAAGCTTTTCCAAGACTTTGCCGCACCTGAAAGCGGCGCCTTAGTGTGTGCAGGGAGGACCCGGTGGAAGAGGGCTACATCAGTATACAATACAGCACTTTGAAAATTTCCATGTTAAAGTTTCATTATTTTTTAAATTAGAATTGGGCTTTACTATGTGGGAGTAAAATGGTCAATAATATATTTTGAGGAAAAAACAAGAAAATCTTTTAGTCTGTAAAAATCCAAGTCACACCCCCCCTCCCTCTAGGTACTTTTAAAAACGCATTCTTCTGCTGGCACAGAAACGCAGAAGGCAGCAGGATTACAATACGAGCACAGCACGATCCCAGCAGAAGGTACTGGGAGGGTGAGAGGATTTGGGTTGGGGTGGGGGGTGATGGAAGGTGGAAGGCAGAGGAGGGGGCAAGACTGTAGAATTGTGCTGAACTGAGGTGGGGAAGCCTGCGAGGTATCCGTGTAAATACCTTTGAATATTAGCCCCATTGTGTGCTACAAAATACAGGAAAACAAATCCCCCATAAATACGTCATTATACATAAAAAGCATAATACATCAATAAATTATATATTAATAAATCAAATATAAATTACATCAGCATAAAAAAAATCATTTCAACTTATATTAAATATATTGAAATACATATAAAATTATATCAATCAACAATGACAGGTATCCAAAATTCAAAAGAAGGAAAACTAAGTGCTAACAAGGTAGGGCGAGAGTACATTGTAGAAATCTCATCTTTGTGTTCCTTTCCTCATCAGATCTTCACTGATGTGTACTCTAGGGATGTGCAGCGGGACGCCATACGATGCATTCGGGATTCATATTCGTCGGGGGGGCAGATACGTTGCATTCGGCAAGGGGGACCCCCAATACGTTCTATACGTCAATTCCTATTCATTTCTCCGCTAAAATTAAATTAACTACAACCCCCCACCCTCCTGACACCCCCCCCAAGACTTACCAAAACTCCCTGGTGGTCCAGCGGGGGGTCCGGGAGCCATCCCCTGCACTCACACCCTCGGCTGCTGGTTTCAAAATGGTGCCGATAGCCTTTGCCCTTACTATGTCACAGGGGCTACCGGTGCCATTGGTCAGCCCCTGTCACATGGTAGGAGCACAAGATGGCACCGATGGCCATGTGACACAGTGAGGGCAAAAGCTATCGGCGCCATTGTGAATACTGGCAACCGACGGCCAGAGTGCCGATAGCCTTTGCCAGTATTCAAAATGGTGCGATAGCCTTTGCCCTATGTCATAGGGGCTGACGGTCAGCCCCTGTGACATAGTGAGGACAAAGGCTATCGGCGCCATTTTGAATACTGGCAACTGGCGGCCGGAGTGCAGGAGGTCACTTCCAGACCCCTGCTGGACTTTTGGCAAGTCTTGTGGGGGTCAGGAGGGTCCCCCAAGACTTGCCAAAAGGCCCTGGTGGTCCAGCGGGCGTCCGGGAGTGATCTCCTGCACTCGGGCCGTCGGCTGCCAGTAATCAAAATGGCGCTGATAGCCTTTGCCCTTACTATGTCACAGGGGCTACCGGTGCCATTGGTCAGCCCCTGTGACATGGAAGGAGCACAAGATGGTGCCGATGGCCATGTGACAGGCGCTGACCAATGGCCCTGGTAGCCCTGTGACATAGTAGGTCAAAGGCTATCGGCGCCATTTTGAAACCAGCAGCCGAGGGTGTGAGTGCAGGGGATGGCTCCTGGACCACCAGTGAGTTTTGGTAAGTCTTTGGTGGGGGGTCAGGAGGGGGGGGTTGTTTAAATTGGCTCCTAGGCGGCCGAATAATTCAGAGAAGATTCGTTGTATTCGTAGGGAATCGCAATACGTTTCGCTTCCCCACGAATACAATGAATAAGATCCTATACGTTGAGAATTCCCAATTCATAGGGAACAAATTCACACCCCTAGTGTACTCTGCTGTTCATACCTCTGACTGTGCATGTAAAACTGCCCCCCAAAACCTAGACCACCACCAAAACCTCTTCTCGTGTTATTAGTTGACCCTCCTACAGTGGTATAAATAGTTGCCCAATATGTGTGCCACCCCAGAGACTCTCTCTCCCCTCTCCCTCCTCCTCCTCCCCCCCCCCCAACAAGATTTGCAATAAATTTCACAAATCCCATTTCAGGCATATCACACAGCATAACACCAGGAAAAAAGGTAGTTATTTGCAGCACTGAAATGTGCAATAACATGTGTTACACTATCACACACAACTTTAAACCCCAGCCAAACCCCTCCCCTTTGAATACATTTTCAAAATTTGCATTGGCATCGTGAGATGCAAAAAAAACCCTCAATTTGAAAAATGACCCTGTAAGTTTGTACCTGAAGCAGTGGAGGGTAAAGTGACTTGGCCAAGGTCACAGGGAGCATCAGTAAGGGAAGGACTCAAATCCTGGCTTCCTTAATTCGTAGCCCGGCCGTCCTAATTACTAGACTATTCTTCCAATCCTTTGCTTTGGATTGTGTTTTCCAGCTTCAAGGTGTTATGCCCTTCGGTTTAAAAAAAATAAATGCTTTAGGCAGGAAGATGGTGGGAGCTTACAAGCAGATCATCAAAGAGCTATGTTTCTATAAGCTGAAATTAAGGACTTGGCCATCAATTCTTTTTCCTCGCTCAGGCTCAGTTTTGTTCGTCTAAGATGTCTGAATCATACTAAACTCTAGGACTGCCCTGCAATTATAGCACCAAGTTGTAGGGGGAATAGTTAGTTCTGTGCAGAGATTATCTGAATACTAATGCCCCTTCTGAATTGAAAGAGGAAATTATGGCTGTTCAGCAGACAGAGCATGAGGTGCCAAACAAATAGCTTTTATTGTTACAGGGAAAGCAATTCTTGGCAGTCTTTTGAAGTTATTTTGAAGAAAAATTGACAGGGTAATGATACAAGATTGAAGTAATGTGGTTTCCTGGATTAAGCCTTACTTGCCAAGTACTTTACAGTAGCTACACTATGTGAAGAAAGATAAGATCTCTTTGTTCTGGTCCCTCCTCAACTTCTGGTGTTTGACCAGACAACAAGCTCTGAAAAGTGTCTTGGCAACATACAATTCTACAATTTTTTCCCATTCCCCTTACCCAGTTTCTTGCTTTACATGAAACCATTCCTTGATATCTACAGCCTTTCAAGCTGATCTCATATAAATCTAGGGATGGTTTGGGAAACCTTTTGCCATGGTGGTAAGGTGAGAGGTTATGATATTGGCTCCACCTGTCTATGGATGACAGCATGAAGACCAGGACCGGTGGCTTCCATTAAGCAAACTAGGCAGTCGCCTAGAGCGCCAAGATTTTGAGGGCAGCAAAATCCTGAGAGTGAGCTGATCTGCAGCATATCCTCTTGCCAGCAGGGGGAGTCAGAGAGCAGCACTTATCTGCTGCAGTTGTTGCTGCTGCTTCTGTTTCGCCCTCTGCTGGCTCCTGTTTCCTCTGCAACTGAAATGGCATGGTGGAGCCTGTAGACTCACAAGTCCTGCTGGCCCCATGCAGTTCTGATTACAGAGGGAAGCAGGCAAAGAAGAAAAAAAGCAGCACCAGGTAAGTGCTGCTGGCAAAGGCAGCTGAATTTGTAGGAAACTGTGGATGTTGGGGGAGAGAGAAGAAAAGAGAAGGAAAAAGAAAATGCTAATGCCAAGGAGGGGAGAGGGTAGGAAAGGGAAGGTGATTGGGAGGCATGGGGTGTAGGAGAGAGAGGTTTAGGGAGATTATATCGGAGGAAGGGTGGAAGGAGAGGATAGGAAGGGGAAGGTGATATTGATGGTGATGATGCCAGGAGGGTGGAAAGAGAGAGAAGGGAGGGGGAGATGATAATACCTGGGGGTGAAAAGAGAGAAAAGGAAAGAGAAGATGCTGATTCAGTGGCAGAAGAGGGGAGAGAAAAGAAAAGAGGTGGTGATGATGCAGGGGGGAAAGGGGAGGGGGGAAAGGGAAGAGAAGATGTTGATGTCAGGGGGGGGTAGAGAGCAAGGGAAAAGAAGGTGATGATGCTGGGGGATAGGGGAAGAGGGACGGGAGGAGAAGGTGATGGGGGAGAGGGAAGGGAAGATGTTGATGTCAGGGGGGTAGAGAGAAAGGGAAAAGAAGGTGATGATGCTGGGGGATAGGGGAAGAGGGACGGGAGGAGAAGGTGATGGGGGAGAGGGAAGGGAAGAAAAGGAGATGTTGCCAAGGGTGCTGGAAAGAAGATGAGGATTGCAGTGGAGTGAAGGAAGAGGGAAGAGAGGGGAAAAGATGGTGGAGGCTACATTTTTTGGCATTGTATCATACTGACAGATTTTGACTGGTGGTTCAAACCTTGATTATATACGACATATGAATGTTCAAATCCTTGAACTGGTCAGCCCCTGAGGCAGCCACTTGGGTAGTGGTGCAACGTGGCCCGAGTCGGGCATTTTTATGTCTCCACCACAATAAATGCGTGTAAAGGACGTCTGGCATCTATCCTGTTTGTTGGTACCGTTACGGCTTTCATAAATCGCCTCCCTTCCTGTTTTGTTGGTTTATTCAAGAAAAGACACTCATACCATTGTCAGCAAGTTCACTTCAGCATATTTATGGACAAAACGAGTTTTGTCTTTCACCGGTGTCTGACCCAATCTATTCTACTTATAAGCATGATCTTAACTGACCACACAGATCCCGCTTTAGACACGCATCAACGAATGACATATTGATTTCTGTGGTCTTGAAAGCTTGGTTTCTACACCAACCAATCTGTATAGTTCTCATGTTTGTTTATTTCTTTAAACAGCATTTGTATTCCCCTAAATCACATGTGAGATCTCAGCTCAACATAACATAATGGGGCAGATACGCGCGTACCCCCCGAAAACCTGCCCCAAGCTCCCCCTGTGCGTGCCAAGCTTATGTTGCATAGGCTGCCAGCGCGCGCAAAGCCCCGGGATGCGCGTCAGTCCCAGGGCTTTCCTGGAGGGAGCGTGTCGGGAGCGTGTCGCGGCGGCGCATCATTGGGGGCGTTCCCGGCACGAACAAAAGTACGCGCGTGCGTAGTTTTTTTAAATCTACCCCAATGTGTCGTGACCTTCAAACAATTCAGTTTTCTCTCGGACAAGTAATGCCAGTAAAACTCTGCTTCCAGAAACAGAAGTGAAGTTGAGAGTGCATCTGAGCCGCACTGTCCAGTACCAGATATCAGAGGATTGTCAAGTTGGTTCTAAGCAAGGCTGGCATGACCAACCACTTGCAAGCTGAGCCAGATGCATTCCCTATTTTTTGGCCACCAGCGAATGGTCATAAACAATAGATTAATCCTATTGTCACCGCAATGCCAGATGGTGCCATAACAGATTAATCAGGAGACAACACCACTAAAACATTTAGAATAAAAATAACTTTAGGAAACCAAACTCCTATTATTTCAAAGGTTTCTCTATTGCACTATATTAACCATGATGCTGTCCCTTAAGGAAAAATGAGTCCATATATAGACTCACAAAGTGCATTACAAATGCAATAATTACTTTTGAAATTAGATATGGCTAGATAAATTATCAGTATATGAGATTCCTTGAGGAGCAATTAAGATATAAAGACAAAAGAATAAGACTAGCAAAATATATTTCATTTTTATTTACTGATTTATGGAGGCTATTAATCATATTTCAGTAAGTAAGGAGAGAGTGAATTTTAATTTCTAGAAAAGCCATTTATATTCTACTTATTAAGGAAATCTTCAAACAAAGTTAAACTAGGCATTATCAATTAGAATTCTGATTTCATTAGACAAATTAAAAAGTATATTTTTGTTTAAATGCCAGTGTAAGATTCTTTTGTCTCCATTAAATTAGTGACATTGTTGATGAGATCATTTGTTAATTAAAGAGAGCCTCAAGGCCCTTCCTTTGCTAAACTTGCATAATCATTTGTATGCAAATTTACAAGGAATTATAATTAATTGTTCATTAGTTTTATAGAGCACCTATTTTCTGAACAAGATTCAAAGGTTGATTCAGAGGTTGTTATAAATGATTAAGGGGGTCACCCATCAAATTGCGTTATGGCGTTATCGTGGGCGTTAGGGTCCTAATGCCCACGATAACGCATGCAATAAATATCGCATCACAAAATGCAGATGCAAATTTGAAAAATGTATTCAATTAGGAGGAGTTTGGGTGGAGTAAATGGAAATGAGGGCTGTTTAACATTGCTTGCAGGATTTATCACAAATTCTGTTTCAGGAGGTAGGGAGAGGGAGAGAGAGAGAGAGACAGAGACAGAGAGCGCCTGTAAGAAGGTCCACTGATTATTATGAACTGGGGGTGAGGTTTGTGGGGTGAGTTGGGTTTTGGAGGGCAGTTTAACATTACAGTCATATGTACGAACAGCGTAGTTACCATCAGTGAAGACTGAATGTGATTTGAAGTGATGAAAGGTGGAAGAAGAGTACATTTGTACCATGTTCTCTCTACCTAGCTTGATTGCAGCTAGGCAGGGACGGTGGAAGCACTAGGTGAGCTAGGCCTGTACCTAGGGCGCCGACCATTAGGAGGGTATTCCTGAGAAGTATCTATGGTGGGTGTCGGCACGCCTCCTTCCCCCCCCCCCCCCTCCCAGTCATGGCCCTGACTTCTTCTTCTTGGTTTTTTTGACCATAAGTGGCGGCGGCAAAGAATCTCCGAGAAGTAGAAGTCGGGGCTGCGACCGGGGGTGGGGGGCGGCACAAAGCACTCGCGCTCTTTCTCTCCTCTACAGAGGCGCTCTTTCTTATCAGTAGCAGCCAAAAATGCAATAAAGCCTGTCTCAGCTTGCAATGTGAAAATACCACAGGTACAATAAGTCCCTTTTTTTTATCACAGGCGCTATTTTTGCGATATTTATCGCAAAATGATGAATCTAGGCATAAGTTAGAAAGATAGAATATGTCAGCAGACATCATCCACCCAACCTGCCCTGTTTGTGACCGCCTATTGCAGGAGTCCCCTAACTATGGGCCAGGGGCCAGACCAGGCCCATGGAGCTAGCTTTCCCAGCCTGCCATACTTTATCTTGGCATGGACGGATCCAGCCCGGCAAGAGCCGTGCACAAAAAAACAAAAATCTGCAGCAGAAATCCTCTAAAGCCGCTGGCAGTGGGAGAAGCAGCAGCAGCAGCTCGGACCCAACATTGAATAAATCCACTGGAGGGGAGGCCAGGCCCCCGCCAGCGAGTGAAGGAACAGTCTGGACCTGGCGCCGAAGAAAGCCACCGGCGGGGAAGCAAGGCCCTGCCAGTGAGAGGAGCAGCTGCCCAGACTTGACGATGGAGAGAGCAGGAGGCGGGGTGGCCAGGCCCCGCCAGCGGGTGAAGGAGCAGCACGGGCCTCTGCGCCAAAGGAAGCTGCTAATTGGGAGATCAGGTCCTGCCAGTGGGAGACGAGGCCAGGCCCTGCCTCTGAAGGACACCACAGCGGGGGTGAATATAAAGGAAGGAATGAAAGGGAAGGGAGCTGAGGGGAGAAAAGAGAAGTGAAATGAGGAGAAGGAAATGAATAAAAGAAGTGAGGGGACGGGAAGGGGGTAAAAGGGAAGGAAAAAGAGGAGAAGAGGTGAAGGCGAAGGAAGGGGAAGGGTGTGGGTGTGTGAGACACACGAGCCTATCTCAGGGAGCAAACGCAGCGGAAGAGGACGTCAGGGGTGCCAATATTATTACTGACATTGCATCTACCTTACCCTTGGGAATCCTGTCCTCTACCTTTTCCAGCATCTGAAATCATCCAAAGTGCAGACAACCCCCTCCCCGCCCCCACCCAGTAAACTCCAAAGGGCACATTCACTAGCCCTTTTGGCAATTTGAAATTTGCTGTGTTGCTCTCCCCTTGAAAACTTTGCCAACCCCTGATCAACTGTGCTGTAAAACGGTCTTACTCGCTCTGTGCTCTTCTCCCACCCTGCCCCTCAAGTTGCTTTAACTTGGAACAGAGAGTTGAGTAACCCAGGTTTAAAAGAGCCTGGATCAAACTCGGACCCTGATTCTGGCTTGGCTTGTTGTCTAGGAAAGAGAAAAACCGCACCAGATTTAAAATTTGGCTCTCACATTTCTGACCAGCAGCTAACAAGGGGATATGGCCTGAATAAAGCAGTTAGTTTTTAAACTCACGGGAAATCTGCAGTGAGGGCTGCATATCTGCGGGGGGGTTTTCTATTGGCTGGAGTTGCAGCCACTTCGTTATTCGGTCCCTCACAGGCCGCACTAGGGCCGTGTGCACAGTTTTACCTGCGAACGTGCGCACATTGGGGTAGATTTTAAAAGAAGCGCGATCAGCCTACTTTTGCTTGCGCATCAGACTCAAGCAAAAGTACGCTGGATTTTAGTAGATACGCGCGGAGCCGCGCGTATCCACTAAAATCCTGGATCGGCGCGCGCAAGGCTATCGATTTTGTATAGCCTGCGCGCGCCGAGCCGCGCTGCCTCCCCCCGTTCCCTCCAAGGCCGCTCCGAAATCGGAGCGGCCTCGGAGGGAACTTTCCTTTGCCCTCCCCTCACCTTACCCTCCCTTCCCCTACCTAACCCACCCACCCGGCCCTGTCTACACCCCCCCCTTACCTTTGTCGGGGGATTTACGCCTCCCGGAGGGAGACGTAAATCCCCGCGCGCCAGCGGGCCTGCTGCGCGCCGGGCCGCGACCTGGGGGCGGGTACGGAGGGCGCGGCCACGCCCCCGGGCCGTAGCCACGCCCCCGTACCCGCCCCCAAAACGCCGCCGACACGCCCCCGGAACGCCGCGACGACCGGGCCCGCCCCCCGACACGCCCCCGACACGCCCCCCTCCGAGAACCCCAGGACTTACGCGAGTCCCGGGGCTCTGCGCGCGCCGGGAGGCCTATGTAAAATAGGCTTCCCGGCGCGCAGGGCCCTGCTCGCCTAAATCCGCCCGGTTTTGGGCGGATTTAGGCGAGCAGGGCTCTGAAAATCTACCCCATTTTGTTTTGTATACATACTTTACTCCTGAGTCAGCATGGAGTTTTCCACATAAGAAAAATAAATGTTTGCAAAACTGCCTGCATAAAAGTGTGCACACAGATTAAACGCTGCTTCATTTAAATCCCATGTTAATTAAAGCATTGTCTATTTCTCCCTGATGTAGAGAGCTAGGCAGGCTTCATACATGTTTTCTTAATGCTGTGATCTGGGGTTTTTTTTTCCATTCCAGCAAGTAAAAGAATTGACCATCCAAAGGGGAGAACAAGATATGCAGTCAAATTGCCTTCAACACAATGGGGCGGATTTTCAGAGCCCTGCTCGCGTAAATCCGCCCAAAACCGGGCGGATTTACGCGAGCAGGGCCCTGCGCGCCGGGAAGCCTATTTTACATAGGCCTCCCGGCGCGCGCAGAGCCCCGGGACTCGCGTAAGTCCCGGGGTTCTCGGAGGGGGGCGTGTCGGGGGCGTGTCGGGGGCGGGCCTGGTCGTCGCGGCGTTTCGGGGGCGTGTCGGCAGCGTTTTGGGGGCGGGTACGGGGGCGTGGCTATGGCCCGGGGGCGTGGCCGCGCCCTCCGTAACCGCCCCCAGGTCGCGGCCCGGCGCGCAGGAGGCCCGCTGGCGCGCAGGGATTTACGCCTCCCTCCGGGAGGCGTAAATCCCCCGACAAAGGTAAGGGGGGGGGTTTAGACAGGGCCGGGCGGGTGGGTTAGGTAGGGGAAGGGAGGGGAAGGTGAGGGGAGGGCAAAGGAAAGTTCCCTCCGAGGCCGCTCCGATTTCGGAGCGGCCTTGGAGGGAACGGGGTAGGCTGCGCGGCTCGGCGCGCGCCGGCTATACAAAATTCATAGCCTTGCGCGCGCCGATCCAGGATTTTAGTGGATACGCGCAGCTCCGCGCGTATCTACTAAAATCAGCGTACTTTTGTTTGCGCCTGGAGCGCAACAAAAGTAGGCTATTCGCGCGCCTTTTAAAATCCGCCCCAATATGTAGAAGTAGACATCTGGATTTTTTCTACCCATGTACAAGTAGCAAATTCTTAAAGAGAAAGTTTCCCTATGGAAATTCGCCAATACTTAGGTGAGTACAAAAGTAGTCATGTACTTTGCCTCTGTTATATCTGCAGTCGGCAACAGGCAGGGGCAAACGGTGTGTGCACATTGGAATATCCCTGGGAACTAGGAACGGATTTAGGATTTTGTTGTCCCTCGGCACTTTTGTTCTGAGGGGAGCAGAGAGCTGATCGCTCCTGAATGAAATTAAGCAGATCCGGAAAGCAGCTGCCCCCTAAAAGTTTGCTGCCCCAGGTACCGGGGCCAGATTTACGATTTGGGTGCCCATAGGCAAAGTGTCATAGCAGCGCCTCTTTGAAGCAGTGTCGGCACATGGCCTTAAAGCGAGAGGAAAGAGGGCTTCTTCTGGGCCTGAATATTTGAAGCCTTCAGAATCTGGCGCCCTGGGCAGTTGCCTGCGTTGCCTCTGCCTGAATCCGGGCCTGCCGGGAATGCCTACATTTACAGCAGCTAAAAGTAGGAGATTTAAGATTTTGATGCTTTGCATGGGGCGTTTTTTTAAATAAGGGATCTAGCCCTTAACTCTGTGGTTAGCAGCGAGCTGCCTCTAAAAAATAGACCCCTCCACAATTAAAATGAAGCAGCGAAAGATTTTTTCCCTCATGTGCTGCCAATGCAGACACAGCAACTTTTTCTAATGGCGTTTTTGTGATCTTTTTTGTGGATTTTCAAGGAAGGGATGGGTCTTTGAAACAAACTCATCACAGTAAGCAAATACTCATTGCCCATGTTGTACCAATAAAAGATCTAACTTTGAAGTAGCATTCTTGCCAAATTAGATTATTAATAGATCAATTATTGAATTACTTATTTCTAGCTCAGTGAAGGAGATAATTGCAGTGGTATCCTTTCCTTATTTATTCGGAGCTTAGAGAACTGGGTTTAATTATAGTAATTCTTCTTTATTGCACCAGTGATATAAATCGTGGTATTCAGAAAATGAGGTATTTTCCTTGTCACATTCCTCTTCTTGCTACAGGCTCTTGGGGAGCTCCCAAGTATTTTATTTTACAGCCTCTTTTATTGCAGCTGGTTCGAAGGATGGCCCTTTAGATTACTTTTGTGCTAGTACATCTTATATGCAGCAGAAAACCCTCAGAAAGACACACATTAATGATCATTGATCATCCTCCTCCCTTCCTTTGCCCCCAGACTGAGAGCATCTTTGATCCGTTCTGGGTTTCTCTTGTCTAAGGCTGTCTTGTGAAGGTGTAAAGCCCAGCAGGGCATTCCTCCTTTCTGCAGAGTCACCCATGCAGCGATGACCAGGCAAAATGAGGGGGTTCGATAGAAATCAGGGAAGAAACCCTCAGGTAGCCGTGAATGAAGCCCTCCTGGCGCTGCCGGTTCCAATTAAAATGGAAGCTGAGAGGAGCAGGAGAAAGCCGCCAGATAAAAAGCACTTTGGACACCCAGGAAGTGCAAATGTCTAGGCTTAAAGATGAATAGCAGAGTTGGCTGTAGAAATGAATAGGGAACTGAGGAGAACAGTGCCCAGCAATTACCAGGCCGTTTGGTGATATCGGAAGCAGACTGCAGTCTGGCCAGCAAACCGGTACTTTGGGGGCTGTCAGTGTGGGTTTTATTTGTATTATTTAACAACACTTGCATGGGACTCTGCATTTTAATGCTCTAAACTCATTTATTTCATGAGGTCACATCTTTTCACTGGTACATTCAGGTACAGTAGGGTAATTTCCTGCCCAGAGGGCTTCACAATCTAAGGGCCTAATTTACTAAGCTCCCCCCCCCCCCCCCAACACACCCACCTATGGGCACAGAATTGAGGAAAAAGCCTAATCAGGTCCTAAGTTATAATATATATAATATATAACTAAAATATCTACAGTACCTGAATGTTATCTACTTTGAAGTGCTGAAAAAAGTGGAATCTAAATCTAAATAAATAAATGTGTAAATAAAATAAAAATAAGTTTTTAGCTAAGGCAATAGAGTGTAAAATGACTTGCCCAAGGTCACAAGGAGCAGCAGGATTTGGCTTCCCTGGTTCTGCTCCAAGCACCAGGCGTCTCCTCCATATCAGAACACTTACGGATGGATCTGGGGTGCCGGGATAGAGTGGCCTCTCCTTATGTCACCAAGACGCCACAGCAGATAGTCTGTCTCTGACCAAAGACCCAAACCATGCAAGCAGGCCGAGGGGCTCCCTTTAAACTCCCCTGCCATTCTGCCAGCAAGAAAAGTCTCTCCAGAGCGGGGAGCTGCGCCTTCTGTCTGAGGTCTCTCTCCAGACTCTGGAAACCCCCTTACTGGATAAGAGCATTTCTTATGAAAGCAGAGGAGTTTACTGGATGATACCATTCCCCTGAGAGAGGGAAATGGATTTTAAGGGCACAAGAGCTTTAATTTTCACTCTGATCTGATGTTTTATTGGACATAAAGAATAACCAGGAATCTTGATAACAGTTACTCTCATGAACTGTAGACACCTTTAAAGCACGTCAGTTCAGTTACACAATCAAAACACCGCACACAAGCTGCATGCTTCACAAAACTTAGGAGCAGATTTTCAAAGGGTTATGCGCGTAACCCCCGAAAAGCTTCCCCAAGCTGCCCCTGTGCGCGCCGAGCCTATCTTGCATAGGCTCGGCAGCGCGCGCATATGTCCTGGGGCTTTGAAAAAGGGACAGGAAGGGGGCAGGTCCAGGGGTGTGGCGGAGGTCCGGGGTGGTCCGGGGGCGGGACCAAGGCCTCCTTCGTTGTGGCTGTGCCGGGGAATGGCGCGCCGGCAGCTGGCCAGCACACGCAAGTTACACCTGCCCGGAGGCAGGCGTAACTTCTGCAACAAAGGTCAGGATGGGGGTTTAGGTAGGGTTGGGGGGTGGCAGAAGGAAAGTTCCCTCGGAGCGGCCTCGGAGGGAACTGGAAAAGCCATTGGGGCTCCCTTAGGGCTTGGCGCGAGCAAGGTGCACAAGTGTGCACCCCCTTGCGCGCGATGACCCTGGATTTTATAACATACGCGGCAGCAGCGCGCGCATGTTATTTATTTATTTTTAACTTTTCTATACCGATGCTCCTGTATAGGATACATATCGCACCGGTTTACATGGAACTGAAACTGTCACCGAATGGCGTATACAATGAAACATAGGAACCATGAACGTGTGGGGACAATAAACAGAAATGTGAAAACTTTAGCAACATAAGAGAGTACACTATCATATAATGTTATAAAATCGGGCGTAGATTTGTTCGCGCCGGGTTGCGCGAACAAACCTACGCCTGCGCGTATCTTTTAAGATCTGGCCCTTAGATTGTAATTACTCTGAAAACAGAGAAATACCTACAACACCTGAACTTAGTCCATTTTGAAGTATCACAGAAGGCGGAATATACATTTTAAAAAACAAAGGTCCTTTTACTTATGTGACAAGAAAAATCTTGACAGTCTATTTACATTTCCTGTAATGAGAGATCTCAAGATTTATTTAATTAATTTGATTTATAAATGCTTATATTTATATTTATTGCTACGTTAAATAGTTATACTGCTTATATAATATATTATATTTCTTTACTTATTAATATTTATTACCAGTTAAATTATTATTTCTTTATTTAGCTCTATGTTAAATTGTCAACCAGTTATACTGTTCCATATGTTCTACTGTTCCATGTAAAGCTCAGCTCTCTGTTGAGCAGTTCTTCGTTTTATGTAAACCGGAGTGATTTGTAGTCCCTACAAGAACTTCGGTATATAAAAATTAAAAATAAATAAATAAAATAAATAAATAAATGTATATTCCGCTTTGCATCACCTTCAGGAAACATGAAAGCGAATTAATTCACGATACGGAAGATAAAACCAGTAAAACAAACTCCTACCCATAATATCCTTTCATATTATTCATCCAAAAAACATAGCCAGAAAAAGTAAATACAATGGAGCGAATTTTCAAAGGGGTTTTACATACAAAAACAGCATCAACGTACCTAAGTAGCATGTATAAATAAATTGCCCAAGTAAATGTGCTGGGAACCCCAGCCACGGCAACCCGCGGCCGGGTCCCCTTACCTGCACTGGCATCGGCTCCGGGCTCCCCCTCTGACGGCTCGGGGCGGCCTGGCCCCGTATCTCGCAGCGGCGTCTCGCCCACACGGCTTAGGACACCGCCAACTTCCTCCCAGCAACTTACCAAAAGCCAGCTACACTAACTGCCTTAACCACATCTCTGGCAATGAATTCCAGAGCTTAACTGTGCACTGAGTAAAAAAGAAACTTCTTTGATTTGTTTTAAATGTGCTACTTTCTAACTTCTTGGAGTGCCCCTTAATACTTCTGTTATCTGAAAGAGTAGATACCGATTCACATTTATGATAGAGGTCTATAAACATTTAACTGTTTATAGACCTCTATCATATCCCCCCTCAGGAAGATTAACAGCCTGGGAAAAATGTATTTTATTTAGTAGATTTACTGCCCAGCAATCCTAAACACTTGCTCTTGGGGGATTGTAAGAAACATAAAATACTCATCTTACAAAAATAATTTAACAAATGCCCCAAGACATTAAAATAGTGGTGAAAAATGAAGTAGGAGAACAGTTTAAACAGGGTCTCTGAAAAGGTTTTGGCCTTTTTTTTTTCTGAAAACTTAGGTAGTCGGTGTTTAGAGCAGATCTTGAGAGGGGGAGATCATTCCACATGAAGGGGGTGGGTGGGTGGCTATGGAGTAAGACCTGTTGCAGAACAATGTGACTTTTCCTCATATTTTTTTTGTCCATCAGTGAATTAATTCCAATTGCAGCTCAACACAGAGAAATCTCTTGTAACATCTCCAAAAGATCCTGCTGAGTTCAGCCTTGAAATGAAATACATTTTGACACTGGGTAAATAAGTTACTGTTTTGGCTTTAGGGGCTTAAGCAAGAAATAGGACCGTTAAGTGGATTACAGGAGGTCGGCGGCAGGACAGTGAAAGATAGCGTCTGAAAGCAGCAGTGATCTATCATCCTTATTAGGTTTTTTTTTGTGAGTCGCACTCTTAACTACAGCTCTGGCTTCCTGGTCCTAGAAAGCAGGTGGGCGCTGCACAGAGCAGTCAGGGCGGCCCACGTAATGGATGGCGGAGGCTTGCGGGTTGTTAAGACGTTGCTCGGGATTTGGAACGTCTTTGTTTTGCCACTTGGCAACAAAATTCAACAGCATTTTCTCTGCTTCAAGTTCACGTGCTCTGTGTACAGCGACCAACAGGCTCCAGCAAAGGCAAAGCAGTGGGGCCTCCAATAAAGTGATGTCATAGCATGAGCCTCACTGTTTAAAGGAACAGCGCTCCCTACATTTTTGCAAAATATTGTGCTCCTTTGCTTCTCGGTCTTATTCCTTCATCACTTTCTTTTCTTTTTTTTTTTTTATCCCGATACCTTTTACGTCATTTTACGCTTCTATGGATTCTGCCACACCTCTGCCTCTTTCCCGCGTCCGCTTTTCAGCTGCACTGGCCTGGGAGAGCAAACCCTGGGTAGAGGTTGGACGGTGAGCAGGATCGGGCCTGGTCAGTGCCTGGATAAGGGGGACGCCAGGAAAGACCGGCGGCCGTGGAGCTGCAAAAGGCAAGCGTATTCTGCCAAGAAAGGGTCACAGGCATCAGGGTGAGGCCATAATCCCTCTACACTGGACATGGGTAGAAAGAGGATTATTATCATGCTTTGTACAGAGCCTGCAAGTTTACAGAGAACACATAGAGGTCCATATGCAGCCACTCTGCAGCTTGGCTAGTTAAAGCTTATCCAGCTAACTTATGCCCATATATTCAGTAACGTGGCCACTGAATATATGGGCATATATCCAGCTATCTTAAACTTAGACAGATAAGTTTATCCGGCTAACTTTAGGACAGGTGTATGCGCTGATCAGTTAGCCGGATAAGTTAATTCAGCTGACTCATCTCCTCCCCATTATAACCATTCTCCTCTCACCATCTACTTAGCCAGATAAATATTTATCCGGCTAAGCAGTGGCCGCTGACTGCGGTCAGTTATTGAAATTGCAACACTCAGCCAGATGAGTCATAACTTATCCGAGTAAATGGAGGTGAATATGGGCCTCGCCGTGGATAAGTCCCTGCTCCTTGGAACTATCAAGACAGAAAGATAGGACAAAGAATGAAAAATCATTAAGAGGATAGTGTGGGTCAAATCAGGACTTTGACCAGCATCCACACCCATATCTAGAACTCTCCTTAAATATTTGTACTATCCTTGTAAAAATAAGAATAGCACAGACCACAGCAGGCTTACAGCATTTAAGTGAAACTGAAATCCATTCCAGCTAAGTTTCTAACTGAGCTACTCATTTATAAATCTTTTTTTCCCATAATGAGAAAAAACGTCTTAGTAAATCGGACCCAGAATACGGTTAATTTGCAATTCAGTTGAATTGCATTCCCTGTTCATTTAGACGTTTGAAGGATGATCAAATGACAACTGTCCAGGACACCCGTTCTTTGATCTGCACCCAGCTGGTAGTTCTGATGCAGATCAGCAGAGCACCTCCCCCATCCCACCCCACGTGAACGTGGCAAAGCAGGAGAAGACATTCAAAAACTTTCAACATTAATATTCCCTTGGGAAAAAGATGGTGTTAATAATTTTCTTGTTTCTTTTAACTTCCAAATGCACTTTTGAAAGCATTTTGCGGGCATTACTGCTTTAAGGGAGGAGGTGTGCTCCGATGATTTAATCTGTGAGTCGGGAATGATCCGAGGATGCAATGCTGACCTTTCTTAACCAGATAGTCAGCCCACAGCAATGTGAGGCCACGAAATCGGCAAGCTCTGTTTTCTCATCTAAAGCGCTTGTTCTGATTGTCCCTCTTGTGTGAAGCGCATACATGCAATAAAAAGTATAAAAGTCATTGTAGGGGAAAGACTATGAGAATATTGTACAATGTTTAGCAGATTATGGGCCTTATTCATAAAACAGACTTTTTTGCCCTTCTGTGCCCGTAGCAGAAAAAAAATCTTTATTTCCAATAAAGACTGCTCCTTCTATACAGCTTTCTAACTTCACAGCACTGTCAGAGACTAGTGGAAATAAATCTACCCAGCTGCATGACTAGCACAAATCGGCATGAAGTGGAATGTTTTACGAGCACCTACAGCAACTGCACTGCCCAATCTTTCGGGCCGCCATTGGACACGCGTTTTTGACGCACTAGCATTACCCCTTATTCAGTAAGGGGCCGAAAACGCGCGTCCAACCCTCCCGAACCTAGTAGCGCCCGCAACATGCAAATGCATGTTGATGGCCCCATTAGGTATTCCCACGCGATTCAGAAAACAAAATGTGCAGCCAAGCTGCACATTTTGCTTTCAGAAATTAGCGCCTACCCAAAGGTAGGCGCTAATTTCTTTGAGCACTGGGAAAATGCACAGAAAAGCAGTAAAAACTGCTTTTCTGTGCACCCTCCGACTTAATATCATGGCGATATCAAGTTGGAGGTCCTGAAAGTTTCCAAAAGTTAAAAAAAAAAAATTTGAAGTCGGCCCGCGGCTGTCAGGTCGAAAACTGGATGCTCAATTTTGCCGGCGTCCGGTTTCCGAGCCCGTGGCTGTCAGTGGGCTCGAGAACAGACGCCAGCAAAATTGAGCGTCGGCTGTCAAACCCGCTGACAGCCGCCACTCTGGTCCAAAAGGAGGTGCTAGGGATGCGCTAGTGTCCCTAGCACCTCCTTTTGCCTGTTTTTACCGCCGAGCCTCATTTAAATAGAGAATCGCGCGCACAGGAGAGCGCGATTCTCCCGCAGACTTTACTGTATCGGCCTGTTTGTGCAGGTAACACTAAAATCCACAACAGAATGGAGTAGCCAAAGTGAGGATTGAGAGGTGACCTAAGAAAGTCTGAGGACTGGTCGAGTGCTTGGCAGTTGAGATTCAATGCAAAAAAGTGCAAAGTCATGCATCTGGGGTGTAGAAATCTGAAGGAGCTACAGTATGCAAGATGGTAGGAAAAAAGTTGATGTGTACTGACCAGGAGAAAGACCTTGGGGTGATAGCGTCTGACGATCTCAAGGCAGAGAAGCAACGTGACAAGATTCTAGCTAAAGCCAAATGTTGGGCTGCATAGAGAGAGGCATTAACCAGGTAGCCTGGACACCCCTGGCTCTAATCTGCCCTCACCCAAGCCTAGCTGGACTCCACCAATTACACACAAGGAAAATGCAACACACCATGTGGATACAAAGGCCACAGCTGTTTATTAGAGTCCCTAACAGAAGAGTCTAATCTAGGCGCCAAGTCCAGTCAATAATATTTACAAAATTGCTGCTGGTGCCAACAGCTTCGATTTCCATCCAAGTGGAACCACGGGGTCTCGCGCCCAGCAAGCCCCAGGAACAGGCATCGTGACCGCCACACACCGGATGGGATCTCAGCCCGGGCCGCCACAAAGCAAGCCCCCGCTGGAGCCCATCCGCCAGAGGGGATCTTGGCCCGGCCGCCACAAAGCAAGCCCTACATATCCAGCCATCGATCCATCAAGACCCCAAGCCTGGGCACGACACTGATCATCCATGGCAAATGAGTGATGGCCCTCAGGCCTCTATCACACATACTGGCACCTCCCAGCTTCTTTCTAATGCCCTTGCATTTACAAATGTTTTCCTGGACTCGGTCACCACCACCACAGGGGCCCGGCACATGCGGGCATGGAAGTACCCTTCCACCCGCGTGTGACGTGCATCCCCCAAACAACGGCTATGGCTCCTGTATCTGATCCATGAATAACCTCAGCACAGCGTGCAGGAACAGTTCATTTCCCAGGTTCAATAAGTGTACTCCATCCGGAGCATATAATTTTGCACAATGTCCATCAACCTATTCATATCGCAAATGACATCGCCCTGGTGTTGTATGGCTTTGGATACCTACCGGTTGAATTTGGCATAGTAACTTCCCCAACATCCAGTGCACATCATGCTATGTCAGGGTATGATTTCAGGCAAGCAGATTTTGAAGTCGGCCATGATGAGGTAAGGCGATTCAGGTCTTCAGTGATCATGTTCCACACAGTGATGCTGGCACCATTGCCTAAATTATTGCCACCAGGTGTATGATAAGGTCAGGTGGTGTCGGGCTCACTGTTCCCAACTGCAGCATGGGCCAGAACTGGTGCCAATGCACGCCTCCTTGACCCAGCCATTTGATTGTCCATCCTTTTCCAACAGCCCAAGCACCAAGGGGTTGCAGGTAGTAGCCTGCAGTCCGGCGAAGCTGTTGCCAGTGGGTGGTATAGGAGTACCGGATTGTAGAGGTACTCACAGGAAACAGATGACTCCCTAGTGGTGGAATGATAGGACCGAAGATCCGCGATGCAGGATACTGATGATAGGCCCTCATGGAGCGAGTACCTGAAGTCTGATATTCTGT
This sequence comes from Rhinatrema bivittatum, assembly GCF_901001135.1. NCBI lineage: Eukaryota > Metazoa > Chordata > Amphibia > Gymnophiona > Rhinatrematidae > Rhinatrema > Rhinatrema bivittatum. Next base: position 28,240,153 of record NC_042625.1, read on the forward strand.
AAGGTAGAGAGAAGAGAGAAAGACCCCTGAGGAGCAGTTGTCTTGTTAGTGAAGACCCTGAAGGGAGATGGAAGCGAGAGACCCCCGAGGAGCGGGTGTCTAGAGCTTCTGAGGAGCGAGGCCCTTGGAGCGAAGCAGCGTCTAAGCATGCAGCTTAGAGCGGTCAGAGCAGCTTAAACCAAAGTCTTTACTAACTCGATTTAGTATCGGAAGTGGAGGCTAGATATACCCGGAGGTACTGATGTCATGCGGTGGGGACGCCCCTGAAGTTCCTGCCATGACGTGTATTTGAGCGCAGGCGTTGTGCATGTGCGCGCCCTAGGAGGCCACGGGAGTGAGCACGGCAGACTGAGACACCCCTGCTCGTCTGGAGACGCCGAGGCCCTTGGCACTCGGCACTGGAGGCAGCCATCTTGCCCAAGGAGGAGGAGAGAGGAATAAAAGAGGTAAGACAGAGCGGTCACAGCCGTCTGCAACCAACGGGCACAACAATGAGTATTTATCGCGGTGAAGTCAGCCATCCCCGTTTTGGTGTAGGGGTGGGTCCCGTAATCATTCTTGGGCTGGATTGATAATCTTAGGCATTAGGTGCCCCCCCACATTCAGCCACATAGCTGTGATACAATCTGCGATAGTGCTGTAAACTCGCTAACGCAAAAGGCTCCAAAGAGTGCCAAGGTGAATGCCACCCAGAAGGCTTAGAATTTGCCTATTGCTACCGAACAATGCAAATGCCAGCCAGAAGAGCGTAGTCTCAAACTCATTCATTGCTTTCAGAAATTAGCGCCTACCCAAAGGTAGGCGCTAATTTCTTTGGGCACCGGGAAAGTGCACAGAAAAGTTACCCTGAAGACTGGAGGATAGCAAATGTAACCCCAATATTTAAAAAGGGCTCCAGGGGCGATCCGGGAAACTACAGTGCCAGGAAAAATAGTGGAAAGTGGAAAGTGTTCTAAACATCAAAATCACAGAACATATAGAAAGACATGGTTTAATGGAACAAAGTCAGCATGGCTTTACCCAAGGCAAGTCTTGCCTCACAAATCTGCTTCACTTTTTTGAAGGAGTTAATAAACATGTGGATAAAGGTGAACCGGTAGATGTAGTATACTTGGATTTTCAGAAGGTGTTTGACAAAGTTCCTCATGAGAGGCTTCTAGGAAAAGTAAAAAGTCATGGGATAGGTGGCGATGTCCTTTCGTAGATTGCAAACTGGCTAAAAGACAGGAAACAGAGAGTAGGATTAAATGGACAATTTTCTCAGTGAAAGGGAGTGGACAGTGGAGTGCCTCAGGGATCTGTATTCGGACCCTTACTTTTCAATATATTTATAAATGATCTGGAAAGAAATACGACGAGTGAGATAATCAAATTTGCAGATGACACAAAATTGTTCAGAGTAGTTAAATCACAAGCAGATTGTGATAAATTGCAGGAAGACTTTGTGAGACTGGAAAATTGGGCATCCAAATGGCAGATGAAATTTAATGTGGATAAGTGCAAGGTGATGCATATAGGGAAAAATAACCCATGCTATAATTACACAATGTTGGGTTCCATATTAGGTGCTACAACCCAAGAAAGAGATCTAGGCGTCATAGTGGATAACACATTGAAATCGTCAGTTCAGTGTGCTGCGGCAGTCAAAAAAGCAAACAGAATGTTGGGAATTATTAGAAAGGGAATGGTGAATAAAACGGAAAATGTCATAATGCCTCTGTATCACTCCATGGTGAGACTGCACCTTGAATACTGTGTACAGTTCTGGTCGCCGCATCTCAAAAAAGATATAATTGCGATGGAGAAGGTACAGAGAAGGGCTACCAAAATGATAAGGGGAATGGAACAGCTCCCCTATGAGGAAAGACTAAAGAGGTTAGGACTTTTCAGCTTGGAGAAGAGACGGCTGAGGGGGGATATGATAGAGATGTTTAAAATTATGAGAGGTCTAGAACGGGTAGATGTGAATCGGTTATTTACTCTTTCGGATAGTAGAAAGACTAGGGGGCATTCCATGAAGTTAGCATGTGGTACATTTAAAACTAATCGAAGAAAGTTCTTTTTCACTCAACGCACAATTAAACTCTGGAATTTGTTGCCAGAGGATGTGGTTAGTGCAGTTAGTGTAGCTGTGTTTAAAAAAGGATTGGATAAATTCTTGGAGGAGAAGTTCATTACCTGCTATTAAGTTCACTTAGAGAATAGCCACTGCCATTAGACTTAGTTTTTGGGTACTTGCCAGGTTCTTACGGCCTGGATTGGCCACTGTTGGAAACAGGATGCTGGGCTTGATGGACCCTTGGTCTGAGCCAGTATGGCATTTTCTTATTTTCCTTATTTTCTTATTATCTCGGCTCCCCCTCACCTCAGAAAAGTCCAGAACGTTTCTCCACTCACGGTCAAGTAATCGTAGAGTGATTGAAACAGAAGATGTTCTAGTGCAAGCTTCCCTGTGCTGTACACCAGCACCAATTTAGGAGGGAACTGATTTGTATTTGTAAACAATTAATTTTACACTGTCAATCACAACTTTCTGGGGGAAGAGTGTCTTAAGTACTGCCCCAACCAGAGCCGCTTGGGCTAATCAAGAGGCCCCCTGTAACGTGGTGACCTGACCCGCCGTTCACAATGAGAAACACCTTGCTTTGCTGTAGTTGCGAATGTAGGCTTTCTTAAATGGCAGATACTGTGCATCTATAGAAGGAACTGCTCGCAGGCGTGCACAAGCACTCGTGCCTTTATCACTGCCGCACCACATCCTGCGCACGCCACTCCCATTTTTAATACCGCAAATTCTGCACACAGCACTGCAGCATCACCCAAAGCAGGAACCAATTTAAGCTGTTTTAATGAGGACTGGCAGTCACATGGCCCCTCTGTTTATGAGCCCATTAACACGCAAGCCGCAATGTTTTGTGATAACTGAAATCTATATATCCCCTGTTTCCTAAGCCTGGGGATAAAATATTGCAATAGTTGTGATCCTACAGCAAGTCGATAGAGTTCTATAAATCTACAGCCAGCTTTCGTCTAAATCATCACCCTTTCCACGAAAACGCAATTTTAAGACAAGACCACTACACTGCAAATCCAACATGTTATAAAGTGAAATTAAACTCCCTTTAAGACTGCAGACCTTGTAGCTTTCAAGGTTACAGTCACGTCAGACAGGGACCGTTTGATGGTACGAAGTGTAGGAAGTACTTAGGGAAGCTAGCAACATGTAATTCAGCCCTCTCCTTGCCCTAGAAATCGAGTCATCAACTAGGTTTCCCCCTAATTCTCAACTGACACTACACATTTGGGGTGACAGCGAACGCTATAACTTCCGCTTAGCGAATTTGTATAGACGTAGCTAGGGGGTGGGAATCCTCCCAGCCTCACCTGCACAAATCCCGATGAGTTGGGAGTGGGGGGTGGGAGGCAGGGGAAGCCCGTGCCAGAACGCAGGCAACACTGCATAGGCTAGGAGTGTGGCCGGAGAGAAGCAGCTGCATTGCTAGGCGCAAGCCCCGGAGCAGCAGGGAGGGGGCAGAAGAGAAAACAGACTTTCAGTCGCGGGATTGTGAGAGAAGCGAGGAATTGCGGATTTGCGAGGAATACATGAGAGAGGTGGTGCTAGGCGAGAGCCCTGGAGGGCACAAAGCGAAATGGCAGGATAGGGGGGGCGAGCGCATCGGAATGGAAGAACCTCCCCCCTTGCTGAAAACAAGCAGCGTTAACTTCAGGACTGGCGTCAGACACAGCACCTTCTGCAGACCACAAAATGGACGGGTGCACAGACAGGTGAGAACGCGAAGCCGGCGGGCACCGCAGCACCAGGAGCTGTTTTTTCTTTTTTTTAATTGTGTGGCGGGAATTAGGCTGTCCCCCTTTAAGAGCAGGCCTAGACTATCTTACCGATTTCACGGCGTGGCGAAAGAGCTGCCAGAGGGCCGGCTCCAGGGATCATCAGGCACGGAGGCCGCATTTTTCGCCGCAGCCTCCCAACGGTGAGAATGAGGCAACGGAACGCGGTCACCGGAGGTCGCACAGAGGTAAAAGCGGTCGATGATGGGGGAAGCGGCGCTATGGGGGCACATTAAGACACCGAGGCCGTGGCACAAAACAGATGGAGAACCATTGGCGGCCGCTACCGCGGGCTGCGTCTCCACAAGAAAGGGCTCGGTGCTCCCCCAGTGCAGCCAAGCCGACGATCCCGGGCAGAGGAAGAGGAAATGGGGGGTAAAGCTTCGCTGCTTTAAAAGCATTACAGGAAAAGGAATTTTTAATCTGAAAGGAGAGGGAGTACTGGTTCAGCACTACTCAGAGGGTTTCGAACCCTCGGCCCACAGGGATAGAGCCGAAATGGCTCTTAAAACTACCTCTTTCTACTCACTTGGATCTACTCTGTTACAGATAGGCTGCAATCTGAGGCACTGCTGACCTGGTGGGGCTTTGAACCCACAGCCTCAATGTTACTAACCCAGCTCCCACCCCTTGGGCCAGCAAGGCTTTCACAGTGGCTCTGCTCTGGGGCCGAGGAGGAAAGAGGCTGATCCGAGGGCAGCCAGCCTGCTTCAGACTCCCCGCTGGCCGGCCCTCCCCGTCGAGGGCCATGCGCGCTCCTCCCCTGGCCAAATCGGGCGGCCCGGCGTTGGGGCACCTCTTGATGACATCACCACTCCCTGTGTCTGGCCAATCAAGGGGTAGCGATGTCATCGGCGGTGCCACCGCACCACAGAGCCCCCACAGCGCCAGCAGCATGGTGCAAGCGCCATCTTGGAGCAGCACACGGAGGGATGGGGGGGCCGGAACTGCCTCCCCCCCCCCCCCGGCATGGAGGTAGGCAGTGGTGCGGTGGGTGCCCGGTTATTTGCGGCGCCGCCCATAATGAGCAGGAAAAAGGAGGCGATATTGCCCCTTCACAGGTCACTGGTGAGGCCTCGTCTGGAGTACAGCGTTCAGTTCCGGAGTCCGCACCTCCGAAAAGAAAGGAGGCTAGAGGCAGTCAGAGAAAGGCAACTGAAATGGTGCGGCGCCTACATCAGAAGCCATATGACATGAGATTTGAGGATCTAAAACCATATATCCTAAAGGAGAGGAGATGGGGGGATAGGATGCAGACTTTTAAATACCTGAAAGGTAGAAATAATGCACAAGAGGCAAATCTTTTACAATGGAAGGTTAAGTTCCTGAACTAGGGGGCATAATATGAAGCTCCAAAAGGTACAGACTCAGCACTAACTTCAGAAAATATTATTTTCACAGCAAGGGTGATGGACACCTGGACTGCTCTCCCAGTAAAGGTCGCGGAGGAATAAGCAGAACCAGAATTCAAGAAGGCATGGGATGAACACAAAGGATCCCTAGGATGGTAACGAAGCGCTGGGGAAACCCGCACGGAGACGCGGTTCCAACCCTGACAAATCTTGCCAGGCAAACTGGATGGGCCCTTTGTGTTTTTTTCTGCCGCCACTTACCCTGTTACTAAGTGCGTCACCTTTTTAGCGTTCTGCACTGTATTCCTGCACACGTGCAATATTATACAACAACAGCGCAAGAGCTCAGGCCTTGCCAAGCCGTTCTTGTCACAATCATTCTCCTCCTAAAAAGAATTCAATCACAGAGGGATGTCCTTCACCCCCTAGAACGTATTCTAGCTCCAATGAGAGATGTTACTGTAAAAACCCCATGCAGCTTGTTGGAATGATAGAAGCTGCTGCCCTGGAAGCACGTGACCAGGCCAGCGCTCTGTATCCAAAAATCTCTAGTGCCTGGCAGAGATCCTCTCCAACCTAATTAGTTACTTCCTCGGGCTATGTTGTAAAGAGCTTTGTGCCCAGCTTCTCATAATCACTGACAAAAGGGGAGGTATCCAGGTGTGCGCCTTTCAAGAAATAATCTGATAACAAAGCTTAACCAAAAAAAAACAAAAACTGGAGCCAGTTATCTTTCACTGTAAAGCAGGTCATTATTTAAGTCAATGTGTTTTGGACTAATGAGAGGGTTAGTGATGATTATGTATGAATGGCATTGGTTTTCAGTACAATGAGAAGCAAAATCTGCTCCCCCCCCCCCACCCCACATAGTTTTCAATTTATAAAATGAAGTGCATGACAGGAGGGACTGCAGGTTGCAGCACCAGTCAGGTGTGCACAGGGAAAACTCTCGTTTCGTTTTTCTGTTCATTGCCTTTTTGTCTTTCATTTCTAATTCATTTTGTTTGGCATGCGAGACACAATATACTGCCATGAAAGGAAAATTTCTTGTTTTCTTCCCTCATTTCAAAAGAGGGATGACATGAAACAAAACAACAATTGTCATTGGTGTTTTCCAGGTCGTTTTAAATGATTGCAATATTTAGACTTTAGTGGCTGCTGGGGAGGCATGGGCACTGTACTGACCCCTCCCTCAGTTAGAGATGTGCATTTGTTTGAAACAAAAATGAAAAACATGATGAATGAGCCTGTTTTTATTTTGTTTCAAGCGAAATAAATGTTTTTCTCCAGAGCCTCAGCAACAGAATTCAGTCTCAGTCGGACCTAGGCCTAGGTCCATGCCTTGGTGATAGGACCCAGCCTTAGACCAAGCCCCAGCATTGGACTGGGCCTAAGTCTTGGCCTCAGCAACAGGACCTAGCCTTGGGTCAGGCCCCAACATCAGGCCTAGGCCTAGTCCTAGACCTTGGTGACAGGACCGTCTTGGGCCAGACTCTGGTATCTGGTCAAGGCTCAGGTCTAGGCCTCAGTGACAGAACCTGGCCTCATACTGGACCCCGGCATCTGGTTTGGGCCTCGGTATCTGTCCTGGGCCTAGGCCTAGGCCTTGGTGATGGGCTGGGTCTAAGCCTTGACCTGGGCCTCAGCGACAGGACCTGGCCTCGGGCTGAGCCCCAGCTTTAGACCTAGGCCTAGACTTGGCCTCGGCAATGGGGACCCAGCCTTGGCCTGGGCCCTCACATTGGGCCTAGGCCTAAGCCCATTTTTTTCTTTTACAGAGCATTCAGTGATGTCTATGAATTACTTCCCCTACTGACTTTAATGCAAAACAAATGGGACGAAAAAGTTTTTTGCATGGGATAAACCTGACGAATGTGATCTAAGAAATGAATGAACAAACCAAAATGTCGCTCCTTGTGACCTTGGGCAAGTCACTTTACTCTCCATTTCCTCAGGTACAAACTAAGGGGGTCATTTATCAAAATGCGATAAGGCGTTTTCGCATGCGATAGGCCCTTACCGCGTGCAAAAACGTGTTTACTGCATGCGATCGCACCATATCATATGGTGTGATGCAAATTCTGAAAATAGGAGGAGTGTGGGCTGGGTTAGCCTGTCTGCCATAACTACACCTCTTTGAATTGTGTTAGGCTGTGTGATAGCAGCCATGACATTTCAGCTGAATTTTGCGAGAGAGAGAGAGAGACTATAATGTCATGGCCCATAGGAAGGTATTTGTATCCCTATGGTAGGCCCACCTAGTGACTCGAGGTGGGGATTAGGTAAGAGTGTAGGGGGTTAGGGGCCACTTTGACATTCTACGTGATACCTACGAACAGAACAGTGGTCTCTTGTGAAGATTTGCTGGCCTTCGGAGTGAGGAAACTCATTCCAAGATGAGATTTGGGTAAGGTTCTCTCAACCTAGCTTGATGTTACCCAGGTAGAGAGTCCATCAAGCTAGGTTGAGAGAACCTTGCCCAAATTTCATCTTGGAGTGAGTTTCCTCACTCCGAAGGCCAGCAAATCTTCACAAGAGACCACTGTTCTGTTCGTAGGTATCACGTAGAATGTCAAAGTGGCCCCTAACCCCCTACACTCTTACCTAATCCCCACCTCGAGTCACTAGGTGGGCCTACCATAGGGATACAAATACCTACCTGTGGGCCATGACATTATAGTCTCAGTCTCTCTCTCTCTCTCTCTCTCTCTCTCTCTCTCTCTCTCTCTCTCTCTCTCTCTCTCTCTCTCTCTGTGGTATTGCAATTTGTGCTAACTTAGCTCTTCACACAGGTAATTAGCACAAATTGTGATAAATGCTATATTAGCATAAAACATGCCCCTTTTGCTATCGCATGCGGTACTTACCGCATTTTGATAAATCCACCCCTTAGATTGTAAGCCCTCTGGGGATAGGGAAATACCTGCAGTACCTGAATGTAAACCGATGTGATATCTCAGATCGAATGTCGGTATATAAATAAATAATAAAATGAATTTTTGGACTCTGCTCACCACTACTCTCCAGCCATGGAGAAGACAAGGAGAAGGAAGAGCTGCAGTGGCAGGCAGGGCAGGGGCACAGGTGACACGTGCTTTCTGTCCCCATGGCTGCTCCTTCTCCCTACCAATGGGTGCCTTAATAAGAACCCACAGTAATCAAACAGCAGTGTTTTCAAAATTACCCTCTCCTTGTAACAATTCCCACCCTAACAACATTTTCTCTGCAAGGGGCAGCGTGCCTCATTTCAACTGCAGGATCACTAAAGCTTTCTATGTTGATCCAATAATAACTTAACTTTGGAGCAGGAATAGATACTTAGGAGGATTCTGATCGGCTTTCACCTTGCCTTCGGGTGAAGGAGGCAATACATCGTAATCACGAAGGAACATTTCCCTAATGCCTGCTGAGAGCCCAGCTGTCAAATATTCCTGTATTACTACTCTGATGCAGAGAGACACCAGCATGATTGAAAACACCTTTATCAGAAGATCCTTGAAAAGGGGAGGCACAGGGCAGATAAGCATTTTTATTTTTACTGCTCTGTCTTCTTTGTTCTTCTCAGATAGTGACCCCCCCTCCCCCACACACACTGTTCATCTTGGGCTGCTATTCTCTTTTTTCTTGCTTAGGTGGGAAAAGAGCAATGCAGGGTATATGGTGCGGTCTGAATTTCCACCTCAAGCTCATTAATTCCTTCCTTTTCAAATGGGAAATGATGAGTGGGGGGAAACGGCTTAAAGCTCCTTGGTCGGTATTCTCAGGTTTGGGCATTCTTCCCACATAGACACGATTGCTCATTATCTCTAATTGGAAATGGAACCGTCAACAATCAGGGGCAGTGCAAAGTAGACCTTGGATATAAAACCGCAGTGTGTCCCCCCTGCTCGGATAGATCACCCGTCATTTGGGCATGGCTGGAAAGGGAATCCGTGCAGCCCCTTTCGTTACCTCGCACATCCCGGGGATGTCCCCACAGAGTCACGGCAGCGTTTCCTAGGGTTGACAGCACGTGAACCACAGACCGGCAATGCCCCTGTACATTAGAAGTCTTATAAGGCAGCAGTACCAGCAAATATATAAGTGTGGTTCAGGCATGGCTCGGTGGCTGGTGCTAAACCCTACCATGTAGAAGACCTGTATTCAACTCTCAGGATACTTTAGTGTAAGATAATCTTCTGTTTTAAGTATTAAAAGCCATTGCTAGCTATCATGTCCTCAGTGCATGACTTGGTTACCAGTGATTCTGGTGGGCAATTGAAAATTCAAATTCCACCTCTGTGCCTCACTGGTTGACCTTGAAAATGTTATCTGCAAACTGTTATCAAATTTTAAAGCTGAAGTCCTTCAGACCAGTCTTTCTAGCAATATGATGTACATGCTTGTATAAAGTGACAAAATTATAGAAACATTTATTATTGGAAACTGTATCTTAGAAATCTGCACAGCCTCTCACCTACTCTGAAATGATTAGCAGGATGTTGAAAACCGTCCATGTTATATGCTCTGAAGAGGCATAGGTTTAAAAAAAAATATCCATTTTTTTTGTTGTTGCTGTGCAATCCTGCAGCTCCCAGCGTGTCTCCTGCACAAGTCTTCTGTGTGCAACACTGACCTCTTGTGTGCCACGGCAGCAGTGCATGCTGCAGATGTGTTACTAGTTTTAACATCTACCAATGAGTACACCCAACGCCAGTTCTGTGCTCTCTTTTTGATTTGTAACACAATATTGACAGGAAAAACATATAAGATGCAGCCTTTACTTTCTTTTACTAAAAGAAAAATAGAAACAGGCTTTATTTTTCCGGGCCTAAGCTATGTGACCAGACCTCGGCTGGGCAATGGCGTCAGCCTGAGCCTTGGCGATGGGATCTGCCTCAGTGTTGAGCCTTACACCTCAGCAATGGGGCCAGGCCATGGCCTAGACCCATCATCACCTATCATTTATTGTTATTTATTTATTTAGAGGTTTTCTATACCGGCATTCATGATACAATCACATCATGCTGGTTTACAATTAACAAGGGGTGTAAAAAAGAACTTGAAACTGTAACAAGGGCAGAGAAACAGTGAAATTACAATAAACTAAGGTTGATCAAAACTGGGGAAAGAAGGAAAGGCTACAGGAATTTAACATAAAGAGCAGCAATTATTTACAATGTTCTGAAACATCATCAGTGTAAGGTGATACATTTTCAACCAGCTCTCAAAGCTAACGTGAACAGGTTAAATAAAGGTTACCTGGGCTGCTGCAGGAGAAGGACTAAGCTGGGACAGCGTGCTGTCTCTCCCCCCCTGTGTATCAGGTGTTTGCAGCAGAGAGAAGGGCGGCTGCTGCCTGCCGTTAGGAGAGATCAAAAGTTTGGTTTCACTTTAGCAGCCCAGCAATAATGACATCATAGCCTGCGTTCTTAAAGGGGCCAGTTATATCAGCACAGCAGCAGGGCAGGCACAGAAATAAAATAAAAGAAATCAAAGAAAAACAAAACTAAGAAAGATTAAAATAAAGACAAGGGGGGGGGAAGACAAGCAGCAGGGACAAGCTATCTCAGGCCCTCAGCCACCACAGTCCCCCCTCTCTGGGAGTGAGAGAGGCACATTGCAGCACAGGGTACGGCAGGGATAGCAGCAAGGGATGCTGGGATAGCCGCTGCTGCTCAGCTGTATGAGAAAGGGTCCTGGAGAGAAAGATGAATTCCGGTATGTAAGTCCATGTAGCCCCCGGAAAAAATAGTTTAAAAATAAATGTTTGGAGCAGATTGAGTGTTGAGGTGACCAGTGCTAGCCCCCATTACTTGTGTAAGGCTGGTTTGGTGTGTTTATGTGACCAAAGAAAGCCCCTGTGCTGGGACTCCAGTATAAGCAGGAATCCAGTCCAGATTTTCCTGCAGGCACCTTTCATGTGTACTATACAGCTCAAAAGCATGGGGGGAGGGGGCCTAGCCTCCTGGCTTTTGTCAGTAATTTATCTAGTGTAGGAGCACTAAAAGGTAAGGTGACTAGCTCTTAGAACTTTGTTTTGGGACAGTGCAGCTGTTTTTAAAATATAAGGAAAATTAAATAGAAGTGGCTGATACCTCTGCCCTGTCACCAGGAATGCTGAGAGTGGCAGCTCCAATGGAAAGTAACGATTTTTTTAAGTAGCACTATTTTACAGTGACATCAGTGGAGCAAGGATCTGCTCTGGGAGAAAGTGATTTTCCATGTGGGGAATTGAGCAGAACGCAGGAGGTTTTAGCAGAAGTGCTGATCATTAGCTCTGTCAAGCCCCCAAAAGCATGTGCTAGTCTGCACCCAAGGGGAACAGCCAGAAACCAGTAACACTGCTGTTACTGAGTTATGGTATCCCTGAGAGATTTGAGAGAAAGTAAAAAAGAAGATTTGATTTCAGATCACAGAGAGATTCCTGTGCCTTGAAGGTAAAGAAAGGGAGGGACAGAGTAGTTAATAGTAGAAGCAACAAAACAGGAACACGGTAATTTATTTGCCTTTTCTAATTAGAGGGGAGTGGGATTTTGTTTTGTATGTAAAGAAACTGCTGTTCCCCTGAAATTAAAGACAGGGATTTCCTGATCATCATTTATTTTCATTAACTAGATAAAACAGTTTCACCAAGCCGCCGGACACCTGCAGGAAGACTTTTAGCTTGCGGAAGTTAACTCAGTGCCAGGAAGGTAGTCTTTGTTTTTGAGTTGGTATAGTTAGGTAGCAGATACCCCCATGGAGGCGGACACTGATAGAGGAAGACTTGATGCTAGGAACCTTAAGATCTGTCGCCTAGAGAGGAGATGGTTGCTGTGCCAGAGACTATCACATCAGAGATTGCATCACAACGGACTGAGCTTGGATCCCAGATAAGTGTATGTATACACCTACAAAAGAAAATTACACCTTAGGTCTAGTCAGATTAGCAAACTAGCAGAATCTACTTGAGCTCAATAAGAAAGTAACACAAAGGGACAGCTAACTCTCTGGCCGATACAGTAAAGTCTGCGGGAGAGCGGACTTTGGGCTGACGTTAATTTCTGAAAGTAAAATGTGCGGCTTGGCTGCACATTTTACTTTCTGTATCGCACGGGAATAACTAATAGGGCCATCAACATGCATTTGCATGTTGCGGGCGCTATTATTTTCAGGGGGGTTGGACGCGCGTTTTTGAAGTGCTATTACCCCTTACTGTATAAGGGGTAAAGCTAACGTGTAGAAAACGCGCGTCCAAACCTGGGCTAACAGTGCGCTCCACTGGAGCGCACTGTACTGTATCGGCCTGAAAGTTTGTCTCCTTTCTTCTTGTTAAAAAGAGCTATTTAATGTCTTTGGAGATCTGGCATCAACCAATGGCAATGTAGGTGAGGCAGAGGTGGGCATTCAGTTTCAGGGACACAGGCTGTATTGCTGTTCATAGATTCTAGGATGGGTGAGTTATCCATCTGTTGTTGACCAATGGTCTCACACTATCATGGATCCCATTTCTCTTGGAGTTCTAGTGGTCATGTTGCTCCAGGAGAACATTTGGATTCTCTGCAAGCCATAAGAACGTCCACGGGACCAAACAGAATTTAAGCAAACATACGCTGTAATGCTTTGGCTGTGAAGGCCACAGATGTCCCTTATTCAGCTGTTTGTCATCCATGAAGTTGCCTTTCTTTAAGGGGGGCAAATTTTGTTTAAGATTGTACACTGTTTGCTCTGTGAAGGGTGTGATCTATTGGATTTGGTGCCCCTGTCCTCTTTTGTACATTGGTAAGACGAAACGGTGTTTAAGGGTTAGGATGGTAGAACATAGAAGCTCAATAGTGAGACAGCGTATTGAGGTACCTTTGGTTCAATATTGTCTGGCGAAGGGGCACTCATTTGTTGATCTGAAGTTTGCAATAATTGAACAACCCAAGCCGTCTGTACGGGGTGGTGATTTTGATAACGTTCTATTACAGAAAGAACAACGGTGGATACATTATTTCAATACGGTGGCTCCTGGGGGGGTTGAATAAGGAGATTGACTGGTCTGTGTTTTGAGTTTGGTTCTTTAATGATGCGGTTGTATTTTTGATTGTGATTGACATGGCAGACTTCTGGGGAGGGAAGTGGATATTTAAGTTTGGAGGAAGTGAAGGAGCTAGTTTGAACGCTGAGGCACCATTATACTGTGGAAGGGAGTATGGATAAAAAGAACGTTTGAATGTAAAATTGATTTCTAAAGATCTTTCTTGTTAGAGTAAGTAATAGAATGGACAATGGGTGGGTACACATGGTATTTGTTGTATGGTGGGTGAATGGGTTACTTGGTGAGAATGTTTTTAATGGTGTGTTTATCTTAGGATTAAAGCATGGGTAAAGGAGGCGTCTGGATTATATGCTGATACGAGGTGTTCCCTGACGAAGGCTGGTGACAGCCAAAACATGGTCCGTGTTGGGGCAGTGTTAGGAACGCTACAGTGGGAGATAAGTATTTTTTTATATAAAATATGTCAGTTTAATAAAAATAAGAAAAATTGTTTTTGGTATGTGAAAATTGAGTTTGATGAGAAGGGTAAACGGGTGGTTAAAAGTTGGGGTACAACGTCAAGTGATTACATTATAGTGCCTATAAGCGGCTGATGCTGTTTGCGACCCATTGCGTCGTGAGAGACAGTGGATTAAAAGTGTAGCACTAAAGTCTGATGACGTTGTCCCTTTTGTTAAATAATTTTTTCATTGGTGGTTGTTGATAAATGAATTGTTTCCTCTCTGTTTGGATATTATCCTTACTTTTCTACCATTGTATGCTTGGACTTCTTCAAAAGAATCAGAACTACAAGTTCATGCATGCATCAAGACAAAAAATAACAGGTTCACAGGGCTGGTGCAAGGGCATTAGGCACCCTAGGCGAGCCTCACAGCTTTGTGCCCCTAGCCCCCTTCAGTAGACACCTCAAATATCCAATAATTAAAAATAATAAGGATAAAAAATATATGTCCCTTGTTCTCCATACCTGGGAACATTTGATTTCCAGTCACTCTGGATTAGTGGGTTGAGGGGAGGGACATACAAACTTTCTCCACTCTCTTCCACACAAACACTGTTTCTCTCTTGCCCACATTCACACACGCTTGCTCTCTCACACATACAGAATGCAGTGCTCTCTTGCTCTCTCAGCAGCAGTAGCAGACTCCTCTTCAGGCCTTCCTTCTCTCTCTCCAGTTTTTAGGCCAGACACAGTCCTTCTCCTCTCTTCCGCCATGGGGGCCCGGCCAAAACCACTCCTGCTCCTTCTCCTTTAGGATACACGTGCCTGCAACACCTGCTTCTTTCTTCCACCGATGCCTCCTGCTCCTTCCGGCAACGGCGATTGGCCTCGCATAAGCTGAAAGAAAGACGCCTTGGAAGGTGGAGCAGTATCAGTGATTGGTCCCATGGGGCCGGAAGAAAGATGGAGCAGCATTGGCGATGACGTGATCTGGCGCAGTGTGCGCCTGGGAGCAGAGAATGAGAGTGCTTACATGCCTGGGAGGGCGCCTGCTTTGCGCACTGAAGGAAGCGTCAGAAATCTTCTCTACTGCTGCTTGAAAACCACATCTAAGCAGGGCAAGTGGAAGCCCTAAGCTGCCCTCCCTCAAACTCTGGCACCCTAGGCAGCAGCCTAGTTCGCCCAGTGCTTCTACCGGCCCTGCTGGTTCACCTTCTCCTTGATGACCCAAAGTCGTCCGGTAGCCTCAGCGAAAGTCCTCACTGGTCAGGAGATAAATTCATAAGAGCTCTTCCTTCTGCATCCTCTCGGGCAGCAGCTACAGGTCCTGCATTGCATTTGGGAGGAGATGTGAGAGACACAGAGAGAAGAGGTTCTTTGCGGAGAGCCAGAAGGCAAGAAGCAAGACAAGGCTGAGACCTTGTAGCGGAGGAGAAATACATCAAGTCAGGATTAGTTTGCCTGTCTCCTGGGACCTGGATCATTTTAGATAATTTTCTCCTAGACAGTACAACAAAGGAGAGAGAGAGCCTGCTACCACTTAACCAATAAACCATTACAGGCTCACAGGGTGAAACAGCACAGAGAAACAAAGAGGTAAGCTGCAATTGGAGGGGACAGAATTAAGACACTGATTCTGTTAGGAAGTTCCTGCTGCCTCAGGGAAGACGTGAAACATTTTGTAGCACACATTTTGTTTCTCCAACCTGATCGCCCCAGAAACTAATGTCCTGAAAGGTTCTTCAGCTGCCGAGAGAGAAACAAGTCACTCAGACCACAGTCCTATATTTAGAGGCCAAGTGACTTCAACCACCTGACCAGTCAAAACCATAGAACAATGCAAATCCTTAAATTGCCCTGTGCAAACCTAATAGGGTATTATAGTTACATGTTAGAATTATGCATTTTCTATACCTAGATTTTGTACTTTTTTTTTTTGATTCGTGCATTCTATTAAAAGGAGGGGATTGGTGAGTGCCCAACAGATTAATGATAGTACAAGGATGGCAGTGCATGCAAACAGATCTTGTACAAATTCATCGTGGAAATCCTGAAAAGACCACTGGCTTGGGGGTCCTCCAGGACAGGTTGGAGAACCACCGTCCTATGGTATGACTGCGTGCTGGCTAACAATCAGAGTGCAAACTATCGTTTAAATTATATTAAATAAGACTGTGGTTCATTTGTTTTTTTTAAAACCCATGCAAGACTCCAGAACAATAATTGTATTATATCTGTGCAAGATGAATGCGCAGAAAAGCAATGCAAGGAGTGCCTGGTACCTACTCACCTGCTCATCCGTCTGTTGCCATAGTTACATTATCAGTAAAATTACTGCAGTCTGTACTCAACAGAGCCCTTATTATAACATCTGTTAGTGTCACCCCCCTGAAGTTTTGGGACTTGCTCCAAGGATCGCTCTGGGCCACATAGTTTGTTGGATTTTATATGCTGGAATATCCCTTCAATCCCTCAGCGTGGCCAAATGTATTTTATAATTTATTGTAATCAGCGCCAGAGCAGAATATCAAAGTTAAATAAGTGAAGCAGATACATCAATTCAGGGTTTCCTGCCATACAAAGGAGCCTGCCTCTGCTGAGAAACTAGAATAGATATGACCATGGAAAAGGTTCAGCTCAGGCCAGCTTTGCCAAATGGCTCCATTTTTTTCTTTACGAGACATGGCGATCCAGTCCTGGATTTTACCTGGCTGCATGCCTAGCGTTGTCCTCCTTCTTTTCAACAGGAAAATCAGAGCTAAAAGTTCAACACATGCAAAAGGAATAAAACCAGAACCATGCTGAAAAAAACCAAAAACCGGAACATGCAGTAAGCCCAGTCAAGGACTTCTTTAGCACAGGATTTCCAGCCCTTCTACAGTAACTAGAGATTTTAGGTGTTTACAAATTGTAAATCTAGGTGTTTGTTTTCCAGCTAATTAGGGGTTCTTTAGGGTGACCACAAATTGGCGTTTATTAATGTTTTTGCTGGCACGGGTACTTTTCTGGTTGAATTGAATAAATACATTTGTACAGCAGAGGAGTCATTAGTATGGAAAAGTCACAAACAAAACGAAGGATGCAAGGTTGAGAAAGAAGGGATGAAAGAGTTTGAGAGGAAGTGGCGTTTTTCTCGTGTTTATCTAATAAACACCTGGGGTTGGTTGTTTTTTTTTGTTTTTTCCATTGGGGGGGGGTTTGTTGGAGTTAAAACCAAAAATCAGCCCTACTTCCAGCCGACCCAAACAGCTCACTGCAACCTCATGAGTGACATCAGCACGGGACAGAACGATTAATAAATAATTGTAAATGATAAAAATAGGTATACTGTATACTCTAAGTCTCTCTGGTATGCACACCAAGCTTTCTTGTGACTATTCCAGTGCTCAAGAGAAAAATTAAATGGATCTCTCTTCTGAGATCACCCGAGATTAAACACTTAAAAACAGCCAAAAAAACAAGTATTTTGGCAAAAAAGAAAACATTGAATGCAATATGAAGGAACATAGCACCTTTATTTTTGGAAAGCATTTTGCCCCTCACTGTGTGTTGCGCAGGAGATAGACCCTTGAGCCAAGGTGGGGTTGACGCTACCCACAGGGCAAGCCCTACGGGACCCTACCGTCGGTAGGCAGAGCTGGCTGACTGACGGAGGCCAGCTGGAGCTTCACCAATCCCAGCCCTCGTTCCCCGCAGCTGGCCCCTGTACCCTCCAGCTGGGCCTCCGTCAGAGGTCTTCTTATGGATGAGGAAGAGGTCAGCCAGGGACCAGTAGCAGTAAGAGTAGAAGGTCAGATCTAGACGAGGCGGAATCCTAGAGACCCGAGCGCCAAATGGAATGAGAGGCAGACAGGGGGCGCCCGAGTAAGAACAGGCCGAAGCCTGAGAGGCCAAGTCCAGAATAAGTATAGCAGAAGCGTCGTTGAACAGGCTGGAGTCAGGGCAGGCGGCAGGCAAGACAAGGCAGTGGTCAGGTCCAGGAGAAGATCAGTAGCGTGGTCAGGCAAAGCAGAGGTTGGGTCCGGGAGTCAATCCGTAGAACAAGTAGAGTAACACAGGAACAAGGAAGAATATCAGGACCAGGACCAGGAACACGGACGAGACAGGAACCAAAAACACGAAGTAATCACCAGAGGAGGCAACCAAGTACACGACCAGCGTGGAGACCTGTTGCAAAGGCAACTAACTGAGTCTGGGCCCAGCCTTATATATCAGGACCCAGTGACGTCATCATCTGGGGCCACGGATTAGTTTCCCGCCGCGGCCCTTTTAAAGGAAGAGGAGATGTGCATGCGCCTAGGGAGGGGCACGGCGCAGGACGGTGGCGTCTTCCCGTGGACCCTGTAGGAAGGCCCGCCGCAGAGCACGGACGTCCGTCGTGGAGGCAGGAGCATCGGGGGTGACCCGAGGTCGAAGGTGACGGCCCATGGCCGCAAGGGAAGTGGAGCCAGACGCTGGAACAGGCAAATGAGGGTAAGAGAGCCTGGCCGCGGGCCTGCCGCAGCCGGCAGACGCAACACTGTGTGCATGAGAAGCACTTCTGGAAGGACTAATCATGTCTTACAACCAGAAGTATTGTTTGCTTTCAGATTAGCATGACATACAAGAGGTCCAAGAGGCCCCAAGAAAATCAGTAATCCAGCTCTGCGGTTACCAGTTTGACCATGTCTTGTGGCAAAGCCTTCCTTTGACAGTCTTGCTACGAGAAGCTAGAACAAGCACCTAATTCTACGCTTATAAATGGGCACGGTCTCCATTTTCCAGTCTCTAGAAACAATTAAACTTGTTATTGCTACAAGAGTTAGTGCTGCCTCTGTGCACTGTCTAATTAAAAAAATGCATCACTGGATACATAAAGTTTCCACTGATTATAATAACCCTTTTCTCATTGTCTACAGAGATCTGGAATCAGTGCTTTTCTCTCATTCCAAGATGAGCAGTTATATGTGTGCAGATGCTTGGATTTTTCTTTTTTAGAACAGTTGCCAGAAATTAAACATGTCCCAGCAAATCAGGACGGCGTTAACCCTCCTCCGCACTGGCATGGCAGCCCCCTGTCATCATCTATATTTAATATGAAAGCAGGGCTTGAAACAGCATAATACAGAGTGCGGAAAACGGACTATGGGCACAAGGACCATCTTGCTGGCCTGATAAAATTCCCAGGCACCGACATCCATAAATATTTAATAGAAGCTGGCTTTTGCCTTCAGAATTCAATAAATAGCTCTTTTTAACAAAGAAGAAAGGCGACGAAGACCTTTGTGTGCTATGTCTAAGGACCAAATGCACAGCTTTTGTTGTTGCTGGGATTTGATTTTATTTTCTTATTACAACCCATAGCATGATTTTGGATCATTTGAGCTAATGAGGATCAAACGCTCGTCACATGAAAAATAAAAAGGTAAATCTAGGCTTGCCTCTTCGACTTTGTCTTATTAGTTTTAAGAGCCGGTTGAAAGTCCATTGCCTTAGGGCAATGATATGCGCCTTGTCGGTTACGGGCTCGGGCCATCGTGTGCCGCCATATTTAATTTCTGATTTATATTCTTCCTTTCGTGGCTGGTCAACCACTTCAAAGCAGATTACATTCGGGAACCCAAAGTATTTCCCTGTTCCCCAGGAGGGTTTACAGTCTAAGGGTTCTGTTTATTAAGCCGCATTTTCCTCAGAGGGGAAAATATTGCAGTGTTTACAAAGCCGCGGTACCGAGAACCACAGCATACGGAATCCCACGATATTTTCCCTGGCAATAAAATACCTCTGGGAAACAAAAATACTATGGTTTAGGTGGCCCTTCTGGCAGCATGGGGCCACAGCACGGGGCCACGATCTCATTCAAGGACCTGAGCAGCCCAAATATGTGCCCCCCCTCCCCCCCCCCCATGGTGGTATCTTGGCAGTTGGCGTTAAAATCCCTGGGGGGGTCTTGAGAGATCTTCACCCCAGCTTCCTGCTGGCCCAAATGTGAAATAGAAATTAAGGAAAGGATTGTGGCACAGTCCCAGCCCCCTCCCTCCCAAACCGTCCCTTTTGTCCCAACATTACTCCCCCAGGCCTATGATTCCCCTCCCCCTTTGCTGTACCTGAAGGTCCCTGGAAGGCTAGTGCAGCGCAGAGTACCCTCTAGGGCCCTGCGCCCGGCGACGTCATTTTAAAATGGCATCTGCCTGCCTGTTTTATACTTTTGGCCCTAGGAGGGGAAGTGAGCTGATTGAGAGCGGATACCACTTTATCTGATTGGGTGAAGTCACCAGAAATCTGGCCTCTTCCCTATCCCTTTATTATACTGATCTGTCTCACTCGGTTGTGCTGTCTCTCTCCGCTCATTCATGGGGGTGACACAATAGATCTATCCTTCCCCCTTTTTTTTTTGTCTATGTGGATAGAAATGCCAGGAGCCCCTTTCAAACAGCAAAAGGCATTTTTGAAATACTGCCTGAAGCTGAAAGCAGACCATTGCCAAGCTGTTAATTGTGCCGTGTCTGCATTAACGGCACAGTCTAACAGCCTCAGGAAACACAGCGGACCCGGCTCTGCCGTCTTGCCAGGCGCGTACAAATTCAGAAATGCCACGAGAGCTGCCTCTCAGCCTCTTCCGGACTCCAGGGGCCACGTGCTCGGCCACTCTGCAATGATCCGCAGACCCGATTCCCGCCGAGCGTGCTCGTTATGGGCCAAATGTGCTTAGCATTTTCCACACAGGGAAAACGTTTTTTAGTGCGGCCGATATATGTATTGTTACTGCAGGGATTAAGCATCAGTCAGCTCCACAGAAAGGTTTCTGGGGATATAACATCATCAGCTTAAAAGCTCCCAGATGCTTCCGGAACCAACACAAAACTTTAAGAAACCAAGCGATGTCTGTAAACTTCATCACTTCGCTGAACTCGTTTTATTTAATGGCTTATTATTATTTTATTTAATGGCTTCATCCAAAGACACTTTAGCACACTTGTCGTTCCAAAAAAAAAAAAAAGTCATTTGTTTTCCAGTACCCAGAACTTCTTGGCCTCTTGCATTGAAGAAATCAGACCAATAATTTAGCCTCCAAGTAAGTGATGTTCACAAATAACCACATGCTGTTTCTCTTTGGTGCTACTAAACCCTAATTTCAGCTCATCATTTTTGAGTGCTGAATTATCAACAACAATTTGTCTCGACACAGGTCACTGCCAACGTACAGAACCCAAATTTGCTGGTTATCACAGATGCACAGATGCATTCAGGAGGGTAGCAGGGCATCATTTCCCTGTGGTATCATGGCCAAATGGTGTGTAGGAATCAGCCAAGAGAAATAAGGAAGCAGATTCTGGCTGCTCCTTAGGTGCGGTTTATTTATAGTGCACAAACCAAAAACAATCTCACCTTATCTGCAGGTAATTCACAATCCTTAAACAGAGCAGGTCTTGGCATACAGAGGGTCTCTGCCTGCTCCCCTGTTTAACCCTTCCAGGCCCTGAGTTCTTATACTCTGGTGAGGGGCTCCTTCCTTTACCCAGGATTCCCTGTGGGGATTGGATCTTAAGGAGGACCGGGCCAGACAGCTTTCTATAGACTCCCTCACATTCCCAGTCCTGGACTATTTCCCAGCCCAACACATGTGCACTTGCAGGCCGCCATTGTATGGGGGTTCATTTCAACCAGCAGAAAACAGGTCAAGAGTTATCAACATGCTTTTAAAATGCTATAGGAAAAACATGTTTTTTATTCACTGAGGAAGTCATGCGATAAGGACATCAGGAAACTGAGAAAAATTACATCTGAGATCATTAAAAGGCAACCTAGAGTAGTAAATCAGGAATGTGATTTAACAGGAAGAGAAAAAGCAGTTACTATAGTACCATTCTTTCAATGCTGGGTAGCTTAAACCAGCAGTTCCCAAACCTGTCCTTACGACCCCCATAGCCAGCTGGGTTTCCAGCAGGGTCGGTGCTTCCATTAGGCAAACTAGGCGGTCACCTAGAACATAGGGTTGCCAACAGGCCCCCGAGTTTCAGGACAGGTTAATCCATCCTGGTTTTACCCTATTGCATGCTGGGACTTATTCTGATTTATCTATTGCATTCCCTAAGAAAATCAAGACTATAAGTACCTGCATGCAGGGGAGTAAACTCAGGACTGGATCAACCTTCCTTAAAATCTGGAGCCAGCTGGCAACTCTACTAGAGCAGCAAAATTTTGGGGGGCGGCAAAATCCTGCCAGCACATGGCCCAGAAGGGTTCTGTGCCAAAGCCAATACCCAAGAATGAAACACTGTGCTGGAGCCATTACCACCGTAAGAGGGAGCGCTGTGCTGGAGCCATTACCACCGTAGGAGGGAGCGCTGTGCTGGAGCCATTACCACCATAGGAGGGAGCGCTGTGCTGGAGCCATTACCACCGTAGGAGGGAGCGCTGTGCTGGAGCCATTACCACCGTAAGAGGGAGCACTGTGCTGGAGCCATTACCACCGTAGGAGGGAGCGCTGTGCTGGAGCCATTACCACCGTAGGAGGGAGCGCTGTGCTGGAGCCATTACCACCGTAGGAGGGAGCGCTGTGCTGGAGCCATTACCACCGTAAGAGGGAGCGCTGTGCTGGAGCCATTACCACCGTAGGAGGGAGCGCTGTGCTGGAGCCATTACCACCGTAAGAGGGAGCACTGTGCTGGAGCCATTACCACCGTAGGAGGGAGCGCTGTGCTGGAGCCATTACCACCGTAAGAGGGAGCGCTGTGCTGGAGCCATCACCACCGTAAGAGGGAGCGCTGTGCTGGAGCCATTACCACCGTAGGAGGGAGCGCTGTGCTGGAGCCATTACCACCGTAAGAGGGAGCGCTGTGCTGGAGCCATCACCACCGAAAGAGGGAGCGCTGTGCTGGAGCCATTACCACCGTAGGAGGGAGCGCTGTGCTGGAGCCATTACCACCGTAAGAGGAGCACTCTGCTAGAGTCATTACCACAGTAGGAGGAGTGCTGTGCTGGAGCCATTACCACCGTAAGAGGAGCGCTGTGCTGGAGCCATTACCACCATAAGAGGGAGCGTTGTGCTGGAGCCATTACCACAGTAGGAGGGAGCGCTGTGCTGGAGCCATTCCCACCGTAAGAGGGAGTGCTGTGCTGGAGCCATTACCACAGTAGGAGGAGCATTGTGCTGGAGCCATTACCACAGTAGGAGGGAGCGCTGTGCTGGAGCCATTACCACCATAAGAGGAGCGCTGTGCTGGAGCCATTCCCACTGTAAGAGGGAGCGCTGTGCTGGAGCCATTACCACCGTAAAAGGAGCACTCTGCTAGAGTCATTACCACAGTAGGAGGAGTGCTGTGCTGGAGCCATTACCACCGTAACAGGAGCACTGTGCTGGAGCCATTACCACAGTGGGAGGGAGCGTTGTGCTGGAGCCATTACCACCATGGGAGGGAGCGCTGTGCTGGAGCCATTACCACCGTAAGAGGAGCACCGTAGGAGGGAGCTATTACCACCATAAGAGGAGCGCTGTGCTAGAGCCATTACCACAGTGGGAGGGAGCGCTGTGCTGGAGCCATTACCACCGTAGGATGGAGCGCTGTGCTGGAGCCATTACCACAGTAGGAGGGAGTGCTGTGCTGGAGCCATTACCACCATAAGAGGGAGTGCTGTGCTGGAGCTGCCACCGATAGGCAAGATGGGGGCGGGAGGTGCATAACTGAAGGTTCGCCTAGGGCACCAAATACTCTTGCATCAGCCCCGGTCTCCAGGATATTTACAATGAATATGCATGAGATAGGTTTGCATATACTGGGGCTCCATTGCCATACAAACATCTCATGCATATTCATCGTGTGTATCCTAAAAACCCAACTAGCTGTGGGGCCACAAAAAAGAAGTCAGGAAACCATTTGGTTCAATATTTGGCCAGACAGAATGCAGATGTTACCAGAGCTGACTTACATCTGCAGGCTCTGCTATAGCAGAAGGCAAGCAGCGCGGAGCGTCCTTGCTGGAGTTCCTGGAAGGGTCTCCAAATACGTCCACTGCTCTCTGGGTGACATCCCCCCCACTGCCTCTAATCTCTGGCCAACAGGAACCAGAAGGAACTGTCCAAAGTCAGTAGTTTGGCTCCACCTGCTCTGTTCAGTTCCCTAGAGAGAGGAAAAGAAACTGAGGAGTGTGCAGCGTGCCTGACCCACGGACATGGGTGGTTTCTCCCATGTGCCACCTACCCTGCTCTTTCTGGCTTCTGCTTCCCCATGTCCTGCCCTCCCTTCTCTTTTCTGCAGCCTTTATACGATGTTTAGGAGTGTTTTCCACCTAAGCTCCCATCCAGATCTGGATGTGGCGCTGGCATTCACTGGACAAATCCATAATCAAAAAGCCATCAAATCATGTGAAGTGGCTTGGCTTGTTTGCTTTTTCATCATTTGAATACGTTGAGGGGGTACTTTTGGAAGAGCCCGCAGAAATTAGATGGCAAAGATGTGCCAAATGATATCCCAGCGAGACTCCCTGCACGCAATGATGCCTGCGATTATCTGCATAGAAATGCTACCTGCAGTCCTGGGCGCGTGCTTTTGCATTTCCAAAAGTGCAAACTTCTACCCCAACCTCCTTCCCAGCAGTGCATGATCCTCTCTGTCCAGGTACCTCTCGCCCACCCACAGGACACACTGGAGTAAGTTTACCCACATCCCAGGGGAGGCAGTTTCAGAACCAGCCATGACTGTCAGTAGAGCACCGTTTTTACCAGCAGAAGTTATCGTTGAAAATGTACCTTCTCTATACCCAGCAAAACTGGAGGGAAAGAGCCCGAGTTTGTTAGTTCTCAGAAAAAATAGGCCTAGCCAGTATCTGGATGTGGGGGGGGGGGCCCTAGGAATCGCCAGGTGCCTTGGCATACAGGTGGCCATGGGAAGTGTCTGCTGTAGCCTGCCAAGAAAAGATCAGAGACATTGTGGTGAGGCCAGTGATGGCTTAACCCTTGACAAACAGAAGAAGGCAGGACAAAATGAGATATTGAATGGTAGAGAGCACTGCATTATAATATCAGATATTATAGCAGGTGGAGGTGCTATAGCAGAGCTTTCGTAGGCTCTGATACCTTTTATTGAACCACAAAGGTCCCTTCTTCAAATGCTAAGAAGGCTCCAGTTCCCTCCGGGACTATTCCACAGAGCCGGTGCCAAAGTCTTTCGCACCCTGAGCAAACCTTCAGTCTTGTGCACGCACTCACACACCGATTTACCTACCGGCAGCAGCTCCAGTACAGCGCTCCCCCCGGGCCTCATGCTGGGGGGATTTGGCCGCCTCCAACATGTTGGCGCCCTAGGTGGTCGCCTGGTTTGCCTAATGGAAGCACCGGCCCTGCTATCACGGATGTTAAAGCTCTGCACTTTTGCGATGTTAACGTACGGAAAGACCTTGCTAGCTTACGCTTTCTCCTGCCGATACAAAGGTAAGAGGGATGCTCACACGGAATTGTTCACCCTCACCGTTGACTGATGCTTGGCAGTTTGAACTGTTTCACCAGGCATGTGTGTGTGTACTTTGCCTCCCAGGGTTTCCCCGTTGCTCGATTTATCACCTGTTCCACTGATTTATTTAAGATATTCCTGAGGAGATACTGGCAAACGAGCTCATATGTTTTAAAACAGTGTGACAGCTCCTCGCAGAATTAGAAATAATTTCATCCTTGGGAATCAACTAGTAGTCTGTATTTATATTTTTCCAGGAAAGTCTCCGTAGAATACAAAATACAAAATCTCTCTTATTTTTTTTTTTTTTTTGCTGGCCAAGAATTAATTTGCAGTAATATATCAAATTTCAGAGTCTATAATATCCTACACACCGAATTTCATTACAGAAGAAATGCTGTGCTTAAATAATTACCGAGGACCCTGTCCCCCACGGATGTTAGCTCCAGCATAAAACCTGAGCTCATATTAAAGCCGCAGTGCCCGCGAGATTCTTCAGAATACCTGCAGGCTCCTTCCTTCGCTCTACAGCTTGCGTCTTCCGTGTTCTTCTTAAGCTCACGTTCGCCTTTTGTCCTCCGGTGCTCCCAGATCCAGCCCAGCCACCGACGTGTGAGAGGCCTGGACAGCAGATCCCTCCAGCCCGCGAGCACTGGATGACTGCCCACCTCCGGCGGCTGTGGGAACTACCTCTGCCGCCTCCCCCAGGCGATCCCCACTGCTGCTGGGCCTTCCGACTGGCCCAACCTAGGACACGACGAGATTGTACAGTCCCATCTTTTATGCCAAGGCAAGAAAGAAAGAGAAATTCTGTTGATTTCGTCCCCTCCCAACGCCCGGGACGATCCTCCAGCCATACTTTTTTTTCTCGTCCTTCCCGCCACACCTGCTTCGTGTCCCTACGCTTCTTGGGTCACCCTAACCCCCAGCACTATTCTTTTGATTTACTTTCAGCTTGGATGTTTTCTCCTGTCCCTTTGGGCTTTAAGTGACTCCCAGCTGGGGCGACCTGGGGTTGGCCTTGCCCCCTTTCCCCTCAGGCCTGAGAGCTGGCTGCCATGAAACACGTCTTCCCACGAACAGCTCGTTGGGCACAAGTCCAGCTGTTATATTAACTCTCTCCACAAATTCCTGTTGCAGCATCTGAACTTCTCAAGCATTCCCGATTCCCCCAAAACTCTCTCCACGCTCCTTTTTACGTGCGGGAAGGCGGTTCCAACCTTCAATTCTCAGAAGACTCTGCCAAATGCAGGCTCCTCTCTCCTTTCAGTCTGTGATTTAGTCCAGGCAGATCTTGCTCCCCCACTCCATAAGGGACTGATCTCCAGTCCGCCGCTTCCGAAGACTCAAACGCCTCCCTTTCCACGTTCCAGGAGAAAGATTAAGCTACTTCAAGGGATGGATTGAGCGCCTTCTCCCCTTCCTCTGAGAAGCCTCCAACTGCATCCTTTCCTTTCTGAAGAGAAAATGGCGTTCCTTTTACAGGACAAGCTCACTTCTCTCCTTCCTTTTTGCCTCTCCCCCTAATTTAAGAGTTTGCTTCTCTTACCGGACAGATTCCAAAACTGTACCTTATCTACGAGGGGAAGTCCGTACTCCTTCCACTGGCAAAACCCATGTAACAAGCCCTCAAGAGGGTGAACCATGTGGGGATTTTTTTCCCCTGTAAGCCTATAGCACTCTTTATGCTAAAGAATCCATATTACCCTTTAGTATTTGCAGCAAGCCCTTAAAATTGGATACACATTTGGGAAGTGCTGCCTTGGGGGGTGGGGGTCGCGGCTCTTGAGTGCTGCTTCCGCAGCAGCTACGGCCCTGACTGGCCTGAGAAGCGAAGGCCAGATCTGGCCATTTGTCTTGGCCCTCCGGCACAGCAGTGCTTAGCACTCTAGCAGAGCCATCGATCCCTGCTCCTCTTTTGAAGGTTTTGCTATTTGAACAGATTCCAACCAACCCTTGAATCCAACCGTGAATCAGAAACTGAAAATAAAGAAATAAGGAGCAATCAATACTGTCTCCTGAAATGATTTAAGGGAGCTCAATTACCAGCAGCAAGGCCCCTTGGAGCAGTGCCCCAGCAGAAATATTTTCATCGAGTTCATTGATTTGGCCCTTTGGCTGTTATCCCATTCACTGCCAGGCTGACAATAAGTAAATTACTACTACGTCTACCACTAAAGGTTATTTATGTAGCACTACAAGAAATATGCAGCACTTTACAGACAGTCCCTGCTCCACAGAGCTCCCGATCTAGACCAGACACACACACAAAACAAACATGAGGCTTTCAGTTAAAACAAGAAGGCAATGATTGGAAAGCACTAAGCTTGGTGGGCTACAGGTGGGATTACTTGAGAAGGCAAACTTTGAATAAAGTTGCAAAGAATAAGGCTTCTTAAAAGCCTACCTGAGAAAACAAGCCAGTGGGATGGGTGGACATGGGGCATGAAGACTGGGGGGAAACTCAGATAAATGAACATTTCAGCCTCGAATTCTCACACAGAATTTCAGGAAACCACGAAGTCACTCACCTTCATGCTCTTTTCCAGGCCAGTGAAGATAGATAAAAGTAACATTTCAGCCTCTAATTTTCACACTGAAATTGCTATATGGGGGTGGACAAGGAATGGCAGTAACTGTACGAGATGGGATGGTACAAAGGATCCAAATAGAATGATGGGATGTTGAACTAGAAATGATAACACAGGCTGAGACCACTGACATAGAAAACAGAAAAACATAGAAATGATGGTGGAAAAGGACCAAATGATCCACCCAGTCTGCCTAGCAAGCTTAAGAACATAAGAAGTTGCCATACTGGGTCAGACCAAGGGTCCATCAACTCCAGCATCCTGTTTCCAACAGTGGCCAATCCAGGCCATAAGAACCTGGCAAGAACCCAAAGTAGATCACATGCTACTGATGCCAGTAATAGCAGTGGCTATTCCCAAAGTCAACCCAATCAACAGCAGTCACTGGATCTCTCCTCCAAGAACCTAACAAACCTTTTATAAACCCAGCTACACTAACTGCACTAACCACATCCTCTGGCAACAAATTTCAGAGCTTAATTGTGCATTGAGTGAAAAAGAATATTCTCTGATTAGCTTTAAATGTGCTACCTGCTAACTTCATGGGGTGCCGCCTAGCCTTTCTATTATCCAAAAGAGTAAATAAGCGATTCATATCTACCTGCTCTAGACCTCTCATGATTTTAAAGACCTCTATCATATCCTCCCTCAGCTGTCTCTTCTCCAAGCTGAATAGCCCTAACTTCTTTAGCCTTTCCTCATAGGGGAGCTGTTCCATCCCCTTTATCATTTTGGTCGCCCTTCTCTGCGCCTTCTCCAGTGCATCTATATCTTTTTTGAGATGCGGCGATGAGAACTGTACACAGTACTCAAGGTGCAGTCTCACCATGGAGCGATACAGAGGCATTATGACATTTTCTGTTTTATTCACCATTCCCTTCCTAATAATTCCTAACATTCTGTTTGCTTTTTTGACTGCCTAAGGGCACACTGAGCTGACGATTTCAATGTATTAACCACTATGATGCCTAGATCTTTTTCCTGGGTGGTAACTCTTAATGTGGAACCTAACATTGTGTAACTACAGCATGGATTATTTTTCTCTATATGCAACACCATGCACTTGTCCACATTAAATTTCATCTGCCATTTGGATGCCCAATCTTCCAATCTTGCAAGGTCCTTCTGCAATTTATCACAATTTGCTTGTGATTTAACTACTCTGAATAATTTTGTATCACCTGCAAATTTTATTACCTCACTTGTCGCATTCCTTTCCAGATCATTTATAAATATATTGAAAGCACCGGTCCAAGTACAGATCCCTGAGGCACTCCACAGTTTACCCTTTTCCACTGAGAAAATTGACCATTTAATCCTACTCTCTTTTAACCAGTTTGTAATCCATGAAAGTGCATCGCCTCCTATCCCATGACTTGTTAGTTTTCTTAGAAGCCTCTAAGAAAATCTTTTGAAAATCCAAATATACTACATCTACTGGTTCACCTTTATCCACATGTTTATTAACCCCATAAAAAAATGAAGATTTGTGAGGCAAGACTTCCCTTGGGTAAATCCATGTTGACTGTGCTCCATTAAACCATGTCTTTCTACATCTCTGTGATTTTGATCTTTAGAATAGTTTCCACTATTTTTCCCAGCATTGAAGTTAGGCTCACTGGTCTCTAGTTTCCTGGATTGCCCCTTGAACCCTTTTTAAATATTGGGGTTACATTGGCCACCCTCCAGTCTTCAGGTACAATGGATGATTTTAATGATAGGTTACACATTTTAACTAATAGATCTGAAATTTCTTTTTTTTTTAAGTTCCTTCAAACCTGATCCAGGTGATTTGCTACTCTTTAGTTTGTCAATCTGGCCTACTACATCTCCGAAACTGTTTTTCCCCCAACATCGTCATTAGTAAAGAATTAATTTAGTCTTTCTGTAATGGCCTTATCTTCCCTAAGAGCCCCTTTAACCCCTCGGTCCTCTAACGAACTGACTGACTCCCTCACAGGTTTCTTGCTTTGGATACTGGGCTTGATGGACCCTTGGTCTGACCCAGCATGGCAATTTCTTATGTTCTTATGATACATTTTAAAAAGTTTTTATTATGAGTTTTTGCCTCTACGGCCAACTTCATTTCAAATTCTCTCTTAGCCTGCCTTATCAATGTTTTACATTTAACTTGACAATGCTTATGCTTTTTTCCTATTTTCTTCAGATGGATCCTTCCAATTTTTGAAGGATTTTTTTTGGCTAAAATAGCCTCTTTCTCCTCAGCTTTTATCCATGCCGGTAATCGTTTTGCCTTCTTTCCACCTTTCTTAATGCATGGAATATATCTAGACTGCACGTCTAGGTTTGTATTTTTAAGCATTGTCCATGCCTGTTGTACACTTTTAACCTTTGCAGCTGCACCTTTCATTTTTTTCTATTTTCTTCATTTTATCAAAATTTCCCTTTTGAAAATTTAGTGTTAGAGCTGTTGATTTACATATTGTCCCCCTTCCAGTCATTAGTTCAAATTTGATCATGTTATGATCACTATTGCCAGTATCTGCTGCACTGTGCAGGTTACCCCCAGCCTTATCAGTTTCCCAGACCGTAAAAGTCAGGGCCCTCCGATGCTGTTTGAATCCAATTTCTCTTAACCGTTGCCATGAAAGCAGACAGCAATGTTGGAGTTGCATCAAAAGTATCAGGTTTAGTGATTAAGGGTAGTAAGCGCCACATCAGCTAGTTATTTTTATTTTATTTGTTCCTCAAACTGTAAAAGTCGGGATCCTTGTTGGTTGCTGTCTGAATCCAATTCCCCTTTTCTTATTGCCTTTGAAACAGAAAGCAATGATGGAGTTGCATTAACAGTATCAAGGTTCATTTGTTAAGGGTAGCAACTGCCACATCAGCAAGTTATCCCAATTTACCCCCATGCACTCTTTTCTTTATTTCCAACCTCTAGTTTTTGGGATCCCATGCCCCTTTGAATTCCTTGACTGTTTTCGTCTTCACCACCTCTTCCAGAAGGACATTCCAGGCATTCACCACCTTACCGTGAAGAAATATTTCCTGACATTGGTTCTGAGTTGTCCTCCCTGGAGTTTCGCTTCATGACCCCTAGTTCTATTGATTTCGCTATCCTGTCTTTATCATTTTTTAGATACGGGCACCAATACTGACTGCAGTACTCCGGGTGAGGCCTCACCAAGGACCTATACAAGGGCATTATCTCCTCTTTTTTCTTACTGGTTATTCTCTCTATGCAGACCAGCATTCTTTTGGCTTTAGCTATCGCCTTGTCACATTGCTTCGCCATCTTCAGATCATCAGATACTATAACCCCAAGGTCCCTCTCCCAGTCTGTGCACATTAGTCTTTCACCGCCATTCACATAAAGCTCATTTGGATTGTCACACCCCAGATGAATGACTCTTCACTTCTTGGCATTGAATTCCAGCTGCCAAATCTTCAATCACTCTTCAAGCTTTCTTAAATCACGTTTCATTTTCTCTACTCCTTCAGACATGTCCACTCTGTTGCAGATCTTAGTATCATCCGCAAATAGACAAACTTTACTTTCTATCCCTTCTGCCAGGTCGCTTACAAAGATATTGAACAGAATCAGTCCCAAAACCAATTCCTGTGGCACTCCACTTAACACTGTTCTTTCTTCAGAGTAGGTTCCATTTACCATAACATGCTGTCTCCTGTCATTGAACCAGTTTGCAATCCATGCTGCTATCTTAGCAACCACTTCCAAGCTTCTCATTTTGTTCACGAGTTTCCTATGTAGGATCATATCAAAAGCTTTACTAAAATCCAAGTAAATCACCCAATCAAAAAAATCAATCAGATTTGTCTGACAGGACCTTCCCCTGGTGAATCTATGTTGCCTTGGGTCAAGCAACCCACTGGACTGTAGATAGTTCACTATCCTTTCCTTCAGCAGATTCTCCATTAATTTTCCCACCACTGAGTTGAGGTTAACCGGCCTATAGTTTTCAGCCTCCTCTCTGCTCCTACTGTCATTTCTAGCCTGGGAAGCTCAAGAAATCTTAGGACATACATGCAAGTCTCCACTATGTCCAACTCCATGTGACCCTCTCCCCACACACACACACACACACACACACACACACACACACACATACATACATAAGTCACTTTAGGGACAAGGTTGCTGCCAATGAACTAAACTGTATTAATGCTAACACGAAAGTGTTAAATGCCTTGTTAACAGCACTTGCTTCCATCCAGCCAGTGGCCTCTTGCATAATTCTGCAGTACAGATATTGTAAAGCCCTATGGGATCTTGGGACGATATACATCCAAATTATCATTATATTGCAAGCTGGAAGTTGGCGTGATGTGATAGTTCCCCTGACTGATCCATGAAGAGAACTGATACAGGTTGGAAACAGGATGCTGGGCTTGATGGACCCTTGGTCTGACCCAGCATGGCAATTTCTTATGTTCTTATCCTGATAATTATCAGCATTATAACATGGCACTGCTGTGTTGACAATGGGGATTGCATGTGATTATACAACATCTTATATGATACATACTGTATTGATTTATCACACTGCACAGTATATATAGACTAAATGGGAAGATTAAAAAAGAAAACTGAACACAATTTATAAAAAGGCACAGATGGGGCAAACAGCCCTCCTCCCTTTTTAAACTGATGCTCTTGTACGGTGGCCGATATTTGGGTTGAAATGCATTAAGACAAAAGGCAAGGCAAATCAAGGGAAAGCGTTTTTTTCTCTGTGGTCTCATTTCCCATCTGGATTACAATTTCTAATTTAGATGTACAGAAATCAAGGTCAACAAACACAAAGTACTAGAAGGTTTGTATTGGACTAACTTCAGATGTTCCCTGATTACTTCCCGAGCTCCCTTTGAAAATCAGCTTGCAGGTCCCTGGATAAATGAAGAACCCGCAGACCGAATGCCACCTAAATGTCTGAGCTTGGCTGCTGCCACATCTTAATCATGGAAGCAAAAAGCTCCTGGAGCAGGAGGATTGCCCCTCCCTCTCCTCTTTCTTACCAGCACAATTGCAGAACTTGGGTTTGGCTCTTTGGCTGCAAGCAATCAAAGCTTCCAAACTTGAGGGAAGGATTGGGCTTCTGCTGGTTTATTCCTTGCCGGGTGGTGGACACGCCCGGTACCAATAGATCTTCCCGCAGTTCAAAGCCTCTGATATCCACACCAATGTCCCCCTTACCTTTTGGGATCCTGCCAGGTACTTGTGAGAAAAATTTGCACATTGCTATGTACAAGGTGGCATTTACTTATTACTGACATCTGTAAATCTAAGTAGCTTCACATAGTAAGGTGGCTCCATTGCAAAAGGGCTTGTAGGCGGAGTCTATGATCCATCTTAGGGCTACAAATTAGGAAGGGAAGAGCTTATGCTTGAGAGTTGCAAATTCAAGGCTGGCCTGATGGCTAAGCGGTGGGTGCTGTGCAGCACTGTCATGTAGGTGACCTGGGGTTTGATTCCCGGCTACAGTTTTGAACTCGCAGGGTTGGCCAGGGCTGAAGACACTAGGGAGGCAATGTTCACAGCCACAGAGGACAGGGAGTCTTGGTTGTTGATCAATGGCGACACCTAGTGGCTGCATTGAGGGTTCATGATCACAGAGAAAAGCCCTGGTGCATGGCTCCCAGCCTAGGTCTGTCCCTGCAAGGATTGGCCAAAGTAAACTGGGAGAGGATATAAAATAAAAGGTAAACCTCGGGTAGTTGTGAATGAAGGCAGATGGTGGTGTAGCCCAAGGGTGGCCCTTTACAATTGAGTTGGAAATGTAATGAAGCAGGAGGGAACCACTGGGACATAAAAAGAAAAGAAGAGCAAAATCCTGCAAATGCAGATAGGGGACACTTTTTTTTTCACTACTGTAATGTTGATTATATTTCTTGTCTTCATTGTAGTTGTGGACATAGCAAGTTAAGTGAAAACTACAAAATTCATTGATGGTTTAGATTAAAAAGCTGCGTAAATTATGGCTCTCGCTGCTATTATGCAACTCCAATTCAATTATGTTTAATTTAATTGATTTTCAGGATTAGATACCACTGAGCAGAGCAAAGGCTTATTTACAGCGGGGGCTTGTGAACTGATAGCAATAACATCTACATGCCGAGACAAACAAAGTGCATGGATTAGGCAGAGCTTGCATGTGAGATAATATAAGCAGCGAGAGATGATGAGCAGTGCGTGCATCTGCAAGATGACGGAGGCGCGTGGAGCAGCTGCCGCGCCGTAACTCCTTCTCCACTCAGGATACAGGCAATTTCCATAACAACGTTCCCCTTTCCACCAATGCCTCTTCTTTCTCACCAAAGTGCAGAATTCCAAATCCCAAACTACCATTCAAAACCCTGGACTAAGTCACAGGAGGTCTTCATTTCATTTTAGGCTTTTATTCTGCCTTTGCACCCCATGAGGAGTGCCCAGCGCGGCTTACAGCAAGCATAATGCAATTCATAATGCAATTAACAATTCAATACATAATACAGCAATCTATACATAACAAATATAAACATATTATAATCATAAAATAGCAATCATAAATCTCTAACCCCTATCCTCCTCAATAATCTTTTATTGCAAAACCCACTTAAAAAAGAAAATCTCCCTGTAAAGATACAGCTTCAACAGTACAAGAAAGCCCAAACACTAATGGTTACCCAGCTAGCCAGGGCCAGAAAGGACTTTTGGCATTTTGGATGGTGTAAAATAGAATGGGTGTGCAGGAGAGTATATTTAGTTATTAATATCGATGCTATGCATAATCGCCAATCTGCAGCTGAGATCCTCCAAACTGTGTTTTGTATGGCAACCTCTAGGAACTCCAGTTTACAGTCTTACTCAATAACAATCCTTTCCATAGGCACAGATTGACAAAAAGTCAATTTTGAATAAGAAGGGTACGTAAATATCTGATATAAAACCATTACTATTTGCATAAGCTATTGAATGTGGCTTCATGTGGATCAGGTGAAATTACTCCATAAATCTCAATATTTCTTATTATTATTCTCACAAACAAATTTATATTCTGCAACTTCCACAGGATTATGTTCAATGCAGATTACAATAAAACAAAAATATGCTGTTGCGATGCCGCTCGCAGGGCCCATCCCGTGAGCAGCCTCTCACCGCTGGCCCGACGCTGCCTGGCCTGCCTTGCGGCTAGAGCCGCTGCTTCTGCCGCCGCCACTACTGCCTTGTTCATCTTCAGCTCAGGTGCCATTAATGCCCCGGCTGACCTGTGCAGCAGGGGGCCGCAATCAGGACCTCTTTCGCAGTTGGGGAGCTGCCGTTGCTGCTGCCTGCCAGCTGGTCACTGGCTCTGCCCTCCCCATGGCTGGGGAGCCAATACTAACCTTCACTGCATGCAGTGCCACTGCTGATACCATCGTCTTCGTGGCAGGGATGCCGCCGATGCTGCAGCTCCTGCCTCGACATTGTCCTCTGCATAGGTGCGCGCGCGCGCCTCTCTTTCAGATTTAAAGGGCCAGCGGTGGGAAAAGCCCTGTGGCCCCTATTGATGATGTCATCGCCTCGTCCTGTCTTCAACCCTACAAAAGTTCCTTGGGGCCTTCTCAAGGCCATGGTGTGTTTTCCTTCAAGGTCTTCTGTGGTCTTAACTCTGTTTGGATGGTTTTCATATTCCTTGTTGATGTCCCTGATCCTCCTGTTCTGGTTCCAGACCTGGTTCCTGGCTTCCTTGTCCCTTCGGAGCTCCATCAATTTGCTTGTTCTGTGTTCCTGGTCTCTTGCTGGTTCCTAGTCCAGTCTTCTGAATCTTCATCTCATCTGACTCTTTAGTCAAGCTCCTGATGTCCGGTCTTCTTTCCAAGGTCAGCCTTCTTGATTCCCCCTTGTCTTTCCTCCAGGCGGGCCAGTGTCATGGTCCGTGAACAGGGCGCTTCCTGGCACAGGACCTGTTTCCAAGTCCATCTTTGCTAGATCAAGTCCTTGGAATCCATCCTTGTTTAGAGTTCCAAGTTCCAAGTCTAGTCTCAGTTCCTGTTTGTGTTCCTAGTTCCAGGCTCATGGAGTTTGTCCAGCCAGCGGATTGCCTTGTTCCTCGTTCCAAGCCTTGTTCCACATTCCAAGTCAAGTTCTGACTCCTGTCTTCCTCTGAGTCTCAGTCCTGAGCGTGTCTCGCTCCCCGCGTGGTCCACAACCAACCTGTGGCAGGTTGTGTAGAGCACGCAGTGGGACAGCGTGGTCCACGACTAGCCCATGGGGAGCTGTGTAGGGCGTGCTGAGGTGCAGTGCCCCGGGAGGCTGGACTCCTCATCTCAAGTTCCAAGTCTTCTGAGTCCTCATCTCATGTTCCATGTCATGCCATGTCCTCTCTCTGCCTTCATCTGTCCTAACACAGAAGCTATTCCCAAGCGGCAGGATCGAAAGGGCTATTAAGTGGCTGGAAGGCTACCCCAGAGACCAGCATTGCATTGTTGGATCTCGCTCTGTGGGCCAGATTTTCAAAGGGGTACGCGCGTAAGATACGTGCGTACCCCCCGAAAACCTGGCCCAAGCTCCCCCAGCACGCGCCGAGCCT
Organism: Rhinatrema bivittatum; assembly: GCF_901001135.1. Taxonomy (NCBI): domain Eukaryota; kingdom Metazoa; phylum Chordata; class Amphibia; order Gymnophiona; family Rhinatrematidae; genus Rhinatrema; species Rhinatrema bivittatum. The sequence goes on from NC_042625.1 coordinate 28,276,355, forward strand.
ATGTTGCATAGGCTGCCAGTGCACGCAAAGCCCTGGGACGCGCGTAAGTCCCGGGGCTTTCCTGGGGGGCGTGTCGGGGGCGTGTAGGGGTGTGTGTCGCGGCCGGTGCGTCATTGGGGGTGTTCCGGGGGCGTGGCCAAGGCCTCCGGACCAGTCCCCAGACTGGACCATGGCACGCCGGCGGCCGGCCTGGCGCGCGTAACTTGGGCAGGCGTAACTTGTGCAACAAAGGTAGGGGGGTTTAGATAGGGCTGGGGGGGTGGGTTAGGTAGGGGAAGGGAGGGGAAGGTGCGAGGGGGTAGAAGGAAAGTTCCCTCCGAGGCCGCTCTGAAATCAGAGCGGCCTCGGAGGGAACGGAGGTAGGCTGCGCGGCTCAGCGCGCGCAGGCTGCTGATTTTGGGCAGCCTTGCATGCGCCAACCCCGGATTTTAAAGGATACGCGCGGCTACATGCGTATCTATTGAAATCCCACGTACTCTTGTTTGCGCCTGCTGCGCAAACAAACGTACGCGCAGGTGTACTTTTATAAAATCTACCCCTGTGTTCAGGCTCGGTGGAGGTCCAAGTGTACTACATTCCAAGATCCAAGCCCAACCCATGCTCAAACCGCTTGCCTCCCACAGTGCCTTCCTTGGAATTTCGCCCTGAGGTTGCGCTGTGGTTCAAGGGCTCACTCTCCTCGAGCAAGCGAACGCATTCTCCGCGCTCCCAAGATATACATTATGAATAACATAATTAAAATATCATTTATATTAAATCACAGATTAAAAAACATTACACATATTATTAGTTCAAATAGCATGTGAAGCATTATAACCTTCATTTCTTTCAGCCAAACTGAGGTTCATCATGCATTGAATGACTCCTAGACAGCCTAAGACCCGTCTCTACACAAGGTGCAAAATGGTCAAAACCAACACACGGGGATTTTACAACAGGCTTATAGGATACTGGGCTTAATGGACCTTTGGTCTGACCTAGTATGACAAATCTTATGTTCTTATTTTCTGTCGCGTGTATGCACTATACCAGTGATTTACATACCTTAAGATGCCTGTGGTCTTTAAGTTCAACAAAAGCCTTGATATCCCTAGCCTTGCATTAATTATTGTATTTCTATATTTTGTTCAAATCTTTGCAATGGAGATGACAATCTCTGTCAAAAGAATGAGGTTCCTAGCATATTAAGTCCTGTTTCCTGTCAAATATAGTGCTCATAACTTGACTTTTAATATTAATAAAGAGAATATGGCACACCATTAATACATGCACATGCCAAAGCAGTGACGCAAATAAAGTGGTACAAAACTTAACTTGTTTTGATTTACAACCATGCAGTACCCCTTCTTGGAAGCTACCTTTAAGTGAAGACCAGTCACTTATTTAATAAACACAATCTCTGCAGCAAGGCGTTCACTGACATCTTTATACAGCCGGCGCCATGTACTGCACCCATGAAGGGAATGTACAGAGTTAAGAAACCCAAGTCCGACTACTGCAGAACTACGGAAAGGCCAAGAAGTCAGGGTCAGACGAGTACTGCAGAGCTGGAAAGCCAAGGCAAAGCTACCCCCGAGCACCTACAAGGAATGCAAATGCTTAACAGGAAAAGTCTGCTGCACAAACAGCATTAATAGCAAATGCAGAAGTGCAAGCCATTTAAAGAGCACTCAAGCAAGCCGGCACAACACTTCTTTTGGATGTGACATTTTCTTTGGTTTGCGTACCTGTTGTACTGCTTTATTGGATGTATTTACCATCAGTACTAAGGAATATTCTGTTAAAAAAAACCGGCAGTCGCGCAGACAAAAGATTCTTAGAAATCAAAGGCTAATGGTAAAGAGTTGCCCAAACAAAACCAGACAACATAATGCTTTTGTGCAAGTGGAAACTCTGTGCATGTTAGACATGGAGAGGGCAGGTTTCACTTTCCCCAATGAGCTTGCAGGCCTGCAGGTACTTCGTAATTTGCCTTCCTGCCCCTGCGTTTGTTTCCCTTGGAAATTTTGTGGCAAGGGAGGGGGGAAACGCAGGTACTTTGGCACCATACTTTGCACCTACTTGGAAGCCCTTCTTTCAGGCGGGTTAAAAAGTGTTAACTATTGTTCCTCTAAATATGGAATAACTTGCTTTTCTGTTGCAAGGCAATCATGGCTAACCATCTGCATCCTTATCACAAAAGGCATAGGTGATAATGAAACCATCATGGGCACTACTGTAGGGAAGTGAAGTAGGAGGGATAAGTACTCTCAACATTTTGCAAAGGGGTGATGTAGCCTGAAGAAGGAGCTGTATGCTAGGACCAACAGTAACGGCAGGGCAGCTACAGAAAAGCAAGAAGTTTGTTGGTTAAAATCTAAAATTGTACATATTCTGTTAGTGCACAGTAAAAGGAGCACATGAGGCCCAGGATGGATCCTTCTTAAACTGTGATTACTCCGCTAGCCGTCTCTAGCCCCAATGTGTGCCGTGCTCCTGAATGAAATATGACGAAGAAAATGCCAGTCTGAGCGACTTGGAAAGATTCACCTAAACCACAAACACTTTAAAGACTGCTATTGCTAAGAAGAGGCTCCATGGTCATCGTCCATCTGGCTCCAGATCTGAAGCCCTGCCTGGATGTTTCATGCCCAAGTGGTCTGTAGGAAGCTGCCCTCTGAGGAGGCAACACCAGGGCAGGACTTCATGAGCCTGTCATCTGAAAGAGCCTTCTGGGGCCCAGCAGACCTGGGTAACAACCGAGGAGCCTGTCAGCTGCAAAGGCTTTAAGGAGCAGGGGCCACCCAGATAACAGCCTAGAAGCCATTTCCGTGGGCTTCAAATGAAGGAATGAAGGAATCCTGACAGAGGCGATGGCAGGCCCTTAAAAATAAATCATTTCTGGAGTGTTACATGTTGTGTCGGAGGTGGACTCTTGGGCTGAGGTGGGTTTGACGCAACCCGTAGGTGAGGACCTATGGGTCCCCACCGTTGGCAGGTGGAGTGGGCTGATAGGCAGAGGCCACTGGAGCTTCACCTATACCAGCCCTCATTCCCTGCGGGTTGAGCCTTTGGGTGCCAGGGCTGGCAGGACTTAGGTGGGCCTCGAGGTTGGATAGCAAGAGAAGTTGGTTCAGCCTAGAGCAGGGGTTGGGAACCTTTTTGGCTGAGAGAGCCATGGACGCCACATATTTTAAAATGTAATTCCATGAGAGCCATACTAACTACAACCCTCCACCCTCCTGACTCCCCCAAGACCTACCAAATTAATTTACTACAACTCCCTACTCTCCTGACGCCCCCAAGACCTGCCAAATTAATTTACTACAACTCCCTACTCTCCTGACGCCCCCAAGACCTGCCAAATTAATTTACTACAACCCCCACCCTCCTGACCCCCCCAAGACCTGCCAAAAGTCCCTGGTGGTCCAGCGGGGGTCTGGGAGCGATCTCCTGGACTTGGGCTGTCGGCTGCCAGTAGTCAAAATGGCGCCGACAGCCCTTTGCCCTCACTATGTTACTGGGGTCGACCAATGGCGGCGGTAGCCCCTGTGATATAGTAAGGGCAAAGGGCCGTCGACGCCATTTTGATTACTGGCAGCCGACGGCCCTTTGCCCTTACTATGTCACAGGGGCTACCACCACCATTGGTCGACCCCAGTAACATAGTAAGGGCAAAGGGCCGTCGACGCCATTTTGATTACTGGCAGCCGACGGCCCTTTGCCCTTACTATGTCACAGGGGCTACCACCACCATTGGTCGACCCCAGTAACATAGTGAGGGCAAAGGGCCGTCGGCGCCATTTTGACTACTGGCAGCCGACAGCCCAAGTCCAGGAGATCGCTCCTGGACCACTCCTGGACCCCCGCTGGACCACCAGGGACGTTTGGCAGGTCTTGGGGGGGTCAGGAGGGTGGGGGTTGTAGTAAATTAATTTTGGAGGTCTTGGGGGGGCATCAGGAGGGTGGGGGATTTTGTTAGATTTTTACTTTTTTATTAAAGATTTGTCTGCGAGCCAGATGCAGCCATCAAAAGAGCCATATCTGGCTCCCGAGCCATAGGTTCCTGACCCCTGGCCTAGAGACAGCAGGTGATGGATAGCGTGGTCTTACTCTGGACTGGGTCAGGTACTGGAACTCAGATGCCAAAGGAACAGAGGCTAACTGGGGGCGCTCGAGCAAAGGTAGGCCGAAGTCTATTAAATCCACATCCAGGGAGTAGGCTAGGAGAGGCATCAATGACAGGCTTGGATCAGGGCTGGCGGCAATGCAAGGATTGTGGCAAGTGATGCTGAGATCTGATCATGGAGAATTCAATAGCATAGGTCAGGGGTTGGGAACCTTTTTGGCTGAGAGAGCCATGGACGCCACATATTTTAAAATGTAATTCCATGAGAGCCATACTAACTACAACCCTCCACCCTCCTGACTCCCCCAAGACCTACCAAATTAATTTACTACAACTCCCTACTCTCCTGACGCCCCCAAGACCTGCCAAATTAATTTACTACAACTCCCTACTCTCCTGACGCCCCCAAGACCTGCCAAATTAATTTACTACAACCCCCACCCTCCTGACCCCCCCAAGACCTGCCAAAAGTCCCTGGTGGTCCAGCGGGGGTCTGGGAGCGATCTCCTGGACTTGGGCTGTCGGCTGCCAGTAGTCAAAATGGCGCCGACAGCCCTTTGCCCTCACTATGTTACTGGGGTCGACCAATGGCGGCGGTAGCCCCTGTGATATAGTAAGGGCAAAGGGCCGTCGACGCCATTTTGATTACTGGCAGCCGACGGCCCTTTGCCCTTACTATGTCACAGGGGCTACCACCACCATTGGTCGACCCCAGTAACATAGTGAGGGCAAAGGGCCGTCGGCGCCATTTTGACTACTGGCAGCCGACAGCCCAAGTCCAGGAGATCGCTCCTGGACCACTCCTGGACCCCCGCTGGACCACCAGGGACGTTTGGCAGGTCTTGGGGGGGTCAGGAGGGTGGGGGTTGTAGTAAATTAATTTTGGAGGTCTTGGGGGGGCATCAGGAGGGTGGGGGATTTTGTTAGATTTTTACTTTTTTATTAAAGATTTGTCTGCGAGCCAGATGCAGCCATCAAAAGAGCCATATCTGGCTCCCGAGCCATAGGTTCCTGACCCCTGGCATAGGTCAATCAAAGCAATAGTCTGATCACGAAAAAGTCAATAGCGTAGCGGAGGTCTGGGTCTGGAGATAGGATGTAGCGTAGTCAGGCGCAGCGAAGTCGAAGTCCAAGCAATCAATCCAAAACACAGGCAGGGCAGGAATGAGGAGAACAGGAACCAGGAACAAAGAGAATCAGGAATGAAGAGTAGAGACGAATCTCTAGCAGCAAAGAAGACCTGTTGCAAAGGCAACGCTATGGAGTGAGGCCTGAGCTTAAATACACTGAAGAGTTTGACGTCATCCGGGGCTGCGGCCAGGTTCCTGCTGCGGGCCCTTCATACGGATCAGCGATGCGCGCGCACGCGCCTAGGGAGGGGCGCAGCGCGGGTAGTGGCGTCTCTCCTCGGGCCACACAGAGAGGCCCGACGAGCAATGGTATCTTGACCTGAAACGCTGGGGACTATGGCAAAGCCGGAGGCACCGGAGGAGGCCCAAGGTCGGAACTGGCGGCCCACCACTGCTAGTGAGGAGGAACCAGAAGCTGAAGTCCTTGTAAGAAGGTGAGGGGGCCGTGCCGCGTGTCTGCCGCGGACGGCACGCGTAACATTACAGTCCAGGTGTTGTACTGTATGACCAGGCAGTTACTTAAAATCCTCTGCTGAGCAGTGTCTGTGATGCTGACAAAATGATGGCGCCAGATTACAGCCACATAAAACGTTATTTACAATGAATCTCAGCTTCAAAAGAATATTACATACTCAGCAATCAAAGTAATCTTAAAAATCATAAAACCGAACATAGGAGATATAAAATTCTGCTTCCTAAGTCATTAGATTTTTATTTATTTTATTTATTTAAGGTTTTTATATACCGGCAATCATGAGAACATATCTTGCTGGTTTACATGAAACGGGAGTGCATTAAATACATCAAACTAGAACTGAGGTGACCGAAGGTACAGTTACAATTAACAAGGGTAGCAAAACTTGGTGAAGAGGAAGAAATAGGAAAGAATAAACTGGTTAAACGACATTCAGTAAACCAGGATTTCTCACAGGGCTAAAGCTAACGGATAAAACACGCACATGGGCTAAACTGGATTTCATCAGGGGGCTAAAATGTTCTCTTTTCTTTTTGGCAGCTTTGAAGAGTTCCAGGTTCTGGGGCTTCAGTGAACAACGACCCCCATGAGAAAGACAAGAATAAAAGCAGAAAGAAAAAAGCATTGGGGATTCTTCTTTTTGTAATCGCTAGAGAAGGGGGCAAACCTTTTTTAAACAGGGCCCCCCCGCCCCCCACCCCCCCCCCCCGCACATAGTGGCTGGGGGTCTCTGCATCAGGGCAGGGGGGAGGCCATCCCCATTGAACCTCCTCTTAGCGAGTGGGTGGGGGCAGGGGGTCCCTTATAAAAAGGGGAAAAGTAGGAACAGTAAAACTAGAGACCGCTTATTGACTTCTCAATCTTTATTTCAAAATTGTATTAGAAATGGTCTTGTCTGAAATAAGGAGAAGCATAAAACCGTGTTACAATAATATAAATGCGTATAAGATTGAAGACGGGGGACTTATGGACTAGTGGGAAGCAAAGAATTGATGACAAAGATATGATTCTTTTCCCATTTTAAGTAATTGTCTAGTTCTGGGCTAATTTTGAAGTGACTTTGGACTCTAAATTTAGCTGAAACCTGGCAACCACTATCCAGCCTCAGAATTCCCCTTCTGACCCACTCGGTCTTTTCCCCCTCCCCATGGTGTCCAGCTTCCTCTCTCCCCTCTTGCCGCCCCCCCCCACCTCCTTTCTCCTCTCCCCCTGTCCCGCAGTGCTACTGTCTTTTTTTTTCTCTCTCTCTCTCTCTCCCCTCCCCCGGCAGGTTAATCCTCAGGCTTGACCAGGCCAAAAAAAAAAATGTCTTTCCCTAGCCTGGTCAAGCCTGAGGACTAATCTGCTGGGAAAGCGAATATTTCTGTATCATTATTCCCAGCCTCCTGTCACTCTTCACAGACAGCAGCAGATTAGGGAGCTCTGACAGGCCGAGTTGGGGAGGAATTGAGCAGCGACGAGCTCTAGGGTGCGGCTGCTGCTTGTGCGGTGGCAACGGCAGCTTGAGGGCTCACGAGCACAAGGTAGAGGCAATGCCGGACAGCTCATCCTGCAGCAGCCCTTCTGTCCCCACCACCTGCTCCTACTGCTCCTGCTGCTAATTGGTTTTCTAGCTTTCTACGGGCTGTGGTGAAAGGAAAAGCTGCCAATGTCAGCGGGCACGGGCAAAGGTGGGAGCAGCATCAGTGAAGGCCAGAAATGGTCACCTTTGAGGATGTGTTGAGGCTCATTCAACGTCAGGTCTTTAATGATGGCGACGTTAGGCAGAATTAGAGCATTGGTGGGCCAGACATAATAATAATAATAATAATTTATTATTCTTCGGTGGACCAGAAAAAAGGAACTGATGGGCCAGTTTTGGCCTGCAGGCCATAAATTTTCCCACCATGGCACAAGAGGAACACAGCTCCAGTGGGAATCACATGCCAGTGGTGTCAGACTCAACTACATCACAAAGAAACTGCAGACGCAAAAAGCCACACAACCACCCATGTGACGAAATGTGACGGGAATGTCCAAGAATGGCAAGTCATGCTTTAAGTAAAAGCAATAGGCATGGCAGCCTTTACATGAGTAACTATCATGTGTCCTGCCTCACTATTCAGCACGTTATCTGATGACGAACAGACAGATAGCTCATGAGATGTATCTGCATACAACGAATCCAAAGATCAAGCTAATTTGCATCGTTAACAGGCTACCCTGATAACCAGACCTGTTTGCAGCAATGGAAGACAAAAGTTTGCTATCCCCCGATGGCCTTGCCTACCTTGAATCGAAGGTAATTAATTGGTGCCAAAGTGCACTATTGCAGGAAATATCACTTAATATTTGCATAACGGGGCACTCAAAGTTGTCAGAAAGCTTTCAGGAAACTTGATTGCATAAGTGTAGAAGCTTCCCATAAGCCCTGTAATAGACCCGTTTTCCTCCTTGTTGCATGTGTAGGACCAGGTTAGATGCCTGGTCCACCTTAATTCCCACAGAGGGAGAGCTCTGTGGGTGGGACCCTGCTGAGGGTGGCACCAGCTGGGGAGCATAAGAGTGTAGGCCCAGCTGGGATCAGGAGGCCCCTGTGCCTCCAGAAGGAAGGTAGCTCCTGTAAAGCATTCTGTCCAATCCAGGAGGGAGTGAATGTACCCTGTCCAGAAGCAAGGCAGTCTACGAACCCTGTATGTGAATACTGCTAAGCTAGGCAAGTTACCGAACATAAAGACAACAACATCAATCTTGACGTCGGATACAACACACGTGATCTAGGAGTCATTATTGACTCCAAACATAATTTCAAAATGCATGTATCTATTAAGTTAAAAGAAGGCTATTACAAATTACATACACTTAAAAGACTAAAACCATTACTGGACCAAAACAACTTTAGAACTGTAGTCCAATCACTGCTTTTTTCAAATACTGACTACTGTAATGCTTTACTGTTAGGCCTTCCTCAATCAACTATTCGCCCACTACAGGTTCTCCAAAAAGCAGCAGCCAGGGTTCTAACTAATGCAAAGAAATACAGTCATATCACTCCCATACTGTCTTCCTTACACTGGTTGCCAATTAACTACCGGATTGAGTATAAAGAATAAAGTATTGTGCATTATACACAAAATAATTTACGGAGAAGCAACAGAATGGCTTCATGCATTATACACAAAATAATTTACTGAGAAGCAACAGAATGGCTTCATGCAGCCATTAGACTACATACACCCCAAAGACAGTTAAGATCCAGTAATAAAGGGCTGTTATCAATCCCATCGGTACAATCAGCCCATCTTACACAAGTCAGAGATAGCGCGATAGCCCTAGCCGGCCCAAAAAATTGGAATACATTACCTGAAAAGATAAGACTACAGCAGAACCTTAAATCATTTAAGAAGGCTGTAAAAACATGGCTATTTTGTAAAGCCTATGCTGAAGGAACTCCATGATTGGATTGAATACCGATGCAGGACTTAGGGAAACTCTCCACAGAAGGCCAGTGCTGCAGGGAGCCTTTCCCTCCACGTATTTTGCAGGTGCAAAGTGCTTGGAGCAAGGAAAATTCACTTTTCTCCATGGGAGGGAGGGGTCATTTTTAACACCTGCTTATCCATGGAAAATTGCCACTATTTTATTTATAGATATTATTGTGGTCTTCCCAAGCTCCCGTCATAATGTGTTTCCTCTTTATGGCTGTGAAAAACCAGCAATGCTTCTTATTATATAGAGTCACTGCCATCTAGTGGTTAAAAAGAAAACTATTTTTTAATTGCATGTTTATCTCTAGTTACACCTCCTTTTATCTTTAGGAAGACCACAATCACAGAAATTACATCTATAACACATGGCAGCAAATCCTCTGCACTAATAATCTGCACAGGAATGGATGTGCGGTCTGACTTTAGGTTTAAAGCATGCCTGGATTCTTCAGTCTTCCTCTCTGATCTCTGATAGTCATCCACTTCTTCCCACAGCATTCCACCATGGAAGAACATTTGAAAAAACCTCGCAGAGCTTTTATTCCTCAGATTAAAAAAAAAAAAAATTCTTTCTTTGTGCATTCTGACAAGCTGTACTTGAGATGAAAGGAGAGTGACTAGCAGGATCTTGTAATAATAGGGTTACTGACAGTAAAGTCAGCTACTGTTTCATATGGAAAATTCCTTATTTTCAGACGTGCAACCTAGCAGATGACAGCAGAAAAAGACCTACCCTCGCCTTCCAGTTGGCCCAGTTATTCCTCTCCATACCACAATACTCTCCATCTGCTATGGAGCATGACCGCTTGTAAGATCTCTTTCCTTATCATAAGAACATGCCATACGGTCAGACCAAGGGTCCATCAAGCCCAGTATCCTATCTCCATCAGTGGCCAATCCAAGTCACAAGTACCTGACAAGTACCCAAACATTAAATAAATCTCAAGCTACTTGTTGCTTATTAATTACTGTAATAGCAGTTTATGGATTTATCCTCTAGGAACTTATCCAAACCTTTTTTAAACCCAGTCACACTAACTGCTGTAACCACATCCTGTGGTAATGAATTCCAGAGCTTAACTATGCACTGAGTGAAAAAGAATTTTCTTCAATTTGTTTTAAATGAGCTACTTGCTAACTTCATGGAGTGCCCCCTGGTTCTTCTGTTATCTGAGAGAGTAAATAACCAATTTACATTAACTTGTTCAAGTCCTTTCATAATTTTGTAGACTTCTATCATATCTTCCCTCGTCTCTTCTCCAAATTGAACAGCCCTAACCTCTTCAGCCTTTCCTCATAGGGCAGCTGTTCTATGCCCCGTATGTTGCGGCTCCGGGTCGGCTCCGGCCGCTTCGCTCACCTCTCCGGGGTTCCGCTCCTTCCCAGCCCTCCCCGGGCCTCCGGGGCCCGTACCGCCGCGCTCCCGGCGTCCCCACGCAGCGCCCGGGCCTGCCTCTACTTCCTCCGTGCTGCTTCCGCGCCGCCGGAGCAGCTGGCGTCCTGCCGCGGCTGGCTCCGCCCCCTAGGGGCACGCGCGCGTCTCGGCCCGAGACTTAAAGGGCCAGGCGCGGGAAACCTGCCTCCTCCCTCCAGTGACGTCAGACGCGCCTGGGCTACATAAGCCCTGCAGTCCCTCTCCTCAGGGCCTTGCAACGAGGTTCCCAGGTTCGTCCTGCTCCCAGTTGCTGTGTTCCTGCTCGTCGCTTGATCTTCTGGTTTTCGACTTCGGATTGGCTCGTGGTTCTTCCTGGTTCCTGACTTCAGCTTGGCTTCGGTGATTTTCTGGTTCTAGACTCGGTTTGGCTTACGGTACCCCTCTGGCTCTTGACTCGGACTGGCTGACGACGATCCTCTGGCTCTGGACTCGGACTGGCTGATGGCGATCCTCCGGCACCTGACCCTGGCCTGGTGAGCAACGACTCCCTCAGTAGGGATCTCCTAAGTCCCAGCGGCCGGGTTCCTATGGGCTCCTCCCGGGGGGACACCGGCTTCCAGGGTGAATCTCCTAAGTCCCAGCGGCCGGACTCTTACGAGCTCCTCTCGGGGGAGTACCGGCTTCCAGGGTGAAGATCCTCTTCCACCAGGTCAGCCTCTTCTCCTGGCCCTTGGTCGCATAGGGCCCTTCGTGTCTTCCTCTCAGCTGTCCGCGAGCCCGCCTTCGCCGCCTCCCGGTTGGAACCGGTATCACAACCTCTCTAAGGCAGTCCATCTTCTGGTTCCAATCGGCCCAAGGGTCCACGAAGCTAACACCGTATCATTTTGGTTGCCCTTCTCCGTACTTTCCCCAGTGCAGTTATATCCTTTTTTAGATGCAGTGACCAGAACTGCACACAAGGTGCGGTCTCACCATGGAGGGATACAGAGGCATTATGACATTTTCCATTCCCTTCCTAATAATTCCTAACATTCTGTTTGCTTTTTTTGACTGCCGCAGACACTGGGCTGATGATTTAAATGTGTTATCCACTATGACGCCTAGATCTCTCTCCTGGACAGTTTTTGTCATCTTCCTCATCTGTACTCTACCATCTCAGACAGATGACCATCAAAATCCTCTCATTTTGTTCACAACCAGTACCGAAGTCCTATGTAGCAGTATTGATCAGGAAAAGAAAAGAGCCCCAAAATAAAATGTCTAAAAGGCAAGAAAAAATCAGAGGAAAGAAACACAAGAAAACTACCCATGAAGGTGAAAAAAATATATCCAACAACTTCTTTGGCTAGAGATATGTACCCTCAAGAAAAAAGAAGAGAAAGTAGTGATATTACACAAATATTCAAACATCTAGCAGGCTTCAAGAAAATGCCAGAAGGACAACTTTTGCATGGAAAGAAGAGCTCATATTGAACCTAATAGGAAAACTAATTGCAATTAACCCACCTTATGCTAGAGCTTTCTTATTATTAGGCTCTATGCAATGGGCCCTCCAGTTATCAAAAGGTCTTGTTAAATTTGTGGGAATAGCTATTCTTATAACTAAATTTTGTATTTTAAAACATTGGATTCACCCTTCACCTCCCCCATCCAAATTATAGTTCCAACAAATGGCGGGCTGGATGCAGCTAGATGTAAAGGTTTTGAGGAGGTGCATATGCAAAGAATATGTTAAAGCATGGGAATCTTTGTGTGCAAAGTTGCCTGCTTTGTAAATTGTTAAAAAAAACTAATAAAGAGAAAATTAAAAAAAAAAAGCATGGGAATCTCTTTATTATCTGCTTCTATAGTCTATGCAAAATTTATTGCAAAACTCTGGTTATTCAACGAAATGGTTTTTAAGCCATAAAACTGTCACATATTGTGGGCTGCTGTGATTGGTGTGTGAATGGTTGGTGTGATTTCGGGTCCTTGTTAACTGCTGTTTAAAGTAGAATTAAGTTTAAAAAAAGGTGCAACGTGAAGTTATTTGATGTATATGATATCTTTGTAATATTGGAATATTAGTCTTGTCTGATTAAATGACAGTTGCATGAAAATTGCACTGTTAATAAATAAAAGTTAAACAAGAAAAAAGAATGAAGAGGCTCAAGGACAAGGAGTCATCACAAGAAGATGAAAGAAAGAAAGCTGAAAAGGAACGTGAAAAAATACTGCAGGGCCTGTCTCACCCACTTCCCTGCCCTTTGGGTCCTTCACACCATATTTCAACTCTTTCCCACCCTTCTCATACCCCCATCTCACATACACTTGCTGTGACCTCGACATGGGTTGTGGACCCTTGGCCTGAGTTGAGATTGTCACCACCTGGGAGGAAGACCAACCACAGGTTCTCAACGTCAGGAGGCGAGGCTGATGGACGACAGGGGCCGGTTGGTTGAGGCTTCACCAGTACCAACCATGTTCCCCGCAGGTTGAGCCCTTGGGTTCTGGGGGCCGGCTGGACTTAGGTGGACCCCTGTGATGAAGTTCCGAGGAGTGACGATCCGAAGTCCTGGGCAGGCAGCGAACAGAAAGCATGTGGTTCAATCCGACGTCCAGGGCAGGTGGCGAGCAAGAGGCATGAGGTCCGATCCAAAGTCCAGGGCAGGGGGCGAGCAAGAGGCATGAGGTCCAGTCCAAAGTTGAAGCTAGGGAGATCTGTCTGAGGGAGAAGGAGAAGTGGCTGGATCGGGACCACAAGGCAGGAACAGGCACGTGGAAGACGGGAACAGGAACTAGGAAGACAGGAATAGGCACTTGGAGGTCCGGAATGCTGGAACAAGCACAGCACCAGAAGGAGCAACAAAGCAGACTTGATGCCAAGTTGCCAGAGGGACGTCAGCTACGGGTTTAAAGGGCAAAAGCCCTGACATCAGCGGGGAGGGCTGGCAGTGTCTTCCTGCCGCGGGCCTTTTAAATCTTTGCCGAAGGCGCTTGCGCGCACCTAAGGCAGGGGGCGGCATCCTGCATGCCGGAGGCCCTGCGCCAGCAGCAACGGAGGCCCTCTGGCCTCGGGGAATGGCACCGGAGGAGGGACCTGCCTGGCCTATAAGTACAACAGTACATCCCCTCCTAGGCCCCCCCTCCAGGGGGTTTTGGCTTCTTGGGATGAGAAGCTTGGAATTGAAGAAACAGACTCTTGTCTAGGATGTTGCTGGCAGGTTTCCAGGAGTTTTCCTCTGGGCCAAAACCCTCCCAAGCGAGAAGATATTCCCACCTTCGACCTCACTTCCTTACGTCCAGTACATCGCAAACTTGGTAGGTGGCGTCGTCGTCTGAAGCTACAGGTCGTGGTTCAGGTTGTTTTCTGGTGGGCCAGGAGAGCACTAAGGGTTTTAGGAGCAAGACATGAAAGGAGTTATGGACCCGCAATGATGGAGGCAGACGCAACTGGTAGGTGACAGGTCCCAAGTGTCGAAGGACTGGGAATGCCCAATATATCGCGGAGCAAGGTACATGGATGGAAGTTTAAGGTGGATATTTTGAGTGCTGAGTCAGTCCTTTTCACCTGGCCTGAATTGGGGTGCCGGTCTTTGGTGGGCATCCATCATTTTCTTGGCTCTGCAACTGGCTACGTTGGATCTTGTAGGAGCTGTTGGGTATCTTTCCAAAGAAGGTGTAGTTCCTGGGCTTTAAGCTGAGCCGCTGGGGATGGTACTGTCAATGGTACTGGCAGCGGAGGGAGAGGATGTTGGCCATATACAAGATGATGTCTTGGTAGCTGAGGAAACATGAGAATTCAAGGCGAATTCTGCCCAGGGCAGGAGGGATGCCCAGTCATTCTGTCGGGCATTGACGTAACTGCGAAGGAACTGTTTAAGGGTTCGATGAGTCCTCTCCGCTTGCCCATTAGCTTGTGGGTGATAGGCCGTGGTGAAGTCCAGCCAAATATTGAATTTTTTACAAAGGGCCCTCCAAAACTTGGCCGTGAATTGTGTCCCACGGTCTGAGGCTATATGCTGGGGAGGCCATGGAGGCGGAAGACGTGCTGAACAAAAAGCTGTGCCAACTGCAGAGCGGAGGGAAGAGCGGGCAAGGCGACAAAGTGTGCCATTTTGGAGAACCGATCCACTATTCTCCAGATGACTGTCTTGCCGTCAGAGGGTGGAAGGTCTACCACAAAATCCATGGCGATATGCAACCAGGGCTCTTTGGTTGCTGGTAGGGGTTGTAGTAGGCCCCAGGGTTGGCCTGTGAGAGGTTTTTGCTGGGCGCAGACTGGGCAGGAATCCACATAGTCACTGACGTTGCGTCTGATCATGGGCCACCAGTAGAAGCGTTGTAAGGAAGCAAGGGTACGAGCTCTCCCGGGATGGCCCATGGGCCCATTGCAGGTCTGTGTTCCGGAGCCGGCGAGGAACGACTGTCTTCACCAAAGGAACGGTGGTTGTCGCAGAGAGGATGACCTGAGCTGGGTTGATGATGTGGCGAGGGGGGCTCTTCCACGTCCTCTGGGACAAAGGAACGAGAGAGGGCATCCGCCTTGAGATTTTTGGCAGTGGGCCAGTAGTACAGACAGAAGTTGAAATGGGCGAAGAAGAGGGCCCAGCGGGCCTGACAGGGATTCAATTGCTGAGCTTGGTGTAGGTACTCTAAGTTTTTATGGTCCGTGTATACGGTGATTGGAT
Source organism: Rhinatrema bivittatum (assembly GCF_901001135.1). NCBI lineage: Eukaryota > Metazoa > Chordata > Amphibia > Gymnophiona > Rhinatrematidae > Rhinatrema > Rhinatrema bivittatum. Next base: position 28,291,580 of record NC_042625.1, read on the forward strand.
GTTGTGCCCCCTCGAGCCAAGGCCGTCATTCCTCGAAAGCGAGTTTTACCGCTAGGAGCTCCTTGTTGCCAATCCCGTAGTTGTGTTCTGCCAGAGAAAATTGTTTGGAATAGAAGGAGCATGGGTGAAGAGTGCCCGTCAAAGAATGCTGGCTCAGTACTGCCCCTACGCCCACTGAAGAGGCATCTACTTCGATTACAAAAGGCCGTGATGGATTGGGATGCCGAAGACAAGGTTCTTGAAGAAAAGCGGCTTTTAGGCGCTGGAAGGCTGACACAGCCGCGGCAGGTCACAGTTTCGGATTCACTACCTTACGAGTCAGGGCGGTGAGTGGAGCTACTAGTTTAGCGTAGTTATGGATAAAAGTCCGGTAATAATTAGCGAAACCAAGGAAGCTTTGCAGGGCCCGCAGGCCGACAGGTTGAGGCCAGTTCAGGATGCTTTTGAGTTTCTCTGGGTACATTTGGAAACCACATCGGGAGACGATGTAGCCGAGGAACGGTAAACTCTCCACCTCAAAGGTACATTTTTCAAGCTTGGCAAACAGCCCGTTGTCTCAGAGAAGTTGAAGTACTCGGATGACATCTTGGCAGTGGGTTTGGAGATCCTTGGATAAAACAAGGATATCATCCAAGTAGATCACCACACAACTGTACAGAAGATCGCGGAAAATCTCATTCATCATGTTTTGAAAAATGGCGGGGGCATTGCACAAATCAAACAGCATTACAAGGTACTCATAGTGCCCATCCCAAGTGGTGAACGCCATCTTACATAAGAACATCTTCCACTCGTCACTCTCCCGGATATGAATCAGGTTGTAGGCCCCGCGGAGATCAAGTTTCGAGAAGATTCTGGCTCCTTGCAAGTGGTCAAACAGCTCTGAGATGAGCGGCAAGGGATAGCGATCCTTTATAGTAATGGCATTCAGGCCCCTGTAGTCTATGCAGGGTCATAGAGACCCATCCTTTTTAGCCAAGAAAAAGAAGCCCGCTCTAGTGGAGGATGTAGACTGGCGAGTGAATCCTTTAGCTAAATTCTCCTGCACGTAGTCCGTCATGGCTTTGGTCTCTGTAAATGAGAGAAGATAGATGCGCCCACGAGGAGGTTCTGCGTTGGGCAGGAGATTGATGGTGCAGTCGTACAGACGATGGGGTGGTAAGACATCTGCCCCTTGTTGTATTGAGAAATCCAGGCGCTGGCTGAGGTGGTCCACTGCTGAAGCGAGGGACTCAAGGACCTTCTGCTGTTCTAGGATTTTCTGAGCAAGGCCTTGTATGGCCTGTCGGGCAGAGGCCTCTGCCGGGTCCATGGACTTGGCAATCTGTTGTGACCTTGACGTGGGTTGTGGACCGTTGGCCTGAGTTGAGATTGTCACCACCTGGGAGGAAGACCAACCACAGGTTCTGAACGTCAGGAGGCGAGGCTGATGGACGACAGGGGCTGGTTGGTTGAGGCCTCACCATTACCAATCCCGTTTCCCGCAGGTTGAGCCCTTGGGTTCCGGGGGCCAGCTGGACTTAGGTAGACCCCTGTGATGAAGTTCCAAGGAGTTACGATCTGAAGTCCTGGGCAGGCAGCGAACAGAAGGCATTTGGTCCAATCCAAAATCCAGGGCAGGTGGCGAGCAAGAGGCATGAGGTCCGATCCGAAGTCCAGGGCAGGCGGCGAGCAAGAGGCGTGAGGTCCGGTCCAAAGTCGAAGCCAGGGAGATCCATTCGAGAGAGAAGGAGAAGGGGCTGGATCGGGACCGGAAGGCAGGAACAGGCACGTGAAAGACGGGAACAGGCACTTGGAGGTCCGGAACGCTGGAACAAGCACAGCACCAGAAGGAGCATCAAAGCAGATATGTTTCCAAGTCGCCAGAGGGACGTCAGCTGCAGGTTTTTAAAGGGCAAAAGCCCTGACGTCAGTGGGGAGGGCTGGTGGCGTCTTCCTGCCGCAGGCCCTTTAAATCTTCACCGAAGACACGCGCACGCACCCAAGGCAGGGATCAGCTCGGGGTGGCACCGGCAGCGTCCTGCATGCCGGAGGCCCTGCGCCAGCAGCGACGGAGGCCCTCCGGCCTTGGGGAATGGCGCCAGAGGAAGGACTGGCCCGGCCCGTGAGTACAACAACACTTCTCCTGGCCCATCTAACACATCCACACTCATACTTCCTATCCAATTGCTGAAACAGCTCTGGTCCCCCAATCCTGCTCTGCCCCCTAATCCCTAAATCCCCACTCTCCCATCCAATCCCTACAAATCTCTGAGTGTCTACGCTCTCCTCACCCAGTGCAGTCCTCCATTCTTTTCTCCCCCTACCCATCAATTTGTGATCCATGCTCTCCTTCCCTCTCCACCCACCCACCCACACCCATTCCCCCTTCCCCTTCAAATCTGGAAGTCCCCCTCTTTACCCCTTTCCCCCCCAAATCCCATCCTTGTTACTGTTGCAGTAGAGCAATGTCTCTCTCTTTTTGGAGATTGAAGCTTGCTCCTGGCCTGCCTTTCTCCCCCCCCTCACCACCCTCCATCTGTGTCCCAACCCAGTGCTGTAAAATGGAACTGGTCAATTTTAAAAGCTCTACGCGCGTCAAAGCCAGCCATGTGCATATCTCCAGCTATGTGCATAAAAAAGTTTTCTGTAAAAGGGAAGGGGCATGGGCGGGCTGGGACTGTACCATGAAGTCAGCACATAAGTAGTTACATGCACAAGCGTGCGCTGGGGTCCCCTACTGCATAACTTTACTTCTGCTATGGATGGCGTGTAAGTCGTGTAACAAAAAAAAAGAGGCTAGTCAGCAGGGTTTTAAGGCTCAGGGCTAATAGGGTAAAAGTGAGGCAAGCTAGCTAGGGGGTTTAGGAAGCCTTCTCCTTTACTGGGAGCGAATTGGGAAAAAGGCCTATTGCATCACTGCATGTACCTACTAAAATTCCCCATTTATGCGCTCGAGACAACATTCGTGCGCACATGCACGTGTCAATATAAAATCGTGCACACATATTCGCGCAGATAGCTGATTTTATAATATTTGCGCATGTTATAAAATTGGCGCGTCAATGTGCATGCGCGCACAGGTCAAATTTTACTTCTAAGCTTCTTCCTGAAGCTCTGACGCCTCCTCACTTCCTGTCAAGGCCTGTGTGGCTCACCCAGCAATGCTTTTTTTTTTTTTTTTTAACAAAGAGATCTCTGGAGAACACAGGGTGATTCACATAGCGGCTTTATGAACTGCAGAAGCCATGACAGGAAGCGAGGAGGAGCCAGTGTTGCAGAAAGGAGCTTAAAGTTTTTAATGCTAGGCTGGGAAACAGATGGAGAAGTGAGGAGGAGAAAAGCAGGGCAGGGGCGTGAGCAGACATCAAGGTCCAGGAAGTTAGAGCCGAGACTCAGGATGCCTCAGAGCAGACTCGGGGCACAGGCCTCATGTGCCCATAGCTAACGATGCTCCTATTTCTGATTTCAGTAAAATTAGTGCAATTAATATCACTCTTATCAAATGCTCTTGAAGAAATTTAAAGATTGTTTACCAACCCAAAAAGAGCAAGTGGGAAATTTTTGTAACTGTTCTAATTTAAGCAAAAAGAAAAGTTTCTTCTGCTATTACCACTTGATTATATTGCCTAACATAGGCTCTGAATATCTATCTCTATCTTCTATGGAGTTCTCCCTTAATTTATTACTGTTCCACTATACCTGTTTGATTTTATGAACTTCTATCATATCCCCTTTCAATTGTCTTTTTTCCAAGCTGAAGAGCCCCTACCTGTTTACCCTTTCTCCATAAGGCAGTCCTTTCCATGCCTTTTTTGGTTGCCCTTCTCTGTGCCTTTTCCAGCTCTGCAATATCTTTTTTGAGATGCAGGGTGACCAGAAATGCACACAGTACTCAAAGTGTGGTTATACCATGGATCGATATAGAAGCATTGTGATATTCTCTGTTTCTTTCCCAATAATCCCTAACATTCAATTTGCTTTTTAGATTGCTGCCAGACTCTGAACTGAGGATTTCAACATATTGTCCACAATGATATAACCCTTTCTGTCTCGTTTCCTCTGTGGTATACATATTTAGATCCTTAAGTTTCATCTCATAAAGATTTTGGTGTACCATTGTGTGCCACTTCCACTCTATAGATCTGACTAAATAAGTGTGCCCAGTTCTGCTGTCAATACAGCAGGGAAATGTGTGCATAACAGTTTGTGTACAGGTTAGTGCCCTTGCAAGAAAATCCCAAACTAATGAAAGCATTAGCTATTATCTCCCAGTGCAGAGAGATGTATTGGCTTATCCAGGGCTGGTGCTTCCATTAGGCAAACCAGGCAGTTGCCTAGAGCATCAAGATTTTGGAGGCGACAAAAAATCTTGCCAGTGTGAGGCCTAGAGGAGTGCTGTACCAGAGCCAATACCATCAAAGAAGGGAATGCTGTGCTGGAGCCACTTCTGCCACTGGCGCCATAGGTGAATGACCAAAGGCTCACCTACAGCACCAAATATGCTTGCACTAGAACTTAACTCCTAGTCTGAGGTGCACAAAAGTTTCCAGGGCTCTAATAGTGGTCTATGGACGGAAGCTGGAATTCCAATATCAGGATCTGTAGTTGGGATTTTATGTGCACAAAACGTTTTCTGCACTTGTATTTTTGTGTGCACAAATCATATTTTATTCACAAAAAAACATGATTTTTTTGTACACAAATTATGTTTTGTGCACACTAAGCATTGTATGCTTGCACATTTTCAGACTAGTGTACATACTATTAGCTTAGCGCCTCAGGAATGTGGGCGTTTTAATGCTCAGCTTGTTACATCGTCCCTCTATTTGGGAGCATTATGTATATTTGTATTTTGGTCTAGTAGTGCTATCCGAGTGTCATGCCTCATTAAGTATGAGGTCACTTGAGGGTGTTCACACTTTATTTCTGCGAGGATATTTATACTTATATTCTTATCTACATGTTAGCAGACAACGGATTTGATTTAACTACTCAATTGTCATGTACTCTGAAGCATTGCTTTTACCCACTTATTTTATTGCTATTTGGCACTGTATTTGTAGGCTGCCTTGTTTGCCATATTATTTGTATGAAATCGCTATGTGTCAAAAGCTGTTCTTTTCATTGCATTGATTTCAATAAAAGTTATTTAAAAATAACAAAAAAGTGCGAGGTCGTGGAATCTGTAGATATAGCTAAGCCTCCAGAACTCCAAGTGAGTTCCCTCTTAGGGATGACTTGTACAAACAGCATGAACACTTCCTTCTTCCTACTAATCATGCCTCTGCCTCTCCCATTCCCTGCAATACATTATCCAGTTCCTTTACAACCAGGATAATAAAAACTTTTTCCACTTCCGCCCCCCAGACTGTCCGCCAATCAGAGACTCACACGCGCAGACTGGCGCTAGTGACGTTATATCGCCCCCCCCCCCGAAAAATTAATAACTGGTAAATAGAAGCTGGCCAATCAGCGACTGCGTCGGTACCGGAATCGGCGCTTCCCATAGGCTGAGTCTAGAGCGGCGGGCCCTGACGGATGAGCTCCTCAGCGGAGCGAGCGTGGAAGGGAAGTGGGCGGGGTCACCGTGAGACGGGTCAGGGTTTGCGGCGGGGGTGGGGCATTTCCCTGGAGGGACGAGGTAGCTGTGTGGCCGTCGGCCCGGACGCTAGGTATGGCGGGGCGATGGGACAGGAAGGGTGCCGCTCCCTCAAACAGGAAATCCCGTGGCGCAGCCCGGGATCCTGTGCTTTTACCTCCCCGGTGGGTTCTTGCTGACCCAGGCCCCTGGGAGGGCTCCGCCGTCCCCTCTCATTGCTTTGCGCTAGTCAGACAGAACCAAACCGGAGCTGCCACCTCTCTCTTTCCCTTAACCTCCTCCGAGGAGCTCTCTCCCACCCGCCGCTGTCTCCTTGTGCCACCGTTTCTCTCTCATGCTTTCCTGTAGGCGCTGAGAACTTGCTGCGGAAATTCAAGCTTGCATGCCTTTGGGATTGTCAAAGCAGTAACCGAGTGGGTTTCACTATGCTAAAAGAATGTTTTCATTGTTTGTTCAGATCTCAACTTAAATGGTGAAAAAAATGGTCCTCTTGCCCTGCCTGAAGTTGGATGAAATATCCTTTCGATGGCAGTCCTAGTCGAGAGCTGGATGACTGTCCGGAACTGGTGTGGATGGGTGGCACTGCTAGCAGTGCTAGTGGCATCCCTCCTGGTGGTGGTTCCGCCGGGAGGGATAGAGGACCAGTGCCACACAGCTCTGACAGGTCTTTCCTTGCTGAGATATACTCTGTGGGGAAGAAATGAGGTCTCCAAGCATCCTGGGCAGACGACTGGACTTGCTGTAGCTTCCACTGCCTTAGAACTACTGGTACTTAAACCCAAAGCCACTTCAGGTAAGGCGATGATGTGCATTCTTTGTTACTCGGTGAGCTAGCTTAACACATTTTCTTTTAGCACTGAAATTTACGTATTAGCCCTTGTGTTTGGGTTCCTTTGTAAAAGTCATTGTTAATGACTTGGAGACTTCCATATGGTTCTAGATTGAATACCATCAAGGTAAACATATAGGCTATTTATTTTTTTTTATGATGTCAATGAACTATAAAACAAGGGTCTCTTTATGGTGCCTTCATGGTTAGCTAGTTGGGAAGCAGGAGACAGATTTGCATGCACTGCCTCCACAGTTTGTAAATGTATCTCCTACTTATTAATTGTGGATATCATGAAAACCCAACTAGCTAGCTGCATGTGTCCCGAGGGCTGGTTTGAAATTCTCATTCCTACATAGGGTAAACAATTGCCCTGTTTGCTGCCAGATTTTCATTTCCATAGGGGGGTTTTCTTTGAAAATTAGCTTGTAGGCCCATGCATATAAAGCAATATTTTTCATGGATATCCTGAAAACCTAGAAACACAAGAGAATTTTAAAAGGCTGATAAAACCTACTTATGTTTATGTGCCTTTCCGGACACAACTCAATGACACAATCCAATAACTCCTAAATCACCTTGCCGTTTGTTTATAACATTTATCTATTTTGTATACTACATTTAAATTGTATATTGTTTAACCATTTTCTATCCTCTTTTCTATTTTTCCTACTCCAAGTTTGGCCACCTTGTTAAATGTAACTGTACCTTCTGTCACCACAGTTCTAGTTCTTTGTTCTTAAGTTCTATGTATTTTATTGCACCCCCATTCTATGTAAACCAGCAAGATATGTTTTCATGATTGCCGGTATATAAAAACTATAAATAAATAAATTAGTGTATACTGATCATCAAGCATAAAGGTTTTCTGTCTTGTTTTATTTGCACTTTTACTTTGTATCATTGCTTGCTTATTTCTAATCTCATCTTAATGTTTATTTGCTTTATGCTTGTTTTAAATAATTGTTTTTATTTGTTAAATTTGAATATGATTTGATTAGACCTATGATTATGATTTGATTAGACCTACAAAAATTTGTATAGGTAGTATAGAAAAGTTTTAAAATCTGCTGGGAATTTTCAGAGGACTGGGTTGAGATTCATTGCTTTAGAGGGACTGGCCTAACCTTGTTCCCATTGACCCTTATAATATTAATGGTATTTTTGGTTTTTACAAGTTGAAATAATTGAATTAATCTTGGTTTTGGCATGCAAAGAATCTTTTAGAATAAACTAGCAGTAAATTGATAGGCTTATGTTTTATAGTAACTGTTAAAAATGTAAGCAGGAGAATGGATAAAGAAGTATTTTGCATAATTTAGTCAGCGGTTAGAAGGAAATAAAGCACTAAAATTCCTTAAAAAAAACAAAGCAAAACAGATCTCCAGCTAAAATAAGTCAAGGGAAAAAAAGAGGCATTATTTCAACTCCAGTACTGGTGTGTCACAAACAAGTCTGGATTCCAGGATATGTACAATGACTATGAATGAGTTATATTTGCATGCACTGCCTCCACTGTATGCAAATATATCATGCATATTCATTAAGAATATACTGAAAACCAGACCCATTAGTGGCCTTGAGAACTCTGAATGCCACTGCTTCAAGGTTCATTAAAGTCTAGATGTTTCTTCATTTGTAATATTTGTATGCTTTTCTGCAGTGGAGACGATACAGTGACTTAACTAGTTTTGGTTTATTTTAGATGTCAAGTTAGAAGCCAAAGCAGCTGTGAACCAGGCCCTGGAAATGAAAAGGCAAGGAAAACGAGAAAAAGCTCACAAACTTCTCCTGCATTCCCTCAAGATGGACCCAGATTACGTGGATGCCATGACCGAACTGGGAATCTTTTTGGAAGAAGAGAAGGACATTATCCAAGCTGATTACTTGTACTCCAAAGCACTGATGATTTCCCCTTACAATGAAAAGGCCTTGGTAAACCGTGACCGAACGTTGCCCCTTGTTGAAGAGATTGATCAGCGGTATTTCAGCATTATTGACAGCAAAGTCAAAAAAGTGATGGCTATTCCAAAAGGTAGCTCTGCATTGCTTCGGGTCATGGAGGAATCCTATTATCACCATATTTTTCATACAGTGGCAATCGAAGGCAATACTCTAACCCTCTCTGAAATAAGGCACATCATTGAGACCAGGTATGCTGTTCCTGGAAAAAGCCTCGAAGAGCAAAACGAAGTCATTGGAATGCATGCTGCTATGAAATATGTAAATACCACGCTGGTGTCCAGAATAGGATCTGTAACCATTAGTGATGTTTTGCAGATACATAGGAGAGTGTTGGGATATGTGGACCCAGTAGAAGCTGGGAGATTTAGGACGAACCAAGTCTTTGTGGGGCATCATATCCCACCCCACCCGCGAGATGTTGAAAAACAGATGCAAGAATTTGTACAGTGGTTAAATTCTGATGATGCCATGAACTTGCATCCTGTAGAATTTGCCGCCTTAGCACATTACAAATTGGTTTACGTACACCCGTTTGTAGACGGGAATGGCAGAACTTCACGATTGCTAATGAACGTTATATTAATGCAGGCAGGTTACCCACCCATCACAATCCGTAAGGAGCAACGGTCCGAGTATTACCACGTTTTGGAAATGGCCAACGAGGGAGATGTCCGACCTTTTATACGATTCATTGCCAAATGTACTGAAACAACGTTGGACATGCTGCTCATCGCTACAACCGAACACGCCGTGGGTCTACCTGAAGCCAATCCTAACTTTTCTGGATGCAAGCAAACCATTCCAGTCAAAACGTAGATCTAACAAAATCACAAATGATACAGCTTTAACCTTTGAAGTAATGGTTAGCATTTATGACTCAAAGGAATTATAATGTTTGCTATAGGTTTTAACAGTCTCATCTTTTCAGCAATTTGAGCAAACGTTTTATCATGAAGTTAAGTAGTGTATATGTATAAACAAGTGGTAGAGTCCTTTTCATTAAAATATTTTTTCTCCGATCTTGGTACAGAGCTGGAAAGCATAGATTTGCCAATCCTGAGTTCTTACATATGTGTCCAGTCAGGAGTGTTAGGAACCAGTTGAAAACTTAATAGTGTTGAGAGAGTGAGGCCTTCCACTTCCTACCAGCGAGTTCTTTCTGGTAAGAATGAATACACTAGTGATGGACCAACATGCTAGAACCAGAAATGTGAGAATTTTGGAAATTTGTGGGCTTTTTTAAAATTGTTTGTATTGACTTCAATAAATTATTAAATTTAGAAAGCAAGAAAAAACCCATGGGAGGCAAATTAGTAGCTTTTTGGAATCTGTTATTTTTTTAGGGGGTGGTGCAGCTGAAAAAAATTTTCATTCATTTTGGGGAGGTGTTGTTTCATGTTAGTGTGCACTAACTGAAACAAAACAAACAGCATGTCCCTATTATTTTTCTACTCTAGATTATCTTTGTTAATGGAAGAATAAGAGTGGAGATAATGTCCCAGTGCTGGCCTTTTTCATAAGGACCCTTTGCTGGATAATGTACAACTAAACAAGTCAGTACTAGCCAGAGACCAGAGAGAGAGAGAGGTATCATTGAGTTACGATAACTTAAAAGCCACCCACAACAAGCACTCCTACTAGACGTCTGGCTTATTTACTGATTGCAGTAATTCTTCTGTTGGACCAACACAGGTTTAGTACAATCTGCAAAGAATCCAGACTTCACCAGGAACGAGTCTGCTAGTAGATTGCACTTCTAGATTATAGGAACTTTTATTATCTATTGCTTGTGGGATTTCTTGGCAGCTATTGTTACCATGGAGGGAATTACTCAGTGTGAGAGTAAAAAGATGGATTTGTACTTTCATGTCCGTGGAAGTTCATTTTAGATTGGGTTAGGGTGTTTGATTATAGTAACTACATATATTTGTAAAAATATATAAATCGGATGTAGGATTTGGTTATGACATGGCTTCATCTGTTTTCAGGGCCCCTTTCTACAGTATATTTGAACTAAAAGATTGTTTATTATTTGTTAGCAAAGTATTTATAGTATATATTGTAGACCAGTCAAAAGAGAAGAATCAGAGTGCTGTTCCAAGTAGTTAAAGTGGTGAATTTGTAAAAATCATATGCATAATGCTACACCCACAAACCGAAAGCTAGTATGAGCCAAGCTAGATTTTGGCTTTTCAAGTAGGAGAAAAAGAATCCCTGGTATCTGTATTGCTTTTACAAGCCTGAGACAGCTGCAGTGAATATTATGTGACTTGAACTGTTTTACAAGGATTGGGGGATACAGTGGGTTGGAGCTTTGGCCAGACAGGGTGCTTCAGTGGAACATAAACCTTAAATTGTGCAGGTCAGATTTTGCTGTCTGTGTGGCTGAGGATTTGTGGCGGTATTAGCCCCTGATTCTTCATGTTGGTTTTGTTCAGTCTTGGCTTGTAGAGAACAATTTGCTTTGTGTTCTCTTTATGCTCCATTTTTTTTTTTTTTTTTACATCTCTATTTAATATTTCTAATCTGTTTCCATTGCCGAGAGAGAGAGGAGTTTCAATTGTGCTGTGGCACAGGACACTGCACCTTGACAATAGAAGCATGCTTGTCTTTGATTAAGTAGCAGTTACTGTCAATAACCAGTTGGATCAAACAGAAACAATACAGTGCATTTCACTGTTTGCCAGAAACCTGTTGGACTCTTAATGTTCACACTAATGAGTTTTTTTTTTTCTCAAGCTGCAACATGCGTTGCTTGTGCCATTTAGTGAACAATGCATAAGTAATAGTCGGATCAGACTTCAGATGTTCTGTCTATAAAACAAGCATCTCCCCTTATGATTGGCCTGTTAATGGCTTCAGTTTCAAGGGCTTAAAGTAGCTGAATTGCATTATATATTAAATAAAAAGTTAGTGATAACAGTAATGCCACCCTTATTACATATTCAGCCAAAAGCATAAACTATCCAGTGAAGTTTAAAAAAAACAAAACAAAAATAATTTAAATTTGTATCTAAGTATGTGTTTTGTTTGTTTGTTTTTTGTTTTTTTTAAACCTACCCAAAGCTCCTTGAGCAGGAAAAAATAGCAAGTTTTTAAAACTAATCAGCATTCAGTGACCAAAATATTCAATGTTATGTTGCAGTAGGTCCAAGAAATTAGCTTTATTTCAAACTAATCGGGTGTAAAAACTATTTTAAAGTCAAAGCTCCTAGCTTAATTATTTTAAATCACCAGATGGTAGGCAATCAGACAGATTGTTGGATTGGCTGAAAACGTATTTATTTTATGTGCAGTAGGATGGAAACACTGTTACAGTGCAGGGGACTTCATGTTCTCACATTGGATGCTGCCCAATCGTATACATTTCTAGGAATGCATTTGAGTAATAAGGCGTGTATGCATATTAAGGAGAGGGCTGTATCTGTTCATGTACGTGTGTATGTGTCCGTTAAGGAACAGTGCAGACCAACGTGAGTAGATACTGCAAGCCTTTGCAGACTAAGGAAGCAGCAGTCCAAAGACTAGGTCGCCGCCCACAAAGAAGGCATTTGGAACTTCCTTGTCCTCCCAAACCTTGTGAAGAAGGCTGTAACACCTGCCTGACCCATGATAAATGTAGAAAAGAGCTGTCGGCCTACAAGGTTGATGAAAGCATGCAAGTTTAACTCTGGCCATCTGTAAGGCCCTGATTCCAGCTTTGATTTTGAGCACTATCTTCCTGCAGTGCAGAAGGTGTGTGTCCACACGAAACGTTAAGCAAGGTGTTCCATGTGGATTTTGTCATTGATGGTAGGTCCTGTGGATGAGCCTTCTTCTGGAATATACTACCATCGCTTTTGGGGTGGAGCAGAAAGCCGTGCACAAAACCTCTGAAAGAAAGAACAGCGAGCCAAACGCTGCTGCTGTGTGTGAAATCTTCCAGTATTTCTTATTTTACACTAGAAAGGTTGCTTCTGTATAAACAAAAATGGTCTTGGGCATGATACCAGGCATTTACAGGCCTATACTGTTCTTGAGTGTTGGCTAATTTAACCATTCTTCCTATCCAAGAGACTTTCATAGTCCTTCGTGGCTGAGACATTTCAATAGATAAAATTTAGCTTCGCTGTCAGCTGAAACTATCAAAGAGCATCCAAAATGGGCAGTTCACGGTGTTCCTTAACAGTTCTATCCAGGATCCACTTTTGATCTGTACTGAAAAACTTAGACCCACAACAGTGTTAGTCATTTTAAAATACCAAATCAGAATGTAATTTTTCACCACAGCTTTAATGTTGCGGAGGAGATGCTGTGTTTTAAAAGTACAACCTGTCTTCTAAGTTTCCGTTGAGACCTTAATGCTGTTTCATCTTAAAACCCCTTGTTGGTCAAGCCTGATTGCTTGGGCTCTACCAAGCTAAGGGTGCATTGCTGTGGATCAAAACTGGGGAAAAAGTGATTTTTTTTTTTTTTTTTAAAAGGACCGGGTGCATTCATCGGCTCAGCCAGCTAATTATACTGAACCTTTGATACTCCTTTTACAGTGAAGCAGCAGTAGATTGAGAGTTTTAGCTGCTTACTATACATTTTCAATTGTAGAGCACCCATGAATGTTTATTCTAAAGCAGTTAATTTTAAGTTAACCATTTGCATGACAAGGCTCTGTAAAGAGATGTATAGGACAGGCAAAAACCATTGTGCAAATGTCTAGCTTTCACGTACTTAGAATTGACAATGTGCATTGCCTCAGAAGTGTTGCATACCAGAAAGACAAGCAGACCTGGGCCTAGAATCAAGTACTGTTGTACAGCAGGGTAGTACAAATAGTAGTTTGCACTTTAGCTATTTGTGAAAATGTTATTTTATTAATAAAGTATGTAATATATATTCTAAAATAAATTATTTTGTTATTGAAAGCTGCACATAGTCTTTTTTTTCTTGATAAAATCCTTCTAGCAATAACACTTGTCCTTTTTTTTTTTTTTTTTTTTAGTGCTTATGTACAAATGCATCAGAAAATGTACCAGAATAAAATACATGAACATTAAATGCAATAATATTCAGCTAAAGTTTGAACTTATGTAAATCATCAAAGAAACCCAGAAGCTGTTTCATGCCACCCTTAGATCCTCCTCTGGTCTTTTGACTGGAAAGATAGTTTTGTTTGAACTTGATATTTCTTCTCGCTTCCACTTTGGAACAGATATCTGTTTTATACTGGCTATATTAGGCCTCCACTAGGCAAGCAGAAGTAAATATTGAGGGCTTGCTGATTCAAGTGTCATTAAAGGGATGCTTAGCACAGATAAACTTGTATTATTCCTGATTTTGAAAAAAAGTGAGGCTGTGCAGACACATTATTAACATCTGCTGTGTCCCCAAGGAGTAAGAAACGTATCAGAGGATCTTTTTGCATCACTCATTTTGATGTGATCCAGCACTGGCAACTGTCTGGAAAAATCCTGTGACTAAGAGTCCCACCTGGATAGCAAGACTTTCTGAAGGGGTCTCATATGTGCCTGTGCCCAGGACACCGGGTCGAATGCTGCTTGGAGTCCAGAAGCTGCAAATAACTCCACTGGATTCCTGCATCCTTAATACGGTTAAGCGAACCCAACATTTATTTTGTGTCAAAAAAGGCCCCCAGAGACTGGGCAGGCAGTAAGCTGTTCTTGGAGAAGTTCACCACCCATCCCAACTCCTGCAATCTCTACCAACCCTCCTGGTAGCTACCACACTCTTTTGTTCCACCTTTGCTCTTATGAGCCAATTGTCCAAGCAAGGGTGCACTAAAATTCCTTCTTTTCGCAAATTTGCTGCCACCATTACCATCACCTTCAAAAAGGCCCTTGGAACTGTTGCTAGAGTGAAGGGCAGGGCAGAATAGAAAATAGCTCCCTAGCACCACAAAATGAAAAAACCCTCTGATGATCCTTCCTTCTTGGAATATGGAGCTAGACTTCCACAGGGTCCAAGAATGTCAGGAAGTCCCCCTGCCTTGCCACCACTGTGACATTCTTCAGCATTTCCATCCTAAAATGGGACTCCCAGAGAAACTTGTTGACCTGCTTTAAGTTGAGAATGAGATGAAAAGACCCATCCTTGGGGAATATTGACCCTGACCCCATTTGTTTTGGAACTGGTATGATCACCTGAATAAGGAGTCGATGCTCCAAAGGTCAATCTTACCACATCATTTTTCCTGGCAGACTGACAAGCGGAAGTCATAAAAGTATCAGAAATAGGGGCAGGAAAATTCAAGAGTGTAGCCCTCAAAGTGTATCCAAAACCCAATAATCTTAAGTAATTTGGTCCTAACCCTGATAAAACTGCACTAGGCAACCACCAACCTCTCAAACCAAAAGTTGGGTCCCAAAAAAACTCATTGGGAAGATCCCAATGAGGATTCATCCTTCCTACCTCTTTTGGCCACGCAAAAGGACTGAAAACCTACCAAAGATGCAAGATCTCTGCACAGAGGAAGCTCTCCCCTGCTTGAATCTCTTGGGATTGTAAAACCTATTATGGGTCTGCGAGGAATGGGATACAGTGTTATGCCCATCCTCTGGAAGGCTCGGAAACTTGCACACCCCCATAGCCATCTTTTCAAGATCCCCCCCCCCCAAACAAGACAGTTGGACTCAGGACCAGTGGGTTTATGCTCCCCTGCGAGCAGATGGGAGACAGCAAGATGACATCACAGTATATATAGCCTTGCAGTGACCCCAGCCTGCCAGTATTCTCCGTCTCCAGCATTTCCCTATGGGGATTGCTTCAAGCTTTTAGGAAGGAGACATTTGAAATTCTAAATACAGGAAAAGAAAGCTTCACTCTCCTGCAGTGATACCTAAAGGTCCCTCCCCCAGTTGAGAATTCCTGAGGTGATTTCCGTGGTCCCTCAGAGGTGTGCCTTGGTCCAGTAGCTGGGTTTCCCGGCGTGCACTTAGCTGCTAGTTCAGCTGAAAGGCAACGGGGGAAGGAGGCCGAGCATAGCGGTAACAGCAGATGTTCTCTCCCCCTGCAGCTGGAGATCATTTCTGTACTTAGCCGGTAAGCGTTGAACTCGGGTAAGGTTAAAAAAAATAATTTTATCTTTAAATCAGAGACTGAGGGGTTTCAGGACTTCCTCCGATCTCTGTGCTCAACGTGCTGTACCGACATTCCTTCCTGTTGAGGAACTGGGCAGCCTGGCAGGCTGAGCGACCCCCACTGGGCTAGGTCCGCACTTAGGATTTTTTCTTGCACGCCGCAGTGGCGTTTTTTGCATGCTTCTGTGCATGCTCTGCTGCCCTGTTCAGGCTGTCTGTGTGCACAATGCGGCAGCTCTGCGCACACATTGGGTGCTTGGTTTTTGGGCATATATTTTATGCACACAAATTTTAAGTTGTTCACGTGTTTAGCGCTTATTTTTTGTGTGCATTTACCTTTTGAGCACAGGCTGTTCAGATGCACGTTTCCTGCTGCGATGGCACTGCTAAGCAAGAAGCCTAAGCATCTTCCTATTTGTGTTGCCTGTCATATTAGGGCTTCTCAGCTTCACCTGACTTCTAACCTGTGTCAGAGCTGCTCAGACGCTCAGGGAGAGTTGACTTCCTCAGATTTTGCTAAGCCTGCCTCTTCCCATTCTGATGATGGTTTGGTCACTGCCTTGACTGGAGGGACACCAGATCTTGGTTCTTCCTTGACTGGCAGATCTGCAAGCAAGGGCAGTTCTGTGGGACCAGTTTCTTCTGTGCTTGGTCTGGATCTGGCTGCCTTTTCTTGGATTGAATTTTGTCAGGACTTGCAAGTTTTTCTTCAGGCACAGTCCTCCGCTTCCCCCATTCATGTCTGGTTGGACCCTCAGCTGGTGGCTCCTCCCTCTTCCAGTCCTATGCTTATGCACTGGAGCTCATCTTGGCTCTCTAGGGCTGTTCCTGACAGAAATCCAGATGGCACTGATGATTAGGTTGACCTTGATTCCCTGGAAGATGGGGATATTCCTCCAGGACTGGAACCATACTGAACCATGTTGTGGTTCTTTCATAGAGATAAACTCTTGGCCCTGATTTCCTAGACCTTGAAACAGCTGGGTGTCACTGATTCAGATGCCATGTCTGAACCAAGAAAGAAGCCCATTTTAGTTTCCTTACGTAAAACCTCTTGTTTTTCCCCTGTGATGGAGGCCATTCAGGTATTGATTGATCTGGAATGGGATGCCAGAGGGGCAAATTTGAAAGGGGGTTGGACATTGGAAAGCCTGTACCGCTTGGCGCTGGCTGTGAGAGAGCTTTTGCAGATCTGCCAGAGATGGTGCCGGTCAGAGGACCAGTGGCGGAAAGTCATCCCAAACATGCCAGAGGCACCCCCTTCATCCGTGGAGCCGATAGGGAGCAGGTTGTCCCACATTTACGGGGAATGGGCCAAGATTACCATGGATCAGTGGGTTCTGGAAGTGAAAAAAGATTGTTACACGTTAGAATTTTTGTGCCTGGACAGGGAAGCCTTTCTAGAGTCCCACTGTGTGTCTCGAAGCAAATGGAAAGCCATAAAGTGATATCTGCAAAGTTTACTAATGCTGGATACCCTAGTTCCGGTCCTGTTGATCAAATGGAGTCAAGGGAGGTACTCCATTTACTTTGTGGTTTTCAAGAAGGAGGACTCCTTTCAGCTCATTCTGGACTTACAAAAGGTGAATATATCCTTACGGGTTCTGTGTTTTCAGATGGAGATGTTGCACACAGTGATAGCAGCTCTTCGCAAAGGAGAGTTTTTGGCATCATTGGACCTAACAGAAGCCTACCCCCATATTCCCATGCTAAGGGACAGACAAGTTATTTTTGGTTCATGGTGCTGGGTCAGCATTTTCAGTTTCAAGCTCTTCTCTTCAGATGTACCAAAATCCCCTTGCCGTAAAACCGCCGCCCCCACCACCATTTCATGGCTTACATCAAACCATTTGGTGGTGGTGGTGGCGGCAGCTTTACGGCGAGAGAGGATTTTGGTACATCCATATCTGGACGATTGGCTCATCCAGGCAAAAATGGAGGAGGAGTGTGGTCACTCAGCGCATGATGTTCAAGTTGCATTCTCCGGGTTGGGTGATAAACACGGCAGAGTCATCTGGTGCCAACCCAATCCTTAAACTATCTGGGAGCGTGATTCGATACTCTGACAGGCAGGGTTTTTCTGACTCCAGATAGAGTGTCGAAGTTGCAAGGGCAGGTGCAGCATCTGCTCCAGCTGCCGATGCTGAAGGTCTGGGATTATCTCCAGGTTCTGGGCTCTACGGCTTCCATGTTGGACTTGGTGCCTTGGGCCTTTGCTCACATTTAACCTTTTCAGAAGGCACTATTGTCAAGATGGAATCCGTTGTCTGAGTTCATCTACCCTTACCTCTTTAGGGAGAATCCAGATCCAGTCTCTCGTGGTGGCTCTCTCATTCCAATTTGTAGAAGGGAGTAGATTTGGAGACCCTGGATTGGTTAGTAGTGACCACCAATGCTAGTCTCAAGGGTTGGGGGGTGGTGTGTCAGGGGTGGTCTATGCAAGGACTCTAGTATCCAGTGGAGATGGCCTGGTCAAGCAATCGCCTGGAGACGAGGGCGGTACACAGCACCCTGGAGGCCTTTTTTTCCTTGGTAAAGGGTCGTATGGGTGAGAATCTTCTTGGACAATGTGACAATGGTGGCTTACATCAATCATCAGGAAGGAATGAAGAGTCATGCGGTGGCTCTGGAAGCTCAACATTTGTTCACTTGGGCGGAGTGTCATCTCGAAGGCATGGTAACAGGCATGGACAATGTCCAAGCAGACTTCCTCAGCAGGCAGCAGTAAGATCTGGGGGAATGGGAATTATCCCTGGAGGCCTGGGATCGCCTTTGTGCCAGGGGTGTGTGTGTGGGGGGGGTTTGTGACCCAGTTGGATCTAATGGCCATGAGGGACAATGCGACGGTTCCAAGGTTCTTCAGTCACAGGAGGGAAGTCTGAGCAGAAGGGCTGGATGCTCTAGTTTGCCTGTGGCAGACAGGGATCCAACTGTATGTCTCCTCTTTGGCCTCTGGTCGGTCACATATTGCGGTGCGTAGAGGCGCATCCAGGCCAGGTGGTTCTGATAGCATTGGAATGGCTGCTGCAGCCGTGGATCTGGTAGGTCTCACAATAGATGGTCCTCTTCAGTTGGCTCACCTATCACCTTTTCATTATGCTGACTATAATGCTTGCTTTACTATTTCCACTCTAATTGGTCAGGGTCATTATGGTAATCTTGCTTCTCATAAACATCATTATCATCCTCAATTACCATCCTTTAAGTCAATTTGTTTACAGGATTAAAGTGGGCTTTCCTCCTCCATTCCTTTCTCTCTGTCTTATTAAAGTACAGTCGGTAAGGAACAAGTTTCAATTATTTCAAGATATTATTTGTGAACAAATTGATTTTTGTTGTATTACAGAGTTTTGGTTATTAGATTCAGATGCCATTATGCTTAATCTAATTTCTCCTCTTGGATATTGTCAAAAGAAGAGGTGATTTTTTTGGTCTAGGGTGTCTCCACCAGAGGGAGCTTTTGGATGTATGCAGGACGTTGTTGTGCTAGCTGAAGGTTACGAATTCCTTTTGGCATTCGGATCACCTCTTTGTACTGTTCGGAGGGGTGAACAAAGGAGCTAAGGCTTCAAAAGCTATGCTTTCTTGCTGGTTGGAAGAGGCCATTTCGTCCGCTTATATTTGTAAGGGTTGTGCGGTGGCCATAGGCTTGCAAGCGCATTCTATAAGAGCACAGGCAGCATCCTGAGCAGAGCATCAGTTGTTATCTCTGCAGGAGATATGTAGGGCAGTGATGTCGTCAATGCTTTATACTTTCACCAAGCATTACCGATTGGATGTGTTGGCGCAGGAAAGCATGCTCTTTGAGAGTGTTCTGCATGTGGGTCTTTCGGGATCCCACCTAGTTTAGGGGTGCTTTGGTACATTCTACTTGTCTGGATATGAACAGGAAAGGAAAATTGGTTCTTTACTGCTATTTTTCATTCCTGTAATACCACAGATCAGTCCAGAAACCCAGCCTGTTACTGCTAAAAGACTGAATATGCTGGTATGGATTGCAGAAATTTGCATATTGTAAATAAGTTGGTTTGGGTATCTGTTTTTTTCTGGAAGCATGTGAGCTCCATTGGGGGGGGGGCGGGGTTTCCAACCCTGAATTCCCTGTTCATGCTGAAAGTTAGGATGATAGGCTCTACTCGTTAGCCTGGGTACAGTTCAATACTGAGGGACTGCAGGTGGCACTCTTGGTTATGTAGCAGTGCCTCAATGTTTTGTTCTCTCCCTCCATCTGCTGGTAGGGATGCATAACTCACTTGTCTGGACTAATCTGTGGTATTACAGGAATGAAAATTAGCAGGTAAGAACCAATTTTCCTGTAGTGCCCCTCCCCCCCCCCTACTGACCTGAGGGAGTACTAGACTTTCACCTCAAGAGCTGCCTAACAAGAGAACAATCTGCCCCCTGCCCCAGGGCTATGCTCACCTGAGTGAGGGGGAACTAGTCTTTCACCATAGGAGTCACCCTGACAAGTCCATTTAATCCAAACTAACCTGGCCATAGTTTTGGCACAGAATGCTTGCCTATAATCTGCTGGAGAAAATGAATACTGGCCTACTGCGATCAGCATGGATGCCTATAAGGTCAGCAAACCTGTTGATCTTTGTCTCCATCTGCAGGCTGGTGGGAATAATCCATTTATCTGACTGGATGAAGAGGAAATATTTATGGGCTTTTCTCTTAAAAATACTTTTTCTAATTTAAATTTTATTTAGTTTACATAGCTTGTGTCATTGTTATTTTTGACCAACTCGATTCCTTCTCCTTTCAGTTATCAGAACTCAAATTTTAGCACGCTGACCATTCATTTGCAGGTGAATGCCTGGAATGCCCTTCCGGAGGAAGTGGTGAAGACTAAAACTGTGAAGGATTTCAAAGGGCATGGGATAAATACTGTGAATCCCTAAAGGCTAGAGGATGGGAATAATAAAAAAAAAAAAAAGCTAAATCGGCACAGAGCAGAAGTTACTACCCTTAAAAGAAACATGGGGGTAACCTGCATGGAGCGGCAGTTACTACCTTGGGAAGTTTGCAGGGCAGACTAGATGGACCATTTTGGTCTTTTTCTGCCATCATTACTATGTTACTATATAACTCAGCCATAAGAGGTCATCAGTAGGGGCTAAAGACTGCATCCTCTTTATTGTTTGATAAATGTAGACCCTCAATCTCAACTAGTGGTGGCTCTGACACAGAGGGCCTATGAATGCACATTTATGACAGTCTCAGTCATCCTAAGATTAGTGCAGGTCTCTCACAGGATTGTGTGTAACCCTGGTACTAAGCCAACCCATTTTTATGTATGCATATGATTTATATGCCATCTTTCAGCAACTCAAAACAGATTACATTCAGGTTCTGTAGCTATGTCCCTAGCCCCAGAGGGCTCACAATGGAAAATTACTTAACTGATAATTTCATTTTCCTTAGTGTAGACAAATGGTCTCAGGACCAATGAGTTTATGCTCCCCTGCCAGCAGATGGATGAGTCAGGTTTCAAAGCAGATGTCACCCTAGACACCCCCCCACAGAGATCTCAGCCTTTCAGTATTCTCTTCAAAAGTGGACATATCAAAAAAATGATTTAAAACAGATAACTGTAAATGTATTTAAACAAACTGAACGCCAGTAAGATTGCCTGATCTAGGGACTCGATGATGGCTTACCTGTAATCTCTTGGAATCGAAATCCACTCCACACGCAAATCCTCGGCACCATTCTTGGGCAGCCATGAGCGGGATGCTGAGTCCATCTATCTACACTAAGGAAAACAAAATTATCAGGTAATAATATCTCCATTTCCTAGCATGTAGCCAGATGCACTCAGGACCAATGGGATGTACAAAAGCTACTCCTGATTGGAGTGGGAGGCTGCCTGTGGTACAGTTAACCAGGTCTTTGCATAGGCTGCATCCTCCCGGGCCTGAACATCCAGGCGACAGAACCTAGAGAAGGAGGACCACATTGCTGCTGTCGATGAGAGACAGCAGTCTAGCTTCCACCCATGAGACTGCCTGAGCCCTAGTGGAATGATCTTTAACCTGAAGGGGTAATTAAGAACATATGAAAATGCCATACTGGGTCAGACCAAGGGTCCATCAAGCTCAGCATCCTGCTTCCAACAGTGGAAGCAGGATTTCTTACCTCCACATAGGTTCCTGTGACCACCTCCTTAATCCAGCGAGTTATGGTAGAACGCGAAGCTGGTTCGCCCTGCTTCCTTCCACCCTGAAGAACAAACACGCGGTCCATCTTGCAGACTGGTTCTGAAAATTCCAGATATCACACTAAAAGCCTACTGCCATTCAAATGGCAGGAGGTGGTATTCTTCCGCATCCTTGTGCTTATCGAGGGATGGCAATGAAATAGACTGATTCAAATGAAACTCCAAGACTACCTTGGGCAAGAAGGATGGAAAGTACAAATTTGTAACACTCCTGGAGTCATCTGTAGGAACAATTCCCAAAACGACAATGCCTGTAGTTCAGAGCTGCGATGTGCCGAGCAAAGAGCTACCAGGAACACCATTTTCAGGGTTAATAAACGCAGGGAAAGAGTGTGCAGCGGCCGAAAGGAGGGCCCGACCAAAAACTCCAATACTAGATCAAGATTCCACACTACAGGGGTGGCCGGAGGTGCTTTACCCCTTTCAGAAAATGGGCTATGTTCAGATGCGCGCACAGGTGGGTTCTGTTTCACCTCGACCCTGAAACAGGAGAGAGCTGCTACCTGGACTTTCAAGGAGTTAAGGGTCAAACCTTTATTCAAGCCATCCTGCAAAAATTCCAGAATTAGTGGGATTTTGACCGTCCTAGGGGAAACACTGCGTTCCTCGCACCAGGCCTCAAATACTCTCCAGACCCGCACAAACGCTAGGTAAGATTGCCTGATCTAGGGACTCGATGACGGCTTTACCCGTAATCTCTTGGAATCGAAATCCACTCCACAGGCGAATCCTTGGCACCATTCTTTGGCAGCCATGAGCGGGATGCTGAGTCCATCTATCTACACTAAGGAAAACAAAATTATCAGGTAAGTAATTTCTCCATTTCCTAGCGTGTAGCCAGATGGACTCAGGACCAATGGGATGTTCAAAAGCTACTCCCAAATGGGGAACTTCCATGTGCGGAGTAAGGTGGCAATTACTCCCACCGAATATCCTCAATTCATCAGGTGGGCCCTTTCAAGGGCCAGACTGTAAGACAGAATTCAGTTGGATCCTTGTGAAGGACTGATCCCTGCTGTAGCAGGACCCTGTGTGGTGGGAGGCACAAGGAGATCTCCACCAGATCTCTGCATGACTGCATACCACGGACGCCTGGCCAATCCAGAGCTACTAGTAGGACTAATCCCCTGTGGTGATTGATTCTGCAAAAGACCCTGCCCAGGAGGGAAGGCGTATAGCAGCTCCTCTTCCAGCCAGGTCTGACTGAGAGCATCAATCCCCAGGTTCAACTTATCTCTTCTGTGACTGAATAATTGGGGAACCTTAGCATTGTGTGATGTGGCCAGCTGGTCTATGGAGGGGAGGCCCCAGCAATCTACTACCAGCTGAAAGGCTTTGGCTGACAACACCTACTCTCCTGGATCCAGACTCTCCCTGCCTAGAAAGTCTGCTCTGACATTGTCTTAACCTGCAATGTAGGAGGGCTGAGTTAATCTGTGGATGTATTTCCAACCATTCCATAAGGAGATCTATTGCCTGAGACACTTGCGGCTTTTTGTTCCACACTGGCGGTTGATATAGGCTACCGTTGTGTTGTCCGACATTACACGGACCGCTTGACCCTGGAGTATGTGGCTGAATTGTAGACACGCCTATCTGAATGCCTGGGCTTCCAGGCAGTTTATGTTCCAGAGGGCTTCTTCCTTGGTCCAACGCCCCTGGGCCATCAGTTCCTGATAGTGAACTCCCCAGCCCCAGAAGCTCACATCTATTGTGAAGACCAGCCAGTTCAGAAGGGACAGGGATATATCTTTATTTATTTATTTATTTTATTTCAAAACTTTTCTATCCCGTCGTTAAGTTAGATAACCATCACAACGGTTTACAGCAAGGCACGCTAATGAAAATGTGAGTGGTATAGATTACAAATTAATCATGTGCCATCATAGTGCGGTAACAATTCATTTCAAAAAAACCATGTGTGTAAATTAGGCTTGTCTGTTGGGATCATATTAGGCTTCCTGCAGCCATCACTGGACCCGAGAGCATACTTCCATCGGTAAGTGGAAGCAAATCGAACAGTCTTGAGACCATGGGTTCCAAAGTGACAAGAGGGAGCATGTGTGCCCTTGCCAATGGGCACTACTTCCAGGGTTGCCGCCATCAAACAGAGGACTTGAAGATAGCTCCTGTCGAGCATATGTTCATCAACAGATGCACTTGGGATATCAACTTTCTTATCTACATGGTCAGGAAGAAGACCTTGCCCTGTTTGGTGTTGAACCGGATTCCCAGATCTTCCAAGGACTGGGAGGGTTTGAGACCTGTTTGTCCACGTTTACGACCCAACCAAGTTCCTGACGCAAGGAGGTCACCTAGTTGGTCACTCAGAGGACTCTGATCCGGCCAAAGTCTATGGAAGAATTAGTCGTCCAAGTACAGGTGCACCAGGCTTCCCTCTTTTTTCAACACTGCTGCTACAACCACCATAATTTTGGAAAATGTTCTGGGGGCAGTGGCCAGGCCAAAGGGCAGTGCCCGGAACTGATAATGGTGACCCTGTACTGCAAAGCATATGAAACGATGTTCTTGCTGGATTGGAATATGTAAGTAGGCCTCGGATAGGTCCAGGGAGGTTAAGAACTCTCCTGATTGTACGGCCATTATCACGGAGCGTAGGGTTTACATGCGGAAATGAATCACTCGTAGATGTCAGTTGATGCTCTTGAGGTCCAAGATGGGGCAAAAGGAACCTTCCTTCTTGGGTATTATGAATAGATGGAATAACACCCCCTATTTTCCTGATGCTCAGGTACTGTATTATAGCCCTTATCCTGAGGAGCTTTAACAGGGTAGTCTCCACTGCCTACATCTTGTGCTGCAAGTGGCAAGGAGATATCATGAAAATGTCCCAAGGAGTGCTGTGAAATTCCAGCGCATATCCTTTTCGTATGACCTCCAGTACCCATTTGTCCAAAATGATCTCAACCCACCGTAGGTAGAAGAGGGACAGTCCCCCCTATCTCCTCGTTCCACGGGTGGGTTGGCAAAACCTCACTGGGGGGTTTGGGATGAACCTGAACCTCTCTTGGGCTGCTGACTCCAAAAGGACTGAGACCTCCCAAAGGGCCAAGACCTCTGAAATGCCAAGTTTCTGTAAGGGCGAAAGTGTTGGAAGCCCCTGGATCGACACCCTCATTGGCGAGGGGTGCTGAAACTGCTCTCTCTTATCTTCTGGTATCCCGGGTACTGGAGATTCACCCCATTTATGGGCCAGCTTTTCCAATTTGCTTCTAAAGAGGAGTGATCCTTTAAAGGGCATTTTTGTGAGATTTGCCTTGGAAGTTGCATCTGCTGACCAACTCCACAGCCATAACTGTCTTCTGGATGCTACTACTGAGGCCACTCCTCTGGCTGAGGTACGGACTAGGTCCGAGCCCACGTCAGCTAAAAAGAGGCGGTAGGTTCCATAACCACTCTGGAATTCTCCCTCGAGTCATCCACCTCACAAGAGAGGAGCATGCACGAAAAAGCTACCAGGACACAACAAGAAACAATCCGTAAGGTCAATGCTATTGTGTCAAAGGCCTGTTTAAGGATGGACTCCATCCGCCTATCGTGCGCATCCTTTAAGGCCGCTCTTCCCTCCACTGGGACAGTTGTTTGCTTAGACACGGCACGGACCAGTGCATCCACTTTAGGGAAATGCAAATGTTCTCTCGCTGCCGGATCCAGTGGGTATAGAGCTTCTAATGCTCATCCACCTTTAAAACTTGCTTCTGGTCAATCAACTCCTGGATGGCTTCCAGTACTGGAAAGTAGCAAGAGACTCTCTGTAGGGAAATCAGCATGGGATTCTTTCTTTGGTTCCGTCAGTCTGCCCCAGGAATTCCCAGTATCTTCAGGGTCTGGGAAACCAGGGCCGGCAATTTGTCTCTATGGAAAAACCGTAACATGGTCCGATATGGCTCTAATTCCAGAAATAATATGAGCAAACGCTGCACTCAACAAAAGTATCATATAAACGACAACAGTGGAGTTGCCGCTTAAATATCAGTGATGTAAAGATACAATAAAGCATGAATTAGAAGATACTTGGACTAAGTTATGTTTTTCTGCACTCGTGGCCGATATGGTTCTAAACCAGGGGGGGATTTCCCCATCTTCCAAGGAATCTGGATCCTCTTCTTCATCCGTGCCATGCGGGTCCCTACCAAGGATAGGCTTGGTGAGTCAAAGCATGCCTCGAGGTCTGCCAATAGACTGAGAGGGAGGGAGGGCTTACTGGGTGAGGTTCCGTCCTGACAGCAGCACGTGAGGTAGCAGACTGCCCCTGTATGAAGGCTTGAAAGAATTCCACCCAAGAAAAGGCGGCCGGGTCCATGCCTACCCCAGGAGGTACTGGGGTAGGTGCCGCTAAATTTACCTCTCCCATGGCTGACCCAGTCCTGGGGTTACTCAGATCCGGAGTACTTCTGGTTAAGGCTGTGGCTATCCCATCCTCTGAATGGGAGAAGCCAGGCTTAGCAAAGTCCGGGGAGGCCAAGTCTCCCTGGGCTTCCTCACAGTGCTGACATAAGCAAGAATATAGGTCAGACTGTGCAGTCCTAATATGACAAACAGCGCAGAGAGAAAGGCGCTTATGTATCTTTGCTGCTGGAGCCATTGGTGACAGTAACTAAGCGTGAGCCATCTGAACACTCAATTTTATGCACACAGATTTCAGGCACCTACGTTGGAATCAGAGAGGTGCACGCACAGCCCATGCTCTGGCTTTTCTTTGTATTCTGCGCCTAGTAAGTTGTCACAGAGCCAACACGCACTGCACGTACCGAAGCTCTATGGTGGGCAATACAGGCACAAAAATGCACATGGGAGGGGGAGGGGGGGTGTCACTCAACCCGCTCAGAAGCCCACTTACCCTTACCCAAACGGGATAGAGAATGATGGTGGTACAGCACGCCGAGCAAGGAGACTGGAGGAAGTATTACCAAAACCCCTCCAACGTCTCTCAATTGGGGGGAAATGGAGAAATTACTTACCTGATAATTTCGTTTTCCTTGGTGTAGACAGATGGACTCAGGACCAATGGGTATAGCGTACTCCTGATAGCAGATGGGAGACGGAGTCAGATTTCAAAGCTGACGTCAGCTTACATATAACCATGCAGCTTGCTTAGCTCTTTAGTATTCTCCTCGAAAAGCAATTGTGGATATATGTGTGCTTTAATAACTTGGTTAACTTGATTAACTAGGACTGGTTCAACTGATTTCCAAACTGGAGACCGCCAGTGCACTCAACCGGATAACGCCGACACCCGGCAACTATGAGTGTCTTGAACTAGGGGTCATATATGGCTTACCCGTGCTTGTCTTGTTCTCAGGGTTTTTCACACGAGGTTTCCAGGGCAGCCATGGGCAGGATGCCGAGTACATCTGTCTACACTAAGGAAAATGAAATTATCCGATAAGTAATTTCTCCATTTCCTAGCGAGTAGCAGATGGACTCAGGACCAATGGGATGTACAAAAGCTACTCCCGAACAGGGCGGGAGGCTTCCCTTGGCCCACTTAGTACTGCCCTTGCAAAGGTTATGTCCTCCTGGGCCTGGACATCTAGGTGGTAGAACCTGGAGAAGGTGTGTATGGAGGACTGCGTCGCCGCCCCACAGATCTCGGCAGGCGACAGCATCTTGGTTTCCGCCCAAGACACTGCCTGGGCCCTTGTAGAATGGGCCTTGACTTGTAGAGGTGGAGGCTTCCCTGCCTCTACGTGGGCCAGCTTGATTTCTTCTTTGATCCAGCGGGCTATAGTTGCCCGCGAGTCCGCTTCCCCCTGTTTTTTTCCGCTGTGAAGGTTGAATAGATGGTCAGTCTTTTGCACAGATTCCGATCTTTCCAGGTACTGGACTAGGAGTCTGCCGACGTTTAGATGGCGAAGACTGTGTGAGTCTTCCGAATCCTTGTGTTCGTCAGGAGATGGCAGAGAGATGGTTTGGTTTAGATGAAACTGAGAAACCACTTTCGGTAGAAAGGAGGAGACAGAACATAGCTGTATGGATCCTGGTGTGAACCTGAGGAATGGTTCCCGACAGGATAGTGCTTGAAGCTCGGAGACGCGATGGACTGAACATATTTGCCACTAGGAATGCAATCTTCAGGGTTAGGAGCCATAGTGACAGACCGCGCGTTGGTCTGAAGGAAGTTCCCGCTAGGAAGTCTAGTACTAGATTAGAGATTCTATAGGGGCACCGGCCACTTTAAGGGTGGTCTGATTTGTTTGGCCCCTCTCAGGAAGCGGGAAACATCTGGATGGGTTGATAGCTGATGACGTCCACCTTGGCTCTGAAGCAGGCCAGCACGGCCACCACTTCTTGAAGGAGTTGAGGGACAACCCCTTGTTCAAGCCATCCTGCAGAAATTCCAGGATATTGGGAATTTTGACTGTCCGTGGAAGGATCTCATAGTCTTCACACCAGGCTTCAAATACTCTCTATATTCGTATGTAAGCTAGCGATGTGGAGAACTTGCGTGCTCGAAGAAAGGTGTCAATCACTGCCTTAGAGTATCCGCTTTTCTTCAGGCGAGTCCTCTCAAGGGCCAAACTGTAAGAGAGAATCAAGTCGGGTCTTCGTGGAGGAATGGTCCTTGCCTGAGAAGGTCCCTGTGTGGAGGTAGGCACAGAGGGTTCCCTGCAAGAAGTCTTCGCATGTCTGCGTACCATGTCTTTCTTGGCCAGTCTGGGGCCACTAGAAGTACTAGTCCCCTGTGGTGTTTTATCTTGCGGATGATCCTGCCCAGTAGTGGTCATGGGGGAAAGGCATAGAGCAGGGCTTCCTGTGGCCAGGTCGGGATGAGGGCATCGATTCCCCGGGATTGCAGTTCTTGTCTGCAGCTGAAGAACTTGGGAACTTGGGTTTTGGACCGGGTTGCCAGTAGATCCATGGCTGGGGTTCCCCAGTGGTTTACTATCAACTGGAAGGCTGTGGTTGACAGCGTCCATTCCCCTGGGTCTAGACTCTCTCTGCTGAGTAGTCCGCAGAGACATTGTCTTTTCCCTGATGTGTGAGGCTGAGATGCCTTGCAGGTTTGTTTCTGCCCATGCCATTGGGGGGGGGGGGGGGGGGGGTCTATCTCTAGGGATACCTGTTGGCTTCTGGTTCCTCCCTGGCGGTTGATGTAGACAACTGTAGTGGCATTGTCTGACATGACTGACAGACTTGCCCTGAAGTCTGTGGCTGAATGGTAGACAGGCTAGTCTGACTGCTCAGGCTTCCAGCAGATTTATGTTCCACCCAACCTCTTCTTTGTCCCATTGTCCCTGGGCCATCAGTTCCTGACAGTTGGCTCCCCACCCTCGCAGGCTCGCATCCATGGTGAGCAAGATCCAGTTCGGTGGGGATAGTTTTACTCCCGTGCTCAGATGGTCCTCCTGTAGCCACCATTGGAGCTGGGTCCGAACCTCTGCGGGTAGCTGGAAGTGAATGGAGTCGTTCTGGGATGTCGGGTTCCATCATGACAATAGGGAACGTTGTAGTGGGCGCTTTCCCATGGAACGACTTCCAGGGTTGATGTCATGAGACCGAGGACTTGGAGGTAGTCCCATACCTTGGGGCGAGCATAGTTCAACAGTTTTCGTAGCTGGCCCATCAGTTTCCTTCTCCTTGGAGGGGGAAGGACAACCTTGTCTTGTTTGGTGTCGAACCGGACTCCCAGGTACTCTAGCGATTGGGAGAGCTGCAGGCAGCTCTTGGCTGTGTTGACGACCCACCCGAGATTCTGCAGTAGATTCTTGACTCTGGTGGTCACCTGGTAACTTTCCTCTGGAGATTTTGCCCTGATCAGTCAATTGTCCAGGTAAGGGTGAACGAGGATTCCTTCTTTTCTCAGTGTTGCCACCACTACCACCATGATTTTGGTGAAGGCCCGAGGGGCGGTAGCTAGTCCGAAGGGTGGCGCCCGGAACTGGTAATGATGGTCCAGTATCACAAAGTGTAGGAAGCACTGATGGTTGTGATGGACCAGAATGTGGAGGTAGGCTTTGGATAGATCCAGTGAAGTCAGGAATTCTCCCGGCTGTACGGCCCTTATGATTAAGCGTAGGGTTTCCATGCGGAAGTGTGGTACCTTGAGGTAACGATTGACAGTCTTGAGGTCCAGAATGGGCCGGAACGTTCCTTCCTTCTTGGGAACGATAAAATAGATGGAATAGTGACCAGTATTTAGTTGGTGCGTGGGCACTGGGGTTATCGCCTTTTGTCAATGTGGACTGCCGTCCTCTTGGAGAGGGAGTGGCACGGTGATCTCACAAATTTGTCTGGAGGGATGCTGTGGAAGTCCAGATAGTATCCCTCTTGAATGATGGTTAGAACCCACTTGTCCGACGTTATCTCGACCCATCTTTTGTAGAAGAGGGTAAGTCTGCTCCCTATGACTTCTTCCTGTGGATGGGTCTGCTGATTCTCATTGTGGGGTGCGGCCGGAGCCTGTGCCTGAGCCTGCTCCCCTCTTGTTGTGTCTGTTCCGAAAGGACTGGGCCCTGCCTGCAGGGCGAGGTGCTTGCTAGTATGTGTTCTTGTACGGTCTGAAGCGCTGGGCTCCTCTGCCCTTGGTTCTTCGGGGGGAGGAGTGCTGGTTTCTTTAGTTCCTGTTCTCCGGTAGACGAGGTACTGGAGATTCGCCCCATTTGTTGGCTAACTTCTCCAGTTTGCTTCCAAATAAAAGGGATCCTTTAAAGGGCATTCTCATGAGGTTCGCTTTGTAGGTAGCGTCGGCTGACCAATGTCGAAGCCATAGTTGTCTTCTGGCTGCCACTATGGAAGAGACGCCCCTGGCTGAGGTGCGCACTGGGTCTGAGGTCACATCCGGGAGGAAGGATATCGCCGGTTCTAATGTTTCAGCGGACTTGGTTGTGTCTCTAGAGAGAAGCAAGCAGGCACGTGTTACTACGGCGCAGCAGGAAGTGATTTGCAGAGTCATTGCTGCTACATCAAAGGACTGTTGAAGGATGGCTTCCTGACATCTGTCCTGGGCATCCTTGAGTGCCACTCCTCCTTCAACTGGCATGGTAGTTCGCTTAGAGATTGCGCAGACCATGGCGTCCACTTTTGGGAACTGTAGGAGTTCCTTGTCCGTGGGTTCCAGGGGGTATAGGGCTTCTAAGGCCTGTCCTCCTTTGAAGCTGGCCTCCGGGGCATTCCATTCCAGGTTAATCAGTTGTTGTACGGCCTGCAACATTGGGAAATAGCATGAGGCCTGACGGAGGGACACCAAGACAGGGTTCGTCTTTGTTTTCGCTGTGGTATCCATGCCTGGAACGGCCAGCGTCTTCAGGGTCAGAGACACGAGAGCTGGTAACTCGTCTTTGAGGAAGAAAGCGCAGCATGGTTCGGTATGGTTCCATCCCTGGAGGGATTTTCCCTTCCTCCAGGGAGTCAGTCTCGTCCCCCAAGGTGTCTGTATCCCCTGTAAGGAGGCTCTTGCCTAGGTGGGGCACGTCTCGAGAGATCCGAGAGGTGCTTGGAAAGTCTTGTGCTTCTGGTGGAGACTGGGGCTGTGTTGTAGGTGGTACTGATTGCGCTTGGACAAAGATTTGCAGCCCTTTGAAAAATTCCACCCAGGAAAAGGTCCCTGGGTCCATATTGAATCCAGGTAGGGTTATGGTGGAGGCCCCCAAGGTGCCTTCCTTTGTAGGCGCCAAGTCGGATATGCAGAGGTCTGGGGTGCTATCATTAGTGGAACCGTATTCCTCTATTGCAGAGCTTTCCAAAGTGTGTGTCGCGACACTTTGGTGTGTCGCCTGAGGTGTGCCGGTGTGTCGCGCAAGCCCGGTGCACGTGACACACCGGCAAGTGGGAGCCAATGCAGCCGCCGGTGGAGCTCATCCCACTGGCGGCTGAGCAGTAAAGAATCGCTGTGCTGTGTGCCGCGGACACACACAGCAGGAAGATCGGCATGGCCGTGGTGAGTTCACGTCACCACGGCCCGAAGAAAAAGGGCACGTCTAAACGTGCAGGTGCTCCTCCTCCTTCCTGCCCATGCGGTCCCGGAAGAAAAATGTTGCCGGAGCCACATGGGCAGAAAGGGGGAGGAGCGTCAGCCGCGTGCAGAAGAGGAGCAGCAGCGTTGTTGCAGCGGGTAAGAAGAGGAGGAGGCCGGATGCAGGGTCCCCACCGCGGATCGGCCCGAGAAGATCAGGGCCACTGCAGAGCCCATCCTGCAGCGACCCGTGAAGAGGAGGCCCAGAGGTAAGAGAGAGGCTGAGGGCCCGTAGAGTACGTGTGTGAGGTGAGTTGAGCGATTGTGTGCGTCTGTGAGCTGAGTTGAGAGATTGTGTGCATCTGTGAGCTGAGTTGAGCGATTGTGTGCGTCTGTGAGCTGAGTTGAGAGATTGTGTGCGTGAATGAGGTGAGTTGAGAGATTGTGTGTGGGAGTGAGGACCTGAATGTTTGCAGAGACAGCATGTGAGAGAGCCTGTGTGTGTGTGTGAGAGAGACAGCATGTGACAGTGAGAGTCTGTGCTTGAGCAAGACAGCATGTGGGAGTGAGAGAGAGCCTGGGTGTGTGAGAGTCAGACAGCATGTGCAAGAGAGAGACTGTGTATGAATGATTGTATGAGAGAGAGCATGTGACAGTGAGAGCCTGTGCTTGAGCAAGACAACATGTGGGTGTGAGAGAGAGCCTGGGTGTGTGAGAGTCAGACAGCATGTGCAAGAGAGAGACTGTATGAATGATTGTATGAGAGAGAGCCTGTGAGTGTGTGTGAGAGAGAAAGCATGTGAGAATGAGAACCTGACTGAATGTTTGAGGGAAGAAGATAGATGGAGAGAAAAGAAATAGAAAAAAAGACAATATGAAAGGAATTGGCAAAAAAATAAGAAAGGGGAGGTGGAACAAAAAAGCCTGTGACCAACCGATTAGAAAACTAAGATCAGACAGCAAAGGTAAAAAAAAAGAAATAAATTACTTTTTACTGATTGGCACATGTAATCTTTGGTAATGTGCAAGAGTAGCACTTTCTCTATGCTGATTTCACAATGTACGAGATCAACATGGAGGAAGTGGAAACCCACGGGGCCTGCACAGAGGAGGCAGCAGAATGGGCTTCAGTGCCAATAGCAGCAATCAGCGCCTCCCCAATAGCCATGCGGCAGCAGTGACAGTGGCAGCAGAGGAATGAGAGAGGCTCCGAGGTTGCTGGCAAAAGAAAGAGAGGGGGTTTGCCTTTAGTGTGTGCCTGCCTGAGGGTGTGTCTGTGTATGAGAATGTATGGGTGTCTTCCTGGGGTTTGTATGTGTGAGAATAGGTGCCGGCCTGTGTGTGGTGTATGTGTGTGTGAGAATGAATTGGTGCCTGCCTGGGGGTCTGTGTGTGTGAGAATGAATGTGTGCATGCCTGAGGGAGTGGTGTGAAATTGAATGGAAGCCTGCCTGGGGGTCAGTTTCAGTGTGTGAGAATGACTGGGAGCTTGCCTGGGTGTGTGTGTTTGTGTGTATGTGAGGGAGCCAGACAGAGTATGTATGAGAAAATCCAGGGGAGTAAGAGTTTGTGTGGGGGTGTGTGTATGGAGGGAGAGAGAGTGTCTTAGAGCTTGAGAGTGTGTCAGTGTCTGTGAGAGCGAGAGGTTATGGTGGGTATAAGAGCATGAATGTGTATGTATGTGACAGTATATGTGTGAGAGAATGGAAATGTGAGTATGTGTGAGAGAGAGAGGATAACCTCCTAATCCTTGACAATATCAGGGTGACTGGAAATCAAGAGCTCCCACGTATGGACAGCAGGGGCTTTTTAAAATCCTTATTAGTTTTAATTATTGGGTGTTATTTGATATATGTGCTGTTTTGAAATATTTTATTGGTGTTTAGGAAATTGTACAAAATGTATATGATTTTAATGAATAGAAATTCTATTTATCAGTAGTTTTAAAATATTCTTTTATTAGTATGGTTTACTATTATAACTGATGCTTTATGTTTCTTGATTTTATTTGTTTTATGAGGAATGGTGGTTCTGTTTTTCCATTATTAATACACAGAGTCTGGCTTCTTGGGGTTTCCATTTCAGGTTTTGTCTAATTTGTGCTCCTTTATTTTGTATTCTGTATTTGGTGAGGGTCTGTCTCTGCTCTGTGTGTGTGACCATGATGAGAAATTCACTAGCATAGGGATCTATAGCAATCGGGTTTGTTTTGTTTCCTCAGTAGGTGGTGTATTGGTATTCTAGGACCCAGTATAATATTTACCCTTGCTTTTTCACAGGTAGGGTTATTGTTGTTTGAGTCCTTGGTGTTATTACTGTTATGTTATGATGGGATTGCAGTATAGATTTTGAGTGTCTTTTTTTTTTGGCGAGGTTTTATTTTCGTTCACAATGTGCCTGGCAGTGGAAGGTGTTTGTGCTGCTGTTACTGTGAGGTGACACCAGAATTTGAAAACATCTTTAGTATGATGAGCTGTAAGGGAAACATTCAAGCTCCATTGTTTGGGGGAATTTCAGTGGATGCACAGAGTTACAGAACTGGAGGTGCAGGATTTATATTGACATTCTGTCCCTTCCTATAAATTCCAGTCTTCACTCTCATAGCCATATAGAATTAGTTGAATGAGGCTATCAAATAATTTTATAGTGTGAAACTGGCCAGCTTTTTAAAATTACGCAGAAGACCCTTTGGACTTTCTTATTAACACCAAATATTCAAAAGCTGTGCTCGTCCCATCAAGCTCATATATCTCATTAAAGAGGTAAATTTAATAACACAATAACTTTGTTTTATTATTGTTACTCATAAATTATAACAATAACATTAATCTTGGAATATTATATATTTTTAATATAAATGAAAGATTTTCACAAGATAGGTTGTGTCGTGAAACATTTTATTATGTATATATTTAAGGAAACATACCGTACTTAATTGTCAAAATACATTTTGTTCGTTTAACCTTTAACCTCTGGTTTGCTAGTAGACTGAATTACTGTGTCCCGAAATTATGTTTGTCTAAAAAGTGTGTCACCAACATGAAAAGTTTGGAAAGCTCTGCTCTATTGGGTGTGGAGGGCCTTGCTTAGGTTACCCCTGAGCCTCTTCGCACTGCTGGCATAGGGCGGAGGCCACTTCAGGTTGCTCAGCTCTCAGGTGGCAGGCTGGGCAGAGGGCTTGTCTCTTGGCCGGCGGTGCCATGATTTGTGCGCGTGGAGTGACTCAAAACTCGTCTGTGAGCGATGGTATGCGTGCCGGCTTAGTTGTGTGCTCCGGGTGCAGCGACGATGTGTGTGCAGGATGCGCAAGATGTGGGAGCAGTCAACAACTTTGTGTGCGCTGCTGTGCACCCGGCGGTATTTGTGCGGGCTGCTATGCACCCGGCACCATTAAGCATGTTGCTGTGTGCACGGCACAGATGCGTGCGCTGTGGCACACACAAGTCAGTCGTGCGCACCACTGTGCGTACGGCTTAGTTGTGCGGACAATACGGCGGTCAAGGGGGGGAAATGGCGCCGACGACCATGCGGGCAAGAGGCTGAACCCCCTTGGAGGGTCTCCATGTGTGTGGACCCTCACGCCGGATCGGGGTCTAGCTCAGACGGAGCTGCTCAACCCAATTTAACAGACGCCGTGCTGTGCAGCTATTCGAGCCTCGGAGACCGGAAACTTAGAAGAGGATTCTACCTTACCAGTCTCAGGCCAGGCGGTCTCCAGCTGCGAGGAGAGAGGGAATTGCCTTCACCGCCGCGCTCTATTCTGCACCCGCTGCCTCTCAGCAACTCCGGGGGCTAAGTCCATGCCGGGAGCCAGCTACCAGACCGAGGCTTACCTCTGAGGGATCTCGGAAATCACCTCAGGAATTCTCGACTGGGGGCGGGACCCTTAGGTATCACCGCAGGAGAGCAGGGCTCGTCTTCTTGAGGTAATTTTTTTTTGTTTTAAAATTGCTAACACTATGTTAGTGTCCCTATCTGCTTTAGGAGACAGAGAAATACTGAAGAGCTAAGCATGCTGCACGGGTATATATAGGCTGACGTCAGCTTTGAAATCTGACTCCATCTCCCATCTGCTATCAGGAGTACACTATACCCATTGGTCCTGAATCCATCTGCTACACGCTAGGAAATCCTTCTTTTTTTTTTTAAACTTATCTGGGCTCAGCGCTTACTGGCTGAGTACAGAGATGGTCTCCAGCTGTGGGGAGAAAGGGTTTTGGCTGTCACTGCCGCACTCTGCTTCCTGCACCTGTTGCCTTTCAGCTGCTTCAGCAGCAAAGTCCACGCCCGGAACCAGCTACCGGACCAAGGAACACCTGTGAGGGATCTCAGAAATCACCTCAGGAATTCTCAACTGAGGGAGGGACCTTTAGCTATCACCGCAGGAGAGCGGGGCTCAATCTTTTCTCCAATTTAAAAGTAGAATTTCTTCTTCCAAAAGGTACAGCGATCCCCATAGGAAAAGCATGTCCGCATCTGCTGGAGACTGAGAAATACTGCAGGGGTGTATCTAGGGTGATGTCAGCTTTGAAACCTGACTCCATAGCCATCTGTTGGAAAGGGAGCATAAACCCATTGTTCCTGAGCCATCTGGCAACATGCTAGGAAATCTGAATTTGTTCTTGAAGTTACAAAGACTGAAATGACTTGCCCCAAAGCTGCAAGAAGTGGCAGTGAGGTTCAGGTGTTAATTGAAGGATGTTGCTTAATCCCACTTATCCCAACTACCATTCTATTATTCCAAAATTAGAGCTAGTGGTTCTATGAAGCAACTGAACCAGTTCATTGAACAACCTCTACTGCTTTAGCCCACCATGCTCCTTCTCCTTGCCATACTGCGCAGTCATACTGTTTGCCTACAGTATTTAATCTTGCACATGAGGATGCTGCCACCAATACCAAACCTGCCCCCTCAGTATGAACAGAGCCATAGCCCTCTCCCTCATATGTGGCATTATAGGGTACACGCATACTATTCTTTCTTCAAATTATTTAAACTTTATTTTCAGTTTACATAAAAAACCAATGAAATAAATGCAAATATGGGATAATGATACAGATAAAAATTATTATAGTTCACCAAAGAGGTTATGCAGTATAACAAGAGCTACAGCAACTATTTAGTGGTAAACCAAAATCGGAAAGATTCAAATGTTTTCTTCTTTAAAACTTCACATTTAATAGATGCAACATATTCCATAGTATAACACAGCTGCATATGGCACCCCAGTCTTCAATGGACCAACCTTGGATTGAACTGTGTAACAATTCCTTTTTTTTTTTTTTTTTTTTACATAATAGGCAAACTATTAACTTACAAACATTGTCCAAAGACAGTGGTGGTTTAATGAACACGGTAGAGAAAAAAAAAAGTGTCGGCACTTTACATGGTATACAAAGAACAAAATCAGTCAACAGCTTAGACGAGGGCTACAGCCACTTAGCAAATAAAACTGAAACCTTGATCCACAATGGCACAAAATGCTCAGATACAAAGCACAGCTCTCCATTCCAGGATCCGGATTTCTGAGACAAAAACCAGGAGGCAATAAAGTCACAAGTACAATATCAAAAAAACCAAACAGATATTAACCTGATCGGAATAGCCAAGGGATACAATTTATATAATTTCCCTCCCCCCCCCCCCCCTCGTGTATTAAAATAGGCCATTGTGGTGAAATTATAATCGCCTCTATTAATCATTCTGTCTGTATTAAAAAAAAATGCAAAACAAAAATAGATAGCATATGGCCATGTCCACTAAAGGAACAAAAACAAGAATTGTGTATGAAATCAAGCGCCAAAAACTGTCTTGAAAGGCCAGGTAAGCCATCCGGCAGCTGGAGCTGTGCAAGTTCTCACCTCACATGTCTGGAGACCGCGTACAGCTAAAATCTTAAAATGCGCCAGAAACTGAAACAGAGTGTTGGAACTGCAACTCTGAACACCACTAGCTACCCTCAATATGAGAGATTTAAAGTTTTATTCTTACAAAAACAAAAACCATATTTGTTTGCAGCAAGAGTCTTAGAAAACTCCATTACTGAATTTGTACAGCTCCACTCTTTGCACTGTTAACAAGTGCAATGGCCCCCAGCCATGTCTGCAGAGTTCCTAGCACTGGTAAAAATGGCTTCCAAGCCCTCTAGGATTTTATAGTGTCTTTGTTGTTTGTTTTTTTGATTATTTTTTCAGCAGCATCCTTGCAAAGTCTGCATTAGACATTTTTTTAGGCTCGGCGTCGGAGGTGGAGGAAGCTGCCAGCTGCTCTTGGGACACCCCATTCTCCGACTTTGGGGCAGGTGTGCTCTGGCGGTGTAATGACCGAGGCAGTAAGGCCAGCTGGGTTCTTCCCTTTCCCCGTCTGCAAAAAAGGAGAAGGCAAGATTCGCAAAACATTCATTCGATTAGAGCCTTAAAAGCGGCCCTTGAAAATCCCCAACTCAAATGCTTTCCCAGGGCATTATAGTGTAGTGACACTTCCTCAGAGGAGAGCAAACGTATTAACACATTTATCCCTATACTTTGGGCCCAGACCTGGATAGGAACCTAATTTAAGAGTTGCACACTGACCCATAAATCAATTGCAGACCACTGGTTTAAAACAGAGAAAGCCGACAGGGCCCTTGCTCCAGGGCTCCGAAAAGAAGCCTGCACTCAAGGGCCCTGACTCTGGCCACAAGACATCACCCTTAGGCAATGGCTCCCTCCTGCCTGCATTTTCAACACAACACTGCATCTAACGGTCATTTTTTATCTCTAAGGACCCATCTAATCTGCCCAAATTACTTCCTGTTGCAATGTCATAGAGCCCGCTTGATCTCATTTCCCTTGACTTCTTCGCAGCTAAGGATCCTCGCTGCTTATTACAGGCTCTCAAACTCTTGTTACTGTTTCTGCCTGCACCACTTCCACTGGGAGGCTGCTGTGTGCATCTGCCGCCCTTTTAAATTTGCAATGCCATCTTTGGGACAGGATTCGTCAATGCAACCTAATCATCAAGCTGCCATAATCAAAACAAGAATCCTACACAGACAACGTGAACATCTAAGAAACAGCTCTTCACCCAGCTATTTCCTCCTGCTCCTTTGCGGCTCCAGCTCATTTGGAACCAGGGCCGGGCACTGGCATCATTGAGCTTTCATTTGCAACTATCTGAGAATTTTTTTTCCCTCAGCTTTAGCCCTTTCCCAGTTTACCTTTTGGTCCTGTCATTTGCAGTGTCAGCTGGGGGAGGCCACTCAGCAGGGCAGCTTCCAAAACAAGCATGGCCCTTAACTACAGCCTCTAGGAGTCACTGTAGCGCAGTGGGCTGTGCGTCCATCCTCTCCCAGGGCTTCGGAACATTGCCTTTGCAGCATCCCCCTCCCCCCCCAGCTTTGGGCAATCTGGGGAGCGGAAGGACCAGAGCTGGTTAAATACCTAGGCCCTTCTCTTCCCTTTGGAGGTGCACACCGCTGCCTCCAAGCCACCAGGCTGGCCTATAAAAACGCATTTCTCTCCAAAAACAACTTTCATTTTACTTATTGCTCATAAGTCAACTGCCAAACTGTGCATTCAAAAATGAAAAAAAAACTTTGACTTTTTTTTTTTTTTTAAATCAAATATTTTACAAAGTACTTACGCTCCATAGATCTGTCGCGGGACCATGGATGCTGGCTGCCTCCCCACTTCGGGTTTGTCTGTCTGCTTTCTTGAAGGAGGATTGCTGATTGCCACCTTAATTATCTGCTCTTTAATCTTCATGCCATCCATTTTGAACACCGCTTGTGAGGCCTGGCCTTCGTTTTCATACTCAACGTAGGCCAACCCCTAAATACCAGAAATGCAAGGATTTTCTAAGCAAATCAGTAGAGTCTCTTTTTCAACTAAATATATAAAAACATGCATGCAACTCTTTGCTTTATAGGGTCAGGATGGCATTTGTCATCCGTCAGAGAAACAAGCACACGCCTATGTC
Organism: Rhinatrema bivittatum; assembly: GCF_901001135.1. NCBI lineage: Eukaryota > Metazoa > Chordata > Amphibia > Gymnophiona > Rhinatrematidae > Rhinatrema > Rhinatrema bivittatum. The sequence continues at coordinate 28,331,124 of NC_042625.1, forward strand.
ACTTTTTGAAAAGTTGTATTTCTCTTCTGTCATCTACTTTCTAATACAGTGGATTCAGGCCCGGGGGGGGAGCACTCTCTCTGAAATATATTCAGACCTTCAATAATGAATAGAATGGAGTAACATTAAATTTGTTTCCTGTGTGCACTGGTTCACTTCAGCTGCAAACTTGCTCATTCCGCACTGCAAAAGAAATCTCAAGGAAAATGCTGTTGCAGCTAGCGTGGGAGTAGAAGGTATGTTCCAGCTGTTCTGCACCCAAACACATGATACTGCCCAATACAAGTATACAGCTCACCAATTTGTTTGTAACTCACATGTGCATAGTACTAGAATGGTAAGCCTCAACGTTTTATTAATCGATTTTAACTTTCTGACTAGCTGTCATCCCGGTGAAACTTTTTCCTGGCGTCCTTGACCGTGCCCGGTCTCCCTCCAGCCCTCGTGGTCTGACAACCTGTGCCAGGCCTTCCACCAGCCTTCTCCAAGCCCACCCTGGCCTGCTGTCATTCCACCACGCAAGGTCTCTGTCCAGCTTGCACACCGGCTGGAGCCTCGCAGGCAGGCAAACACTGCTTCTCACAGCCTGAGCATATTCAATACAGAGATAATGCCGAGCTGAAGCGTGGCTGCCGGGTTAGTCAATTCGAACAAACAGAAATAGAGGTCAAAAAAATATCAGGTGATTGCTTTTTACTGGATTAACTTTAAAGAATACATTTCTTCCTAGTAACTCCCAAAAACCTAGTGAAGAGATATATTAAGTTAGTCCCACCATAGAATCACCTTCGATCTTGTCTGCATTATGCCATGTTAACATTTGCTGTAATTTCTATAACAAATCACTGGAACTGCTGCTGGCTTTCACAAAAGGTAAAACGCCCTTGATTTGGGTGTGTATATTCTTACAGTGAAACACATAGACCCTGAACTTTATGCACAAACACCAAAGACAAGCACGTTGCATTGAAATCCATGAACGGTGCTGTCGTAAAGAAGCACAACCACCATTACAGGCAGGGCAGCTTATGAAAGCGAGCTTTGATCTGAGCGGTGCTGAAAGCAGACAGCAGAAAATACCTTGGATTTGCCCGATCGGTTTGTGACCAGCCTGATCTCTTTCACCCGCCCGTGCTCCTTGAAGAGTTCCTCCAGTTCATCTTTCGTGCAGGAGTATGGCAAGCCGGAGACGAAGAGCTTGTGCTTCTCGAGGGCAGTGCTGTACTTGAACGCTGGCTAATGGAGGTAGAGGAAATAAAAAACCTTACATAAAACTCCTCTTCTGCACATCCCAGAGCACCCCCCAAGTCCATTCAAAAACAACAACAAGAAACGGGCAATCTAAATTCATCATCAAAAGGGAGTATTGATTCAAGAATTGGGTTTCGTGCTTTAAAAATACGACATACTGCAGTTCTGTGGCCATTAAATCTTTAAAGATTCAAGTGTGGCACATATTCCTTTGTACAGCAGTCAGGCAGCTGCACACTTCCCAAAGAATAATACTGTAATCCACTTAGCACTGAAATCAGATATTTACAGAATATAAATATTTCTAAAAACAAATTAAAATAGTAACCTAACACATGTTGCACAACCAATGGCATGAACAAAAACACTAAGTAAATGTTTATAAAGCCCAGCTATCGAGAAAGCAGAGTTGCTTACCTGTAACAGGTGTTCTCCCAGGACAGCAGGATGTTAGTCCTCACATATGGGTGACATCATCAGAAGGAGCCCTGACATGGAGCACTTTTGTCAAAGTTTCTAGAACTTTGACTGGCACACTGAGCATGCCCAGCATGTCACCAGTCCCGCATCCAGCAGGGGTCCCCCTTAAGTCTCGTTTGTAGCAAAAGTACGAGCGAAAAATAAAATAAAACGTACGCGAACCCAACTCCGCGGGGTGGCGGGTGGGTTTCGTGAGGACTAACATCCTGGGAGAACACCTATTACAGGTAAGCAACTCTGCTTTCTCCCAGAACAAGCAGGATGGTAGTCCTCACATATGGGTGAACAGCAAGCTACAGGCTGAGTCATACGTATGAGGCCAAGCAGCACCGAACATATGCAACAGGCACAGCAATTGGGGTGCTGTTGGCAAGGATGAGGCAGCCTGAAATTCACAGCGGGGCGAGGTAGGACGAGTTGGGTTCCTCCACTGGAAACAAATTTCGTAGGCTGGCCAAAGACGGAATCCTGTCGCCCAGCCTTGTCCAGGCAGTAGTGAGCTGCGAAGGTGTGGAGAGAGCTCCATGTCACAGCCCTGCAGATGTCAGCAATCGGTACTGCAGTGGAAGGCCTGCAGGGACGAGTGTGGGCACACTCGTCCCTGCAGGCCTTCCACTGCAGGGACGAGTGTGCCTTCACTCGTCCCTGCAGTGGAAGGCCTGCTTGCTGGTAGCATAATGTAATGCAGTCTGCTAACCAGTTTGACAGTGTTTGCTTGCCCACCGCATTCCCAAGTTTGTTCTTATCAAAAGATACAAAGAGTTGGGTGGACTTCCTGTGGGCTGTAGTGCGGTCTAAGTAAAACGCAAGAGCACACTTACAGTCCAAGGTGTGCAGAGCTCGCTCACCTGGGTGAGCGTGAGGTCTTGGAAAGAAAGTGGGCAAGACTACGGACTGATTTAAGTGGAAATCAGTTACCACCTTAGGAAGGAATTTCGGGTGAGTGCTTAGAACCACCCAGTCATGGAGGAACCTTGTGTAGGGTGAGTAAGTCACAAGGGCCTGTAACTCACTTACCCTGTGAGCAGACGTGATGGCTACTAGGAAAAGTACTTTCCATGTAAGGTATATGAGTTCACAGGAGTGCAAGGGCTCAAAAGGAGTGTGCATGAGTCGTGTAAGTAAGACATTGAGATCCCGTGGCATGACCGGTGGCCGTAGAGGAAGCTTAAGCTGTACTAAGCCTCTCATGAAGCGACTCACCAGGGGTTGAGCTGTTATCGGGGCATCCCCTATTCCTTGATGGTAAACAGAAATGGCACCTTAGTGCCAGAAATGGCACTAAGGTGCACTCGAATAGATGATGTCTGGAGACCAGATTCCGAGAGGTGTCGGAGATAATCTAACAGATTCGATGTGGGGCAAGAAAAGGGATCCAAGCCCTTCAGTGTGCACCACAAGGTAAATCTCTTCCATTTAGAGCGGTAGGATTTCCGCGTGGAAGGCTTCCATGAAGCTACTAGGACTTGAGATACGTCACTTGAAAGGCTGAGTGGTTGCAGTATCAGCCTTTCAACATCCAGGCCATCAGAAAGAGGGCCTGGAGGTTCGGGTGGCATAACTTGCTGTGATTCTGTGTTACGAGGTTTGGCGACGTGCCCAGGCGAATGGGGTCCTGGATAGAAAGGTCAAGAAGTATGGGAAACTAAATTTGGCGCGGCCAATACGGGGCTATGAGAAACATTAAGCCCCGGTCCTCTTGTAGCTTCACGAGAGTCTTGCTTATAAGTGGAATTGGTGGATATGCATAAAGCAGGGGACGGGCCTTTGTTCCAGGGACAAGCGAAGGCATTCCTGGCTGTTGCATGCCGGTCCCTGTGCAGGGAGCAAAAGAGTTCCACTTTGTGGTTCTGACTGGAAGCAAAGTTGTCGATGGTCGGGTGACCCTCACTGGTGGAAGATTCTGCTCGCAACCAAGGGATCCAGAGACCATTCGTGGGGCTGGAAACATCAGCTGAGGTGGTCTGCCAGTGCATTTTGAGTGCCCGCTAGATAAGTGGCTCGCAGATGAATGGAATGCGACAGAGCCCATGCCCAAATCTGCGTCACCTCCTGGCAGAGCAGGTAAGAGCCCGTGCCCCCCTGTTTGTTCAGGTACCACATTGCAACTTGGTTGTCTATTTGTTGAAGGGGCAGTCCTTAAATGCATAAAGGGCGTACCGCATTGCTCGAAGCTCCAGAAAGTTGATTTGATGGGTCGCTTCGGCTGTTGTACAAGTCCCTTGAGTTTGAAGGCCTTGGATGTGGGCTCCCCAACCTAGGTTGGAGGCGTCCATAGTTAAGGTCACCTGAGGAGCCAGTTGATGGAAAAGAAGACTCACTTGTAAGTTGGCTTTGTGTGTCCACCATGCAAGGGACAGACGAAGCTGGCTGGTTAAGTGTACCAGGGACGACGTGGTTGAGTAGCTTGTCGCCTCTGGGATTTTAGAGTACATTGGGTCAATCTCATGGGCAAGGCGTGCCATAGGGGTGACATGGACTGTTGATGCAATGTGGCTGAGCAACCTGAGTAGCTGGCCAGCTGAGGCTCTTTTTCGACGGCGGATAAAGCTGGCAAGGTTGAGCAGCGTAATCGCATGGTCGTTAGATAAGAATGCTCTGGACAGTGTCGTTTCTAGGTCTGCTCTTATAAAGGAGAGAAGATGAGACGGTGTCAATTGGGATTTGGGGTAATTTATTAGAAAGCCCATTGAGTTTAGAAGCCTTATGGTGAGACAGAGAGAGTCGAGGGCTCCTTGTTTTGACTGGCTTTTTATGAGCCAGTCGTCCAAGTATAGAAAAACGTATACGCCTCTGCCGTGTAACTGCATAACCACGTCTGCCAGGCACTTCGTAAAGACTCGAGGCACCGAGGCTAGGCCAAATGGTCGTACCTTGTATTGATAGTGACTGAGGCCCACCATGAATCACAGATATTTGCGATGAGGCGGGGACATCACAATATGGGCGTATGCGTCTTGCAGGTCCAGAGAGCAGAGCCAATCCCCTTGTTGAAGTAGAGGAAGCATGGTGCCCAGGAATACCATTCTGAACCATTCCTTGCGAAGAAATGTATTCAAGGCACGGAGGTCCAGAATAGGCCAGAGGCCGCCAGTCTTTTTTAGAATTAGGAAATATCTGGAGTAGAACCCTTTTCCCTGCTGATGCGGTGGAACCGGTTCCATAGAATGATTGAGAGCTCTGACTCGAGTTTACCTGGGTGGTCGTCCCAGCTCCAGGATGGAATGAGTGGGAAGGCCAGGGGTATTTTTGAAAATTTTAGACGGTAACCATGGGTTACGATGGACAGTACCCACTCGTCCGTAGTGATTGGATGCCAATGTGTTGCAAAGTGGCACAGGAGACCCCCCACTGGAATATGGCTGCTGCTCTCTGGAAAACAGTCAAAATCCAGATGCAGGGCCAGCTTGTGGAGCTGGCTGTGGTCTAGATGTTCTGGTTTGGCGCACATGTCCCTTCTGAAGTGCCCGAGCCGGTCATGCACGGGATGCAGGAGGGTAATATCTGCAAGGCCTGTAGAATTGTTTCTTGGGTTCTCTACGAGTGACCCTGCAGGTTGCGGAGGGAACATCTGGGGAGACAGTTGACAACTGGTGCAGGGTCTCATGATGGTCCTTTAACTGGGCCACTGCATCCTGGATCTTGTCCCGAACAGGTTATCTCCGGTACAGGGTAGATCTGCCAGTTTTTCCTGCACTTCTGGGCGAAGGTCTGAGGTCTGAGGCCCGCTGCAGAGACTCTGGATGCTGTTTCAAAAGAGTCGTAGGCAGCTCTGACTTCATGTTTGCCTGCTTCCATTCCTTTTTGTAGGATGGAGGACAAAGTTTCTTGTTGTTGTTGGGTCAACGTCTCCGCAAATTCCTGGACTTGTTTCCAGAGATTTCTTATATATTGGGTCACGTATAATTGATATGTTGCAATTCATGATATCAACATGGACCCTTGGAAAATTCTTCGTCCCAGCGCATCCAGTGCCTTTTGTTCCTTACCGGGAGGAGCAGAAGAATGTGGATGCGATTGTTTAGCCTTTTTCTGAGCTGATTCCATAACTACAGAGTGGTGGGGCAGCTGATGCTTTTGAAAACCTGGAGCTTGTTGAACCAGGTAGGTAGCATCTGTCTTTTTATTGACTGGAGGTACCATACCTGGATGTTCCCACAGGTGGTGCATGAGGTCCAAAAGAACTTCATGCACTGGTATTGCCATTATTTCTTTTGGAGCATCTACAAATTGTCAGACCTCCAACATCTTATGGCAAGCATCTTCCTCCGTAACCAGTGAAAAAGGTATAGTCTCAGACGTCTCTGACAAAACTGGCAAAGGAGAGGTCTTCTGGAGGAGATCTTCGCCTTTCCTCCGGCAGTGAAGGCTCTGAGAGCAAGTCCTCGGATATCCGTGATGAGTCATCTGAGGATGCATCGTCCCATGGATTATAAGAACTTTCTCCTTCTCCCGGTGGAGCTCCTGATGGCGGAAGCATGCCAAAGCCGAGAGGGCGGGATGGCATCGAGGCAGATAAGGTGCGCTTGGGTACCAGTAGTCCCGATGGCCCTGGCATGGGCTCCGGCATCGGTGCCTGTGGAGGGACATGGCCGGGAATCGATCCTTCCCCCTCCGAGGAACCCGGTACTGGAATCGGGACCTGCGGAGGCCTCGATGGATGACTCGATGCCAGTGTATCCAGTGGCAGAGGAGTCGATAAGGCACCGATAAACGTATTGAGGCGCTCGAGGAGCGGTGCCCATCATCGAGGAAGCCGGTTCCGGGGCCGGTATGGGTGCCAGCGCCAACTGGAAGCCTTGTAAGGCTTTCAGCACTGCCTCTTGGATCATGCGGTCCAATTCCTTCCAGGAAGCCGGCATGCGTGGCACGGCGATCGGGGTAGGAGGCAGGCTAGGCATCACTGGAGCCTCCACGGGGGCCTGTGAAGGCTCGGTGCCCGACACCGGTATCGGTGGGGAACGCCTAGGGGTCCCGGGTCCAGAGGAGTATGGGGGACTCCTCTCCCCGGGTCCTCTTCGCAGGCTGCTCAATGGAAGTCGATGCCACTGCGGTATTGGTGCCGGCACCGGTCGGGGACGCCCATCAGTGCCAGTGTCAATGTTTCCCTCGGTGCTCGGTCCAGTCTTTCTCCAGCACCGAGGACGATGATGTCGATGTCCTTGATGGAGTTGGTGATGGATGGTCACTCTGTCCACAGTACTGGCGAATCGTCTCCGAGGTCGATGGACCCTCCACGGTCGGTGGCGCTTGAACTGGCAACGATGGAGCAGTATGTTTTGAAGTAAATAACTGCTCCATTTTGTCCAGGCAAGCGCGACGGCCTTTGGGAGTCATTTGTGCACAACTAGGGCATCGAAGAACGTCGTGTGAGGGGCCTAAGCACAAAACACAGACTTCATGTGGGTCTGTTATGGACACGGTCCTCGGACACTCGGGTCATTTCCTAAATCCGGTCATCATGTTAAAATTTGGCGGGCGTGCGGTCGGCGACCGTCGAACACCGAAGCGGTAAGCTGCCGGGAACTGACTGCAAGTACCGGAAAAAACACTTACCGAGCATCGGAGGGAACGGAGTGCGATGGGGGACCCCGGTGAGGAATTTTTTTGAGAAGATAAACTTCAAATAGTTCTGTGAGGAAAGTTGTGAGAAATTTCTCACAGTGTACCTAAACCGCGAGGCAACTGCTGCGCGGAAAAAAAGAGACTGAAGGGGGACCCCTGGTGGCTGTAGGGTTAGTGGCATGCTGGGCATGCTCAGTGTGCCAGTCAAAGTTCTAGAAACTTTGACAAAAGTGTTCCATGACAGGGCTCCATCTGATGATGTCACCCATATGTGAGGACGACCATCCTGCTTGTCCTGGGATAAATACCAGTGTTTTAAGAAATAAAACACCTTTGAAAACCAGTTCCAGTTATAAAAAGATGACGTTTCTTTCCAGCCACTGAACTGAAGAGGCTATAAAACGCAATGAATCTTTGCCTCATTCAGATTTGGTCAAAAAATAAAAAATAAAATAGCGTGGCACTGGGTTATGCTCCCTTCTCCCCACATGGCATGTACAGTCCCATCGGAACCCAAAGGTTTAACACATAATGAACTGTTCCCAATCCAGCCTATCATCCTTTTTTCCATTGGCTGTAGGAGGGATTTTTATGTATTTTTCCTTTCTAATTAGGTCCCAGACAAGCATATTCTAAGTTTCTACTTAAGCCTTTGCCTCAGGGGTGGCCAACTGGGCTTGCAGTGAAGAACTGCCAGCAGGTTCCAGCGCTGTCCCTTGGACCAGAGGCAGAAACTCTTGCAAGGCCCTGCTCACTGCCCTCATCTCTAACCGATTGATGGACCAGGCTTTCTCCACCGCTGGCCAGATCCCCTGAGCCAAACGACCCAGGCACACTGCTCCCCAGCCCTTGAGACTGGCATCAGTAGTAACTACCACCCAATCCGGAGCTTCAAGGTCCACTCCTCTTTCCAAATTGCTCCTTGACAGTCACCACACAAGGCTGGACCTGGATTCCTTCAGAAAGGGCAACGGTTAAATATACTGCTCCAACATCGGATTCCACCCGGACAATAATGCCTTCTGCAGTGGACGCATGTGAGCAAAGGCCCATGGCACCAGATCCAACGTTTTGGTCATGAAGTCCAAGTAATCCCAGTCCCTGGGAACAGGGAGGCATAGAAGCCGGGTGACTTGCTCCTGCAACTTTGACAACCTGTCCACAGTCAGATATACCCTGTCCCTCAGGGTGTCGAAGCAGGCTCCTAGGTACTCCAGAGACTGAGATAGAACTAGGTGACTCTTAGCCACGTTGATCACCCATGCCAAAGAGCTCAGGATGATCATTACTTGCTGCACCGAACGAGCGCACTCCTCCTCCATCTTCGCTCGGATGAGACAATCGTCCAGGTATGGATGAACCAAAATTCCTTCTCTCCTCAAGGCTGCCACCACCATCACCTTCATGAAGGTTCAAGGAGCAATGTCCAGCCTGAAGGGAAGAGCCCAAAACTGGAAATGCTGACCCAACACTTTGATCCCAAAAAGACAACACAGAAGATGGTCTATGAAAGCCAAGTAGCAGTGAAGAAAATGTAAACCAGTCGTTTAAGTTCTTGATTTATATTTATTAGGGAGATCAAATTCATACAGAAAGAATGAGTATTCAAATTGCCAGACTCTGGCCGAGTTTCACCTATCACATGGGCTGCATCAGGGTTTTTCCCCCCAATTATTGGTGTAATTTTCTTAACTCATAGGTTCTGCATCTGCAATGTTTATGTATGTTGCACTATTAGTGTTGCATATACGGAGCCAATATAACTGATAAGCATGAAACATTTGTGCTTATTTGCCAGCTTTATATATAACGGATAGTGCTAGTTCTTTTCCTAAAGAATGATAACTAAAATAATAAAATGCTCTTGTTTTCAAGACCGTGGTAAATAAGCACGAACGTGTCATGCTTATCAGTTATATTGGCGCCATATAAAGAGGAGGCAGCAAAACACTGCACGGAGCGGCAGTAGCCACAGAGGCATTCACGGAGCGGGATGCCAGTGGCCAGTGGTTGGTGTTCCACCTTCACGGAGCAGAAGGATGGAGGCCTGCCATCTCCATATTTAAAAAAAAACAAACCAGGGGTGGGCAAGAGTATGTAAAATTAACGAAGAGTTCGTAAGCTATAGGTATTACCAATTATTAGGCTTATTCAATATTTGTTGATAGATAATGTGGCTTTCAATGCATACTTCACTTTCAATACATATCCAACATAGCTCTCTGCTTCAACAGCAGGGGAGAAGAAAAACTAATACTTCACGCATATCCAGCATAGCTCTCTGCTTCAACAGCAGGGGAGAAGAAAAACTAATACTTCACGCATATCCAGCATAGCTCTCTGCTTCAACGGCAGGGGAGAAGTAAAACTAATACTTCACGCATATCCAGCATAGCTCTCTGCTTCAACGGCAGGGGAGAAGAAAAACTGATACTTCACACATATCCAGCAAAGCTCTCTGCTTCAACGGCAGGGGAGAAGAAAAACTGATACTTCACGCATATCCAGCACAGCTCTCTGCTTCAACGGCAGGGGAGAAGTAAAACTAATACTTCACGCATATCCAGCATAGCTCTCTGCTACAACGGCAGGGGAGAAGAAAAACAACCAATAAGGGCTGAATAACATAGTCTGGGTATGTGTGTAGCTTGCTTATTGTGGCGGTTACTACCCCTAACTAATCAAGCTTGATATTTCACTTGGATGCAGCTCCATCACTGCTCTCTACATTAATGGTGGGGGTGAAAGGGAAATAGAACCAAAGGTTACTAAAAGCCAAGAGAAACAGATAAGTATGAGAAAAAAAGAAGTGTGAGGCTTGCTGGGCAGACTGGATGGGCCGATTGGTCTTCTTCTGCCGTCATTTCTATGTTTCTATGTATATACAACACTAATAGTGCAACATACATAAACATTGCAGATGCAGAACCTATGAATTAAGAAAATTACACCAATAATCGGAAAAAAAAAACCCTGATGCAGCCCATGTGATAGGCAAAACTCAGCCAGAATCGGGCGATTTGAATACTCATTCTTTCTGTATGAATTTGATCTCCCTAATAAATATAAATCAAGAACTTAAACGACTGGTTTACATTTTCTTATCTGCTACCAACACTTTGAACCACAGGATCTTCTGATGCTCCTTGCGAATGGGAATATGCAGGTAAGCTTCAGTGAGATCCAACGACACCAGGAACTCTCCTCTGCGGACACCCGCAATTACGGTAAGCAGAGTTTCCATCAGGAAGCGCGGCATCCAGAAGCTGATGTTCATCTTTTGCAAATCCAAGATGGGACGGAAGGTTCCCTCCTTTTTTGGAACCGCAAAATAGATGGAGTACCTTCCCCGTCCCTACTCGCTCAGCGGCACCGGAGCTATTGCTTCCAAGCTGATCAACCTTTGCAGAGTCTCTTCTACAGCTTCCCATTTCTTTCGAGAAGAACAGTGGGACTCCAGAAAGGCATCCCTGAGCAGCCGAGAAAATTCTAAGGCATAAACGTCCCTTATGTCCTCCAGCACCCACTGGTCCAAGGTAATCTTGACCCACTCTTTAAAAACGGGACAACCTGCCCCGTACGGCTGCCCACGAGGAGTAGGCAAGCCTGACTTCATTGTGACGGCTTACTTCTTCCGGCCCCCTGACCGAAACTGCCTCTGGAAGCCCCCTGAAAGGACTGCTGACGACTGCTTAGAACCAGAGGAGGAAGACCCTCTCCAGGACTGAAACCTCCTCGACTCGTGAAAGAGGGGATGGGATGGAAAAACCTTATTGCTCTTCTTGTCCTCCGGTAATCTATTGCTCCTGGTTTCCCCCAAGGACTTCATAAGCTGATCCAAGTCTTCCCCAAACAGCAGCTTCCCCTTAAAGGGAAGATTACATAACTGAGCCTTGGAGCACATGTCCACCGACTAGTCGCGCGGCCACAGAAGTCGACGAACTGCCACCACCGAGACCATGCTCCTAGCCGCAATGTGCACCAGATCATACAATGTATCCGCCACATAAGCCACTCCCACTTCCAGCTGTGCTGCCTGAGCGGGGGACAAAACTCCGGATGATGCCTGTTCCTGCGGCTTCTGAATCCAACATAAGCAAGCATGCTGCATCATGCTAGCCCACATCGCAGCTCGGAGACCCAAGCCTGACACCTCAAACATGTGCTTCAATTTAATTTCCAACTTGAAACCCTGGATATCCTTCAGTGCGGCAGATCCCACCACCGGAATCTTAATCTTCTTGGTCACTGCCGAGACCACCACATTGACTTCAGGTGTTTTAAGACAGTCCAAATGTTCTTCTAATAATGGGTAAAGGTTCGCCATCGCCATCCCAACCTTCAAGCCCACCTCCAGGAAGTCCCACTCCCGGCTGATGAGCTTCTGAATATTCTTGGGAATAGGGAAAGCACTAGGCGGACCCCACAGTCCATCCAGGACTGGATTGATGCTCTCGTTATCTGATTCCTCCTGAGCTAATTTCACCCCCAACACTTCCAACACCTGGGGGATGAGAGGTTGAAGCTCCTTTTTAAAAAGGCGGACCAAGGGTCATCTCTGTCAGCCCGTCTCTTCAAAGAGGTCCGGATCATCCTTGCCCACATCTGGATCTGGGTTCTGATCCCCATCCGGATCCACTGCTGGAGTGGACGCTACATCCTCTTGCAGTTCATCCAAGTCATCCAGGTCCCTGGGGTCAAGTACAGCACCATGCAACCCCAGACACTTGCCAGCAGGCCCAGAGGAATCCATTGAAGCCAGCCGAGGTCTCTTGGACGGCCCTGAGGTCCTCTCCTTGGGTCTCTGCTCACCTGCCTTCCTAGCCAGGAAGGCCTCGTGCATGAGTAGAACGAACTCAGAGGAAAAACCCCATGGGCCCTCCAATGCTTACTCAGGACCACTGGTCTCTGAATCTGAACCCTCCTCATGCCCCTCATTGAGCTCCTGCCCTACCGGAGAGAGAGGAATGGGGAGTCACCAGAGTCCTGGCCAGTCAGAGCCCCCTGGCTGCGATCCCCCCTCGGGAGCAGATGAAGCGGGGACCCCCCACCTTGGCCCCTGCTGCAGACCCCGCAGAGCGTGAGGCCCTTCTGGCCATCAGACCCTTAGCAGAGGATCCCTCCTTCCCCCGAAGCACAAGCTGTGCACAGAGATAGGGAATTCAAATGGGCTTACCAAAGTCCGCAGGCTTTGCAGGCTTCCATGCGCGGCTTTTCTGCCATCGGGCCCGTTCACACTCGCACTGCCATGCACTCACGCTCTGCCGCGAGGAAGGCCGCACCACGTGGCTACTGAGCCGTGCTGCCGCACCGACACAAGCAGCAGGCGGAAACAGTGGCATGAACACAGCGCACGCCAAAAAACAGGCTCACAGAGGAAAGCTGCAGCACACAGAAAAAAAACTCCCCCCCACCGGGGAAATTACAGCAAGCCTGCGTCGGCACATGTCGCTCCCACTCCCATCCAAACACCAGCAACTCCGGAGGTTGGCTGCCCCCGGCACTGCTCTGCAGGCTGATTCTCCTGGCTGTAATCTTCTCAGAGCTCACTGATACTTCACCCCCCCCCCCCACCCTTTTTTTTTTTTAAACTAAACTTAAACAAAAAAACCAATGAAGAACCCCACAAGGGATACTTCCTTGAGACAGCCAACAGCGGACAGGAAGGGACCTCAGGGCATGAAGAGGGAGTCGGGCCCCGGAGCTAGTGGGCTGCAACAGCCAGGGGTATCCAAACCCCCCCCCCCCCCCCCCCCTCCGTTCGCCCGGCTCAACCCAAGGTATAGCCCACCAAAGAACCTGGCACCTCGGGGAGCAGATCCAACTCTCCAAACTCCAGAATCAGTCAGGACTGCAGGTCTGGACCTCTACCATCTGCTGGACACAGAGAAATACTGAGGGACTACAGGTGGCACACTTGATTATGTAGCCTCAAAGCTTTTGCTCTCTGTCTCCATCTGCTGGTAGGGAAGCATAAACCCACTTGTCTGGACTGATCTGGGTATGTTCAGGAATTGGAGAGTCTGCTCAATCTGTTATTGTGATTAATCTGAAGAATAGCACACAGGTTTTGTTAGTGCTACATGTTTTTATTTTTTTTTTTAGTGTGGGCAAGGTTATCTGTTAAAGGGTTCCACTTCCCGCTGCTCATTCAGAGGATATCAATTGTATTGGTATTTCTTCCTATTTTGGGCTTGGGTACATATCAATACTGAGGGACTGCAGGTGGCACCTTGGTTTCTCTGCCTCCATCTGCTGCAGAGGAGGCAAAACCTAGGAGTCTGGACTGATCTGTGGTACTGCAGAAATGAAAATTAGCAGGTAAGAACCAATTTTCCTTTGAAACACTTAGAATTCTGAGGGTACCTAACACATAGCAATATGGAGCTTAGTAGCATCAAAACTTAAGTTCCATTCTATTTAAATATTGACACTGAATGATTGGTAAATCAAGACACACTTTACACAGTCTAAAGCTGCATTAGCTGTTCATATATTATCATAATGTCTACAGAAAAGAATCCGTACCTTGAACGATGGATTCCTACTCTTGTCAACACAAGGAGAAACAAACATGGGCCTGCCAGCCACTTCTGTGCGGTCCAGTCGGAGGGCAGCCAGAGCACTTTTCTCCTCCTTAAACTCTATGTAGCAGTAACCACGGAACAGCCCCTTGTTACTGAATACTGCGCGGATCTCTGTAATTTCGCCGCAGCTCTCAAAGACTGGCTTCAGTCTTCCTTCAGGATCCTCCATGTTGTAGGAAAGATTGCTGACAAAAACAGTGATGTTGTCCTTGTTGATATTGTGCAGAACTTTCTCGTTGCCCTTTTTAACAGCAGCTGCTTTGGCTTTTTCCTTGGAAGGGGTGTCTTCGATTTTCTTCGGCGGATTTCTCCCAAAAAGTCCCATTTCTGTTTCCATGTCTTCCGCGTCATCTTCTTCAAAGGCAAAGTCTCCGTCCCCTTTGTGTTTTTTGCTGGGCTGTTCTGTTGGGATTGAAACAAAAAAAAAAGAGTGATGGAAAATGCTCTTTGATCTTCCCCTCATCCTAGTCAAAGTATCGCTTAAAGAGTGCTAGATTTTGATTAGGCCCCTATTAATAAGGGAAATGAAAATAATGTATATTATATGACCTGTACTGCACCTTAGACAAAGATTGCCACCTTGATACTGAAACAAGAAGTTCCATGCAAAACTAACGGACGTATGCATCTATAAGCGTCTATAGATCCCCCAAAGATGCCCATCACAATCCTCTTGGCCTCCCTGACATCTCCTGAAAATGTGATGTGGATAGGACACCAAAATAAAAAATTATTGGGAGGTGGTGGGATGGACATACAAACATGGCGATGCCATAAACCAGTGCTTCTCATCCCAGTTCTTGGGGTTTTCAGGATATCCACAATGAATATGCACGAGCTAGATTTGCATACAATGGAGGCAGTGCATGCAAATCTATCTCATGCATATTTATTAAGAATATCCTGAACACCTGACTGGCTAGGTGCCTCAAGGACTGGGTTGAGAAGCAGTGCTATAAACCAAGAATAGCCAATTCTGAGCCTTGAAAGCCACAAACAGGTCAGATTTCAGGATATTCACAATGAATATGCATGAGATAGGTTTGCATATAATTCAGACAGTGCATGCAAACCTATCTCATGCTTATTCATTGTGGCTCCAAGGACTGGAGTTGGCCACCCCTGCCATAAATCTTTTTCCCTCTGGAAAGTAGGTTAAAAATGTCAAGGAGTCCATTCATAGCAGAGAGGACATGGGATTAAACTTTTAACTGAAAGATTCAAACAAGACAGCCAAAAAAGACTTTATGGCCTATCGAGCCTTCCCATCCGTCCAACTAATTTAGCTTTACAATTCCCATCATTCCCTCAGAGATCCCCTATGTTTATTCCATGCTTTCTTAAATTCAGATACTGTTTTTGTCGCCACCACTTCCACTAGAAGGTGGTTCCACATATCCACCACCCTCTCTGTAAAGAAATTTCCCTGTACGTACCCAGATCAGTCCAGACTCCTGGGTTTTGCCTCCCTGCCAGCAGATAGAGACCGAGAAAGTTTTACTGTCACTGCTACTTAACATAGTGTGCCACCTGCAGTCCCTCAGTATTTCTCTGACTCAAGCAGATGGTAGATGGTATAAAACCTGCAGTCTGGTCGAGTGCTCAGGCCTCCCATTTGTCAGTTATGGTGGGCAAATGCTGCAGGAGGCTGTCCCTGGTAAGAACAAGAACATAAGAACATGCCATACTGGGTCAGACCAAGGGTCCATCAAGCCCAACATCCTGTTTCCAACAGTGGCCAATCCAGGCCATAAGAACCTGGCAAGTACCCAAAAACTAAAGTCTATTCCATGCTACTGATGCTAGTAATAGCAGTGGCTATTTTCTAAGTCAACCTAATTAATAGCAGGTAATGGACTTCTCCTCCAAGAACTTATCCAATCCTTTTTTAAACACAGCTACACTAACTGCACTAACCACATCCTCTGGCAACAAATTCCAGAGTTTAATTGTGCGTTGAGTGAAAAAAAACTCTCTCAGATTAGTTTTAAATGTGCCACATGCTAACTTCATGGAGTGCCCCCTAGTCTTTCTATTATCCGAAAGAGTAAATAACCGATTCACATCTACCCGTTCTAGACCTCTCATGATCTTAAACACCTCTATCATATCCCCCCTCAGCCATCTCTTCTCCAAGCTGAACAGCCCTAACCTCTTTAGTCTTTCCTCATAGGGGAGCGGTTCCATCCCCTTTATGGTAATATTCAATGGGATGTCGATCATGAGATATTGGAGGTTTCCAATGGGGAACTGGCTTTCTCACTTCTAGCAGAGGGAGAACTTGCATATGATTGAGAGCCGCTTTGGACTCTGTTCAGAGTTTTTTTATTTTTCACAGAGATGTCTTGTGAGTTTATTTGCTCCTCCGAGCCATACAAACAGATGATCCCACCACCGAAAGCAGCTGGTGACCTTCAGATACTGCAACAGAACCCAGCGAACATCCAAATGCAGCTCCATTGCCTCTGGAGTTTCTGAAGACCAACTCGGAAAAAGGGGGAGCACAACCATCTGATTCAAGTGGAATGAAAACACCACTTTGGGAAGAAATGAGGGAAACCTGCTAAGATACCCCGTCATCTGTAATCTTCAGAAACGGCTCCCTACAGGACAAGGCCTGTAACTCCAAAATCCGTCTAGCAGACAAATCACCACCAGAAAACACTTTTAGGGTGAGATCTTTCAGCGATGCCCTCCGCAACAGCTCAAATGGAGGGCTCACAAGAACCCGAAGAACCAAGTTTAAATTCTGTGACAGGGACATTCTGCGTACCAGCAGTCGCAAATGCTTGACCCCCTTCAAAACCCGCACCGTGTCCGGATGTGCCGCCAAAGATCTCCCATCCGGTCCCATCGCCTTTAAATTGAATTAGCTCCTCACAAACACATTTTCTTAAAATCAATTGAGGTTTACCTCTGTCCTGCTCCAGGCTCTTCCATATTCAAGAACACAGTGTCGGGGGGGGGGGGGGGGGGTGTTATTGGTTCTGTAAGTAATTCAAAGGTTTGCCTATAGCACTCACTGACCTCTAGCCATCTCCCATACCTGCTTCTTCACCCCACTCCTCTTCATCTTCCTCTTCTGCTTTGCGTTTCTCCCCAGTCTTGTTTTTCTTTGCCTTCTTTGAGGCCTTCTTTTCGGCGCGAGATTTCTTGCGTTGTTCTGCCTTTTCTTCTTCCTGCTTGGCAAGAGCAGCTCCCTTCTCTGCAGCCTGGAAGGATTCAGTTTTGGAGAGTTAACTGAAGACCATAGCAAAATGCCTCACTCTCAAACCACTTAGCAGCCTACTACATGTTGATCAAGCAATAAGAAATATACATTTTTCTTCTCGCTATTAAACTAGGATATTAATTCTTACAGATCAATTTCGCCACAGCCTTGATTCCGATACTTGCTGAGAGTACTAGTTGTAACTAAGGTATTCATAAAAACTGTCATTTTACCAAACTCTTAACTGGGGGATTTTTAGGGGCCCAGCAATTTCCTCTTGCTCCTTCTGGTTTCCAGCACAATCGGAGATGGGCCAGGATCTGGCACCACGATTCTGTATTCAAAGCTACTTGAGATACTTTCCCCCCTAACTGGGGGCCTGTTGCCAGAGCACCTTCCAGAAACCTGCACTCATTGACCCTGAACCTGGTCACTCAGTTTCACCAAATGACTGGGATTTCTTCCCCAGCCAGTGACTGTGAGCACAGCCTCTGTGGCATCCTAATTGGGTATTTTTGTGCTATGTGCAATATTTGCCAGGGAACCTGTTCACAAAGAGGTGAATTTTAAAACCAGCGCACAGGCACACTTGTAAGTGCGTATGCCGGCTCGCGAAAAAGGACGCGGCCATTTTATAAAATACTCACGTACATGTGCACACAATTTTATAATGGATGCGCGCATATGTGCACAAATGCCACCTCTAGTGCATAAGTGCATTTTCCCAGTTCGCCGAAGTAAGGGTTAGGACTTCCTAATTCCCCTAGTTAAATAGCCTCCCTTTTACCCTGTTAGCCCCAACACTTAAACCCCCGCTCACCTCTTTACTCTTTTTTGTTTTAGGACTTACGCGCTATCCACAGCAGAAGTAAAGTTACGCGTGCACTTGTAAGCGTAAGTATTTATGCACTGGTTTCATTCATAAATCCAGGAACGCCCATGCCCCCCTCCCTTTTTGGCAAATGTATTTGTACGCATGGTGGAAGATATACGTGTGCTCGGGCGGCTTTTAAAATCTGCTCAGCGTACGCTGGCCCGAGATACTCATGTATCTCCTGGTTTTGGTGCATGTCGGGCTTTTAAAATTCTACTAAAAATGCATAATGCGCACCTTTTAAAATAAAAGCTTGGCCTTCAAGCATCCATGTACAGAAATGAATAGATTAGACTGTGGTAGATTTTGCAGAGTAATGATAACACAAACGTCTTTAGCTCAGACTGATGTTAACCCCCCACAATGTAGACTATGTGCAGTTGATATTGACATGTTCTACCCATAATCCATGCAAACAAATTCTTCACCTTTGCTCTTTGCTCATTAACACGAGCTAATCTGTTTTCTGTTTTTTGAACAGCTGCATCCCAATCTTCCAGAGAACCTATGGAACAGAAAAATAAATCTCAAAAACACCAAGGATCTGCTTTAATTTGTATTTAAGACACAACATAAAGTTTATTTGTGCAGCTTAGAAACTGGAGAAATTACTTACCTGATAATTTCGTTTTCCTTAGTGTAGATAGATGGACTCAGGACCAATGGGTTGTGCTCCCCTGCCAGCAGATGGAGACAGAGTCAGATTTCAAAGCTGAGGTCACTCTAGATACACCCCCTGCAGTAACCTCAGCCCTTCAGTATTCTCTTCAAAAGCCACTGTGGCTATACTATCAAAAACACTTGATTAATAAACTTCATTAAAAATGGATAACCATAACTGTACTCAACCAGACAACCCTGAACCCCAGTAAGATTATAGGTGCCCTGATCTAGTGACTGAGTGATTGCTTACCCATAATATCTTGGGGGCGGGATGCAAGTGCGTATGCCGGCTTGCGGAAAAGGACGCGGCCATTTTATAAAATACTCACGTACATGTGCACACAATTTTATAATGGATGCACGCATATGTGCACAAATGCCACCTCTAGTGCATAAGTGGGGGAATTTTATAAGGGGGCGCGTGCCGACAACATTACATTTTCCCACAATATCTTGGGGGCTGGATGCTGAGTCCATCTGTCTACACTAAAGAAAATGAAATTATCAGGTAAGTAATTTCTCCATTTCCTAGTGTGTAGCCAGATGGACTCATGACCATTAGGATATACAAAAGCTATGCCAGATTGGGGCTGGAGGTTGCCCGCGGTCCAGTTAATACTGCCCTTGCAAAGGCTATGTCTTCTTGGGCCTGTATGTCCAGGCGATAGTACCTGGAGAAGGTGTGCAAGGAGGATCATGTCGCCACTTGGCAGACATCGATGGAGGACACCAGTCTAACTTCCGCCCATGAGACTGCCTGAGCCCTGGTGGAATGAGCTTTAACCTGAGAAGGTAATGGCTTTCCTGCCTCCACACAGGCTCCCGCGAAGCTGGTTCGCCCTGCTTCCTTCCACTGTGAAGGACAAATAGGCGGTCCGCCTTTCGGACCCATTCTGAAACTACCACATAAAGCACCAAAAAGTCTACCAACATTCAAATGTGGAGGATGCGGTATTCCTTCGCATCCCTATGCTTATCTAGGAAAGGCAACAAAATGGACTGATTCAAATGAAACTCCGAGACTGCCTTGGGCAAGAAGGATGGAACAGTAAGAAGCTGTAACGCTCCTGGAGTCATCCAGAGGAACGGTTCCAGACACGACAACGCCTGCAGTTCAGAGAAGAGACACACCGAGCATACAGCCACCAGGAACACTGTATTCAAGGTTAATAAATGCAAGGAAAGACAGCGCAGCGGCCGAAAGGAAGGCCCTGCCAAAATTTCCAATGCTAAATTAAGATTCCACAAGGGAACCAGCCACTGTAGGGGTGGCCAAAGGTGCTTCACTCCTTACAGAAAACAGGCCACGTCCGGATGAGCCGTCAGGGAGGTTCCGTTCACCTCACCCCGAAATAGGAGAGAGCCTCTACCTGCACACCTTCAAGGAGTGAAGGGCCAAACCTTTATTCAAGCTGCCCTGAAAAATTCCAGAATAAGTTGGATTTTGACTGCCCGAGGGGGGACACTGCGTTCCTTGCACCAGGCCTGAAATACCCTCCAGACCTGCACATAAGCTAGGTATGTAGAGCACTTCCGAGTGCAGAGTAATGTGGCAATTACCGCTGCAGAATATCCTCGCTTCATCAGGCGAGCCCTCTTAAGGGCCAGACCATAAGACAGAATCGAGTCAGATCCTCGGGAAGGACCGGTCCCTGCTGTAGCAGGCCTCTGTGTGGTGGGAGGAACAGGGGGGTCTCTGCCAGGAGTCTCCGCATGTCCACATACCATGGACGCCTGGGCCAATCTGGCGCTTCTAGGTGGACTAATCCCCCTGTGGTGCTAGATTCTGTGAATGATCCTACCCAGCAAGGACCACAGGGAAGGCATATAGCATCTCTTCTTCTGCCCAGGTCTGAACGACAGCATTGATCCCCAGGGACCACGGATCTCTTCTGCGACTGAAGAATCGGGGGAACTTTTGCATTGTGAGATGCAGCCAACAGGTCGATGGACAGGAAGCTCCAGCAATCTACTATCAATTGAAAGGCTTTTGCCAATAACATCCACTCTCCTGGATCCAGACTCTCCCTGTTTAGAAAGTTTGCTCTCACTTTGTCTTTTCCTGCGACATGTGAGGCTAAGATCGTCTGTATATGTATTTCTGCCCATTCCATAAAGAGGTCTATCTCCTGAGACACCTGCTGGCTCTTGGTTCCTCCCTGGGCAGTTGATGTAGGCCACCGTTGTAGTGTTGTCCGACATTATGCGGACTTCTTGATCCTAAGGTCTGTGGCTGAATTGCAAGCACGTGAGACTCACTGCCCGGGCTTCCAGGCGATTGATGTTCCAGAGGGCCTCTTCCTCCGTCCAACAGCCCTGAGCTGTGAGTTCCTGATAGCGAGTTCCCCAGCCCCGGAGACTTGCATCTGTTGTAAAAACCAGCCAGTTCAGGGAGGACAGGGACATCCCCTGCTCAGGTGAGCCTCCTGCAACCACCACTTGAGGTGAGAGCAGACTCCCATCAGTAAATGGAGCCGAATCAAATAGTCTTGAGACTGCGGGGTCCAACGTGACAATAGCGAGTGTTGAAGTGGGCGCATGTGTGCTCTCGCCCACGGCACTACTTCCAAGGTTGCTGCCATCAAACAGAGAACTTGAAGATAGCGCCACACCATCCTGCGTATTGTGTTCATCAACTGACGCACCTGGGATATCAACTTCTGTACCTGTGTGCTCGGGAGAAAGACCTTGCCCGGCCTGGTGTTGAACCAGACTCCCAGATACTCCAACGACTGGGGAGATTTGAGACTGCTCTTGTCCAGGGTTACTACCCAACCAAGATCCTGAAGCAAGGAGGTCACCCTGTTGGTCACCCAGAAATTTTCTTCCACAGACTTGGTCCGGATCAACCAGTCGTCCAAGTACGAGTGTACCAGGATTCCTTCTCTTCTCAAGGCGCTGTCATGACCAACATAATCTTGGAAAATGTTCTTGGGGTGGTGGCTAGGCCAAAGGACAGTGCCTGGAACTGATAATGGTGATCCAGCTTTGCCCAGCAAAGCTTAGGAAGCGTTGCTGTTCTTGACGGATTGGAATATGCAGATAGGCCTCGGATAGGTCCAGGGAGGTTAGGAACTCTCCCAGCTG
Source organism: Rhinatrema bivittatum (assembly GCF_901001135.1). NCBI lineage: Eukaryota > Metazoa > Chordata > Amphibia > Gymnophiona > Rhinatrematidae > Rhinatrema > Rhinatrema bivittatum. The sequence continues at coordinate 28,352,842 of NC_042625.1, forward strand.
TACGGCTATTATCATGGAGCCTAAGATTTCCTAGCGGAAATGACTCACTGGTAGGTGACAGTTGATACTCTTGAGGTCCAGGATGGGGCGAAAGGAATCTTCCTTCTTGGGTACGATGAAATAGATGGAATAACGCCCCTTATTTTCCTGGGGCGTAGGTACTGGGATTACAGCTCTCATCCTGAGGAGCCTTAAAAGAGTAATCTCCACTGCCTGCTTTTTGCACTGGGTGTGGCAAGGAGACATCATGAATACATCCCGAGAAGTGATGTGAAATTCCAGCACATATGCTTCTCCTATGACTTTCAGTACCCACTTGTCCAAAGTGACCTCGATCCTCCTTTGGTAAAAGAGAGAGTCAGTCGACCCCCCCATCTCCTCGTTATAAAGATGGGTCGGTAAAATTTCATTGGGAAGTTCAGAATGATCCTGAGCCCAAACCTGGGGCTGTCGACTATGAAAGGACGGAGTTCTTCCAAAGGGCCTAGACCTCTGAAATGTTGAGTTTCTTTAGGGGCGAAAACACGGAGAGTCCTTGGACCAGCCCCTCATAGGCAAGGGGCGCTGCAACTGCTTCGTCTTATCTTCTGGTAGCCAGGGAACTGTTTGCCCCATTTACTGGCCAGTTTTTCCAATTTGTTGCTGAATAGGAGTGATCCTTTAAAGGGAATCTTTGTAAGGTTTGCTTTTGAAGTTGCATCGGCTGACCAATTTTGTAGCCATAGCTGTCTTCTGGCCGCTACTATTGAGGCCACTCCTCTGGCTGAAGTATGGACTAAATCCGAGCCCGTGTCTGCTAAAAAGGAGGCGGCAGGTTCTATAGCCGCTCTGTGGTTCACCCCTGAGTCATCCACCTCCTGAGAGAGAAGTAGGCACGAACCCGCTACCAGGGCACAACAAGAAGCAATCTGTAAGGTCATTGCTACTGCGTCAAAAGCTTGTTTAAGGATACACTCCAACAGTTTATCGTGAAGTTAGCATGTGGCACATTTAAAACTAATCAGAGAAAATTCTTTTTCACTCAATGCACAATTAAACTCTGGAATTTGTTGCCAGGGGATGTGGTTAGTGCAGTTAGTGGAGCTGGGTTTAAAAAAGGTTTGGATAAGTTCTTGGAGAAGTCCATTACCTGCTATTAATTAAGTTAACTTAGAAAATAGCCACTATTACTAGCAACAGTAACATGGGATAGACTTAGTTTTTGGGAACTTGCCAGGTTCTTATGGCCTGGATTGGCCACTGTTGGAGACTAGATGCTGGCCTTGATGGACCCTTGGTCTGACCCAGTATGGTATGCTCTTATGTGCGCATTTTTAAGGTCACTCCTCCCTCCACTGAGATAGTTGTTCGCTTAGAGATAGTGTAGACCAGTGCAACCACTTTAGGGAAACACAAATGTTCTCTACTGCTGGATCAGCGGGTATAGAGCTTCTAACACCCAGCACCCTTTAAAACTTGCTTTGTGCAAGGAATCAGAATGGTATTCTTGTTTGGTTCTGTCATGGATTCCGTTCCAGGAACTCCCAGTGTTTCAGGGTCTGAGAAACCAAGGCCGGCAATTCATCTCTATGAAACAACCGTAACATAGTTTGATATGGTTCTAATCCTGGGGGAATTTCCCCTTCTTCCAAGGGATCTTGCTCTTTGTCTGTGCCATCAGGGTCCCCACTAGGGATACCTTGGTCAGGCAAGGCATGCCTTGAAGTCTACGAACAGGAATGGGATGGGGAGAGGGGGCCGGCTGGGGTTCCATCCAGACACGGGCAAGCAAGGAAGTAGACTGCGCCTGTACAAAAGGCCTGTATTCTCTGGAAAAATTCCATCCAAGGAAAGGCCGCCAAGTCTATGCCTAGCCCAGGGGGAACTGGGGTGGGCCCAGCCGAGTTTCCCTCTCCCATGGAAGACCCAGCCAAGGGGTTACTCAGATCCGTAGTATTTCCAGTTAAGGCTTCCAATCCATCATCTGAATGGGAGAAGCTGGGCTCAGCAAAATCCAGGGAGGCCAAATTACCTTGGGTTTCCCCTCACAGAGCTGACATAAGTTGGAATCCAGGTCAGGCTAAGAAGCCCTAATATGACAAGCAGCGCAGACAGCAAGGCGCTTATGTTTCTTGGCTGCTGATGCCATTGGCGGCAGTAACTGTGTGTTCAATCGGCTGGCACTTAAAAATGTATGCGCACAAATTTTGAACACCTAGGTGGGGTGAGGCGAGGTGCACGCATGCCTATGCGCCCGGCTTTTCCTGTATCCTTGCTCACTTTATGGTGCGCGTAAGTATGCGCACAGCACATGCGCAGGGCCAATGCACTGCGCGTACCGATGTTCTACAGCAGCAATACGAGACGCACAAAGACATGTGCAAGATGGTGCCACCTACTCACCTACTACGCGAAGTGCTGACCAAGCTTAAAGCGGGGCCTAGCCCACTGGGGGGCCACTCAATCTGCTCGTAAGCCCACTTCCCTATGCCCCAACAGGATCGGGAACAACACTGGTACGGCACGCAGAGCAAGGAGACCGGAAAAAGTCTTACCAAAACCCCTCCAACGTCCTTTTTTTTTTTTTTACTTACCTGAGCTCAGCCTTACCAGCTGAGTACAGAGACGTTCTCCGGCTGCGGGAGGAGAGGGCTTTGGCCGTTACCACCGCGCTTGGCTTCCTGCACCCGTTACCTTTCAGCTGCTTCAGCAGCTAATTCCACGCCAGGAACTGGCTACGGGACCAAGGCACACCTCTGAGAGATCTCAGAAATCACCTCAGGAATTCTCAACTGGGGGAGAGACCTTTAGGAGAACAGGACTCAATCTTTTCTCTAATTTAAAAGAATTTCTTCTTCCAGAAGGTACAGTTGTTCCCATAGGGAAAGCATGTGTACATTTGCTGGAGACAGAGAAATACTGAAGGGCTGTGGTCACCGCAGGGGTATATGTAGAGTGACGTCAGCTTTGAAACCTGACTCCATCTCCATCTACTGGCAGGAGAGAACAACCCATTGGTCCTGAGTCCATCTGGCTACACGCTAGGAAGAAAAATCCTTTTGCTGTATTCTAGCTTAGGCTGAATGCTAGTATTCAATTTAGACTACTTTTGGTTTGCTTTCATTTGTCTGAAAAATCATTCCCAAATAAGCGGCCAAAAGTCAATTTTGCTTAAACAATAAAGCAGAAATGCAAGTGAAGGTTTTGGAGGAGATGCTTTTGAAACGTCAGCAGCATATTACAAAGCTTGACTCTGCACTATCCCTATACAGCACTAATTTCCAGTGCCTTGATAAACATGCATGCCACCTAATTTAGCATAATTTCTAAAGCCAGAACTTTTGATTTAAAAACATTGGTCTGCTACTCAAATTTATGACTGGCTTTCTTTCCATTATATTGGCCCGTGATATTCATCCTATATTCCCAATTTCATCCTGAAGATGTAACAAAACCATCTTATTGTATCATCCACCAGACTCCCCTTGCATCTGCTCAGGATCATCCGTCCCCTCCGAGGACAGATCTTCCAACGCGGCTTGTCTGAGATTCAACGAGCGCAGGACCCCACCTATCCACAGGCTCCCGATCCCTAGCCTTCTTGGCTGCCTGGGACTTCCTGGATAGTGGTCGCTTGGACCCTAACCCCTTCCTGGCTAAATAAGACTTATGAAGGAGAAGAACAAATCTGTGGAAAACTCCTCTGGATCCAATGAGGAAGAGTCTGGAGCAGCACTTCCCAAGCTTCTCCCTTTCCCCTGCCACCTGCACAACGGGAAAAAGCATGGGAGGAGAGTCTACAGGCTCCAACACGGCAGTCTGACTCCCTGCAAGGGCTGACAAAATGGCCGTCGGCTCCCCCGATCCCCCCAGGGTCTCCAGAGCCAGCCCTGGGGGTCCAACAGACATCCCAGCACCCCCCGAGGCACCCCCCTACAAAAGGAGGCTGAATTTAGTCACCCCTGCCTCAACCCGCAGCTGCGACAAACCTTGCAGCGCTACCCGGGAGTCAGCATACTGGCACGGTCGAGTCTGCACACACAGTCAGGTCTAAAAATAGGCTCTGCAGTCAGAAAAAACGCTGAAGGACGCTGTCCACAGATGTCCGGTGCTTAATTCAGCCCACCCCGTCCTGCCTGCCTGCCTCCTGGCAGGAAAACAACTCAGGTTCTTACTGCTGCCTCAACCCTGCTTCTTTTCAAATGCAGCTGACTTCTCACTTTTTTTTTTTTTTTTTAAAGTCACAGCTCAGCCAAAAGAAAGATAAAACACTTTCATGCTTCTGGAGGCTGAGTGCTGAAGGAGAGCCAGGGACAGAGAAGGGGTGGCTACTAAAACCCCTCTGCCAAAAAAGGGCTGTCAACACAGGGGTCACCAATCCCCCGCTCGCCCTGCTCTACCCAAAGGATGGCCCTTGAAAGAATACCTTAGGGAACTTAATTTTCCTGATCTTCTTACCATCAAACACTTGAGACTGCAGGTTTGCACCTCTACCTTCTGCTGGAGACAGAGAAATACTGAGGGACTGCAGGTGGCACTCTCAGATATGGAGCAGTGCCCTCAAGGTTTTGTTCTCTGCTGCCTCCATCTGCTGGTAGGGTTGCATAAACCCGCTTGTCTGGACTGATCCGGGGTACGAACAGGAAAATAGGTTTCCAACCTCATTATAGGAGAAGACCAAATAAAAAATAAAAAACAACAAGAGTGGAAAACAAATTTCTGCTGGCTAAATGATGTTCACTGCTTTACCTTCTATCCTCTCAAGAGCAAGCAGCACGTCACATACGTGTTCTGGATAATCTGTTGTGCACTGTACAGCTCGGTGTAAGGCTTTCCTGCAGTGCTGCGTGTCACCGTGTGCCCTGCAGGAGAACAGAAAGCAGTGTTAACTCGGGCCTAGCAAAAGTGAAACAGTGCTAGACTCCTGCGAGGAAGAGACTTCCTCCTAATAATGGAGAAATTACTTACCTGATAATTTTGTTTTCCTTAATGTAGACAGATGGACTCAGGACCAATGGGGCTGTGCTCCTCTGCCAGCAGATGGAAATGGAGTCAGGTTTCAAAGCTGACATCACCCTAGATACACCCCTGCAGTGACCTCAGCCCTTCAGTATTCTCTTCAAAAGCCACTGTGGACATACTATCGAAAAAAACTTGACTAAAAATGGATAACCGTAACTGTACTCAACCAACCAAACACTGGACCCCAATAAGATTACAGATGCCCTGATTTAGGGGCTGCACGATGGCTTACCTGTAATCTCTTGAAATCGATTTACACTCCACGGGTGAAACCTTGGCACCGTTCTTCGGCAGACGGGGACAGGATGCTGAGTCCATCTGTCTACACTAAGGAAAATGAAATTATCAGGTAAGTAATTTCTCCATTTCCTAGTGTGTAGCCAGATGGACTCAGGACAAATAGATGTACAAAAGGTACTTCTGATCGGGGAGGGAGTCTGACTGCAATACGGTTAATACCATCCCTGCAAAGGGTGCATCTTCTTGGGCCTGTACGTCCAGGTGATAGAACCTGGAAAAGTGTGCAAGGAAGACCAGGTCGCTGCTTGACAGTTATCAACGGGGGACAACAGACTAACTTCCGCCCTTGAGACTGCCTGAGCCCTGGTGGAATGAGCTTTAACCTGAGAAGGTAATGGCTTTCCTGCCTCCATATAGGCACCCATGACCACCTCCTTAATCCAGCGAGCTATGGTAGCCCTCAAAGCTAGTTCTACCTGCTTCCTTCCACCATGAAGGACAAACAGGCGGTCTGGCATTCAGACCAGTTCTGAAACTTCCAGATACTGACATTCAAATGATGGAAAAGGCAGCATTCCTCCGCATCTCTGCGCTTATCTAGGGAAGGAAACAAAATGGACCGATTCAAATGAAACTTAGACTACCTTGGGCAAGAAGGATGGAATGGTACAAAGCTGAAACACTTCTGAAGTCATCTGGAGGAATGATTCCCAATACGACAATGCCTGCAATTCAGAGATGCGATGCACCGAGCATATAGCCACCAGGAACACCACTTTCAAGGTTAATAAACGTAAGAAAAGACCTCGCAATGGCCGAAAAGAGGGCCCTGCCAAAAATTCCAATTCTAGATTAAGATTCCAGAAGGGAACCAGCCACCGTAGGGGTGGCCGAAAGTGCTTCAACCCTTTCAGAAAACAGGCCACATCCAGATGTGCTAACAGGGAGACTCTGTTCACCTCGCCCTTGAAACAGGAAAGAGCCGATACCTGGACCTTCAAGGAGTTAAGGGTCACACCTTTATTAAAGCCTTCCTGCAAAAATTCCAGAATTAGTGGCATTTTGACTGTCCAAGGAGAAACACCCCGTTCCACACACCAGGCCTCAAATATTCTCTAGACCCGCACATATGCTAGGGACGTAGAAAGAGCACGGAGAAATGTGGCAATTACTGCCCCAAAAATATCCTCGCTTCATCAGGCGAGTCCACTCAAGGGCCAGACCGTAAGATAGAACCAAGTCGGATCCTCATGCAGGACCTGTCCCTGCAGCAGTAGGTCCTTGTGTAGTGGGAGGCACTGGTGGGTCTCCACCAGGAGTCTCCATTTGTCCGCATACCTGGGCCAACCTGGAGGTACTAGCAGGATTAATCCCCTGTGGCGCTCGCTTCTGCGTATGACCTTTACCAGGAGGGGCCACGGAGGGAAGGCGTATAAGCAGCTCCTTTTCCGGCCAGGTCTGAACAAGAGCATCGATCCCCAGGGTCAACTGATCTCTTCTGCGACTAAAAAGTCAGGGAACCTTCGCATTGTGAGATGCGGCCAGTAGGTCAATGGACAGGAAACCCCAGCGATCTACTACCAGCTGAAGGGCTTTGGCCGACAACGCCCACTCTCCTGGATCCAGACTCTCCCTACTTAGAAAGTCTGCTCTGACGTTGTCTTTTTCTGTGATGTAGGAGCTTGAGATCATCTGTAGATGTATTTTCGCCCATTCCATAAGGAGATCTATCTCCTGTGACACTTGCTGGCTTTTGGTTCCACCCTGGCGGTTGATGTAGACTAACGCTGTTATGTTATCCAATATTACGCGGACCGCTTGACCCTGGAGTATGTGGCTGAATTGTAGACATGCCAATCTGACTGCCCGGGCTTCCAGGCAGTTTATGTTCCAGAGGGCCTCTTCCTTGGTCCAACACCCCTGAGCCATCAGTTTCTGACATTGAGCTCCCCAGCCCCAGAGGGTCGAGTCTGTCATGAGGACCTGCCAAGTTCAGAGGGGACACCCCTGCCCAGATGAGCTTCCTGCAGCCACCACTGGAGCCAAGAGCATACTTCCATCGGTAAGTAGGGGCAAATCGAATAGTCTTGAGTCAGCGAGTTCCAACATGACAGCAGGGAGTGTTGAAGTGCATGTGTGCCCTTGCCCAAGGCACTAATTTCAGGGCTGCCGCCAACAAACCAAGGACTTGAAGGCAGCTCCCGACAGGCATATCATGTTCATCAACAGATGCACTTGGGACATCAACTTCCTTATCTGCTTAGTCAGGAGGAATACCTTGCCCTGTTTGGTGTCAAACTGACTCCAAGGTATTCCAAGGACTGGGAAGGTTTGAGACTGTTTTTGACCAGGTTTACGACCCAACCGAGTTCCTGAAGCAAGAAGGTCACCCTGCTGGTCACCTGAAGACTCTCTTCCACGGACTTTGCCCGGATCAACCAGTCGTCCAAGTACAGGTGCACCAATATTCCCTTCTTTTCTCAACGCTGCCTCTATAATCACCATAAACTTGGAAAATGTTCTGGGGGCAGTGGCCAGGCCAAAGGGCAGTGCCCAGAACTGATAATGGCACCCAGTATCGCAAAGCATAGGAAATGTTGATGTTCTTGCTGGACTAGAATATGTAGATATGCCTCGCTTAGGTCCACGGAGGTTAAGAACGCTCCTGATTTTACAGCCATTATCACGAAGTGAGGGTTTCCATGTGGAAATGAATCACTCGTAGATGTCGTTTGACGCTCTTGAGGTTCAACTTGGGGCAAAAAGGAACCTTCCTTCTTGGGTATAATGAAATATTTGGAATATCGCCCCGTATTTTCCTGGGGCGCAGTTACTCGGCTTATAGCCCTCATTGTGAGGAGCCTTAACAGGGTAGTCTCCACTACCTGCTTCTTGTGCTAGGAGTGGCAAGAAGATATCATGAAAATGTCCCAAGGATTGCTGCAAAATTCCAGCTCATGTCCTTCTCATATGACCTCCAGTGCCCATTTGTCCAAAGTGATCCAAAGTGGTAGAAGAGGGAGAGTCGACCCCCTATCTCCTCTTTCCAAGGATGGGTTGGCAAAACTTGAGGGGTTCGGGACGAACCTGAACCCGAGCCTGATCCTCTCTTGGGCTGCTGACTCCGAAAGAACTAAGACCTCCCAAAGGGCCAAGACTTCTGAAATGTCGAGTTTCTGTAGGGACAAAAGCATTTGGAGCCCCTGGATCGAACCCTCATGGGCGAGGGGCACTGTAACTGCTTTCTCTTATCTTCTGGTAGCCGGGCTACTGGAGATTCGCCCCATGTACTGGCCAGCTTTTCCAATTCACTTCTGAAGAGAAGTGATCCTTTAAAGGGTATTTTTGTGAGATTTGCCTTGGAGGTTGTGTCTGCTGACCAATTTCGAAGCCATTGCTGTCTTCTGGTCGCCACCACTGAGGCCACTCCTCTGGCTAAAATATGGACTAGGTCCAAGCCCGCATTAGCTAAAAAGACAGCGGCGGGTTCCATAACCACTCTGGAATTCGCCCCCGAGTCATCCTCCTCCCGAGAGAGGAGCATGCACGAACGAGGTACCAGGGCATAACAAGAAGCAATCTATAAGTTCATTACTATTGCTCAAAGGCCTTTTTAGGGATGGACTCCATCCGCCTATTGTGCGCATCCTTTAAGGCCGCTCCTCCCTTCACTGATATAGTTGTTCACTTAGAGACAGCACAGACCAGCGCATCCACTTTAGGGAAATGCAAAAGTTCTCTCACTGCCTGATCCAGTGGGTATAGAGCTTCTAATGCTCATCCAATAAAACTTATTCTGGGGCATTCCATTCCAGGTCAATCAACTCCTGGATGGCTTCCAGTACTAGAAAGTAACAAGAGGCTTTCCGAAGGGAAATCAGAATGAGATTCCTCTTTGGTTCCATCATAGAGTCCGCCCCAGGAACTCCCAACATCTTCAGGGTCTGGGAAACCCAGGTTGGCAATTAGTCTGTCTAGAAAAACCATAACGTAGTTTGATAAGGTTCTAAACCAGGAGGGATTTCTCCATCTTCCAAGGAATCTGGATCCTCTTGTTCATCTGTGCCATCCGGGTCCCTGCCAGGGATACCCTTGGTAAGTTGAGGCATGCCTCGAGATCTGCCGACAGGACTGGGAGAGGGAGGGCTTACTTGATGAAGTTCCGTCCGGACAGGAGCAAGTAAGGTAGCAGACTGTGCCTGTACGAAGGCTTGAAGGCTTTGAAAGAATTCCACCCACAAGAAAGCGGCCGGGTCCATGCCTAGCCCAGGAGGTACTGGGGTAGGTACCGCTAAATTTCCCTCTCCCATGGATGACCCAGTCCCGGGGAACTTTTGGTTAAGGCTGTGGCTGACCCATCCTCTGAATGGGAGGAGCCGGGCTTAGCAAAGTCCGGGGGAGGCCAATTCTCCCTGAGCTTCCTCACAGTACTGACATAAGCAAGAATCCAGGTCAGACTGTGCCTCCCTAATATGACAAGCAGTGCAGAGAGAAAGGCGCTTATGTTTCTTTGCTGCTGGAGCCACTGGCAACTGTAACTGCATGTTCATACGGCTCACGCTTAGAATTTTATGTGCACAGATTTCGGGTGCCTACGTGGGCTGTGGCGAGGCACACACAACCCATGCGCTCGGCTTTACTTATATTCTGCACCTAGTAAATTGTGCGCGTATGTACATGCACGTTATGCGCACAGCATGTGTTCAGAGCCGAACGCACTGCGCATACCAAAGTTCTATGCTGGGCAATGCAGGTACAAAAATGTGTGCAAGATGGCGCCGCCGCAGCCCACCATGCGGTGTGCCGACCAAGCCTAAAGCAGGGCCTAGCCCACCGGGGGGCTGATCAACCCACTCGGAAGCCCACTTCCCCTTACCCCAGTGGAATCGGGAACGACGTCAGTGTGGCGAACCGAGCAAGGAGACCAGAGGAAATCTTACCGAAACCCCTCCAATGTCTCTGAATCGGGAGGAAATCCTCTTTTTTTTTTTTTTTAAACTTACCTGGACTCCGTGCTTACTGGCAGAGTGCAGAGATGGTCTCCGGCTGCAGAAGGAGAGGGCTTTGGCCATCACCGCTGGCTCAGCTTCCTGCATCCGCTGCCTTTCAGCTGCTTCAGCAGCAAAGTCCACGCTAGGAACCTGCTACCGGACCAAGGCACATCTCTGAGGGATCTCGGAAATCACCTCAGGAATTCTCAACTGGGGGAAGGACCTTTAGGTATCACCGCAGGAGAGCAGGGCTCAATCTTTTCTCCAATTTAAAAGTAGAATTTCTTCTTCCAAAAAGTACAGCGATCCCCATAGGGAAAGCATGTCTACATCTGCTGGAGACGGAGAAATACTGAAGGGCTGAGGTCACTGCGGGGATGTATCCAGGGTGTCATCAGTTTTGAAACCTGACTCCGTCTCCATCTGCTGGCAGGGGAGCATAAACTATTGGTTCTGAATCCATCTGGCTACACGCTAGGAAATATTTCTTTTTTTGTTTAACTTTATTCAACTTCCCCAAAGCTGGGAACATAGGCTTCAACAGTCTGCCTCAGAGGAAAAAAATATCCTGAGCTTGCAGCCGCCCAGCCGCCTCGTGAAGGGGAGGGATCTGGACCACCAGATTTACACCCCACAGGTGCATGGACCGAGCACACAAAAGAGTTATCAACTCCCGACTCGTCCACCTCAACCAGACAGGGAAGAACCCACCAGGATTCAAAAACCCCGTGGAGGAAGGCTCAAAAACTAAAAATTACCCGGACTGCAGAACTGCTTGGTTTGCCCCATCTACCATCTGTTGGAGGAGAAATCCTGAGGAACTACAAGTGGCACATGTGGTTAAATAGTAGTGTTAGTAAATCTTTCTCTGTCTCCAACTGCTGGCAGGGAGACAAAACCCAGGAGTCTGGACTGATCTGGGTACGTACAGGGAATTGCAATCACTGTTCACCAAGCAAGCAAGTAAACAAGCCTGGCAAAGAGAACATCATGTAAAGGAGGTCGTTTTCAAAGGAGGTACACACGTAAAAGTAGCATATAGCGTAGCAATTTTCAAAAGTGCATTTACACGCCTACATCCTTTTGACAATTCAGCCCTATGAAAAGTAGCAATTTTCAAAAGCCCATTTACATGCTCCTTTGAAAATGGCCTCCATAGCAGCAAAAGAATGGAAGGGCAAATGGAGAGAGAGATTATGCTAGACTAGCATCACTCCTCCTCTGAACGAGGCTTAATAATTCTTACCGCTCAAGGTTATAGTACTCTAACCACATGTTTGCAAATTTCGAATTTCCTCTTGTCATAATGCTATCCCACAGTTCTCTAGCCTTCTGCATATTATTACAGTGTCGAGCCTAACAAAAAAAAAAAAAAGAAATAGAAGATTTTAGCATTCAAAGCACAACAGCACTTCAGGACATGTCCAATTTTCCTCCCTTTCCTCTAATTCATTTTCTGTTTGGGACATTCATTTCCTTATCTGTTCTGTTTTTCCTTACATACTTTTTTCTAAATAGCATTTAAGTGCATGCACCTATATCTGTTCAAATACCATTCACCTGTTCACCCAGCTGTTGTTCTTCTCCCCAGGACCTGATATGTCAGATGCTAGGTAAAGGAAAATTGGTTCTTACCAGCTAATTTTCTTTCCTGGAATACCACGGATCAGTCCAGACAAGTGGGTTTTGCATCCCTACCAGTAGACAGAGGAAGAGATAAAAACAAACAAACAAACAAAAAAACCCTTTTCATGCACTGTTACATAACCAAGACTGTCACCTGCAGTTCCTCAGTATCGACCTGTACCCAAGCCAACTCAATCAAACTTTCCCTTCAAGGGCGAACAGAGAACCCCGGATTGGAGCCCCCTGAAATGGAGCCTCAACAACCAACACAGTAACCAAAGCACCGGTTAGCTCCATTGGTTCAACATATCAGTTCAATGTAAATACACATAGAAATTCTGAAGTAGACTCTAAATGCGGCTATAATAATCTTTCAGAACCAAGGGGACGGGCCTCTGGACTGATCTGTGGTATTCCAGGAATTAAAATTAGCAGGTAAGAACCAGTTTTCCTTTCCTGTTCATACCACGATCAGTCCAGACAAGTGGAATGTACCCACTTGCAATACACTCTCACCAAATGTAGCATCTTCTGGTGCTCGAACATTCACTTGGTAATGTCTAGTGAAAGTGAAACGTGAAGGCCGTGTCGCAGCTCTACATATTTCTTGAGGCAACACCAACTGACACATCGCCCAGGAGGCTACTTGCACCCTAAAAGAATGCGCTCATAACCCCTCTAGGGCCGTTCAATCTTTACAGAGATAGACCAAAATAACAGTCCCCTTTAACTAAAGAGAAAACATGGCTTTAGACGCTTTACATCCTTTCTGCGCTCCACTGAGCAATACAAAGAGATGATCGTAAGATACCACAACAGAATCCGATGAACATCCAAATAAGTAAAGTTCCCTTGCATGCAACGCACCTACTGACCAATTTAGGAACTCCAGAAGCTCGGTCGTCTGGATAACATGGAAGAAAGAGACAACCTTATGTAAAATTGAGGGAACCGTACACAATGTCATACTGTTGTTCGCAATCCGCCAGAAAGGAGCTGTACAGGACCAAACCTGAATCTCCAAAATCCGCACGACCAAACAAATGGTCACCAGAAAAACTGCATTCAAGAAGTCCTTCATAGATGCCCTCCCCAAAGACTCAAACAGAGGTCCACAAAGTAACTGCAGAACCAAGTCAAGATCCACTTTGGATATGACGTATGAATCTAAGGATACAAGCGTTTGACCCCTTCAGAAAATGAATGACATATGGAAGAGAGGCCAACAACCTTCCCCGCAGCTTGCCTGAAGGACATCCCAAGGCTTCAACAAAAGGGTGAAATCCGAGGGCTGTCCCCACACAACAGCTCCAGATCTTCCTTCAAACACCAGGATTCAAACACCCTCCACACACTGACAAACCAGAGACAAAAAAGGCCTCCTAGCCTGAAGTAAGGTGTCAACCAGCTCCAAGCATCCTTTTAGCCATAAACACCATCTCTCTAAAGCCAAGCTACGAGATAAAACTCACCCGCCCAATCCAGATAGGTCCTTGTCGAGGAAAGCTCTGCTGATGAGCCAACCTGAGAGGCCCGCCTATTGTGAGTCGCACCAGATCCACAAATCACAGACGCCTCAGTCACTCCAGAGCCACCAGAACCCACTGTTCCTGGTCTTCGCACTATGGGGCACCATAAATGGCCTACCAGAGATCATGGAGTAAACGTGCAGCAGAATCCCCATCGACCAAGTAAAAACCAGAGCATCTATCCCCTCTGACTTGACACCCCCCCCCCCCCCCCTGTCCATAACTGAAAAGTCGAGTCACCTCGATACAGCTGCGCGTGACGTCATCAGCTCCATCAGAACTGGCTGGGACTCCCCTACCTGATGCAAATGAGGTTCCATGCCTTCGAGGACAACTCCCCTTGGGTTCGACTGCTGCTTGCTGAGAATCTGCGAACACATTATCCACTCCTGCGACATGCAGTGCTGCTATTCCCTCCAGATACTGTTCTGCCCAAACAGCTCCTGAGCCTCCAGAGCCATCCCATGACTCTTCATCCCTCCTGAATGAATGAATGATATACACCACCGTTGTTGTATTATTCGAAAAGGCTCTCACCATTCCTCCTCGGACCTGTGGAAGGAACGACAACAATGCCCTACAAACCATTCGAGTTCCCAAACGACTGAAAGACCACTTATTAAATTTATGAATCATTTAACTAAAAAAAATGGTCTAGGCGATGAACACAATAAAACGTACATAATTATTACAAGGAAACTAATCTAAAACAATATAAATACAGAATAGAAAAATACATAATAAAAATAAAATATAATACACTCATAAAACAAAGTTAATAACACTGACCAAGATGCTTCTCATGGCGACCAAAGACCTTGAGCCATATGCTCCTGTCAAACTGCCCCCCAATCTCTGAGGCTGGCATCTGAGTTCAGTGCCACCCACTCTGGAGCCTCCAGATCCACCCCTTTTTTCCAAATTGTGGCACAAAAGCCACGACAGCCTGGATCTGAAGTCCCCCTGCAGTGGCAATGGCAGAAGACTCCTCCAACAACGGATTCCAATGGGCCAAAAAACACCCTCTGGAGGGGACACATGTGAGCAATTGCCCATGGTACAAAAACTAGCGTGGAAGCCATGGAGCCTAGGACCTGCAAATAATTCCAGACCCTGAGCACCAATAGGTGCAACAGACGAGTCACTTGTGCCTGCAACTTCGCTACTCTCGCTGACGAAAGAAAACACTCTGCCAAAACGGGCATCATACTGCGCTCCCAGGTACTCCAATGATTGGGCCAGCACCAGATGGCACTTTATCAGGCTTATACCCTAAATCAGGGATTGCCACCTCTCCATGACTTGCCAAATTGCCTGACCACATTTCTCCTCCAACTGTGCTCTGATGTCCAAATAAGGATGAACTAGAATCTCCTCTTTTCTCATGGCCACCGCCGCCACCACCACAATCACCACTACCATCTCCCCCACCATCACCTTCGCAAAAGTCTGCGGCGTTGATGGTAGCCGAAAAGGGAGCGCCCAAAACTGGAAATGCTGCTCTAATACCTCAGAAACTTCTGATGCTCTGTATATAAGAGAATGTGGATAAGTCTCAGCAAGATCCAACGCCGGCAGGAACACTCTCTTTTGCAAATCAGCACTAACACCATCCACAAAACACAGAACTTGCAGAGCCATATAGACCTTCTGGAGACCCAGAAAGGGCTGGAAAAGTGCCCTCCTTCTTGGGAACTATGAAAGAGTATCTCCCCTGTCTGCGTTCAGTTGGCGGGACTAAAAAAACAATTGCATCTAGCTTCTGCAACCGCTGCAATGCATCACAAACCGCCTCTCGTATGCCTTGGGATGTGCAATGAGACTCCATGATTGGATGAGAAACTTCTCAAGCACAACTGTCTTTCACCACCTTCAATCGCAACTGTGTCTTCAAGACCCACTGGTCCGACATGATTGTGATTCACTCCCGTACCAGCAGGTTAATTATAACTGTACAGCTTCAAAGGCAGAGTGGCTCATCCTGGCTTCATTGTGAGGACTTTCCTCCTCCGGGCCCTTGACTGAAAAGAAAAATAAACCCTGGGGAATCTGCGAGCAGCCCAAAAATGCTGCTGCCTTCCCAGGGTTTGCTTCTGCCCCAAGGCTGAAGAACTCTTGCCAGAGTGAAACCTCCTCAAATCCCAAAAATGGGGATGAGATGGGCATGTTTTCTTGCCACCCTTCTTATCCTCCGGCCACTCATTCCCCTTCGACGTCCCCAATGTTTCATCAGTTGGTCCAGGTCTTCCCTGAACCACCAGTTCCCCTTAAAAAGGGAGATTACAGGGCTGCATCTTAGACCACACATTCGCTGATCACTCTCACAACCATAGGAGTCAGCTGCAAATGCCGAGATCATGCTTCTGGTGGATGCGCAGACTAAATCCTACAGTGCATGTGCCACATAGGCTATCCTGGCCTCCAACTGGGCCACCTGACTGGAACTGGCCATTGGGGTAGAATCCTTTATCTGAGCCTTCTGCACCCCACAGAAACCGGCTCACCAAGAACCTGAGGGATGAGGGGACGCAACTCCTCCTCTGGAACATCCTCTAGATCCAACAGGGATTGATCCACGACCGGAACTTCATCTAACGGGTTGCCCCCAGGAATCTCCCCCCCCGGTCACCAGCACCCTTCTTGAGGCTCCTCCAATGCGCAGAGATGGACTTCACATCATTTGTGAGGCTCTCGCTTGCACACCTTAGTGGGCCACAGGGCCTGTATAGCACATGGGTGCATTACCTCTGTCCCCCGCCAGGCTAAATAAGCCTTATGCAGGAGCAGGACAAAACCAGGTGAAAAACTGTTTTGAATCACTGGTATCCCTGCCTGGCTAAATAAGCTTTATGAGGTCTCCTCAGCCGGCTCTTCCCCCTTCTCCCGGTCCTCAAGAACTCCCTGCACAACCATGAGAGTGAGGGGCGGGTAGTCCCTGTCCTCCATTTGCCTCCTACCACATGGAGACAAGATGGCCACCGCCTCCTCATCATCGGTACCTGCCAGGTGAAATGCTTTCCTGCTGCCCTTGGAGTCATAATCGGGACCAGAGGGCACCTGCTATCAGGTGCAAATAATGTTCTCCGCAAGCCCTGTTAAGATTTGATGCGTTACATGGTCGACGCCATATTGCCCTCACACGTACGCACCATGCCAATAGTACACTACCGCTGAGAGCCCTCCTGGACCCCAGGTAGAGAAACGTGGCCTCCCGACGTACACTGCACCGATCATTCACAATACCCATCGAGTCCTCCCAACCCAGAAGTGCTAATGTGGTCTCCTAACGCATGCCTCACCGCCTGCACAAAGGCCCACTGAGCCCTCCCGTACCTTGGGTGTGCAGCTGCAGCTTCCCTCCTCCCCCTCTGTTCCAGTATCAGGAAAGACAACACGACTCAAGCGCTGGCAGATCACTGCCCCACTTATAATTTACGCTATCTTTTTTTTTTCACAAAAAAACTCAAGGCAACAGACAGATCAAGACAATAAGGGGATACTTCTCCAAGTCTTGCAGCCTGGAACAGGTGAGGGGAATCCAGAAGGAATGAGGGAGCCAGGACTCCTGACTTTGAAATCCTCTGCTTACTTCGGGCCGAGTCACCTAGGAATCACCAACCCCCAGCTCACCCTAAAGGATGGCTGCAAAGGAACAGAGAACCTTAGGAAGCCAAATCCTGCCTTCTTTTCTTTTATTCATCTTTTTCTTTCTTTCTTTTTTTTTAAACTCTTCAAACTTCAGACTGCAGGTTTTATAGCTCTACCATCTGCTGGAGACAGAAATACTGTTTTTGTAAGAATGTGAACCCTGGGCTGAGATGAGAGGTGTCTCCGCCCACAGGGAGGAGCCCTGTGAGCCTCACTGTCAGCAGGCGTAGTTCTCAGTGGCGTGGGACACAGCTAGAAGTAGAGACTTTATTATGAAGGAAGGAAAAAGTAATGTCCACAGAGTTGAAGATGTAATAGTACAGTCCTGAGCAATGGGGAGTACCCAGAGCGAGGCCACAGATGAGAAGATCCGGTAGTGACCCGCGGAGCGGGGTACGCGGGGATCCCCTCTGACGAGTGTAGGCACCTCAGGAATACCAATCCGGTAGTGGCCCGCGGAGCGGGGTATGCAGAGGATGTCTGTACAGTAGACGTTAAAGAAGTGGTAGAGATACCGAAACCCAGAAGTGGCTCCCGTAGTTGGTGTGTCAATACTCTGCAGCGCAGGAAAGCTGAATAGTTTCTACTGAAGTAAGGTGGTAGTGGCCTGAGGCTCGGGGGTACACCGCGGAAAATCCTCAATACAGTTCGTATAGCAGAAGTCAGTAGAGGTACTCACAAGAGATGGCTCCTGGAGAGAGAGAGACCTGAGAAGCAGGTCTGGTAGCAGTCAGGCAGGTAGGCCCTCCGAGGAGCGGATAGCCAGGAACGCAGGGGAGCCCCCGAGGAGCGGGTACTCAGAGCGTTAGATGCCAAGACCAAAGTTAGGAACAGGAAGTCCTTGAATGAGGTGGATTCAGCAAGACGGAACTCCTTGCTAACTCAAAGAAGGCAAGGGCCAGTCAGATTAAATACACTAGTGGATTGACGTCATCGGGAGGGGACGTCCCCGAGATTCCCGCAATGACATGTTCAAAGGAAGCCCTTGCGCATGCACCTAAGTAATTCCGGGTCCAAGATGGCGGTCAGCAGCGCCCATGCTGTCCTGGGAACGCCAGAGAGGTTGGTGGGGATTAGCAGAAGCCGCCATTCTTCCCAGACTTGATGGTGCAGGGAAAAAAAAAAAAAAAGAGGTGAGCATGAGAGGTTGCAGCCGTCTGCAACCGACAGGCGTAACAGTTATATAGCAGTGCATGAAAAAAATTTTTATTCTCCGTCTCCATCTGCTGGTAGGGATGCAAAACCCACTTGTCTGGACTGATCTGGGGTATGAACAGGAAAATGATCAGTAAGCAGAGAAAAAAATAATACAAGGGAGAGAGAGACAACACAACAGCACAAGAAGGAAACTGCCACTTGTCTCAGCCTGAAGTTTAGTCATAACAGCTCTATGAAACAAACGGAGGAAAATGTATGATATGCATAGGAAAATTTGTTCTTACCTGATAATTTCTGTTCCTGTAGTACCACAGATCAGTTCAGACAAGTGGGTTTTGCTTCCCTACCAACAGATGGAGGCAGAGAATAAAAATTTTTAGGCATTGCTACATATACGAGAGTGCCACCGCAGTCCCTCAGAATTGACCTGTACCCAAGCCAAGATGACCAAGTTAACAGACTAATAAACTAACAAGCCCCAACAAACCATGGGCAAGCAGAGAACTTGTTGGAGCCCCCTAGAACTAGGACCCCTTGATAAACACCAAGAATTCCCTTGCCATAGGAGCTTGCGATGCTCCTATGGCAAGGGAATTGCACTTGTTGGATGTGTGGCGAATTCTTTTGCCATATCTTAAGGTCACAAATCCTTTTCGGAGATCCAGTCATCTTTTTGTCTTGTTTAGTGGGGCGAAGAAGGGCAATAAGGCTTCCAAGGCTACGATTGCAAGATGATTGAGAGAGGCAATTAATACAGCTTACATCTGTAAGGGCAGGTCAATTTCAAAAGGGTTGTGGGCACATTCTACTAGGGCACAGGCGGAGTGTGTGTGTGTGTGTGTATATAGATATATATGTGTGTGTGTGTGTGTGTGTGTGTGTGTGTACAATTCTGGTCGCCGCATCTCAAAAAAGATATAATTGCGATGGAGAAGGTACAGAGAAGGGCAACCAAAATGATAAAGGGAATGGAACAGCTTCCCTATGAGGAAAGGCTGAAGAGGTTAGGACTTTTCAGCTTGGAGAAGAGACGGCTGAGGGGGGATATGATAGAGATGTTTAAAATCATGAGAGGTCTAGATTGGGTAGATGTGAATTGGTTATTTACTCTTTCAGATAATAGAAAGACTAGGGGGCACTCCATGAAGTTAGGATGTGGCACATTTAAAACTAATCGGAGAAAGTTCTTTTTTACTCAACGCACAATTAAACTCTGGAATTTGTTGCCAGAAGATGTGGTTAATGCAGTTAGTATAGCAACCTTTATCCCCAGCTCCTCCAGAAACTGGGGAATGAGAGGACGCAGTTCTTCCTTACAGAAGAGCCTGACCACCCGAGGATCATCCCCCTCTGCTACCGAGATGTCCTTATCCGGATCCCCCGAACTGCCCTGAAGTTGCTCGGAGCCGTCCGTATCGACTGATGTGTCCCCAGCATCATCCGAGGAACTTCCGAGCCCCATTAGCTGCCAAATGCCACCAGATCCCTGAGACCTTTCCCCCTAGTTTTCTTAGGCTCCCGAGCCTTTCTAGCGAGCAGTCGTTTGGACCCTGCCGCCTCCTTAACCAAATAGGCCTTGTGGAGGAGCAGGACAAAATTAGTGGAGAACCCCTCCAAATCAGTTCAACTCTGATCAGTGTCTACATCCCCCAGGTCCCCCTCCCCACGCCTAGCTAAAATGGTCATTTTGTCCTCAGACCACCCCCCCCCCCCCCCAGGGCCTCTTACACCAACACTACCGAATCCAAGGCACCAAACTCTCCAGCAATCCCCTCGGAGGTTCCAACCCCCTGGAGACGCACTCTATGCTTCTCCCCACAGCCATGGTAAACTTTCCTGCACTGAGCGAGCGGCGCCATGATGCGAGATCAGACCTAAAAATAGTCCCTGCCTGCTATGCGGTCGGTGGCGCTGTCCTGGTGCTGATTCCCAGCCCTGACAATGCTGGCAATTTGCCCCCGCTCACCTCAGACTGCCTCCTGGCAGCACAGTGCGATCAGCCGCTGGAGCCCTGCTACAGCCTGCACATCTTCCTGCACTTTTTTTTTTTTTTAAAGAAACAGACACCCGCAGGAGAAACACAACCCAAAGGGAATAAAACAAAATACTTCCCTGCTTCTGGCTGGAAGGGGCTTATCACTACGAGAGACAAGGACCCAGATGGGGGCGAGAGAACCAGGTCCCCTGGCTATCATCCCCATGCAGACAAGGGTCCAGGTAGGACAGGGATAACCAACCCCCTGCCTCGCCCTGCTCTACCCAAGGAATGGCCCACGAAGTAACCTAACACCTCCGGGAGCCGTCCTCCAGGAATCTTCCTTCCCAGAATTTCCTTCATCTCCCTAGCCCTGCAGACTGCAGGTTTGCACCTCTACCATCTGCTGGACGCAGGTGGCATTCTCGTATTTGTAGCAGTGCCTAAATGTTTTTGTTCTCTGCCTCCATCTGCTGGCAGAGAAGCAAAACCCACTTGTCTGCACTGGTCTGGAGTATGAACAGGAAATTATAAATGCTAAGCTGAAGTTATAGATCTCACTATCTATACGTGTAAATTAATCTTGACTTCTTATAAAACTGGAAGAGAATCATATAATGCTGTTTTAAATTTTAAGAAAAAACCGGTAACCGCAGTTTTGAAGAAGCAATGCTTCCACAAAAGCATTACACAGTGAACACACCAACAAGGCTCTCCCCCTCTATGTACAAGGCAGCACATGGTACCATAGTTCCTCTTTATAAGAACACCGTGGTTATAACAAACTGATGATATTCCTAGCATAACCTGGGGCAGCATTTACAACAGACACATCCTTTTTGGCTCCCTTCCCCCTCTGTACTGAGGAGAGATCACTATCTTTCACTTCAAACCTGGATATTTGTCTCATGTTTTGGGGGAGGGGGGTTCTCTTTTAGAAAGAAAGACTTAGTCCTCCATTCTGTCCTTGCTCGAAATTTTAAGCTGTGATCTTTTGGACAAATGCCATTTGCGAGTTTATGGTTTTTCTGTTCTTTCTTTCCAAACAGCAAAAGTATTTTAGAATTGGTTTACTTTTTCCATTCCTTTTTTCAAATGGATTACCCTGACTTGAGGCTGTCCGATCTGTTTGATACCATTTACCTATAATGTAGCCAAACTTCTATTTGCCTTTTAAAACCGCAGTGGAGAAGAAAGCTACACCAGACCCCCTCCCAAATAAGACAGGTGCACTGTATAGCCCCTGCTTCAGGAAGGCAAGACAGCCCTAGACACATCAACAAAGGAAAATTGGTTCATACCTGCTAATTTTCATTCCTGTAATACCACAGATCAGTCCAGACAAGTGGGTTTATTTATTTATAACTTTTTTTATACCGAAGTTCAGGTAACAGAATTACTTATCACTCCGGTTAAGGTTTATGCCTCCCTGCCAGCAGATGGAGGCTGAGAACAAAACTTTGAGACACTGCTACATAACTGAGAGTGCCACCTGCAGTCCCTCAGTATTGACCTGTACCCAAGCCAAAAAATAGACCCCATTCTCCCCTTTTTAGGGTGAACAGGAAAAATCTAAACATTTGATCCCCTTTACTGGAAAGCCAAACACTGCCAGTAAAAAGGCCTGCTAACCGCTTACTCAGAAAAAGAAATACAACTTTATAATCATTTGAAAACGAAAAGCAGCTGATATACAATGGCAATCTTTCACCAGGAAATTCAGTCTTTCAGCAGCAACAACGGGGCGGGTCTCTGGACTGATCTGTGGTATTACAGGAACAAATGTTAGCAGGTAAGAGCCAATTTTCCTTTCCTGAACATGCCCAGATTAGTCCAGACAAGTGGGATGAACCCAAGCACCCCTATACCGGGCGGGTATCTGAAAGACCCGCTCTTAACACACAGACACCAAAGGTCGCGTCCTCCTGCGCTTGAACATTCAAACAGTAATGCTTGGTGACAGTATGTTACGAAGACCACACCGCGGCCCTACATATCTCCTGAGGAAACACCAACTGACACTCCAACCAGGAGGCTGCTTGTGTCCGAGTCGAATGCGCCTTGAAGCCCGTCGGAATTTCGTGACCCTTACAGATATAGGCCGATCAAATGGTCTCCTTCAACCATCTAGAAATCGTAGCCTTAGAGGCTTTCCCCCCCTTTTTTGCCACCGAACACCATAAACATGTGATCCGACCTCCGAAAGCTATTAGTGACTTTCAAATAACGCAACAGCATGAGACGCACATCCAGGAGATGCAGACCCCTATCCTAAGGAGACCCATGAGACCATTCCAGAAAGGCCGGCAGCTCAACTGTCTGATTCACATGAAAAGAAGCCACCACTTTTGGCAAAAAGGAGGGAACCATATCTAAGGTCACCCTGTCCTCCGCAATACACTGAAATGGATATCAACAAGAAAGTGTATGAAGCTTGGAAATCCGCCTGGCCGAACAAATAACCATCAGGAAAAAACTGTCTTCAATATCAAGTCCTTCACAGAGATCTGTCTTAAGAGCTCAAAGGGTGTGCTACAGAGAACCCGCAAGACCAAGTTGAGGTTCCAATTTGGACACACCTTCCGAACCAGAGGCCACAAATGCTTAACCCCCTTTAGAAAATGCACAACATTGGGATGAGCAGCCAAAGAACTTCCCCAGAATTTGCCTCGAAGACAACCCAAAGCCAATACCCGAACATGAAGCAAACTATAGGCTAGACCTTTGGACAAGCCCTATTGAAGTAAGGGCAAAATATGAAAGACTCCCACTGACAACGGTTCCAGATTCTGCTGCAGACACCAGGACTTGAAAACCTTCCAAACCCTATCATACACCAAAGACACAGAAGGTCTCCTAGCCTGAAGCATAGTGGAGATCACTGGTTCAGAATATCCCTTCAGGCACAAGCGCAGTCTTTCAAAACCAAGCTGCGAGACAAAAGTGATCCTCCCAATCCGAAAATATGGGTTCCTGCCATAGCAGGTCTGGCAGATGAGCCAACCGCAGAGGCCCATTGAACGCCAGATACACCAGATCTGTGAACCATGGATGTCGAGGACACTCTGGATGCGACTCTATGCGCAGCAACACTTGACTGATGAATGGCCATGGAGAAAACTCATACAGAAGAATCCCGGTTGGCCACGGGCACACCCAAGCATCTAGTCCTACCGACCAGGGCTCCTTTTGGCGACTGAAGAATCTGACGGTCTTTGCATTGGCTCGCACTACCATGAGGTCCAACTGAGGAAGCCCCCCACCTGTCACAAATGCGATTCCTGGCTTCCGGGAACAATTCCCACTCCCCGGGATCTAGCTGTTGTCTGCTGAGGAAATCTGCCTGCACGTTGTCCACTCCTGCAACGTGTGAGGCCGCAATCCCCTCTAGATGACAGCCCACACAAACAATAGTTGAGTCTCACGAGAAACAGCGCGACTCTTCGTTCCTCCTTGGTGATTGATAAATGCCACCATCGTCGCATTGCCTGAAAGCACTCACACCATTCGTCCCTGGACCACAGGCAAGAATGCCTCCACGGCTCTACGTTCAGCCCTTGTCTCTAGACAATTGATTGATCAGGACGATTCTGGCTACATTTAATGTTTGCAAATCCAAAATGGGACAGAAAGTGCCCTCTTTCTTTGGCACCATGAAATAAATACAGTACCTCCCCCCAATCCTGTTAGCTCAGAGAAACCGGAGTGATGGCCTCTAAACTTAGCAACCTTTGCAGATTCTGCTCTATTGCGCCCCTTTTGCTGCGAGATGAGCAGTGGGACTCCAGAAAGGCCTCCCTGACTGAGCGCAAAAATTCTAAGGCATAACCCTCTCTTACGACCTCCAGCACCTACCGGTCTGCAGTAATCTTGGTCCACTCTTCATAAAAATGGGACAACCTGCCCCCTACTGCTTCTAGCCTGGCTTCATTGCGAGGCCTTACCTCCTATGGTCCCCTGACCGGAACCGCCTCTGGAGGATCTGACGGTGCCCCAAAAGGACTGCTGACATCCTGATGACTGCTTCGACCCCGATGTTGTGGCCCCTCTCCCGTGATGAAACCTCCTTGAATCCCAAAACCGGAATCGGGGTGGAAGGAACTTGTTAGAACTCTTCTTATCCTTGGGCAGCCTGTTTCCTTTGGGTTCCCTGAGAGATTTCATCAGCTGATCCAGTTCTTCCCCAAAAATTAATTTCCCCTTAAAAGGGAGATTGCACAGCTGGGCCTCGGACGATATGTTCCCCGATCAATTGCGTAACCACAGAAGCCGGCGCGCCATCACCGCCGAGACCATACTCCTGGCGGAGTAACGCACCAAATTGTACAGCGCATCAGCCACACCTGCCTCCAGACGAGCTAACTGGACGAGCATGATCGTCCCGGCAGACGCCTGATCCTGAGCCTTCTGAATCTAGCATAAGCAGGCCCACTGCATCATGCTGGCACACACTGCGGCTCGAAGGCTTAAAGCAGACACCTCGCACATGCGCTTCAACTGAATCTCCAATGTGCGGTCCTGAACATCCTTAAGCACAGCCGAACCTGCAACTGGGATTGTGGTCTTCTTTGTCACTGCAGAGACCACCAAATCTACCTTAAATGTCTTTAGGCGATTCCAAATGTTCCTCCATCCAAGGATAAAGCTTTGCCATAGCCCTACCGACCTTTAAGCCTGCCTCCAGGAAATTCTACTCCCAGCTGATCAGCTTCTGTATCTTCTTAGGCAATGGAAAGGCAGTCCCCAGTCTATCCAGGACCGGATTCACACCTTCATTATCAGACTCCTCCTGAATCCGGTTAACCCCCAACACCTGAGGAATGAAAAGCCAGAGCTCCTCTTTCTTAAATAGCTGGACCACCCAAGAGTCATCACCTCAGGTACAGACTCAACAAGATCCGGATCATCCTTATTTAAATCAGGATCAGGAATTTGACCCTCATCGGGCTCCCCATCCAGGTCTGCCCACTGCGGCGATGCAAGATCTGGTATCTCATCTGAGTCATCCAGGTCAGACTCTTCGTCTACCCCGTCACGGCACAGCCACGGGTGCTTCATTAAATCCCCAGAACCACCCGCCGATGCCATCCTTGGCCTTTTGGGCAAGATGTAACTATGCTCTCTGGACCTCTTGACTCCTGTACCCTTCCTAGCCAGGAAGGCTCTGTGGAGTATCAGGACAAATTCTGGGGAGAACTCCTCCAGATCGTCTGTCCCCTGTGGGAGGAGGCTGTCCCCTGAATCTGACCCCCTCCTCATGGCCCTCAGCATCCTGTACCGCAGGAGACAGAGAAGGAGAATCGCCCGCACCCCAGCCAGAACAACCCCTTGACCACGATCATCTGCAGGCCTGACTGAAGGAGGGATCCCCCCCTGCACTACCGGCGCAGATCCCGAACCGCGGGAAGCCTTCCTAGACTTTGACCCCTCTGCGGAGGATCCTTCCGCTCTCGAAGCACAGCCTGTGCAGAGGGAGCGGGAATCGAGTTGGGCCGACTAGAGCCCGCAGGCACTGCACGCCACCATGGCGCCACATGGTCACACCATCGCGCAGCCGAAAACATGCCGCTACAAGGCAGGCTGCACCAAGAGGAAGCTCTACAGCACTGTATGCTCACAAGCGGCGTGCGCAGGAGCCGCAGCAGGCCGAGCAACACGACAAAAATCAAGATCCATGGCCCAAGTTTCCCCATTGGGGGAAAAAAACAAATCACGGCACTTATACTCTCCTCCTCCTGCAGTCCTCGACAGCTCCTGCTGTCCAACTGCCCCATTTACTGTGCCGCCAACCAAATCTCCTGGCTGATGTGCACTGCTGACACTCTCTTAACTACCTTTTTTTTTTTTTTTTTTTTTTAACAAATTTATACAGAACAACAAAAAGGGTACTTCCCTTTACCGAGGCAGCAGCTGGCAGGAGGAGACTACAGAGACTAAGAGGGAGCCAGTCCCCTGACTATCAAAGTATCCAGCACAGCGAGCTACCACAGCCAGGGGTATCCAACCCCCCCCCCCGTTTGCCTGGCTCCACTCAAGGGGTGTCCCACAAAGGAACCTAACACCTGGAGGAGCTGCTCCAACTTCTAAATTCCAAATGCCACCTTTCAGTCAGAACTATCTGCAGATTTTTGCACCTCTACTATCTGCTGGAGACAGAAATACAGATCAATACTGAGAGACTGCAGGTGGCACTCTTGGTTATGTAGCAGTGTCTCAAAGTTTTGTTCTCTGCCTCCATCTGCAGGTAGGGATGCATAAACCCACTTGTCTGGACTGATCTGAGTATGTTCAAGTAATGTATATTTTGCCTGGAAAATGGTAACCATACACCGCAATGATCAGGACCCTTACCAACGAAAAAGCACGAGATCAAAATGAAAGGATAAAAGCAGCTTACAAATTAAATACCTTCAATAAACCCATTACCTCAATCCTTGCCCAGCTCTGCATTACAGTACAGGATGGATCGCCACTTTCACTGAAACCTTTGGAGAAAAATAATTGCAAATAATTTTATTATTTTGGGGAGTGGGGGACTGGAAGACTTCTTCTGCTCTCTTAGGATTCCAGCTCAACTCAGAACCAGGACTATGAACTGGAACCATGAACCTTTACTCACAACTACCCGGCGCTTTTGTCCCCTGTTGTATAACTCCCTCGACAACATACTTAGTCTGGTCATTGACCATCTTTAACCAGGGGCCTGCACCAGGGCTCTTCTCAAAACCCTGCAATCATCGGCCACCAAGTGTCACTTTGAGTGATGACCCTCCTTCCCGGCAAGGGGGCTCTGAATGCTGCTTCCCCAGCATTCAGGCAACCCAGGGCACGGAAGATCCTAATCAAAGGCTGAACCAGATGCCTTCTGCATGGCAGTGCACAACGCTACCACCGAGCCACTGGACTGACTTACAAGACAAATTTGTAAATAAAGTAAATAAGTATTCTTATTCAAAAGGAAAATCACTTGTATACCACCAACTTACGCTCTTCTACTTCTTGCTTCATATAATCCACAGCCCGAGCAAATGCTGACCTCAGCTCTTCTAATTCTTTGCTGGATTCTGCAAAGCATACAATGGAGAAATTACTTACCTGATAATTTTGTTTTCCT
The DNA here is from genome assembly GCF_901001135.1 of Rhinatrema bivittatum. Lineage (NCBI taxonomy): Eukaryota > Metazoa > Chordata > Amphibia > Gymnophiona > Rhinatrematidae > Rhinatrema > Rhinatrema bivittatum. The sequence goes on from NC_042625.1 coordinate 28,380,124, forward strand.
TAGTGTAGGCAGATGGACTCAAGACCAATGGGCTGTGCTCCCCTGCCAGCAGATAGAGACGGAGTCAGGTTTCAAAGCTGACGTCACCCTAGAAACACCCCTACAGTGACCTCAGCCCTTCAGTATTCTCTTCAAAAGCCACTGTGGACATACTATCGATACGCACGTAGCCGCGCGTATCTTATAAAATCCGGGGTCGGCGCGCACAAGGGGGTGCACATTTGTGCAACCCACACGCGCCGAGCCTGGCGCGTGCTGCCTGTTCCCTCCGAGGCCGCTCCGAAATCGGAGCGGCCTCAGCGGGAACTTTCCTTCCACCTCCTCTCACCTTCCCCTCCCTTCCCCTACCTAACCCACCCCCCCGGCCCTATCTAAACCCCCCCCTACCTTTGTTGGCAGATTTACGCCTGCAGAAAGCAGGCGTAAATCTGCGTGCCAGCGGGCTGCTGGCGCACAATCACCCGACCCGGGGGCTGGTCCGGAGGCCTCGACCACGCCCACGGACCGGCACCACGCCCCCCGGGCCCGCCCCCGAAACGCCGCGTCACTCGCGGCACGCCCCTCCATGCAAGCCCCGGGACTTAGGCTCAGCGCGCACAGGGGGGGTTTGGGGTAGGTTTTTGGGGGGTACGCGCGTACCCCTTTGAAAATCTACCCCATTATGCTGACTGCTTGACCCTGGCTTCTGTGGCTGAATTGCAAGCACACCAGCCTCACTGCCCGGGCTTCTAGGCTATTGATGTTCCAGAGGGCCTCTTCTTCCATCCAACATCCCTGGGATGTGAGTTCCTGACAATGAGCTCCCCAGCCCCAGAGACTCGCGTCTGTTGTAAGAACCAGCCAGTTCGGGCTCGATTGCCTCTCTGGGATGCACCCCCTGAGCAATCTGCCTCTCTCGAGAAAAGCAGACATGAACAGGCCACCAGGGCACAACAGGAAGTGATCTGCAGTGTCATTGCTGTAACGTCAAAAGCTTGCTTAAGGATGGACTCCAGCCATCTACCGTGTGCATCCTTCTACTGGAATAGTTGTTCCCTTTGAGATGGCACAGACCAGGACGCCCATTTTCGGAAAACGCAGGCATTCTTTGGTCATCAAGGTCCAGAGGGTACAAGGCCTCCAGATCCCTACCTCCTTTAAGCTGGCTTCCGGGACATTCCATTCCAGGTCAATCAACTCCTGGAATGCTTCCATTATCGGGAAATAGCAAGAGGCTTTCCATAGAGACACCAGGATGGGATTCTTCTTTGGTTCTGACATAGGTCCATGACCAGAATTCGAGTCTTCAGGGTCTGAGAGACGAGGGCCGGCAATTCATCTCTGTGGAAAAACTGTAGCATGGTCCGGTATGGCTCTAGGCCTGAAGGGATTTCCCCATCCTCCAATGAGTTTGCATTCCCTTCGTCGTCCGTGGTGTCTGGGACCCTGTCAGGGATGCCCTTGGTGAGGCGAGGCATGTCCCGAGGAATGCTGATAGGGCTGGGAGGACGAGGGTTTACCAGCTGGGGCTCAGACTGGGCGGGGGCAGTAGCTGACTGCGCCTGAACAAAGGCTTGAAGGCCCTGAAAGAATTCCACCCAAGAAAAGGTCACCGGGTCCATACCTAGTCCAGAAGGAACTAGGGTAGGGGGGGCCACTGAAATGCCCTCTCCTGGGTAAGACACAGCTCTGGGATTGCTCAGATATGGGGTGTTATCAGATAAGGTCGTGGCTGACCCGACCTCTGACTGGGAGGGGCCGGGCTTGGAAAAGTTCTGAGAGTCCAGCCCTCCCTGGGCTTCCTCACAGTATTGACAGAGGAAGGATTTCAGGTCAGACTGTGCAGCCATAACATGGCAGGCAGCACAAAGGGAGTGTCGCTTGTGCCTCTTTGTTGCTGGAGCCATAGTACTCTGAAGCTTGTGCGTTCAGCCGGTTAGTGCCTGAGCTTGATTGTGCACAAATCCGCCCTGACTCGCATAAGTATAAGCGTCCGGTTGTGCGTGAATGTATGCACATGGCTATGCGCACAGTTATTTATTTATTTTATTTATTTATTTAATTTTATATACCGACAGCCGTTTGCACATCGTGCCGGTTTACAGATAACTTACAAACCAAAAAATATATAGGCAAAGCCTTTACAAGGAACAGTGTGTAACAAACAATAGTAACAGAGTAAATAAGTTGATAACTAAGGGAGGGAGGGGCGGGGGTGATTGCGACAAAGGAGGGGGTAGGGGGGGGTGAGAACAGATACATGAGGCACAAAGGGCCGGCCCGCACCTTGTGTACTGACGGATAATGAGGGGAAGATAGTGCCGCCGCGGCCTGCCACGTGGAGTACTCACCGAGCCTGAAGTGGGGCCTAGTCCATCGGGGGGCCGCTTAACCCGCTCGGAAACCCCCTTCCCTTGCCCCAACGGGATTGGGAATGTCGTCGGTACGGCGCGCCAAGCAAGGAGACAGGAGGAAAGACTTACCGAAGCCCTTCCACATCTCTGAATCAGAGGAGTTCTTCTCTACTTACCTGGGCTCAGTGCTTACCGGCTGAGTACAGAGACGGAGAGGCTGCAGAGGGAGAGGGCTTAGGCTGTCACTGCCGCACTTTGTTTTCTATACCCGCTGCCTTTCAGCTGCTTCAGCAGCAAAGTCCACACCGGGGACCGGCTACTGGACCAAGGCACACCTCTGAGGGATCTCGGAAATCATCTCAGGAATTCTCAACTGGGGGAGGGACCTTTAGGTATCACTGCAGGAGAGCAGGGCTCGATCTTTCTCCCAAATGAAAGGTAAATTTAATTTTTTTCTTCAAACTAATACTGCAATGCTGCTAAACACCGCTGCTAGTGTGGGGATAGCACGTCCACATCTGCCTGGAGACGGAGAGATACTGAATGGCTGTGGTCACTGCAGGGGTATATCTAGGGTGATGTCAGCTTTGAAACCTGTCTCCGTTTCCATCTGCTAGCAGGGGTGCACATAACCCACTGGTCCTGAGTCCATCTGGCTACAAGCTAGGAAAAAGAACTTTTCATACAGAAAGAAAATTTAAAAATGAGATATTATCAAATACGATAGAAAACAAGATTAATGACCTTGATCTATCCAACTGCAACAAAGCATTTGACTCTTGGGAAATAATAATAAATGAAATAGCAGAAGAGTTCAGACCAATACAGATAAAAACAACCAACAAAGAACAAATTAACAAGAACTACCACCCCTGGTATAATGAAGACCTAAGAAAGGCAAAACAAAATCTAAGAAAACAAGAAAAACAATGTAGAAAGTACCTAACAGATGAATCTACAAAAAAATACAAAGCTTACCTCTCGCAATATTGCACCCTTATCAACAAATCTAAAAAAGAATACTATGCAAAACAAATCCATGGAGTTATATTCAAATACAAATCTATTTGAAACAGTGAAAAATGTAATTAGAGATCCAGCTTCAAAGGAGTCAAAAATCTTTAACCTCTCCAAAGAATCATGCAACAAATATGTAGCCACCTTATTTGAAAAACAAAGAAACTGAAGAATCAAAAACGACCCACAGTGGAAAACTAATGATACAACTAACTCTACAGAAGAAAACGTTCAATAAAAATACGTGGTCATCCTTTGAAATAGTATTAAAACTGGAGATAAGTAGAATCATTAACAACATCCAAGAGACCTGATCCCAGCCAACTCCCTGAAACAAACAAACCTAATAATTACACCAACAATCACAAACCTAATCAATCTATCACTAACAGATACCTAAAAGGATTGAAACAAGTAGTCATAAAACCAACATTAAAAAATAAAGACAGGAGTGTTGATGACTGGGACAACTATCGACAGATATCGAATCTGTCATTCTTAGCAAAATACTAGAAAAAAAACAGTTCTCAACCAACTAGAGGAAGATTTAAAAGATCATGAAATTCTATGTCCAAATCAATTTGGTTTCAGAAAAAAACGTTCAACAGAGACCCTTCTATTATCATTAACTGACCCTATACTACGAGGATTCGACTCCAGCAAATCATACTGCCTAGTACTCATCAATATCACAGCAGCATTTGACACAGGAGAGCATAAACTACTATGCCATCAAATGAAATACACTGGGATAGATGGAACAGTATTAAAATGGTTCACATCCTTCCTAGAAGAGAGAACATACCAAATTGATACACAGATGACCTACAATTCTATATTCCTCTGACAAAATCAATAGAAAACACCACACTGTTAATCGCAGATTATATGACAATGGAAAACTGGTTCTTACCTGCTAATTTTTGTCCTGTAGTATCACAGATCAGTCCAAACTCCTGGGTTTTGCCTCCCTTCCAGCAAATGGAGACAGAGAAATTTTCAGAACCACCGGCATATAACCTGGTGTACCACCTGCAACCCCTCAGTATTACTATGTAATGACAAATCAATAATACAATATCCCCCAAACAAGCAGAGGAAATACAAATTGCCAACTATGATACAGAATTTAAAGTCAGAGAAAAAAACCTGTGCCAAATCTTCAGATAATAGAAAAAAAACCAGACTAGACATACAGAACAAGCGGACTCTCCAGAGCTGGGCAGGACTCTGGACTGATCTGTGATACTACAGGAATGAAAATTAGCAGGTAAGAACCAAATTTTCCTTTCCCTGTATGTACCCAGATCAGTCCAGATTGCTGGGATGTACCAAAGCTTCCCTAACATGGGTGGAACTGTGAGAGTCCCGCTCAAAGGACGCCCTCTCCAAAGCCAAAGACCTCAGGAGCTTGGATATCCAGTCTATAGTGTCTGACAAAGGTATGCATGAACTTCCAAGTCACTATGCGGCAAATCTCCTGTGATGAAACCAACTGACACTCCACCCAAGAGGCAGCCTGGGAATGTGTCAAATGAGCTCTCAAGCCCTCTGAGACCGGACAACTGCAACAAATATAAGCTTCCCCAATAGCCTCCTTCAACCAATGAGCAATCGTAACTTTCGAAGCTTTCTGACCCTTCTTTGCACTGCTCCACAGCACAAAAAGGTGATCCAACACTCTGAAACTGTTGGTCCCCTCCAAATATCGTAACAAAGCCCACCTAATATCCAAATGCCTCAACTCTGAAGCATGAGCAGAACAGACTCTAGATTCTGAAAAGCTGGAAGCTCCACCAACTGACTCAAGTGGAACACAAACTACCTTAGGGAGAAAAGATGGAACTGCCCTCAATAAAACCCCCGAGTCCGAGATCCGCAAGAAAAGCTCCCTGCAGGACAAGGCCTGAAATCCGAAATTCTTTTGGCTGAACAAATAGCCACCAAGAAGACAACCTTCAGCGTAAGATCTTTAATGGTAGCTCTCCGAAGGGGCTCGAGTGGCACCGCACACAAGCCCCATAGAACTAAATTAAGGTTCCAAGACGGACAAACAGCTCGAGAGGGAGGGCGCAAATGTTTCGCCTCCCTAAGGAAATGCATCACGTCTGGATGCGCCCCCAGTGGCCCTTGCCCCTAAAACCCAGCCAAGGCGGAGACCTGGACTCGCAAACAGCTTACGATAAACCCTATTCTGGAAGAAAGCCAGAATTTGGAACAATGAGGCTCAATTTCTTTGAGAGCATACCAAGACTTGAAAACCCTCCACACCCTAGCATAAGCCAAGGCGGTGGAGGATTTACAAGCCTGTAACAAAGTAGGATAACATCCTCCGGATATCCCTTCTTTCTCAAACGCTGCCTCTCAAAAGCCAAGCCACTAGATAAAAGCGATCCGCCTGATGGAAAAATATGGGACCCTGACGAAGCAGGTTTGGAAGATGTCTCAGTCTCAACGGACCGTCCACTGCTAGATTGATCAAATCCGCAAACCAAGGCCATCACGGCCACTCTGGAGCCACCAGGATCACTCTTCCTGAGTGGACTTCTATCCTTCTGAGTGACCTGCCCACCAGAGGCCATTGCTGAAACACATAAATGAGAACATCAGTTGGCCAAGGAAGAACCAGGGAATCAACTCCTTCCGCTTCTCGCTCTCTCCTGCGACTGAAGAAACGAGGGGCTTTGGCATTCCTCGGAATTGCCATGAGATCCATGTGGGAACCCACCATCTGTGTATAATGAGACTCATCGCTTCGTCTGAGAGTTCCCATTCTGCGGGGTCTAACCACTGATGACTGAGAAAATCGGCTTGTACGTTGTTGCACCCCACTATGTGCAAAGCCGCTATCCGAACTAAGCACTGCTCCGCCCAAGACATCAACTTTTCCACTTCCCAAGCCACAGCTCAACTCTTGGTCCCCCCCCTTGGCAGTAGATATAGGTTACAGTAGTCGCATCTTCAGTCAGGATCCTGACTGAGCGACTGCGCACAAGAGGTAAGAACTCTTGGAGTGCCAAACACACTGCTCATGTCTCGAGGTGACTGATGGACCACAACACTTCCTGAGGTGACCACTGCTCTTGGGCTGACTGGGACTGACATACTTCTCCCCAACCGGAAAGACTAGCGACTGTCGTCACAACTATCCAGCGCGGAACCTCCAAGTCCACTCCCCAGTGCAGATAACTGGGTGAAAGCCACCAAAGGAGACTGAACCGTGCTAAGTCGGTAAGTGGGAGTGGAAGATGAAACTGCTCCGAGGCTGGATTCCAGCAGGACAATAACGCCTGCTGAAGTGGTCTCATATGAGCAAATGCCCAGGACACAAGGACCAAGGTAGATGCCATGGAGCCAAGGACCTGCAAGTAATCCCAGACTGGGGATACGGGACTGCAAGAGACTCCGGATCTGAGACTGTAACTTGAGTATGCACTCTGGGAAAAAGACCTTCCCCGCTCGGGTATTGAAATGTGATCCCAGAATTTGTGAGAGGAGAAGATGACTCTTGGAAAGGTTCACTATCCAACCTAGAGATTGCAAATGGAGCATCACCATATCCACTGCCCGACTGCATAGGTCCTGCGACTTTGCTCGAATCAGCCAATCGTCCAGGTATGGGTGCACCAGAACCCCCCCTCTCTTCTGAGAGCCGCTGCCACCACTACCATCACACCTTGATGAAAGTCCGTGGAGCTGTCACTAAGCCAAACGGAAGGGCGCAAAATTGAAAATGCTCCCCCAGGATCATGAAGCTGAGAAATCATTGATGCTCCAGATGGATCCAGATATGCAGATAGACCTCCGTCAGATTCAAGGATGCTAGGAACTCCCCTGTTCAAACCGCCGCGATGACTTTGACAGCCAGATTCACATTTTTGAGATCCAGAATTGGATGAAAAGTGCCCTCCTTTTTGAGAACCACAAAATAGATGAAATAACAGCCCTTGCCTCTCTCGTGCAGAGGGACATGAACTATGGCCCCTAACAGACCCAGACACTCAAGTTTGCCACACCATCAATTCCTTGCCTGCCAGGCCACAGGGGGACAGGAGAAAGAGACTTCTGAGTGGGCAAGCAAACTCTAAAGTGTAACCTCTGCCTATCACATCTAAGACCCACTGATCTGACGTTATTTTGGTCCACACCTTGTAAAAATGCGTGAGATGACCACCTATCCTTGGGACAGAGGAGTGGGGGCCAGCCTCGCTTCATTGGAAAGATTTGCTACCATCAGAACCCTGGCTGGAGAACTCAGTGCTTGCTTTACAGGCCCGAAAGGACTGGTTCCAAGACTGTGACCTCCCCGAGGTCTGCCTCTGACCTATAGCCAGAGCTCTGCTCTGCCGAAAATGCTGTTGTCCCCAAAAACAAGAACATGGTGGGAGAGACCCTCTGGACCCCCTGGGCTCATCTTCCGGCAATTTGTGAACTTTATTTTCATCGAAGAGTTTTATCAGTTGCTCTTGAATGGTAGTGCCCCCAAGTTGCGCCTAGAGGAGACATCAGCCGACCAATTCTGTAACCAGAGGTGCCTCTGGGCTGAGACAGCAGACACCATCATCATCGACTAAGTACAAATAAGATCATAGAGGGCATTGGGGCCATAAGTGATGGCCGCCTCGAGATGCTCTGCACATTGAGCCTCAGAGGGCGACAAAGTTCTGTTCTCCTGAAGTTGCTGCACCCATCTCAAGGAAGCCCGAAGCATAAAACCACTACAGACAACAGCCCAGATGCCTAAAGCCGAGACCTCAAAAATCCTCTTGAGGTGCACTTCCAGCTTTTTGTCCTGCAAATCCTTGAGGGCTGCGGCCCCCACCACGGGTATAGTTGTTTTCTTGGTAATTGCAAAGACAGAAGGGATACAGCTTGTCCATAGCACGGCTCACCTTAAGGCCAGTCTCCGGAGTATCCCACTCCCTGACCATCAATTGCTGCACTAACTTGTGAAACGGAAAGGTGTCAGTCAGACCCAGTAAGCCCACCTTGACAGGGTCCACATCTCATGGTTGGAGTCCTCTCGAGGTGCCGGTATACCCAACTCTGCCAGGACAGCCAGAATCAGGGATCCTAACTCATCGCTCTGAAAAAGCCGGAACACCTTGGGATCCTCCTCATCCACAGTGGGAACTTTTGCCACATCCTCAGATAGACCCTGCGGACCACGATCCGGCTCCACGTCCGGGGTGAAATCCCCCAGCAATCCATCCTGCAGAGACTCCTTCGAGGACCCCTCCTCCAGAGTCCCCAATGAGGGCCACGGATCCTCCGGATGCTGGTGGCTGCCAAGGACCTTGAGGACTTGGGCTCCTTATCAGAGGAGAGCTCAGCTGTTCTATGCCTTGCAGGCCAGAAAAGCTTTGTGCATTAAAAGCACAAATTCTGGCAAAAACGGGGAAAGACAATCAGAATCCTCCTCCAAAGGATTTGAATCCTCCTCCGATTGCCCTCCGTAGGCCCCCCCCAAGGCCTCCCTCAAGTCTTAAATCGGGAGGAGAAAGCACCGGAGGGAGATCCCCTCCCCCCTGCTACAGGCTGAGACTTTGCAGCAAAGTTTCCAAAACGGCTGCAGTTCCCATGATCAGCAGGAATAGATCCCTGGCCTCATGCAGAGCTGCCTTCAGCCCCCCCAGACTGGTGCTGGAGCGATGAAACTGCCGCTGCCCTGCCTGACGTGCTTTCTCCAGCAGAGGTGCAGTGAGAGTCCCGCAACAAACGCAAGGACTCGCGGCCACACATGCAGCAGCGGAGCTCCTTTGGCTTGTTGGTGGTACACGCGAACCACACGGAAGACAGCCGTACAAGGGGGAAGAAAAAAGACCTCCGGAAGCCGCAAAGGAAAAAACGAATGAAGAAAAGACCCCGGAGCTGCCTCCCTGCACTTCTGGCACCAGGGAAAAGAAGTAGCAAGGCTAGGGAGAGCGCTGTCCAAAACCTGAAAGAAAAACAAACACCCTCTCTATTTTTTTTTTCTTAAGCAAACTTTACAATCACTAAACACACAAATAGAAAAGAAAGACAGCCTTATCTGGAGCCTTGGCAAAGGTTCTTTCTCCCCCAACGCCAGAAGGAGAGGGAACTGGACCACCAGCTTTCAACCTCCTGCGTGGAAACTGGAGCAAATTTAGGTCATCAACCCCTGCTCATCCAGCCCTGGTACTAGGACCTGCCAACCTCCTAGGAAGGAAATCCTTTCCTAAATTCTGGGGGGGGGGTGGGTTTGTTGTTTTTTAAGAGGCTCAGAATTGCAGGTTTTGCACCTCCTCCATCTGCTGGAGACAGAGAAATCCTGAGGGACTGCAGGTGGTACACCAGGTTATATGTTGGTGGTTCTGAAAATGTCTCTGTCTCCATCTGCTGGAAGGGAGGCAAAACCAGGATTCTGGACTGACCTGGGGACTTACAGGGAACAATAAATGAAAAGCTATCACAACTTAAACTTACACTAAATACCAAAAAAATAGAAAACATATGGCTAAGCTGAAACCCCCCAAAAACAATACCACCACCTATAAGTGGGAAATTGCCAAATCAATCTATCAATGCAAGTAGGAGACTTAGGAGTACAACTTGACGATTGCATATCAGACTTAGGAGTACAACTTGACGATTGCATATCAATGAAAAGTCACATCAGTAAGCTGATTAAAACCGGCTATAGCAAGCTGTGGCTACTGAGTTGACTGAAACCTCTACTAACTACCACAGACTTCAGAACTGTTTTACAAACACTAATATTCTCAAATCTTGACTACTGCAATTCCTTGCTCCTTGGTCTTCCAGCTTGTCACATAAAACTGCTACAAATTCTGCAAAATGCAGGAGCAAGACTTCTATTTGGTGCAAGAAAATACGATCACATCACACCTACTTTAAAAGCATTGCACTGGCTAGCAATACAATGTGGAATACAATATAAAACATTAACAATCATATTCAATAACATTAACAACAACAACAATGACCTTCTTGGGATACCACAACGAACTCTATCCCAAAGTAAAGGTCTTCTCTCTATCCCAACAATACAAATCTCTCACTTGTCTCAAACTATAGAGAGAGTGCCATCTACAGCGGGTCCTGAACTATGGACCTCTATGCCGGAAGAACCAAGAACTACAACAGACAAAAAAAAATTCAAATAAGACCTAAAAACCTGGCTGTTCCAAAATGCGTATAGTACAAAATAATCTGTGAGATGACATTATCTCGGAACAAAACAATCAGATGCCTCAGTCCCTAATTATATAAATAATCCCCCCATCAGACCTAATTGGGATATCACTTAAAACAACACAATCCCCTCTGTCTGGTCACTAATAACTGTGCAGGATACTGCTGGAATCAATAATTTGTGATATGTGGTATATAATTTGTGAATGTCAATGCTGTAAACCATGGTGATCTAGTGATTTTCACATGGAACGACGATATCTAAAACCGCTAAGTATAAATAAATAAATAAGATAGTCGCAGCAAAAGCAGCAAAGATTTTGGACAGACTGTATTCTCTTGGCATGCTGCAGACACATTTTGTGTTACCTTGAGCAAAGTCCACCCTTCGTCTCAGGTAATCCAGATACGCCTGCCAAATTTCCACATAATCCGTTGCCTGAATAAAGCCTGCGTTTAAAGCCTTTTCAAAGTTCTCTGTGGAAAAAGGAAGGGCAGAAAGGGGGCCTCTTGTAAAGCTGTCAAACAATTAAGACTTTTCTTCGCCCGGTGTTCAAGAACAGCATCCGAGCAAACCATGCAAACAGGGGAGGTAGAGGTAAACCAGGATACGGCACCACCTCACAAATTGTGAACAATTACAGTGTCTCATTTTAGCTTTATGGTTAATAAAGCAATAAAAACACCACCAGTACAGAACTGTGTGATCCATTATTAAAGATGGTGGTGAGGCAGGGTCATTTTACTACTCTTGAAAGGATTTATAGGGGCTGAAAACTAATCTGATGGGGTGGGCAGCCAGAAATACATATGCAGCATCCTCCTCAAGAGCAACCGTATTAGAATGCTCCAAATATCAGCGGGAGCAAAGGAGGAGCAAGACGTCTGACTCGGCTGCCATGTTTCAGTCCTATGGACCTCAGCTTACCAGAAACTACCTTATGGTTCACTCCATGCCTCTCCATCGCTAGAAGATACCTCTTCCACAGTCCCACCGTCCAGGGGCAGTTCCTGGCAGCCCGGTCATGGGCAGACAAAACCAGCTCTTTCACTTTCAGTTGTCTGTCCTATAAAGTGTCAAATGAAATACAAAAAAACCCAAACCCTTGATATTTCAAATGTAATACCAATATATAGTCTCTCTGCTCATAAAGGACCCTATCAAAACAAGATGCTTGCAGATGTATAGTTCTGAACAACATTCGGGACCTGGTCACTTAATTTATTAATTAAAACTTCTTTTAGTTACTGTAGAATGTAAAAAAATGAGGAAACTTTACTTTTTCTAGTGTCACTAGAATATATTTATTTAATGTAGGGAGAGGAAAGCAAACTGCATGTACAATAAGATTTTGATTGCTGCTCTAAGCAAATATAATTTGAAAGTTAAAAACAGCAATAGGCAAATTCAAAACACAATTTAGAGAGAAAAATGTGCTTGCTTGCTAGGAAAGCTTAATATGCTCGGCACAACAAGACTGGCCAAAAACGATCATGGCACTGTCTGGGCAAGGGAAAGTTATAAAAATAGGGGGAAAATACCCCTGGTAGTTGTGAATGAAAGCTTAGAGGGCAGCGGTCTAGTAGATGCCAGATCTGAACGTAAGATATGCCATACTGGGTCAGACCAAAGGTCCATCAAGCCCAGTATCCTGTCTCCAACAGTGGCCAATCTAAGTCATAAGTACCCAAACATTAAATAGATCCCATTCTACTAATACCGGCAACAAGCAGTGGTTATTTCCTATTAATAGCACTCTATGGACTTCTCCAGGAACTTATCCAACCCGCTTCTAAATCCAGCTACACTAGCTGCCTTAACCACATCCTCTGGCAATGAAATCAAGAGTTTAGTGTTTGTTGAGTGAAAAAGAATTTTCTCTGATTTGTTTTAAATGTGCTACTTGCTAACTTCATGGAGTGCCCCCTAGTCTGATTCTGCCAGAAGTCCATATGAGCAGCAAGAAACTGCCAGGTCAAAAATAACCAAAAAACTATACAGCTTCAAATTGAAACACTTCTCTTTACTACTGCCCTCTGCTGGTGGATACGAAAGAAAAGGGAGGATGGATTGAAGAAACATGCCTCTAGTCGGCTGAAAATCCAGTCATTTAGGAGATGCTCTTCATTTTTTCCTTACCAGATACTGTGTGTACTGTGCCCAGAGGTCTGGCACAAGGCAATTTTCGGCCAACGCGCGCTCAAATATTAACTGAATGCGAGCTGGATCTCCTGCTTTCAGCTCAAAATCAATGTACGCCTGATATTCCAACAATTTAGGTGTCTCAGCAACCAGCTAGTGAACAAAGGAAAAATAAAATAAAAAGACATGCTGAGTAATGTGCTAAGATAAGCAGAGAAAGCTGTTCAAAATAGCATCCCCCAAGGATGCTACAAGATTGGGCAGTGTCATGGTTCTGCTGGCTTTTTAACGTTAGGAGAAATGCCATACTTGTGTTTTCTATCAGTGGGGCTGATGCAATACAGGGTGCTCACACGAGCGCACTCTTTAACCTGCTGTCGGGCGCGGGTTAAATGAGTGCTAATCCACTCCCTACTGCAATAGGGGGATTAGCGCCCATCCGACGTGGAGTGAATGAGTTAGCGCTCATCACATGCAAATGCACGTGAATAAGGCTATTCTCATTCACTCCGCATTAAAAAAAAAATAAATGTGTGTCTCAGATGCATATTAACGCCTGCCTGGAGCAGGCGTTAATAGCTGAGCGCACGTAGAAGAAGTACAGAAGAGCAGAAAAAACTGCTTTTCAGTACTTCTTTAATAAAAAAAAAAAAAAAATACCTCGGCAGACCAAGGCCGGTAAATTCGGCGTCCGTTTTCATTACTGGCAGAAGGCTGGTTATGAAAACTGATGCTGAGTTTACTGGCCTCGGTCTTCATAAATCGGCAGCCGCCGCGGGGTCGCGTTAGCAAGGAGGCGCTAAGGTCACGCAAGCGACCCTAGCACCTCCTTGCTAGCGCGACCCCCTAGTTTGCATATTGCATGGCGCCCCCCCCCTTGCAGACGCCATGCGTGCGCTAAGAAAGCAAGCGCTGAAAAGTCAGCGCCCGTTTTCCGCAAAATTTATTGCATCGGCCCCAGTGTTCCTACTACCCGAGGCCAGAGTTTCCCAAACTTTTAGCCAATGTGACCCCATTTTAGCACTTGAAAAGTCACATGACCCCAGAGGACAACGAAAACAAGTTAGCAGGGGTGCAGTCCCCTCCACCCTCCCCAGTCAATCCTCTCTCTCGACCTCTGCCCCTCTAGCTGGGCCCTCTTACATCCCCCATCTACTCTCACCTTCCCAGGTCATCCCCTCTCATCCTATCCAACTCTTTTTGTATCATCTCAGCTGATCCGCTCACCTCCCAACCATTCCTCAGTCATCCCCTTCCTCTCATCACATCCCCTTCCAGCTTTTACTTCCTCCTCTCCAACCCTTCTCTCACATCTCTTCCAATTGATTCCCTCTCACTCCTGGTTCCTCTTTACATACCCCAGTTGATCTTGTCGTCATTCCCCTTTTCACCCACCACAGCCAATCCCTCTCCAGCTGGTCCCTCCCTTCTAACACCCCTCTGGTCAGGACCAGCAGCATTTTACTTTAGACCCTGGACCAAAAATGGATGACAAACTGTAGGAAGAGAGGGCAGGCTGCTGATAAAGGCAAGGTTTTCCTCTTGGCTGGATTCAGCGGGTGGGGAGAGAGGAACAGTGGCAATCTCACAGTGCACACTCAATTCGCCCTTCCCTTACAGCGGGTCCCAAACCAGACTGTACAAGTGGCAGCAGCATTAGGAAGGAAAGTCAACCCAAGTTGGCAGAAACTACAGTGGTGCTGACATCTCCTCATGCAGAGCTTCCTGTTACCACAGAAACCCTTGCAAGGGCAGGACCACTACAGGGCCTGCGAGTGCTGCCACCGATGCCTGAAGGGTTCTGCCATTTCAGGCCCTTCTGACCCCAGCCAAAGGTTCTGTGTCTCCATCTGGGGTCCAGACCCCCAGAGTTTTGGAAGCCCTGCCCTAGGTGATTTCAAGTACCGCCAGCTAAGTGGAAAAAATCAGTACTCAACCATTGGAAATCTCTTATAAGGGAGACTTACAAAGTTGCAATAATTTATTGCAGGAGGGGCCAAATATCACAGAGGGGCAACCACGAGATATTTGGCCCCCTTGTATCGCGGTACAAATTTTTTTTTTTTTTTTTTAAATCGCGGCACAAGACAAAAAAAAAAAAAAACAATCCTGCCATGTTATGGGGCCTTCCCCCGTGATGGCAGTCCACCTCAGCCGGGACCTGAAAACAACAACAAAAAAATCACAGCCCACTCCCTATCCTTAAAAAAAAAAATCACCCTGGGATCTTTGGAGAGCCCTGCCCACCTCCTCATATCTACCCCACCACCACCTACCAACATAGTTCCCCCAAAATTAAAAAAAAAAGAGCTAAAGGGGTAATGAGTTCTTTTTAGGTATAAGAGAGGTGGTTGGAACCCCCCAGACTAAGAGGCTATTTTTGGGGTGGGGGATCCCTAGACACCAGGGATTGTACTTTATTTGGATGAGAGGGGAGGTCTAGAGACTAGAGAGAGGCCACTGCCACGCAGTTGGACTCTCCCCCCCCCCCCCCCCCCCCCCCCTTCGGAGGGCCAGTGTTACCTCTATAAGCAGCAGGCAGGCAGGGGTCTTCAAAGATTTTTTAAGGATTGAGGGTGACAAGATTTTTTGGGCCTCAGACCCTTTACTTTTCCCACGGGATCATCGGGGAGCCGCATTAAGCATCCTGATGCTCCCTCGGGAAAATAACTTCAGCTCCCTCAATCGCACTAAAATAAGAGAGCTGACTTTTTTTTGTAAGTCAGCTGTTCTATTACTATAGGAGTGTGTATGCATATACAGCTTTGCATGCATTAGGAAATGTTATGCATGTAAATGCATGCAAAGCATTTTTTTTTCCATAGGGGGAGGAAATCTTGCACAATATAATACCCTTATTCAATAAACATACACACGGTTAATGCGACTCCAACATTGCTCTAAGCTTCAGCGGCAATGAGGAAATGTGGAAAAAAGGATTTGCATTCACAAAAAAGCGGGGAGTAGCTTGCTTGTTACGGCGGTTACTACCCCAAACCAAATAAGTCTGATACTTCATTTTCAATCCATATCCAGCATAGCTCTCTGCTTCAACGGCAGGGGAGGAAGTTTGACACTTCACGCACATCCAGCATAGCCCTCTGCTTCAACGGCAGGGAAGCAAGACTGATACTTCACTTTCAATGCAGAGCCAGCATGGCTCTCTGCTTCAACGGCAGGGGGGAATGAAGAAAGGTGGATCTATATTCAGGCAACAACCAACAAGGACTGAATTACATAGTCTAGATAAACAGATAAGCATGGGTGTAGCTTGCATATTGCGGTGGTTAATACCCCTAACTAATTAAGCTATTTCACTTAGATCCAGTTCCAACACTGCTCTCTACATTAATGGCGGGGGTGGTAGGAAAATATAATAAAAAAGGTTACTAAGAGCCAAGAGAAACAGGTAAGTATGTGAGAGGGAAAAAAAAAATGCGAAAGCTTGCTGGCAGACTGGATGGGCCGTTTGGTCTTCTTCTGCCGTCATTTCTATGTTTAACAGTGCTGTGATGTGGCAATATCACACATTAAACAGCATTTAATGCGCGTTACATGCTGTTAATTTGCGATATTGCCTTATCGCTGCTTAGTAAATCCACCTATTACATTGTGACCACTATACAAATTTCAATAAATAGAAAAAGTTGAGATCATATGGGGATCATATGGGCCTACCAAATGACACCATATATATATATATATGGTGTATATATATATATGGTGTCATTTGGTATATATATATATATATATATATGGTGTGTATATATATATATATATGGTGTCATTTGGTATATATATATATATATATATATGGTGTATATATATATATATGGTGTAATTTGGTAGGCCCATATGATCCCCATATGATCTCAACTTTTTCTATTTATTGAAATTTGTATAGTGGTCACAATGTAATAGGTGGATTTACTAAGCAGCGATAAGGCAATATCGCAAATTAACAGCATGTAACGCGCATTAAATGCTGTTTAATGTGTGATATTGCCACATCACAGCACTGTTAAACATAGAAATGACGGCAGAAGAAGACCAAACGGCCCATCCAGTCTGCTTTCGCATTTTTTTTTTTCCCTCTCACATACTTACCTGTTTCTCTTGGCTCTTAGTAACCTTTTTTATTCTATTTTCCTACCACCCCCGCCATTAATGTAGAGAGCAGTGTTGGAACTGGATCTAAGTGAAATAGCTTAATTAGTTAGATATATATGTCACGTGAATTCACAGACATTATGACTGGACTTACGCTGCCATCTCAAGATACATGCCTTGTTTCGAATTCATGTGACCAGAAGCAGCATTTGTAAGAGCAATATACCCCCTAATGAAGAGAGATTTCGAAATACTGCCCATGTCGGATGTCTGTTGATGTGACTAGACCTATGCTGCCATTTCAAGAGAAGTAAAAAAATAAGAGACGTTTTAATTGCACCTTCAAATCCTGTTATTAATGGCAGACATTTGTACTTTGATAAAATACACTGCATTATACCTTTGAATCTTAGAGACTGTTACAATAACATATCCTTAAAAGACATTTACCAGGGCTTCTTCATAGGGTTTACACTTTTCCATCTGTTGCACTGCTTTCTTATAGAGCTGTACCACAGTCTCCGGCACTGGATCCTCTGACCAGTCTTCATATTCCACATACGTAGCTTCCATATCTATGATAAATATCTATAATCATTCCTGCTGTTACTTCAAAAAACAATACCCTCTTGTTGCAGTATTCTGAAGTGAATAATGCTACTTTTTGTATCAATTAAAAATGTCCCATCAGTTCCTGTTGTTTTTACATTTTTAGTAGAAACCTTTCACATGCCTTATCTTCACAGCCTTTGGCGACTAGTTCTTACCTAGGAGTGGGATGCCCAGCTGGCGTCGAAATAACAAGTGGATTTTCTCCAGTTGCCCACTCAGTGCCTGCTGCTGCTCTGCAGACGGAATGCATCCAGGTGAAGGCTAGGAAGACAGACCAGAGAAAAGAGCCATTACAAACCTCCACTCTGTGCCCGAAGATGTGTTTCACAATATAGTAATTGGAGATCTAAGCTGCAGGTACACAACACCAATACCAAGTCGAAACTTTCTTCAAAAGGGTAACTCCTTCAGACAGACTGTTCAAAAGGGTCTTGAGTATGGAATCTCAGAAAGCAAACAAATCAAAACATCTGCAGCAACAATATCTGCCAAATGTGCAAGAGAACAAAGAAATCAAATCTCCATAATAAACGAGGTTGCTGATTGGGTGGTTTTGGTTTATCCCTTCAGCTCTGAGTTTTACACCTAAAGCGCAAAGTGAAGCTAGGACAACATCAAGGAGGAGAATTGTGCAACAGAACTACAAAACGGGATTTTTTTTTTAATGCAACCGCGCCCATGTACTTTATACAGAGGTTGGTGTCAACCATAATCGCCTTCCGGAATGGTCTCAGTGGACAAAACATACTACAGGTTTTTTTCCCCTGTTTTGTGTCTAATACATAGGCCCCAGTGTGCTTTCAAATTTACAAACTAAAGGAAAATTGGTTCTTACCTGCTATTTTTCGATCCTGTAATACCACAGATCAGACCAGACAAGTGGTTTTGCATCCCTATCAGCAGATGGAGTCAGAGAGCCAAACTTTGAGGCACTGTTGCATAACAGAGTGCCATCTGCAGTCCTCCAGTATTAACCTGTACCCAAGCCAAGATAAATCTTAAAACCCCTCGCAAGGGTGAATAGGTTCAAAGGGTTGGAAACCCCCAAAACTGCAGACTTTACTCATCCACAAACAAAATTTTAAAAAACCATTGGAACACTGCAGATCCTACGCAAAAAATAACCAATGAGGGGCCATGGAGGAAACATGTACAGCAGAATTCCCGTCAGCCAAGGGCATACCAGAGCATCGAGACCCACCGAGCTGACCTCCTTTCATAGACTGAAAAATCTCTCCGTCTTTGAGTTGACTCGTGTTGCCATAAGATCCAGCTGAACGCTCCACCTGGCGCAGATGTAATTCCAAGCTTCGTGGAACAACTCCCATTCCCCTGGATCCAGCTGTTGTCTGCTGAGGAAATCCGCCTGCACATAGTCTACCCCAACTACATGCGATGCTGCTAGGCCTACGCCACCACTGTCACGTTTGTCTGAGAACACACGAACCATAAGAACATGCCATACTGGGTCAGACCAAGGGTCCATCAAGCCCATCATCCTGTTTCCAACAGTGGCCAATCCAGGCCATAAGAACCTGGCAAGTACCCAAAAACTAAGTCTATTCCATGTTACCATTGCTAATAATAGCAGTGGCTATTTTCTAAGTCAACTTAATTAATAGCAGGTAATGCTCTGACCAGGGGTAGGAAAACTTCCAGGGCTCGTTGGACCGTCCTTGTCTCTAGACAATTAATGGACCAGGACTTTTCCCCTGGTAGCCAAAGACCTGGGCTGACTGACCCAAACATACTGCCCCCCAACCTGATAGAATGGCATCCGTGAAAAACATCACCTAGTCCGGAGGCTCCAGATCTATCTCTTTCTCCAAATTGTGACAATACAACCACCACGAGAGACTGGACCTGGATTCTCGTAGAAGGAGCAAGGGAAGATGGTACTCCTCAGGCAATGGACTCTACCTGGACAACAGTGCACATTGCAGAGATCTTATGTGCGCAAATGACCAGGGAATCAAATCCAACGTGGAAGTCATGAACCCTAGAACTTACAAATAGTCCCACACTGTCAGAACAGTCAACCGAAGACAACACTTCACCTGGGATTGCAATTTCACCACCCAGTCCGCTGCCAGGAAGACCCTGCCTTTCTGAGTGTCAAAGTGGGTCCCCCCCAGATATACCAAGGATTGGGTTGGTTCCAAGTGACTCTTTGGCACATTTATGACCCAACCCAGCGACAGCAAGGTTTTCATAACTCTCTGAAGAGACCTCTCGCATTCCTCCTTTGACTTTGCCCAAATTTCTAATTTATTTAATTTATTTAGATTTTTATATTCTGCTTTTCACACTTTTTTCAGCACTTCAAAGTGGATTACATTCAGATACTGTAGCAAATGTACCAAAATTCCTTCCTTGCGAAGGGCCACTGCCATCACTAGCAGCACTTTGGTGAATGTGTGTGGCGCTGTAGCCAGATCAAAAGGAAGGGCCCAGAACTGAAAATGTTGACCCAACACCATGAAACGAAGAAACGTCTGATGCTCCTTCCAAATAGGAATGTGCAGGTACGACTTCTTCAGGTCCAGGGAAGCCAGGAACTCTCCTTTGCGAACTGCCGCCATTACAGTGCGCAGCGTCTCTATGCGAAAACGCGGAACCCAAAGGGACTGGTGTACTTTCTGTAAATCAAGTTTGGGGCAAAATGTGCCTTTCTTGGGAACCACAAAGTAAATGGAATATCTTCTCTGCCCTCGCTCCGCAAATGGGACAGGGACTATGGCCTTTAGGTCAAGCAACCTCTGCAGTGTCCCCCACGCTGCCTCTCGTTTGTTGAGAGAAACAACATGGGACTCCACAAAGGCCTCCCTTAGCAGGCATGAAAATTCTAGAGTGTAGCCCTTTCTTACCACCTGCAGAACCCATTGGTCTGAGGTAATCCTTTCCCACTCCTCGTAAAAGCTGGACAATGTGCCTCCTACAGCTTCTACGCAGGAGTGGGGAACTCTGGCTTCGTTGCGCCGCATTTCCGGTTCCGATGACCTGACCAGCCCCATCTCTGGCCGACCTGCGGGCTCCACAAAAGGACTGCTGGCGCCCACCGCCCTGCTTCGCAGAGGCGCCAGAAGAGGTCTTGCCGGACTGAAACCTGCGTTAATCCCAAAACCGGGCACGAGCTGGAAACACCTTCTTACTGGGCCTCTTGTCCTCCAGCAATCTGTTTCCCTTCAACTCCCCCTTCACCAACTGATCCAAATCCTCCTCGAATAGAAGCTTCCCCTTGAAAGGGAGGTTACAGAGCTGGGACTTGGACGACAAATCTGCCAACCTATGGTGCAACCACAGAAGCCTACAGGCCGCCACTGCTGAATCCATGCTCCGAGCTGACGAACACACTAAATCATATAGCGCATCTGCCACATAAGCAACCCCAGCCTCCAGGCGGACCACCGCAAGGAACTGCGTCTCCTGATGCCTCACGATCCGGAGCTTTCTGCACCCAACACAAACAGGCCCTCTGCATCAAACAGCCACTCGAAGACCAAACAGGGATACCTCAAACATCCATTTTAGCTGAATCTCCCGCTTGCGGTCCTGCACATCCTTCAACGTGGCAGCCCTCGCCACAGAGATTGTCATCTTCTTGTTAACTGCCGATACTGCCGCATCCACCTTTGGTACCTTTAGGAAATCCAGAGTCTCTTCCATCAAGGGGTAAAGCTTAGCCATTGCTATGCCCACCTTCAGACCTGCATCATGGAAGTCCCACTCCCGGTTTACCAACTTCTGGATCATCTTTGGTAAAAGAAAAGCACTTGTCAGCACTCTCAGCCCTTCCAGGACCGGGTTAACTCCCTCATTGTCCAACTCCTCAGGTGACCTTCATACCTAATTCCTCCAAAACCTGGGGAATAAGCCGCCACAGCTCCTCTCGCTTGAACAAGTGCACCACCCTCAGGATGTCTCCTTCAGATACCGGAAACTCATCCGGGTCAGGGTCATCTTTGGTGCCATCAGCCACATCAGGGGTCGGCCGCACATCCGGATCTGCCCTGTGCTGATCGAGAAGGTCCTCCTGTGGCTCATCCGAATCCTCACTATCCCTGGAAAACCAATCCCACATCCGCTCGACATAACCCCAGGCGCCGCAAGACATCTCCAGACCCCTCTGAGGCCACCATGGACTTCTTACCTATGAGGCATAGTGGCCGAAAAAAATTGGCCCGAACTGCAGGAACACGAAATTTCCCGCGGCGAGCAGATAACGAAGGCCGAAACAAAAGGTTTGGCCGAATCACATCTCTAATAATTATGAACTAGAATATGTATTCTCTATGTAATATATAATCGCATTGTTTATTGTAAACCGATACGATGTGCATCGGTATATAAAAAGCTCCTAAATAAATAAATAATGTTGTTGAATTTGAAGAGTGAACAAAGCATATGATCTTTGACCATGAAAATGACCCCTAATAATTTAAACCGTTGTGATCTTCTTTTGCAACGACAGTACATAAAACACCTAAATAAATAATATACTTTTTTTTTTTTTTTTTTAAATCTTTTATTTATTTATTTTAAACAAAAACTTAATTAACTGACCTTTCCTGACAGGACCAGTGGTATCAGAGAGGGAAGCCTCGGAGGGTCGAGGGAGCCAGTCCCCTGGCTAAAAGGATCCTCTAGTACGAGGCGGACGAAGCCCAGCTAGGGGTATCCAACTCCCTCCCCCACCCCCGGTACCCGGCTCCACCTAAGGGATGGCCCTCGAAGGCGCCTAACACCTCCTCAGGGAGCTTCCACCGTCCTCTTCTGACTTAACACCTAACTTTTTATTTTATTTTAACTAGACTGCAGGTTTGCTCCTCTACCATCTGCTGGAGACAGAGAAATACTGAGGGACTGCAGGTGGCACTCTTGGTTATGTAGCAGTGCCTCAAAGTTTTATTCTCTGACTCCATCTGCTGGTAGGGATGCAAAACCACTTCTCTGGACTGATCTAGGAATGTTCAGAAAATATTTCTACCATGCTACTAAGAGGAAGGCAGAGGAAGGGCAGGGCCCACAGGGGCCATGGCCTCCCCAAAATTCAGGCCGCCTGCAGCAAGAACTGCTCCTCCCTGCTCTTCTACATTTCCGTTGGGCTCCCTACTTACCGAGAATATCTAGAAGCTTGTATTGTTTGACGTTTTATGAGGAATGGTTCTGTTTTTCCATTGTTGCACTGCAAAAAGAGCCTGGCTTATTCCGGTTTTGGTTCAGTTTTTGTCTGTATGTTTCTATTTGTACTTTATGGTCTCTTTATTCTGTATTTGGTAAGGGTCTGTCTGTGCTCTGCATGAGTGACCGAAGTGAGATACTCTGCTGTGTAGTTTTTGTGTAGCAATTTATAGCAACTTAACTTGTTCTGTTTTCCTAATAGGATGTTTATTGGTGTTTTAAGGCCTGGAGTAATATTTGCAGTATTGCATTTTCCTGGGTAGGGTTCTTCCTGGTTGACTGCTAGTAGTTAGTGTTGTTTTGGTATGGGAGGTTTAGTATACTGTAATTTTAGTTCAGTTTACTTATGGCTTTGTGAGGGCCAAGCACCATTTTACAATAGGCCAGATACCATATGGGTTCCAAGTTCTTTTCCTTGTTGACACTACAGCAGTGTATGTAAATATAATATAAATGTTGCAAGACTGTACTTTGTCCTTTTTCATGTAAAATCTATTATAAATGCATAATTATTAATTGTGTCTGTTTGGGGGAGGGAGGGGCAGCACAAGGCTGTAAGATTCACCTAGGGTGCCTAATACCAATACATTGACTCTGAGGGAGTTCAGCACACACAAGCTCTCACCCTCTCCCACTTCCTCAGGGGGCAAATGCTGGGATGACATATCAAGGTGAGCGTAGATGTTCATTTTTGGGCGAGTGGTGCCCAAACAATTAGGACTGTTTTGTTATCTGTAGGCTACATTTTCTGGTACTCAATCTCTCTCTCCCTCTATAGTACAGAATAGTCATTTAATACTGACGCGTCTATTAGTAATGCTGTTTTTCTCAGGGGCAGGCCATCCCTGCCCGCAAGTAGAAAGAAGGCCATAGTGGTTTTCTATCATCAAGATTTTATTGGTAGGTCTGGGAAAGAATAATTCTATTCTATGGATTTATGCAAAGAATGTACATAAGAATGACATTAAGTGTAAACAAAGTAAGAAACTGGCAGTGAGGGTGGAGCTAGGGGCGGAGCTTGATTGCCCCAACTCCCCCCCCCCCAAACCAAAAAAGATGTTCCACTGCTCTTGGCAGAACACACAAAGGACTCCCTCTTCAAAGAATTTTGTCAAACACACAGAATGGGAGAAACCATTTTGGAAAGGGAGACCCATGACTTATTTATTTGCTTTTTTTTATACCGACATTCAACTCAAAATATCACATTGGTTTACATTGAAACAAATTGTCAACAAATATTATTGAAGACCTAATACAGTATAATAGTTCAAAAACAGCATGTGGAATAAGAAACAAACAAACAAAAAAAACAAACTAATAATTATCAATAGATTAATATAGAACTATATAAAATAATAACCTATCATTATCAAACCAAAATTCAGTATCTCATCAAGAATAAAAGGAACAAACCGTATATAAGGGGATGAAATCTATCGAGTTTATTGGGGGAAAGCTTTGATAAAAAGCCATGTTTTAAGGTTTTTTCTAAAGGTTCAGTCCTTAGTGGCGATGGTAGTGAGTTCCATAGAGTAGGACCAATTATAGAGGGGGCCCGATTTATAGTAGCTGTTTTGAGCATTTTTTTGCTGTAGGGAATAGAGAGTGTCTGTAGAACGAAGATTTCTAGTAGAAATACAATGATATAGTGGTTTTTGTAACCAAGATGAGTCATCATTGTACAATGCTTTATGAATAAGCATAAATATCTTATATTGTGATCTAAAAGCGATGGGAAGCCAATGTAATTGGCGCAGAATTGGAGAGATGTGTTCAAATTTTCTGCAATTTGATAGGGATCTAGCGGCAGCATTTTGAAGCAGTTGAAGCGGTTTAATTGTGGAAGCAGGCAATCCTATAAAAATGGAGTTGCAATAGTCCAATTTTGCAAAAATTAAGGCTTGTAGTACTGTTCTAAAGTCAGGAGGATTTAGTTACGGTTTCAATCTTCTTAGAACTTGAAGTTTATAAAAACCTTCTTTAATTAGATTTTTTATGTGAGCTTTGAAATTAAGTTCTTTATCTAAGGTAATTCCAAGGTCCTTAAATGTCGTGGATATTCTATAATTAGAGAGTACTGATGGATCTATAGGTGGTGGCGATAACTTTTTGGAGAGAAGAAGAAACTCTGTTTTGTTATGATTGAGTGAAAGTGCCATTTGAGATAAGATATTATTGATATCATAAAGATATAGTTCCCATTGTGATAATGTACTGTGGATGTTATCTTTGATGGGTAACAAAATTTGGACATCATCCGCATAAAGGAAATATGAGAGTCCTAATTTATTTAGATAGTGACATAATGGAAGCATGTAAATGTTGAAAAGGGTGGGAGAAAGGGATGAACCTTGAGGGACACCTAGTGGGAGAGGAGAGAGATCCGAAGTATTGTTATTGTACGATACTTTGAAGGAGTGATTAGATAGAAAAGACTGAAACCATTTCAGAACATTACCATTTATACCAATCTCAATTAATCTATGGAGAAGTAACTTATGGTCGACTGAGTCAAATGCAGCAGAGATGTCTAAAAGAATCAAGATAAAAGAGATTCCCTTATCGAAACCATGATGAATATTATCCACCAGAGTAGCTAAAAGTGTTTCAGTGCTATGTCCTTTTTTGAAGCCATGTTGGGCCGGAAGTAGAGTATTATTATTTTCTAAGAATTCAGTAAGTTGTACATTAACTATTTTTTCTATCATTTTACTAAGGAAAGGTAAAATGGAAATGGGTCTGCAATTATTAGCGACCACTGCAGCTTTCCAAATGTGAATCCTACCTGTAGTGTGGACAAGATTGCATTTTCAAACTCTCGGTAGGCTTCCCACATTGTTGCTCCTTTGGTGACATGTAACCCAACTGCAGTCAGGGCTCTTTCAAACACCATGCGCACCTTTTCGATGCCCCGCTCTTGCCCCATCCCGCCAATGGAATATTGAGCGTACTCTAGCCAGATTTCGGGACCTAAAAGCCAAATAGTCATTGGTTTCATGAATGTAAGAATAAGTTTGATATTCCATAACACACGTGAGATTTGTGCTTTTCTTCCAAATGAGGATTTCAGATCCTCTCTTACAAGTTTCCAAAAAAAAAAAAAAGGACAGACAAGCATGCTTGCAATAATCCTGGCACCAGTAAATGGAGAAATTACTACTTAGCTGATAATTTTGTTTTCCTTAGGGTAGACAGATGGATTTAGGACCAGTGGGTTTATGCTCCCCTGCCAGCAAATGGAGACAGAGCAAGCTGACGTCACCAGTATATTTACTCCTGCAGTGACCCCAGCCTGCCAGTATTCTCTTCAAAAGCAACTGTGGACAGACTAGCAAAAAACTTGATTAAAAACAGGCAACCATTACTGTAATCAAGCAAGGATCATAGCTATCTCCATCTAGGGAGTGGATGAACACTTACCAGTAATCCCCTGAAATATGTAACCCCACAGGAGAACCACTGACACAATCATTCGGCAGCTGAGGGCTGTGAGCAGAGTCCATCTGTCTACACTAAGGAAAACAAAATTATCAGGTAAGTAGTAATTTCTCCATTTCCTAGCGTGTAGACAGGTGGACTCAGGACCAGTGGGGTGTACCAAAGCAACTCCCGAGTAGGGTGGGAAGCTGCCCGCGGTCCAGTCAGCACCGCACGTGCAAAGGCTGCGTCCTCCCGGGCCTGCATATACAGACAATAAAACCCAAAAAAAGTATGTAGGACCACGTCACAGCTAGGTAAATGTCAATGGGAGACAACTATCTTATTTCTGCCCATGACACTGCCTGAACCCTAATGGAATGAGCCTTAACCTGAGTAGACAACGGCTTTTCAGCATCTACATACGTGACTGTGAGAACCTCCTTAATCCAGCGAGCTATAATAGCCGCGAAACTGGTTCGCTCTGCTTCCTTCCACCATGAAGGACAAACAGGTGATCTGTCTTTCGAAACAATTCAGAAACCTCCAGATACCGCATGACAAGTCTCTTGTCAGGAGGCGATACTCCTCCGCGTCCTTGACCTTATCCAGGGATGGATATGGACTGATTCAAATGAAATTCTGAGATCACCTTAGGCAAGAAGGTTGGAACAGTACGCAGCTGTAACGCCCCTAGAGTCACCCAAAGGAACAGCTCCTGGCAAGACAAGGCCTGAAACTTGGAAATTTGATGCGCAGAACATATAGCCAACAGGAACAATGTCCTCAAGGTCATTAACCGCAAGAAAAGGCTGTGCAACGGTTAGAACGTAGGACCTGCCAAGAAATCCAACACCAAATTAAGACTACACAATGGAATTGGTAACTTCAAGGGATGCCGAAGATGCTTCACTCGCTTCAAATAACGGGCCACATCAGGATGAGAGGATAAGGAATCACCATTCACCTGGCCTCTGAAACAGGCAAGAGCCACAACCCGTACCTTCAAGGAATTAAGGGCCAATCCTTTATTTAACCCATCCTGCAAAAATTCCAGAATGAGGGGTTCTTAAATGAACGAGGAAGAGCATCGCAATCCTCACACCAGGCCTCAAATACTCTCCAAACCCATACCATAGGCTAAGGAAGTGGAGAACTTTCCAGCACAGAGCAAGGTGCAATCACCACAGAAGAATATCCACACTTCAATAGGCGAGCCCTCTCAAGGGCCAAACCGTAAGACAAAATAGAGTCGGCTCCTCATGAAAAACCGGACCCTGCTGCAACAAATCCTTGCGCGGCGGAAGACAAAAGGGGGTCTCCACAGATCGGCATACCATGGTCACCTAGTCCAATCTGGTGCCACCAAGAGAACCAGCTCCCTATGGCCTTCGATCTTGCGAATTATTCTGCCCAACAAGGGCCATGGAGGAAAGGCATAAAGCAACTTGTCTTCCAGCCAGACTTGTATGACAGCATCTATGCCTAGGGACCATGGATCTCTCCTGCAGTTGAAGAATCAAGGAACCTTTGTTTTTTGCGAGAAGACGCCAGCAGGTCTATGAAAGGAAGGCCCCTATCAGCTGAAATGCCTTGTCTGACAATACCCATTCTCCTGGCCCAGACTTCTCCTGCTGAGAAAGTCTGCTCTTACATTGTCTTTTCCTGCAATGTGAGAGGCCAAGAGCATCTGTAGATGTCCTTCCACCCATTCCATGTTGGTCTATTTCCTGCTTTACTTGCTGACTCTTGGTTCCTCCCTGTCGACTGATATAGGCCACCATTATCACGTTGTCAGACATCACTCAAACCACTTAACCCTGCGGTCTGTGGCTGAACTGCAAGCATGCCAACTGGACCGCCTGGGTTTCCAGGCGATTGATGTTCCAGAGGGACCCCAGCATTCCATCGTCCTTGGGTTGTCAGCTCCTGACAGTGAGCTCCCCAACCCTGGAGACTCACATCTGTTGTGAGTATCAACCATTTTGGGGAGGTCAAGGAAACACTCTCTCTCAGATGAGCCTCTTGCAACCACCAATGGAGGCGAGAGTAGAGTTCCATTGGCAAGTGGAGCTAAACCAAACAGTCCCGAGACTGCAGGTTCCAACGAGACAGCTGTGAGTGCTGAAGAGGCATATGCACCCTCGCCCACGGCACCACTTCCAGGGTTGCCGCCATCAAACCAAGCACCTGTAGATAAGACCACATTGTTTAGTGCACAGTGCTCACCCACTGACGCACTTGTGACATCAGTTTCTGAATCCGAACTTCTGGCAGGAAAACTATGTCCTGCCTCGTGTCAAACTGAACACCCAGATACTCCAACGACTGAAATGGCTGAAGACTGTTCTTTGCCAAGTTCACCATCCAACCAAGCTCTTGCAACAAGGTGATCACCTCGTGGGTCGCCAGACGGCTCTCTTCCTGAGGCTTGGCTCAAATCAGCACTCGTCCAAACACAGGTGTACCAGGATCCTCTCTCTTCTCAACGCCCCCGCTACCACCACCAAAATCTTGGAAAACGTTCTGGAAGCGGTGGCTGAACCAAAAGCAGCGCCCGAAACGGATAATGGCACCCCAACACCCAAAACGCAGAAAATGTTGGTGCACCAAATGGATGGGAATATGAAGGTAGGCCTTGGTCAGATCTAGAGAAGTCAGAAATTCCCCGGACTGTACGGCCATTATCACTGAGCATAAGGTTTCCATGCAAAAATAAGTCACCCTCAAATGATGGCTGACACTTTTGAGATCCAGGCTGGGACGAAAGGAGCCTCCCTTCTTGGGCAAAAGAAATAAATGGAATATCATCCCATATTTTCTTGAGATGTAGACACTGTAACCATAGCCCTCAGCCAGAGGAGCCTTCGAAGTGTAGATTCCACTGCCTGCTTCTTCTGCAGGGAGTGGCAAGGAGACACCATGAACATGTCCCGAGGAATACGGCGAAATCCCAGCACACATCCTTTCCGTATCACCTCCAGGACCCACTGATCTGAAGTAATATTGACCTACCTCTAATAAAAGAGAGAGGTGTCCCCCATCTCTTGTTCCCAAAGGTGGGTCAGCAAACCTTCACTGGGAAACTCGGCAGAATCCGCCACCCGAGCCCGCTCCTTTCTTGGGCAGTCTGGGATGAAAGGACTGTGACCTACTGAAAGGCCAAGTCCTCTGAAAGGTCGCCCCCCTCTGTAGGGACGAAAACGCTTGCAACCCCAGAGATGACCCTTTATACCAGAGGGGTGCTGCAACTGCTTTATTTATTTTATTTTATTTATTTAAAAGTATTTATATACCGCTTTTTAAAATAAAATTTTATCAAAATGGTTTACAACATGTTAAAATAAAGTAAAAATAAAATATAACTAAAATAAACTTAAAATACATAAACTTAACTAAATAGCTAGATAAATGTTAGCTAAAACAAATTATTAAATAACAAAATAATAATAATGGTAACATGCCATGGGTAAAGAGTAGGGAGGGTAAAAGGGATGGAGGGGGGGAGGGGGGGGGGTAGCAACTTATCGAATTGTAATGTCCTAGAAAGAACACGGATGGGATGATAGAGGAGAGACGTTAAGGTAATATGTATCTGATGAGAGAAATTTAGAGGATGGAGTTTCATTTTTGATCGGGGAGATGCTTAGTGGGAGTGTTAAATGCTTGTTGAAAAAAGAATGTTTTTAAAGCCTTTTTGAAATGATGAGGATTTGATATTAAACGGAGTGGGTTGGGTAAGGAGTTCCAGAGAGATGGTCCTGCTACTGAAAAAGCTCTTTTCCTGGTGATATCTAATCTAGCCTGTCGTGGTGATGGAATGTCTAAGAGATTTTGAGTAAGTGATCTTAAGTGTCGGGTGGGTTTGTAAATGCGGAGTAAGGTGCAAAGCCAAGTGGATGTAGAGTTGTAGATTAAACTATGGATGATTGAGATTACTTTGTATTTTATCCTGTATTTTATGGGTAACCAGTGAAGGGAATGTAAAATAGGTGTAATGTGATTGCGAATGGACCAAGGGACCGAATATTTGACCCACTTACTGGCCAATTTTTCCAACTTGCTCCCAAACAAGAGTGAGCCTTTAACGGTCATTTTTGTAAGATTAGCTTTGGAGGCTGCATCAGCTGACCAGTTCCACAATTATAGTTGACATCTCGCTGTTACCACTGAAGCCACTGCTTCAAAGGCTTTGCTTAAGGATAGTCTCAATCCTTCTATCATGTACATCCTTCAGGGCCGCTCCTCCCTCCACAGGGATAGTGTCCGCTTAGAGACGGTGCAGACCAGCGCATCCACTTTGGGAAAACATAAACGCTCCCTCCCCACTGGATCCAGGTGATAAAGGCCTTCCAATTTCCAATCCCCTTTGAAATTTGCCTCCGAGGCACCACATTCAAGTTCAATCAATTCCTGAATGGCCTCCATAAAACAGGGAAAAAACAAGAGGCTTTATGCAAGGAAACCAAAATGGGATTCTTTCTTTGGTTCAGACATTGAATCTGCACCAGAAATACCCAGCATCTTCAAGGTCTGGGAAACCAGGGCCGGCAGTTCATCTCTATGAAAGGACCACAACATGGTCAGATACTGTTCCAGCCCTGGAGGAATTTTCCCATCTTCCAGGGAATTAGGGTCTGCCTCATCATCAGTGCCATCCAGGTTCCTGTCGGGATTACCTGCAGCGAACCGAGGCATGCTCCGGCGCCCAAACATAGGACTGGAAGTGGGAGGGATCACCGGCTGATGGGTCCAACCTGATAGGAGTGGACAAAGCTGAGGACTACGCCTGAAGAAAGGATTGTAAACCTTGAAAAAACTCCACTCACGAAAAGGCAGCAGGATTTATTTTTTTATTTTATTTAAAATTTTTTCTATACCGTCGCTAAGTAATATACCATCGCAACGGTTTACATGTAGGCACATAAATTAATGTAAGTGGGTGCATACTATCGTACATTCTAACAGGTGCCACAAAAGGTTCAGTTACAATAAATCGTTAAAAACAATCATTTGTTTAGTGAAGTAGGTCATGACCAGGTGTACCTGTAAGGTACTGTTCGTGGGTAAAAATTACCAAACCCAAAAGGAACTGGAGCGGGGTCCACTGATCTGCTATCTCCTGCGGAAGAAGCAGTCAAAAAGTTCCAAAATCCAGCGTGCCTCCAGACAGATCCTTAACCAGACCATCATCAGGCTGGGAGGATCCAGACTTAGTGAAATCAGAGGAAGACAACTCTCCCTGAGCCTCTCAACAGTGCTGACACAGGTTAGAGGCCACGTCAGGCTGAGATGCCCAAATATGACAGGCAACACAGAAAGGCGCTTAGGTTTCTTGCTCACTGGCGCCATCAGTGCACAGGAGACGGGGAATGTGCGTCCAGCCAACCTGCGCTGAAAAAATTTCAAGAGCACAAAATTAGGCATCCCAAAAGTAAGCAGCACCAAAAATCACACACACGGCTGGGCGCTTACCAATGCTTAGAAATTTGTGTAAACAAAAGGCACGCCTAAAACTGAGCCCACAATGCACGGCTCGCAGGCAAAAAGCCTAACTGCGGGGCCTAGCCCACCAGGGCTGCTCAACCTGCCAGGCTGCCCACTTCCCCCAACCCCCATGGGATTGGGAATGAATGTCAGAATGGCACGCCGAGCACAGAGACCGGAGGAGGTCCTACAAACCCCTCAATACTGTCTCTGCCTTTAAACTTACCCAAACTCAGCCCTTACTGGCTGAGTACAGAGATGGTCTCAAGCTGCGGGGGGAGAAGGCATCTGCCGTCACCGCCGTGCTTGGCCTCCTGCACCCGCTGCCTTTAAGCTGTACAATCAGTTACGTCCACGCTGGGAAACCCAAGGCACACATCTAAGGGACCGTGGAAATTACCTCAGGAATTCTCAACTGGGGGAGGGACCATGTGGTATCACCACAGGAGAGCGGGGCTTTTATTTTTCTATTTCTAATTCTCCTTCCAAAATCTGAAGCAATCCCCATAGGGAAATGCACGTCCATCATCTACTGGAGACGGAGAATTCTGGCAGGCTGGGGTCACTGCAGGAGTATATATACTGTGAGGTCAGCTTGCTCCGTTTCTATCTGCTGGCAGGGGAGCATAACCCACTGGTCCTGAGTCCATCTGTCTACACGCAAGGAAATCTTAACTCTCAACTTTCCCCCACTTTTCTTAGTTCTCCATTCATGAACGCTGACACCTCATACTGCAAGCAAGACCATTCCCACAAAGGTACCACTGCCAGGGCTATAGTGGAGGAAGATACATACAAAGAGAGCCAGGAAGGCAACAGCCTGATAGCTTAACACATTAGTGTTGTGCTTGGCAAACTTTCCCCACCATCAAGCTTTCCTACTGCTTTCTTCTGACACAGTGTCCAAGTCAATAAGCTTCTTCCTCCATAGATCCAGAATAGGAAAATAGCCTTAATGACTTAGACTCAAAAGTGATCAAAAGGTTTAGCAGTTTCATTTGAATCTGTATTCCCTGCTTCTCGTTGGCCACTCCTGAATTGCTCCACCACTCCCCCCCCCCTCCCTCCACCCACCAAGGATGAAAGCATTTCCTTTGGAAGCCCTCCAGAACATCTCCCTGGTCTGAAAGTCAGCAACAAATAGTCCCCATTCCCATTAGGGTAACTTGGCTCTCAAGACTCTTATTCAATGACTGATGAGGTGTACAAGCCAAATAAAAGTTTTAGTGGAACTTAGATTTTATTTAATAAATGCAGGCAATTACTTACAAATGTAGTCCTTAACGGCTCTCTCAAACAAGTCATAAACCTTCTCTCTGTCAGAACCCTCCGAAGCCATTCTGATCTCATCTTTCAGCCAGTCCAGCCAAATTTCTGAAACACACTGCTGGTCCTTAGATGCCTTCAAACACCCAAATTAACACCCATGTGCATCATACCACATAACTGTCAAAACAATAATACTGATAATAGTTCTCATACTCTAATCTAGTTTTCCTATAGTTGCCATTAAATTAATTAAGGCCACAGTTTAAAAATCCAAGCCATCCTTCTGATGAGCAAAGTCCTTATATAATGCTGGGACCATCCTGTGACTTGCGTGTGGCTACTTAGTTATTTCTGACTCATTGCTGCTCAAAGCAGTTAAAATCACTCTCACACATTTGGATGCTAAATCTGAAGTAGACATCATCATCATACAAGAATGACATTTGCCTCCCATATTCTCTGTGCAGTGAACAAGCAGATAAAAAGTGATTTTAAGCAAAGCCCCTGGTTTTCTGCAATCAGAAAAATGAATTCTGTAGTGGGGCAGACTCAGGTATGCTGATTGTTTAACAACTTGTGAATTCTGCAGCAGTATATTAAATCTGTGGAATCGCAGAAGCCTGGGGGCACCAATTTTAACCAGTAAACTGAGCAGCAAGTAACAGCAAATCACAGCAACATCCCCGTAGCCAATCCAGTTTTCAGGATCTCCGCAATGAATATGCATGCATTTTGATATATTTCTAGTCTTACAAACACAAAAACATGACAGCAGAAAAAGACTATATGGCCCATCTAGTCTGCCCATCTCTACAAACCCTACCGGACCCTCAAAGATCCCCCATGTTTATTCAATGCTTTCTTGAATTCAGATACTGTCCTTGTCTCCACCACCTCCACTGGGAGGCTGTTCCATGTATCCACCACTCTCTCTGGGGGGGGGGGAGCGTTTACTTATACTACTCCCCTTTCACCCTCATCCCATGACCCTCGTTTCAGAACATCCTCTCTGCTGAAAGAGGCCTCTCTCCTCTCTATTGATACCTTGGAGGTATTTAAACGTCTCTATCATATTTCCCTTATCCCACCTTTCCTATAGACCAGTGTTTCTCAACCTTTAGTATGCCAGTGACCGGCTAGCTACCTTTCTAAAATGACCAGGACCGGCTGTAGTGCCGATGAACAGGAGTCAGGAGTTCCACAGAAAACTGAAGTGCAGGAGGGAGGAGAATATACTCTCCCTCACCTGGTCTGTAATCTCCCAGGTCAGCCTGGCAGCTGGTCTAGGTCATTTTCAGAAGGTAACTATCTAGTGTAAGAACACTGCTTCTAAAATAAAGTCCACAGGATGGGGGGATGGTTATCAAAGTCTCTGCTTGTTGTGGTTCAGTGAAATGTGTGCAGCTGCAGGGCAAGTCTTGCTTCTTCCTCATCCTCCTGGGGGAATTCTGCACAAAAAAATTTTTAAATTCTGCGCACAAAAACTTAAAATTCTGCAAACTTTATATTGGTCAAAATAACACAATTTACATGACAATCTTTAAGTAATTACATTTTAAATTAATACAGAAAAAAAGTTATTACTTAGAGATGCAGAATTCTAAATATTTTGAGCAGAATTTCCCTAGAAATTCACTGTAAGAGTATCCCTTCCACATACACACACCCCTCATACAGGCTCCCTCACTCTCTCGCACACACACCCCTCATACAGGCTCCCTCACTCTCTCGCACACACACATCTCCTCATACAGGGCCCTCTCTCTTGCATACACATCCACACAAGCTCCCTTTCTCTCTCACACATACATCCTCGCATGCAGCCCTTCACACAGGCTCTGTCTCACACATACACAATCCCTTCACTGCTAGCACCCTCACATACACACGATCCCTCTCTCACATCCCCCTCCCCTCATATAGGCTCCCTCTCTCTGAAACCCCACACTCAAGCATCCCCCGCCCCCACCTCTCTCTTACCTGCCATGCTCTCTCTCACCCTCATCACCCTCCCCCACAACCCCTCCCCTCATATATGCTCCCTCTCTCTGAAACCCCACACTCAAGCATCCCCTGCCCCCACCTCTCTCTTACCTCCCATGCTCTCTCTCACCCTCCCCTCCCCCTCTGCTCTCACACACATTCTCTCTCACCGGGGCTTTCCTTCTTCGCCGCGAGCGGAGCACACTCCGATCACGGCACACGGGGGCCTTCCATTTCGCTACGAACGGCACGCTGGGGCCTTCCATCTTTGCCCCGAATGGAGCGCAGCCCGTGGCACACACGGGACGAGCTCTGTTCACTCATGCTGGGGTCTCCTCTGCTATTTTCTGCGCAGAATTTGGCAATTTTACGCAGGGGGGAATTCTGCGCTCCACAGTAGCACAGAATTCCCCCAGGACTAATTGTTGCTCCACAGGCCAGCCAAAATGCTGCCAAGGACCAGCAGTTGAGAAACCCTGCTCTAGAGTGTATGTGTTTACATCTTTGTCCCCATACAACGAAGACCACTGACCATTTTAATAGATCTGATTCCATTGGTGTATATCCTTTTGGTCTTCAAAACTGTACACGGTATATTCAACAACTGTTTCAATGTAAACTGACATGATATGTCTTTGCCACATGAACGCCGGTATAGAAAAAGTCTAAATAAATAAATAAATAAATAAATAAATATATTCATTGTGGAAATCCTGAAAACCAAAGTGGCTATGGATACTTGTGGAATGGGTTGCAAACTCCTACTTTAAAGGTCTGAGTCCAGAATTCATGGCATCTGATGCCACGGTGGGCTCAGGTAGCATAAAAATATTCAATTACAGATGTATAATACCTTCCGTAAGAGGAAAAAGTTCACTCATCTTCTGGCGAGCACGTCTCAGCTTGACCAATTCTCCTTCTTGACGAAGCAGTTTAATCAAATCCACATGACAGTTGTAGTCAAAGGCATTGATCGAAAGCTTGGGGAGGAAGAACCAAACTCTGTATTACTAAACATACAGAACCACTTCTGAATGGTTCCACAGCAGCTGAGACACAGTTCCACACCAAAAGATAGTATTTAAAAGACAATAGTAACAAAGGCTAGTTGAATTCATAGGTGTATAAACCCCAAAGAGTATACCTGCCCCTGCCAGATCATAAAAGCAGAAGCACAATAAACTCATAGGGTTCTTTGTCATAAGTGCGATAACCTGCACCTCGGGAATTTTGAACTTGAACCCACCATAATGAAAATCAGGGGTGGAAAAATATTTAAAAATGTAGGTATCAACCAAAGCTTTTAGGAGCCAGGGCAAAACAAGTATATATCCTTATCACCTATTTTTGGCTTGTTCTTTTGGATTTTTTTTTTGGGGGGGGGGGGGAATGGGGGAATTCTGCCTCTTTTCATTTTTTTTTTTTTTGCTTAGGATTAAGCAACAAAACACTCAAGTGGTTTAAATCATACCTAAATAACAGATACTTCCAAGTACAAATCAAAGACGTAATGTCAGAGAAAATAAACTTTCAAACTGGAGTTCCGCAGGGATCTGCCCTATCTGCCACACTATTCAACATATACCTGCTGCCTTTATGTCACCTGCTAGCTGGATTAGGAATTTCGCACTATATCTACGCCGATGATATTCAGTTAATACTCCCAATCGATGACACAATTGAGAAAACACTAAACTTAGCCAACATGTACCTAGATATAATAAAACAACTTCTAAACCAAATGGAACTGGTTATCAATATAGAGAAAACTGAATTCTTACACCTTGAACGAAAAAACAGTGATAATTCAGAACCCAATTACACTCAATAACAACCGAAAAATACAACTAACTGAGAAAGTACGAAACCTGGGAGTGATAATCGATTCAGAACTAAATATGAAACATATATCTCAAAAAGTAAGAGAGGGAAACACCAAACTTATGACTCTTAGGAGACTAAAACCGCTACTAACCGTTACGTTGGCGTCCGCTCAGTATTACAAGCCTTAATCTTTTCCAGTACTGACTACTGTAATACCCTACTACTGGGCCTACCATACACCACAATAAGACCACTACATATACTAGAAAACACAGCTGCAAGAATTTTAACTGGTAAAAGTAAAAGAGAACATATTACCGAAACTTTACTAGAACTACACTGGTTACCCATTGAACAAAGAATACAATACAAGACTTTATGCACCAAACATAAAGTAATACACGAAATAGCAGAGTGGCTGAACACAGCCCTCCGGGTACATACCCCCCACAGAAATCTGAGATCAGCAAACAAAGCACTGATAACTATTCCCTCAGTTAAGACGGCCAGACTAACTCAAGTAAGGGATAGGGCCCTATCCCTAGCAGGACACCCAATATGGAACAATATGCCTTTAGAAATCAAACTGCAAAGAAACATCAAAACCTTCAGAAAAAGTTTAAAAACATGGCTATTTAAGCAAGCATACCACAAAGAGAATTGAGAGAAGAACCCAGGAAAATGTTGGTTGCGGTCAGTCAAACTCCCACGCACACACACCTTTTTTCTTAATGCGTGTGTTTCTCATTTTTATATTCTAATTCTCTTTTTATTTTTAAACAACAAAGAACTAGTCAAGTAATACTTTATCTTATAGCTGAGACAGAGAAAACTGGACATGACTATAACACCCACCAAATAATATTTGTTATGAAACTATGTTACAGTATTTTGATGGCACCTGTTTAATTGTTAGAATTCTAGACACTCTATACAACATATAGTTATGTGCCCTATTGTGAACCATGGGATGGACCCGCTTAACGACAGTATAGAAAAGATTTTAAATAAATAAATTGTGTTTGGTTTCTTTTTTGGACTTTTTCTTGTTTTGGTGCCTCTTCATCTTTGTTTTCTAGGTTTTTTGTCACTTTTTTTAAAATTTGGTCTAATATTTGCTCCTCCCACCCCTCACTTGGTTCTTTTTTTTTTTTGTCTCTCCCTTCTCCCTGCAGGGGCAGGAGGCAACCATAATCTGCAGCAGCGGTTTCTCCGCTGGGCTCGGGCCTAGAGCAGGTGGCCAGGAATTTTCTGCCACAGACTAAAATTGTGCTCTCACAAGAATAATGGCTGGTCAATCAGGTCCCTTTACAGTATTATGATTTCATTTTCTCATTCCCTTATTCTCTACCTGCACAATGCTGTATTCACTTTGTTATATAAAAATAGAATATGGGTCTTAATCAAGCTCTGAAACTGGCATCCCATTAAAATATGAGAAAAACTTCACAACTCTGCCAGCATTACGGGCTGCAAATACTATCTCCAGCAAGGGAGGTAATTTCATTGTCAAAGTATAAAACATTTAACATAAATCTTTTCCAAAATCATACTGAAATAGGTCCAGACTCATCCCCCAAAAAAAAAAAAAATTTGATTCAATGGTCGTTTCAGCCATTCCAATTTTGTTATGGATGCAATTAAGAATATACAGGCTATACTGTAACTACACAGGTAGAAACAAAATAAAAATCCAGGTACACTTAATTTAAAAAAAAAGAAAAGAAAGTATGCTTAAGATTTATTTACAATGATTTATAACTGCCTTTCCAAAAGTAAGATCAAAGCATATCACAGAAAGCACTGTACTGGGTAATAGCTTTGCAACACGAGGCAGAACATTTTCCCTGTTCATCGTTATTCCTGCAACATTTAGTGACAAAACTTGCTTTAGTAAATTCCCCTGGTCATGCCACTCCAGCCCCTTCTTAACCTATAAAATAGATAATCCTATCCCTGCATTTCAGAGCTTTCTCACTCTCTCTCTAGTTAATTTGCCAGTGTATGCTTCTGAATTATTTACCTGACCTTAAATTATTTGTCATAATAAGACAACATCTTGAGTACTTATGAGGTTTCTGTCAGTCTGGCAGTCATTAAGTGGGATTTATTACTGTAGCTGGATCTCATTTCTTTAACCCTCTTAATAGCTAGAAGATTTGCACAATAGCTGACTAAAACAAGAGATCTACATCCGTTCCCTTCATAGAGATTCCTCTACAAATAATAGTCTGGCTATG
Source organism: Rhinatrema bivittatum (assembly GCF_901001135.1). Classification (NCBI taxonomy): domain Eukaryota; kingdom Metazoa; phylum Chordata; class Amphibia; order Gymnophiona; family Rhinatrematidae; genus Rhinatrema; species Rhinatrema bivittatum. The sequence continues at coordinate 28,418,919 of NC_042625.1, forward strand.
AGGTTTGTATCTATTCTAATAAAAAGTTGCCAGCATCTATACAATAATTAATCTACATTAAATACTGCTTTAAAAAGCAATTAACCAGTCTTTAGTGCTATGGAATAACGGAATTATACTGTGGAATTCCAATTTAGTGATCATTGCTTAGAGGAATCGCTGGTATAGAACAATGTTTATCCTTGTCAAACTTCCGACTCCCAATAGCTTTCTGATAGGGGGATTATTCAAAGTAGTGACAATACAGCCTTTCTAAACTGAGCAGAGGTTAAGCGGGGAGATGTGCCTTAAAGCGAGAACGAAAAGGACACTTGAGATTATGTTTACAGGCGCACTCCTCTGGGGAAACAAATTCTCTTTCTTTGTTATTTTATACTCAACCTCTTCTCATATCTTGCAAGTTCTGAAAACCATACATACTCGTTTGATATATTTTTTTTTAATATTCTTTGAAGGCTTTCAGAAGCATCTGTAAATATTCATGAATTTAGCCAGGCATCTATTAATTTTGCTACACACTCAGATCTGACAACATGGAAGTGGGATTGGGGAGCTCTTGGGAAAAGACGTATTTCTGTCCATCTAAGGTGGGAGGGGCTGTCTATCCTATTACCTTCTGGAAGGGAAGGAGTGTCAGCACGTGATTATAACCCTAGTCTCCCGGCGAATACGCACGGCAACATCAAAGGGGGGGGGCTAACGCAGAGTGCCCCATCCCGGCGGCCCGAATTAAAGCCACTTGTTGCTCTCTTCGTTCATTCATTCATCCCTCCCCCCCACCTGTTCCTCTAGCCGTTGGATCTCCGCTTCGTTCTCTTTCTCGTCCTCCTCTCCCGACGATTCGTCGTCCTCCTCAGACTCCTCTGCCGCTTCTCCGTCAGATTCCATCTCCTTCTCCCCCGCAGCCTCTTCCGCCGCCTTCTCCAGAGCCCGCCGCTGCTCCTGCGTCTCCTCTTCGCTGCCACTCGACGCCATGTTGCTCGCCAATACGCCTTGTAAATTCTGGGCGGACGGCCTGAAGTTGGCCTGACCTGGCTATTCCGGGAAGCCGCTTAATCGCCACAAATAACGACCTGCAGAATACTTATTAAAAAAAAGACTTTGTAATTCAGAATTAGTCATAGTTTGTCAATAACGACATAATTTAAAAGAAGCTTACCGAAGGCGTACGTTTTGTGCAGGCAATTGCTTGGACAGACTGATCGTCGGCAAGGGAAGGGGGCTTAACGTGCGGGGTCTTTGAGTTTGAAGGAGATGGCGCTCCCGCATAGTCTTATCGGGACGCGCCGCCCTGGCTGCCATCTTGATGGGTTACGAGAGCTTCCCGTTTGATCTTAACAGTGCTTATTCCGCAGAGGGTCACAGTTTACTTTCACTGTAAAGCTGGTTAAATAGTGTTGTCTGCCTTTACTGCATATGACTTGTCACTGTTATCACGGACCACATTTTATTGGAATAAAAATACCTCTGTTATCTTCTCCAGCCTTATCATTAAGAGAGGGGTTTGGGGGCACCGTGGAGCTGCTGAGGAAGCCAGATTACTATTTTATTTTATTTTTTACTAGTCCATGCTTTTGAACGCCTGCTTCCAATTGAACCCAGCGCTATAACTACCCAAATACACTGGGAACATATATTTAAAAGCCAGAATTGCCGTTAGGCTGCCCCCCCCCCCCCCCAAAAAAAAAAATTGCGTCACGTAGAAGCGCTCATGTGCGTGCCCTCATTTTCTGGTTTTCCTTTTTTTGCATTCTATAGCAAAAAAAAAAAATTGAAGCAAATTGACAATTCCATGTTTTGTATTATATTATAAAAATAAATTAGCTTAACAGTATATTATAATTTATTTTTATTGGTGAAGAAACGGGATCTCAATTATTAGTGCTGGGAATGTTTTGCTGCTCCTACTGCAGGCTTGCTCCCTTTCCTCTCTTGTTCCCTGCATGCTGCTTGGAGGGTAGGACTAAATCGGGAAACAGATGTTATCTGCTGAGAGATTCAGCATAGCTGAGAAGCAGCAAATCTTCAGTCAGCCTGCTGCCCCAGGTACAGGCCTAGTGTGCCTATTGACTAATCCTAGCCTGAGCAGAACTAGAAAAGATGCAGAGAAGGCAAGAAAACGATATAGAAGATGTTCCATCTCTCCTATGATGAGAGGATATGCTGGCTAAGGCAACATCTGATAGGGGACATGGTAGAAATGTATAAAATTATGAGTGAGGTTGAATGAGTAAATAAAGTATGGCTATTTACCCTTTCAGATTATACTAAAACAAGGAGGCACTCCATAAAGCTATCAATCAGCAGATTCAAAACAGATTGTAGAAAACTTTTTCCATTCAGTGTGCTGTCAAGCTGTGCAATTGTTGACAAAGGATGTGATTAAGGTGACGAGCATAACGTTTGGACCAGTTTCTGGAGGAAAAGCCCATAGCACATTAGCCAGGTAGACTAAAGAAGAAGAAAGAGGAATTAGCTGTACTTTAGGGGATCATCTAAGTATTGTGACCATAATTCCCTCTAAACTGAGCGTGCGAGCAATTGCTCATATGTTTCAAAGCATCGGGTATATGCTTATTTTCTTTGGGACCAATGTAATAAATGTGCGCAGAATACAGGGAGCTCAGTCACATCTCCTGGACTCCTGATCCAATATAAAAATGAGGGGTAGTGCTAATAAGGAGGCGGTAGGGACAAAGATACATGGCCTGGACTGTGTATCATGTAAATACATACTGCTTTATTTTGGTTCATCCTACATAGTATCACTACAATACTATTCGGAGGAATCTTAGAATAATTTTTCTTTTTTTTTTTTCAATGCGCCCTTGAGTGACATACCTTTACACTAGCTCGGGGCTGGTGTAAAATTTGTCGCATTGATCACATGGAAAATTTATTGGATCGCGGGGGTGAGCTAAGAGCCTCTTCTATGTTTCTATATGGGTTTCCATGTGATGAGCGCTATTAGCTACCTGTGGAGATTTGAATGCATGTTTTGGACTTGGGCGCGGGCCCAAAACGCCCGTTAGGCCGTGCGCAGTGGCTAATGCACGGTATTAAATCGGCCCCTTTGTGCTATATACGGAAATGCAATGCAGAAACTGGCGCTCAAAAATTGGTTGAAAAAATTGTTGCTCACCTAAAAAAAAAAAAATTTGCGCACACCTAGTGAGTCCTTGGCGGGAACTGGGTTCGAGAGACCTTGGTCTGACTCATTTTTACGATGTAACATTTAACAGGGACAGTGGCCAGAAGAAGGAATAATATCCTACCACCTAAACCCCATGGGCCTATGATGATGTAATGCTCATTTACTGAGCAGAACGATTATATCTCTTGCTAAATAAATAACAATCTGCAAGGCAGAAGTAACTAATCCCTCACTGGTTCAGAGCGCCCTCAACCAACTATGACGTTCTAAACCGCAGTACCTCGGCCGTCCAACTGTACCCTCTCACGTCTCCCCCGCCTTTAGTTCTAGTTTAACCCATTCCCTTAGCTAACAACGGTAACCCCACGCTACCATTCAGGCGTCAGCGGGGGGAGACGTTGCGAGGGCTAGACAAGCTGGCGTCGATCACGTGACGCCGTACGGCCTTCCCCCGAGCCTCTGTTTGATGCGAGCTACGTTTTACTCTGTCCTCGGGAGGCCGTGCGCGACCGATAAACAAAAATGACGCCTGCGAAGTCGCTGCGTTCGTGTTGCGCATTACTGCGGCTGCTGTGGCGGAGGCAGCTGTTCCCGGAGCGGACTGCGTTCTATCACAAAAAGGTAGCGCGGTTGCAAGATACCGGCGAAGGGGGTGGGTCTCTCTGGAGACGTCGGGCAGCCCAGTGGCGCAGTTGTGGACTCCCCAGTCTGCTCATGGAACGGACACAGTTGGAAGAAAACCAGCAAAAGGGAAGCAACACTGGATAGTGCTAGCTCTCCCCTCTTTAGTGAGGTCCCTTATCCGTGCAGGCAGATGCACTGGTGTTGGGGGGGAAGGGAGAACTTAAGCTTCAGGGGTTTTGGGGGAGGGGAGGAGATGAGCAGAGAGCCTTTTTTTGGGGGGGTGACGTGGGGAGTCTTATTCCTTTCTATCATTTCCATATCGCTGCTAGGTTAACTGCACTATACAGAGACATTTAGAGACCACCCCTGCTCTGAAGATATCTCAATCAACTCAAAACAAATAGGCTTAAGGAAGTTTATTTATCGTCAAACAAGGTTAATATCAACAAGACTATGATCTAAAAGAGCCAAGCTTTAAGATGAGCCTTTTACATCTACAAGTCTAAAGAAGTACCAGATAATCCCAAAATTGTATAACTTGTAAAAGTATATCCGTTGCTTTCAACTTGGTAACGTTTCTTAAAGGTTTCATAGATAAAGTGGTGTGGTTGTCTTAGTCTGCGCAAATGCACATATATATACAAAGGTTAATGAACAAAAAATGTATATATAAGGTGATACCTTTTTATTGGACTAAGCTAATCCATTTCTTAACACTTCCTCAGCTCCAAATAGATTCACTTGTATTTTCTGGTAATGCGAAACCCTTGCTCTGACCTCACTGTGTTTGGACCTGAGGGAAGGATGTGTTAATACTCAAAAGCTAGTCAAGAAGTAACTTAATAGCCCAGTAAAAAAAAAAAAAAAAAGCCTTTTTTTTTTTTAAACTTTATTTTGGTTTCAGATGACATACAAAACAAAAAAAATACTTTCACTCTAAAATTGAAAAAATGTTATCACTGTAAATATCTATCTGTCAGATCGATACTCTAAGGCCGCGGTAGAAACAGTGCGGCAGTGTCAGGCGCACCCTCGTTCCCCGCACGCACAGTTCACCTACCGCTCGATACTCTCTTCTAATTGCGCCTATACAGTATCCTGGGTTCGCGGGCCTAACGCTTCACGGCTTTGACAGGTACCAGGAAGTGGACAGTTATGTTCCCTGATGCTCGGCAAACTATCCCCCAGCCCCCGCTCACCTGCCCTGGCCCCGTCCGGTCTCCGGTGCAGCCCCAGTCCTGTCCCCTCCTCCCGAAGCAAAAAAAAAAAAAAAAACGAAAAAGTAGCGAGGCTCGGGCCTGCTACAATAGTTCCTTCTCCCTTCTCCTCTCCTCCCGATTTCGGCGCTCAAGGTGGCCGGGTGGGCGTGCATTCATCCAGGCAGAGGGAGCCGGCGGCGAAAGCGGCCTCCGGCTCCCTCTGCCTGGATGAATGCACGGCCCCCGCCGGCAGTGAATGAATGCCCATGCGATTTCGGCGCTCAAGGCAGTCACATGACGTGACGTCACGCCTTGAGCGCCAAAATCGCACGGGCATTCATTCACTGCCGGCGGGGGCCGTGCATTCATCCGGGCAGAGGGAGCCGGCGGCCGCTGTCGCCGCCGGCTCCCTCTGCCTGAATGAATGCACGCCCACCCGGCCGCCTTGAGCGCCGAAATCGGGAGGAGAGGAGAAGGGACTACCGTAGCAGGCCCGAGCCTTGCTACTTTTCTGGTTTTTTTTTTTTTGCTTTGGGAGGAGGGGACAGGACTGGGGCTGCACCGGAGACCGGACGGGGCCTTGAGCGCCGAAATCACACGGGCATTCATTCACTGCCGGCGGGGGCCGTGCATTCATCCAGGTAGAGGGAGCCGGAGGCCACTTTCGCCGCCGGCTCCCTCTGCCTGGATGAATGCATGCCCACCCGGCTGCCTTGAGCGCCGAAATCGGGAGGAAGGGAGAAGGGACTACCGTAGCAGGCCCGAGCCTTGCTACTTTTTTGGGTTTTGTTTTTTTTGCTTCGGGAGGAGGGGACAGGACCTGGGCTGCACCGGAGACCGGACGGGGCCTTGAGCGCCGAAATCGCCCCCATTTTTTACACTTTATTCCCGTTTTAATTTTCGAACACCACACTAACACCAAGTAGAGGGTAGGCGGTAAACTAACAGGTTAAGGACGCGGCAAAATAGCGGGTTACAAAGGAGATAATCTGAGCGCGCGTCACAGTATCGGAGGGGAATAGCTAATTCCTTCATTATACAGCTAATTCGTTCATTTACATATCATATACATGCTGCGTGCGGAAAGGGTTATGCGTCTGTTTTAAGAAGCGCTAAGGACGCGTGAAACTGGAGACTGTATCGCTGGATCACCTTACGCGTCCGAATTGTGCGCTCCCAGCACGTTACAGACGGGAAATCTTCAACCGCACGTTACAGTATCGACCTTATGCCGGATCTAGCAATTGTTGAAAATAGGGAGGAAAATGACCTCAGAGTAATAATAGCAAGCTTAGTAAAAAAAAAAAACAAACCAAAAAAATAACCCTAGGAACTTGCTCCAATCATTCTAATCATTGGTCAGTAAACCTCCATCCACCTTTTATTCCAAAAATTTTTTTAGTGATCGACATAGACATTGTTATGAGAAGTCAAGTTTATATGCTCTTGCTGGGGTAGGATATGTCCAGTGCTAACCCTCACACTCCCTCTTGGCCAGGACTCTGAGAATGATCTGAGATTTCAAACTTCTCTTGTAATTCTGAAAAGGATTTAAGTCTATCCTCTTCACAGAGATGGCTCAAGCAACATAATTCCGCCTCCCACCACTGCTTAGCCTCATGACTAAATGAGTGAATTGTCAGTGTCTGTTTTTTCTAGAGAGGAGAAAAAACCAGAAGCCCCCCCCCCCCCCCCCCCACCTAACCCTTTATGCATCACTCTCTAGGTCTTAGCAGGTGAGTGCCACCAGGCGAGAGATGTCGAAGTAATCAGTATAAGGTCAGCACCCTCTGCTAGACTGAGAAGTTCAATCTGTGTACAGCTATGTAAACATCCCAGTTATGCATGCTGCCCAAAAATATGCCTGCAGGTTTGGGAATGCCATACTCCCCACTCCTTTGGCCTGAACAAAAGACTTACCATCCCAAAGAAAATCCAATAACATACTGTTTACCAAGGCAAACAAGCTACTCAGAAGGAAATAAGGCACATATTGAAACAGGTAAAACAAACAAGGCAGTATATTCATCTTTATAGCATTAATTCTCCCACCCCACAATAGTATCCCTTCCAATCCTTTAGATCTTGCTTAATCTTAGTAAGAACAGGAGCATGTTTGAGCCTATATAGGTCTTCCAAAGTCACGGGAACATAAATACCTAAATATTTAATATAAGACAACACCTTTTTGAAGGGAGCAAAACAGTCCAAGATATCCTCCAACCTACAAGATCCTATAGGAAATATTTTGGTTTGTGTTTAGATATCTGTGCATTAAAGTTTTCATGTAACCAGAATCAATAGATTTTATAATCTACATAGATTTTAGTACTACATAGAGATGTCTATGACTGCCTCTTGACAATGCATTACAGATTTCAGTTTTGAGTAATCTCCGTTTGGGGAACATAAAAAGCAAATTTCTTAACCTTTCATATATAGTAAAGATGGCAGAAAAAGACCAAATGGTCCATCCAATCTGCCCAGCGAGTTTCTTGTGATAGTAACTGCTGCTGTGTGCAAGTTACCCCCAGGTCGTTTATTGAATTTTTAATGAGTTGGAAAATCTGACTTGGCAAGTTCCATGCCTATTTTTATTCACAATAGGTAGCGTGTACACTTTCATTCAGCACCAGCACTCATTTCTTTAAATGAGTTACTTTTCTCCACAAGGAGACTATTTTTAAAACATTTAACAAGTGATGAAGGTCAATGGAGAAGTAGGCAGCGATACCTTTTTGTTAGAATAACTTAATAACTTTGTGGCTAGCTTTCTAATATTATATTCATGCCATTGCAAACATAAACTAATGGCAACCATTTCAATATTTTTTTTCTTTTTCAGGTAGTAGATCACTATGAGAACCCCAGGAATGTTGGATCACTAAACAAAGATGACAGGAATGTTGGAACTGGTTTAGTAGGGGCGCCGGCCTGCGGTGATGTTATGAAATTGCAAGTATGTGTTTTCAGCCATATCTCATTACATTTGGTAAGATTGGTTAGATATGTAAATTTCCAAGGACAAGTTGTGCATGAGATGTGTAATTTAATTCAGGAAAGCAAAATTTTAGGTATGTGTAGTAAAGATATGAACCTGAATACTATTTAGTAAAAGCACACTCCAGACAAATATACGTGCATGAACTTTTTGCCAGAGTTTGCTCTTAGGGGATACTGCTTTCCCCTGAACATTTGGGCTCGGAGTAGGAAAGACAGTGTTGGTATGGGGCTGCAGGAGGGAGGCAGCAGCATTGACCTGTTAGGGCTGATTTCGCAAGTTATGATAAGACAATCTACTAAGTCTGTTTGTGGAATAGTGGCCTGATTTTATCCTGTAAATAAAAGGATAAATGACATTGTACTAGTGTAAAAGTTACAGGGAATGTGGAAGGGTGTCTGAACTGTATAGCTTTTGATGCTCTGGATAAATATCATACTAAAGTGAGATTGTTAGGAAATTGAGGTGTATATTTTCCATTTGCATTTATTTAGATTGAAGTGGATCACAGTGGGAGGATTGTGGATGCCAAGTTTAAAACATTTGGCTGTGGATCTGCCATTGCATCCAGTTCACTGGCCACAGAGTGGGTGAAGGGGAAAACGGTAAGGTTGATGCGTTACCTGGTTTTAAAACAGAACATTGAATATACTTAAGGGCAGCTTCTGAAAGGTGCAGATTGTAAGCTTAAAAGAATAATCCTTTCCCCCTAACACACATACTGTGATATGATATACAGTATAATGAATTTCTTGTAAAGAAATATTGAAAAGAGAACTTCCTTCCTCCCCATGAAGGTGTATTATTAGCACTGACATCTGTCATAAGTCTGACATTCCTTTTCTTTCATATTGCATGAAAATTTGTTCTTAGCTTTCTGTACTTGGCTCCATCTTTTTCTTCCTCTAGCCTTATGCTCTGTTCAGAAAGACAAATTGCCATCCACAATAATATAGGTGATGGCAGGCAAAGATCAATTGACCTATCCTGTCTGCCCAGTTATTCTGATCCACACCACTAAGGAATATTACTACTACTATTTAAAATTTCTATAGCACTACGCGAGATACCCAGTGCTGTACAAACACATAAGAGACAGTATCTGCTCATAGTGCTTACAGTCTAATCAAAACAAACATACTGGTGAAGATTATCCAGCCACCAGCCATAGAAATGTGACCACTTGTCAGCGTATTCTTTCCTTATCTGGCAGTTTTTGCAGTCTTCCTCTTTGACTCTCTACTGTCCTGGATAGATTTAGCATGCAAGTTCCCAACACCATGCCATAACATCAAGCTTTGTAAGAATCTGAACTACTACTCAAAAGTATATTGCTTGTACTGTATAACTGTTAAAGTGGTTTGTGTTTTGTAGTGGATGATTAATATAACCCTGTATATTAGTATCTTTTTGTTGTTGTTGTTGTTGAACTTCTAGGTTGATGAGGCCATGACGATTAAGAACACAGATATTGCAAAAGAACTCTGTCTACCTCCAGTTAAACTACATTGCTCTAGTAAGTCAATAGGTTTACTAGTTGTCTTTTATGGTAGTGTACACACCATGACATATTATCTTTTACATGGTTGAAACTGTGACCATTGTTTAGCTCTGTGGAGTGTATTAGTGTATTTTCAGTACATGCAAATCTGCAGTTTTATTTGTTTGCGCAAGTTGACTGGTTATTCCTTTTGTCCATTGTATATGTAATATGAGGTAACGGTCACTAGTGTGTTTAAATTGTTTTTCTTCTAAAAAGTTTTTGACATGTCACTGTAAAAGGAGAACCTTTTTCCTCTTCTTTGACATCACTATTTCTTCATTTTCTTTCAGTGCTTGCAGAGGATGCAATCAAAGCTGCTCTGGCAGATTACAAACTGAAACAGGAAGGCAAGCCAGAGCCAGAAAAAAACTCAGTGGGCATGTAAAAGGTGCAATGCTTGTACTCTCATTCCACTCTTCCATCCCGCAGTGCAATCTTTTTGTAAAGGGTTAGGGTGAAGATGATCCTTGTATTGCTAGATAGCCAAGAAGCTGAGATACGCACAATAATTAGCCACCTTACTGTTCTACTGTATTAAAGCAGCACTGTTGTATTCACATTCAGGCCTCAAACTTCTTTATCGTTCAAAACACGCACATGTTCTTGTTTAAGATTTTTAATATAGTAATTGTATCTTCTGTTGGGGAACAGTGTGTCTTGGGGGTAGGGGAAATCTCGCTTTGTAAACCTTCAGAAGAAACCAGTGGTGAAGGTCCTAAATGTTAAATACTTGTAAAGTCTCTTAATGTAAGCAAGGTTTTTTTGCTTTTGCCTAAATGTCCTTTGGGTGCATTTTGGAAAGAACAGTTTTGTATTGGGATTGAAAGTTTTGAAACCAAATATAATCTGCAGTTTGTTTTGTGTATAATGTATTTGCTATATAAAATGTGTATATAATGTAATTATAACATGACTTGTGTTATGTGATTATTTCACTTATTCAGACTGCTGTGAGTTGTATGTAGTCAGCATCTTTTGCAACAGTTATCTTCCTTAGTACAAGTATTTTATCAAGAATAGACAACATAAGGAAAAAAAGTTATAGATACTTTGCAGCCAGTGTTATAAATACAGTGGAATATTAAACTTTGTGTAGAGCACTGGACAGCTCTTCCTTCATGAGGAAGGAGCCCTTAAAATACACACATTCCCTGTACGTACCAGAATCGGTCCAGACCGTGGGTTATGTCCCCCTACCAGCAGATGGAGTCAGAGCAAAAACTGAGAGGGCGGTCCCTCATGACTGGTGCGCCCTCTGTAAACCTTCAGTATTTCTCTGACTCCAGCAGATGGCAGTTGCACCTTCGGTTCCCCAGTTCATTTAGAGGATATACAGAATTTCTTTATTCTTTGTTTTTCCTCTAATTCTTTCCTTGGATGGATCATAGTTATAAAGTTACAAAAAAAAAAACAGCCTATGTTCAGCTTCTCTGGAGACTTGCAGGCAGAACTTTGTTTTTAGTGACTGATCTGCTTGTACATTCTGTCTTATGTTGTTCTGTTGTTTTGGGGGTGTTTACTTATTTCCTACAGCCAGTATTTCAGCTGCCTTAGGGGTGAATGTTGGTGGTCCAACCTCTCCCCTGCTGCCCTGAGATGCCGTTTCTTCCTCGGGGCAGCCTAACAGTTGCAGAGATGCGCCATTCCTCTGACTGAACGGGAGAGCGGGTCGTTTCTGACGGGTAGCAGCACTGAATTACTTGTTCCTGTGAGGAGCTGGATGCAGGGGGAGGAGGGGTAGTCCAGTCCCTTCCCTGTGGAGACCCCTGAGAAGTCTCATACCTCAGGGGTCTCATCGGAGAAGTAAATTCCCTCTGTCACTTTAGGCTGCCTGGAGGGGAAAGGAAAAAGAGGAAAGGTTTTTATTAATCAGTACCCTGTACAAGGACCGGCAGCTTATGGGGGAAGGAGCGGAGAGCAGTTTTCTTTCTCTCCCGCTTGCAGCAGCCAGGCACAGAAGGACTTTGCCATTCCCGTGGCAACTCCTCACCCCGCCCCCCCCCCCCCCTCCTGATGCCTGGATTGCCATTTTGTATCCACATGTGGAGAGCCAGCCTGCTGTACCTGTTTCTTGGCCAGATGGGGAAAGGGAATTCTCATTTTACTACTGATTTTGTACTTTTAATTCACCTAATTTAAGCCCTGTGCAACCAGCTGACCTAGAGCCTCCCTCTCCTCCCAATGTGGCCCCTCCCCCAGGGGACTTTAAAGAGACAGCAGGCCTTTTCTTTTAAGTTTGTGATTTTAATGCACAAAGCTTTTTCTTAGAAGCGGAGGCTGAATGGCAGGAGGAGGGACTTATACCAGCAAAGGTCCCCAGGCCATCAGGGGTGTTGGATCCTTCTAGGGCACAGTCAGGACGGACAGCTGTTAATTCCTTGGAGTCTTTAGCTCCTAATCTGCCGGACCATGGGTCACAGGACCTTCTCCTTGGGGATGCAGACGGGGACATTGATGGGTCCGCTCCAGACGAGTTGGACCAGATCATTAAATCGCTTGGAGGGAATAAGGTGCGTAAATTGCCGGAAGATCGTCATTACGCGGATCCGGTTCAGAGGCCAAGGGCGTTGTCAGACTAGACCGGTGCCTCACAGGATTCCCTCTTCGAGGTCGCAGTCCAGGTCTCATTCCTTTCGAGGCTGGAGACCGGCTCGGAATTCCTCTACGCACGGAGCTTCTGCTACATCTACCCAATGAAACGTTGCCGGTCCACTCTTCAGTTCCCAGGATAAGAGGACATCTTTCTCTCTTCTACGAGGCGTGGATCAAAATCACCTCAGACCAGTGGGTCTTGGATATTCTACAGCACGGTTTCGCTTTAGAATTTGCTCGACCTCTCAGAGACAGGTTTGTCTTCTCTCCGTGCGGTCTCATCAAACAGTGCGCAGTGCGACAAACACTGGATCAGCTCCTGGATTTGGGTGCCATTCTCCCGGTACCGGAACAAGGGTTCGGCCATTATTCTGTTTACTCGTAGTCCCCAAGATGGTCAACAGGACTCTGAAGAAGGCACACTTCAGGATGGAAACCCTGCGCTCAGTGATTGCTGCGGTACACCGGGGAGAGTTTCTCACGTCCTTGGACTGACAGAGGCTTATCTTAATATCCCCATCCTGTAGAAGCATCAGCACTTCCTCCGCTTCAAGATTTTAGGGCAGCATTTCCAGTTCCAGGCCCTGCCATTTGGCCTGGCGACCGCTCCTCGCACCTTCACCAAAGTTTTATGGTGGCGGTGGCCCTACGGAGGGAAGGGATTTTGGTCCATCCCTATTTGGACAACTGGCTCATCTGGGCAAAGTCCAAGGATTTGTGCCAGCACTTAGTGGAAAGAGTATTACTTCTCCTCCAGTCGTTAGGCTGCCAAGAGCAGCCTCACTCCGGCGCAGTCACTCAACTTTTTGGGAGCTCATTTCGGCACCAAAGTGGGCACACTCTCTCTTTGTTTGGAGCGGGCCCAATCTCTCCTCTCAGGTTCAGTGCTCTCAGAACCTCCAACTTCCCACTGCTTGGGACTATCTCCAGGTTCTGGGCTCCATGGCATCCACTATAGATGTAGTGCCTTGGGCGTTTCCCCACATGCGTCCCTTGCAAAGAGCATTACTCTCCCGTTGGAAGTCGGTGTTTCGGGAATTTCAGACCCTTCTGCCACTTTCATCTCTAGCCAAGGACAGCCTGACTTGGTGGCTCAACCTGGATCACTTGCTAAGAGCAGTGGACCTAGAGGTTCCACAGTGGGTGATCATTACGACAGACGCCGGCCTCGCTGGCTGGGGGGCTGTGTGCGGACGCCAATCGACACGGGCATTGGACGCCAGTTCAGTCAGCGTGGCCCATCTGGAGATGAGCGGTTCGTCTGGCACTGAAGCGCTTTCTGCCTGTAGTCCAAGGCCGAGTAGTCCGAATCCTCTTCGACAACGCAACGACAGGCGTATATCAACCGACAGGGAAGGACAAGGAGTCTCCATTTCGCTCAGGAGACAAACAAGCTAATGCTGTGGGCGGAACTCCATTTGTCCCATCTGGCGGCGTCTCGCATTGCAGGCGTACACAATGTTCAAGCGGACTTCTTAAGTAGCTAACGCTTAGATCCCGGGGGGAGAGAGCTGTCCCAGTGTCACTCCTCTTCACTTGATGGGGGACTCCCCATCTGGATCTGATGGCCACTCAGAGGAACACGAAGGCTCCGCGCTTCTTCAGTCGCAGAAGAAGATCAAGGCGCAGAGGGCGTCGATGCCCTAGTCCTTCCGTGGCCGCGGGACCTCCTGCTCTACATCTTTCCGCCTTGGCCCCTAATGGGAAAGGTGCTCCGAAGAATAGCGTCACCAGGGGCCCATGATCCTGGTAGCTCCGGAATGGCCTCGATGGCTGTGGTTTGCAGATTTGGTCAACCCTAGCGGTGGATGGCCCGCTTCGACTGAGACATCTGCCGAACCTTCTCCAACAGGGCCCAGTATTTTTCGACCAGGGAGATCGCTTCTGTCTAGCGGCCTGGCTTTTGAGCGGCGCTGGCTGAGAAGAGGAGGGTACCCAGAGGCTGTTATCTCCACTCTTCTCAAGGCTAGGAAGTCTTCCACCTCCATGTCCTATGTCCGGGTCTGAAAAGCTTTTGAGTCTTGGTGCCAGTCCACACAACTTTCTCCACGTCATGCGACCTAGCTTCTGTTAACCAGTTGCTCAGACCTATATCTTCTTGCCTTCTCTGTTGTTGTTATATTCCCCACCCACCGCCCTGTTATAATGTATTTTCCATTCTTTTGTTGTCATGTGAACCGGCATGATGTCTCCTACTAATGCCGGTATAGAAAAGTTATTAAATAAATAAATAAATAAATATCCCAGATCTTATCTTTCTTGCAGCAAGGTCTGGAGATGGGATTAGCCTACAATTCCCTCAGAGTACAGGTGGCAGCCCTTGGTGCCCTCCATCATCAGGATGGAACTACTCTTCCATCGAATTCTAGGCGGTCCACCGTTTGAACCTCTGAAGAGAGCTACCTTCAAGGACCTCACTCTCAGGACAGTATTCCTGGTGTCTATCTGTTCCGCTCGCAGAATTTTGGAGCTTCAAGCCTTGTCATGCAGAGAGCCTTATCTACACTTCACAGATTCAAGGGTATCCTTGTGTACCGTACCATCTTTTCTACCGAAGGTGGTCTCGTTCTTTCATTTGAATCAGTTGGTGGAGCTGCCGTCCTTCCAGGACGAGGATTCTAGAGAGCTTAGACGCCTCGATGTCAAGTGCATCCTCCTTTGATGTCTGGAGGCTACCAATGCTTCCGTTTATCGGATCTCTTCTTGTCCTCTGGAGTGGTCCCCAGAAGGGACACCAGGCTTTTAAAACAACCATTGCCCGCTGGCTAAAGGAAGCAATTTCTACGGCATACGTTGGCGCTGGGAGTCCACTGCCAGACGGTATAAAGGCTCATTCTCTCCGAGCTCAAGCAGCCTCCTGGGCAGAAAACCGAGCGGCCTCTCCGCAGGAGACTTGCAGAGCAGCGGCTACCTGGAAGTCGTTACACACATTAGCGCGTCACTATTGTTTGAATCTTCAACCACCGATCATGGGCTCCTTTGGGGCTCAGGTCATTCGAGCTGGTCTATCAGTGGCCCACCCTACTTAGGGAAGCTTTGGTACATCCCACGGTCTATCCAAGGTGTTTTTCCTTATTGCTTGGATATCTTAATACTGAAGGTTTACAGAGGGTGCACCAGTTATGAGGGACCGCCCTCTCAGTTTTTGCTCTGACTCCATCTGCTGGAAGGGAGACATAACCCACGGTCTGGACTGATCCATGGTACTACAGGAACGAAAATTAGCAGGTAAGGAATAATTTTCTTTTCTTATGGTGACTTCCCAGTTGCATAATATGTGTTCCTTTCTTGCAGTATGTTGGGTTGACAACTTTGTAGGCTGTTATAGTGCCACTTTTTTTTTTATTATTCAATTTGATTGGCTGCCCTTTTAAGTGTCAAAGTAGTTTACAATACCCTATTATAACTTTAGGTATTTCCTGTCCCCAGAGAGCTTACAATCTAAATAGGTTTACTGAGCTACAATAAAGGTATAAAGCATGAAAAACTTAGTATATCGCATATTTGCATCAAAAATCCACCCCTTATTGAAATTAGCTGATTTACATGCAAAACAGTTAATGCAAAGGTAATCCTATGCTAATAGAATAATGTGGCTTGCGGTTTTTTGTTTTGTTTTTTTTGTGGCAAGCCACATTATTTTAATGCAAATTCAGGGGTTGTAGCTAACTGATCCCAGGGGCATTGGGACACTAACATACATCCCATTGTTCCTAGTATGCTTCTTAAAGGATCCTGTGGCCTGGAAAAACACCCCCTCCTAATGTGGCACCCTGTAGAGATAGCGTAGCTGTAAAAAAAAAAAAAAAATTTGACACCTTGCCACCCTACTCAACCCCACCCCCCTCCCCTAACATTAAATGTAGTTCTTGCTAGTCTAGTGGCCCCCACCCCACCAGAAACCCACCTTTAGAAGAAATCTCTGGTATCTAGTAGAGCCTGGAGCATCCCCTAGTTGATGTCATCTTTCAAAATGGTGGTAGTGGGCCTTTGCTCCATCATGTATGGGTAAGGAGGAGGATGGGCCATTACACTATTCGGGGTAACTTCTACTATTGGGAGGGTGAGTCTGGGGACATTTTTTTCAGAAAGAGGGGGGTTTGGGTAGGAGACTAGGATGTTGATGCATGCTTACTTTTCTTTCTAACTTTTACACTTTTTTTAAATTTATTTATTTTTGCGACAGTGTTACCTCTTCAGGAGGCATGGGAGTGGGCAGTGCTCTAATAAGACATCTCGGGGTGGGAGAGATTATGAATGTTGGGGGGGGATGCTGGATGAGGACTGATACTGGTCCTTTTTAGAAGGGAACGGCCAGTTCTTGCAGGAACTCCCTCCTGTGATATTCCATCCCACCTATGGTAAAATATCATGGCTTGATTAGTCTCCCCTTGAGCAAGGGAGGTGAAATGACTTGCCCATGGTCACAAGGAGCATCAGTGAGATTTGAACCCTGGCTTCCATGGTTTCAGCCTGCTGTGCCACTCCCATTCCTTTTACTCTAGGACCTGTACAGGCTTAGGCCTGATGTCTGTCCTTTATGAGGAGGGGATGTGCACCGGAAAGGCAGAAGTAGTTAATCAGATTAGCTGATTCAGCTTTTACTCGTTGTTTTTCTCCACAGGAGATACACACCACAGCAGGTTTGAGTATGTGCTTCATAGGCAATCAATTTAATGTTTTTTATTGCACTAGCAGACATAACCATAAATACTCCTTATATCCCTGTGCCATGTAAAAGCATAGCCTTATAATGAACATAAAAGCTTGTTGAACTGGATTCTAAAGGACAGCTATGTTAGAATTCGGTGGCTATCGGGAGGAGTGGGCTCCAGAGGAGGAGAGAAACATCCTGCTGCCTTCTTTATTTCTCTGTTTAAAGTCAAGCACAACTATAGCAGGTGCCTTTGAGCACATTTTTACTTTCGGATGAAAAGAAATAGTGGATATCTGTGTTTGTCATCGTGTAACTCTACCCTGAAATCTTTCATCTCCATTCAATACAAGATTTTCTTTTCATCGTATGCTTATTTATAACTGTTTACTTCTATCTCAAGGGCAAAGCACTTGAGGTTATAGACATGTCTGCTGGATTGAGTTTCTTAGCACAGAGGACAGGAACTTTAATCATTTTAGACTTTTGCTTGTGTAATCCCAGTCAGTACAGCCAAAACATAATATCCACTTTGAATGAGAATGTAAGAAGTGCTGTGCTGGGTCAGAGCAAGGTCCATCCAGTCCAACATTCTGTCTCAGACAATGGCCAAACTGGGTTACAAGTACCTGTCTGATTCACAATAGTTGAACTCATTTTTAAAAGGGATAAGTGCTGGCTTTCCGACCTCTACCTGGCTAAGAACTATTTATAGTCTTTTCCTTCAGGAACTGGTCCAGTCCTCTCTTGATAGTTGCTTTGACCACATTCTCTGCAAACATTCCATAGCTTGTTTGTATGCTGAATGAGAAAATACTTCCTACAACTGGTTTTAAATCTTTTTGCTAATTTCATTGTGTGCGGCCATAGACCTAGCATTGTTTGAAAGAGTAAATAACTGGTCCCTCCTTACCCATTGCTCACTTGTATCTTGTACAACAAATAATGCTGTGCCCTGGAAAAAGTCAGTATATCTTATTCCTGCTTCAACGTTCCCCTAAGGCTGGGACTTAGCATCAAAGGGACATATTTTGAAATTAAAACAGACCAAGATGGCACCCTGAAGGCACACTGCAACTGCAGAATTTGCTGTGCCAGAGTATATGCATGATATAACAAGAAGTTTGAACTAATACTTGTATACAAAAAGCTTTCGCTTTTGCTCCGGCCTTTCGCCGGTGTAGCATCGCCGTCGCCGCTTCCTCCTGCCGCCCGGACATGAGCTACGACCGCGCCATCACCGTCTTCTCCCCGGACGGGCACCTCTTCCAGGTGGAGTACGCACAGGAGGCCGTGAAGAAAGGCTCCACCGCGGTTGGCGTACGAGGAAAAGAAATAGTTGTCCTTGGAGTTGAGAAGAAATCTGTAGCTAAACTCCAGGATGAGAGAACAGTACGGAAGATCTGTGCCCTTGATGAAAATGTCTGCATGGCTTTTGCAGGCCTCACAGCTGATGCCAGGATAGTTATAAACAGAGCCCGTGTAGAATGCCAGAGTCACAGGCTGACCGTGGAAGATCCTGTCACAGTGGAATATATCACACGTTACATTGCCAGCCTTAAGCAGCGCTATACCCAGAGTAATGGGCGCAGACCCTTTGGGATATCTGCCTTGATTGTAGGGTTTGACTTTGATGGGACTCCCAGGCTCTACCAGACGGACCCCTCTGGCACGTACCACGCGTGGAAGGCTAATGCCATTGGCAGAGGAGCCAAATCTGTGCGAGAATTCCTGGAGAAAAATTACACTGACGAAGCTATCGAAACGGATGATCTCTGTATTAAACTCGTTATCAAGGGTCTTCTTGAAGTTGTACAGTCAGGGGGCAAGAACATAGAACTAGCGGTCATGAGAAGAGATCAGCCACTTAAGATCTTAAACGTGGAAGAAATTGAGAAGTATGTTGCAGAAATTGAGAAAGAAAAGGAAGAAAATGAAAAGAAGAAACAGAAGAAGACAGCATAGCTGCATTGTATTTTGGTGATTTTAGTTCCCTGGAAGAATCCTTCAGTTACTCTCAACCTATCTAAGTTCAACACAAGGACATCAAATGTTCACTTTGATTACCATTTAATTCAATTTTGTATAATTAGTTGACTCTCTTGACAATGTTATTTAATGTTGCATAATTGTTCATTGTTTTATGTAATGCCTTTTTAGCAAGTTTCTTCTTGTTCTATGTAAACCGGTTTGATTTGCATCTAATGTAGGAAGATCGGTATATAAAAACCAAAAATAAATAAATAAAATATACAGTGGATCTAGAAAAAAGCCACCTCAGCAGGATCCTCTTGGATGCTATGAAATTTTTACTGCTGGGGGCACTGTACACTAGTGAAAAATTCTAAAGACTAAATATACAGTAATTACTGTCTTGGCATGCAGAGAGGTTAATCCACACTGGTGTGTTATGCACCTCTACCAGCAGATGGAGATAAGCTGATGTCATAGTATTATATACCCCTGCACTGACAGCCTGCCAGTATTCTCAGTCTCCAGCAGATAGTGGACGTGCATTTCCCAACAGGGGATTGCTAGTTTAAAAAAAAAAAAAAAAGGAAGGAGATTGTTCGTGTGCCGCTTCTCTTGAGGTGTTACCTTATAGTCCCTACCTCAGTTAAGTTCTCCTGAGGTGATATCTCATGATGCCTCCCATAGTCAAGTGCCTTGGTCTGGTAGCTGGTTTTCTGGCATGGATTTAGAGATCAGGAGAGAACAGCTGAAAGGCTAGCAGATGCAGGAAGCTGATCGTGGCGGTGAAGGCATTAGCCCTCTCCTCCCACAGCCGAAGACCGACTCTGTACTTGGCTGGGACAGGCTGAGTTCAGGTAAGGATTTAAAAAAAAAAAAAAAAAAAAAAAAAAAAGAAATGAGAGATAATGTTAGGGATTCCTCTCATCCTCTCTTCTATTCTGGTTTCTGAGCCTCTGCAGGCCAATCCAACGTTTGCCTCCACCTCTGTGAGGAGATGGGGACTTTTGGCAGTGTTGGCAGGTTGAGTGGCCTTTTGGGCTAGACCCTGCTTTTAGGCTTTGAGTTGACATGTGGTAGACCATGGGTGGTGTTCATGCGCTTTTTTTTTCTGTGCAGGTCTGCTGCAAAATAGTGCCTGTCAGTTCGCACCTGTGCATCCAGGTTGGGCGTCCGTCTGGGCCGTGTGGTTGGGCGTACAAGTTTTGAGCATCTGTAGTACGCATTTATACATGTAAATGTCCCATACTTGGGCATCCTAGGCTTGGGTGATCCATGCTTGAACATTCTGTGCTTGGATGTACAGTACAGGTTCGCCTTATCTAGATGTACAATTGTCAGTCGCTTGCTATAAGCGTGCTGCTAGTGGATGTTTTCATCTATGGTGCCGGTAGTAAAGAAACCTAAGCACCTTGCGATTTACACTGCTGTTATATATAGGTATTGCTGCCATATATGCAATTATATCAATGAAAGGATCATCGAGATTCAAAAATGTTCAATCAGTAAAAAGAACCTCGTGAAAACAGTTTATACATTTCACAGGGCAATTACTTCTTAAAAATTGTGGAAAGGGGAGGTTTCATATATTTTTTGGCAGGAACCATCCAGGTTGTCCAGTTTTTATTTTTAATCATCGACCAACCGTCCTTCCACCACTTTTCTTTTTTTTTTTTAAATCAATTGCTTGAAACACTGTGAAATTATTGCGTGGTTAAAGTGCACTTGTATCGTGACAAAATGTTTTTTTGAATGTTAAAAAAACTGCCCGAAGGGCTTTTCGATTTCTATACACAGACCGCCCAGAACAGAAACTTAGCTGGATTAAGATGAGGTGATAATGTCAGTACTTCATCATCAAACCCGACTTGCGCAAGTTTCGAAATAAATCCTTCTTCAGGAGTCAATGTTCTTGTAACAAAGGTTATTCACATTTTGGATCATAAACTTCTTCCATTTCGTCACTCATTCAATTCCTGTTCGGGCAAAAACACCTCCTCAAACACATTCAGTGACCACCACTGAATGTGTTTGGTGAGGAGGCGTTTTTGCCGGATCAGCCCTTCAGGCAGTTTTTTAACCTATAATCTTGTCGATGCTGTTCAGAGGCTTAGGGAGAGTTGTCTCCTGCTGGTTTTTGCTGAACCCGGCCCTTCCCAGCAGGATGCAGGAAGGGGTCCAGAAGAGGATCTGTCAGTTTTTGCTTGATTTTGAGGGCCCCCCTAACTGGATTTCAGCAGGGGAGGGCAACTCAGTAGGTGCCAGTCCACCCCCTGGTTTTGCTATGGATCCTTCCTCCCTTCCTTGAGTGGAATTATTTCAAGGGTGGCAGTCCTTTCTACAGGTTCGTTCGGCGGAGCCGATCAACCTAAAAAAAAAAAATTGAGGATTGCAGGCTCCAGAATCCTGCAAGTCGTGTGCTGTGGGTAGGTATCTGCGTACTCCTCAGGCTGCTGCGGGTCAATCTGATGAGGAACCAGAATGCACGGATGACAAAAGCGATCCTTACAGAGCGTTCTGTTATAGAAGAGGCAGGCAGAGGAGTTTGTTGTCAAGGCTCCTGAACTGATGGACCGTGATTCCAGTGTCCAAGTCACAAGAGGATACAGGCCATTATTCCTAAGAAGAAAGGTTCCTCTTGCCTCATCCTGGACCAAAAAGGGAGTCAATTGTCATTGGCGAGTGACTCGATTCCGTATGGAAACCTTAAGCTCAGTGACTGGCAATACAGTCGGGAATTTCTACATTTCTGGATCTGTCAGAGGCGCATCTACATATGACCAATCAGCTAGGCATCAGCGGTTTTCTGCAGTTTGCCATTTTGGGGGGTAGCATTATCAGTTTTGTGGGCTACCTTTTGGTCTAGTCACTGCACCCAGAACCTTTGCCAAGGTCAGGGTGGTGATAGCGGCAGGGTTGAGAGAGGATGGCATTCTCCTTCTTCTGTACCTAGCTTGATTAATTTGGGCCAAGAGCCTGGCAGAGAGTCTTCAGGCCTCACGTAAGGTGATCTCCTGGCCAAGAGCAATCTACAGAGGTTGAATTATCTCGTTGTTTGTTTTGACATGAAGCAAGGAAAAATATTCCTGCTGGAAGGCTATATTCAGAAACTGCTAGTGCAGGTGTGGCTACTGACAGAGGTATTCCTCCCGATGGTGTGGTCTTAACTATAGCTGCTAGTTTTGATGGCAGCCACCCTTTAGTGCATACTGTTTGCACAAAGTCTCGACTACTTGATACAGTTCAGTTAACGGTGTAGGTCAGCATCCAACTGCAGATGATGTAAGCTAGGGCGTTCCCTACAGACCCCAGCCTGACTGATGTGAGCCTCTGGGGTTAAGGGGTTCACTGTCAGGAGTTAATAGCGCAGGGGCTTTGCAATGCAGAGGACTCGCCGAGGCATCGCATATCTGGAAGTGCGTGCTGTTCGGTTGACATTCTTGTGGTTCATGGACCACTTGCAGGGTCAGGTGGATAGAGTAATGTCAGACTATAAGACAGTGGTTTATGTCAATTGCCCAGAAAGCATTAAAGGCCAGCAAGTGTTGCAGGACATAGCCCAGCTCACCGACTGGGCGGAGGCGTATCTGCAGGAGATTTCCACCTTGTACATGCCTGGAAAGGGCAATGTAAAAGCTGATTTTCTCAGCTGGTAGAGTCTGGATGGCGAGATAGATGTCACATGAGGTGTGCCAGCTCATAGTGGCCTGCTGGGGTCTACTGTTTTTAGTCTTCTAGTGATATTGCTCAGTGTGAAGGCAGGAGTGGCTGGAAGGCAAGCTTCTTCAGCTTTTCCTCATGGACCATGTTGGGCAGAGTGATTTGAAAGATCAAAAGACACATGGGATTAGTACTTCTGGTGGCTCCAGGTTGGCCCGGGAGGCTGTGGTATACACAATTGTGGAGGTTCCTGGGTAACTCTCCTTCCAGTTTATGATCCACAGGGACCTGCTATGACAAGGACCTGTTCTACACAAAGATCCGGCATGATTTTGTCTTATAGCATGGCCCTTGAAAGGACTTGGTTGCTGAAGCACAGATTTTCCACTGCTGTGTTTTCCACCTTGCTTCAAGTGTGGAAGTTTTCCACTTTTTTAGCTTACATTAGAGTTTGGAGTGTGTTTGAGGCTTGGTGTGAGGAACAAGGTGTGCTTCCTCGTTTGATGAATAAGAACATAAGAAATTGCCATGCTGGGTCAGACCAAGGGTCTGACCCTGCTCATTTTGCAGTTCTTATAGGATGGGTTCCTTAAGGGCTTGGACCTTAACTGCTTGAAGGTGCGGGTGGAAGATCTTGCCTAGTGCCAGGGTCAGATGAATGGTAGACCCTTGTCAGCCCATTCGGATGTGGTCCGGTTTTTGAAGGAGGCAAAGCATCTTCATTCTCCATTACGGTTGCTGATTGCTCTTCTAGAACCAGATTAAGGTTCCATAACCTTTGGGCACGTTTCACTTTGTGGCCACTATGTCGCCTCTCAGTGAGGTTACTGAGTTTGAGGACAGTGTTACCATGGCAATTTGTTCTGTGCGTGTGTTGTGCTGTAGGCTCTTTGGCCGGGGACGGTTCCTGTGGGTGTCTCCAGGAGCGGTCCAGCTTCAGTCTATTCTGTCTTTTTTGCCAAAAGTGGTCTCGGCCTTTGGCTTGGATCATTCAATTTCTCTGTCAATGTTGGACAGGGAGAGAGAGAGAGAGAGAAACAAACTTCCTGTGTTGCGGACCTTGGATGACAAGAAACTTCTGATGAGGTAGATGGAGGTTCCTAAACCTCTCAAGAACACTAACCGCCTGTTTGTTCTCCATGGTGACAGTAAACAGGGTGAGTTGGCATCACGGGCTACTACAGCCCGCTGGATTAAAGTAGCTATCACAATTGCATATTTGAATACCGAGTAGCCGTTACCTAGGCGGGTTAGGGCTCGAGCAGTGTCATGAGTGGAGCTTCGATGGTCTCCTGTCGACTTTTGCCGAGCTGTGACATGATCCCCCATTATATACCTTTCAAGGTATTGCTGCCTGGATGTGCAGATTGAAGAAGACGTTGCCTTGAGTGTGAAATGGGTTGGACCGAGGGCAGCCTTCTGCCCTATTCAGGAGTAGCTTTGGTACATCCTGCTGGTGTGGATTAGCCTGTCTGAATGCTAAGAAATGAGAAATTACTACTTACCTGATAATGAAAAATTACTATGTACCTGATAATTTCCTTTTCTTTAGTTAAGACAGATTAATCCATATCAGTGGATTATGCACCTCTACCAGCAGATGGAGACGGAGCAAAGCTGACATCACAGTATATATACCCCATGCACTGACAACAGCCCGCCAGTATTCTCTGCAAAAGCCAACTGTGCACAGACTAACAATATTTGATTATAACTATCAACAGACAAGCCTTCAAGCAGTCAGATACCAGGGACTACTGCCAAGCGTGTTACATCTCTACTGTAGGGACTGAAAAAACTGACACTTACCAGTCATCCCCGGAAACTCAGCCACTCAAGAGGACAATAGGACCACAGCCCAGCAGCCAAGGGCAGGGCAGTGGATTAACCTGTCTTCACTAAAGAAAAGGAAATTAATAACCTTTTTCTTTATTGCATTAATATAAATTATTACTTGACCCAGAATTTTTTTAACAATTTCCCCATTATAAGGCCTAGCCCCTCTCTCCCAAATACTCTTGCCTTCTCTTGGGCTTGACCCACAGCTTTTTCCCTCCCAGGTTTGCTCTCTCCCTCTTCCCCCTTGTTCAGCCTTCCAGCTTTATTCCTCCCCAGCAAACCTCTCAGCTTTTTCACTCTGCTTGCTCTCTAGCGTGCTCTGACTGCCCCACTAGGCTTAAACTCTGTCCCCCCCCCCTTCCACAAGACCCCCCCCCATAGCATTTGCTACTTCCCAGCAAGACCCCTACTCTCTTGCTGCTCTTCATCCCCAGCCAGCATTCTTTGTTGCCCCAGGCTCAAATCCTCCCAGTTCTTCCTACTTTAAAGCAAGACCACCAGCTTTGCCCCTCCAGGCTTGATACCTCCTCGGCTTTCTCTGCCCAGCTAGGCTCTCAGCTGAAACCCCCACTTTCCAGCTTTCTTTCTTCTACGCTCCCCCATTCCTCACACCTCCTGCTCCCTTGGCCATGGGGGAGGATCCCCCCTGCTGCAGTCTCTTCTCTTAGGGCCTGCGTAGGCTGGGACTCGCAGGCCACCAGTGACTCTGCTATTTCTTTCTGGTCATGTGGCAAACACTAATGCTGGCTTCTGGTCCAGGCGCTGAATTCTGCAAGGCAGATGCTAAATTCAGTGCTGTGTAGAATTCCTCAGATCTGGTGATCTAAGCCAACTTCTCATCCAGTGGAAACCAAGCTAAAAACTACTGTTATGTTACTGACAATCAGGCCGAAACAGTACAGTGTGCTCCGGTGGAGTGCACTGTCAGCCCGTGTTTGGCCGTGCGTTTTTGACGTGCTGTTTTTACCCCTTATACAGTAAGGGGTAATAGCGCGTTGAAAATGTGCGGTCAAACACCCCCCCCCCCCCGAAACTAATAGCGCCCACAACATGCAAATGCATGTTGATGGGCCTATTTGTTATTCCCGCACAATTCAGAAAGTAAAATGTGCACTTCCCCGGCCGGCACCGGGGAAGTGTACAGAGAAGCAGAAAAATCTACTTTTCTGTACCCCCTCTGACTTAATATCATAGTGAGTAAAAAAATAAAATAAAATAAAAAATCGGCCTGCGGGTCAGAAGACGGATGCTCAATTTTGCCGGCATCCATTTTCCAAACCTATGGCTGTCAGCGGGTTTGAGAACCGACGCCGGACAAATTGAGCATCGGCTGTCAAACCCGCCGACAGCCGCCACTCCTATCAAAAAGGAGGCGCTAGTGTCCCTAGCGCCTCTTTTTACCACGGGCCTTCATTTGCATGTGGGCCGATATTAAATCGCACGCACAGGAGAGTGGCCTGTGCGCGCGTTGAGAGAGCGGGTGCTCGCTGGCTCTCCCGCACTTTTTTCTGTATCTGCCCGAATGTAATAGAAAAGGACAGCAATTCCTAAATCAAATATGGAAAAATATAGATTTAAACTTAGTTGTCTTATTTTTGCCCTATTTTGCAATGATCTTGTGGCCAAAGCTCTTATTTATTGAATTTTATTCTGCTTTTTCAGCTCTTCAAAGCACATTCCATTCAGGTACTGTAGGTATTTCCCTATCCCCAGAGGGCATATAGTCTAGGTTTTGTACCTCGTCTGTTGTTGAAATATAAGAGAAAACTCAGCGCTAATATTACGAAGATACTTTACCATTTTAGTACTCAAAGCAAACTTGCAGTTTGTGTGAAGCCACTGCTGAGAACAGCCTCTTTTGCCATCTGTTTAGAAAGCCTTCTGCAACGTGGGTCCAAGGACAGCTCAGTCTCTGCTATTAGGGCAGTGTGTGATGTGGGGAAGCTGAAGATAGCAAGTCCGTCTCAGGCAGAGTATGTGCCTGATAAAAAGTAATTGCGGTGTTCCCAGCTACTGTACTGCCTCGCACATCTGCCGGGATGGGGAAAACGTAACTCCCTTGCAGCTATAACAGCAAGGCTGAGTATTATGAGCAGAGCTCAGAATACCTATTCATGTATGCATGTTTGTAACTTTTATGGCCACCAGAGGGCAGTATAATAAAGATTAAGACAGGCTCCTGTGTTCCGGATTATTATTAGATTAGACCAGTGTTTCCCCGTGTGCCACGGCTGCAAAACCCATCCTGCAACTCATCTTTTAAAAAAAATCAATGTCTGGGAGTGAGGCACAAAACCCACTCCTGCAGACATAGGTGCACATGCGCACTGCCGCCGAGGACCATATGGGTGCATGTACACGGCAGGAAGCAGACTCATGGAAAGAGTTTCTGGGCTGCTAAGTGGGAAAGAAAGAGGGAAAATATGACTATATCACTGTAAGAGGGGCACTTTCAACTTGGGGGGTTGGTGTTACATAGATCTGCCTAAGGTGCTACAGACCCTTGCACCAGCCCTGCTGCTGATGGCAATTGGAGGAGGCCAAGAGCACATTAACAATATGCTGGGGCCAATGAGCTGTGTGTTGTGCAGAGGGGGAAGGAGGAGGAGTTGGGGGCAGGAGTCTGGTGTGCCATGAATATTTTTTGTTTATGCAAATGTACCTTGGTCTGAAAAAGGTTGGGAAACACTGGATTAGACTCTCTGAATCTGAGATCAGGAAAACTTTTCTTTTTTTTTTTTTTTATATTTGTTGAAATGACTACTGCAACTCACTACTTTTAGGACTACCACAATCTACAATCCGGCCACTACAAATATTACAAAACTCGGCTGCTAGAATTTTGACTGGTAAAAAAAAGAATGAACACATTACAGGAACGCTCGCTGATTTACACTGGCTCCCAATTGAACAAAGGATTCAATATAAGGCATTATGCATAATACACAATGAAAAAGTTGAATGGCTCAACACTGCACTGCGCGTACATGTCCCGCAAAGAAACCTAAGATCTGCTAATAAGGCTCTACTAACTGTCCCCTCTGTCAAAACAGCACGCCTCACGCAAGTTAGGGAGAGAGCACTTTCACTGGCAGGCCCTGTGCTATGGAACACCATGCCACTCGAACTAAGGCTGCAGAGTAATTTCAAAATATTCAAAACCAATCTGAAAACCTGGCTTTTTAACAAGCTTTTTATAAAGATAAAGAGAAGGAAAAAAACAGTTGACTGATAAGGACACACCAAACTAAAAGTAGTTACTTGTAAGCTACAAATACACATTAATGTTAAATTCAAACCGCCTAATATGATCCCAACAGACAAGCCTAATTTACACACATAGTTTTGTTTTTTTTAAATGAATTGTTACTGCACTATGATGGCACATGATTAATTTGTAATCTATACCACTCACATTTTCATTAGCGTGCCTTGCTGTAAACCGTTGTGATGGTTATCTAACTTAACGACGGTATAGAAAAGTTTTTAAATAAAATAAATAAATGTAGCAGTGGTTGCAGGCCACAGACGTTTCTACTCAAGAGTTTTCATGTTGCCTCTGACTACCTGACTTGCTGTTGCACCAAACATCATTATCATTTCCCCCTCTAAAACTGATACATCCACCAGGTCTCAACAGAGTGAATATACAAGAGGATTAGTGGCAGAGCCCTTGTCTGCACCTCCTGGGGACTGTGTAAGAATTTGGCCAGTATGAACAGACTAAAATCTAAAAGGAGATCATAGCAACCACAGGAAAAAAAAAGCCTGCATTTTTACAAAACTCAAATGTTCCTGACAGAACAGAACTGAAGGCATATGAGTCTTGTTTAGTCAGATCCAAATGCTGCTGAGTTTCCATTTTAACAGATGCTTAAGTTGTGCCATCTGATTGCTATAGGGAATACAATAAAAGCAAATTGGTACGTTGAGAGAGAAGCAATGGACTGCAAGTGTCACAGAATGCCCAGCCTCATCCAGCTGTCCCAAGATCATGTTTTCTGTGCTGTCGGACATAGGACATAGCCACACAATATTGTGTAAATTCAGCCATTTAAAGGAGATCTAAACCTTTAACTTTCAAACATTTGGAGAAAATGCTTTCCAAACTGACATTTTCCAGAGTGGGAGCTCAGTAAAGAGTCATGGCTCTGTTCCCAGCTACCTTACTGCCTTACACATTTGACAGTCGAAACACCTGGGGCTGGGGAAACGTGACTGCCTTGTTCTTACAACAGAAAGGCTGGGTAGCATGAAGGGAGCCCAGAAGCTAAGCAAGGAGGAATGTTTGTTACTTTTATCCTGTGTCCACCTGAGGGCAGTATGACATTATTCCCTCTTTTAAATAATCTTTTTACTGCTCATCAGTCTACACTGCTGCTCCTTACTGGCTTTCTGGTGCCGATAGTCCTTTTATGCACCAGGAGCTACCGGTTACAGCTTACAGGATTTTTCCATGTCACGTTCCACACCATGCGTTAGTAGACTTAGAATGGTCCTTGCCAAGAGGCAAACGATGGCTCCCTTCAGAGCCCACATACAAGTGTTTGCTGTGCTGGCTGAGAGTGGAAGCCCTCCCTATCATATTCCCGCTCTGATCCCTCCTTCACTCTTGCATCTTCTCCCAGTCCTCCATTTCCCCCAGCATGCCATCATGCCTCTCTCTTTTAGCTCTCCATCTCCCCTTGTCTCCTCTTTCCTTCACTTATTCCCTCCTCCAGCCTGGCTGCATCACATTGCCAAGAAGGCTGGGGGTTATAAACCTAGCAGCAACAAGCAGGGGCTGGCTGGGTGTTCTGGGCAACATCCTAACTGGTTTGAGCAGCTGTTTGGAGTATTATAAAGTAGGACCTGGGGGTTGGTATGGGACTTGTAAGAACCAAAGAGGAAGAGGACAAGGCCTGGAATAGGTGGTGGAGGAGTTTAAATGTGCTCGGGCAGACACGGAGGGCAGTGGTAGGAGCATGGTTGAGAAACTGGGTAAAAGACATGGGGAGGGAACTGGTGTTGGTTCAAATATGGGAATTTCTATGCTCCCCTATCCAAAGAGGGAGAGAGGAAGGTAATTGGGCAGCCAGGATGAGCCAACTGAGTATTTGCCATCATCTGCTCCCCCCCTCCCCCTCCCCCACACACACTTTCCTCATCCCCCATCCCTGGCACAGAGAAAACTAGCAATCCCCAGCTTCTGCATGCACCACCAGTTAACAGTGCAGATGACAACGCCTCCTCCAGGCCTGGCAGTTTGTCACCTCTGATGGGTCCTGCCGCTGCACATACCCTGCCCAATGCTGCTCATGGCCCTGTTGCCAGCCATTGGTGTTTCTGCTCTTTGGCCTCTGGTGCTCATCTTTCTGCTGCAGGCGAGGCCTGGTGATGCTACCTGACTGCCAGCCAGTGCACATATCTACCATTCATTTGTACGGTGTGGTTTACTAAGTACATATGTTCTGTCATTTACACTGAAATTCTTTTATCTAGCTATATACTTACTTGAAATAAGCAACTGAATGTTCTGTTTACCAGCCTGGCATTCTCCTGGATGACTCTATGATGGGTTCCGTGGCTTTGGAGCCCAGCCAGGATCAGTACTGAGCACTCTTGGAGCTGGCTCCTAGGTAGATGTTTGCATCAAACATTGAAAACACAGTTTTACCAAGCACAAAAAAAAAAAGGGATTCTCCATCTTCCACTGATCCTTTATTTAGTAGGAGCCTCTTTTTTAATCTGCTGTCTCCATCTGCACCATTCATGTAAGAAATAAAAGAAAAGAAAGGAGTTTGAAAGCCCAAACTTTTTTTTTTTGGTTTTTTTTTGCCGTTGAAATGAATGGAAGTGCAGTACCGGAGCTCTGCCACTAGAGTCGCACTTCTGGCCGTGGGCCCCCTCGGAACAAGGCGGGTCAGCTGCTCTCATCGCTGCACCGCACGGATCCCACCCAGACAGGTAAATGGACCTTTACCTCTTCCTTTCGGTTGTAGAGGACGAGGTGGGATTTCAGGTGCTGGTAGGGTACTCACCGCCTCCCCCCTTCCCAGGCACGCGTGAAAGGCCCTGCAAATACCTAACAACAATAATAACGATGGGCGCGCAGGTGGCCCTACAGCAGCTCTCTGCCAAGAGGACCCCGTTGCCTAAACGTTTTCTGCCTCCCGGATAGAGGATCCAAGGTGAAGGAAGGACTGTGTGGGCCCAGCTGCTGAGAGAACAGGGTGCTGCCCCCCTGAGCGCACTAGGTACCCCCTCACCTTTAGAGATGGCCTTGCCTGCGCTTGCTTTTCCTCCGTCTCCAGAATAGGGTTTGTCTGCTACTGCTTTGCTGGCCCTAGAGGAAGGAAGATATAACCTGACCTAGAGGCAGGCAGTAGGTGCTGCTGCTCAATGAGCTGTTTTAAATGTAACTTTTTATGTTAAGGTAGTGCATGTGAGGAGCTGCTGCTGCTCCTCACTCCATGCTTGGGGGTAAACAAAATGACTCCCTGTCAGCTGGGGCAGACTGAGCCAGTCCTGGATTTCTCCCATTGTATGCTTCCACCCTCCCCCCCAAAAAAAATAAAATCCCGACCTACATCTCTAGGAGTACATGGGAGTAAAAACCAGAAGTGGTTTAGCTTGTCCTCTAGGACAGGCTAAGCTGGGGCATGGGGATAAAAGGATTTTTGGATTTAATTTACCTCTTTCACTGGTGATTCCATTCAGACCTTAAATCTGTCTTGGGAATGCTGTAAATATTTGTGATTGCTAGCATTACTGTGTTTAGGATAGCATCATTGAAAAGAAGGAAGCAGTAAGCAGGGCTTTAAGCATATGTATACAAGAGAAAAATATTTTCCAAATAAATCACATTCTTGCTGCTTTTAAATCTTGGGGCTCTCCCTGATCCTGAAGCCTCTTGACCACAGAGCAGGGAATCTCTTATGTGAATCTATACAGTACTGTGTACATCTGGGAGTGCTATAGGAGTGATTTGGACGAGTAGTACCAATAATTTGACCCCCCTGTCATTTTCTCCTGTTCCTGTGAGCTTCCAGCGCAGTTGAAACCAGTCTCTGCTGACCTGCGTGAACATGAGCTTGCATGTATCACCCTCCTCTGCTAGGTTTCCCATTTTTAAAGCCTCTAGCCCAGCTATCCCATGAGAGTCCCTGGCCAGGGGCTGCAGGCAGTGGTTCCTTCCAGACCCCATATGCACTCTTGTGCAACTGCAGGGACTCCATCTTCGCCCTCCTCCAGGGAATGTGAACTTTGCCTGTGGCACCGCCAGCCCGAGGGACAGAAGCTAGAATCGAGCCTGGCTCTCCTCTCTTAGCGCCCTTTCTTCCTAGCAGATACCAAGTTGGTCTTGATGGCCTACTGCCCAGTGCCACAGTGTAATGCTGCAGCCCTAGAAAGGCAAACGTAGCCTTGGAAGAAGCAGGCTGGCATTCCGAACAGCATAAGCACCGGGTTTGCACAGTGAGCAGCCAGGGTAAGCGAGCATAGCCCAGTGGAGGGGCTAGGGCTAGACGTCGCATGGGGCTCCACAATAACATTTCTCCACTGGGGGCTCCCTACGTTGCAGAGCTGTGGCAGATCCCTCACATGCAAGCTCAAAGCTGCTTTGGTAGAAGGGTTGCATTCCTTTGGTTTATGGCCAGAGAGAAAGTGGAAAGCAGTATGAGGGAGAAGAGCTTGTCAGAGGAGAAGGGTCCTCTCCAGACAGCGAGCTAATCTGTGTCTCAGAAAGCCATCCGTGCAGCCCAGTATCGTTTCATCCAATGAAATTAACCTCCCCTGGCTATAATTCTTCTCGTGAGAATCCCGACTGAAAACGGGTCTCTGACATAAATGCATTCCTTGTAAATCAGCAGAGACAGTGCTGTATCATAGGACACATGAAACAACATCCAACAAATTATTTAGAAACGAGCATTGAAGCTTGCTTCTCTTTGAGACACAAGATCTCGGTGAAAGTTGTGAAAACATTTTCTGTCCTTGACAAATCATTTTTAAGGAAAGATTTAACTTTTTTTCATTATTGAGGCCTGCCTTTCTCCCAGGGGGATGACACGTGTCTGCCCTCTAACCCTGTTGTTGTGATCTTAGCCGCATATCTGACCACCTTACTCCAGCAGCTCCCTGCCCTCCACCCCCTGCTCAGCCTCTCAAGAGCCCAGGGTTCATCTGCTCTCTAATCCCATGGCTGCAGCTTTTGGGAGACCAACATCTGCCTGCTCTTTAAATCCACTACTCTGTCTCTCAAGAACCCAAAAATCTGTCTAGTTTCTATTCCTGCTGCTGGGTCTCTCATGAGCCCAACATCTGCCTGCCCTCTGACCCCACTGCTGCGTCTCTCGGGAGCCCATCTTCTGCCTGCCCTCTGACCCCACTGCTGCGTCTCTCAGGAACCCAACATCTGCCTGCCCTCTGACCCCACTGCTGCATCTCTCGGGAACCCAACATCTGCCTGCTCTCTTCTCCACTGCTGTGGCTCTTGGGAGCCCAACATCTGCCTGCCCTCTGACCCCTCTGCTGCGTCTCTCGGGAGCCCAACATCTGCCTGCCCTCTGACCCCACTGCTGCGTCTCTCGGGAGCCCAACATCTGCCTGCCCTCTGACCCCACTGCTGCGTCTCTCGGGAGCCCAACATCTGCCTGCCCTCTGACCCCACTGCTGCATCTCTCGGGAACCCAACATCTGCCTGTCCTCTGACCCCACTGCTGCATCTCTCGGGAGCCCAACGTCTGCCTGCCCTCTGACCCCACTGCTGCGTCTCTCGGGAACCCAACATCTGCCTGCCCTCTGACCCCTCTGCTGCATCTCTCGGGAGCCCAACATCTGCCTGCCCTCTGACCCCACTGCTGCATCTCTCAGGAACCCAACATCTGCCTGTCCTCTGATCCCACTGCTGCATCTTTTGGGAGCCCAACATCTGCCTGCCCTCTGACCCCACTGCTGCATCTCTCAGGAGCCCAACATCTGCCTGCCCTCTGACCCCTCTGCTGCATCTCTCGGGAGCCCAACATCTGCCTGCCCTCTGACCCCTCTGCTGCGTCTCTCGGGAGCCCAACATCTGCCTGCCCTCTGACCCCACTGCTGCATCTCTCAGGAACCCGTCTGCCTGCCCTCTGACCCCACTGCTGCGTCTCTCGGGAGCCCAACATCTGCCTGCCCTCTGACCCCACTGCTGTATCTCTTGGGAGCCCAACTTCTTAGCATTTTCACATGCTTCTGCTTAAAAACGTAACTTCTTTATTCAGCAAATGGCCATCTCATTTAGTTCCTCCAGCAAAATAACAATCATAAGAGGCTATCAAGGACATGATGAAAAAGAGAGAGGGGGGGGGAGACAGATGGAAATCTGGAACCCATTTTTTCTATTTCAAGTTTTGGGTTTTTTTTACAGTGGAATCATTAAAAAAAAAAGTCAATTTCCATGGGACTTCCTGTCTCCCTACAGTTTAGGACTGCTCTACTCAAGGCAAACCAGATTTCCCATGTCTGGGAGTCACTGCTTCTTTAAATGATTTGGTCTTTGCAAATTCCTTTCCTAGGAATGTGCGCACACATTTTCACTTCTGTTTTATTGTGTTAGCTATTCAGGGTGCCAAAGCACCTGCCCTCCCAGTCTCCAGCATAAAAAGGTGCTTCATATTTTTCTGAGCCTAAACTCGGCCAGGTTGAAATGCTTCCCTTTCGGTTAAGCCAATTTAGAAGAAAGTCTCTTTAAAAAGTGCTTTTCTCTATCATATGGGGTTCCAGTCTCCTCTGCATTCGGTGCTGTTGGAAAGCTGCATGCTCCTGAGAGACTTACCAGCGCCTTGAGATATTAGGGCAGTTCTTTGCAGACTGCGACTTTTTTTTTTTCCCTAACGGCTATAATACTTGGTTTTTTGTTGTTTTTTTTTAATTGCTGCGCTATGGCAGCTGTTCCTGGTTTCATATGACCTCTGTGTAGTCTAAACGCCAAACGCCCTCGGTTAGGCATGAACTCCCCTGTGCTTTCTACGGGTAACGCTGTGTCCAAGTTGCTTTCAGTCGTAAAATCCCCGACCCAAAATTCTGGCAGGCTAGGCTTCCTCCACCCTCCAAAAAAAAACCTCAGCTAAAATAATACCCTTTCAAGCCAGACCTAATGGAACATGTGGCTCAGTGTTTGATCTGCGTCCTGAATACACAGGCATTTTATTCCTATTATGTAGACAGGTTTTTTTGCTTTAGAGTGTTAAAGAATTCGGAAGCAGAAGCGGTCCTTGCCTATCACGTATACTGATTTTTGATGCAAGATATTTTGTTTGGAAATAATGCAGCAACGTTGTGGCTACTGACAGCTAAGCTGGACAGCTTGGTGAGGAAATTGTCCTCCTATGCTTTCTAAGATTTTGGGAATCTCCCTGAATGCTTCTCATTTTAAAAGCTTTTAGACTCTAAAAGGCGAATAGCGAAAAAAAATGTTCATGTTGTGCTGAATAGCAACCTTCAAAATGGCAGAATCTAACTGGTATTTGTTTAAAATTAAATACATTTCCAAAGCAGAATATTCCTTATAGTTATAAATAAGTGATTCGGTGTGTGCATGTGGAGGTACCACGCTAGATTTTTGTTTTGTTATTACTTATTTCTGTAATGCTGTTGGATTTTAGGAATGCTGTCCAACGGTGATAAATATTCCAGAAAGATGTCCCTACTCAAAAGAGCTTAAAATCTGAGGGTACCTGAGATAGCGGGAAT
Source organism: Rhinatrema bivittatum (assembly GCF_901001135.1). Classification (NCBI taxonomy): domain Eukaryota; kingdom Metazoa; phylum Chordata; class Amphibia; order Gymnophiona; family Rhinatrematidae; genus Rhinatrema; species Rhinatrema bivittatum. The sequence goes on from NC_042625.1 coordinate 28,453,866, forward strand.
TAAAGTGAGCTGTCCATGGTCACAAGAAGCATTGGTGGGGGTGGGGAGCAGGATTTGGACGTTGGTTTCCCTGGGTCGCAGCTCTAATGTCCAGGCTACTCCTCGCTTCCATGCATGTCCTCTGCTATGCCCGCAGACACCCACTCGCTGAAATACATACACGCCTTTTATTTGCTTACTGGGAGACCTTGGACCCAAATATATTTAGCTCTTCTCAAGGCTGGTGTCAGGCCTGGGGTGACCGGGTGTGTGTACCGTGCATTTGCACGGGGCGGCACACCCAGGGGGGAGGGGGCAGCGGCGGCAACAGAAGAGGTGCAGGGCCACCAGCGGAGCCAAACCCGCTGGCAACTGAAGAGGAAGAGAGGCCGCCGGCAAAGTTCAACCCACTGGAGGGTTGAACTAACGTGCCGCTGCGGTGCTGCTTCCTGCTTAAGCACCAGCTCCGCGCACCCCCTCCCCCCGGGGGGGCCTATGAGAAGAGGAGCTCATCCCACCACGGCCCGAAGAGAAGAGGAGCTCGCGGGGCCGTGGTGGAGCTCGTCCCATTATGTGTCTGAGGGAGAGAGGGAGTATGTATGAGAGAGCACAGGCATGTCTATCAGACAGGGAGTGTGTGAGAGAATCAGTGCGTTATTGTGGGTGTGAGAGAGAAAATAAAGCTTGTGCGGCCCTGACTCCCCGAATCCACTAAAATCTCAGGGTGACTGGAAATCAAAAGATCCCAGGTATGGAGAGCAGGAGATTTTTTAATCCTTATTCGTTTTAATTATAGGGTGTAATTTGAAGGTTTTGTTGTTTTGAAATATTTAATTTTTTTGGGGGGGGGGGATATTAGAACATTTTTTAATTATTGGATTTTTTAAAATATTTTATTGGTGTTTGAGGAAATTTTGGATATTCTATTCGTTAACTGGTTTGAAATATTCTTTTTATGAATATGACTTTACTATTATGATTGATGTTTTATATTTTTTGATTTTGTTTAATGTTTTATGAAGAATGGTAATGTTTCTGTTTTTCCATTGTTGCGGGTTCCACTTCAGTTCTTCTCAGCACATTTCTGTTTATACTTTCTGATCTCTTTATTCTGTATTTGGTGAGGGTCTCTTTGTGTTCTGCATATGTGACCGAGGTGAGGTATTTTGCTGGCATGTAATTTCTGTGAAGGGATCTATAGCAGCCTGGTTTCCTAATAAGAGATGTATTGGTGTTCTAGGGCCCTGTGTAATATGTGCAGTGTTGCTTTTTCATAGATAAGATTGCTACTGTTTGAATGCTTGTGGTTATGAATGTTTTGGTTTGGGAGGGTTACTATATTGAATTGGTAATTATGTTTATTCATGGCTTTCTGAGGTGCCATTATAAATTCCATAGGAGATACAAGTGTCTTCTTTTGCTGAGTTTTCTGGTTGACTCCATAGCAGTGCATGTAAATATAATATATATATGCGTGTGTGTGTGTGTGTGTGTGTGTATATATATATATATATATATATAAAGTGATATTTTGCTCCAGAAGACTGTACTTGTGAATGTTCTTTTTCATGTAAAGTTTGTTATACGTGCATATTTACATTTTGTGTGGCTATAGAAGGTGTGGGAGTGTGGGGGAAGGTGTGTGTGTGCAAGGCTGTTATATTCTGCCTTTCTTGACACTCAGGTACTGTAGATATATATATAGAGAGAGATATATGAACGCATGCATCCCAGAAGGTAGGCCCCATTATTTTGGCACGGAGCTTCTCGCCTACACTTGTGAATACCCTTGGACAGATAGTAACAGCAGGGCTCCATCTGCATGCAAAGCAGAAGGCCTTTTCTGTTATTGTTTTCCTGCTGTTCTTAAAATGACCTGCGTCCACCCATAGCATCGCCTGTCCACTCTGATGATCTCTTCTCCCCAGGAGAGCCCCATGTGATCCGCCATCCTCTGTCCTATGCCAAGCCAGCCCATGAAGCCGCTGTCAGACGTGTTCTGCTTGTTGCATGGACTGTGAGGCCGAGAAACAAACACCAAGAGCTACACATTTATAAAATACTCCATGTCCAAGACGACATCAGTCAGGGCTTTAACTGTCGTAAATGCAGCCGCCCTGCAAAACGATTACTGGCATGGTTAAAAGGGGAGGTGAAAGAAGCTATTTTAGCCAAAAGATCTTCATTCAAAAATTGGAAGAAGGATCCAAAAGAAGAAAATAGGATAAAGCATAAACATTGGCAAGTTAAATGTAAGACATTGATAAGACAGGCTAAGAGAGAATTTGAAAAGAAGTTGGCTGTAGAGGCAAAAACTCACAGTAAAAACTTTTTTAAATATATCCGAAGCAGAAAGCCTGTGAGGGAGTCAGTTGGACCGTTAGATGATCGAGGGGTTAAAAGGGCACTTAGAGAAGATAAGGCCATCGTGGAAAGATTAAATGATTTCTTTGCTTCGGTGTTTACTGAAGAGGATGTTGGGGAGGTACCTGTAATGGAGAAGGTTTTCATGGGTAATGATTCAGATGGACTGAATCAAATCACGGTGAACCTAGAAGATGTGGTAGGCCTGATTGACAAACTGAAGAGTAGTAAATCACCTGGACCGGATGGTATACACCCCAGAGTTCTGAAGGAACTAAAAAATGAAATTTCAGACCTATTAGTAAAAATTTGTAACTTATCATTAAAATCATCCATTGTACCTGAAGACTGGAGGATAGCAAATGTAACCCCAATATTTAAAAAGGGCTCCAGGGGCGATCCGGGAAACTACAGACCGGTTAGCCTGACTTCAGTGCCAGGAAAAATAGTGGAAAGTGTTCTAAACATCAAAATCACAGAACATATAGAAAGACATGGTTTAATGGAACAAAGTCAGCATGGCTTTACCCAGGGCAAGTCTTGCCTCACAAATCTGCTTCACTTTTTTGAAGGAGTTAATAAACATGTGGATAAAGGTGAACCGGTAGATATAGTATACTTGGATTTTCAGAAGGCGTTTGACAAAGTTCCTCATGTGAGGCTTCTAGGAAAAGTAAAAAGTCATGGGATAGGTGGCGATGTCCTTTCGTGGATTGCAAACTGGCTAAAAGACAGGAAACAGAGAGTAGGATTAAATGGGCAATTTTCTCAGTGGAAGGGAGTGGACAGTGGAGTGCCTCAGGGATCTGTATTGGGACCCTTACTGTTCAATATATTTATAAATGATCTGGAAAGAAATACGACGAGTGAGATAATCAAATTTGCAGATGACACAAAATTGTTCAGAGTAGTTAAATCACAAGCAGATTGTGATAAATTGCAGGAAGACCTTGTGAGACTGGAAAATTGGGCATCCAAATGGCAGATGAAATTTAATGTGGATAAGTGCAAGGTGATGCATATAGGGAAAAATAACCCATGCTATAATTACACGATGTTGGGTTCCATATTAGGTGCTACAACCCAAGAAAGAGATCTAGGTGTCATAGTGGATAACACATTGAAATCGTCGGTTCAGTGTGCTGTGGCAGTCAAAAAAGCAAACAGAATGTTGGGAATTATTAGAAAAGGAATGGTGAATAAAACGGAAAATGTCATAATGCCTCTGTATCGCTCCATGGTGAGACCGCACCTTGAATACTGTGTACAATTCTGGTCGCCGCATCTCAAAAAAGATATAATTGCGATGGAGAAGGTACAGAGAAGGGCTACCAAAATGATAAGGGGAATGGAACAACTCCCCTATGAGGAAAGACTAAAGAGGTTAGGACTTTTTAGCTTGGAGAAGAGACGACTGAGGGGGGATATGATAGAGGTGTTTAAAATCATGAGAGGTCTAGAACGGGTAGATGTGAATCGGTTATTTACTCTTTCGGATAGTAGAAAGACTAGGGGACACTCCATGAAGTTAGCATGGGGCACATTTAAAACTAATCGGAGAAAGTTCTTTTTTACTCAACGCACAATTAAACTCTGGAATTTGTTGCCAGAGAATGTGGTTCGTGCAGTTAGTATAGCTGTGTTTAAAAAAGGATTGGATAAGTTCTTGGAGGAGAAGTCCATTACCTGCTATTAAGTTCACTTAGAGAATAGCCACTGCCATTAGCAATGGTTACATGGAATAGACTTAGTTTTTGGGTACTTGCCAGGTTCTTATGGCCTGGATTGGCCACTGTTGGAAACAGGATGCTGGGCTTGATGGACCCTTGGTCTGACCCAGTATGGCATTTTCTTATGTTCTTATATTGCAGCTATGTATCTCCTCAGCCACTATGCAGACCAGCTACATCCAGAGACTGGCCTGATCCTTGCAATAATTGCTTAAAAACCAAAGGCCAAAGAGCAGGGAGTGCAGATGTGTTTGGACAATGGCCTTGCTAATTTTGGCTGGCCTGTATGGCTGATAAAAATAAATAAATAATGAAAGGGCTTGAACGTTGACTGAAGTATGAGGCTGTAAGAGTGAACGTGGAAGATGACAAAGCCCAGAATACCCTACTAGTGATGGTGGGAAAGGCCAGAACTTGTAATGGCGCAGCCTAGTGGTGAGAGCAGCGGGCTGAGAACCAGGGAAGCCAGGTTTCAAATCCCACTGCTACTCCTTGTGACCTTGGGCAAGTCACTTCACCCTCCATTGCCTCAGGTACAAACTTACAGGCCAATAAAATAAGAGTGCGGGGAAAATGGGTACTCAGTGGTGCGCGCCCAGCCACCTCTCCTGGGTGCTGGATCCTGTATTTAAATGAGGGATCACACTAATAAGGAGGCATTAGGGACAATAGCACATCCCTAGTGCCTCCTTATTAATGGAAACCCAGGAGAGGTGGCTGCCAGCGGGTTCAGGAAACCAATGCTCAATTTACGAGTGTCGGCTTTCCGTACCCGCTGACAGCCATGGGTTAGGAAAACGGACGCCAGAAAAATTAAATTTTTTAATTTTTTTGTTTCCATTTTTGGTTCCTCTGACTTAATATCACTAGGATATTACGTCGGGCAGACATTAACTTCTGAGAGTAAAATGTGCGGCTTTGCCGCCATTTCTTTTTCAGTATCCCGGGTTCATAACTGGCTTTCTTCAACTTTACATTTATACACTCCCTCTCGCATTTTAAGATCCCAGATCCAAATGCTACTGCAAGTACCATCTCCTAAGTCCACCAGGCTAGTCATTACATGTGAAAGAACCTTCTCCATTACCATCTCCTAAATCCACCAGGCTAGTCATTACACGTGAAAGAACCTTCTCCATTACCATCTCCTAAATCCACCAGGCTAGTCATTACTTGCGAAAGATCCTTCTCCATTACCATCTCCTGAATCTACCAGGCTAGTCATTACACGCGAAAGATCCTTCTCCATTACCACCTCCTAAATCCACCAGGCTAGTCATTACACGCGAAAGATCCTTCTCCATTACCATCTCCTGAATCTATCAGGCTAATCATTACACGCGAAAGATCCTTCTCCATTACCATCTCCTAAATCCACCAAGCTAGTCAATTCATGCAAAAGATCCTTCTCCATTGCTGGCCCTATTACTCGTCCCATGCACATTTGACTTATAACTGATACTGAGGAATTTAAAAAGGCACTAAAATCTCCTCTCTTCAAATCCTCAGTCTCCAACTAGTGATCCTCTTAATCTCTCCCGTTTCGCCCTCACAAGGACTTCCTCTCTGTCTTATTTCCCACGACCTTTCTTTACTCTCCCTCTCTTCCAACTATAAATATTGTTTTTTTATTTTTATTATTTTTATTTTTAATCTAATTGCTTAAGCTTAATTTTTTTGTTAATTTTCTATTATATTTTATTTATTTAAATTCTATTCATTATGCATGTTCCTTTGTAAACTGCCTTGAACTATGGAGGCTGCGGTTTATAAGTACTTTTAAATAATAAATAGCCTTATCGACATGCATTTGCATGTTGTGAGCGTTATTAATTTCGGAGAGGGTTGGACGTGCATTTTTGATGCGCTAAACCCCGTACAGCATAAGGGGTAGTGGACGCGTGTCGAAAATGCATGTCCAACTGTGGGTAAAACAGTGCGCTCGGCTGAGTGCACTTCACACTATCGGCCTGTTAAATTTGAGCCCTCTGGGGATAAGGAAATACCTACAGTGCCTGAATGTAATTCCCAAATGTCACAAAAAGGCAGAATAAAAATAGTAATTGGGGGGAAAAAAAACCATGCTTGGGTCAGATATGGAAGGCAGTTGGTAGGAACTGGGTTGAGAGGTTGAGGAAACTTGGTGACACAGCAGGCCACAACTCCCCCCAAAACCAACCAGGTCACTACCAGCAGCCTTGTGGTGGCCAGGTGTTGTCTGGCAAGGCTACGGGGACCTAGGCAGCTGGATGTTTGGGCATTGGGCTCCTTGGTTTTGGTGGCTGCTTAAATTGTTGTAGGACTTGGTGAGATGAGGAGGGTGCTGATGGATTCACCTACCTGAAATGGTGAAGAACCAAAGAGGTAGACTACAAAAAAGGACAGCTTAGAAGCGATATCCTATGGGCGGTCAGAATTCTGCAGCTGGCAGCAGGCGTACATCCTTGGCAATGTGGCTCGGGCCTTTTTCTGCTGTCATCAACTATGTTACTATGTAATAATGAAATACTCATTTACAGCAGGTATCAGGCTGATCTGGGGACAAGTGGTTTAAACACTTTTCCATTAACAAAGCATGAAGGGAATCTACAGAGCTTCAGAAATAAACCATATAGAGTGAGAGAAGAGGAGAAGAGTAATTGGGAATGGAAGAAGCGCAGAAACCCTGAACACCAGGGAAAGCCAAATATTGGCAAAACAAGGCAAGGATTGATTAGAGAAATGTTTGAGCTTGCTCTGCAGTACAGTGCTGTAGACCTTCCTTTTTTTATTTTGTTTAAAACATGACTTTTAGGTTTTCTAGATTTGTCCACTACCTTTTCCTCTCACTGGGACATTGTCCCGCTTGAAACATTGCCTGAAATGGACTGTGATGTGATCTCATTCCAGTGTCTGGTCCGGTCATGTCGTGAGTTTCAGTAGACTCACTTTTGTCGTCTTTTTTTTTTTATATAACTAGCACAGTGGCTCAGCAATGTCTAAGAAAAACAATAATAATAAAAAAAAAAAGAAACATGTCTTAAATGTATTTCTCTCCTGGGATTTAAGGCAGGAAATGATCAGCATAGTTTTGGCAGCAGGAAAAAGCCAGTCAAAGTCGTTAACGAGGCTGTCTGATTCTTACTCAGGCAAGCTGCAGTGTAATGTTCTCGTTAGGGTCCTGGATAATGAAAATAGATGTTTTGTTTTTTTAATTTTATATCCGATAGCAGAATAGTCAGGATTGGAATCCAGGAATTCAGTCCCGCTGTCGCCTTCTCAGTCTGATTGCTAACATCTGGATTTCTGCGGACCTTGCAGTAGTAGAATGAATGCTACCAGGGACAATCTTGCATGAGAATGAAGAGGCTTGTAAGCAAAAATGATGAAAAAAGAATTTTTTTTTTTTTTTTTTTTGCAAACAGCTGAGTTTTCCCTGCCTCTTAATTCTTGAAAACTCCACAAGAATTAAATAAAAATCAGGACAAAATATCGACTTTGCTTCTGTGAGTTTGTTAGGATTTTCCAGTTGCAACGTCTGATTCCATGGTTTTCACACCAGTCCTCTGGATCCTCCTACCCATTTAGGTTTTTGAGATAAGCCTGCTGAATATGCATGAGATGACATTTGCATACATTGGCCTCAGTCCTGGAGCCAGCCTATACAACTATGCCACATGTATATTCATTGGGGTTATCCTGACTGGCCAGGCAGGGTGCAGGGGACTGGTTTGAAAACCACTCATCTAATTTTGGTTTGGTATCCCAGCTCCTGTAATCTTGACTTGGTCATTGTAGCCCATTCCTCTGGCCACAGGGATAGAAACTGGATGGCACCTTGTGGGATTACGAGGGGACCAAATACGATATAGCATCAAACCAAATAAAGTAGTCCTGGTTTAGCCCCATTGCATGCTGGGTCTTGCAGTTCTGCTTCTGTCCAGGAAATGGAGACCTACAAGTCCCTGCATGCAACGGCAAAAAATCAGGACTGGATCAATTTGTCCTGAAAGCCTGAAGCCAGCTGATATCCCACCCTAGGGAGATGTTTAGTGAGAGCAGGAAGCCCTGTAGTGGGGGGTGGGGGGAAGGGAGGTGTATCAGGAGGAATTAAAAACAAGGAAAGAAGTGACAACCAAGCTTATGCACAGTCCTCCTAGCGCTTTTCAGCTTTGACGCTATTGAAAATGTTCTCCCTTGGTCATTTTCGACGTGAGAAGTGAGAGGCCTATGCTCCACCTCTCCCCCGATGGGTGAATATTTTGTGAACACTATCATGCCACCAGAGAGATGGCTCAAACCAGCCCCCTAAGGGCTTTTTTGACACAAGTTGAAAAATTGCTAATTTAAAGATGGGTAAACTACTCTTCCTTTCTCTGATACTAGCGGGTAGCTGACTTGATGCCTGCCTCTATTCAGGGCAGGCACTGGACAAAACATCACCTTCGGCAAGAGTTGCTTCCAGTGATCCGCAGGCCTTTTCAAGCTTGCTCGCTTGCAGACTTTCAAAAGATGGTGTGGCACCCTCTCCCTCCCCCCTGACTTGGCACCCAGGGCGGTCGCCCTCCTTGCCCTGAAAAAAAAAATGCCCTGTGCCGAATTCTCCTTTTTTGTTTGCAAGCTACAGATTTAAAGCAAGTGGTAGCTGTTTCTTCTTGTAAACAAACTGGATAAGATGAACATCTTGGTGTCGAGGTAGCTGAAATGTACCTTTTTTTTGCCCTTTTCGGCATGCTGTGTGCGTGCATGTCCGTGTGTGTGTGTGTGTGTGTGCACGCTGGCCAGTGCTCTCTTCAACTGGCAAGCGGTGTTACCCCGCTCCCGTGCACGTTTTATCTCGTTAATTTAACTCCTTTACTAAAAGGATTCTCTTTTCCATTCGGAGATGGGTAGATGACATCACGATTGTGCTGGGATCCTGTGCTGGAGGGAGAAACGTTTAGCCATTGCTAGGTCTTTGATCCAGCGTATGGTGGGAGCTGTGGGCCTGCAGCTTGCTGGTGAAGTCGGCCTTAGCAATTGATAATGGGGGAGAGGGGTGTATGCGTGTGTGGGAGAGTCATAAAGCCAGGCCTGGTTAAAGCCGCCTCGCTCCCAGCTTTATCAATATCTGTTTTGTTGCCACCTTCATAACTTCTAAATCCCATTGGCATAGCTTATTAGTTCAGAAGAGATTCGATTTCAGCTCTTCCTCATTACTGGAACACTAACGAGACTTTAGGATCGAATAGTGACCTGCAGAGGCAAAGGTGCCCCCGGCATTGGGCAATATTGTCCTCACTCGGTCGTCCTTATTCCCCTCTGGAGGCAGGGCTAGGGCGGGGGGCCCGCGTGTGGGTATTTTTTTTTTCTCAGCTGGTCTCCTAGGCAGCCCATAACTGCTACACACGATTCATTACATTGCCAGTATCTGATTTCTCCGTGGCTGCACCGGCAGCGCGAACGACAAACGGACGCAGATTTTGTGGGCCAGAAATTTTGGCTAGCACAGTTTTCAGGGGAGAGAGGTGCATCCATGGTAGGATGCGGTTGTCCAGCTCATAGTTTCCATGTGCTCCTTCCTTTAGTCACGGGGTTGTTTTAGTGTACTGTAGCTTTTCCTGTTTAAGAAGAAATCCACTTGTGAGGTGAATTACGTCCCTTACTTTAAAAGGCATATTCTACTGCTGCAGCTGTAAAACAATCCAGGGACTTCAACAGCTGGAAAGGCATTTGTGTTGGAAACTGTAACCGGAGGTAAATTAGCCATGCAGTCCAAGTCCTTTGAGCCCTGTTCTCAAACAGTAATGAGTATTCGGAAATTAAACAACACAAAAATATAAGCCTCTGGGGGTCGATTCACTTCTGCTTGGGACTTTAAAAAAAACCAAAAAATAAAATTCCAGCAAAATTGTGTTTGCCAGCGTCTAGAACTAATCATATTCCGAGTTTGACAGATGTGTCTGAGAGGCCCCATGCATCGCAACAGCCCCTGCGCACAGAGTTGTAGGCCTCTTCCGGCACGTTCCGCATTATCCGCTTCGTTTCAGTTATGTCTGAAGCTCATTGTCCCTCGTCAGATGCGCGGCGAGAAACATGTTGAATGGGTGGGAGAAGCACCCAGCGCAATGATGCATGCTCACAGCATGATTTTTGGCGTGACTTGAGAGGGGGGAGAAGCCAAAATCGCTTGGGTTTTTTGGGTTTTTTTTCCTCATTTATGATCTGAAACACGCTGCCTGCTCCTTAGACAAGAAAGTGGGAAAATGCCAGCTGCACATGACATCTGGAAAGCCACTTGTCTGATGAAAAAAAAAAATGCCTGCGCTGGCTTTAGCAAGGTATAAACCATGATGTACTGCAGCCTTGAAGAAAGGGGAAACGTATGCGGCCTCTCCCTGAAAGCTCTCTTTTGTGTCTGAATTTTTCCTCCTCCATATTTGATGAGCAGCTTTCCTGTGCATAGAGGCACGATGCGGGCTTCTCAGATAGCACAGCCTACCTGTCCTTTACCCAGAAGATTCAGTCGTCAACCCTTACAGGGCTTCTGTGGCTTGACAGATCACGGTAGCATTCAGCATATCCACACAGGAAAACAGCACTCGTACGCGTGAGTAATATGTGACAGGCCAGTTCATGGACGGAGTGGAAGACACGCGCGATCGATGGTGTTTAGTGCTGAATACGTTTTGGCCAGCTCGCCTCTCTCCCGAGTAGGATTTTTTTTTTTTTTTTTTTTTAGGACAGCTGCTATTTGGCAAAATCCGAGTTTCTTGAAATGCTCCCTGGAGCTCCCCGCCCAAAATGGCAGTAGTGAATCGACCCCATATGATATAGATTCCAGATGAATATGTAAGAAAATATTATTTTCAGCCATCGGGGGGATTAGTGATTTATTAGAGAATGACTGCTTTAAAATGAGTGTGGGGGTCCTGAGATGGGGCTGAGTTGGAGGGATGTGGGGTGATGACAGCGTTGTTTGTTGAATTCCTGTTAGTCTTGGGGAGAAGGTTGGGGGCTTGACGGGAGCTTCTAGACTGCTGCAAAAGCCCATGGGGAAGAATGAGCTGCTGCTTCCAGGAAGATGCAATCCTATGAATGTCATTACCTGACACAGTGACGTAGCAGGTGACGACAGAAAATAAAAAGACCAGTTGGCCCATCCAGTCTGCCCCAGTCTATCTATATAAAGATAAACAAAGCAGTCAAATCATGGTTTGAAGTGCCAGCAACTTAAGCCTACTCTTCCAAACGATACAGTCCTTGGGCACTTGCAATGTCTTGACTTGCGTCTTTGATGCTATGGTTATCTTTTCAAGACATCTGTAGCAGTCGGCACGTGCCAAGGGTCTAACAATCTGCCATGGAACGGTAAATTAGCACTGGGAAACCAGAAGGCTTAAAACTGGCGAAACATTTTATGTCTCCGATGCAGAGATGATTAAAGAGTGGCAAGTTCCTCAGATTCCTTTCTCACAGAATGGCTCCGAGTCCAATTCCATGCGAGTCATTTCGGACTGCAAAAAGAGAGCGAGAGTCACAATGGGCATACTGTAAGAACATAACTAACTATGGAGACAATTATTTATATTTAGAGACTTCAGCAGGGCTTCCCAAACCTGCCCTGGGGACCCCACAGCCAGTCGGGTTTTCAGGATCTCCACAATGAATATGCATGAGGTAAATTTGCATACCATGAAGACTCAGTATATGTAAATTGATCTCATGCATATTCACTGTGGAGATCCTGAAAACCCGACTAGCTGTGGGGTCCATATAGCACAGGTTTGGGAAGCACTGGACTACTGGCTGAACCTTGCTCTTTCAGGAGATGGTTGATTATGTGTTTAATCAATACTAGGACTTTTTGCTAATAAGTTTATAAACTCCCATAAAGTTATAATGGACAATAACGTAATCCGAGTGACTCTCCCCTCTGATCTGCAAAGAGATGCAATACACATAGAAGAAAATGTACTAGATCTTGACTCTAAGGGGTTTTCTTAATATAGAAAGGTGTTTTTAATATTGTTTTTCTTTGCATAGTGTTTTTCTTAGTTCTGCTATGCACGTGTGGCGATAATGATTTACATTTGCATTAATATTTTTTTATTTCAAGTTTAATTAACCACTATAACTGTTGATTTTTCCCAGCTCTGGAAAAGTCCAGCTCTGTTCCTTCTTTCTCTTCCTACGAAATCCATTTGTCAGCATTTGTCTTCTTTCACCATGTCCAAGCTCATGGTTGCTATACTGGCCAACGTGTACTGGAAATACGAGCCTGATTTTTTTCAAAACCAAGTACAGATGGTAAAGTGGCAGGCCCTAACGCTGATGAAGTAACTGAAACATGTGCTGGTGATTAAAGGAGAATTATTTCAAAAGAAAGCCTCGGCCTGTCCTCAGAGATGAAAACTACTTCCAGATTTGAGCAAGGTTCTCTGAAGGAAATTAGAAGGATTCTGGAGTCTTAATTTAAACACTGTTTCAGAGTAGTATATGGGGGAAGGCAAATGCTGTTCTCAAGGGCACACAGTGACCTTGAATGGGATATCTTTGTCGTACTACTTTCACCACAGTGGGAGGTTCACTGCCAGGCAATCCTTCCATTGCTCTCAAACTGGAGGTATTTTGCTTCCGATAACCTCCAACGAGAGAAGACTGTACTTGGCTTACATTATTTTTTTGCTTTTAAAAACTGGGACATTGTTAGTCTCCTATTTTTTGGAAGTCAAAATATCTCCAAACACGTGCATGGAATTTTGACTTCTGGACTGTAGTATTTAAATGAACCCTCAGATGTTAGACTGGTAGTAAACTATCAGCAGTTTGTAAAAAGAAGAGGCATTAAAAAAACAGATTTCGGGAGATCATGTGATGCTCTGAAGGTGGGGGGGGGTGCTTGTGGCTAGTTCTCCCGACCATCAGGCCTGAAATCGTCGTCATCCTTGTACTCTGTAGCCTATTGAGACTTTTTAAAATGGCAAAAGAAATGCCTTCTAAATCACTGCCGGCTCTGTGGGCAGAAAAAGGAGGAAAGGCACAGAAAATTGGCCATGAAAGCTCGCTGGGCGGCAGGGCGCAGGCCTTGGATGATGAGTGGCTTACACTTGCCAAAGCAGCTACAGATCCTTTTGAGTCTTTTTTTTCCTCCAAATTGATTTCAACAACAGCAGACATTAAGAAATTTAAGAAAGACCTGAAGACTTGGCTGTTCGATTGTACCAGTCAAACAGTAGGCACATTTAATCCACCTTGACTCTGATGACCAAAATATATCCTGATCGTTAACCTCTTATCCTCAGCCCTCCCTATAATCTGGTACAGCCAATTCCCCGATGACCAAAATATGTCCTGAACTTTACCCAGTTACTGTCAACCCTCCCTATAAACTGGTTACGTTTGCTCTGAATGTGTCTATCTTTATAGTTTATAGTATTTCCCTAGTTTTAGAGTGTTTTCCCAGTTTATCTCCGAAGTGTATGCCTACCTTTGTAGCTACAGTCTGTTGTCCATGTTTAACCCCAATGTGTATGTATAACTCATCGCCTATGAGCGTCAAACCTGAACACCGTTGTGAACTAGTGATTCTCATATGGAATGACGGTATATAAATTAAAACACTCAAAATATTAATAAAGAATTTGTGGTTGTGGTGGAGGAGGTTGCAGAGCTGGTGGCCTCAGTTCAAGATAATTCATCTCACCTGGTGTCAGTGGAAACAAGGGTGGAGGATCTTGAGCTCTCTCTTACAGAAGCACAGCGAAAGGCATATATGCTGGAGTGGAGACTTACCGAGACCACAGATAATTTTGACGATATTGAGAATAGGGGCCGCCGCCACAATATTAGAGTGGTTGGGCTCCTGGAGGGAGTATAGGGCTCTGCACCACTAGCGTTGTTTGAGAGATGGCTGCCGGAGGTGCTCGATTTGTCAGCAGAGGAGGGCCACATCAGGCTAGAATGAGCACATAGAGCTTTGGTGCCAAAGCCGGGCCTGGGTGGTTGGCCGCGTACTGTCATCATGCAGCTGCATGCCTTCCCCCATAAAGTTAAGATATTGGAGGCTACACGGTCACATATAAAAACAAAAAAGTAATGTTTTTTTCAGGACTTTTCACTGACAGTTCAAAAAAAGAGCTGGTTTTGTTGTGGTTAAAAAGGCATTGCAGCAGTGCGGCCTCACATACGGGCCGATACAGTACAGTGCGCTCTGGTGGAGCGCACTGTTAGCCCGGGTTTGGCCGCGTGTTTTCGATGCGCTAGCTTTACCCCTTATACAGTAAAGGGTAATAGCGCATCGAAAACGTGCGGCCAACCCCCCCAAAAATAATAGCACCCGCAACATGCAAATGCATGTTGATGGCCCTATTAGTTATTCCTGCGCGATCCAGAAAGCAAAATGTGCAGCGAAGCCGCACATTTTACTTTCAAAAATTAACGCCTGCCGGCACCGGGGAAGTATATAGAACAGCAGAAAAAACTGCTTTTCTGTATACCCTCTGACTTAATATCAGAGCACTATTAAGTCGGAGGCCCCAAAAATAAAAAATGTAAAAAAAAAATAATTTAATATTGGCCCGCAGCCCGCGAGTCAGAAGACGGACGCTCAATTATGCCGGCATCCGTTTTCCGAACCCATGGCTGACAGCGGGTTTGAGAACCAACGCTGGCAAAATTGAGCGTCGGCTGTCAAACCCGCTGTCAGCTGCCGCTCCTGTCAAAAGGAGGCGCTAGGGACGCGCTAGTGTCCCTAGCGCCTCTTTTTACCGCGGGCCCTAATTTGCATAGGCCACCCTCCTGAATCACGCGCCCAGGAGAGTGGCCTGTGCGTGCTATTAGGTTCGGGGGGGGGGGGGCTGGACGCGCGTTTTGGACGCGCTATTACCCCTTACTGAATAAGGGGTAAAGCTAGCACGTCCAAATCGCGCGTCCAAATGCCGACTAACAGTGCGCTCTGTACTGTATTGGCCTGTGAATGTTGTAAATATATGGTATGAAATCAGCAAAGAGAAACAATATCATAATAGATAACAATACAAGCACACAACACAGGCATTACATAGATTAATCAAGTAAATAAGATTGCAATCATAAGATTAAAGAAAAAGTATTATAGAAAGAATACTTTCCTCATAGGTCCTCCCTGCTATGGAATTGTGTATTCTCAAAGGAAGGACGAAAGACTGTACGACACCTGGAACTCCACTTAAAGAAGCTATTCACTCTCTTGTTCATGGCTCGTTCAGCGACTCACTATTGCCCGCAGCTTTATTTATTCTCTGCAAGATAGGTGTTTCAATTTGCACTTCAACAAAAGATTTACAACTAACTCCTCAGGAAGGTAATTCCGTACTAGTCTTTGATCTTCCCAGTTGTTAAGAGACATTAAATATCTTTTGAGATTATCTTAACTCTTTATTAGCTCATTGATGCCAGGGAGTCTCCAGAATGGAGGGGGAAACAAGGATGGTGATAGTGTAATTACAATAATTGGGGCCTGTTCTGATCCATATCTCTCTTCGCATTACAAAGTCTTCCGGGGATCTAGCTAGCTGCCTAAAATGATCTTCTTACAAAGGGTAACAGAAGCAATCGACGCTTGTCTGGGTTGTTTGAAAAAATGATGGATGAAAGAGCAGGCTTTAGAAATACTCTGGGTCCACGGAGCACGTTTGGAGACTTTGGATGTTAGCGATGTGGGACATGTGTGTATCAAGGTTAAAATGGAGGACTCAGTGGGGGATATCGCTCGATATGCATGCCTTATATTTTAGATCTTGAGGGCCATGACACTTAACAAAGGGCTGTAATGCTGGAATACTGCTTTTGTTATCTTTTTTGGGAAAGCTAATGTTAGCCCAGGGGCATATTGAAATGTAAGCATGGGACCAGGGAGGGGAGGTTGGAAATTGGGGATTAGTTTGGGGGAAGGGTCAAAGGTTGTTGGGAGATGGAATGAGGGTTTTTTCTTGGCCAGAGATGAATTGGGGGGGGGGGGGGGGGGGGGGGGGGGGGGGGCTGGGAAGGATGAGGGGGGGAGAGGGGTGGTACCGAGGGAGGCGGCAAGGCTCTGACCCTGAGAGTTCTCATGCTGGAGAGGTCTGCTGCTATTGTGGGGGTGAGCTATGGGAGGTACTGGAAGGCGGGACAGTATGGGATTGAAGGAGATGTAGGGGCTCTCACCATTCCTAAACCAGGGGAAGTTTTGTTAGTGGGGTGTTGGGTGGGGTTAAGGAGGTTGAGTTTCAAGGTTCAGGTTCTATGGTTAAAGCAAAAAAATGGGAGGATGATGTTGCTTTTCAGTCCAATGCTGGGTTAACTGGCATAATAAACATGATGTGATCCATCAGTGTGAGCTTATTAAGCTAGACTATGGTTAATTCTAAAATAAGTTTGGTGTCCTGGAATGCCCTTGGCATCACTTCCCTATCAAGCGGAAGCAAATTTTTCTTTTTTTGAAGGGGTGCTCGACACAGGTAGCCCTGCTCCAGGACACCTACTTAACTGACAAAGAACATTAAAAGCTCAAGAGAGAGTAGGTGGGAAGTAGAGTGAAGGGTTAGGTCGGCCATCATAGTTGGTGATTCGATTATTAGAAATATAGATAGCAGGGTGGCTGGTGGACGTGAGGAACACCTGGTAATTTGCCTGCCTAGTGCGAAGACGGACCTCATGCATCACCTAGATAGTATTATAGATAGTGCTGGCGAGGAGCTGGCTGTTGTGGTACATGTGGGCACCAACGACATAGGAAAATGTGGGAGGGAGGTTCTGGAAGCCAAATTCATGATTTTAGGTAGAAAGCTGAAATCCGAGCATCCAGGGTGGCATTCTCTGAAATGCTCCCTGTTCCACGTGCAGGTCCCCAGAGGCAGACAGAGCTCCAGAGTTTCAATGCATGGATGAGACGATGGTGCAGGGAAAAAGGATTCAGTTTCGTAAAGAACTGGACAACCTTTTGGGGAAGGGGGAGACTTTTACGAAAGGACGGGCTCAACCTTAACCAGAGTGGAACCAGGCTGCTGATGCTAACTTTTAAAAAGGTGATAGAGCAGCTTTAAACTGGAACAAGGGGGAAAGCCGACAGTCACTCAGCATTGCATGGTTCAGAGGAATGTATCTTTGAAGGATACTAATGAAACAGGAAAGTTAGAGCATCCCCACAGAGAGGTTCCGATAAAAGCAAATGTAGTCCATGTGCCTATAAGTAAAGAATCACTTGAGCTAAAGAATGCCATATTATCCATATCAACTGAAAAGCAGGTTATTAATTCAAAACAAAAAATGCACTTTGAAATGTCTGTATGTCAATGCCAGAAGTCTAAGAAGTAAGATGGGAGAGTTAGAATGTATAGCAGCAAATGATGAGATTGACATAATTGGCATCTCAGAGACTTGGTGGAAGGAGGATAACCAATGGGCAGTGCTATATCAGGGTACAAATTATGTTGCAATGATAGGGAGGATCAGCTTAGTGGGGATATAGCACTTTATGTCCAGGAGGGTACAGAGTCCAACAGGATAAAGATCATACATGAGACTAAATGCTCAGTAGAATCTATATGGTTAGAAATCCCATGTGTGTTGGGTAAGAGTATAGTGATAGGAGTATTCTACCGTGCACCTGGACAAAATGGTCAGACAGGTGATGAAATGCTAAGAGAAATCAGGGAAGCTAACCAATTTTGCTGAGCAGTAATAATGGGAGATTTCAATTACCCCAATATTGACTGGGTAAATGTAATATCAGGACATGCTAGAGACATAAAATTCCTGGATGGAATAAACGACTCCTTCAAGGAGCAATTGGTTCAGGAACCAACGAGAGAGTGAGCTATATTAGATCTAATTCTTAGTGGAATGCAGGATTTGGTGAGAGAAGTAATGATGGTGGGGCCACTTGGCAATAGTGATCATAACATGATCAAATCTGAACTAATGACTGGAAGGGGACAATATATAAATCTATAGCTCTAACACTAAATTTTCTTTTTATTTATGATTAGAAGTTTATTAGAAACCACAAAATTCAAATACAAACACTAAATATGCTATACAGCTCACCTCAATCACAACGATATTGCCAAAGGGCCGGATTTTAAAAGGGTTACGCGCATAAGTTATGCGCGTAACCCTCTTAAAAGGCCCCTGCGCACGCCGAGCCTATTTTGCATAGGCTCGGCGGCGCGCCCAAGCCCCGGGACGCGCGTAAGTCCCGGGGCTTTGCAAAAGGGGTGTGTTGGGGGCGTGTCGGGTGGGCGGCACAAATTTTGGGGCGGGGCGGGAGGCGTGTCAGGGTGTGACACCAGCCCGGGGGCGTGGTCGAGGCCTGCAGACCAGCCCCCGGGTCGGGGGATGGCGCGCCAGCAGTCTGCTGGCGCGCGCAGATTTACGCCTGCCTCTGGCAGGTGTAAATCTACCAACAATGGTAGGGGGGGGTTAGATAGGGCCAGGGGGGTGGGTTAGGTATGGGAAGGGAGGGGAAGGTAAGGGGAAGTGGAAGGAAAGTTCCCTCCGAGGCCGCTCCGCGGCAGTGTCCACAAAAAAATTGCAGTCGATGAGATGAGCCCCAGATAGAACACCAGAGCCCAAACGGGTGAAGCCAGTGGTAACGAATGTTCTCCTTGCGAAGAATGGTAGTGATGGTCCTTGTGAAGAATCATTTATTTATTTATTTATTTATTTAAGAACTTTTAATATACCGACATTCGTAGGATACATCATGCCGGTAGTGATGGTCCGCATTTCCTGCTTCTTCCGGAGAGTAGTGGGAGATAGGTCAGCAAAAATCAAAATATCTAGGCCTTCCCACTTTACAAATGGTTGTTTGCATGCCTGAAGGAATACCTTTTCCTTGAGGGCATAATCATGAAAGCACACAATGATGTGGTGTGGCTGATTCGTTAGTTTGGGGCCAAAGCTCGATGAGCCCTCTATTTTGATTTGGGCCTGTTGCATAGGAGCCACACTCTCCAAAGAGGCCTCCATATTCAGCACTCCCTGGCAGATTTTCAACACTACAGCCGTACAGTCCAGGTACTCCGGGATCTCTGCTACCCTGTGAAATCTTAAATTCGCTCTGCATGATCGGTTTTCCAGATCTTCTGTTTTTGCAGGTAGTGCTTTATGTTCAGTTTGCTTCATCTTGTATTCGGTTTGCATGCAGTGAATCCCTGCAGCCTAGGGATCGCTGGTGGTTTCAAAATCGTAAAGTCGCCAGCCCATTTCAGACAACTCCTATTTATTATCTCCCATCAGGTCCATGATTTCCTTTTTATATGGTTTGATATGTTGGCGAAGATTGCGAAACTCTGAACAGGGTAGGTATTTCAGACTCCTGAAAAGGTGAGTTGTCGTCCTGGCCAAGATCAGAATCGGTGCCCTCGTCCGCTGCCATCTTCTCCAGCTCAGCTGTCCGGCTGCGTTCCAACTTTTGATATGAAAATTTTCTGAAATCAACGGATTTCCGTTTGACAGACATCTGCAGGTTATTGTACAGCAAACTGGCAAGTCAGGAGAAAAACCATTTAGTGATGCCTGATATATTGAGATAATTAACCTGGTGTGGTGAGGAGCTCTCGTTTAGGTATCTGAAGGCCTCTGTGACATCATATCCTTCCTTTCTAACACTAAATTTTCAAAAGGGAAAATTTGATAAAATGAGGAAAATAGGAAAAAAACTGAAAGGTGCATCTGCAAAGGTTAAAAGTGTACAACAAGTATGGACATTGTTTAAAAATACAATCTTAGATGCAGGTCGGAATGCTTTCCGTTTTTTATTGCTAGTTCCTTGGATCAACCGCTGCATTATCTTTGACTTTGCGTTCCCTATCTGCTCTCTTAGGGAGTTATTGTTACAAATAGCATTATAAAAAGATCTTGCTGTTTTGTTACACCTGTATAAAAATTTACAAATAAAGGTTAAAAAAAAATACAATCTTAAAAGCACAGTCCAGATGTATTCCACACATTAAGAAAGGTGGGAGGAAGGCAGAACGATTATCGGCATGGTTAAAAGGTGAGGTGAAAGAGGCTATTTTAGCAAAAAATAATCTTTAAAAAATTGGAAGAAGGATGCATCTGAAAAAAATAAGAAAAAGCATAAGCATTGTCAAGTTAAGTGTAAAACATTGATAAGGCAGGCTAAGAGAGAATTTCAAAAGAAGTTGGCCATAGATGCAAAAGCTCATAATAAAAACTTAAAAAAAAATATATCCAAAGCAAGAAACCTATGAGGGAGTCGGTTGGATCGTTAGATGACTGAGGGGTTAAAGGGGCTGTTAGGGAAGATAAGGCCATTGCAGAAAGACTAAATGAATTCTTTGCTTCTGTGTTTACTACTGAGGATGTTGGGGAGATACCAGTTCCAGAGATGGTTTTCAAGGGTAATTAGTTAGATGAACTGAAGCAAATCACTGTGAACCTGGAAGATGTAGTAGGCCAGATTGACAAACTAAAGAGTAGCAAATCACCTGGACTGGCTGGTATGCACCCCAGGGTTCTGAAGGAACTCAAAATGAAATATCAGATCTATTAGTTAAAATTTGTAACCTATAATTTAAATCATCCATTGTACCTGAAGATTGGAGGGTGGTCACTGTAACCCCAGTATTTAAAAAGGGTTCCAGGGGTGATCTGGGAAACTATAGACCAGTGAGCCTGACTTCAGTGCTGGGAAAAATAGTGGAAACTATTCTAAAGATCAAAATCATAGAGCATATAGAAAGACATGGTTTAATGGAGCACAGTCAGAATGGATTTACCCAAGGCAAGTCTTGCCTCATAAATCTTCATTTTTTTGAAGGGGTTAATAAACATGTGGATAAAGGTGAACCAGTAGATGTCGTGTATTTGGATTTTCAAAAAGCGTTTGACAAAGTCCCTCATAGAGGCTTCAAAGAAAACTAAAAATCATGGGTTAAGAAGTTGTGTCCTTTCATGGATTACAAACTGGTTAAAAGACGAAACGGAGAGTAGGATTAAATGGTCAATTTTCTCAGTGGAAAAGGATAATCAGTAGAGTGCCTCAGAGATCTGTACTTGGACCGATGCCTTTCAATATATTTATTAATGATCTGGAAAAGAATATGATGAGTGAGGCAATCAAATTTGCAGATGATACAAAATTATTCAGAGTAGTTGAATCACAAGCGGATTTGATAAATTGCAGGAGGACCTTGTAAGACTGGATTCCAAATGGCAGATGAAATTTAATGTGGACAAGTGCAAGGTGATGCTTATAGGGAAAAATAATCCATCCCATAGTTGCACGATTTTAGGTTCCATATTAGGATAATACATTGAAATTGTCAGCTCAGTGTGCTGCAGCAGTCAAAAATGCAAACAGGAATTATTAGGAAGGGAATTGTGAATAAAATGGAAAAATGTCATAATGTCTCTTGTTCGCTCTATGGTGAAATCGCACCTTGAGTACTGTGTACAATTCTGGTCACATCATCTCAAAAAAGATATAGTTGCAATGGAGAAAGTACAGAGAAGGGCAACCAAAATGATAAATGGGATGGAACAGCTCCCCTATGAGGAAAGTCTAGAAAGATTAGGGCTGTTCAGCTTGGAGAAGAGAAGGCTGAGGGGGGATATGATAACGGTCTTTAAAATCATGAGAGATCTAGAACGGGTATATGTGAATCTGTTATTTACGCTTTCGGATAATAGAAGGACTAAGGGGCACTCTATGAAGTTAGAAAGTAGCACATTTAAAAGTAATCAGCGAAAATTCTTTTTCACTCAACGCACAATTAAGCTCTGGAATTTGTTGCCAGAGTATGTGGTTAGTGCAGTTAATGTAGCTGGATTTGAAAAAGGTTTGGTTAAGTTCTGCTATTAATGAAGTTGACTTAGAGAATAGCCACTGCTATTGCTGGCATCAGTAGCATAGGATCTACTTTAGTGTTTGGGTACTTGCCAGGTACTTGTAGCCTGGATTCGCCACTGTTGGAAACAGGATGCTGGGCTTGATGGACCCTTGGTCTGACCCAATATGGCATGTTCTTAACCTTGTGGTAATATGGGAAACTCTGAAGGCGGTCTTACACGGTAAGATTCTTAGTTACACTGACTAGTCATTGTAAGAAGGCGGAGGCTAAAGAGAGATCACTGATACGGGATATAGCATGACTGGAACAAGCGCATAAATAGGAATACTCAAGAAAGATTTGGAGACAGTTGCTGGGGAAGAGGCGCGAACTGGAACTGCTTCAGATGGATGTTATAGAAAATCTATGCGATTTATGCGGCAAAAGTTTTATGAACATGGGAACTAGACAGGGAGCTTACTGGCTAATTTATTGTGAAAAAGGTCAAAGGGGATGCTTATTTATAAAATTTGCAGAGAAACAGAGGGATTGTCCAGCAATCTAAAAATATTAACGATACTTTCCGCGCTTATTACGCAGGCTCATACTCGGGAGTTAGGCTCAAAAGCAGAAATTCTTGATTATCTGGATAAGGTAACTCTACCCGTGATTGCCGCACAGTAGAATTAATATCTTAGAGCACCCATTAAACTGGAGGAAATGGACAGGGCAGAAGCTTCTCCCGGCTGGTAAAAGCCCGGGACCTGATGGGGCCCGCTTGACTTTCACAAGTCTATTTTTTTACAGATTAGGCTCTCCCTTTGGTTAGTGCCTTTCAGCATCTGAAAACAGACCCCCTCCTGTCCACACAGGATGACTGATGCTACCATAGTTCTCACTCATAAAAAAGGAAGAAAACCCTGGGTCTTATTAGACCCATTTCACTCCACAACGCAGATATAAAAACATTGGCGAAGGTGCTACAGCTAAAGTTGGAGGGGATTATGCCGCAGCTGGTCCAAGAGGACTAGACAGGATTCGTAAAAGGGCATCAGTCTATGGCATAAGAACATAAGAAATTGCCATGCTGGGTCAGACCAAGGGTCCATCAAGCCCAGCATCCTGTTTCCAACAGAGGCCAAACCAGGCCACAAGAACCTGGCAATTACCCAAACACCTAGAAGATCCCATGCTACTGATGCAATTAATAGCAGTGACTATTCCCTAAGTAAACTTGATTAATAGCAGTTAATGGACTTCTCTTCCAAGAACTTATCCAAACCTTTTTTGAACCCAGCTACACTAACTGCACTAACCACATCCTCTGGCAACAAATTCCAGAGATTTATTGTGCGTTGAGTGAAAAAGAATTTTCTCCGATTAGTCTTAAATGTGCTACTTGCTAACTTCATGGAATGCCCCCTAGTCCTTCTATTATTCGAAAGTGTAAATAACCGAGTCACATCTACTCGTTCAAGACCTCTCATGATCTTAAAGACCTCTATGATATCCCCCCTCAGCCGTCTCTTCTCCAAGCTGAACAGCCCTAACCTCTTCAGCCTTTCCTCATAGGGGAGCTGTTCCATCCCCTTTATCATTTTGGTTGCCCTTCTCTGTACCTTCTCCATTGCAACTATATCTTTTTTGAGATACGGCGACCAGAATTGTACACAGTATTCAAGGTGTGGTCTCACCATGGAGCGATATAGAGGCATTATGACATTTTCCGTTTTATTAACCATTCCCTTCCTAATAATTCCTAACATTTTATTTGCTTTTTTGACTGCTGCAGCACACTGAGCTGACGATTTCAATGTATTATCTACTATGACGCCTAGATCTCTTTCTTGGGTGGTAGCTCCTAATATGGAACCTAACATCGTGTAACTACAGCTAGGGTTATTTTTCCCTATATGCAACACCTTGCACTTGTCCACATTAAATTTCATCTGCCATTTGGATGCCCAATCTTCCAGTCTTGCAAGGTCCTCCTGTAATGTATCACAGTCTGCTTGTGATTTAACTACTCTGAATAATTTTGTATCATCTGCAAATTTGATAACGTCACTCATCGTATTCCTTTCCAGATCATTGATATATATATTGAAAAGCACCGGTCCAAGTACAGATCCCTGAGGCACTCCACTGTTTACCCTTTTCCACTGAGAAAATTGACCATTTAGTCCTACTCTCTGTTTCCTGTCTTTTAACCAGTTTGTAATCCACGAAAGGACATCGCCTCCTATCCCATGACTTTTTAGTTTTCGTAGAAGCCTCTCATGAGGGACTTTGTCAAACGCCTTCTGAAAATCCAAATAGACTACATCTACCGGTTCACCTTTATCCACATGCTTATTAACCCCTTCAAAAAAATGAAGCAGGTTTGTTAGGCAAGACTTCCCTTGGGTAAATCCATGTTGACTGTGTCCCATTAAATCATGTCTTTCTATATGCTCTACAATTTTGATCTTGAGGATAGTTTCCACTATTTTTCCCGGCACTGAAGTTAGGCTCACTGGTCTATAGTTACCCGGATCACCCCTGGAGCCTTTTTTAAATATTGGGGTTACATTGGCCACCCTCCAGTCTTCAGGTACAATGGATGATTTTAATGATAGGTTACAAATTTTAACTAATAGGTCAGAAATTTCATTTTTGAGTTCCTTTAGTACCCTGGGATGCATACCATCCGGTCCAGGTGACTTGCTACTCTTTAGTTTGTCAATCTGGCCTACTACATCTTCCAGGTTGACAGTGATTTCGTTCAGTTCGTCTGACTCATCACCCCTGAAAACCAACTCCGGAACTGGTATCTCCCCAACATCCTCACTAGTAAACACGGAAGCAAAGAATTCATTTAGTCTTTCTGCAATGGCCTTATCTTCCCTAAGAGCCCCTTTAACCCCTCGGTCATCTAATGGTCCAACCGACTCCCTCACAGGTTTCTTGCTTTGGATATATTTTAAAAAGTTTTTATTATGAGTTTTTGCCTCTATGGCCAACTTCATTTCAAATTCTCTCTTCGCTTGTTTTATCAATGTTTTACACTTAACTTGACAATGCTTATGTTTTATCCTATTTTCTTCAGATGGATCTTTCTTCCAATTTTTGAAGGATGATTTTTTGGCTAAAATAGCCTCTTTCACCTCACCTTTTAACCATGACGGTAATCGTTTTGCCTTCCTTCCACCTTTCTTAATGCGTGGAATACATATGGACTGCGCCTCTAGGATTGTATTTTTAAACAATGTCCAAGCCTGTTGAACACTTTTAACCTTTGCAGCTGCACCTTTCAGTTTTTTTCTGACTATTTTCCTCATTTTATCAAAGTTTCCCTTTTGAAAGTTTAGTGTTAGAGCTGCAGATTTACTTATTGTCCCCCTACCAGTTATTAGTTTAAATTTGATCATGTTATGATCACTGTTGCCAAGTGGCCCCACCACCGTTACCTCTCTCACCAAATCCTGTGTTCCACTAAGAATTAAATCTAAAATAGCTCCCTCTCTTGTTGGTTCCTGAACCAATTGCTCCATGAAACAATCATTTATTACATCCAGGAACTTTATATCTCTAGCAAGTCTTGATGTTACATTTACCCAGTCAATATTGGGGTAATTGAAATCTCCCATTATTATTGCACTGCCAAATTGGTTTGCTTCCCTGATTTCTCTTAGCATTTCATCATCTGTCTGACCATTTTGTCCAGATACAAGAAGGGCCTTTCATATTATATCACTGGCCAGAAGATGGAAGATTCAGGGGTTATTGATGGCCTTGGATGCTGAGAAGGCCTTCAATAATGTATATTGGTCCTCTATGTGCAAGGTGCTTAAAAAATGTAATATGAACCTGGAATTTGTGGGATAGATCAAGGCATTGTATACTCATCCAAGGGCTAGGATACTGATCAATGGTTTCCGGTCTGCAGAGCTCTCTATCCACTAGGGGTCGAGGCAGGGCTGCCCCCTTTCTCATCTGCTCCCTTTCTCGTCTGCTGTTTGATTTATCTATTGAAGTGCTAGCCCACATTATTGGGTCAGACCAGGAGATTGTGGGGTTTGAGGTTAAAAGAAGGAACCATAAAATATCCCTCTATGCGGACGACATGTTGTACCTCACTAAAATTAACAAATCGATACCCAAAGTTTTGGCAATTCTGGAAGATTACAGTAAGATTTCGGGGTATATGGTCAACTATCAGAAATTGGAGCTCTTTCTCCTTGGAAGGGTTATTGCACATTCCTTGCACAAGTTTCCATTGGCCAAAGAGGGGTTGAAATACCTGGGCATCTTTCTGACTTATGATTGGTTTGACATATACCGGACAAATTATGCGCCAGTATATTCTAAGATAGTCGACAACCTGCATAACTGGTCAGATCTGCTGATAACATGCGCAGGGAGGATCGGGGTCCTCAAAATGAATGTCTTGCCCAGGCTAATATATCTATTTCAGCATATCCCTTTAGGGTTGCCCAATAAATGTTTTTCCAATCTCAGTGGACATCTCTCTGGTTTTATTTGGTAGGGGAGTACTCCCAAAGAGAGTAAGTACATTATGGGAGAACAAAAGGTGGGAGGGGGATGGCATTACCTAACCACCTGGGGTATTATAGGGCTGCTCGCTTGGCCTGCATTAGAGACTAACTGAGCAGGGATTATTCACAACCCTGGCTCTCTTTGGAGGTCAGGGTGGCGGGAGGAGTGGACTTGGCGCTCTTGCTGTTTATGCATCCTGCTTACCAGATCATGCCCAATCATAGCGCACATAATTCAGGTTTGGAGAGGAATATGCAGGAGCTCGGAGGAAATGGGGGTGACTCGGACACCACTGGCTGTACTAAAGGACAATCCACATCTCTCTGCAGCCACCTTTCATAATGCTACAGCAAACTGATGGATGGATGGCCTTCATTTTCTGGGACAGCTGTGGGTTGAGGAGGGGTGGATCTTCTTTAAAGAGTTACAGGAGGAGTTTGAGCTGCAGGATATGAAAACATTAAGGTGTACATTTGTATGACTGAGGGGGTTTCCTGAAAGAGAATGTCTAATGATATGGAGAAGGTGTTTGTGCTACAGGGGTCCAGGAGGCAGCTAATCTCCTTGATTTAAAAGGCTTATATCTCAATGTTAGAGGAGCTGGACCTGATGGACAGCTGGAATAAGGATCTGAGGTTAAGTTTGGGAGACAAAGACTGGAGCATAATCTGGAAAAAGGCTCATAATCTATCCATATGTAGCTACAGGTCAGAGCTTATACATAAGTTGATTAGGAGAACCTACAGGTACCCCCTATTTTTGCAAAGTTTTCCCCTTCTTCCTCCCCATTGTGTTGGAGGGGGTGCGGAGAGGGAGGGCTCCTACTTACATGCTGATGGGGATGCCCACAAGTGAGGAGTTTTGGGGGGAGGATAGGGGCAAAGGATTGTGGATATTCTGGGACGCCAGATCGATCTCAAGCCTGCTGTTTGCTGCCTTGGGTTCTGGTCTGATGTGATGCTAGCAGGAGCACATTGCAAGCTGTGTAATCATCTAATCCATGTGGCCAGGTTCACCATAGCTGCACACTGCAAATCAGAACCGCTTAGGTTGCATTGGCACAAACAGGTGCACGATATAGCGGTGGTGGAAAAACTGACTTTTTCCCTTCAACAGAAGGCATACTTGTATGATAGAAAATAGGGGCCCTACTGGAAGTATGTCCGCTCAAGGAATTTGGGTTCTTAGGCTCTGGGGCCATTGGGTTTTGGATACGGTGGGCAAGGGGCTATAGAAAAGTGTCATTATAGATGTCAGTGCTGTGTGTCTAGAATTGTTGTAAAGCATTGGTCAGAATTATAATGTTCTTGATTTATGCTTATGTCCTCCCTGGGTTTTTTATTTTTTTTCAATTTGTAATTTTATTGAAGGTCAAACAACAAGAACACAGTATGCATTCTTCACAGCATTACAAAGTTGACATTCAGTTCACATTTAACAATAATATCACCCCCCCCCCCAAATAATGTCAAATGTCCCAGATAACAGGTTAATCATAATTTCAAATACTAAAACGTTATACTTAGTCTGCATAGAGGAGCCACCTGTTGACCCTCTTATCTGATATCCAATATAGAACAAAGCCTTAAGGTGTCTGGTCCCAACGAGATACAAATTTATTAAAAAAAAAAAAATAGCCAACTCTATGCAAGGGTGTGCCTTCTCACCGAGTCCTTAGGAGTATAGACCAGGAACGTGCTACTGAGGGGTGCTTAAAGTATCAAGGGTCTGCACCCCATCCAACTCTAGGGATTTGTAATCAAAGTTGCTAGCGTATCTTCCTCTCCTTTCTTGAATGGTTTCTGTACTTTCTGAAAGACAGATAATTGCTGACGTCTGTAAGCATCTATAAGTAGTAAAAATGTAGCCTGTGTAGGACAGCGTGTAATGAGGGCAGTTCCACACGTTTCCAATAAAGTGCCAGCTCGCTTTTAGCAGCTATGAAAACTTGTTGACGGAAGCGTGGCTGAAATGTATCCAAGCGTGGGTGAGGTATATTATGTCCTCCTGTTTATAAAATAGAAAGTAAAAAAAACCCCCAAAACAGAATTTAAGAAACGAAACTACCTAGATGAACAAATAAGGGGGCAGTTCATGGAGTTTCTCTTTGAAAATCCAGAGCCAGAGGGGGGACATTGGTATAAAAATACCCCCAGTCTTTGCCCCCATTGTTTCAATAGATCCCACCACTATCACCAGATGTGGGAAAATCGCCATCGTGCCTTGCTCCAGAACTTGCTGGATTTATACCCCGCCCCTCACATGAGGGAACAGCACCATAAATGATGATGTAAAACAAATGACTCACCCAGCAGGATGACCGTCCTTTTTATTGATAAATCCACCACATCTGTCAGAATACCAGAAACAATGGCATGGATGAGCAAGCTTACAGCATCTTTACTTCTCTTTGGAGTCTGATAGTCCATGCCTTGTGTACGCCAGAAGGTGCTTGCATACAGGTTTGCTTGCTCTCTCTCTACAATAACCCAAGCTGTACACCAGCCCAGGTTGCTAAGTCCAACAGCAGACTCACCTAACCACGTAAACGGATATCTCCATGTAGATCAGTGGTTCTCAACCCTGTCCTGGGGACCCCCCCAGCCAGTCGGGTTTTCAGGATATCCACAATGAATATGCATGAGAAAAAATTTGCATGTTATGGAGGCAGTGTATGCAAATTTTCTCTCATGCATACTCATTGTGGATATCCTGAAAACCCGACTGGCTGAGGGGGTCCCCAGGACAGGGTTGAGAACCACTGATGTAGATGGTAGCCTATGGCTTATCCAAGGTCCATCCAGGCAAGCCACTGTCTCCCCTAGCAGCCCTGCAAGAGGCCCTCTGATGGATGCCTCTTGCAGTCTCTCCAGGTGACTCTTCTCACTGTTCAAAAGCTCGCCCTGATTAGTCTCACTTGGTTCCTCAGGTCTTGACCTTCTGGGACTGCATTACCCTGTAGCCTCATTCCTCTCTTGAATTCCAACTTCCTGAAGCTATGATTCCCAGCAGGTCATCTCATCAAGCTGCATAATCTCTCTTCCTGTTAGGTTTTGTGGATTTCGTGGACCCTTGGCCCGAGCCGGGAGTTGACGCTACCTGAGGGGTTGGGCCTCACAGGTCCCCACCATCAGGAGGCGAGGTTGACTAGAAAAAAGGCAACAGGACCATGGCTGTGGCCCAGTAGAGAGGAACTGTCTGCGTCACAGCTACGTGATCGCAAGCGCCTGCACAACAGCAGTACTGGGGGGTGCCCTGAGGAGCGGGGACAGAGAGAGTCAGTTCAGTGATGTCGCAGTGCTGGGCAGGTCTGGAGAAAGGATATACCAGAGGAAGGATCTCCAATGCAGAAGCGCACAGGGAAGGCCCCGAGGAACGGGGAGTGCAAAGGCAGGACCCCTGATGAGGTAATGCTGAGGTGGCCCCGAGGAGCGGGGAAGCGTGGAGACAGGGTCTCTGGTATAAAGATGCTGAGACTACCCCGAGGAGCGGGGAAGCATAGAGACAGGATCTCTGGTGTAGTAACGCTGAGGCTACCCCGAGGAGCGGGGAAGCGTAGAGACAGGATCTCCGGTGTAGTAACTCAGTGGCTACCCCAAGGAGCAGGGAAGCACGGAGACAGAGCTCCAGGAATAGAAGCACAGAGCAGGCCCCCGAGGAGCAGGTACTCAGAGCCAGAGTCCACAGTCAGAGAGCAAAGATCCAAGGCAGGAACCTCAGGTCCAGAGAACAGGAACAAGCACCAGAGGAGCTCAGGGAACTCGTTGCCAAGTCGGTTAGCATAGGCCAAAGGAGGTGCTTAAGTATCTCAGGCTTGTGATGTCATCAGCAGGGGACGACCCTGGAGTTCCCGCTATTGGGCCTTTAAAGGGAGGACAGATGGTGCGCGTGCGCCTAAGGAGGCCCGGACTCGGAGTGTTGGTCGGCGGTGTCCCAGCCGCCACGTGGGGCACAGAGGGCCAGGAGAAATGTGGCGGTAGCGGCTGGTGACAGCCGCGAGTTCACCAGGAGCGGAGAGCCAGGCATGACATGACGTGAGTTGGGTCGACCGGGGACGGCCGTGGCCGACGGTCATAACACTTCCTTTCTTCCCCTCCTATGGAGCACTCTCTGTCTCCTTGCCAGTGACTTGTTCCACAACTCTCAGCTGTTTCTTGACTATGCGGAGTCCCTGCTCCGTTATATTGAGATAACTAGTAACTGAAGCCGTACGTGACGCGGTGGCATTGACCTTCCTCCAGAGACAGGGAAAGTGACATTGATGTCACATGGTGGGTGGCTGTGATCCGGTGATGACCGAGTCTATGTCCGAGTTGGGCCACGTGAACAGGAGGGTCCCTGGACTTCAGGAGTGCCACCTATAAGATGCGGTAGTACCTTACGGTAGCCTTGGCAGGAAAGGGATTCTGGATGGAGTACAGAAATGAGCAAAACCAGAAGGAGGTGTTTTATGGGCAAGTAAATAATATCAGAGGGGAAAAAGAGCTTGTGATGGATTAAAATGTCATAGGGGTGGCCTACTCGAGCCCTCAAGAGCCACAAACAGACCAGGTTTTCAGGATTCCACAATCAATATGCATATGAGATATTTGCACACACTGCATCCATTGTATGCAAATCTATCTCATGCATATTCATTGTGAATACCCTGACAATCTGGCCTGTTTGTGGTTCTCGAGGGTCGGAGTTGACAATCCTTGTTAGTGCTTAGGATTTGTTATCTTTTTCCAGACCCTGCCTGTTGAAGGTCCAAGAAAATAGCTAGAGAAGTTTTAGGAAGTTATTTGTTATTTTATTTGGAGGAAGGGGCAGCCCAGAATAGCTCATAGCATTCTATAAAGAGCAAATGAGAAGGGCAGGATGGTGGGTAATTATGCATGCCAGCATTCAGAGATCTTTAAATGGAGTGCTTTTGCAGGTGGGAAGAGCTGGATCAAAATCAAACAATCTGATATCAAACAGAACTCATTACAGAAGTATTCCCTGGATTGCCAGAAACTTCTGTGGGTATAAAGGTGGCCTAATTCTTAATTTGGGATGAAACTGGTATACACATTTTATGAAGTACAAGGATTTTTCACTATAAATGCATTTTAAAAAATCAATCTGATTCTCTCCCCTACAATCTTTTCCAAACCTTTTTTTTTTTTTTTTTTTTTTAAATGGGAAGAGCTGGGGCTGCATAATACTGTGTAATTCTGCACCATGGGTAAGCTAATTGTTTTGGAGTCTCTTGCCAGCAAACTTGGCCTCTCTTGGAATGGCAGTATCCAGTGCTACCAGTTCAACATTTTATTGGAGGCAGGATTGCTAAAAGATCATTTTTAGCCAAAAAAGACAAATGGACTGGCTCGATTAAAGGAATTATTCCAGGCAAGCAGGTACAACCATTTGAGGAGCCGATACAATCTAAAAAGAGAGGCCAAATACCAATAAATAGAATACTGTTGCAGGGTCTTGCATATTGTAGCTTTTCCAGAGCAAAGTCCTATTGTTTCTCCAGCGACCAGTCAGTCATAGACAGGGCTTTAGGATTTTCCCCTAAAGGGCAACAAAATGATAAGGGGAATGGAACAGCTCCCCTATGAGGAAAGACTAAAGAGGTTAGGACTTTTCAGCTTGGAGAAGAGACGGCTGAGGGGGAATATGATAGAGGTGTTTAAAATCATGAGAGGTCTAGAACGAGTAGATGTGAATCAGTTATTTATTCTTTCGGCTAATAGAAAGACTAGGAGGCACTCCATGAAGTTAGCATGTGGCACATTTAAAACTAATCGGAGAAAGTTCTTCTTCACAACGCACAATTAAACTCTGGAATTTGTTGCCAGAGGATGTGGTTAGTGCAGTTAGTGTAGCTGGGTTTAAAAAAGGATTGAATAAGTTCTTGGAGGAGAAGGCCATTACCTGCTATTAATTAAGTTGACTTAGAAAATAGCCACTGCTATTACTAGCAACGGTAACATGGAATAGACTTAGTTTTTGGGTTCTTGCCAGGTTCTTATGGCCTGGATTGGCCACTGTTGGAAACAGGATGCTGGGCTTGATGGACCCTTGGTCTGACCCAGTATGGCATGTTCTTATGTTCTTAACTATATATCAAAGTAGAATGACATGATCAACTTGACCAAAGATGGCCACAATATCACCAATGGCTCAAGGAGGCAGTCACACCAAATTATTTAAAATCCTGTGGCAGGTTAGGTACCATTTAGTTTGAATTTTATATCTGTTTTCTAGAACTGATGCAAACACCGAGGTTATTTTATCAGGCTCTTTTTTTCATTACTACAAGATGTTCCACTTTTCTTTTTCAACTTGCCAATGTGATGTTTTCCGCTAATGCTGAATAATAATTCTGTTAGACATTTTTCTCTGTAATTAATCTGTTGGAGCCCAATAAAATGTTGTTTAAAATGAAAAGCAAACTGAAATGCATTCATTTCACGTACCAGAAAGAATAAAAAGAAGACGACAATGTAAAGGCAGAAATGTTAGCACTGGAAGGGACACAAAGTCGCAGGATACAGAAGGTCATTTGTGTGTGTCTATGTGTGGAAATGTAGAAAGTATATTTAAAAAGTAGCAAAGCCAGTCTCTTGTCTGCAAACTCTCCAGAGCCTTGGTGTTCCCGCTGTATCAATCTTTTGAAGGATCTTTCCCATAGCACAGTGCACCGCTGGACTAGAAACACTCTTCAGCTATTTTTCTGCTTTGGTTAGTAGTCGCCTTTCCGAATGACTGTGGCCAGTCGTGTTTTCTGCGCCCAAATTGTTTTTATATGCAGAAAACTGGATTTGGGCGCAGAAATGATGCTTCGTGCACGGATTGGGTTTCCTGTGCATAAAAATATATACACACACACACCCGCGTACACTTGGGGCTTTGTCTCAGCTGTTTGTAGTTGGGGATGAAGTTTAATTTTGGAAAGTGAAAAAAAAAAAATTCAGTTCTCATCTCCCAAAGTTTCAAGTGCTTGCACTCATTTGGGAATGTAAATCATAAGGTCGTTGCACCAGTTTTCCCAAGAGAAACCAAGGACAGTTTTTAGAAGTGCAGCTTCTAATGTCTCTCCTAGTTTTGGAAGGGTAACACTTGTAAACTGAGGTCACCCAAAGCCTTTACGCGCACCTTCCCTGCTGCTTGCTCCATCTGCAGGACGGTGTTGGTTCTTGTCTATAGCAGGGACTTCACACTTGCTCATGTCGTTTGTTGTTGGGTGGTTTTCACACATTGGAGATATTCAGTTCCTTGTTTCATTCTGTAGATGTCTCCTGCGCTTTTGCAAATCTGCCAGCTTCAGTGAGTTTGAGGAACGCACTTTTTTAACCTGCTTCTTTTTTTTTTTTTTGTCCCCTTCCTTCTATTTTTGTCTCTCTAGTCTCTTTATGAGTGTGGCTTCATCCACATGGGTGTTTGGAATGCCTTTCATGTTCTTTGCTCTTTCACAAGTCCCCATTCTGCACTCTTTATCCAGTCGCTCTTTGATGCTTTCTTGTGGTCTAAAACCACCTTGCCTGCAAGCTCATTGAGCTTCAGGAAATACCTTCCAGATGTTCTTCGCTGCATGAGCTGTTTGAGAGGGCTGGGAATTATGCATCTGCCCCGATGCCTTGCTTGCATGCCTCCTCGGCTCCGGTCATGTCTGGAGCATGTCATGAAAGGGAGAGCCATGCTTTGGGGTAGCTATATTGGGTGCCACTCTCCAGACTGATGAAATGGTCACTGACTTTCAGAAAGAGTCAATCTAATGCACAGACATGCTCTGTAAATGATTGCTGATGATTGCAATGTCCCAGTCTTCCTGAACACACAGCTCCCCATGTCAGCCAGCACATGAGGCAGGGACTTTTCTCCTCTTGTTACCAGTGGCTGGCAGCATAACCCCAGTCGGGGGTATGTTTGGTACTTAATCAAATGCTGGGGTTTCCAGTGTCCCCACACACCAAACATCTGAGTTATCTGGCTGAGTAGTTAAGCCAGCTCAAACGTAGCCGGATGACCCGGAGGTGTTCCGAGAGTGCATGGGGGCGGTGCCACTTATCCAGCAAGGTTAGAATAAACTTCCCAATAGCCAGTTATATTCAGCGGCCCGTCCGGGCCAGTTAATATCAGGTGTAAGTTAGCTGGTTACATTTATCTGACTAACTTAGCTAGACGCCCCACAGCTGAACACGAGGCCCCTTAGTTTTCCTTTTACGCAGGAAAAGTCTGTCGTATTAGGGAAAGGAGATTTTCCATCGCCTGCAGCTACGCACGAATATGCATAAAAAATGAAAGAGGCGTTATGGGGGCATTTTTGTGGCATATATTAGAGACACAGGCCTAGATGAAATGCCATGGCCAACGCACCCGAATTTCCCCCTCCCCTCTTCCTTTTGCCTCAGTGTGCACACGTGCATTGCCCCTCCCCCCCAATAAGACTATGGTTTTCATACTCGACGTGCGCGAGTGCCCTTGTTCCGTGCGGCCTTTTCGGAACGCACTCCATCGTGTGGATAGGCGCCTGACAGGAAGCCTTCCTCGTGGTTACTCCATGGGGGGTCTCCTGTTTTCCAGAGGTTACACTGCCAGAAGCACAGGAAAGTAATGGCTTTCTTGTTCTCACTGCCACTTTATTTCTGCAGTGCTACAGTCTGTACTCAGATGTACAGAAGAGACAGCCCCTGCTCCATGGAGCTTACAATCTAGTCAGATAAACCTAGAGGCCAACAAGGGTACCTACCACTGCCGCTGGTGATGTGACCAGAAAGTCTCCATGCTCATGGTTAAATGCAAGATGTTGATTTGTGCACTGCTGAATTTACTGATTCTTTTTTTTTTTTTTAAAGCAATGGCAGGAAACAATTTTAATGCCAGTTTTTCCTCCGGTTTTTTTTTGTACCTCGTAATGCGGAGTGGAGAGGACAGAGTTCTTCCTATCTGGCAGCGAATGCTTTTGAGTGTTTGCAGATATCAGCCCGCAGAAAGACAAACGGTGGTGGAGCTGCAAAAATAATAAGAAGCATGAATCAAGAAACTATCGATTTCAACAGAAGCAGGTGCTGGCCAGCTGAACGTTTAGCTCAGACTGCAATTTGCTTTTGCAGACTCCATGGTACATCCAGATCAATAGAAAAGTAAAGATTTGCTCAGTAAATGCAGTTTTGCCACCTCAGCCCTTGGTCTTGCACGTGAAGGAAGCATGAGAGTCCGAGCCCTGATACTAAGTGACGACGCGGCCTTGCCAGCTCATTTCTGCCAGGCCCATCTGAATAATCTTCTCTAATTGGAACCGGGTCCCTTCTCACCTCTCTTTGTGCTTCTCTCACCTTCCACTTTTGAAAATACGGCACTAAATCATTTTATTTCTGCATTTCCTTGGCTTTCCCTCTCACCGCCGTCCTTATTCAGTTCCGCTCTCATATTTTCATTTTTTTTCCCAAAAATGTCTCTTCCCCCCCCAAATAAGGGGTCTCGTTTCCTTGCTTTAACACCTCGGTTATTTTCTCCTCCACCTGTGCCTTTGCTCCTCCTGGTTTGCCACCTGCACTTAATCCAAGTCCCAAATGATGAACCGTTCTGGCAGAAATGATAGCGGAGCGAGGGGAACCCATCCTGGGGAGCATGGGAGAAGGGTGAGTCACCCCGTCGCCAGGGTCGCAGCACAGGACGACCCCGGAGGCCCAGCAGGGCACGGCCGCCCCGATAAGTAACCCCCAGCAATCGCGCATTCCCACCGCGGCAGACGCCAGGATGTAAGGCTGGGTCTGCAGAAAGGCCCGTTCAGGCCAAACGCACCCTTTTGCCTGCACCTCAGTGCTCGTTTTCTGCATTGCAAAATCTAACGCCTAATGCAGCAAGGAGCTTTGCCCACAGAAAATGCACGCTCCCAATCAGGAGTGCTGCTTAGCTCCCTGGCAGGGAAATCCCATGCAGACGAGGGCGACTGCATCGGGCCAGTGCACACTTTTGTAGCACTGCAAATTTAACGCCAGGCCGGAGCTAGAGTTAAGTTTCCAATGCTACTGTGCTGGCACTTAAAACCCCTAAAAAGGGGGACTTTTTTTTTTTTCCAGAGTTTAAAAATGTCTGCAGATAAGTACTTACTTTATCCAGCTACGTAGCGGTGGCTTGTGCCAGATTAGTACTGATTTATCCAGCTTTCGGGCAGCTGCTTCCCGCGCCAGATAGATGGATAAATCGGTATTTATCTGGCTACATGGTGGCGAAGGCTGTCACGGGCCGAAACTGTTGTGACTGTCCAAATCCAGAAGTGGATCCTTAGGCCGACCGACTCGGAGAAACGGCCGGGAGGCAGAATCACACTGGGCGGATGGGCTTCACCTGGAATCCTGCGACCCCTCCAGAGGAGCTGTGGGAGCCCGGATAGCCAGGACTTAGGAGTCTTCACCCTGGAAGCCCGAGGTCCCCCCAGGAGGAGCCCGTAGGGACCCGGGCCGCTGGGACTTAGGCGAAAAAAAACAAGAACCCAGTCAGGAATACGAACCGGAGTCAGGACAGGAGGCAAGTAGGCTGAAGATGGAGTCACGGACCAGAGTGGGAACAGATAGCAATCAGACAGATGAAGAATCAAAATGACTAGCAGGAACTCAAGACCCAGATATCAGGCAGTAATCAGAACCAAGCAGGCAGGCAGGCAGAAATCTGATGACAGACAGCAAAGGTCAGAAACCAGACGACAAACGGCAACAAGCTATTCAGTCAAAGATTCTTGTTGCAAGGCAACGTACAGTTCCTGGAACTTGTTTTAAAACTCCTACCAGCCTCTGACGTCATCAGGGGGCGTGTCCCTCCTACCAGCCTCTGATGTCATCAGGGGGCATGTCCTTGCATCGATCCTGCCGGCTAAAACAACGTTGATTCTTGCGGGTTTGAGAGGCCCGAGACCCGAGGGACTGCTGCGCTTTAGGAGCAGGTAAAAGCCCGGTCACTGAGGCAGTGACCGGGATCGCAACAGTACCTCCCCTTTTACGCCCCCTCCGTAGAGGACCGGGTTTTCCAGGATTATCCAGATGGTATTGGACTAGCAGAGACTTGTCTAGGATATTCCGTGCCGGTTCCCAGGAGTCTTCTTCAGGACCACAACCCTCCCAGGCTAGTAAGTATTCCCATCTGCGATTACTGAAGCGCACATCCTTTATCTCTTGTACTTGATAAATAGGTTCTTCAGATGATGTGGCTGAAATTGCATCTTGAGTAAGTCGATGAAAACGAGAGTACATTACAGGTTTCAAGAGAGATACGTGAAACACATTATGGATGCATAGGGTTGAAGGTAGACGAAGCCTGTAAGAAACCAGTCCTATCCGTTCGACCACGGGAAACGGACCACAAAACCTGGGAGCCAACTTGCTAGAACGACCTGGGAAGTGAAGGTTCTTGGTGCTTAACCATACCTTAGATCCCGGCAACAATACAGGAGCTGGGCGACGATGACGATTTGTGGTTTTCTGTGCTCTCTGAGCGGCGAAAGAAAGTCGTTTTTGTAGTACTTCCCATAGTTGATGTAACCGCATAGCCACGGTTTGAGCCGCAGGAGACTGAATCTCTACAGGAACTGGAACTGGAGGTCTGAGATGACGTCCAAAGACAGATTGGAACGGAGACTGTCCTGTAATCGAATGTGTGTGATTATTGTAAGCGAATTCGGCCCAAGGCAACAGAGAAACCCAGTTATCTTTTCGCTCAGAAATGAAACTACGAAGAAATGTCTTGAGAGAGCGATTCATCCGTTCAGTCTGTCCATTGCTCTGTGGGTGGAATGCAGTGGATAAATTCAATTGTACTCCAAATTTCTTACAGAGAGCGCGCCAGTAGCGAGCTGTAAATTGTGGACCACGATCGGAGACAATACTCTGCGGGAGACCATGAGCCCGAAAAATATGCTGAATGAAGAGCCCCGCCATCTCAGGAGCCGAAGGAAGCTTGGGCAGAGGAACCAAATGGACCATTTTCGAGAACCGGTCCACGGTGACCCAAATTACCGTGTTACCTTCAGACGGGGGTAAATCCACCACGAAATCCGTGGCTATGTGAGTCCAAGGTTCGGTGGGTATCGGCAAAGGACATAGCAATCCCCAGGGACGTCCAGGACGAGCCTTCTGTCTGGCACAAGTTGGACATGCATCAACGTATTCCTGTACATCTCGCCGTACTCGTGGCCACCAGTAATACCGGTTCAATAGAATTAAAGTTCTTTCCCGACCGGCGTGACCTCCCGTGAGGGAATCATGGGCCCACTCTAACACCTTCCTGCGGTCACGCCGGGACACCACCACTCGACCTTGCGGGGAAACAGTAGTGCTGGCGAGTAGAATCCGAGCTGGATCGATGATGCACTGAGGAGGATCAACTTTTTCCTCGAAAATGGAGTTCCGGGATAAGGCATCAGCCCAAACATTCCTTGAGGCAGGCCGATATTTCAGAACAAAATCAAACCGACTAAAGAAAAGTGACCATCGAGCCTGCCTGGGATTAAGGCGTTGAGCATGTGACAGAAACTCGAGATTCTTATGATCAGTAAAAACAGTGACCTGATGTTGGGCCCCCTCCAACCATTGTCGCCACTCCTCGAAAGCCAACTTGATGGCTAATAGTTCCTTATCGCCTATACCGTAGTTGCTTTCGGCAGGCGTGAATTTTTTAGAAAAATAGGAGCACGGTAGCAATTTTCCGGAACTAGAATACTGAGACAATACCGCTCCCACAGCCACACTAGAAGCGTCGACTTCCACTACAAACGGTCGTAGTGGATCCGGATGACGTAAGCAGGTTTCCAACAGAAACGCCTTCTTTAAGTTTTGGAATGCTTCACATGCTTCAGAATTCCAATGTCGAGTATCTGCCCCTTTTTTAGTTAGAGCAGTCAGTGGTGCTACTAAGCGCGAATATCCAGGAATGAAATGTCTGTAAAAATTTGCGAACCCTAGGAAGCGTTGTAACGCCTTTAGCCCCAAAGGTTGTGGCCACTTCTGGATAGCGGACACCTTTTCGGGATCCATGTTGAACCCCGTAGCAGAAATAACATATCCCAAGAAAGGCACAGAGTCCTGTTCAAATAAACACTTTTCTAGTTTCGCATAAAGATGATGATCCCGGAGGATCTGGAGTACTTGTCGTACCTGGCGTCGATGAGACTCTAAGTCCTGTGAAAATATTAGAACATCGTCAAGATATACAATGACACAAGAGTACAATAATTCTCTAAGTATCTCATTCATGAGATGTTGGAAAACGGCTGGAGCGTTGCATAAGCCAAATGGCATGACTAGGTACTCATAATGCCCGTCCCGGGTATTAAATGCGGTCTTCCATTCATCTCCAGGACGGATACGGACCAAGTTGTAAGCGCCCCTTAAGTCCAGTTTAGTGAATACTCGTGCCCCTTGGAGTTTGTCTAATAGTTCTGGGATTAAGGGCAATGGGTATCGATTCTTCTTTGTAATGGTATTCAAACCCCTGTAATCAATGCATGGCCTCAGGGATCCATCATTTTTAGACACAAAAAAGAATCCTGCCCCCCGCAGGAGACTTAGACTGACGTATGAACCCTTTGGCAAGGTTCTCCTTGATATACTCCGACATAGCTCTAGTTTCTGGTAGAGAGAGCGGATACACTCTACCCCGTGGAGGGGTTGTCCCAGGAAGCAAGTCTATGGCACAGTCAAAAGGACGATGTTGAGGTAGAATCTCCGCCTTTTCTTTGGAAAAAACGTCAGCAAAGTCTGCGTAGGGTGCTGGAAGTAAAACCCCAACGTGAGCCAAGGGAATAGGAGGAATCACAGTGGTAGTAATGCATGACTGAAAACAGTGAGAACTCCACTGGGTAATTTGAAGATCTTCCCAGCTAATCACCGGTGAATGTAGTCGCAACCAAGGCAAGCCAAGGACTACCGGGTACACTGACCTCTCCAAGACCAGGAACGAGATTGTTTCCTGATGTAACAACCCGGTTTGAAGTATAAGCGGCGTGGTGGAAACAGAAATACTCCCAGGCAAGGGAGTACCTTGGATGGAAGTAACCCGTAGTGGTGGCTCACGGGGTCGCGTGGCTAATTGAAATTGTTGAACAAGTGTCTGAGTGATGAAGTTCCCTCCGGCTCCGGAGTCAATAAGAGCCCGTGTTTTGAAGGAACCCCCAGGAAACTTTAAAGTTATAGGAACTGTCAATTGAGGAGTTGCTTTTAGACAGCCCAGGAGACACTCCTCCAAATCCCCTAGGCGTGAGCGTTTCCCGCCCGTTCCTTACATTGTGACAGGAAGTGACCCTTCCCACCACAATACAAGCAGAGTCCCAGAGACCGGCGACGTCGTTTCTCCTCTTCTGACAAAGCGGTTCTTCCTATCTGCATAGGCTCCTCAGAGGAAGATTCAGCAGACGTCCCCGGAGATCGAGAACTCGGCATAAGCGGTCTCGAAAAGGCAGGCGCCAGAGGGTTCAAGCGTCGTGGAGAACGTACCTCCTTGGCCCTCTGTTGCAGACATTGATCAATGCGTCCGGCGAGTTCAATGAGAGCGTTAAGTTCCTCGGGAATATCTCTGGCAGCCAGGACGTCCTTGATCCGACCCGCCAGACCTTCTAGGAAAATTCCCCGGAGGGCATCATCCCGCCAACCCACTTCCAGAGCCAGCGTGCGGAATTCCAAAGCATATTCGGCCAAGGTACGCGCTCCTTGCCTGAGTTGCAGTAACTCTGAAGTTGCCGAAGTCTGACGAGCTGGCTCATCAAAGGCTGCTCTGAAGTTCGTCACAAACAGATCCAAGTTAGCAAGGGTATCATCATTTTTCTCCCACATCGGTGATGCCCAGTTCAGAGCCTTACCATCCAGTAAGGAGAAAATGTAAGCTACTTTGACAGAGTCATTAGGAAATTGATTCGGGAGTAAGGCAAACCGCACAAAACATTGGTTTAGAACACCACGACACGCCTTAGAATCCCCCGCATATCGAGAAGGAGCAGGAAGCTGGGTAGGTGTCTGAAGAGTGACGACCGGTGCAGTCACAGGAACGGGAGCCAAAGCTGGGGGCTCGGCATCCATGCATGTTGCCATGCGTTCTACAGTAGCGACCAAAGAGTCCAGTACCTGCTGCTGTTGCACCAGTCGTTGGGCGAGCCCCGGAATGGCCTGGAGACCAGCGAGATCTGCCGGATCCATGGCCTTGCAAAACTGTTGTGACTGTCCAAATCCAGAAGTGGATCCTTAGGCCGACCGACTCGGAGAAACGGCCGGGAGGCAGAATCACACTGGGCGGATGGGCTTCACCTGGAATCCTGCGACCCCTCCAGAGGAGCTGTGGGAGCCCGGATAGCCAGGACTTAGGAGTCTTCACCCTGGAAGCCCGAGGTCCCCCCAGGAGGAGCCCGTAGGGACCCGGGCCGCTGGGACTTAGGTGAAAAAAAAACAAGAACCCAGTCAGGAATACGAACCGGAGTCAGGACAGGAGGCAAGCAGGCTGAAGATGGAGTCACGGACCGGAGTGGGAACAGATAGCAATCAGACAGATGAAGAATCAAAATGACTAGCAGGAACTCAAGACCCAGATATCAGGCAGTAATCAGAACCAAGCAGGCAGGCAGGCAGAAATCTGATGACAGACAGCAAAGGTCAGAAACCAGACGACAAACGGCAACAAGCTATTCAGTCAAAGATTCTTGTTGCAAGGCAACGTACAGTTCCTGGAACTTGTTTTAAAACTCCTACCAGCCTCTGACGTCATCAGGGGGCGTGTCCCTCCTACCAGCCTCTGATGTCATCAGGGGGCGTGTCCTTGCATCGATCCTGCCGGCTAAAACAACGTTGATTCTTGCGGGTTTGAGAGGCCCGAGACCCAAGGGACTGCTGCGCTTTAGGAGCAGGTAAAAGCCCGGTCACTGAGGCAGTGACCGGGATCGCAACAGAAGCAATAATCTGATAGTGCCTTTTCTGCACACACGCTCACCTCTGAAAGCAGTGAGTAGCAGTCGCCACCTGTTGGTTGGTGATCAAGGAGCCTCCGCACATATAGGATCCGCTTTCCTGTAAGCTGACCTGCCTAGGGCCATTGTCCACTCTGGGCATTGGAGCTCCCTACGATATCATAGCTGTCAGGGAGGGGACCCCCCCCTTCCTGAGTTAAAATGTGCAATCAGCCTGTGCAGAACTCATACTTTAAAGTTTTGCGAGTTTAATTCCCGATGCATTAGCAATTCATTAATTTACTGCATCAGGAGTTAAAAAAAACAAAAAAAAAGTATGCACCTTCCATAAACTTGCACTCATGAGCCCTGGATCCGGCCACTTGGTGTCAGGGCTGACACTGCAGGTCAACTGCAGTGCTAAGCATGGCACCTTCCCCTGAAGAATCCCTGTGTGCTGAAACATGTCGGAAGATGTTTCCCCTGGAAGGTGACGACATTGCTGATATTGATGAATAATCCTTGAGGTGAGACTTTGATGTTGTCGCCTTTGATAATTTGAGAGTTTGTTTGTATTTGAGGAGTTTGTTTGTGTCTTATTTGAAGATTTGGAATGACTTGATTATCGCACATTAAATTTATGGTGTTTTCAGTTGTTTTTATTATCTGTTAGTGGATGCTAAGATTTATTCACTATTTTTTTATTATTGGATTTTATGGTTGCTCTGTCATTTTTTGTTGCTTTACTTTTTATTAATTCAGTTTATTTTGATTTATTAAGATTATATACATTTGTATATTTCATTACTTATTTTTTTAAATATTTAATCTCTATTGTTTAATGTTTATATATTCTTTTTTTTCTATGACCTCAGTAACAGTGACACAAACTCTCTCCATTAACAGATACTTTATGTAGTAATCAGTCTCTACAGCAAAATAATAGAGAGTGTGTGTGTGTGTGAGTGTGAGTGAATGGTCATGGTTTTGCCTGTTTCACAGTCTCTCCATGCCAAGATTCAGCCTGCTGCATAGTCTTCCCACCCCCACCAGGGACCTTCAGTGAGCCTCACCTATAGCCTTGCCAAATACTGCCTCACTGGTCGCACTACATTCAAGCTCCAGCCCTATTTAACCCTGCCTTGTCAGTACCTCATTGCCTCTTTATGGCTCTCTGATCTGGCTGCTCTTACCTTGTTCCATGCCTTGTGGCCACCAGGCCTCTTCTTACTTTTTGCCTTGCCTGGCGGCCTATCCAGGCTTCTCCTCACCTAGTGGCCTCCGGGCCTTATACCTAGCAGCCTTCGGAATTTAGTGTTCTGTTTTGTCTTAGTCTAGACCTTGTTCAATCCTGCCCTTGTCTGCCTTGTTCGATCCTGCCTTTGTCCAGTCTTGTTGTGCCGTGTCCTGCCCAGTCTAGTTTCTTGTATTCATACCTGGCCTTACCCTGCCTCAGTCTGTGTCTGTGTCCAGCCCCAGCCCTTGCTCAGTATCCCGCTGCCTACATGCTACAGTATCCAGTCCTCAGTTCCAGCCTCTGGCTGCCCATCTTCATCCAGCCTGCCTTGCCTTACACTATGATATTCTGCCAGTGACAAGCCCTACTGGCCCCCAGAACCCAAGGGCTCAACCTGTGGGGGAAGGAGTTCGTAGGCAGAAAACAAGCCCATACTCAGCCCTGCGATCCTGCACTACTCCTGAGGGGGTGTTCCCTGACCCTAGCTCACATGACAGAATGAAGAGGCCAAAGAATCTCCACAGAAGTGGAAGCAGGACTCCTTGTCAACTCGGTGAGTCTGATTTTAATTCTACCACCATAGGCACTGGTAACTGTGTTCCTGTTCCAGCACCACAAGACATATCAAATGAAATACTTTTCTATGTCTGCCCTGCTTGCCAGATTTGGAACCCTCCAACCATCCCTGAATGTGTCTGCTCTTACCTTCTTAACCCAATCAAGTGGAGGTACACTAAATGCCAATATCCTAGCTCTCATTGCTTTAGAGACCTATTGCAATTATGGGGCTTTTAAAATGCCCTCCAGCTTTCAGAAACCAGGGACTGCCAGCATGCAACCTGCTGTGAGAAAACCCACTGTAACCTTTGTGAAATCCTCAGTACCTTTAGGCAGGATTAACACCACTACTGCATGCCTAAATTGCCAAAGAAATTTTAGTTCCCTACAGGTAAAAGCACAGGCTGCTTCCAGATTCAGCTTTGATTG
This sequence comes from Rhinatrema bivittatum, assembly GCF_901001135.1. Lineage (NCBI taxonomy): Eukaryota > Metazoa > Chordata > Amphibia > Gymnophiona > Rhinatrematidae > Rhinatrema > Rhinatrema bivittatum. The sequence goes on from NC_042625.1 coordinate 28,498,374, forward strand.
TCTGGGATCCCCAGCATATCCAGGCACAACTGAAGACAACCAAAAGAAGTCAAAATTGATACCTAAAAAGGAAAAAACTACTTCACAATCTGGTTCCCTTATTCTTTTAACCCAGAGTCAGTTCACTATACTTTTAAAATCTACTCCTGTGCTGCACACCTCTGACGTTCATTGCATGAGAGCTGCTGCTCAACAAACATCTAGCACAGCCCTCTTTGAGAAGCAGAATTAAGACAGCTACATCTGGCCAAGATAGTTTTAAATCTGTATCTGAAAAGGCAAAAGCTGTTCCAGAATCCAGCCAAGATAATCCAGGGCTGATGAATGTGCCAAGTGATCCTGCTCTGACATCACTGCTTCCCTCTGCAGAAACGTTAAAACAGACTTAATTGACTCTTCCTCTAGTGCTTACCTGCCAATAGGCTACTCACGACTTCAGCCTGGAGTTCTAAGAGAGCAGCATGTACTTTTTTCACTCCTGCCATTTATGAATCCATTCAGAGGAAACCAAGCGCTGAGATTACCTTCAACTTTGTTTCCTCCACAGCTGCAGTTTAGTAACCTAGGAAATGTTGTGCTTCACTCCAGCCATCAGGCGATTGAAAAACACTATTAATGCCTTCTAAATACCCTTTTTTACCTTCCCAACCTAAAGGAAAACAAGTTCATCTGATGTCCTACTGATCTCAACTATGCCTTTGCTTCCGGAGGAGCTTGACCCAGCAGTTGCAGCACTGACTCAGCTTCTGGAGGACTCCATTCCTGCCGATCCACTCCAGAAGAGGCAGCCTTTGTCAGCCAGCTAGTGCATGCCAGAGGGACACGCTTCTATCCACCCAGCTTCTAGGACACACTGTTTTAGTCAGCCAGTGGCAGAGAGATGTTGTCCCAGTGCCAGAGACAGTCTGGCCCAGTAACTCAGTGGTAGACGAAGCCTGGTCTTGCAATCCAATTCCAGAGAGCGTCTGTCCCAATGATCCAGTGCCAGAGAGATTGTAGTCCCACTGGTCCTGTCCAAGAGGAGCCCGCTGATACAGCCCTGCTCCCTGGGGAACATGTTCCACCAGCCTTGACTCCGAGGGATTCTAGTCCTCCTGCCCAGTGCCAGGGAGGTGCTGTTCCAGACACCCAGCACTCAGGAAACATTAATCCAGCTATCCAGCCACAGAGACGCCCTGGGTCCTGAGTCCAGCCTCGGAGAGACCCTGAGTCCTGTCCAAACTCAGAGAGACCTCAAGTCCTCAGTCCAGCCTTGGAGAGACCCTGACCCAGCCATCCAGCCTTGAGGAAAAATCTGAACCCACTGTCCAGTCTCCTAGGAATACCACCATGGCCACCCAGTGCCAAAGAAATTCTGGTCCTGTCTCTCAGTCATCCAGAGAGCCGCTTTGATTCCATGCTTGCGTGTGTCAAAGAACCCAAGTTCATCCATTGCCTGTGAGATGTCAGTGCTATTATTCAGTGCCAGAGGGGTACTGACCCTGTATCTCAGCATCCAAGAGGCATTACGTCAGTGCTTTCATGCCTCAGAGAACTTGACCCAGAGCCCCTGCACCCCAGAAAACATGATTCAGCACTGCAGCACCCCAGAAAATTTGAGTCAGTGCATCTGTGCCCTAGAGACCCAGAGTCAGCATTTCAGCACTTCAGAGAATCTGATTCAGCACCTTCAGGCCAACAAAGCACTGGTCCTCGACTTCAGTCCTAGAAAGACTCTGGGCCATGACCACAACCCCAAAGAGACTCTGGGCCCAGAACACTATTCCAGAGAGAGACCAGCTCAGTACATCTGTCTTCTGTGAAAAACTGGACCTCACTGACTACCATTCCCAGAAACCAAGTACCTGCTGGCCATAATCTATGACAAATGGGTCTTAAAGTGGGGTGTACTATCATGATTTCGCCTGTTTCACAGTCTCTCCATGCCAAGGTTCAGCCTGCCGTGCAATCCTCCTTCTACCAGGAGTCCTATATGAGCCTCGCCTATAGCCTTGCCAAGCACCTCCTCACTGGTCACACTATACTTGAGCTCCTGCCCTTTTTAACCCTGCCTCGTCAGTACCTCAATGCCCATTCATGGAATCGCCCTTGGCTCTCTACTCGGGCCTTGCCTTGCCTTGTGGCCCCTGGGCTCGCTCTTACTTTCTGCCTTGCCTTGTGGCCTATCCAGGCCTCTCCTCGCCTAATGGTCTCTGGGCCTTATAACTAGTGGCTTATGGACCTTCTGCATTGCTGCCTTTGGACCTCAGTGTTCTCTGTTCTGTGTTGTCTTTGTCTAGTCCTAGTCTGGTCCTGTCCTTGTCTGCCTTGTCCAGTCCTGCCCTTGTCTGGTCTTGCTGTGCTGTGCCCAGTCCAGTTCCTAGTATTCATTCCTGGCCTTGCCTTGCCCCACTCTGTGTCTGCATCCAGCCCCAGTTCTTACTCACTATCCTGCCCAGACTGTGACTGTGTCCAGTCCCAGCCCTTGCTCAAAATCCCACTGCCCACTTGCACCAGTATCCAGTCCTCCAGTTCCAGCCTGTGCCTGCCCAGTCTCATCCAGCCTGCCTTGCCTTATACCAAGATGTTCTGCCAGCGACAAGCCCTGCTGGCCCCCAGAATCCAAGGGCTCAACCTGCAGGGGAGGAGGGATAGCTAGGCAGAAGACAAGCCCCTACCCAGCCCTGCAATCCTGCACTACTTCTGAGGGGGTGTTCCTTGACCTCAGCTTGCATGACATATATACACATGTGTGTGTGTGTGTGTGTGTGTGTGTGTCTCTCTCTCTCTCTCTTTAACCGCCTGTCGTGTTCTGTTTTCCTAATAAGCAGTGTATTGGTGTTTTAGGGCCTGGTGTAATATTTGCAGTTTTGCTTAATGGTAGGTAAGGTTGTTACTGTTTTTGAGTGCTGACAGTTAGTGCTGTTTTGATATGGGAGGTTTACTATATTGTTGTTTTGTAATTCCATTTACTCATGGCTTTCTGAAAACCAAGCCTACACCTAATACCATATGGGTTCCAAGTGTCCTCTTTTGCAGGATGTTTTGGTTGGCACCATAGCAATATATGTAAATATAATATACATGTTGTAACTGATATTTTTACCTCAAAAAACTGTACTTTATCGATTTTTATGTAAAATCTGTTATAAATGCATAATTTTTAATTGGGGAGGGTGAGGCAGGGTGGAGCAAGGTTGCAAGGTTTGCCTAGCGTGCTTAATACCCTGGCACTGACCCTGAGAGAGACAGCAAAACTGTATTGGAGCGGGCGGAGATGGGTGGGGGAGAACGTACCACACATGCACACACCATTCACCCATCTCCTACTTCCCAGAGAAGGGTGGGAGACAGGTGGTAGGGTTCCTGACAGTGTGGCAAGGTTGCCAGCTTCCTAGGAATATAATCAATGATGCTCTGTCTGCCATTTCTCTGGGAACCCTGCTTCTCTTGCCCAGCATTTCAAATCACTGAAAAGGCCAGGCTTACATTTATTTCATTTACTTCCAGAGTTATATACCGCCCCGCCCATGAGACTACGAGGCAGTGTACAATGAAACATAAACAAAGTTTACCATATAAACAGACATCAGACAATCTATATAAACGACACCGGGTGAAAGCTTTTGAGAGAAGCCATGTTTTATAGCTGTTTTGGAATGCAGAGTAGCCATTGTTTAATCTAAAACCCAGAGGTAATGCGTTCTGTAAAGCAGAGTCTTGCACGGTGGATATTCCATATGTGGAAGAGACAGATTTTTGTTATAATACCAATCTGCTTTTCTTTTTTTTTTTTCCATCGATAATGAATGTATCTTTACGCCTAAACTTTTAACATTAGCACAGGGAGAAATAACATGAGATGTGATTTGGAGCTCAGAAAATGAGGATGCTTCAGCCATAAGAATTTTGTTTTTATAATAGTTAAGCTTTAGTTTATTACCAGATAATCAGTGCGCTGTATCTGGCAAACAACAAGATATAGAATCAGCCTGGTCAAAACCCAGAGAGCGATACATTTTGTAAATCATCTGCACACATAATATATGATAAGCCCCAGGTCTCAATCAAAAAGGCTGCTTGATAGAAAGGAGAAGCCAGCATGAGCTGTGCCTTGGACACCAATTCTATCTCATGATCTGCGGCATGGAAGGCAGCAGAAAACTCTTAAGAGATTAGTGCCCAGTCCCTTCCTGAATCTAAGCTTCTCCGGAGATCATTTGTTAGAGCAACGAGAGTGGTTTCTATGCTCTGTTCTGAACAGAAGCTGGATTGTCTAGTTGCTAGAATATTAATATCTTCAACATAAGAAGATAAGAACATGCCATACTGGGTCAGACCAAGGGTCCATCAAGCCCAGCATCCTGTTTCCAACAGTAGCCAATCCAGGCCATAAGAACCTGGCAAGTACCCAAAAACTAAGTCTATTCCATGCTACTGATGCTAGTAATAGCGGTGGTTATTATCTAAGTCAACTTGATTAATAGCAGGTAATGGACTTCTCCTCCAAGAACTTATCCAGTCCTTTTTTAAACACAGCTACACTAACTACACTAACCACATCCTCAAGATATTCAGACGGCTGCTGTCCTACTGCTTGCCGAATTAGTTTTCCTAAAAAAGCAAGGAGAGAAATCTGAACATCCTTTCTGTAGCCCAGAATGGATCGCAGCTTTTTTTAAGTGCCTTCTGCTGAAGAATCATTAATAACAGATGATAAGGAAGGAATTGCCTTGCTACTTTTAAGATGAAAGCTGGTGCCACATCTAGAGGGGGAGCCGCCACGCTTAGCGGGTGCCGCTGCAGTTTGGAGAACTGGAAGCGAAGGACTGATTCATCTCCTCGGCAAGGCCCTGGACTACGAAAGAAGAAGTCTGGGGGGGGAAACACATTCCCTTCCCAGACCTCATTAGTAACATTTCTGGAAGCTTTAAAATTTGCATTCATGTGACTGTTCTTGGTGGCTTTAATCTTAGCCGAATCAGTACCCAGTGCTTCCTCCTCGGCGAAGCCAGTAATAAGTGTCCTATTGTGAGAGTGCTGGTTCCCTGAGGCTCCAGAGCAGGTCAGAAGACCCCATTAAGAGAAGAGGATGGATGCTTTCCTTTCTCAGGAAGCTCTCCCTTAATTTTCTGTTGTGTAACCAGATTTGCTGCCTGTACTTAAGGCCTATTAGAGGCAGCCCAGGCGGGCCCTCTCGGTGATTTGGCCTGTGCGTGCCTTGGGAGAAGGGGGGGTAGCCATCTCGTCCCTCCCCTCGGGCAGCAGATTGCCTTGAGCCCTCCATGGGTACCATTACCTCTCTCTCTAAAAGCTTTTCTAGCTAAGCCCGTGGCCAGCAGCCTCGGTGCTGCGTTTCATCAGCTGCCCTTGCTTTCCTGATTGTGACAGTAGATCTGTCTTTTTCCCTTTTTTTTTTTTTTTTTTTGTAACAGCTCCTGCAGTAGGAACGATGGGGCCCTCTAACAAGTGTTTACAAACCGAACTGCGCTCTGAAATACTTACAGGGCTGGAGGGGAATTCTGCAAGCAGGTTTTCAGCTTTCCGCCGGGCTTCGTGAATCCAGTTTTTAGCGGGATATTATGTCACAGAATCCAAGCGCGTGGAGGACAATTTCACGCAGGTAAAACCCTGGGGCTGAAAACTGCCCCGGTGGGTAAAGAGACCCCGCACCGTAAACGATTTTACCCTATGCTGCCGGCAAGGAAAGAACGGGGGCTTTGGACCGACAGAGTTCGAGGGCAGTAAAGCACCTGTGGGCCCACAAGCGAGCTTTCAAAGGGCAATGGGAAGTTTTTCCCTTTTTGAAAGTTTCAGGGGCTGGGGGTTGCGCCACCTCCCAGGGGGCTTCTGAAGTGCGAAGTCCTCGCCATAGAGCGCATGCCTGGGAGATTTCAAAATCCCCCTCTGCGCATCCCTCGACGATCTCGCCTAGGTAAGCACAGGCGCTTTTACCTGGCCGTGCTGCACTTTTACAGGGCAGGGCCATTGGATTCAGACGACAGCCAGCCCCGGGCTCCAGCGTTTACGGTCTGGGGGTACTGAGACGCAGACGTTAGGGGGAAAGCACAGCACTGCTGCTACGGCCAAGTCCAAACGCAAAGCGCATTCAAGCAGCAGTGTCTGAATTTTCAAGAAGGCGGCTCACCCTGGAAAAAAAATGTTGCTAGCAGTAATTTTGTGATGGGTTTGACATTTGCTTGGTTTTGATTGTAAATATTATTGCCCTTGACGTAGGGCTTAGGGTGGCCTGCATGGCGTGGCGGTTGCTGGCATGGGCGTCTTGCAGGCAGACTAGATGGACCATTTGATCTTTTGCTGCTGTCATTACTCTATTGCTATCTGCTGCTTATTCTGATTTAAGGGAGGAGCTTGAAGTGACAGGAAAAGTAAATTAGATATTATTGTCTGCCCCTAGTGAAATTATTAGAGTTAGGCTAGTATTTGTGTACTTTGGCACACCATAGTGGCACTTGTGTTTACACTAAATTATTAGTGCTTGCACGACTATGGAAGTGCCAGAGTTCCTTATTCTAGTATTCATTTCTTTATGGTACTGGGGCCTGGACCAGTCCAAGAGCTCAGTGAGCATGCAGCCCTCCTCCCCTAACTCCCGCCATAGGCTTACGTCTATCCTAAAGATGAAAAGTGAATGTGCTCCTTACAGTACACAAGAAAACAAATAGAATATTCTGGTCAGAGAGTCGAGCCGAGCACGTTTTACGGATTCAGCTGAACTTGTTCAGCTCTGGTTCTGTTCAGGGCAGCGAAGGTTCAGCAATCCCTTTGGCCCACATAAACCAACTGGTTCAGTTCTGGTTCACATTAGAATTTAAATATAAGAGACATTACAGTGATCATTTGCAAATGGGGGCAGAGCAAGCTGACAGCTCCAAATCTGTTACTGCTAGTGTTAAGTCATAAGTGCTCTGAAGCCTGCATGGTACTTCAATGCATTCATTTAAAAATGTTGTTTTATTTGTGCTGTCAAACCTCTAAATGTAAATCCTCCTAGGTGTGTGGGGGTGTGTGTAGTGTGTATGTGGGTGGTAGGTGTGTATGTGAGTGGTAGGTGTGTGTGTGTGTGTGTTTGTAGATATTTGTTCAGGTTCTGTTCTGGTTCAGGAAAACAAGATAAAGGTTTGGCCTGATTTTCAGTTCAGGTTCAGACTCTTTTTTTGACTGCTGGGCTCTGTGGGAGTGTGGCCCCCTTCCTGAAATAATAATCATGATGATGATAATGTCCTTGCATTTAATTTTTATCCATGGGAGGAGGAGAAGGGCTGGGCTCCGTCGGGAGCAGTTTTATGCTTTTCTTGTTGTAAACGTCGTGGAGGGTGGACGAGTGAATAAGTTGAGCCTGCGTGCAAACGGACTTGTTCTCTGAGAAGGCCAAACCTGGGTGTATTGGGGACCCAGTGACGTGTCTGTACAATTAAAATCTTGAAATCTAGATGGTTAGGAGTAACTTCTATACAATTGTCCATAACACTAGGATTCAATATAGGTGTCTTCCCCCAAGGAGATGGAAGAGAAGCTCCTGTGTGAATTAGTTTGATCGGATCATACCCCATTAATACCCATTGTGGGCTGCACCTTAAAAAAGGATTTGGAATCACTTGAGAGTGTTGAAACCTAATCCTGTGGCCATCTTTCTAGTGCTGGACCCTTCTGACCAAGATTTTAGGTACCTGTGTACCATTGGGGCTACCCCTAGGGCTCAGGGCGCTTCAGCCAGAGCAGGCGCTACCAAGCACCCCCTCCTCCAAACAGTGGCAGAGGCTCTTCCTGAGCTTTTAAGAAGTATGGGGGAGGGCCCCCTCCCTTCAAAAGGTTGTGGGGGGAGGGGAAACTGCACCTCCTGGCCCATCCCGTAGCTGCTTCTGGCCCCACAGTGCTCTTGGGGGTGGGAGGGGGGGGCTAGCACTGCAGTGCTTGGAACCCAGAATGGCAGGGCCCTCGCTCCCCAATTCTGCCACCTCCAGCTCTCGAGGACAGCCCTGCGGCCGTCACATTACTTGCTATATTTATTTCTTTCAAAGTTTGCATAAGACCACCTTTCTCAACCCAAAGTAAGCCACCCAAAGAGGTGTGAAAAGTAGTAGCAGTGGCGGGCAGACTTAATTTTGGATTTTGCTGCATTTAAAATTATGTTTTTGGTTTTGCGTAAGATAAAACACACAGTCCTGAATGCTTCTGTATATCAGCCCATGCTTTGTAATTTATTTCAGGGGACTACTGTTAACATCTTCTGGCCTGAGAAATCTAGGTGCAGGTGTTGTACAGCAAATACTAACCAGGCAAGGAAAGTCACGAGCCAAGTGAAATCAAGTAATACATGTCAGCTGCACCCTCGATTTGATAAGATGGCCGCCGTGTCGCATGACATAATCCGACGTGACTGACGGCCACAATTTCTTGCAAGATGCCAGACAGAGCTGGGCAAGATATTGCAATTCGCTGATGGCAAACTACCACTCGTGGTACAAGAATTAAAACCCTTTTGTGGATTGTCCAGGCGTCTTGTGCTCTCGAGCGCCTGCTTCATAACTAATTGTTTTTTTTTTCCTCATGCTTGGTTTGGCAGAGGCAGAATCAAGCCATGAAACTCCAGCTGGATGCTGCTGCTACTCAAGGAGCCTCTGAAACCTGCAGCTAGTGGACTGGCACACGCGATGCCTCCTGTAACGCTGGTCGGTGGCGTCGGGCACATGCCCCCAAGCCAAAGATGGATGCGAGAAAGTAATAGTTATCACAATACTATCTGCTACATGGGCGCTATTGTTTGGAGTAAAAAAAAACCAAAAACCCACAAATTCAAAGAATGAATTTTAATGTTTAAACATTTCAGTGGCCATTGACCAGCTGGTAGAAATCTCCCATTTTCTCCTGTGGTACAAAAGGACTCATGCATACACAGACGTGGAAGCACATTGGTACCTGCACACGCCAGCTTCATTCTGAGCAGTCAGGGATACATTTGTAGTCCTTGCTGGCAGGTTTTCTCTATCACTCAGTTTAACTGTACAGGAAGGCCGCATGGTTTTTAAAAACGTTTTCTCTACCACAAAAATAACTAGAAGACCTGGTACAAAAATATTTCTGTTGGAACTGCTACCCTGGTATCGTCACGTATTGCTACTCAAGCATCCATCTCTTCTCCAATTAAACATACTTGCTGTAAAGAGATACTGGCTGAGAAAGACGGTCATCAGAAGGTGAGAAAAGGGCGCGGCCCTCCTGCAATCCAGTCCCCTCCACAGCTAAAATCTTTGCCTGACAGGCATTGGTGGGACGTTGTGGGCCTCCCTCAGAGGAGGCAGAGTGCATGTGCAAGCCTCAGGAAGCCCAGGGCTTACCTGTGGATCTACTGCATGTGACTGGGGATACAATCAGTGTTTAAAGAAAAAAGAGCAACATTTGAAATTAAATCTCCACGATCATATTTAATTCTGTACCATGTCTAACAATGTAGTAAAGTAGGAAAAAAAAAACAAAAACGTACTATTGCAACCTGTCTAAATCTTTGGGCTTATTCCAGCTGTTATCCGCATGATTAATCTGCGGAAGGGATCCTGGGGACGATCTGCTGTCCTGTTTTCAGTGTGGTGGCCGGCAGGCTGTGTGCATGCAAAACTGGTGGGATTTTTTTCCTTCTTGCTGAAGTGGGTATGAAATGCACTGTAAACCGAGTTATTAACAGGTGCCCCCAGGATGGGGCAGGGTGAGGAGCCTGGGGATAGGAAAAAATCTTTGCTGTCAAGGTCCACTGCAGAGTCTCCTCGTCATAGTCAACTAAACGTGGTGACTATATTTCATGTAACACTTAAACAATAAGTCCATTTAAATAAGGCTACACATAGCGTCAGACAGCACAAAGAGAGGCACGTTATATGCACAAGTCTGCTGGCAAGTGGATGAAACAGTCCCTTTGAAAACTGCAGTGGCATGCAAGGTCATGAATATTATCAGAGCCAGGCAAAAGGTCTTGGTGATGGCTTTGCGCACTGTCGGGCTGCTGTCTTGTTACATTCTGCCATTTTACAGAAAGTCCTTCCTCCTGCATGTCCAGGCAGTCAAGAATCAGGTTCAAGGTCTTCCGAAGCTCATCACGTAAATGATTTGATCAGAATTTTATGTCTATAGTAAAAGCTCCTTGGACTGAGCCTTTTTGGAGAAGGCAGTAGAGGTGAACCTTTAGATCCAAGTGTCTCCTACTCCTAGATTTTCATGAAGAAAAAACAGGAGCCAGCTTATTTAAGCAATTGTCAGAAGTCCAGGTTGGTATCCACCCCCCCCCCACCAGCATTTTGCACCCTAAAATTTGATCCCTCCTGCCTCACTGCTTAATGCAAATAAACTTTGATAAAAGTAAGGAAAATGGATTTGGGGGAAAAAAAACTACCAGAATAGCAATTGCTAGCTACCTCTTAGGGAAAGAAATGACTATATCAAGCCAGATCTTCCATTGGTGCACTATCTGCTCTCTGACACTCGGGCAACACAACTTTTTAGACAAATAGGACTTCATAGGAAAGAGGTGACCTAGTGAGATGTCAATGCAGTTGCATTTATAGCAAAAGGTAGGAGTTGAAAATACACTCTAGTGTATTGCTATAAAGCTAATGTTAGATCTTATAGCATGGTGATAGCCAGGCAATTACAATGTAATTGTTATGCGTCAATATCCCTGTGTCCCAAGATACAGTGTGAAATAACTATTATTAGAATATGTGTGTGTGTGTATACTCAAGAAATTATAGACAGCAGTTGTGTTAACTACAACAACATAAAAAGGAACTGAATAGTTATTTTGCAAATATGAAACAAATATTGAAGAAGGGAAGGCACGAGCCTCAGTGGACAATTATGGCAGCTGGAGCATGTGTTGAATTGCTTAGCTCTGTGTCTGCTGCTGTCTTTAGGTTAAGTAGTCCCTTGTCTTGTACCAAGTTCTTTTACTGAACATCCAAAGGAACAGCTTCACAAGTTTCTTGACTTGTCGGGGCAGAAGGATCCTGTTTCTCATTTGGGCTGGTTTCTGCAGTCGAATTGCTGGCCGTGGTGGTGGAGTCATTGAAGGCGTTTACATTTTCTGCTGCAGGGCTGGTCTCCTCATGAATTGATTCACTCTCTGTGTGGGTGGAGAGTGGCTCCTCTTTGGGTTGGTCAGGGACCACAGTTTCCTCGGTAATACCCTGAACTGCTGCCTCTTTTGCAGACAGAGTTTCCTCCTGGGGGCTGCAGGTTTGCCCTGTTGGAGAGTCTTCAGCCTTTCCTTTCATTTCCACGTCGGGTGTTTTCCCCTCATTCTCTCTGGGCTTCTCCCCTGTTTTCATGCCTTCTCCATTTGCTATTGACTTTGTTGGGGATTTGAGGCTCTGTGCAGCAGCCAAGATGTCTGCCTGAAGCTGTTTAGAACAGTCGATAGGCTCTTCCATACTGGTGTCTGGTGCCTTCTCAGGAACTTCACTAAAGATTTTGGCACCACCTGCTTTGTCATTCTCATCTACGTATTTCTTCTTGGGGAAAGACGAAGGGTAATATGCTGAGGCCTTGTGTTTCTGCCTAACTATGACGGCTGTGCAGACAATGAATATCAACAGGAGTACCAAAGATCCCACAACGATAATCAGCAGCATGTACTCTTTAAAGAAGTCCACAATCCCATCGAGTATGTTCATGGAGGTCGAGGTGCCATTGCGAGATGTTTCGGTATCGTCTGGTGTAGTATTTGGAACCCAAACACTAACAGAAGGTGAAGTAGGTGAGATACTTTCACTATCTCCACTCCCCGTCACATAATCCAATTCCGGATGTGTGTGCCTGGCAGTGCACAGAGGTGCTATTAGAATCAAGGACACCAACAAGGAGAATGAAGCAGCCATTTTTCCTTCTTGGTTGTATAGCATGGGCTGCAAGAGACAAAACAAAGATAATGCACATTAATATTAGCAGTACTGTGTTTGTGTACTTATAAACACAAACCTGCATTAATAGATGGAGCTTATTAAACCATTAGAAATGTTGTGTTATATAGGCAAGATAAAATTAACAGAAGGGCTGGGGTCACTGAGACCTTGTTTGGATCCTCCAAGTACCAGACAACGTGGCCCATGGACTCTTCTTAATATCAAGTGAAAATCTGGTTTCTAAGAAACTTGACCTGTATATAACTCTGTTCTGGTATTTTATTGGAGAGAAGAGTCGAAATTTGGTTAACACACAGAAGTCTGGAAAATCCAGAAGGGGCTTTCTTTATGCGCATTAATCTATAGAGTTGGTGCTAGGCATAAGCAGACTGAGCAGCTCAAAAGGAGAACCCCATATTCACACGTTATTGCTTTCTCTCTGTACCTCTGCTCTTTCTTTCCACCCCCCCCCCCCCCCCCCATGTAAGGTCCAAAATGGGCTAGCACCACTTCTGCTCATGTGTAGATGCCTGCACATGGAGCACGTATGTCCAATATGTCACAACATACATGTATATCCAGACGGCGATAACGTTTTTGTCTGCTACACTGAAGAAGCTCCTTTGTGCTAGTATGAATGCACGAGAATGCATTCTTAAATGTTGTGATAGGGGTGGTGTGAGTTTATTTTCACTCTGCTTCGTAACACATCGCAAGACAAAGCTGAGTGTGACCTGCAGTGACGTAACACCAGGACACCATGGGCCCAGGGGAGTGGTGTCTTGAGAATGGGCATGGGCAAAGCAGACAGAGTGAGCAGGGGATGCTCTGTGCTTTTTCAGTTCCTAGGCCTTAGATTGTTTTCCAGTTCACAACCCTGCCTCCCCTGCATTATGTTATTCGAGGTCCTACTTGCCTAACAATAAGGATAAAAAACAAATTTAAATTGAATCCTCTGAAAAATTGGTGGTGGTGGGGTTTGTTTTTGGTTAAGGAGTCGCCTGCTACTCATAGCCTCGGGGTTGCCCTTAATGGGGTTCAGCGTCTGGGATGAATCAATCACAGCGGGGCCCCAGAACACAGATGGGCACAGCTTTGCCACCACCAGGGGGGGACCCTCCCAAGCGCAGGGCCTGGGGTGGTCGCCCCAGTTCGCGTTCCCCCACCCTCGAGGACAGCCCTGCCTCATCCATTCAGATTCTGCCCGAGTCCCTGATGACAGTGGGGGGTTGGAGACGGAAACAGTGTGGACTTCTCATTCGTGGTTTCTCAAGCTTTGTCCTGTTTTTAATCGCTCTCCTCTGCCTCCCTCCTTCCCCAGACCAGCCCAGCCAACCCCAATGACCTATCCCTCTACCGGAGAGGCAAGGACTTCGCTTTCCTTTGGAACCTCGTTGTGATTATCCCCGAAGCCAGACAGAGCAATGACTGAGGTTGGGCCGTGATCAGAGCGCTGGCCCCTCCGGCTCCGGCTCCTAGCGCTGGGTCGGGGGAGGGGGAGCAGGCAGGGACATCTTCTGCACAGCAGTGCGTTGGCCCTTAAATGCGTTGGCCCAGAAATGCGGGATCAACATGGGACTGGCTCATCTAGAAGATAGAAATTCACCGTACACCTTAAATCAAGTTTACGAGCATGCGACACTGCTGCTTTAAATATGTCTGGCCAACAAAATAAGGGAAAGCAGAAAGGAATGCGCTTGCAGCAGTTTACATGCAGAATTGTCTCTCTGCCCATAGCCCAGCGGGGAAGCCACAGCTCCAGCTTTAAAATAAAAACGTAAGGACTTCGTTCCCCAGGGGCCTGATTCAGAGAGAACGTTTTAGGCCAGGGCCAAGCACGGGGGGGGGATCTCTGAGGTAGGGATTGTACAGCCGAGCAGTTGTGTGGATGAGTGGCCTGGACAGGCCCATGCGGTCTTTTTCTGCTGGTGGAGGTGGGGACGCTCAGGCCTGGGGAGGGAAGAAAAATAGCGGTCTGTCTCTGCCGTGCAGGCCTCTGCCGGTCAAGTGGACCTTGCAAAAGGTTCCTGGAGTTGACCGGGGTCTGGTGTCTAAAAACAGGAGGAGGCTCAAAGATAGAAAGGGGAAAAGTCAAAACTTTTTTTTTTTTTAAACCTCCGGTCAAGCGAGAGATCTTACACAGTCAGAAACCTTTAACCGGCTATTTACTGACTGGGTTTTCCTTTACTTGCTGGGTGATACTGAATGACATCTGCCAGATTATCACAGGATACCTTAAACCAACCAGTCTCGACAGTCCGTGCCTCCTCGCTGGAAGAGCACCGCCAAACCTGTCTGAAACGCCACCGCCGGCCATGCAGCGAGGAAGCGGCAGAGGACGGTGGCCACCTTCTCCACAGTCACACCATGACCATAAAAAAAAATTTAAAAAAAATGCCTGAGGTCCCACAGAAACAGGCGTAATTAACAACGCACCAGAGCCTGCTCCTGAGGAGATGTGGCAAGCACAGCTTGGAAAACTGGAGCACCCTGAACCGCTTCAGTGCGCTACCTGACAGCCAGCTTGGCAAAATGGGGGAGGCGAGTGTGACCTTTTGGCCTGCCCAATGCTCGAGGACTGCCCCTGCACGGCGCTCATCACCAGAAAGAAGCAGGACTCTGATGAGTGGGCATGAACAGAAAACCACATGGTTAAGATAGGTTGTACCAGAATATGAGCCCCCAAAACTAGATTTTGCTCTCTGCCTGCATTGGGATTGTGCTTTTACGACAGGGGCGCGTAGAAGAAGGAAGGCGTTACCGAGGGACCTTGTTCTGGCTTTTGAAGGAAGCCCAGTGGTTCCTCTATCCAGGGGGTTTGGGTGTCCGTCCGTCCCCCCTCCAGGGTCCAGTTATGCCGTGGCCAACATCACCCATAAAGGTACGGGGGGTGGAGGGGAGAAATGTAGTGCAAGGAGGGATGCACTGGGGAGGGAGCAAAGCCGCCACCACTGCCCCTCCTCCTGATGTGCTCCATGAGAGGCGCAAGACGTCCGGGCACAACCTAAATCCATCATTTCTCAGGGGGAATGCCCCACAGTCCATCCTCTGTCTCTACCTGGCGAATCCCCTTTATAAATGTTTCTTTTTCTTTTCTTAAGCAACAGGTTTTAATCTTCCTGTGTTGAGGTCGGGTGGCGAGGGCACTATTTCCCCTTCACCACCCTCATAAGGGTGCAGCACCTCCTGGCCGCCTCCTTCGATATTGTAGTGGTTTTCAGTCTTGGCCAAGAAGGGACTATTTCCTTCCAGCTTGTAGCCGAGACCCTTCATTTGGCTCTTGGCCCACAGGCTCAGACATAGGGAGCTGCTAAATGGATTCCTTTTTCTGTTTATTGTAAATCTGGTTCCTAGCACATGAAATCTTAACCCCCCTAGCACTCACAAAGCTTAAACTTGTACATTCAAATCCTTTTCCCGACCAGCCCCTCTCTAACCCGCGTGCTGCTTACACAAAAGGGTCACTGTGTGTTTTGCATAGGGCGGCCCGGGGCTCATGTGCTCTCTGGTTGTCGCCTTTAGAACTTTTTCTGTTAGACGGAGCTCGCTTTGCTTTTTGTTTTATAACCGTTTGACATTTTTCCGTAAATGCACGCGAAGGGACGGGCAGGCAGCATCTGGCGCCTGTCAGCCGGGCCCGGCTTCTAGCTCATTCAGGGCAGTAAAGGGGATGGTGGTGCTCTCTGCAGGGCCGGATTTTAAGAATTTGGTGCCCACCATAGACTGGCAGGGGTGGGAGAGCCTGGAAAGTGGGGGCTGGCCCTGTCCTCCCCACCCACCCCCGGCTGCTACAGCAGTGCCCCTTTTAAAAAGTGGATGTCTGGAGCCGGCTCCTCCTTGGCGCCTGCCAACTCTGACGCCCTAGGCAATTGCCAATGTTCCCCATCCCTAATACCGGGTCAGAGTCTCTGGTGTCGGGTGCCTTTGCTGCCCTGGTGCTTGGAGGAACATCTGTCCTGCATTATCTGCTGGCTTCATCCTTGCCCCCACGCCAAGCTGCTCGCATCCTGTACAAGTTCTTCGGGCGGATCCAGGACAAAATCCTTAAACACCTCCCCCCCCCCCCCCATGCATGGCAAGACTGTTTATTGGCCACAGATGCTCTTCTCCACAGTAAAACTGAGTAACTGAATCTGTTTTAAAATCACTGCACAAATAAAGCAATGAATTAGTGAGATCCAAAAGGCGGCTTGTAAATATCATAGGTTTTGTTTGCCGAGCGCTGGAAACATTTTAGGGCCCCCTTCGTCAAAGAATCGTGCAGGAAGTCCTATGGCTGAACTTTCCGTCTGCCTGGCAGCTGTTTTGCACCAAGCGTGTTGCTTCTTGATCTGAGCCAAGTGGGTGTTAAAGCAGCCGGAGCCGGTTCAGATGATTTCTCGAACTGCTTGGGGTGGTTTGCACCTTGTTTGATCGCAGTTTACTTGATTCATTATGCAGAATTCATATTCAGCTCAAGAAGTCTAACCTTCCTTATTTGAGGAACTGCTGTGCTGCTCTAGCATGTGATCTTCACCCCTTCCTCCAAAACACCCCATCCCCCATGGAGCCTAAAAGGGCAGGGGGTGGTCCCCTATTGCCCTCTTTTGAGGGCTGCAAGCAGGTCTGGCTTTCCACAGTGAATATGCAGTGAGATTTCCATGCATTGCCTCACCTCAGTAATATGTAAATATATTCATTCCTATCAGTCCTGGGAGCCACTGGGCCAAGGGGTTCCTCCTATGTTGTGTCTATGGGGGAAATGTTTCATACATAAATGCTTAAGAAACATAAGAAGAACATAAGAAAAATGCCATACTGGGTCAGACCAAGGGTCCATCAAGCCCAGCATCCTGTTTCCAGCAGTGGCCAATCCAGGCCATAAGAACCTGGCAAGTACCCAAAAACTAAGTCTATTCCATGTAACCATTGCTAATGGCAGTGGCTATTCTCTAAGTGAACTTAATAGCAGGTAATGGACTTCTCCTCCAAGAACTTATCCAATCCTTTTTTAAACACAGCTATACTAACTGCACGAACCACATTCTCTGGCAACAAATTCCAGAGTTTAATTGTGCGTTGAGTAAAAAAGAACTTTCTCCGATTAGTTTTAAATGTGCCCCATGCTAACTTCATGGAGTGTCCCCTAGTCCTTCTACTATCCGAAAGAGTAAATAACCAATTCACATCTACCCGTTCTAGACCTCTCATGATTTTAAACACCTCTATCATATCCCCCCTCAGTCGTCTCTTCTCCAAGCTGAAAAGTCCTAACCTCTTTAGTCTTTCCTCATAGGGGAGTTGTTCCATTCCCCTTATCATTTTGGTAGCCCTTCTCTGTACCTTCTCCATCGCAATTATATCTTTTTTGAGATGCGGCGACCAGAATTGTACACAGTATTCAAGGTGCGGTCTCACCATGGAGCGATACAGAGGCATTATGACATTTTCCGTTTTATTCATCATTCCTTTTCTAATAATTCCCAACATTCTGTTTGCTTTTTTGACTGCCGCAGCACACTGAACCGACGATTTCAATGTGTTATCCACTATGACACCTAGATCTCTTTCTTGGGTTGTAGCACCTAATATGGAACCCAACATCGTGTAATTATAGCATGGGTTATTTTTCCCTATATGCATCACCTTGCACTTATCCACATTAAATTTCATCTGCCATTTGGATGCCCAATTTTCCAGTCTCACAAGGTCTTCCTGCAATTTATCACAATCTGCTTGTGATTTAACTACTACGCTTAGAGACGGCGTCTCCCTGATAGGTCCAGCCAGCAGCCAGGCACAAGCCCCCTCATCTCGGAGCACATCCTGTAGTGCAGGGGTGGCAAATTCCTGTCCTGGAGCTCTACAAGTAGACCTGGCCTTCAGGATATCCACAATGCACTGTCTTTATTAAATGCAAATCTATCTCATGCATATTCACTGTGGCTCTTCGGGACTGGAGGTGGTGGTCACCCCTGATGTAAAAATGTTACTTTTTCTAGCGGGAAGCGTATAGCAGCGTGTGATACATAATGATAAATGGATATTGCATTAATTAGATCAGCAGGCCCGCATGTCAGCAAGGTTGAAGTGTCACGCATATCCAGCATAGCTCTCTGCTTCAACGGCAGGGGAGAAGAAAAACTGATACTTCACGCATATCCAGCATAGCTCTCTGCTTCAACAGCAGGGGAGAAGAAAAAAGGATTCACACTCACAAAGCGGGGAGTAGCTGGCTTGTTACGGCGGTTACTACCCCAAACCAAATAAGCCTGATACTTCACTTTCAATGCATATCCTGCTTCAACAGCAGGGGAGAAGAAAAACTGATACTTCACGCATATCCAGCATGGCTCTCTGCTTCAACGGCAGGGGAGATGAAAAACTGATACTACAAGCATATCCAGCATAGCTCCCTGCTTCAACGGCAGGGGAGAAGAAAAACAACCAATAATGGCACGGTCTGGGTAAAGCAGATGGGCATGGGTGTAGCTTGCTTATTGCGGCGGTTACTTCCCCTACTTCCCCCTACTACCCATAACTAATCAAGCTTGATATTTCACTTGGTTGCAGCTCCATCACTGCTCTCTACATTAATGGTGGGGGTGGAAGGGAAATAGAACCAAAGAGCTAAGAGAAACAGATAAGTATGAGAAAAAAATGTGAAGCTTGCTGGGCAGACTGGATGGGCCGTTTGGTCTTCTTCTGCCGTCATTTCTATGTTTCTATGTTTCTATGTCTCTTTAACGAGGGACCAGGACTAGAAGAAGCCGCCAGTTTATGAAAACAGATTTTACTTAAACTTTCTGTCTAGTCCCTAATAGGGTAGCAAAAATTATAGGGAAAGGCACCAGGAGATGCAGGAGTTTCCTCTGTGCTAAAAGGCATCAGGCCTAGATTTCCATCACAGAATAAACCAAAGCCTCCAGTTTCTCAAAACTGGAGCCCCTTGGACAAAAGTCTGGGGTTGGTTTTTTTTGGGGTTTTTTTGTTATTTGTAATTACAGCTATGCACAAAGGCAGCAGTAAAGCAGAGAGAGCGAGAAAATGCAAGGGCAAGCTAAGCAGCTTGCAAACTTCTGGCAGGCAAACGGATTTGAACTGTGGCTCTTAAAATCTTGCCATTGCGCCCTTTATCAGCACCCGGGGGCTTGGGGTGGGAGCAGTACAGTATTAAGTGTATTCTTCATATTTTGTCTACCTAGAGAGAAAAAAAGAAAGAAAGAAAGAGAGGAACCTATTCAGCACCTTAACGGGAGGCTGCCCCTTTCCTAGCCCCGATTCCTGCCAGCTGTGCCCTGCAGGCTCCTCCTGCGCTTCTGGCCGGGATGGAGCAGCCCGGCCCGACGGGGAAACTCGATTTCAGCTCCAGATCCCCTCTCGCCTCTGCTCCGGCGGCTCCTGGCGACCATCGGCGAGGTCAGGGCGACCCCTGCCTTTCCTTGTCCTGTCTGTCAGCCAAAACAATGGGGCACAAACCGGCCTGGCGGTCTCTCCAATCGCTGTAAAACGCCTGAGTCTGACAAGGCTCCCCATGGGCGGGGGGAGGGGATCGTCCTGCAACATCTGCACCGCTTTGCACCGCGATCTTCTCAACCAAGTTCTTTTAATTTATTATATTTTTTTTTTAGCACAAGAACAGAAAAGCATAGCTTTTAAATAAATAACTTTTCAAATCAAGTTTCCTTTGGGGGTTGGAGCCTATTTCGGTCTGATAGATGCACTGATTGGGGGGGGGGGGGGGTTGCTGCTTTTTTTTTTTTTTTTTTTAAATTTCTCCTCTTTGCTAAAAAATGGGAAGACAGAGACTCCGGACTTACCCAGCGGGGCTTTAGAGGTGCCGAGCGCAGGGCTGGCAAACTCCGAACACGCTCGGGGGAATCCTAGGGCAGGAGCCGAGGGTGCTTTCCAAGAAACTTCTCCGGTCCGTTTCTTCGTCACTCGTGCAAAGCGCCTGAGCCTCGCCCGCTGGTCCCGCAGCCCTGCAGGCGCGCGCCCTCGCCTCCCTGCACCGCGGGCTCTGCAGCCTGCAGCTCACTGCCTGCTGCCCAGGTCGCTTTCATGAAGGCTGCTCTCATGTGCGGAGAGGAGGGCTGCAGGCTTGGGACAGCCCCAAATTTCGCCTTCCGTTCCTGCACCGCAACCTGCTGAGCCCAGAGGCTGAATTTTAAGTGACAAGGAAAATTGTTGTTTTTAGGGAGAGGATCTGGGGCGGGAGATGAAGTGGGTGGAGACATGGTATCTGTTTGGTGTTGGGTTTTTTTTTTTTGTTTTAGTGCCTTGAGATCCCAGTGCAAGTCAGCCCCCCCCCCCCAAAAAAAAAGTTACAGACCTGCTGATTCTGTCGAAACGTTTTGGGGTTTTTTTCTAGAGAATATAGATCTTTTATTTATTTATTTATTTAAGGCAACAATAACAAATCAAATGTCTTGTAAAAAATGTATTTGCCTATTAAATTGCATTGACCATAGTCTCCAGGAGGCTTTGTAATAATCACAGAAACAGAATTGAACTGCACAGCTCTTACTCAAGTTTTCCATATACGCCCTGCTGCCTCAGCCCTTCGCATGTTATTCCATAATGCATTACAAAGCAGGAATGTATTAGCTCAGGAAAATACTTGCGTGCTTGCCACCTCTAGGCCACTGATTTGAAAATAGAGGCCAGTGAGTTTTAATGAAGATGCTCTCCTCTTAACCTCCTATCTCTCCCTTGCTGTAAGGGGAAGCACCTTCAGAGCAAAAAAAAAAAACAAACCCGAGGTTCAGGACTGGTTCAGATTTTAGGATGGCTCTGCATTGCATTGCCTGGCAATCTTCAGCTCACTGGAGATGATTCATCTTAGGGTTCCTTTCTGTTTAGCAGATGCCAGTTCTTGGGTTTCTAATGGACTTTTATGTCTCTGGTTTTACACTTTTTTTTTTTATTTGCATTAAATTACAGTTTCAAGACCCTTGACAGTTCTTCCAGTCAAGGGTCTTGAAACTCTTCTTTTATCTCGCCCTGCTCTCCCAGGGTGCCTGGGAGAAAGGTTGCACAAAGTAGCAGCTTTGTGTATGAGCCTGCAAACGAGCACAGTTTTTGTTTTTTTTTCCTTCCAGCTTCTTTGCAGCAGTGCTAATAAAGCTGTTGAAAAGAACTGATTTAGCGTCAAGCCCTTGGGGTAGCACCACTGCTCACTTTACCTGCATCGGTACCTACTGCATGGACCACCGCGCCCCTGCACCGTCCAACCTCCTTAGGGGCTTTATGAATGTAAAGGCCGCGAGCCCCCTCGAACTATGCAAATGCAGAATAGAAGACAAGAAGTTGCCGTCCTGGGTCAGACCGAGGGGTCCCATCAAGCCCAGCATCCTGTTTCCAACAGTGGCCAATCCAGGCTAGAAGTACCTGGCAAGTACCCAAACACCAAGAAGATCCCAGGCTCCAAGACATTGCATTAGATAAATACATACATTCTGTATTTTAAAAGTATTGTAGACGCTGCTTTAGGGGGAACCCTTGCTTCAGTAGGGATATAAATGCAACAGACCTCGCTGAAGTCCAGACAGGCATCATCGGCTGCACCCCACTGAGCCAGCAGTCTGTCACTTCCTTAAAGAGAAACTCAGTCTAGTCGGGCAGACAGGATTTGTCCTTTTGGGATCCCTGGAATCCACGTGGACTCCCTCCTTTCACAGTGTCATTAGCTTTCCTCACTAATGGCATTGGGCAGCCTCCCCTCCGCTCCCTGGTTGCCAGTTTTGTGGATTTTGGCTGCTCCCCCCTGTGGGGTCCCTGTACTTCCTTTGGCTCTTTCAGTATCCTGGGGGTCTCGTTTGTTTAAATGTTTAAACTGCTGTGAATGGGTTTCTGATAATTTTACAATCAATCATTCATTTGCCCGCCCTTCTTGTACAAGGGAACCCGTTTACCCTGCTCACACTAATCCCACCTTCTCCTTTTTATTTTTTTTTCTATAAATCTAAAGAAAGTTTTGCCTTTCTTTTGTTTACGGAGTAATTTTCTCTGCTGTTTCTCCCTAACTGCCCTCCCTCTCTGCCTGCCTTTTCTTTATCTTAACGGTTCTGCCTGACCATCTCTGCTTATTATTTTCTGAATGTTAATCTTGATTGCTTTTATTGCTTCTGCTTCCATGTTTTTTGGGGTTTTTTTTTTTTTACATTTTCGTGCTTTAAAACCCCACAGAGGGAAACCTGACTTAGCCTGCTTCCTGCCATCTGTGAAGCTGGAGGCGCGGTGGCTTTAAGTCGCTGTCAGCAAAGAGTTAGAAAGGTGCCTTCCAGTGCGCATCTCCCGCATACGAGAACCGGCAGAGTCCTGCGGAGTGGAAGTAGCTTTGAAAGGCCTGGCAGCGACATTCCCGCGGGGGGAGGCAGCAACGTCTGCAGTTTTGGCCAGGGGGGAAAACAAAGTACCAATAAGACAAACAGAGAAGCCAAAGCACTGTTCCCAACAAATCAACCAATACAGACAATAACAGATGCTGAAATGCTGAAATGCTGATCATCTGCCTTCAAAATCATTGAGAATATATGTAACTATACATAGAGCTGATAATCATAAAGTAATCTGCTTGCCATCACTCTGGGAAGTCCTCCAGCCCCTCCACTACCACCAATGTGTCTCCCAGCAGCCTGCGCTGACGTTTTCTTCCAACAGCATGTGGAAATATTTTTTATATTTGTTTTTTACTTATGCAGATAAAACCTGATTTAAAACATTTTTTTTTACTTACCTTCTTTCTTTAGCAAAGTCCATAGCTCATCTCACCAGTATTTTAAGTTAAGTCCATTTGAAGCACAACACTTGCCAGGTGCGCTCGCCGAGTTCCAAAGCCGCCCAACACTGCACTGTTTCGGCAAATTCTTTTGCCTGCATGAGGGGCTTCTTTGTGATGCCAGGAGGAGCATTCCTGAATGCAATCACAAAGAAGCCCCTCCTGCAGGCAATGAAATTTGCCGAAACAGTGCAGTGATGGGAGGCTTTGGAACTCAGAGTGCACCCAATGGTGTTGGGCTTTAAATCCTGAATTACTTGGACTTAACTTAAAATATTGGCGAGCTGAGCTATGGACTTTGCTAAAGAAAGAAGATAAAACCTGATCTAAAACTTTTTTTTTTTTTTTACTTATGCAGATAAGTAAAAAAAACAAATATAAAATATATTCTCTGAGGACAAGCAGGATGGTAGTCCTCACAACATGGGTGACATCAAATGGAGCTCCGATGCGGAAAAATTATGTCAAAGTTTCTAGAACTTTGACTAGGCACACTGACCATGCCCAGCATGCCCTATATCACATGTCCACATAGGGTCCTTCTCCAGTCTCTCTTTTTCTGCGGAGCTGTAAGCCTTGCAGTTTCAGAGAGCTCTCTTTTGATTGCTTTTGGCCTTGTGGAAAACTTTTTCTTCTCGCATTTTTTTGCCAGTTTTTTTTTCTGTGTTATTCTGCCACCAGGTCCCTCTTGGTGCCTTCCTGTAATGTTCCTAGTCACGGTTTTTGGCAATTCTGGTAAGTTTCCTTTTGCAGTCGATTCCCCCTGGCGGCAGTATGTTGATGCCCCATCACCGTTTTCGGGTTGTGCCCGTTTTGTTTTGTCCAATGTTGCCATGTCCAGTTTTTGGCGATGCACCCAGTGCCCGAGGATCATGACCATCATTGAGCCACATGAGATATCTGTCCGTGGGCATTGCATGACGTCTGGAGTTGCCATGAGCCCAGATGACCCCGAAGAGACATCTGCTTTGACTCGACGAGATTGAACAATTTTTCAGGTCAAAGAAGTCCAAGCCATCAGCATCGAAGGACCAAGGAGCTGCACCGATGGACACTAAGACATCGGCGTGACCTTCTGTGCCTTCGGTGGATAGGGGCACTGGAGATCGACCACCTTAGATCTCCTCCAGGCCGAGGATATCGGGTTCCTCATCATTGATCTTTGCATCGGGGAAGCTGAAGAAGCATCTGCACTGGACCCCATTGATACACAGTGACGGGCATGGGGATGCACTGGCTCATGCCATAATGCCCCCGAAGCAACCCTGCAATAAGGAGTGCCAGTCCTCCATCAGTGCCGGGAGCTTGCAACAGTCTCCACCAGTCCTGATGCCAGTCACCGATCCACCTCAAGGGTCTGAAGATCTGGCCACCCTTCCTTTCTCCCAGTCGGTGTTGGCATCAGCGGTGGAGCAGGCACTGTAAGGCTTTGGTCCTATGGCACTGACAGCACCAGACCCTGTGCTGCCTCTCCTTGTACTGCTTCTGGAGAAGCTCAACATGCTCATTTGGTGCATTACTGACCCATCTGGCATCTGTTTCTGGGAAGCATTGGTGCCATCAAGGCCTCCCCCTACTGATATAGTAGTCGTTGCCGGTTCCTCTGAGGAGGATGCTCCACAGAGGCTGGCAGAGATGCCAAGGTCTGTAGCCCCCTATTCAGTTTTACCAGTGCCTGCACTTCTGGACGAAGGCTGAGCACCTAGAGATCCATTCTCTGTAGCTTACAGTGAGAATGAGGACCCCCTATGACCCCTGGCAGGGCGATACTTCAAAGTCTTCTTCCGAGGGCTCTGAGGGTCTCCCATCAGATCCTTCTCCTCTAGAGGAGTGAAGGAAGTCTCCGCCCGAGGACTTGACTTTCGCAGGATACGTGAGGGTGATGATGGAAGCCATCCTATTTCAGTTATCGGGATGCCAAGCACAAAATGCTTGAGATCGCCAGTTCAAGAAGCCTCCTAAGAAAATCATGGTGGTCCTGGTGCACAAGATTCTTAAGGAGCTGCTGCTATGGCAACACTCTCTCACAGTGCCTCCCATTAATAAGAAGGCGGACAGGGTCTACTTCGTCCAGAAGACTCCTGGGATCGATAAACGTCAGCTGCCCCACCAGTCAGTGGTGGTTGAATCCACCATCAAGAAGGCCAAGAGTTCTTGGACTTGCTCCTTGGTGCCCCCAAGGAAGGACCACAGAGCGATGGATGCTCTTGGGAAGAAGGTATTTCAAGGCATCATGCATGCTCATTGCCCGCATCACTGCCTACCAGCTCTACATGAGCCAGTACTTGGGGGGACATCTGAAAGTAGATGCAGGAGGTGGCCGAATAACTGCCTCAACAGCAGCAGGACACCCTCATGTCACTGATGCATAAGGGCCTGAAGTGCGGAAAACACGAGGTCTGAGTGACCTAGGATGTTTTCGAGACTGCAACAAGAGTCTGTCCAGCAAGAATCAGAGCCCGTAGAATGGCATGGCTGCGGGCCTCAGATCTCCAATCAGAGGTACAGGAACAACTCGCCGATGTGCCGTGTACTGGGGAGAATCTCTTCGGAGATAGTGAGGAAACTATGGCCTAACTTTGAGACCACCATGAAACCCTCCAACAACTCTCCACCAGCACTCCCGACCTGTTATCCTCTTTGAGGAGGCCGGAGAGACAGGGACAAAGGAAGTCTTTCTTTCATCAGAGGAAGTACTATCCTCTGCCCCCTCGTTCCTGTCAATACCACAGCTGTCCCAGGCAGCAGAGAGCCCCCAAGCCCCAGCCAGAGCCTCAGTCAACTCCAGGGACGGGGTTTATCTGGGTTGTAGGGAGCATAGGCCAGTTGCCTGTACCCGAGATGTTGGACCTCCAGTTGGACCCACAAAGCAAAGCGGTAGTCGGTCTAGGGTAGCCACGGATGTGAAAAAACAAGACTGATGCCTTGGAAAGATTTATTAAAATAGAACAGAACCTGCCCGACTCTGGCCGAGTTTCGACCTTACGGCAGCATCAGGGGCTCTACAAAATAAGAACATAAGAAATTGCCATGCTGGGTCAGACCAAGGGTCCATCAAGCCCAGCATCCTGTTTCCAACAGAGGCCAAAACCAGGCCACAAGAACCTGGCAATTACCCAAACACTAAGAAGATCCCATGCTACTGATGCAACTAATAGCAGTGGCTATTCCCTAAGTAAAATTGATTAATAGCCATTAATGGACTTCTCCTCCAAGAATTGGAGGGGGAAGTGGGATTCGAACCCTGGTTTCCCTGATTCTCAGCCCATTGCTGTAACTACTAGGTCACAACTTCTCCTTTTTATGTATTAAGAACATAAGAACATGCCATACTGGGTCAGACCAAGGGTCCATCAAGCCCAGCATCCTGTTTCCAACAGTGGCCAATCCAGGCCATAAGAACCTGGCAAGTACCCAAACACTAAGTCTATTCCATGTTACCGTTGCTAGTAATAGCAGTGGCTATTTTCTAAGTCAACGTAATTAATAGCAGGTAATGGACTTCTCCTCCAATAACTTATCCAATCCTTTTTTAAACCCAGCTATACTAACTGCACTAACCACATCCTTTGGCAACAAATTCCAGAGTTTAATTGTGCGTTGAGTGAAAAAGAACTTTCTCCGATTAGTTTTAAATGTGCTACATGCTAACTTCATGGAGTGCTCCCTAGTCTTTCTATTATCCGAAAGAGTAAAAAACCGATTCAATCTACCCGTTCTAGATCGCTCATGATTTTAAACACCTCTATCATATCCCCCCTCAGCCGTCTCTTCTCCAAGCTGAAAAGTCCTAACCTCTTTAGTCTTTCCTCATAGGAGAGCTGTTCCATTCCCTTTATCATTTTGGTCGCCCTTCTCTGTACCTTCTCCATCACAATGATATCTTCTTTGAGATGCGGCAACCAGAATTGTACACAGTATTCAAGGTGCGGTCTCACCATGGAGCGATACAGAGGCATTATGACATTTTCCGTTTTATTCACCATTCCCTTCCTAATAATTCCCAACATTCTGTTTGCTTTTTTGACTGCCGCAGCACACTGAACCGACAATCTCAATGTGTTTTATCCACTATGACGCCTAGATCTCTTTCTTGGGTAGTAGCACCTAATATGGAACCTAACATTGTGTAACTATAGCATGGGTTATTTTTCCCTATATGCATCACCTTGCACTTATCCACATTAAATTTCATCTGCCGTTTTGATGCCCAATTTTCCAGCCTCACAAGGTCTTCCTGCAATTTATCACAATCTGCTTGTGATTTAACTACTCTAAACAATTTTGTATCATCTGCAAATTTGATTACCTCACTTGTCGTATTTCTTTCCAGATCATTTATAAATATATTGAAAAGTAAGGGTCCCAATACAGATCCCTGAAGCACTCCACTGCCCACTCCCTTACACTGAGAAAATTGTCCATTTAATCCTACTCTCTGTTTCCTGTCTTTTAGCCAGTTTCTAATCCACGAAAGGACATCGCCACCTATCCCATGACTTTTTATTTTTCCTAGAAGCCTCTCATGAGGAACTTTGTCAAATGCCTTCTGAAAATCCAAGTACACTACATCTACCGGTTCACCTTTATCCACATGGTTTTTAACTCCTTCAAAAAAGTGAAGCAGACTTGTGAGGCAAGACTTGCCTTGGGTAAAGCCATGCTGACTTTGTTCCATTAAACCATGTCTTTCTATATGTTCTGTGATTTTGATGTTTAGAACACTTTCCACTATTTTTCCTGGCACTGAAGTCAGGCTAACCGGTCTGTAGTTTCCCGGATCGCCCCTGGAGCCCTTTTTAAATATTGGGGTTACATTTGCTATCCTCCAGTCTTCAGGTACAATGGATGATTTTAATGATAGGTTACAAATTTTTACTAATAGGTCTGAAATTTCATTTTTTTAGTTCCTTCAGAACTCTGGGGTGTATACCATCCGGTCCAGGTGATTTACTACTCTTCAGTTTGTCAATCAGGTTTACCACATCTTCTAGGTTCACCGTGATTTGGTTCAGTCCATCTGAATCATCACCCATGAAAACCTTCTCCATTACGGGTACCTCCCCAACATCCTCTTTAGTAAACACTGAAGCAAAGAAATCATTTAATTTTTCCGCGATGGCCTTATCTTCTCTAAGTGCCCCTTTAATCCCTCGATCATCTAATGGTCCAACTGAGTCCCTCGCAGGCCTTCTGCTAATGGCAGGAATAAAAAAGTATCTGCAGTATTGAGCAGAATAGATTAGAACCAAAATTCTTATAAACTTTGCTGTTCCCTGGAGATTTGCTAACTTTTTTTTTCTTTCTAATTATATGCTGACTTTGCCAATCCCCTTTTTTTTTTTTTGCAGTTAAAACAGGAACATAATTTTCAGCTGAAAAATCCTCCATGAAAATCATAGGAAAAGGCTTTGAAAGCTGCAGAAGGTTCCAGGCACATGCGCAGGGTAGTTTTAGAATTCTCTCCTTGCTGCATAAACGTTTATATGCAAGCAGAGACAGCTAAGTAGGGTGAGCAATGTTAGCCGGATCTGGCAGCACAAGCCAACGTTTCACCGATAATCAAGGCATTTCCTGTCAGATGAGATCAAGTGAATGGTGGTTCGGAATCGGACGGACGTGATGGGGTTGTGTTGTAAGTGGCTCAGAGTAATGGTGGAGAGGAGCTGGGTTATATGTGAAATGTAATGACCAAGCTGAAAGGGAAACTGACAGCAGGTAAGGATCACTGGGCCCATCCCCTCTACCCATTTTCCCTGCCTCTTCCCGTACTCCAGATCCTGCTTCCCTGATGGGCTGTTCTTGTTTTGTCTTCAGACCAGAAGTAAACTAAGAGCATCGCACTGAGTGGAATGTAGCTAGTGAATGCCCTTTAATTAAAAAAGAAAAAAAATTGGTCACAGTTTGTTCCTCTTCATCTGCAATCCCTTGCAGTTCAGGATGTCCTATCTGTGGGTCCGAAGAAGGTTTGATGAGGCCGATGCAGGATGCTCAGACTCTGTCCCGGCTTAGGCAGGTGTTTCTGAGCAGGAGGGGTGGCAATCGCTGAGGGCCTGATTGACTCAGGCTTTTCTCCCATTCTGTTTCTATGGGAGAAATGCTTAGGAAATGAGGCTCTGAGACCCTGTTTAGATCACTGACTGTACTCTTCCTTCACCGAGGATCCTCTGTCCCTGTCCCATGCTTCCTTGAACTCTGATACTGTTTTTGTCTCCAGTGAGGTGTATCACCACCTTTTGGAGGGTGAGAGAGTACCTCCAACAGTCGGGAAGTATCCGTGTTGTGCATAGTTATCAGAAATTGTGCTTTTCTGGTCCACTTCCAGACAATGTTGTGAATGACGTGAGCGTGAGCCCCTCCTGCGGTGGCACAATTGGCGCAACCTCGTGGGCTGGGCCCTAGGGTTTGTGCCGATGGGAGAGGAGCACATCTTGGCACAGGCCAGGCTACGACAGAGTCCAAGGGGCTAAGGCAGAGGCAGGGCTGAGGCTGAAGACCTGGAGCAAGGCAACCTTAGCTGAGGCAAGACTAGAGGGTCTGAAGAGCCCTTTTATACGCAGGCGGCAGTGACATCATCCAAGGGCGCCAAGGGCTTTTCCCACCCAGGGCCCTTTAAAGGAAACTGTGTCGCGTGCGTGCCTAGGAAGCAGCGTCGGAGGAGCAGCGGCAGTGTTCAGAGTGACTCGAACACTCTGGGACCTCCCCATGAGCGGCAAGCGTAATGCATAAAGTGTAGCAGAACTCGGGTTTGTTGTGAAGTGTGAGTGACTTCTGCTGAGGCCTGCAATCCACTGTCACATGACCCAGGTGCCACAGTAACTAACCATCTGCAGATCCCTTGGGTAATGCCACCTGACACTGAAGTGTGGTCATTATCAAGTAACTACCAACATATTAAAATATACTTTTTCCTTAAAGGAACATAGATAATAGCTGAAAATAAAAAAAGGCCGATTGGCCCTTCCACTCTGTCCTGTTCTTCTTATCTACACTAGCCAAAACATGTGACCACCTGTAAGATATCCAGGACAGATTTTGTCATCTTTTTTTTTTTTTGTACTTTTCCATCTGGGGCTGATGAGCAAATAAGATCCCCACTTAATTTGTACCCACATTCCTCTCTTGCCATGTCTAACCACAAGGCTTTGTAATAAACTATATACCAACATTTGCATGGCTGCTGCCCGAGCATCCAGCCTCTTAGGTCACCTCTGTAGCCTGCCAGACAGACCCGGGTACATGAGTCACCTGCGTTTCCACGAAGACTTCCAATTATTACCAAACTGACAGCCTGCCAGATGGGCCCAGCTACTAATTAATTGTGTCATTAGTGCTATGAAGAAGTTTTCCATTCCACAAGGACCAAGATCAACATGCAGGCTGAGAGGAGAGGAATTTAGGGATCTGAGCCAAGTGTATTGTTCAGTATTCCAAAATGCAAAACAAACCCATTTTCAAGATCTCATTTCCTTTTAGAGGTGTGCAGAGGAAAAAAAAAGTTACAATTTTCATTCTCTTTTGTTTTTAGTTTTTGTTTCTGGTTTGTTTGGGGTTTTTTTTTTTTTTCGTTTCACTGTGTGCGAAAACAAATGAAACAAATGTTGTTGTTTTTTCTTGTGTGTTTTAGATTGGAAATAAAACACAAAGAAATAGCAAACTGTATTGTCTTCACATCATTTTGAAACAGCAGTAGATCACTATTTCTTTTGGGAAGGTTATAGGGATGAATTCTGCAACGTGAAAATGAGCCATCTGAGAAGGCGGAGCCTCCCATCCAGGAAGAGTCCGCTGTGGTGCAGCAGCAGAAGTGGAGGTCCTAGTTGCCCACGGTAACAGTCCTTCTAATTAGAATATGGCAGGGAACCTATAACCCCTCTTTCCACCACAAGCCTCTCTAAATTTAACTGTTAAGCTTGAGGTGAAGAGAGGTGGAGGATGGCATGTTCTCGCTGCCGCAGAGTCTCTCTGCCTCCATTCTGAATTGTAAAACTGTAATGATTCCCCCGTTCTACAGAAGACAAACTTGATGTAGTTTGTCTCTGCATAACTGGAACTCTTCATGCAGCCTGCCAATGTAAATTACACCTCAGAAATGTTTCCTGTTGGCAAATAATTTTTTTTTTAAATTGCAGAAACAAAAATGGCATCTGAAATTTCCAACCCCAGGCAATCCTTGTGATGGAGAATCTCTGGGATCGCAGTGTTCTTGTCATGGAAAAGTTTTATTTGTGATATTAATGCATTTTGTAGCATCATTTTATTGCCTGTGAATTCCTTCCTGGGGAATTTTTATAGTCTTCAGATCTGGTGAAAATGATTCACCTAGTTAGGAGATTTTATATGTTAAAAAACTGACAAACACCTAGAAATTATTTGTGAAATGCCATCAGCATGCCCAGTGCTAGACATGAAGGGTATGATGGAAAAACATAAGGGTAATGCAAAATAAGCCATAAGTATAAAACAGGGAAAGTAAAGGTGGCAATTTTCAGAAAATGATCTGTGGGTAGGTGGGGGTTTATCTACAGAAATGCACCGTCTCAAAATTACCACTCCAACTTCTGGTATACAGGGAATAAAGGGCGGCACAGGGGATAGAGTTAGAGTGGGGCCACCTTAAAGCACATGCGCGGTTTTCATTTTGAAGTCTCCCTGCATAGTTTACCCTGCCTGCTTTGTACCTGCAGAGTACGCGGACTCGAGAATCCACGCAGCCGGCCACTACATTTTTAATAGGAAACATTTGCAGAGAGTTTCCCTTTGAAAACCTGGTTTGTAGACCCGTGGGGACATCCTTTTCCAACGATACGGTGCTTCCCACTTCCTCTGGGCCACCCTCTCTCTCACTCCTTTAGGGTGCCTTACCCTGTCTAATGGGAAACCCAGCCCTGCTCATGACTCTCCCTCCTTCACATCTTACGCTGGAACTGTACTCACTACTGACCTCTACTGGTATGTTCCATGCGCACATGCTCCCCAGGGGTGCCCTGCCGTGTATAGTAATACCTCTGTGTGAGGGCTTGGATTTAATTAATTAGTATTAGGATTTTAAGGCAGGGGGCCTTAGACTAACAAGAAGACTATATGAGGCCTTTCAGAACGGCACTTCCCAAGAATCTGTGACTAAAGTGGTTTGGTGTTTGAGGAGAGCCACAGTTTTAAATTTTTAGCTGATATGTCACATTGCAATGTATCACATCTGTCTGTACCGATGGTTGCTTGACTCATGCCTCCTTGGTTTTCATCAGGGGGGAAAATACCCAGAGAATCTGGATTTTACCAGATTTTTCTTGCAGAACAAACACATGCATTGTATATATCAGTGGATAGGAACAGGTTTCTGTAATCCCTACATATTTCTCCGCCAGTCAAGTAATAGTTTTGGCGTTGGCTCTAGATAAACGTACTCATTTGCTTTTCTTCTTGGGTTTGTTATTGCAGTAAGTGACAGCGCTAATGTGACATGTTCAGACAATGGCTTCACTAGTTTGATGATTGTTTGGATCATTAAAAGGCTTGGTGTTAAGACCTGGGAGGGGGGGTGGTATGAGAAGAGGAGGAGGGAGCCTGGGTGTTGAATTAAGTATGGGATTTGTCAGAACAAACCAGAGATGACAGACCTGGACTAGCCTGCCAGCAGAGGTGGTAGAGACCAGCATTGTTAGTATACAGAAGGCAGTGGTAGGGAGAGCATTGAAACGTAGAGTAAAAGCGTGGGTGGGGGGGTGTTGCTGGTGTTGGTTTAAGCATGGGAATTTATATGCTTATTTGCCTAGAGGGGTAGACAACCAGAGAGAAAGATGACTGGGCGGGCCAATTAGACCTTATCTGCTGTCATCTACTGTGTCCCTGCAGCATGCAGGTGGCTTCTAGTTGGAGACTCTTACCATTATAGGAGTGGGCTCAAATATATTCTTTGACAAACCACACCAAGAAGCTGAGTGGATCTGATGCTCTTAGAATATACGTTATATCATTCATATGACAAGAATCCCTTTCTAAACAGCAGCATGTTATAAATCTAATTAGAAACACGTAGAAGAAAAATCCTGCTTTATTGGAATTCAGGGTCTCAGGTATGTGGGATGAAGTCTGTATTTACTGGAATTCGGGGTCTCGGGTATGTGGGATGAAGTCTGTATTTACGGAATTTGGGGTCTCGGGTATGTGGGGTGAAGTCTGTATTTACTGGAATTCGGGGTCTCGGGTATGTGGGGTGAAGTCTGTATTTACTGGAATTCGGGGTCTCGGGTATGTGGGGTGAAGTCTGTATTTACTGGAATTCGGGGTCTCGGGTATGTGGGATGACGTCTGTATTTACTGGAATTCGGGGTCTCGGGTATGTGGGGTGAAGTCTGTATTTACTGGAATTCGGGGTCTCGGGTATGTGGGATGAAGTCTGTATTTACTGAATTCGGGGTCTCGGGTATGTGGGGTGAAGTCTGTATTTACTGGAATTCGGGGTCTCGGGTATGTGGGATGAAGTCTGTATTTACTGAATTCAGGGTCTCGGGTATGTGGGGTGAAGTCTGTATTTACTGGAATTCAGGGTCTCGGGTATGTGGGATGAAGTCTGTATTATTTTACGCGCCTTGCTTCGGGAGAGGGGAGAGAGGACTGGCAATCCCGAGCGTAGGAGAACCGTCCACTTCCTGGTACCTGTCATTTCAAATGACATTTGAAATGACAGATACCAGCGTGTCCGTGAAGCGTTAGGCCAGCGCACCCAGGATACTGTATAGCACTCTATACAGTAAAATGGGTTGCGCGGGCCTAACACTTCATGGACGCTTCTTGGACGCGGCTTGCATTTGCAAGCTATTTACATACAGGATCGAGCGGTAGGTGAGCTGCACTGTGTGTGCGGCAACCGCGGGTGCGCCCGGCACTAACGCAGCTCTTCCTACCGCTCCTTACTGTATCGGCCTGTTAATGTTGTTGCTTAATTTAGGAAGTGTAAAACAGGTTATTATGGGGAGGCCACCCTTTTGGAAGGGATCAGCAGCAAACCTCTCCCCCCCCCCCTCTCTGCTGGGCCCCCCTCCCCCCTGGACTTGTGCGGCCCTGTTCTTTTTGCCACACAGAGACACAATTCCGAGCCGAGCCGGCAGTCCCTTCTTAACTCGTGGGATGGGGTGGCAGAGCGGTTTTGATGTTGGGCAGGACTTCTTGCTCTGGCTGGGCTCTGTAATTAAGGGCAGATGAAACGCAGGCTCTCGCCGCGCTCTGGCTTCGGGGGGGTGGAGGGGGGGGACGACGACTTGGAATGGCGGCCCGAGCTGTAACTTTCAATTTTACAAATGTCAGCCCGCTTTTCTTGTAATTTACTCCCCCTCGATTAGAGCTCTGCCTCGCCAGCAAATGTGCTAAAAGTGCGGGCACTGAAGGCTTCCATGGAAAGCTTTAAAAAGAAGAAGAAGAAGCTGCAGTACAAGAGCTGGATTGTGCTGTTTCCCTGTGTTTTATTTATACCGATCGCAGTGTCAGCATTTTCCAGCCTGGAGCTGGACGTGGATACAGTAGGAACAGGGAGGCAGATTCCTGCCAGTAACAAAATAATAAAAAAAAAAAAGCTACCCAGCACATGTTTCCTTTCATTCGTGAAAAAAGGTCCCGTGCCTCTCAACCACGCCAAGTTTTCCTACATTTACAAAATGTATAAGGCCGCTGAGGGTTTGCTAATGTAAGGACTTCTTTTTTTGTGCTGTCCAGATTGCCGCTACTAAACCCAAACGTGTTGAACGTCGACTCTGTACAGCAAACCGAAGACTCGCCTGGCCCAGAATCATTCTTCCAGCTTTTGTTACGAGTAAGAACAGAAACCTGATGGTCCAAACTTGTAATGCAGGGTTTCTCCCGTTCTCTTTTCGGACTCCGGAAGAGAGAGCCAATACGGTTTAGACAATGACGTGTTTTGTCACAAAACAGTTTGAGTTATCCCAACGCTGAAACTCATGGAGCAGTAGCATCAGACATCCATTTCAGTTCAAAGTACTTTTTCTCAGCCAAGCGATGATCTTAGCCTATCAAGGTATCCATTTCCTTACATCCTGCTTCCTTGAAAATAAAGCTAAGAATCCACACTCTCACCAGGGGTCTCTGCCTTTTATAGAGGCTGGCAGCAATCACCTAGAGCAACCCACATGGGAGAGCTGGGAGATAGGTGGTATGCTCCTCTGACCCTTGCACTTCCTACCTGATCTTTGAAAGGAATGTAATTTAGTAGGGACCTGGTGAGGACCCTACACATGTATACCCTGGATGGAAAAGGAAGATATAACAAAGTGTAAATACCTTGAAGGAATCATTGCACAAGAGGTAGCCTCTTTCAACAGAAAAGAGGCTCTGGAATATGATAGGTTAGGGGATGAGGGTGAAAGGGGGTAGACCCAGGCGTAGCCTAAAGACATATTTCTTTATAGGAAGGCTGGTAGATGGATGGAACAGCCTCCCTGTGGAGATGGTGGAGATAGGGATTGTATGAGAATTCTATAAAACATGGAGCCAGCACAGGGCATCTCTAGGAAGAGACTGTGCAGTTAAGGGGGGTGTGTGGGTGGGCCGTAGCATCTTTATTTTCTGTCATGTTCTCTGTTTAATTCTGGTTTTTAGATTATCCAGTTTAGCTAAAATTACATTCTAAGCACTCTCTTAGTCAAGTCATGATCTCAGCTTATCAGGGGAGCTGTTTTCTTGGACCTGTAAAGAGATGAGCGTAATCCTCCTCCTGGAGGTTAAACTGGAAATTGAACAAGCCTGTGTCATCTGATAAGGTGCAGCGCCAAAGGCCAGGGGGAGGGGAAGTAGCCATCTTGAGAAAGTGGATAAGTAGTGTCTATCAAAATACCTTAGTAAACTACTGCTGCTGAAACGCAATGTCAAAGCCCTTCACTTACATTCTTCAACCAGTTTGAATAAAGTAGTGTGGCTGCCATGTTAGTTGACTTGGAATCATAGATATTAAGGTCAATCAGTAAGTTTAGGTGAGACTTTTTATTGAACTAACTTGGCAATAGTGATCACAACATTATCAAATTTGACTTAATAACTGGAGGGAGCGCAAAAATTAAATCTACTTTGACAGCATTTAATTTTCAAAAAGGTGACTATGCTAAAATGAGGAAAATGGTTAGAAAAAAACTGAAAGGAGCAAATGCAAAGGTTAAGCGTTTAGCTCAGGAATGGACGTTGTTTAAAAATACCATCTTGGGAGATCACATGATGTGGTGAGCTGGAACAGACGCGTCTGGGCTAGCTCTGGGTGCCACATCCCTTCTTCCATCACCATCCTTAAGAGAGAGCAAACTTGAGGTTTGGAAAGCCTGCTTCTCCGTGGACGCATATCGCCCTCCGCAATGCCGGTGAAGCCTGCTAAAAGGGAGAGAGAGAAACCGCGTGTGCAAAAAGGGAAAATGGCGGCGGTGGCGGAGGCCCAGAGCGGTGAGGGCCAAGGATCTTGCACGCATCTGCACCCGACCACACTGGAAATTAAAGGGGTGGTCATTGCAGCCTTGGAAGGTAAACTATCGGGCATTTCGGAGCAATTAACCTCTCTTCATGCCACTATAGTCGAATACGCGCCGCGGCTAGACCAAGTCGAAGGGAGAACTTCCGTTTTGGAGGATGACATGACGGCATTAACTTCCCGTGTATATACATTAGAAAATTCCCTCAGGGAACACTTGGAAAAAATAGACGATCTCGAGAATTGATCGATGAGGTCGAACATAAGATTCTTCGGAATTCC
Source organism: Rhinatrema bivittatum (assembly GCF_901001135.1). NCBI lineage: Eukaryota > Metazoa > Chordata > Amphibia > Gymnophiona > Rhinatrematidae > Rhinatrema > Rhinatrema bivittatum. The sequence goes on from NC_042625.1 coordinate 28,534,771, forward strand.
AGAGACAATTGAGGAGAGTGCACTGAGCAACTTACTGGTGGAGCTGCCGGATGCGTTAGGCCTACCAGAGCTCAAATCGGTGCTGGAAATTGAATGGGCCCACCGACTCGGCACTCGTAGTGCTGCTGCTGTGAAACCCTGAATCGTCATTGCTAAGATCCTGAACTACCACCACAAACAGGGTATTCTACAAGCAGCTCGAAAAACCCCCCAATTTACAGTTCTAGGGATCTCCGGTTCTTTTTCACTTAGTGCACAATTAAGCTTGGAATTTGTTGCCAGGGGATGTGGTTAGTGCAGTTAGTGTAGCTGGGTTTAAAAAAGGTTTGTTTAAGATCTTAGAGAAGTCCATTACCTGCTATTAACCAAGTTGACGTAGGGAATAGCCACTGCTATTAATTGCATCAGTAGCATGGGATCTTCTTAGTGTTTGGGTAATTGCCAGGTTCTTGTGGCCTGGTTTTGGCCTCTGTTGGAAACAGGATGCTGGGCTTGATGGTCCCTTGGTCTGACCCAGCATGGCATCTTCTTATGTTCTTAAAATCCTCATTTAAGAGGGAAATGGGATGGTACGAGCCATACTTCTCCCTAGCTTTGCTTTCCTTCATTATCACAGTAATGGACGCATCATACATTGTATCCGGAAGAATAGCCCTGTCAAGCACTCCCTTGGAACTCTCTCACTAGTTCTGGGGTGATCTATTCTGTGAATACCTTTATAAAAACCAATACCTAAACCTTCTAACCCACGAGCCTTCCCAGCCTTCAATTCTTTAATGGCTTGAAGAACCTCCATTGCTGTTATAGGGGCGTCACATCTATATCTCTCAGTAACATCTAAACACAGAAGCCAGACCCCTTCCAAGAAATCATCCAATCAGCATACTGATTCTCGGCGTTCCCTGCCTAATTTCCCTAATTGAGTGTCAAAACATCCCACCTCTCAGCTGTCTGGCCAGGATATCTTCTGATTTATTTCCCTTCTCAAAAAAACACCCTCTTTTTGTTCTTAATAAATGTATCAATCCTCTCATACAGCAACAAATTTAACTGCCTTCAAACTCACACAATGCTTTGAAACATGAAATATCCCCACCTTTCCTATGCTCCCTGTCCAATCTCTTCATTTCAGTCTAACACTCCTTTATCCAATACTCTCTCTGCCTCCACTTAAATAAGATGCCATCTCAGCAGAGCCTTTGAAGCTTCCCATCGAGTGCCAGTGCTCACCTCAGCATCATCGATGAAACCCACTTCTGAATAACCTCTTCTTGTATAACTGGATCCTGCAATATCTATCAATGCATTTGGAATTAAAATGAATGTTAAGGGATCCTGGAGCATGACCCGAGACATGAATTGAGCGCACTTCACAACTGACCACCTTCCAGTAGGTTTCCTCCCCTATCACCACACATCAATGCATGAGGAGTATTTGTGAGGCAGCGCCATGTATCAGCCAAGCCCAATTCCTTCATTTTTCCACCAACAAAACTAGTTAACCCCCTTTCTCTCACATAATGCGTTGCTGGGCCAGTCCTATCCCCTACCCTGTCCCGAATAAAATTAAAATCCCCTCCCACCAATGATAACTCTCCTTCCCTCTATACACAGTAGCTCAAATAGCTTAATAAAAACAGCTTTGATGATTCGTTAGGACCATATATGTTAAGCAGTGCAATCTCCTCACCATCTCCCCTTGCAGAAAATGAAATCTCCCCTCTGGATCCAGGATCTTCTTGGGATATTTGAAACACATATTTTTCCCCAATAGTATCGCCGCCCCCCCCCCCCCCTTAGATTTACCCTTCTCCAGGAAGAAATAACAATCTGCAATCCATTTAGAACTTAAGGCCTCTTCAGGATTTTGGCCCAATGTCACATGCAACTGCACTGTCCTAGGTGCATAAGTGATACGGACTCCAAACGCCTTTATAATAGAAATCCTGGAGTGGAGGTAACATTTAAAAGGAGCCCTGAGGGACCCCATATTGCACCACACACGAAGATGGCGACCTATCAATATTCACAAATTATGATCTCCCTGGAAAAGAAAAGGGATTCCACCCATTAAGAGCATAATTTCGGCTACCTCTTGCTGACAAATGCTGCAAGAAAATATCAAAAACTAAACGGTGCCAAATGGTGCGGAGTAGCAGCAAAACAGAATCAAAACCCCCACTATTGCCAAACTAAAAATGTACTGCTTAATGCATAGTAAAAAGTAGGGGTGTGCATTCGGATTGACCGCATTAGTAAAACGCAACTCATATTTTTTTTTTACTTAAAAAATTGATTCGACATAAACGATCGGATTTCCCACATATCGAACATAGATATGTTCGATATGTTGGAAATCGCGATTGTTGAGCCAAAATAAAAATATTAAACCCCCTCACCCTCCTTAATCCCCCCCCGACTTACCACAACTCCCTGGTGATGGAGCGAGGAGTGAGGACGCCATTTCTGCAATCCTTGGCGAGAAGCATGTGACATCGGCGGCACGTCGAGTGACGCCGGCGTCACGTGATTCCCGGCTCGTTCGCGCCGGACGGCTCGTTCGGCCCAAAAAGAACTTTTGGCCAGCTTGGGGGGGCCTCCTGACCCCCCCAAGCTGGCCAAAAGTTCTTTTTGGGCCGAAAGAGCCGTCCGGCGCAAACTCGCCGGGAATCACGTGGCGCCGCGTCACTCAGACGCGACGTCACGTGATTCCCGGCAAGTTCGCGCCGGACGGCTCGTTCGGCCCAAAAAGAACTTTTGGCCAGCTTGGGGGGGCCTCCTGACCCCCCCAAGCTGGCCAAAAAAGTTCTTTTTGGGCCGAACGAGCCGTCCGGCGCAAAACTCGCCGGGAATCACGTGGCGCCGCGTCACTCAGACGCGACGTCACGTGATTCCCGGCAAGTTCGCGCCGGACGGCTCGTTCGGCCCAAAAAGAACTTTTGGCCAGCTTGAGGGGGTCAGGAGGCCCCCCAAGCTGGCCAAAAGTTCTTTTTGGGCCGAACGAGCCATCCGGCGCGAACTTGCCGGGAATACACGTGACGTCGGCGTCACGTGATTCCCGGCTCGTTCGCGCCGGAAGGCTCGTTCGGCCCAAAAAGAACTTTTGGCCAGCTTGGGGGGGTCAGGAGGCCCCCCCAAGCTGGCAAAGTTCTTTTGGGCCGAACGAGCCGTCCGGCGGCGAACGAGCCGGGAATCACGTGACTCCGCGTCACTCGACGTGCCACCGACGTCACATGCTTCTCGCCAAGGATTGCAGAAATGACGTCCTCACTCCTCGCTCGATCACCAGGGAGTTGTGGTAAGTCTGGGGGGGGGATTAGGAGGGTGAGGGGGTTTAAAATTTTTTTTTTGCACATATGTACATATACCCAACTCATTGGATTTTTTTTATGTCCATATTGGCCGCAAGTGGACCCCCTTTCGGGACATAAAAATATGAACATAAAATTTGGTTGCTCTGCACATCCCTAGTAAAAAGAGCACAATATTTTGAAATGGGCAGATATAGCCAGCATGCATTATATTCAATCACAGAAAATTCTGAATAAAATGTTGTGGTATGTACCAGTATCTCACAAACATTTGAGTTTCCAATAATTGAGGTTTTTTTCTCTCATTCTCTTTCTCCATCTTAAACCTTGAGATTGGTTCCACTCTGGTTAAGGTGTGGAGCCCATCTTTTCGAAAAAGTCTTTCCCTTCTCTAAACATTTCCCCAGTTCCTTACAAAACTGAATCCCTTGCACCCATTGTCTCATCCACGCGATGAGACTCCGGAGCTCTGCCTGCCTCTGGGGACCTGCGCGTGGAACAGGAAGCATTTCAGAGAATGCCACCCTGAGGCTCTTGGATTTCAGCTTTATACCTAAAAACCCTAAATCTTGGCTTTTAGAACCTCCCTCCCACACTTTCCTATGTTGTTGGTGCCCACATGTACCACGACAGCCGGCTCCTCCCCAGCACTGTCTATAATCCTTATCTAGGTGACTCGTGAGGTTTGCCACCTTTGCACCAGGCAGGCAAGTTACCAGGCAAAAGTTTTGGCTAGATGGTTAGAGTAATGCCCAAATTAATACGTAGAGATCAAGTGGACTTTATTACGGGGAGGCATTCCAGTGATAACTTGCTTCGCGCTTTGAAAGTGATTAATTAGATGGAAAACGGAAAACAGGAATCAACGTTAATATCTCTACATGCTGAAAAGGCATTTGACAGGGTTGAGCGGCGTTTTCTGCATATGGTGTTGGTAAAGGTTGGCCTTGGAACGAACATGAGAGGGTGGATTAAGGCTTTGTGTAGATGCCCCCAAGCAGTGGTTAAGATGAATGGGATGGAATCTGGGTCATTCCCCTTGCAGCAGGATACCTGTCAAGGGTGCCTATTACTCCCTCTTTTATTTGCATTAGTGATTGAATCCTTAGCGGCCCATATTAGAAGGGAAGTGCGCATTAGAGATACTTTGGTTGCTCTGTTAGAAAAAAAGATTGCTTTGTATGCCGACTGTGTTTTACAAGTTTGGGTACATCTCCTCCTATAATTTTGGGTAAGCTGAGGGAATATGGTGTCTTCTCTGGTTACTAAGTCTGAAGTGTTGACTTTGTGAAAGTTTACACTCTAGCAAAGATTGTCCATTGCAGTGGGCAGCAAAGTTAATTAGATATCTGGGGATTTTTTGGGGCCCTAGGGTTGGGAGACTTGTATAGGTACTCTCATTCCTAAATTGAAGGAGGATGTCAGAAAGTGGAGAAGTTTATATGTTTCCAGGTTGAGATGGGTGAATGCAGTTCGAATGAATTGGCAACCCCGTCTCCTTTGCTTGTTTTCAATGGTCCTTATATCCTTGCCTTCAGTATTTTTTCAAGATTTGAATAGGGTTATTGGGGGCTTTATATGGAATAATAAGAGCCCATATTTGGTTTAAGACATTTCAGAGATGTCGGACTGGGGGAGGGCAGGATTGCCTGATTTTTGAGACTAATACCAAGTGGTCCTCTTCAGTTACTTGGCCCAGGAGTGTCATCCCCTTCGGAATCAGCATTGAGTAGAGTTCGAACAAAGTATTGGTAGGGGTTATTGGTTGGGAATGCCATGGGAGGTAGAAGGAGGAGAGAGGCCCTATGGTATAACAGTTGCCTCCTGGAAGTAGTGGCGGTTCCATAATCGTGGGGACAGAAAAAGCTATCAGGATATACTCCAAGTTTGGCATGTCCTAAATTGTCTGCCCTTAGGCCATGAGACATGGGAATTCAGTTGGAGCTCCTTTGGCCAAAGGGCAGTCAGAGGATATGGTGAGGAACTCTCCTCTCTTCATATCTTTTCACGACTTTTTGTAATGGGTGTATTTTGCACCAGGGCTATTTCAGGAGTTTAATTTCTACAATTTTCCTTTGGGTATTTTCAGTTATGGACCTTTGCCTTAAAGGGAGAAAATAAGGGAAGAATTTTGAATCCATGACTATGGTGGGAAAGGGTGGTATTTGGAGAAGGTCCCTGGAAAGGGAGAATTAGCCGCATCTATAGGGCTATTCGAGGGTACCTGAATATTAAAGGAACGTGGGAGAGGGAAGTGGCTGTAAATTGAGAAGAGGAAGATTGGGGAAGCATTGTGGGTGGGGTGTAGAAATGTTCAATTTCTATAAATATAGTGGACCAACCATACCGCATCCTTCAGGGAGCCTATTTGACTCCAACTAGACTGCATGCCATGAATAGGAATTACACAGCGCAATGCCGGCAGGAGTGTGGAGAAATAGGTCACCTTACCCATATAATATACTCATGTCCCATATTGTGTCTCTTTTGGGGGAAGTGAAAAGCAAAATCAGAAAAGATAACCGATGTCCAATTACCCGATGAGCCCTGTTTTGTTTTGTTTTTTCTCTTTTTGTATGTTTCAGAAGTAGTGGGAGATCGCCCTCTTTGCATTCTTATTCAGTAGAAGAGTTACTTTGAATAACTGGAAGAATAAAAATGCCCTACCGATTCATGAGTGCACAGAGTATTGGGGAGATGATGGAAATGGAAGTTTTGACAGAGAAGGTGAGGGGCAAGTCAGAGAATGTGAAGGCTTTATGGAAACCAGTGAGGCTTTTTCTGAGCGGCCGCAGCTGAGATTGTAATAGATAATTGTCTTGAGTTTCTAATTTATCAACCCACTTGTATAATAAGATAGATGGATGGCCATGAGTTTAGGGAGGGAGGTGGACTGGGGGGGGAGGGGCATGGTTGGTTGGGAGGGGGGAGGGTAGAAGGTTGAGGGTCTGTTGATTTTGGGAGTTGGGGAAATGGGCTGGTTTGTTATGTAAGGTTTGATGTTGCAAATATTTTATAAGGCCGTTGTTTTTATGAAAAGATAATAAAATATTCGTTTAAAAAAAATGTGTGCTGAAAACCAGCGCACAGTTTCTTAATGTCATATTACTACATCAGCCTGTGAGTCCCCACAATTGCTGATGTTGATAATGGCGGAGGTAGAGCCGGGAGCCGCGAGGACAGAATTGGGTCAGGTCTGCAGGGAGGGGCAGCGAGATTAGAGGTCTATAGGGTAGAAGGGGTAGGAACTCCACTGCTCCCCAAAAATATCACTCTAGACACAGGCCTGTTGGAAAATCCAGGCACATACCTATGGCCAGAGAATGTGGGTTTGAGAGTCTGCCATTACTAGGAGAGCTAAATTGGCCTACAAAAGGGAACTAAGCCTTTCAGTGTGTGATTCTGCAATTATGAACAAATTATCACAAATTGGTTAAAGATCTGATGGTTTTCAACACTATTTTAGTGGCAGGTTATGGTTGAAGGAGTTAAGGAGTCAATAATACCATGATTCTCCGGGGGACTGGCTGGGATATCCGTGTGTGGTTAGAACTGAAATTGCCATTGCAGGAGTAGTGATTATTGTGACTACCGTGGGTTAGGGAGGGGAAGGGTTCATATTGCCCTGGCTGATTAGGATTTTAATGTTTGGGTGGAGATGCCATGGGATTTAGTTGTTTGTGGAGACTGCTTTAAGACTGTTGGGGTTTGTTTGTTTTTTTCAACTGTGCTCTCATGAACTATTTTTGGCAAGACAGATGAAATAAATGCCTTCAAAAAGAAAAACTTGCCGAATTACTGGTGACTTTTCGCTATTATGTTGTTTACCTAACATACTAGACTTTGTGTCCTCATGACACACCCACACGCAGAGCCCTTCTCCCACACAAGAGACACCCTCAAGCGGTACCCACACTGGTGCTGAATTTCTGCTTGAAAGCAAACTGGGGGAGCCGATGCAGTATTGTGCGCACAGGCTAGTGCCACAGCTTCACACAGCAATTGGATGCGCGTTTTGGACGCACTAGGCTAACCCCCGATGCAATGAGGGGATTAGCGCGTCCACACTCCCGTGTAGCTAATAGCACTCATCACTTGTAAATGCCATGCAGATGAGGCTATTAGCTATTACGCCCGATGCAAAATATTGCCATGCACACCCGACGCACCCGTTTTTAACATGACAAATGTACCACCAGCCTCAGAGGCTGGTGTTGTCTTGCAGCCCGTCAAGGGCTCACTAAAAAAACAACAACAAATCCCGCTTTCTCTGTGTTTCCCCTCCTCCTACTTAGTATTGTAGAGGTACTAAGTAGGAGGAAACCACAGAAAAAGAGCAACATGAAAAAAAACCCAAAAAGGCTTGATGGCGGCCAGCCTGTTTTCCCAACCCATGGCGGTGCGCATAGCCACGTCTCCTGGGCACCCGATGCCAAGGACGCGCTAGAAACGCACCATTGATCCCTAGAGTGGCCTTTTTAGCGCAGTAAGCTCATTACCATACTGCATCAGGCTCCCAGGAGATGGTGCTGTGTGCGCGTTAAAAAAACCAAAACAAAACGGCGTCACAGTTTTGGACGCATGTTTTTACAAGCGGCTTATTGCATTGGCCCCTGGGAGTGACACTGCTGTCGCCATAATCGGCACCTTTCAACCCAGCTTCAGGAATCTGTTCAACCAGAGCTGGCAATCAGAACATGAACACTTCAGTCTTTGTAAATATGGTTTTGATAACATTGCCACATGGTTTATTTGTTGCAGAGGAACTGTTCTGCATTTTTCTGCTGTTGATTCCAGGGTAAATGATTATCAATGCATGGTGATTACTCTAGCTTATATATGGTTTTGGTGGCGCAGGATTCACGGATCTGTACCAAGTGTGTTTTGCTGTGGTCGGGGTTGTATGTTTGCTGTGTCGGGGGTTGTATGTTTTGCTGTGTCGGGGTTGTATGTTTGCATCTTCCTAAGAGGGCTTGACTGTATTTGGGCTTTTTCCAGTTCTCAGTGGGACCCTTAAGCTTTCACTTCACTATTGCTCCATTTGGGCAATGGAGTTTCTATCGCTAAGCAGAGGCCTTTCCAGACCCAGCTGGAGCCTGGTAACTCATTGTTTGTTCCTTCTTCCCAAGATAAGGCCGGTATCTCCTCCCGAGACAGTCTAGAAGAGCTCAGCCTGAACAGTTAATTTTTGTCTTCAGAGCAGAGATGTTAGATAAGGTTGCATGAACAGCTGTGGCTTTCAATTTTTTTTTTTTTTTTATAATTTACAGAATCCCCCCGCCATTTGTAATCTTTTTCTGCATGCCTGTAACTTGGGGAATTGTGCGTAGGGGCAAGGTGTGGGCAAATCTCAGAAAGAGGACTGGGTATCCAGCAGCAGATGTGATACTTTCTAATGACTTTTTTCAGTTTTTATATCCTTTTATGGATCAGTTCATGCAAAGATACCAAATACTGACCCAGATGTTTATCTCTTTGGGGAACCTACAGAATGTCTGCCTGAGCTTACGAAAATGTCAATGGCCTGGAACTATTTAATGACAAGACAAAAGACGTTTCACTATTTCCTCTGTTAAAACATATTTCTTTCTCGGACTGTCCACTGAGTGAAATATCTTTCATATGAACCATTTAAATGTAAACTGTTTTTACAGTGTAGAAATGCTTTGGGTCAGCTGCATTATAGAAATAAAAGCAGTCACGTTTTTGATCTTTATGTAACGCTGTGCTCGACTCCTTTCAGGTTGGAACCAGGATAAAAATTTAGGGGGCCGATGCAATACCATGTACAGTGGCTAGTGCACGGCTTAACATGCGAGTGAGCGCATGTTTTGGATGCACGTCCATAACCCCTGATGCAATACAGGGATTAGCGCGTCGAAAAACGCGCGTACAAATCACCACGTAGTTAATAGCACTCATCACATGTAATTCCATGTAGATAAGGCTATTAGTTAATCTCCGGCGATGCAAAATATTTCCCTGCGGGGCCAACGCGCCCATTTTTAATACGGCAAAATTTTACGCCATGGAATAGACGGCAGATGTCCGATCAGATGCTTGGGACGTATTTGATTTAAAAAATAGTGACAAAAAGGTAAGACAGTTTTACTGATAGGGTGGTACCAGTTTTACCTGTATGCAATCAAAACTCGTTTAATCTGATGGCGCTGTTTCGTCCCAAGCATTTCTCTCTGTTCACACATGGTTTGTTTAGGATTACTCTTTCTCAAAACATCGAATCACTGCCCATTGTTCAGTTACATCCACACACAGGTTTCTATGTTGCCATTTTATTTGTCTTAAATGTTATGTTTTTAATTATTATTTTATTTGCTTTTTGTTATTGAGTTATATATGTCATTTATGTATTTTAGCCCCTGAGGCAGCCCCAAATGTAAGGGGCGAAACTCGGCCAGAGTCGGGCTTGTTATAGAACTGCTTCTCCATAGAATAAAGTTTCTGACCGGACATCTGGCGTCTATTCCACTTTGTTTCCCTCACGGCGTTTATAGATAGCCTTGTTGCTTTCTCGGTCCAAATGTTACTCCAGCCCAGAGCTGGCATAAAGGTACGCCACACTCAAGGGCACATTGAAAAAAAAAAGCAAAGTCCTGCTTTCTGTGATTCCTCCTAATAGTATCACAGCAATACTAAGTAGGCAGGAACCAAATCAAGCAGATTTGTTTTTTTCAAAAAAAAAAAAAAGTTCTGGACAGCCCAATAGATAACGTGTCCATGCTGGTAGCGGGAGAAAAAGGACGCCGGTAGAGCGATCGTCTGTTTTTCCAACCGGCACTGACAGCCACCTCTCCTGGGCATCCGACGCCGAGGAGGTGCAAGGGAAGCACAAGTTTCCTAGCGCCTCCTTTTTTGCACGACCCCTACTTTAAATATTGCATCGTGCGCCCAGGAGAGGTGGCTGGGCGCGCATTAGGAAAACCACACTGAGCGCCCGTTTTCTGCGCACAAATATTGCATCGACCCCCCTTAGTGAGAAGCTATGTTAGGAAGGGGAAAAAGAGAGGGAAGAGGGGGTGAGTGAGGTGGATGGAGAGGAGGGGAAGGTCTCAGGAGATAGAAGAGAAGGCCTGGGAAGGAGATGGGCTCTTTTTGAATTGTATTGTTCCCAACCTGGTCCTTGAGGTGCTCTGGGTCTGTTTAATAAATGCACCTGACATATATTTATCTGCATCCAGAGCATGCACTCGCATTCTCGTGCATATTCATGGTGGGTGGGGCGCAAGGGCCTGGTCGAAAATGCTATGGGGCAACAACTCAGAACCCTAGGAATTGCAGCAGTAGAGGGACCTGTTGCGTTTTTATTTTGTAAATGTATTTTTTTGCCCCCACAGTTTCCTTCTGTTCCTTTCAGTTTGCAGCTCAGTCGGAACCAGGGCTGGAATCTGGTGCCATGAGCCCTGGTTCACCACCCAGGGAATCTTTCCCCCTCTGTTATATATCCTTCCCTCCCTCTCTCCCTCCCCATCCATACCCAGTCCGCTCACTGCAGCAACAGTCCTGAACCAGGGGCCATGCACCAGGAACTACCTTCCAGAACCCTGCAATTGTGGGCCTGGAATCTGGCCACCAGGTGTCGCCCTTAAGCAAGGACCACGACTCCCCCTTTCCTGCCTCCACAGCAGGCCCAGGGGATGGAACCGGGGACCTTCGTGCAGCCCTGCTGCCCAGCAAGCACGCTCCTGCCTCCCATGCCTTTATTCTTAATGGTGAAAACCCCGTGAGTAAGAGAGAACCCCCAAAACGTTAGCATCTATCCAGGCGAGATTTAAAATAGGAGATCTGTATAAATAGCAAGAAATCACCGTCAAGGAGGGAGAACTGCTTGATGCAGGGATGAGCTGTTCTCAGGGTGTGTAGCTAAAATAGCTGCCTGCACTTACAGCACAGACATGGGGGGACGGGGGGAATCCTGCGAGGGTCATTCTTGTGTGCCCTAAGCCAAAGGGGGTTTATTTTGGCAATTATGCTTTAATGGCGCTCTGAGAGCCTGGTCCCAATTACCAGTAGCACAGTAGGCTGCCTTGTGTCCTCTCTAAGCAATTCATTCTTGCCGCCTCTTGGTTGATATATTTTTTTTTTTTACAGTGTTATAATATTTCATGGTCTCTTCCTTGCTGTTGGAGCTGGAGAGTACTTTGATTGCATTACAGGGACACCGGACACAATGGTAATTTGGCACCAGGCCCCCACAGTAGCAGGGTGGTTTGCCTTACAGAAGCAGTGCCTGCATGGTACTGTGGAAAGAAGTAGTAGTGCATGTACCGAGCCAGAACCAGGAGGCTCTGCTTTGGTTTGCTGCCCTGGCCCACTCCCATTTGCTTCTTTGGGATCGGCCCACTGCTGGGTGATGGTACCATCCATGAGGTCTTCGTTCTGAGGTTCCCCTCCCCCAGTCCTTGGGGGGGCGGGGGTGGGGGGAGTCACAGACCATGACTCTTTCCAGAGCCCCCGTGCACACGCAACCTGACCACTAGGTGTCGCCATTACGCATTGACTGGGACTCCAGCGCAGATAATAAATAATAGTCATTACGAGCCCTTTCTTTCTCATGCTTAAATACCAGAATTATTCACTAAACATGGGGCATTCATGCCGCTGACCATGACATTCTTGCCAAGGACTTCCCAGCTCAGAAAGGTTTCAGTATAAAGCATGTATTCACAAAATACAGCTCAGAAATGTCTAAATGCAGTGAAAAATGCTATTTATAAAAACAAAAAATGTTCAGGCTGGCTGCTGACAGGCTCGTGTATGTCACTCTAAAGTCTGCAGAAATTGGGGACTAGAGGTGGACTGGGGCTGCCATTCACCAAATCGATAACTTCTAGTTTTATTGCTCCTGAACTGAATGAGATTCATAAGAACATAAGAAATTGCCATGCTGGGTTAGACCAAGGGTCCATCAAGCCCAGCATCCTGTTTCCAACAAAGGCCAAACCAGGCCATAAGAACCTGGCAAGTACCCAAAAACTAAGTCTATTCCATGCTACTGTTGCTAGTAATAGCAGTGGCTATTTTCTAAGTCAACTTGATTAATAGCAGTTAATGGACTTCTCCTCCAAGAATTTATCCAAACCTTTTTTGAACACAGCTACACTAACTGCACTAACCACATCCTCTGGCAACAAATTCCAAAGCTTTATTGTGTGTTGAGTGAAAAAGAATTTTCTCCGATTAGTCTTAAATGTGCTACTTGCTAACTTCATGGAATGCCCCCTAGTCTTCCTATTATCTGAAAGTGTAAATAACTGATTCACATCTACTCGTTCAAGACCTCTCAGGATCTTAAAGACCTCTATCATATCCCCCCTCAGCTGTCTCTTCTCCAAGCTGAACAGCCCTAACCTCTTCAGCCTTTCCTCATAGGGGAGCTGTTCCATCCCCTCTATCATTTTGGTTGCCCTTCTCTGTACCTTCTCCATCGCAACTATATCTTTTTTGAGATGTGGCGACCAGAATTGTACACAGTATTCAAGGTGCGGTCTCACCATGGAGCGATATAGAGGCATTATGACATTTTCCATTTTATTAATCATTCCCTTCCTAATAATTCCTAACATTCTGTTTGCTTTTTTGACTGCTGCAGCACACTGAGCCGACTATTTTAAAGTATTATCCACTATGATGCCTAGATCTATTTCCTGGGTGGTAGTTCCTAATATGGAACCTAACATTGTGTAACTACAGCAAGGGTTATTTTTCCCTATATGCATCACCTTGCACTTGTCCACATTAAATTTCATCTGCCATTTGGATGCCCAATCTTCCAGTCTTGCAAGGTGGTCCTGTAATCTATCACAATCCGCTTGTGATTTAACTACTCTGAATAATTTTGTATCGTCGCAAATATGATAACCTCACTCATCCTATTCCTTTCCAGATCATTTATATATATATATATATATAGAAAAGCACCGGGCCAAGTACAGATCCCTGAGGCACTCCACTGTTTACCCTTTTCCACTGAGAAAATTGACCATTTAATCCTACTCTCTGTCTTTTAACCAGTTTGTAATCCACGAAAGGACATCGCCTCCTATCCCATGATGTTTTAGTTTTCTTAGAAGCCTCTCATGAGGGACTTTGTCAAATGCCTTCTGAAAATCCAAATACACTACATCTAGCAGTTCACCTTTATCCACATGTTTATTAACCCCTTCAAAAAAATGAAGCAGATTTCTTAGGCAAGACTTCCCTTGGATAAATCCATGTTGACTGTGTTCCTTTAAACCATGTCTTTCTATATGCTCTACGATTTTGATCTTGAGAATAGTTTCCACTATTTTTCCCGGCACTGAAGTCAGGCTCACTGGTCTATAGTTACCCCGGATCGCCCCCTGGAGCCCTTTTTAAATATTGGGGTTACACTGGCCACCCTCCAGTCTTCAAGAACAATGGATGATTTGAATGATAGGTTACAAATTTTAACTAATAAGTATAAATTTTAACTAATAGGTATAAATTTGCTTAACAGAAAATCTATTTAACTATCTCTGTTAAATAGATTTTCTGTTAAGCAAATTTATACCTATATACTATTTGGAAATCAGTTATATGTACCTAGCCAGTTTATGCAGTTAATCTAGTACAATGTATCATGTCATTATAGGGTGGGCCTTAGACATCATGTTATATGCAGGGCTGGTGCAAGGGGATTGGGTGCCCTAGGCACCTTCAGCCTTGCGCCGCCCCCCCCGTCATGCCGCCCCCAGCCCCGCTCCCGGTCGCAGCCCTGACTCTAGGGGCGAGGACCACATGCTGCCACTCCCCCACCCTCCCAAACCCCCACAAAACTCATAAATCACCTGGTGGTCCAGGGCTACCGGTGCCATTGGTTGGCCCCTGTCACATGGTAGGGGCTAAAGGCCACCGGCGCCATTTTTGGTTAGTGGCAGCCGAGGCCCCGGGAGTGGCAGATCACTCTTGGGCCCTCTTCTGGACTATCGGGGGCGACGGGAGGATGGCACGACAGGGGGCGCAGAATTTTGAAGGGGCACTTTTTGCCCTTTCAAAATTCTGCCGCCTGAAGCGGTGGCGGTGCAACCTAACTGTCGGTGCCCTAGGCACAGGCCTAGCTCGCCTAGTGCTTCCGCCGGCCCCGGGTTGAGCAGCCTCCTTAGGCTAGGCCCCGCTCCAAGGCTTTTCGCTGTATGCTATATGGTAGGCCACAACAGCTTTTCATGCACTTTCTAAGGCTGCTCTCTACAGGTTTGTCAGTCCGGCATGTGTGCCTCGCTGTGAATCCAGGTTGTGTGTCCAGTTTTTGGGGCGCAGTAGTCTGTGCGCCCATGTTAAGCAACGCGTAGTGGCCACGCGCTTACCTGTATGCACAAGTGGTACTGTGCGCTTAATTTTTGGCCACTTTGGACGCATAATTTCTAGGCACCTAGTTGAGTGCCTATGTCAAGAAAGAAAGCGAGTTGTCGGCCATCATGGCGCCTGTGCCTAAGAAGCCTAAGCATATTTCTCTTTGCACTGCTTGTTATATACGGGCATCTCAGCTATGAGTGCCCATTGATTTGTGCCAGCACTGTTTGGAGGCTCAGCAGTTGTGGAACCAGCTGCTGCCTTCTTGGGAAAGGTGGGCAGTGATTTGGTCCGCATTTCAGCCAGAGGGCATCAGTTATGGATGAGAAATTGGTCGGTCAATGTGACCTCCAAAGCTAACCTGTCCAAGTTACCCTTTAACGGCTCACTTTTATTTGGGAGTGAGTTAGAGAAACTGGCCAGTAAGTGGGACGAATCTCCAGTTCCTCATTTGCTAGAGGATAAGAAGCAGGCACAGCGTTCCCTTTATATGAGAGGGCGTGCTAGAGGATCCAAGCGTTTTCGAACCTGTAGAGGAGTGACCTTCAGAGAATTCAGTCCTTCGATGGGTCTCAGACCTTTCGTCTCCAACAACCCAGAAGAGATGCAGGCTCGGGTAGTGGAACCTCCTGAGCCTTCCAATGAAGGTTTGCCGACCCACCCCCGGGAACAGGAGATAGGGGGACGTCTCTCTATTTTATCAGAGGTGGGTCGAAATCACATCATATCAGTGGATCCTGGAGGTGATACGAGAGGAATATGCGCTGGGGTTTCACAGTGTTCCTCAGGACATGTTCATAGTGTCTCTCTGCCACTCACCACAGAAAAAAAAACAGGCAGTGGAAACTGCATTGGCAAGGCTCCTCAGTATGAGGGCTGTGGTCCCAGTGCCCAAGACGCAAGAAAATAGGGGATGATTTTATATTATTTTGTTGTGCCAAAGAAGGAGGGCTCTTTTCGTCCCATCTTGGACCTCAGAGGCGTCAATCGTCGCCTGCGAATGAAGCATTTTCACGTGAAGACATTGCACTCAATGATAATGACCATGCAGTCGGGGGAATTTCTTACCTCTCTGAATCTGTCAGAGGCATATCTCCACATTCCCATCCAATTAGAACATCAATACTTCCTGTAGTTTGCACTTCTGGGATGCCACTTTCAGTTTCAGGTGTTGTCCTTGGTCTGGCCACAGCTCCCAGAACCTGTTCCAAGGTAATGGTGGTAGTTGTAGCAGAGTTGAGAAGGAAGTCTTCTCCCAACTTCAGTGGTGACTGCAGGGGATAGCAAAACTCCCATCTATGGAAGGGAGTTTTGCTATCCCCTCCGGACTGGCTAGTCCCGACAACAGATATGAGTCTCCTTGATGGGGAGCTCACTGTCAGGAGCTGATGGCGCAAGGGCGTTATAGTGCAAGAAAGTCTCTCTGGAACATCAATCGCCTGGAGGCCAGGGCGGTCCAGTTGCCATGTTTACAGTTCAGCGACAGGCTGCAGGGTCGCTCAGTCCGCATAACGTCAGATAGTGCAATGACTGTGGCTTAAATCAATCGACAGGGAAGTACCAAGAGCCAGGAAGTTTTGCAGGAAATAGATCATCTTATGGAATGGCAGAGGTGCATCTCCAGATGCTTTCAGCCTCGCACATCGCAGGCTAAGACAAAGTAAAAGTAGGCTTTCTCAGCAGGAAGAGTCTGGACCCAGGACAGTAGGTGTTGGCAGACGAGGAGTTTCAGCTGATTTGGGATCACTGGGGTCTCCCGTTCCTGGACCTGTTGGCGACTTTGTGCACTGCATAAGTTTTGCAATTCTTCAGCCGCAGAAGAGATCTGAGGTCATTGGGGATCGATGCCCTAGTGCAGGAGTGGCTGGAAATCAAGTTGCTGTATGCCTTTCTTCCATGGCCCATGTTGGGCAGCTTGATTTGAAGGATTGAACACCAGAGAGGGATGGTGCTCTTGGTTGCTTCAGATTGTCCCAGGAGACTGTGGCATGCGGACCTGCGGAGGCTCCTGGTGGATTCGCCTCTTTGACTTCCGGCACACAGGAACCTGTTGCAGCAGGGGCCTGACTCAGTTTTGTCTTATGGTCTGGCCCTTGTCAGGGCTCGCTTTCTAAAACGAGGATACTCTGCGGCAGTGATCTCTGCCTTGCTAAAAGCTAGAAAGTTCTCCACTCCTTGGCCCATGTGCATATTTGGAGAGAGAGGCCTGGTGTGATGATCACAGTACTCTTCCTTGTTCGGTCAAGATGCTGTTCATTTTGGAATTTTTGCAGGATAGCTTGAATAAAGGCTTGGCCCTTTATTCCTTAAGGGTACAAGTAACTGTTCTCGCCTGTTTCAGGGATCCAGTCAATGGAGGATCCTTGTTGGCTCATTCTGATGTGGTCCATTTTCTGAAAGGAGTGGAACATCTTCATCTTCCTTTGCGTTTCTGGTAACCCTATGGAGTCTCAATTTGGTTTTAGATTTTTTGGTAGGCTCTACATTTCAATCGCTATGTGCTCTGTACGTGTGGTTTCTGACCTTGGCAACTGTGTTCCTTGTGGCAGATTGTTCTGAACATAGGGTTTCCGAGCTGCAGGCCTTGACGTGCCAGGAGCCGTTTCTCTTTTTACTGAAAGTGGTCTCCGAGTTTCAGTTGAACCAGTCCATCTCCCTGCCATCTCTGTTCAGGGAGAGAGATGTAGAAGAGTCTCATCTATTGCGGCCCTTGGATGTCAAGCGGCAAGTTGTCAGGTATCTGAGGTCACCGGACCTTTGCGTAGGTCAGATCGCTTGTTTGTCCTCGGCGGTACTGGACAGGGAGAGCCAGTCTCATAGACTACAATAGCTCGCTGGATTTAGGGGGTAGTAAAAATCGCTTACGTAGATGCTGGGAAGCCATTACCTAGTCGAATTCGGGCCCATTCCACTCGAGCTCAGGCACTGTCATGGGCAGAAGTTAGACTGTTGTCTCCTGTCATTTGCCGAGCTACGATGTGGTCCTCCTTGCATACCTTTTCAAGTATTATTGTCTGGATGTGCAAGCCCGGGAGGATGCAGCCTTTTCACGTGCCATTTTGACTGCATCACGGGCAGCCCCTTGCCCTATTCAGGAGTAGCTTGGGTACATCCCACTTTTTCTGGATTCATCTGACAGGACGCTATGAAATGAGAAATTACTACTTATCTGATAATTTCCTTTCCTTTAGTACAATCAGATAAATCCAGCTTCCCTCCCTTAGCTGCCATATGATTTTATAATGATCCTCCTGTGTGTCAAAGGATTACAGGTAAATGTTTCTCTGTTGCTCCCTTGTTTCCCCCTCCCTGTTCTATGTATTTCAGTTAAGTTCTCTGTAAACTGATATGATGTATCCATGAATATCGGTATAAAAAAACACTTTTAAATAAATAAATAAGTGTTACTCCAGTCCCTAGAAAAGTGTTATTACATTCTTGTCTGAGCTCAGTTTTGCCTGTTGGCTGAGTTTTGTAATGTTTATCTGTTTTTCATCAAATTTTTTGCTAGTCTGTCCACAGTTGCTTTTGAAGAGAATACTGGCAGGCTGATGTCACTGCAGGAGTATATATTCTGTGATGTCAGTTTATTCTGTCTCCATCTGCTGGTAGAGGTGCATAACCTACTTGTTCTGGATTCATCTGTCTATTTTTTTTTTTTTTTGTGAAAATAATTTTTATTAACATGGACTGTCCTAAAGAAAAAGAAATTATCAGGTAAGTAGTAATTTCTCATTTCATATTTAAATTAATTTTCACAAATTTCTACAAACCTGATTTTGCTTTATCATTATAGAATATTGTGTGTAGATTGAGGAGGAAAAATGCATACTATCCATTTTAGAGTAAGACTGTAATGTAACAAAATGTGGAAAAAGTGAAGGGTTCTGAATACACTGTATGTTAGGAGTTTCCCCTCCCCTGTTTTTGGCATTATAATTTATTTTTATTATTTTATTTATTATTTTTATATACCAACATTCAATCTCAATTGGGATATCACATCTGTTTACATTCAGGTACTGTAGGTATTTCTCTATCCCCAGAGGGCTTACAATCTAAATTTTTGTACCTGAGGCAATTGTAGGTAAAGTGACTTGCCCAAGGTCACAAGGAGCAACAGCAGGACTCAAACCCTGGTCTCCTGGTTCATAAGTCCACTGCTCTAACCACTAGGCTATTCCTCCTCCCTCTCCCCTCCCACTCAAGTTCCCCTTCCTCTCCCACTCAAGCGACTGCTGAACTTTCAGGCATTGTAATGAATCCACAGTCTTTGGCCTTGCATGCCATTACGGTTTCAAGTGCCAAAAAGCGAAATACAAAAAAATAAAATAAATCTCGCATCTTAACACAGCCGTGATATTTGCATTGCCCATTTCCTGGCTTTCTTGCATGCTCTTTCTCATTCTCTGAAAACTGCACTCACTTGAGCTGGCTAAAAACACACAGCGGGGTGGGGGTGGGGGGTTCCCGTATCTTATAACCCACCCCCTAACTTACTTTAGCCCGCGCATCACAGTGAAAGCCCCTCAGCCAGGGGCCGTGCACCAGGGCCTCCCTCCAGAACTCTGCAAGCCTGTGCCCTGAATCCGGCCAACAGATGGCGCTGTTGCACAATGACTGACTCCTCCCCTTTCACCTAGGGAGCTGTGAGTGCTGCCTCTGCTGCATCCCTCAGGCCGAAGGCTTTTAAAGTATCTTGGAAAATGCTAAAAAAAAAAAGTCTTTTTGTAGATGCCTGTGCTCAAGTGAAATGCAGTCAGACTGAAATAACCATATTTCCCAGTACATGGAGGGTTCTTGGATGTAACATGTGCCTGTCAGCAGCCCACTAGAATAATAATTTCAGGATTATAGCTCACCTTGCCATGCCATGGAATATGACACCCAGCTGCTGTGTCCTGCCACCACAGCCTGACAGACTGAACTGCTGTGGTGGCAGGACACAGCAGTTTCAAACATCTTTTTTGATGTTTGAAACATTTCATTCCTAAAAGTGATGGTGTTATTTGAGGTACGCGATGTTTGGATTTTTATTTTAAAACCCAGTTTACAGCAACTGTCCAAGTCAAATATGATTTAGGCAGTAAAGTTGATCTTGTGGTCTAGATTTCTTCTGCCACGTTTACTTAACTTTGACTGATATATTTGTCACTTAAATGCAGTGGAGAATTTCTGCTGTTGGACAGCAGAGGAAGGTGCATGTAGCAGAATTGAAAATCTCCAGTTGGAGGTGCAGTGTGATAAGGAATTCTCCCTCCCTGTCTGAAAATCCTACCCCCTCCCAGTGCCTTCCTCCACAGTCGGAGACAGAGTGCCACAGGAAAGCTCACCCCCACCCCCTTAGTGGTACGATGCTTGTTTAGACCCAGGAGAATTGTAAACTGCCTTGTCTTGTGAGAGGGACTTCTCCACCTCAGCCAAAAGCATCTCCGTTCGGCAGCAGTGTAGTGATGTCAGCACGTCACGGCCCATTGTGTGAAACAGGTGAGGGGCGAATAGCTTGCTGACATCACCAACTGCGCTCTTAACATAGAAACATAGAAATGATGGCAGAAGAAGACCAATCGGTCCATCCAGTCTGCTCAGCAAGCTTCACACTTCTTTTTTCTCATACTTATCTGTTTCTCTTGGCTTTTAGTAACCTTAGGTTCTATTTCCCTTTCACCCCCACCATTAATGTAGAGAGCAGTGATGGAGCTGCTTCTAGGTGAAATATTAAGTTTGATTAGTTGGGTAAACGGCAGCATAGCTCTCTGCCGTAGAAGCAGAGAGCAATGCTGGATATGCGTGAAGTATTAGTTTTTCTTCTCCCCTGCCGTTGAAGCACGGAGAGTGAATGAGCGAGCGAGCAAGCATTCACTCTCTCTCGCCCCCACCCCCACCCCGGGAACTCGCGGCAGCAGCAGCCTCCTCCCAACGCTAACCTCTTCATTTTCAGCCCTCGCGGAGGCAGAGTCCCATCGGCCGCAGTTGAACCTCTTCATTTTCCTCCGAGCCGCGCTGCAGTCTTCTTTTCTTCGGGCCAATGCCGAGCACACTAGCGTGGCCTCTTCTTGCCGCGCACGCACCCGATACTCTCCACTTCCTCTTCCGGGCCGCGGGGGTGGGGGGGCCTGTGTGTGTGTGAGAGATTGCATGTATGTGAATGATTGAGAGCCTGTACATGTGAAAGAGAGTATGTCTGTGATTGAGAGCCTGCCTGTGAGAGAGAGAGCATGAATGTAAGTTTACCATTGGGAACCTGTATGTGTAAGTTTGTGATTGAAAACCTGTTTGTGTGAAAGAGTATGTGTGTATGATTGAGATCCTTTGTGTGTGAGAGAAATAATGTGTATGTATGATTAAGAGCCTGTGTGTATATGTAAGAGAGAGCATGTGTGTCTGTGTGTGATTGAGAGCTGGTTTAGGTGATGGAGCATGTGAGTATGTGATTGAGAGCCTGTGTGTAAATGAGAGAAAGAGAGGACATGTTTGTAAGCATGTGAATGAGAGTCTGTGTGTGAGAGAAAAAGACAGCATGTATTTATGTGATTGAAAGCCTGTGTGTGTGTAAGCGTGAAAAGATAGACAGCATGTGTGTAAATGTGTAATTAAGAGCCTATATAAGTGAGAGAGAAAAAGCATGTGTCTATGTGAGTACTGAGAGCATGTGTGTATAGGTGTGTCATTGAGAGCCAGTGTGAGAGAGAGCGCTGGTATGTGACTGAGAGAGGAGAAAGTTCCAAGCAAACCACCCCACCTCCTGCTAATTCAGAACAATCTCAGGACACCTGGATATCAAACGTTCCCAGGTATGCAGAGCAAAAAAATTTTTGTATCCTTATTATTTTTCATTACTGGGTCTTTGTGTCTGCTATTTTGAAATATTTTGTTGGTATCTGGAAATGTTTTATATGAGTTTTTAATTATTGGATATTCCACTCATCAGCTGTTTCGAAATATGTTCTTTTTGTTAGTACAGTTTTACTGCTGATGATTTTATATTTCTTGATTTGTTTTATAAAGATGGGTGATGTTTCTTTTTTCCTTTGTTACACTGCATACAGAGACTCTGGCTTGTTGCAGTTTCCAATTCAGTTTTTTCTGCATGCTTCTTGTTATGCGTTTTGGTCTCTTTATTCTATGTTAGGTGAGGGACAGCACGTGATTCAGGTGAGGTTTTCTGCTGGCGTGTAGTTTCTGTGTAGGACTCTATAGCAGCCTGACTTGGTCCGTTTTCCTAATAGGAGATGTATTGGTGTCTTAAGGCCTGGTGTAATATTTTCAGAGACTTATTGTACTTTAAAAGTGTGATCTTACATAAAATGCAAACATTTACTTGTATTTAGTTTTAAACATATTGTATGGCTCTCATGGAATTACATTTTAAAATATGTGGCGTTTATGGCTCTCTCAGCCAAAAAGGTTCCTGACCCCTGCGCTAGAGTATCTCGGTATGCAGTTTGACACGAAACAGGGCAGGGTGTTCCTGCAGGAGGGCCGTATTCAAAGGCTGATGACGCAGGTGCGTCTATTGAGAACACAGTACACCCGACAGTGTGGTCCTATCTACAAGTGCTCGGATTGATGATGGCAACCTGGAGGTGGTGCCATGGTGAAGGTGCATATGCGTCCTCTTCAGTGCACTCTGCTGTCATGTTGGAGCCCACAGTCTCAAGACTATTTGATTTGGTTCCACCTGCCGATAGAGGTCTGCACTCAATTGCAGTGGTGGTTAAAAGCAGATCTCTAAGAAAAGGGGTTTCCCTAAGATCACCGGACTGGCTAGTACTCACGACAGATGCGAGCCTCTAGAGTTAGGGAGCTCAGGGTCAGGAGCTGACCGTTCAAGGCACTGGAAGAAGAGTTTCTCTGGAACATCAATTTGCTTGGAAGC
This sequence comes from Rhinatrema bivittatum, assembly GCF_901001135.1. NCBI lineage: Eukaryota > Metazoa > Chordata > Amphibia > Gymnophiona > Rhinatrematidae > Rhinatrema > Rhinatrema bivittatum. Next base: position 28,557,292 of record NC_042625.1, read on the forward strand.
CTGTGTGGACCGGTTGGCATACTGTGTTTCAGCGATAGATTTCAGGGTCAAACTGTCCGAATAATGTCGGACAATGCAACAACAGTGGCTTACATCAATCGGTAGGGAGGAACCAAGAACCAGCAAGTGACGCAGGAAGTAGCCCAACTTATAGCTTGGGCAGAACTGCATCTTCAGGAGACCTCAGCCACGCACAATGCAGGAAAAGACAATGTAAGAGCCGATTTTCTCAGCAGACAGAGCCTGGATCCAGGAGAATGGGAATTGTCAAATGAGGTGTTTCAGTTAATAGTGGATCGCTGGGGCCTTCCACTTATGGACCTAATGGCGACTGCTTACAATGCAAAAATCCCTCACTTCTTCAGTCGCAGGAGAGATACAAAGTTTTTGGGCATCGATGCCCTTGTGTATGCCTTTCCCCCGTGGCCCATGTTGTGCAGAATGATTCGGAAGATCGAGAGTCACAGGGGGATGATGCTTTTGGTGGCATCAGATTGGCCCAGAAGACCATGATATGCAAATTTGTGAAGGCAAATTTGCCCCTCCAATTTCTGGCGCACAGGGATCTGCTATGGCAGGGTCTGTCTTCATGAATATCGGAATTGATTTTGTTTTTTGGTATGGCCCTTGAGAGGGCTTAGTTGCTGAAGTATGGATAATCTACTGCAGTATAGCCACCATGCTATGAGCAAGAAAGTTCTCCACTTCCTTAGCCTATATGCGGGTTTGGCAAGTGTTTGAGGTTTGGTGTGAAGATCGAGGAATTCTTCGTTCGGTTAAGATCCCGCTCATATTGGAATTTTTTGCAGGATGGATTGAGTAAAGGGTTGACATTTAATTCATTAAAGGTACAGATGGCGACTCTTGCCTGTTTCCAAGGTCAGGTGAATGGTGGGCCCTTGTCAGCTTATCTGGATGTGGCCCATTTCTTGAAAGGAGTGAAACAACTTCGTCCTCCCTTACGGTTACCAGTGCCCTTGTGGAGTCTTAATTTAGTTTTGGATTTTTTAGCGGGCCCTACTTTTTGACCAATGTGTAACCTTTCCTTGAGGTTACTGATCTTGAAAACGGTGTTTCTTGTGGCAATTTGTTCTGAGCATCAAGTATCCAAACTACAGGCCTTGTCTTGCTGGGAGCTGTTTCTACACGAGACTCCAAGGGCGATACAGCTGCATACTGTTCCTTCTTTTTTGCCAAAAATGATCTTGGATTTTCACGAATCAGTCTTTTTCCCTGCTGTCTCTGGACAGGACAAGAGATGCGGAGGAATATCGCCTTTTACAGCCCTTGGATATCACGAGGTATTTAGAGGTTCCTGAACTTCCCAGGAAGATGGACTGGCTGTTTATACTCCATGGTTGGAGTAAACAGGGTGAGCCAGCGTCGCGGGCTACACTAGCCTGCTGGATTAAGCAGGTAGTCACGGCCGCGTATGTGGATTCTGAGCACCCATTGTCTACTCAGTTTAGGCAGTACATAAGAACATAAATGCCATAGTAGATCAGACCAAGGGTCCATTAAGCCCAGTATCCTGTTTCCTACAGAGGCCAACCCAAGTCACAAGTACCTGGCAAGTACCTAAACATTAGATAAATCACAAGCTACTATTGCTTATTAAGTACTGTAATAGCCTTTACTCAATCCATCCTGCAAAAAATTTGTAACTTATCATTAAAATCATCCATTGTACCTGAAGACTGGAGGATAGCAAATGTAACCCCAATATTTAAAAAGGGTTCCAGGGGCGATCCGGGAAACTACAGACCGGTTAGCCTGACTTCAGTGCCAGGAAAAATAGTGGAAAGTGTTCTAAACATCAAAATCACAGAACATATAGAAAGACATGATTTAATGGAACAAAGTCAGCATGGCTTTACCCAGGGCAAGTCTTGCCTCACAAATCTGCTTCACTTTTTTGAAGGAGTTAATAAACATGTGGATAAAGGTGAACCGGTAGATATAGTATACTTGGATTTTCAGAAGGCGTTTGACAAAGTTCCTCATGAGAGGCTTCTAGGAAAAGTAAAAAGTCATGGGATAGGTGGCGATGTCCTTTTGTGGATTGCAAACTGGCTAAAAGACAGGAACAGAGAGTAGGATTAAATGGGCAATTTTCTCAGTGGAAGGGAGTGGACAGTGGAGTGCCTCAGGGATCTGTATTGGGACCCTTACTGTTCAATATATTTATAAATGATCTGGAAAGAAATACGACGAGTGAGATAATCAAATTTGCAGATGACACAAAATTGTTCAGAGTAGTTAAATCACAAGCAGATTGTGATAAATTGCAGGAAGACCTTGTGAGACTGGAAAATTGGGCATCCAAATGGCAGATGAAATTTAATGTGGATAAGTGCAAGGTGATGCATATAGGGAAAAATAACCCATGCTATAATTACACAATGTTGGGTTCCATATTAGGTGCTACAACCCAAGAAAGAGATCTAGGTGTCATAGTGGATAACACACTGAAATCGTCGGTGCAGTGTGCTGCGGCAGTCCAAAAAGCAAACCGAATGTTGGGAATTATTAGAAAAGGAATGGTGAATAAAACGGAAAATGTCATAATGCCTCTGTATCGCTCCATGGTGAGACCACACCTTGAATACTGTGTACAATTCTGGTCGCCGCATCTCAAAAAAGATATAATTGCGATGGAGAAGGTACAGAGAAGGGCTACCAAAATGATAAGGGGAATGGAACAACTCCCCTATGAGGAAAGACTAAAGAGGTTAGGACTTTTCAGCTTGGAGAAGAGACTGCTGAGGGGGGATATGATAGAGGTGTTTAAAATCATGAGAGGTCTAGAACGGGTAGATGTGAAACAGTTATTTACTCTTTCGGATAGTAGAAAGACTAGGGGGCACTCCATGAAGTTAGCATGGGGCACATTTAAAACTAATCGGAGAAAGTTTTTTTTTACTCAACGCACAATTAAACTCTGGAATTTGTTGCCAGAGAATGTGGTTAGTGCAGTTAGTATAGCTGTGTTTAAAAAAGGATTGGATAAGTTCTTGGAGGAGAAGTCCATTACCTGCTGTTAAGTTCACTTAGGGGTAGATTTTCAGAGCCCTGCTCGCCTAAATCCGCCCAAAACCGGGCGGATTTAGGCGAGCAGGGCCCTGCGCGCCGGGAAGCCTATTTTACATAGGCCTCCCGGCGCGCGCAGAGCCCCGGGACTCGCGTAAGTCCCGGGGTTCTCGGAGGGGGGGCGTGTCGGGGGCGGGCCCGGTCGTCGCAGCGTTCCGGGGGCGTGTCGGCAGCGTTTTGGGGGCGGGTACGGGGCGTGGCTACGGCCCGGGGGCGTGGCCGCGCCCTCCGTACCCGCCCCCAGGTCGCGGCCCGGCGCGCAGCAGGCCCGCTGGCGCGCGGGGAGTTACGTCTCCCTCCGGGAGGCGTAAATCCCCCGACAAAGGTAAGGGGGGGGGTGTAGACAGGGCCGGGCGGGTGGGTTAGGTAGGGGAAGGGAGGGGAAGGTGAGGGGAGGGCAAAGGAAAGTTCCCTCCAAGGCCGCTCCGATTTCGGAGCGGCCTTGGAGGGAACGGGGGGAGGCAGCGCGGCTCGGCGCGCGCAGGCTATACAAAATCGATAGCCTTGCGCGCACCGATCCAGGATTTAGTGGATACGCGCGGCTCCGCGCGTATCTACTAAAATCCAGCGTACTTTTGCTTGAGTCTGATGCGCAAGCAAAAGTAGGCTGATCGCGCTTCTTTTAAAATCTACCCCTTAGAGAATAGCCACTGCCATTAGCAATGGTTACATGGAATAGACTTAGTTTTTGGGTACTTGCCAGGTTCTTATGGCCTGGATTGGCCACTGTTGGAAACAGGATGCTGGGCTTGATGGACCCTTGGTCTGACCCAGTATGGCATTTTCTTATGTTCTGATGTTCTTATGGATTTATCCTTGAGGAACTTACCCAAACCTTTTTTAAACCGAGTTACACTAACTGCTGTAACCACATCCTCTGGCAATGAATTCCAGAGCTTAACTATGCACTGAGTGAAAGAATTTTATTTGGTTTGTTTTAAATGAGCTACTTGCTAACTTCATGGCGTGCCCCCTGGTCCTTCTATTATCAGAGAGAGTAAATAACTGATTTACATTAACTTGTTCAAGTCCTTTCATGATTTTGTAGACCTCTATCATATCCCCTTCAGTCGTCTCTTCTGCAAACTGAACAGTATCATGGGCAGCAGTTAGATTGTTGTCTCCCGTTGACATTTGCTGAGCTGTGATATGGTCCTCCTTACACATTTTTTCCAGGCATTGCCAGCTAGATGTGCAGGCCCGGAAGGACACAACCTTTGCACGTGCGGTGTTGATTGGACCGCAGACAGCCTTCTGCCCTGTTCGGAAGTAGCTTTGGTACATCCCACTGGTTCTGGATTCACCTGTATGAACACTAAGGGGTACATTTAAAAAAAAAAGTGCGAGCGCGTACTTTTGTTCGCGCACCAGGCGCAAACAAAAGTACGCCGGATTTCAATAGACATGCGCATCTTTTAAAATCCGGGGTCGGCGCGCGTAATTGGGTGCAACATTTGTGCACCTTGCGCACGCCGCCCGTTCCCTCCGCCTCCCCCCACCTTCCCCTACCTAACCCACCCCCCAGCTCTATCTAAACCCCCTCTATCTTTATCGCAAAAGTTACGCCTGCCTGAAGCAGGCGTAACTCGCGCGCACCAGTGGCCCACTGGTGCGCCATCACTCGACCTGGGGGCTGGTCCGGAGGCCTCAGCCCCCAGGCTGAGGCCTCCGGACCAGTAAGCTTATGCGTGGTGCTGGCCCGGAATGCCCCCGGGCCAGCACCACGCCCCCTGGAACGCCCCGAACGTCGTGCCGCCCCCTACATGCCCCCTAGCAAAGCCCCGGGACTTACGCGCATCCTGGGGCTTGCGTGCGCCACCGAGCCTATGCAAAATAGGCTCAGCACGCGCAAGGGGGGTTTTTAAGGGTTACGCACGTAACCCTTTTAAAATCCGCCCCTAAGAAAGGAGAAATTACTACTTAGCTGATAATTTCCTTTTCTTTAGTACAGACAGGTGAATCCACCTTCCCGCCCTTGGCTGTCGAATGGTTGTGCTGTGGTCCTCCTGCGTGGCTGCATGTTCCAGGGAGTACTGGTAAGTGTCAATCCAGTCCCTAGACCAGTATTACTACAGTCCTTGTCTGTGCTCAGTGATTTCCTGTTGGCTGAGTGCTGGAATGGTTATCTGTTCATAATCAAATTTTGTTTGTCCACAGTTGGCTTTTGCAGAGAATACTGGTGGGCTGATGTCGGTGCAGGGGTATATATACCGTGATGTCAGTGCAGGGGTATATATACCGTGATGTCAGTGCAGGGGTGTATATACCGTGATGTCAGCTTTGCTCTGTCTCCACCTGCTGGTAGAGGTGCATAACCCACTGGTTCTGGATTCACCTGTCTGTACTAAAGAAAAGGAAATTATCAGGTAAGGAGTAATTTCTCCATGTTAGCTTTAGAAAGCTCTTGAAGTCCCACTTCTTTGACTTCACTTTCCCCACTTAGGCTTTTCAGTTCCTTCTCAGATGGTTTTATTCTTTTTTGTTTGTCTTTAGTTTTGTGAGTTTCATGTAAGGTGGTTTTTACTCTGCATGTGAAATTATCTGCTGAGATTGGTGGATCAGCTGGAAATGATGAAAATAAATAAGTGAGATTCAGCCCAGCTGTAAGGCAGTGACACTTCAGCCAGCCTGCTGTCCCCCCTCCCCCTCCCCTCCCCCTCTAGATTTTTGCCGCACAGGCCTAGTGTGCCTGTTGACAAATCCTGGCCTGAGTGGTGGTGTTGATTCAAGTTTTCAGCAGGACAAGTGTGGCTACTGGAGCTCTGTATCCTGCAATTTTCTGTTCCTCTGTGTTTGCAAGAAGTTTGTCAAATGATAGTTGTGTTTGAAGGCTGGCTTGTTCCAAATAGTTGCAAACTGAGAACACAAGTGCTTGATTCATATTAATATGGCAACTTTTGGGGGAAAAAACAGCCACAGGAAAACAATGTGTATTTATAAAACATACTTCCAGGGAACTGTTACCATCCTCCTGATGACCCCCTAAGCTGTGTATAATGCATTCCATGTTTCACCCTTTACAATGTGCTCCTGCTGACTTTTTTTTTGGTTTTTTTGTTTTTTCTTCCCTCAATAACCTTCTCCCCGATTACCTCCTGAGTTGTTTACAGTGCTTTCCATGTAATACCTTCATAATGTGCTCTTGTTAATTTTTCCCTCATCTGTCCCCGGTTGAGGAACCGTCGTTCCCTGTAAATAGTTACCTAGTTTCTTTTCGCTGATGTTTATCTCTTGTATGCAGAGTTTACTGTTCTATGTAACGGCAGTGCCAAAAGTTCTATATAATGACACTGTCAAAAAGTTTTAAGTTATCTGTAAACCGATACAATGTGTAAACGGTTGTCGGTATATAAAACCAATAAATAAATAAATAAATGTTGCGTTGGTGAATGAGGCTGCACTGAGCTGCTATTACAGGAACAGTTTATGTACATTAAGACAGTGATTGCCAGGCAGTGGCCTGTAGATACCATTTGTGTGGCCTGAAAACCATTTCTTACCTATCAAGCTGACCCACCATGTGGGGTCAGGATAAGTGGGGGTGCAGGGATCATAGAAGGTAAATGGATGCTGGCTGGAACGGGGGTCACAAAGGAAAAGTGGGGAGTGACAACCAGGGTGCAGCATAAAAGGAGCATCTGAAAAGGAGGAGCAGCAGATGGTGGGGAAGCGGCAGCCGCCAGGAACAGTGACTGGAAATTGAAGCAATCCAGAGGGAAAGCAGCAGCTGGCAGGAGGAGGCACCACAGGCTGGAGAGCAGGAGTGGCAGCAGCACCCAAGGTGAAGAGAGAACGGCAGCAATTGCCAGTAGTGGGGCTCCCAGGGCCATAGGGGAAAAGCAATGGATGGCAGGAGGTGGCAAGAACGGCAGCTGGCAGGAGGAATATCCATAGAATAGAAGAAGAGTGGCAGCTGGCGGGAGTGGAGCCCAGGGCTCAGAGGAAGAGCAGCAGCTGCCAGGGCTGCGGGGAGGGGGCAGAGCGGTGGCCCCTTGGCTGAACTCTCCCAGCCCCACTGCCAGCGCCATGCAGTTAGTCGCAGGCATAAGCAGCCGCTCTCCCACTACCACTGCGAAGGAGTTTGGAGGAAGAGATGAAGGGGAGAAGCAGATGGAAGCAGGAAGATAAATGAAGAGCTTAGGAAAGAGGGGGCTTGTTGGCCAGCTGGGGTCACCACAGTAGCAACAGTCCTCCTCCCCCCTGCCCAGGCCAAAGTGCATCACCTTCATAGCACCCCCATGCCTGACTGGCCCTGATGGGCAAGAGATGGGAATCCAGGTTCCCTCAGAACACAGTGAGTCAGGGCCGGCTTATGCAGTAAGCAAACTACACTTTCGTCAGGGGCGGCAAAGACCAGCAGCAGCGACAGGATAGATCCAGGCAGCCATGCACGCTCACAGTGACTGCCCAGTGCTTTGACTTCGCATCTTTCATGTGCACAAATAAACAGCCACACCAGTCCTGCTTTTCACCATGACATGGTTTATTTTGCTGTGTTAGGTTTTTTTTTTTTGTTTGTTTGTTTGTTTTTAAGTGGTTTGGTGTCTACAGCTCTGACAGGAACTGAGCTTTCAGCTTCATTCCCAGCAAGAGAACCGGAGGGGAGGGGGTGAAGATGGAGCTCCCCCCGCCCCTCCAGTAGAGAAAGTTACTCTGCCCCTCCTCCAGAGAACGGGGAGGGGGAAGCTGGAATGGAGCAAAGAGGCTCAGTTTTTGTCTGGAGATTTCTACGTCTAATTTGTGGTCCTTTATTCTATATTTGGTGAGGGACTGGCTGTGATCTGCATATGCAACTGAAGTATTCTGATTACTTGTGCGCTCTGTGTTGGGATCTGAAGCTGTCTAGCTTGTTCTGTTTTCCCAGAAGGAGATGTGCTAGATATGCAATGAATGTGTTTCTTCAGGATTTTGTGTTATTTCAGAGTGTCTAGTAATGAGATAAAATGGTCCCAGTTAAACTGTTCCTATGAACCCTTCTTTGAGACTTTAAATATTTCCCCTCATTCCCCCCAAACACTTATGTCTTTCTGTCTTAACTAGATTGCAAGCTTCTTGGAGCAGGGACTATCTCATGTGTATCTGTAAAGCACATCATATACCTGTTGGCACTACATAAATGTTTAACAGCAGTAATGGTCTTCTAGGGCCCAGTGTGATACTTGCAGTCTTGTCATTTCATAGGTAGGGTTATTGCTGTTTGAGTTTGGGGAGTTAGTGCTGTTTCGGTACAGCCGGTTTGCTATATAGCTTCTGAATGTCTTTTTTGAAGGGTTTTATGTAATTTATTTATAAAACTTTTAACAAAAAAATCATTTCTAGCCCACTGATCTTGTTCTCAGCAGAGTAAAACAAATATATAAAACCAGCCACATATTAACATCAAAATTCTGCAAAACGCAAATCATCATCAGTCATAAGTAGAAGCATAGTACATCTGTAAGTAACAGCAGAAAAGCCAGCCATTTCAGAGATTACCTTCTGCCAACAATATGGCTTGCTTTTATTTATTTATTTTTGCAATCTGTCCCCCCCAAATCATAGATTATTTATTTATTTATTTATTTATTGTTTTTGTTATACCGAGTTTCATGATAGGCATCACATCAACCCGGTTTACAAATAACAAGGAGTGTAAAGCATAACGTAACGTAAAAAAACAATATTTTCAATAAGAACCTTGAACTTTAAATACAGTGAATCAGAAAAAGAGAGAGGGAAAGTTACAAAAAACAAGGAAAATAAACTTGGGATGGAAGGGGAGAAATTGAACAGCACAATATTTACATTTCAGCCTATTGATACATTAGAATAGCAAGTGAAAAAATAAGACTATGAAACGGTACATAGGTAATCAAATGAATAAATATGACACAGTTGTGAATGGTAATAGTATGATAAATATTCAGCAGGAATTAGTGAGAGAGGGTTTGAGGTTGGTTGATTCGTGTTTACATTCCATTATTGCATACGAGTTAGTGCTAGTGAGAGGAGGTTTTATTCAAGGCTTGGAAATGCTTTTTTGAAAAGCCAAGTTTTTAGTCTTTTCCTAAATGTTAAAGATTACACATTCACTGGACATTGTGACATGATTTTCGAAACATATTTGTATTATGAATAGCAAAGTTAAATATTTGGAAGTATAGAGGCCAATACTCAGCACCATTTGTCTGGCTAAATTCGGTCCTAACCGGACAAACGGTGGGCTTTGAAATTTTCCAGTGGCTGATTGCCTCCGAGTTATCCAGATAAAACTTAGCGGGAAAACGTGGGCACATTTTGGGGGTGGAGATAAGTTATCTGGCTATCCTTAAGATAGCTGCCTATATTCAGCAGTGCTGCTGGCTGCACAGCAACTGAAAATGGTCCCCGTAATATCCAATTATGGGTTTTTTATTTACGGGATTGTTCAGGAGGGGTGGTAGTGGGGGGGGAGGGAGGATCGTCATGAATGTTGAGTTTAGATATCAAAATCTTTGGGTTAGGTAGGTGGAGGGAGGAATACACAGACTTGAGGATTTGCCTGCGGTGCCCAAGGGTCCTGCACTAGCCCTGGCCTGAGTCCCTAGGTCAGCTATGCTACAGATTTGTCTCCCATCTCCTTACCCAAATTTCTCTCTCATTTTGTGAACAATTGAATATTGGCATATAGGCAACTAGAAAAGGGTTGAAGGTGTTTTCTTGAAATTTTGCTGATTTTTTTTTTTACACATTCCTGCACTGTGTTGTGGTACCTAAGGAAAAACCAGCTGTGGTGCCTAAACCCTGTGTAACGCAGGGAGCAAGAAACATACATCCAGGAAGTAGAAACTACATATATTTCCTATAATCAGTAACAATGATCTGACTCTCTTACAGCAATAAAAATATCCTCAGGGCACATTTATAAGCACCACAAAGAGTCTTGGAAACTTTATGGACTATCCTTATTAGATTTAATAATGATGTGCAGGCTAATTTCTTTGAGCCTGTTCCTTGCACCTCTGGGTGCTGCCATCTTGGCTGGTGTCCCAAAAGACATCACAGTGCTTGCGTCCCACTAGTTAGTGCATGAGGACCCCTCACTGGTGGCTCTCTTACTGTTGACAGTTCCCAAGAGAGGCTGAACAGTCATGGGGAAGGCTGAAAAATACTATAGACGGTGCAACTTTTAAACATCAAAATGTTTCCTGTTGCCTGATACGGCGCGTGGCCTTTCACTGCTCTGCTTGGAGCTGAATGGGCAAACTTGTTGAAATCGTCCAAAAACTTATATATATTTGATGAAACGTTATTCACATGGATGTCAGGAGAGAAAAAGCGTGCTCCCTGGGAATTGGTCTGTACATGTCGGAGGCCTGGGCTTTAATTGGCGCATGTTCTGTGGAAGAAACTGGAGCACATGTAATTTAAACAAATTCTAAAATGAGACAGGCTGAGCGATGCTCCCCTTGTGCTGCTTTGAAAGCCAGTGAGAAGGTCTATTTTTCCGATGTGTTCTCTGTTTGTGTTTGCCACCGCTTTAATTATAGAGGCACAGCAGGGCTGTAGTCTATGAATACGCTCCACGCAGCAGGGTGTATTCTTGGTGTAGGCAGTAACTATAGGCAAAGCCTTTCATTTCTAAGCAGTTGGCTTTCATGTGGACAGAGAAGTCTAAAAGTAAAGGGGCGGAACATGAAACCTTTATTTTGCAGGAATTCAAACTGTACATGAAAATGGTGGAGTGGGGGGGGGGGATGGGGGGTGGAATGATCCAGCATTTTTAAGGTATGACTTTCGGAAACCAAATTGTGCTTCTGCGTTAAAACACATTTCAGACTCCAGCTGGTGTTCGGTTAAGGGCATGGTGTCGGTTTTTTCAAAAGATTTACCTGACCTAAAATCTGGATTTAGCCGGGCAAATCTGCCCCATTTTTTAAATTAGGCCCCTTTGGCAGGAGGCACCAGTCAGCTGAGAGTCGCAGAGCCAGCAGGAGGATCCTCGTCAGTGTTTCTCCTGCCAAGACATGCAAAGTACCTAAACAATCAGCAATTTCTCCTCAATGATGCATATAAAAGGCAATTTTCCAGATACAGTGTAAACCAGTTTAAGTGTCCCCTCTTTGTCATGTCCCAAGATCTGCTCCAGACTTTATTCCGCGTGACACGGTCATCCTTTGCAGCATTCGATACGTGTTCCACCTTCCGCAGAATTCATCCTTTCTCATAGAAGGGCGACAGTTTGATCAGCTTACGTGTAGGGTGTATGAACCACAAGCTTTCCAATATCGTGTGGTGTCTGGGCTGGTCCCCAGCATCCAAGCAGGCAGGCAGGGTGCAGCGAGCAAAGGCTGCAGCAAATTTCACAGTAAATGCCTTTCACGTTCTATCGTTCCCTAAAACTCGTGCAGCTACACAAGAGCCAATCTTCCAGTTCACATCCCCCTCCCACCCAAAGGAGCAGAGTTAATGAATTTAGTTAGGTGCGGCCTGTGAACCTGTATGTTAGATCGTATATTTTTAATTTACAGATTGAGAGTTTAGATGGCGTTTTCCGAAGTCATCACCAGCCATTTTTATCTAAATCTAACTGAAGTCTCCTATTCCATTTGTCTCTTCATTTGTACTCTTTAAACTTTCTTTAAACCGCTATACTGTATACATCGACATCAGCTTTTGAGGTTCGGACTTTTTTCTATTACATTTTGCAATTCCAGAGTTCCAGAAGATCCTCCTCCCCACATGCCCACCCACCTACCAATTCTTATCATCCCAGATGTAAAATGGATAAACCAGAGTCTCATTTCCTATAGCCAAGGGCTAGCTAGATACAGAATCCTTTCTAAACATTTACATTTTCTGGGATACTGCAGGAGTACAGCGAGGTTCCTTTACTTGCAAACAGAAAATGCCGTAATTGTACACAGTCTCAGCAGGAAATGTGCATTTACTGGCATAAAATCCCCCTCTGGATTACTGGAATAGTTATTTTCCCAGCGGCAGAAACCATGAAGAAGCCTCTTCCCATAGCACTGGTTCCTACGTGACCTTCCGGCCAGGGCAGATCATTGAAGCCATTTTGTGCCAAGAAAAATGTCTGGGGACAAGCTAACGTTTAGATAAAGGCCGGAAAGTAAGAAAAGAAAACGGCAGTTTGTGTTTGGATTGCCCGTTTCTGTGGAAAGGTCCTGATGAGTTGGAGAAGTCCTCAGGGGCAGGTTCACCATGTCAAAGGTCGTTGCACTGAACAGATCGTAAGCACTTTCCTCAAACACCCCTAATTATTTATAAAATACTCAAGTGTGACGTATTTAAAGCATCCCTGCTCCCTGAAGTTCTTTTAAATATCAGTGAAGCTTCTGAGATGCTTCTGTGATCTTTTCCATGCTGCTCGCTCCAGTTCTTTTTTTATGGTGGAGGGGAGGGGGCTTGGCCTGGCCTGGCAGTTTCCTCTTACTCTTGGGCAGGGTCATCCTTAGTTGGGGGGGGGGGTGTAAATTGGGCGCTGAGTGTCTCAGTAGCCTCGCACTTCTGTGACGCCCGATGTCACTTTTCAGAAGGTGCAGCATCCCATGCGGCGACTGTGGAGCCGTCAGCGGCAGCAGGGACAGAAGGAGAGCGGAGAGTGCCTGATCCGGCTGATTCATCCTGCATACACCCACCCCCCTCCCAAACATACACACATACCGCCCACCCCCATACACACAAGCACCCTTCACACAGTCCCATAAACTATACACCCACACCTACCACAGCCACCACACCCATGCACACCCCCCCCCCCCCCCCCCCGGCCTAGTGGTTAGAGCAGCGGACTGAGAATCAGGGAAGCCAAAGTTCAAATTCTCCTACTGAATCCTACTTGTGACCTTGAGCAAGTTACTTCCCTCTCCATTGCCTAAGATACAGACTTAGGGCCAGATTTACTAAGCATGTTTCCTATAAACACAGTATGAGAGAAAAGCCGAAATCAGGCCCTAAGCCCTTTGGGGAAGGAACCTACCAACTGTGGCTGAATTTGTAACTCACCTTGTACTTAAATTGGGAAAGACAAGGATAATTTTCAAAGAGAGACTTACACAACTGATATGCACATAAAAATACGCATATACACATTGTACATATGTACTTTTATGTGCATGAGTCTGGGTAGGGTTGGGACTTAATACATGCTTTTGATTTTAAAAAGTGTGCATGTAAATTTGCCAAAACCACACACACCAAATAGCAGGAGTAATTGTGTGTGCGTAGTTTTGCCGGAATAATGCTCAAAGCAAACGTGGGCACATGAGTTGCCTTTGAAAATTGGTGAGACTTGGGCACACACACCAGCCCTCAAATCTGTGCAATCCGTTATAAAAATTTCTTCCACTGTGACAAGGCTTAACCTCACTCTTAAAGCCAGGGCATGATCTCAGTCTCTCAAATGTACTGCTAACACTTTTTTTTTAGTACTTACATTGTACCTTCTGTGGGTAGGAGCTGAGAAAAATGAATCACAGGTCATTTTTCAAACTGCCTCTAAACATGCGTTGACATCCTTCGAGGGTACAGGCAGCAGCCCCATCGTGAGACTGCATTCAGCCGCAGGGCAGCTTTAATCGTGTTCAGGGACATCGCCACCGCGTGCTGCTAACTTGCAAAGTAAACAGTTTATGGGGGCAAGTTTCAGATGCTCGCCTCAGAGCAAAGCCCTGGGGTAGTTTTGTAGCTCTTCTATTTGGAAATTCATTTGCGCAGGTGCACAAGCATAGGAGTACCCCCCCATGGAAATTTTGCACCTCCCTTTATCTGTGGGCAGAGAGGACAGTGAAAACATCCCGTTGTGCATGTACTTTACTCCCCCTAGCTAAACACCCCCCAGGAAGACCCCTTTTTAATGCAACTGAAAGTACGCACATTGTGAACCTCACCAGGGCAATATTGAGGCAGACCAGTTTACCCAAATTCACTCATGTATAAGCTTCAGTTGGTATCCAACTGTGCCACTTGTCTTACTGTGCCATGTGGCACTAAGATTGCATTGGCTTTCTATGCATCCAGATGAGTAGCCACGGTTGGACCTGGGTGGGCTTTGACATACCCAATCAGGACTGCCAGACACAAAATGAGGCATGAAGAATGGCCACCACTGACTCATTCTTGACAGTGGCTGAAGAAAGAGAGAGCCTGCCAAAGCAAGGCCGCCACGGGAGCTCATCCCCGTGGCGGTGAAGAAGTTGTCCCGCTGAAGCAAGGTTGCCATGGGAGCCCATCCCTGCAGCGGCGGAAGAAGGGGTTTGGTGGTGAGGGTTTTGTGTGTGTGAGAATGGGAGCTTGAGTGTAAGTGTTTGTGCATGAGAATGAGAGCCTGGGTGTGGGTGTTTGTGTGTGAAAGAATGGGAGCCTGGGAGTGTGTATGGGTGTATATATGAGAATAGGAGTCTGGGTGTAGGTGTTTGTGTGTGAGAACTGGAGCCTGGGTGTGTGTGGGTAAGAAGGGAGTCTGGGTGTTTGTGTGTGAGTGAGAGCTTATGTGTGTAAGGGAGCATTTGTGTATGTGAGTGAGAGAGGAAAGAAGATAGAGAGAAGAGACAGAAAGAGAAGAGAGACCATGGAGAAAGAATTAGGAAAAGCCTGACAAGGGGAAAGTGGAAAAAAGAGACCAGGGCCAATTGATTAGAAAAATAAAAAGATCAAACAACAAAGGTTAAAAAAAATAAATTATTATTTAGTGATTTTATCAATTGGAATATGCCATCTTTGGGAATGTGCATTATAATTTTTTTTTTGTTTGCTCTTTAGCCTTCCACTGTTCAGATTCTGGTTTTTCAGACTTTCTATTTCGGTTTTTGTTTGCATGTTTCTATTTCTAATTTGTAGTCCCTTATTTCTGTATTAGATAAGAGTCAGTCTGTGTTCTGCCTGTGTGTGACTGAGGTGCAGTATTGCTGCTAGCGTGTAGTTTCTGTGTAGGGATTTGTAGCAGTCTGGCTTGTTCTGATATCCCAGTAGGTGGTGCATTAATGTTCTAAGGCCTGGTGTAGTATCTGCATTGCTTCTTTTTCATAAGGTTACTGTTATTTGAGTCCTGAGAGTCAGTTCTGGTATATGGCATGGCAAGGGTCTAGGTGCCTTTTTTTTGTAGAGGTTTGTGTTACTTCACAAAATGTTTAGCAGTGGAGGGAGTCTTTTTTTTTTCTTTGCTGAGGTGACTCCAGAATTTGAATATAGCTTTTATTCATGTTGGGCTGTAATGTGAACTGTCATAGTTTTGCTCTGCACCCATTCTCATGATTATTGCTATTTTATTGTAGTTATGGTGATCTCTGCCTTTCTGGAATGAGAATTCAAGAAAAAATACATTATGGTCCAGATCTTAAAATCTACGCGCGGGCATAGATTTGTTTGGGCAACCCAGCGCGAACAAATCTACACCAGATTTTATAACATGCGTGCACTGCCGCCCGCATGTTATAAAATCCAGGCTCAGCACACGCAAGGTGCACACATGTGCACCTTGCGTGCGCCGAGCCCGAGGGGAACCCCGATGGCTTTCCCCATTCCCTCCAAGGCCGCTCCGAAATCGGAGCGGCCTTGGAGGGAACTTTTTTTCCGCTCCCCCCCCCTATCTTTGCTGCAAAAGTTACACCTGCTGGCTGGCTGCCAGCACACCATGCCCCGGCACAGGCCGCTGTGCCGGAGCACTCAACCTCGCCCCCAAACCGCTGCCACGCCTCTGCCACGCCCCCAACTGCCATCACACCCCCGAACCGCCACCTCGCCCCCCTGCCACGCCCCCGGACCGCCCCTTTTTGTAAGCCCTGGGACATACGCGCGTCCCGGGGCTTGCGCGCCCCGCCGAGCCTATGCAAAATAGGCTCGGCGCACGCAGGGGCATATTTTCTCGGGTTACGCGCGTAGCCTTTGAAAATCTACCCCTATTTGTTTTATGACAAAATTGATTGGATCTGATGTTTATGTTCTTTGCTTTTTATCTGATATTCTAGTTTATTTAATGAATTGTAATAAACATAAAATAAATGAATACAGATTAATAAGGAATTTTTAATGTTGGTAAGTGCTTGAAATAATGGAGTTAAAATAGTCTTAAAAAGTTTCACTCATGATGCATAAGGGCTGTTGTAGACTACTTAAGAACCCACTATAAGACGCATGGTAAGTCATGCCCAGCCACCATCCCCACCCCCCGTTTACATCCCTTGTTCCTCCTGACACAGGAAATGTTATGCTAATAATTGCATATGATAAATTCTCCAGCTGAATTTCAGCTACCTTATGTTATTCTTTTAGGTCTCGCTACTTAATTGCCTTTTGCTGATTATTTTCTATACCCTCCAATGTATTCGTTTTGAAATCTTTCCTTTCTTCCATCGCCCATGTTTATGCTCCCTTGTTTAATGTAACTTTATCTTCTATGTAGTTGTTTATTGGTTCTCCCCCAGTTCCATTGTAAACCGGTACGATAAGACCTGGTCTTGAGCATCAGTATATTAAAAGAATTTAAATAAAATAAATAAGAGTACAGCTAGCAGGGTTCAGATCTGTATGCTTACTGCCCTCCCTTGTTAACTTTGGGCCCACCCAAAAACTCAGTTCTGGCTATGCCATTGTCATGGTATTGGGTTGAAGTTCATGTTTTTCCTTTTTCAGACCTCAAACAAGTCAGGGCCATGGTATTTTACTGCTTGCTAGGCAAGATACATTCCAAATAGGTCTCTTTGCTCTGCTCGTGACAGCTTGTTGCATGTTCCATCACTGAGTAGGTGGCTGGGCCCGTGCATCCTTCGATCATGCACCCCTTACCCCCAACTTACCTACTGGCGGTAGCTCCAGCACAGCCCTCCCTTCTCTGGCAGTATTGGCTTTCCCTCTCTGGGCCTTGTGCTGGTGGGATTTTGCCACCCCTCCCCCCCCCCCCAAATTCTGGCGCTCTAGGCGACCACCAGTTTGCCTAATGGAAGCCCGGGCCCTGGTATTTTCATGTGCTGCACCGCTCCATTAAGTTCTGATCGGACCAGCTTCAGGAAGTTACCAAACACCTCTTAGTTTGCCTTAGCAGGTGGTTAACTGCTGTGAGGGGGTTGGGAGGGTCCTTATTGTGCTATATTGTAATTTAGGGATACTCCATGGGTGGGGGGGGGGGGTGAGGGGAAGGGTCTGGAGGCTGATGTTGGTGCATTCCATTCTGTGTGCATATTGCATGAATCTTCTTGCCACACTTCAGCAGTGTGGATGTTTAAACTGAGTAAATGAATGAGTGGAAATGAAAATTGTCCTCTGTGCATTACAAGAAAACTATGGGCAGAGGGAGGGAGGGAGGTTAAGCTGCAAGGCAGGCCTAGAGGCCCAGTATCATACGCTGGCATAGAGTAATGGACGTCAGGACGCTAAAGGCCCCTTCTCCTGTACTTCAGAAGACACACACACACCATCTGATAAACTGTGGCTTATGTATCTGATGGTTTATTCAATGAAAAAAGAAGGGACTGCGAAAAATGGTCTTTCTAAAAGAAACTCATCTTACTATAAATATAAGAGAGAGGAGAAGCTGTAGCACAGAAATAACCTCGGTCCCACCACAAAGAGAAATACAGCTGCTGCGGTCCTCTTCCATCAGTAGCCAAAAGGCGGGGGTAGCCCCCCAATCAGTTCTGCTGTAGTGTAATTTCTAATACTCGCTTTTAGTGTGCAGGGCTGAGCAAACTCTGAGCTGCAGCTCCCCTTCCCCAAGTTGGATTAGATCATTTTATATATATGTGTAGGTGTGTGTGTGTGTGTGTGTATATACAGTACATATACACACATATACACACACACACACACACACACTCCTGCATGAACGGTATCTTGGTTTCCTAGCCCAGTATCAAATTCTCTTGCCAACCAATTGGCTCTTGGACCAGTTGCCAGACTACCAGGAGCCGTGCTGCTGGCCAGTGGCTCAAAGCCCCTGTTTTGCTGGTGAAATTCTTTTATAAAATGGAAGGAGAGTCATGATATATAAGCCGCTCTCTGAATGAGGAAAGATAAGTATTGCATACCTGAAAACCCCAGCAAGAAAGCTGCTTCACTCTTCCATCTAGGAGAAAATGTCTTTTGCACTCTTCCGTGGTTCGCCATGTTCTGTGTTTTGTACCTCATTAGGATTCGTGTGCTGCCTCTGAACAAGGTTAAAAGCACAGGCCTTTTAGCTTTCATCCCTCCTAATGGATTATTTTGCTTTTTCAGACTCCCGCAGGCTGCTCATTTAGGACCCTTAACTCTGGCCAGAGCATTGGCCACTATTGTCAGTCTCAAGTGCACGCAAAAACTTTAGGTTTTAAAACACCGCTTGGTAATGTTAGAGCCAATTTGGACTTTGTGGAACATCTGTTTTGAATTCTGTGTTGGGTTAATCCGCTCTAAGTGCAGCTGAGGCCAGACTCCAAAAGCAGGCAAAATAACTGAGACATGACATATTGCTTAAAAGTAGATTTATATATAGGGCTGAATTTTCAGAAAGTTTCCGCATGTAAAATTGGAAGTTACGCATGTAAGTAGCATTTTGCAAAAGCCGGAAGTGCACGTGAACTCGCAGTGTTGTGTGTAAATATATATATATTTTTTAAAAAGGGTAGTTTAGAGGCTTTGTGGAGCAGGATTCAGAAGCTTGCGCACGTTGCCATTTTGTAAGCGTACACGTGCATATATTATTGAGCTTGTCTGTACGCTTTTACACCGCTGATCGTCTTGCACAGCTGAAATTGCACGCCTTTTTGTCTGTAGTTTTTGTGTTGGAGACCTGGGTGAAGTGCTGGGGGGGGGGGGGAGTTGGGATGAATTGGTGACCTCATGAGTGCGCACAAGTCTGTATTTTCAGAAGCGGAGTACGTGCATATTTTCTAAAAATACCCACTGCCGTGTATAGGTGACGGTTATTCGTTTTTATTTCTGTTATGTATTTTTATGGTATTTTATATTGTATGGATGAGAAATGCTCGATTTGTACAGTGGCATAATGCCAGAAGGCAGTATATAAATAAATATTATGCGCCCATGTTACAAATAGTGCCTGCATAAAATATGTGCGACTGCGCTTATGAAATAGGTAGGGAAAGCTTGCTTTTCCCTGCATTACAAATGTGTGTCCTTTCTTTTGGGGCAGAGAAGTGCGTGCGCTATTTACAACATCGGCGGTGAATACTGCGGGAACTTTATATGTGCTGGCTTATGCAAACCATGGAAAACTGGACTCCTAATATTCTGTTGGTGGTGTAGTTTTAGTCTGAATACTGTTGGATTACTGTTCCAGGTAGTGGCAGTTTTCAGCAAGCTTATGAAGCCGGTAAATAACAAAAGATCAGCTGGAGAGGTTAAGTTATGTGGGAGTGTGGGAGCCGACATTCCACACTGCCCCTCGGAAGTGACTACCTGCCACCCCCCCAAGTTTTTCATCAATATCTTCGGGGGCTGGGGGGGGGGGGTTTCCATCTTTTTCCAGTTTATCACAACTGACCCTTGTCTTGCTTCGTTCTCTTCCCATATTCAAGGCAGGAAGTCCTTTGACACGAATTGCTATTGAAACGAATCATTTTGAAAAGTAGCTAGAGATAACATAAAAATGTTAGTGTCCTCCCACCCAACCTCCTCCCCCAGCTCACATTTCCCAGAGAAGCTTGGAACAGAGTACCCCATTGTGTTACATAAATGTTTCCTTTTTCTAATCTAAACAAGAAAGAATTAAGTGGAGCTTAGACCTTTTGGTTGTGACCCTAAACTGAGACTAGCAAAGCCTACCCAGGGGAAATATGAAGGAGGATGCTGTATTATAGGATTGAAAAGTACTATAAAGTGGGGGGAAGTTGAGGGAGAAATGGGTTTTAAAATGCCATGGGGGAGGGAATGGGGCTTCAGTGTACTTGTTTTCTGTGAAGTTACATTTAAGCATCCAGCATGACTTGGGTAACTCTTCCCCCATGGCTCTGTACCAGACTGGTCAGTGCTTCTAAGAGGCACATTGTCTTAGTTTTGTGTTCAATTATTTTTAGTTGGTAGCTAAATCTTACAAATCTAATTTCTCTGGGACATTTGATACGGGTGGGAAGATACTTACATTGTTATGCTATCTCCACTTTTTCCAAACAAGTAATGATTCATGCTTTTGGTGTCTTTGTGCGTAGAATATGGGAAAGAGAGAGGAGCATGTGCTGAAGACACAGATTAGATCTGATAAAGATGGAAAAGCCGGTGGGAGCTTTCAGGCTGGAGTGTTGGCTCCTGCACTCCTGAAGAACAGACACTAGGATGGGAGCAAGCTTGAATAACTTCCCCTAGGTGTGCACTACGCCCACTCTTTTGCGTGCATGTTTCAAGTATGTGTATATCAAATGGTGCATGTACTTTGCATCCGCTCTTTCTGCGGACGGCTGACTGGGTTGTAAAACAGTGAGAGTCCATTTGGAAATCCCACCTGTGCATGTGCTGTTTGCTTCCCCGACCTAATGCCTTGTTTTAATCTGGATAGAAGAACGCCCACTGCAGAAATGCACACATACATTAGGTGCACTGAGGGCAGGACAATCTACTCAGGGTACATGCCAACTTACCTGTGTAAATGCCTTTGAAAAGTGTCCTTATATAGGTCTTGAATTAAATATGGAAACTTGTATGCTCATGGACTCAGGACGATAGAGAATCAAAGAGGAAGATATAAAAAAGAAAAAAAAGACATAGATCAGGAGGAATATCCTGCAAAAGATCAAGCTTCCATGGCAGGCAGCTGGGATATATCCTTAGTGGTGTGGATGGGAATAACCGGGCAGACTGCATGGGCCACCATCTCCTGTTCCTGAGAATTAATGTTCCAGCCAGAGCAGTCGCTGAGCGAGGATTGCTTTCTGTACCCCCTTTCCCCTTTGGAGGTCATGTGCTTGCAGACTGGTGGGGGTGACATTCTGGGCAGTCGTCCTTCCAGCCGCCCCTTTTTACAACCCTGAGTCCTAGCGTAGGGACGGCTCCCACCTGTGCTTTCATTCTGTTCCCTTCCCTGCATTACCAGCACAGACTGGAGCCTGGCACTGCTTCCCTATGTAGCGCCCGGTGCACCTCCGTTCCAGTCTGCATAAGTCAGAACTCAGGGCTGTTCAGCAGAGTCATAAGTGCTGAATTTTAGATCAAGGCTTCACCTGCCCTTTCGTTCCTTATGCGGCCTCCCCTTCCCAGGAGGCTGTGAGATTTGCATTTTCCTGATTAGCCCATGGGCTGTGAACCAAGCTTTTGGGATTGAGCTTGGGATTCTCACTTGGATCTCTGGGGTGCTGCTGTGCCAGGAAGATGCTGGGCTTGATGGGCCTTTGGTCTGACCCAGCAGGGCACTTCCTGTCTTTTCTGTGCAGACAGACTGGAGAGTTCTGCGCGCTCTTTACCTGACCTGGTGATAAACAGGTAGGGACTGAGAATGAGGTGCTGGGTGCAGAGCTCCAGCTCCTTTTATTAAGTAAAGGATGGAAAAGTCTGATGAATGTAATTCTTTATTTTAAAGCGAGTTTAAAGAACGATTATCTCCAGGCGGTAAACCTTGTGTGTTTTATGAGAGCCCCAAGGAAACCAGGTGTGCACGTTGGTGTCGGATGCCGGAGGGAATAAACCCCAGGACTGTCTCGGTTTCTTCAAAGCCTACAGGGACAACCAGATCGATCGGTTGCCATTGCTAAACTTGCTTACCTTCCTCAGGAGGATCAGCAGCTGAACCAAGGGAGGGAAAGCACATCAGGAAAGGCTGTTTTTTGTTTTTAAATCATTTACAGGCCGATTCAGTAAAGTCCACGGGAGAGCGGGCAAATCCAGCACGCAGACAGGCCACTCGCCTGTGCGCGCGATACAGTATTCACATGAGGCCCAGCGGTAGAAACGGGCAAAAGGAGGCGCTAGGGACACTAGCGCATCCCTAGCGCCTCCTTTTGGACCGGAGCGGCGGCTGTCAGCGGGTTTGACAGCCGACGCTCAATTTTGCCGGCGTCTGTTCTCGAGCCCGCTGACAGCCACAGGCTCGGAAACCGGACGCCGGCAAAATTGAGCGTCCGGTTTTCAACCCGACAGCCGCCGGCCAACTTCCAATTTTTTTTTTCTTTAACTTTTTTTTACTCTTCAGGACCTCCGACTTAATATCGCCATGATATTAAGTCGGAGGGTGCACAGAAAAGCAGTTTTTACTGCTTTTCTGTGCACTTTCCCAGTGCCGGAAGAAATTAGCGCTTACCTTTGGGTAGGCGCTAATTTCTGAAAGTAAAATGTGCGGCTTGGCTGCACATTTTGTTTTCTGAATCGCGCGCGCATACCTAATAGGGCCCTCAACATGCATTTGCATGTTGAGGGCCCTATTAGGTGCTGCGGGTTGGACGCGTGTTTTCCGCCTGTTACTGAATAAGGGGTAAGGGAAAACGCGCGTCCAATGGCGGGTTAACACTGCGCTCCAACGGAGCGCACTGTACTGTATCAGCCTGTTAATTAGCAACAGTCTTTCAAGTATTGCCACATACAGGGCATTGTTTGAGCCTTGGTTTGCCTGTAGGGGTGAGTGTGGAAAAGACTTTGTTTTGTTTTTAGGGGGGGTTGTTTTATGCGTTTTGGGTTTTTTACATTTTTTGCTTATTGCATGCTAAAACCATTTAACACACACGAAAATGGTTTTCGTGTGTGCAAAACGAAACAAAGGCATATCCTGATTTGCCTGATGCATCCACAGACAGGCCCACTTAATACTATTTTCTAGTTTTTAAATGTCACCTGGGATTAATTTGAGTACTGGCATGTGTTTTTGATCTGCGTTGTATGATTCGTTCTGTGGATAGGCCGTATAACCAGTCACTAAACTAAAGTAAGCCATCAGGGATGTGCTTAAGCTACTTCCATGTGTTTACAAAGCCTGGGAATTTTGTCTCCTGATTTGTATAAAACACTCAGCTTCAAATCCCAGGACAATCGGAGGTGGCTGTTTGAGCCAGCCTTGAATTCCTTTTCTTAAAGTATGTCTCCTGGCTTGGAGAGAGTGGTTACTTTGCCGCAGTTCAGCTGAACCAGCGCTGCCCTTAGGAACAGCCAAATTCCGGGTGCTCCATTGTGGAAGGGAGATTAGTTCTCCATGCAGGGAGAATGAGCCATTCCTTTTACTGGCCTTATCAAGCTAGAAACTGGGAGAGTTGGGAGCCTGACCTCGCACCTGTTCGTGGGGGAAGTAAACTTGAGACCGCACATGGGGGAATTTTGTGGAGTCGCTGTCATCGTGCGAGGGTTTGCGTTTGCAGAAGTTACAGGGAAAAAGAAAAGTTGTTTCTCAGTTCAACTCAATTTCCTGAGGTTCATTCGTTTGTTTTCTTTTTTTACATTTTTGGTCTGAATCAGCAGGTTAATAAATGTGACCTGGATTAAAAAAAACAACCCACCCAGTTAATTCCTAGGTTTGTCTGCGAATGGCAGCAAAGGATTGTGAAGTGACATGAGAAGCAGAAAATGTATTTATCTGTTTAGAGTTAGCTCATGCCTTTTTATTAGTAGCTCAAGACGAATGTATGGAAGATGTAAATATTGGAACCATTTGTGGAACCAGCATATACAGTTTTATACCAAAGAGACACAAAACTCAATGGCAGATAAAGACGGCAAAGCCCAAATTCCTTCCTGGGGCAGTACTACAGACATCAGGTGATTTCTGGCTTTCCCCTCCACTTCACTTGGTCCGGACTCTCTTAAATTCTCTTAATGTTTTTGCCTGCAGCACTTCCATTTCTTTATATTCCACTTTTCAGCCACTTCAGAGCGGAGTACATTCAAGTACTGCAGCATTTCCCTGTGCCCAGAGGGCTCACAGGCTGAGTTTGCATCCGAGGCAATTCAGAGTGAAGTGACTTGCCCAGGGTCACATGGAGCGGCCATGGCATTTGAACCCTGGCTTCCCTGGCTCACAGCCTGCTGTGCTAATCACTAGGCCGCTCCTCCACTTCCTGCGGCCACCGCCCTTCCTGTGAAGTCAAATTTCCTTGCGCTGTTCTGGACTCTGCCGCCTTGGATAACGTAGACGGGTCACCCGCCTGCGCATAGCTTGATAACAAACCGCATGTTCGTTTGAAGGTGCCAGAATGAGAGCATCAGGATGCTTTTCGGCGGTCGTATTGAGAGGTTGTCAAAGTCCTGGCACATTGGGACGGTCAGTGGGGTCAACGCAAACTCCTGCCCCCACGGCTTAGTGCTGGCTCCCTGTCCACTACGTGCCCCACGTGAATACAGTTCAGTCCCTAGCCATGGTAGCTGTGTAACCTGGTGGTAAAGACACGGGGTGGGGGCAGGCTGGGTTGCGTTGATGGAACAGGTATGGGATCTTGTGTGCCCTACTGCCCTGGGTATAATAAATAAATGTCAGAAATCCGGCAAAGAAAACAAAAAATGGGCTTTGATAAGGAATGATTTCCTACCAGCTCCTGTGACTTCCAGCTGGGATAAACTGTGGGCAGAAATAAGCGGGCAGACCGGCTGGACCACAGTCTGTCGGGGTTTTTCTTTGTTTTTTACTGTCACCCACTATGTTACTATGGACATATGCCGTTCGTGCCTGGCTGATACACCTCGGTAATCAGAGGCAGCAACGATGCTATAATGCGTTCACTGACCATCTCCCTCTCCCCCGCATGATTAAATATCGTTAAAGTGGAATAGGGCAAATGTGCCTCGGTGCACGATTACCCTAAAGAGAGCAGTGGCACCAGGCTACTTCAGGCCTTGCACATTCAGACGCTAACTTTTTCAGTGAGACTCTTTTTGTAGGGTCGGGCGCACCATGAGCTGCATGTCCCGGGCCGTTGGGCGTATCCAGTGTGCTATACAGTAAATAATTACTTGTGTAAGCTAAGCTATAGACAGATAAATGCGTCTTGTTCCCTCTAGCATTAGATGTGGTCAGGTCACTCTGCTTTAGCAACAGCGGAGCTGGTTAATTAGAAAATGATGCAGATGACTATGATGCTTAGACTGTCATGTCTGGTAGCACAAAATATACAGTCTAAACAACTTTCCTTAAATTACACATTTCAGTGCTTCGAATAGCACTATGGAAGTGATAAGTAGTAAAACAGCACTAACGCTCAGAATTCAAACAACAACAACCCTATAGGAAAAGGCAACACTGCAAATATTCCTTCGGGCCCTAAAACACCAGTGCACCTCCTGCTGGGAAAACAGAACAAGCCAGACTGCTTCAGAAATTACACCCTAGCAAAAATCCATCGCTTTGGTCACACATAGAACACAGACTCTCTCCAAATACAGAATAAGTGACCACACATTAGAAATAGAAATACACAGGCAAAAACTGAAGTCTTCTGTGCTTTGCTGTCCACTCCAGCCTCACCTTTCCCTCCCTGTTCCCTGCAGAGAAGCGGGGGAGAGGTTGGATTAGGGAGTAGAGCTCAGGCTCAGCCTCCTCCCTTCCTGCCCCTGAATGATAAAAGGGAGCACTCTGATCTGTTCTCTTCTGCTTCAGGCTCACCCCTCCTTTCCGCTCATCCCGTGGGGACTGCTTGAGGCAACTGCCCCTTTTGCCCATAGGTAAAAGCAGCCCTGATCATGACTTCCTCTGTCCCCCCACCTACCTTTCAGGGACAACGCTGCCTTCACAGCCTCCCCAGCCAACCCAGGGTACAAAAGACTCAAAATGGAGACCTTCCACATGGCAGCACCTCCATTGTACAACAGCTCCTACCAGTTCAACAGGGCCTTTACAATTTCAAAAATAAAGAAGAGCGACAGCTGTAGTGTTGTGGCACCACCAGGTTTGGCTGTAGAGCAGTAGTTCTCAACCTTTTTTCGGCCGGGACACACCTGACAGATGGTTCTCACATGCGTGACACACTGAACATGTGACCATCAGGAGACTAAATATAAACATGCACTCTGCATCCTCAGGAACCCCCTCGACCCCCAGCAATCGGCACAGAGCAGAACTAGGGCATTACTCTGTACAACTCGCCATACAAAAAAGATATTCTGGTTTGATGACATCTCAGTAAATGCAAAACAAACTCCCTTTACTACAAGCCACAATAGCCTTCCTTATGAAAAGACAGTAATTTACCACCAATGCATGTCCTATTGAGAAAACACAACAAATAAGATTGTTACCAATGCCTACATGCTGGTAAAATACCTCACCTTGGTCACACACCCTTCACCAAGTACAGAAAGACCACAAATTATAAATGTGGAGATAGAAACTGGAATGGAAACCCAAAACAGCCACTCTGCATGCAGTGTGAACCTGGAGAAATGGAAAGAGAAATATAGCACCTAACATAGTCCCAGGATCTGCAATAATGCACACAAACTAACCCGCACACAGTTACACCCGTATTATGGAACACACTCAAACCGTAACAACCCAACTTATGAAATGGCAACACTACAAATATAAAACCAGGCCCTAAACACTAATACACCTCCTATTAGGAAAACAGAACAAGCCAAGCTGCTATAGATCCCTACACAGAAATAATTGTAAAGCTCTATTAATAAATGTTACAAAACAGCCGATGAGCAGAATAACATTCAACAATTAAAAACTCATAAAAATTATTTGTCCAAATATCAATAAAATATTTCAAAAGAGCAGACATATCACATAATACCCAATAATTAAAATGGCAGTCAATCAAGAAAATAAACTTAAAAAGCGACCTTTACTTACCCTCTCCAGCAACTCTCCTACTCCTTTCTGTTGCAGGCGAAAAGCACAAACCAGAAGCAGCAGTGACTGCTGAAGCTCTGTCCTCACAGTCCTCTTCCTACCAGTCACTCACACACACATACACATCCCAATTAGACCCCACGACCAATCTGTCTCTCATGGTAACAACTATGGTGACTACCAATCACCCTTATACTTAATCCTAACAATCACAACACAATAAAGGATCCTTTTGTTTTTTTCATAAATAATTTATTTATTTTTATTTTTATTTATTTACTTTTATATACCGGTGTTCGATTTTACATATCACATCGGTTTACATTTAAACAAAATTTGCAGGAACTTATGCGTTACCTTTGTCAAATACATTAAACATTTAAATATGGGGATTGTTAACAAGGGATATAAAAGAACATGGGGAATGGCTAACACTACGGGATGCACGAAGGGGAGTGCCCCTTCAGCGCGCGAAGCCTGGTGTTCTGGCGCCGTTTAACATCCGTCACAGTCCTCAGTGACATCAGAGGGGGCGGGTCTCCCAATCAAGGATCACACACCGCTCCTCCCCTCTCAGTTCCAGATGGATTCTTTCACTTTTTTTTCTTTCTTTCTGTCTTTCTCATCACTATTAGTTATTTCAGGGAGCCCGCTGGTGATGGTGTGTGGCATCCCTGTGCGCAGGGACCCGGTGTTCTGGATTATACATTTTTACTACTTATACATTTTTAATTACATATCATTTCATAAAACATCAATAAGTATACCTCTCTCCAACATTTAACCATATAGCACTCTGGACACTTATTATGTATACATAGTCACCCAAATACATTATCAATTAAATTATCCCCCTAAAACTATATCTCATTCATTCATGTCTCTCTCACACACACACCAGTCACCTCCCTGACCAGTCTCTCTGTCTCTCACACACACACCAGTCACCTCCCTGACCAGTCTCTCTGTCTCTCACACACACACACACACCAGTCACCTCCCTGACCAGGCTCTCTCTCTCTCACAGAAACACATCACCTCTCTGTTGAATCTCTCTCTCAATCACACAAATGCTCTCTCACTTACATACAAGCTCTCAATCACACACAAATGCTCTCTCACTTACATACAAGCTCTCAATCACACACAAATGCTCTTGCTTCCATTCTACCACACACACAAGCTCTCACCCAGGCACCCATTCACACCCACACAAAAGCTCTCATTCACACCCAAGCTCCCATTGATACCCACAAGCAAGGCTCCCATTCACACCCATAAACACCCACATCCAGGCTCCCATTTCACATGCATTTACCAGGCCTCACCGCCAAACCTCTTCTTCCTTCACTGCAGGGATGAGCTCCAATTCTGCCGCAGCTTTGCTCTGGCGGGCCGCCTTTTTCGCCGCCACAAGGATGAGCTCTTGTGGCGGCCTTGCTTCGTCGGGGTCGGGCTTCTTCGCCGCCCCTGGCCTGGATACTGCCACTCCTCCCAGCTCCCCTCAAACCATCCCAACCCCGGACTATGGGATGCCCTTTCTTCCTGCCCCACTGGCCAATCAGAGACTTCATCCCTTCTTCCTACTCCCATAGCAGAAAAAAGGGAGGAGGCTTCCCATTGGCCTGCGTGAGGGCAGGAAGTAGGGAGGAGGCTTCTCATTGGCCTGCGTGAGGGCAGGAAGAAGGGAGGAGGCTTCTCATTGGCCCACGGGGGAAGGGAAAAGGGAAGCACAACCAGGGCAGTGGGACACCAGGAGCTGCAACACACTGGCTGAGAATCGCTGCTCTAGACTATCCGAGGCCCTGTACAAATACTGAAATTCATGCCCCAACCTCCCCTCTCTCTCCCTATCCCATCTTACACCTCCCATATTTCTCAGTAACAACAGCAGCTTCCCCTCCCTCCTCGCTTTTCCATTCTCCCTCCCCGTGTGCCAGCACCAGTACTCTCCTCTTTTCCCCCTGTGATAAGCAGTAAACAGCTTCTCCTGTCCCAGCCTTTGCTGGGCTCAGCTATTCCCTGCAGCCCAGATCTTTTACTGGCAGCTCCTCACCTAGTTCTTCCTGAAGGCTGCCTTCTTGGGCTGGCTGCTTCCTTTGGGGGGTTTTGACAGCAGAGCAGTTTTACTGGTGGCAAGGGCAGTGGCAGTAAGGAGTGGCTCCTTCTTCAGCAGGGAGGCCATGCTCTGCACCTGTGTGGCTGCTGGTTACAACATTCAATGGGATACCCAAGAAGAGCACCACTACACAGGAGAGGGGACCAGTTTGGGGAGGGGACACTGCCACAGTGCTGCCCCCCTCAGGCATGGTGCCTTGTGCGCCTGCATAGTAGGGATGTACAGCTGGAAAATATTTATTTTTATTCTCCAATTTGTTTTTTTTGTTTTCGTGTTAGTGCACGGTAAGTTGAGTTAGGACGCACTTAAAATGAAAACAAAAAAACAAACGCAAATCCCTGCCGCACAGGTAGCACACTCCAAAAGCTGACCCTTACTGCAGCCAATGATGTAAAACGAGTATTGGTAAATCCGCCCCTGTGTACAGACACACACGGGGGAGGGGGGGGGGGCGTGCATGAAAACCCCCCACCCTTTCATTTCGGTTTTCATTTCTGTTATCTTAACACATGTTAAACAGTTGGTTGCTGTTTCAAAAGCAGCAGCACAAGACACAATCGGATGAGACAAACAAGAGGCTTCAGGAACTTGATTTCTACAGAGCTGTCGGGTCAACCCAGTTCCAGGAGGGGGGAGACCTTTGGGCGAGTCTGGGTTTTGAACTAAATCACAATCCGGCGTGGTGACTGTAGCCCCCGAATCTGCCACTGAAATCGGGCCTGTGGGTCCCATAATGCATCAGGACAGGGCCAAAAACCTCTCTCCTGGAACTTGATAACTTGGCAGCTCTCTTCCTATAGAAAATGTTTAAAACAAGGCCGTGATCGGAGAGAGGGGATTTTATGTTCAAATAATTTTTATTGAGCAAAATGAAATACACAAGGTCCCCACTGTGTTGACATTTCCACAGCCGCAGACCAAAGTACAGTAAACAGCCAAGATTCTGCTCATTTATAAGTATACATCTCCCCCACCCTCCCACAAACCTGAATATTGTCTGTAATTCCCCCTAAAGAGATATAGACAATCAAACCAATGGGTAAACACAAAACTTAACCAGGGACGCTATTGTCCTTGTACCGCCCCATCTATATTGGAAGTCCGGGTGAATCCCACCTCCTCTCGCCAAGCTTCCTTTTCCTAACCCCCATTCCCTCCCTCCTATCCCTGCCCCCCCCCCCTCCATAATAATCACCCCCCCTCCCCCCCGCCCTTATCCCAAGGCCACTTCCATATATTCTTCCAGTCATTCTCACCGAACATACACGTACAGACGGATCCGTGAGCACACACTATAGTCAGTCGTTAAGTATCAAGCTTCGGGAACGATGTGGTAAAGCTTGAAGGTATGCATCCCAAATCTGCAGGAACCGACGATGCCGTTTCGGGCAAGCTTTCGAATCCAAGTTATCCATTTGCATCATGCGATGAAGATGTATCCGCCAAGTCCAAATAGATGGGACCTCCGCTTCCCGCCAATTAAGCAATATAACTTTTTTCCCCACCGCAGCTGTTTTCTTCAAAAACAAACGGGGGCCAAAACCCCGAACAAGCGGGCGGGGAATGCAGTCAAATAAAAGCATGTAAGGAGAGAGTGGGAGATTTATGTGCAGAAGCTGGCTCAGATAGCCCACAATCTTGCCCCAAAACTTTTGAATATGTGGACAAGTCCAAAATACGTGCGACATATTCCCGAGTGGCGAGGTACATCGTGGGCATGTCGCCGATGTGGAAATTTTTGCCTGAAAAGCTATTTGGGGAGTGACATATGCTCTGCGCAGAAATTTGAACTGCATTTCCTGATAATACATATTACCAGTAACCTTAATCAAATTTTTCATACAGGCAGTAAAAGTGGCTATTGGTATTATGAAAGCACCATCCCTTTCTGGAGAGAGGGGATTTTAAAAGCTGCCTCAGAAGGTGGGATTTGAGGAGGAGAGATTTGCCTGTCAAGGATCGATTTTAATTACTCTTCCAATTAAGGTCAGAAGCTAGAAACTGGAAAAATAAAGGAAAACAGAATTTTAGTCAAACTGTAAGGCCGCACAATTCTAAAGCAGAGAATCTTCTTCTAATTCTAGCAGTTGGGTTCGGGGAAGATTCTCCAGCACAGCTGGGGGTAAGATTTAAAGCCGTCTCAAAAGATGCTGTCTGCACGTTTTCAGCCAAAACTTAAAGCTGCAGCCACACCAACTGAGTCTTAAAGCATGCATCGCTGCGTTGAGTTAGGGATGGATGTGCAGGGCATTCACTGGAGAAAACGGGGAACATAAACCACTATGAAGAGCCGAAAAGTGGAATATAAATAAAAGAAAAATAATAACCAAATTACATTAAACCTCCTTCCCTTTGCGTGCTCCCAGGCAGAAGGGTGGCGCAGTGCCCGCCCATCCTTTCCGACAGTCCCAGGGATGGACGAACAATTCAAGGTCAAACTTGAGCCAGGCAGATTCCAGCTTCCTAGGGGAGTTTGACAGGAAATGGGGATTTTCCTCCTGGATCCACCAGGCATTTTTATTTTATCCCAGCAGAGCCAGAAAACTCGACAGCGGGATTTTAAACTTCAAAGCAGGTCATTTGATTCGATGAACTCCACTTTGGATTCCCCCAGAAAGCGAATTTCTTCAGTGCAGAATCCTAAAATCCTGCTATAACTCACTAGCGAATTTGCAGTTTGTTCAAACTTATTCAGCTAAGTCAAAAATTGTTAGAATTTTTAAGGGACTTTTCTGTCAAATCTGTTTTAGAAATGGCTCTGCCATTTTTTTTTGTCCCAGCAGTTTCCTCCTGCTCCTTTGTGCTTCCAGCTCAGCTGGAACTAGGCCACAGTTACCCGGGGGGGGGGGATTTTTTTCCCTGTTTTATATCCTCTCTCGACTCGCTTTACTTCAGTCTCTGCAGCCGTGCACCAGGGCGCCTTGTGGAACCCTGCAACCTTGGGTCCTAAATCCGGCCACCAGGTACCACCAGTGTGTAATGATTTACACTCCCCTACCCTCCCAGAAGCTATGAGCGCTACTTCCACTGCATCTCCGGCCAATGGAAGAAGACCTGCACTGGTGACAAAACCCAGGTCCCTCCACTGGCAGCAAGCCACTGAACCACCAAGCCGGCCTACATCTCTACTCTTGAATAAAGGTGAGCCCAAATTAAAACTCTCTGGATATCCCAATATTGCCATAAGAAAAATCTTCCTATCTTGGAAGGTCACAAATGCAGATGAATTCATGCAGGAGTTGCAAATTGGATGCAGAAGAAATGGCTTAATGTAAATTCCATCAGTTGTGTTTAGTTATTGGAAGGATGATTTTAAGCGTCCCGAAGGGTTTGCATTCTCCAGTCTGAGGTATGCAGGGTCATGGAAGATTTAATTTCAAATATACAGATATTTGGTAACATTTTTTATGTAAAATCTAGAGAGGCTTACGTACTTAGTATTTGAAAGCAGTGCTTTAAAAAAGAAATAATTATACAGCAGACTAGTTCTTGGTCGATAATTGCTTCTACTTTCAGTGCACAGAGGGCATAGGCTGTAATTTCTCTGATTTTTCTTTTCTTTTAAATTAATCTTTATTGCTCCCTTATTGTAGGGAAACAGCAGCACCCAGTGGGCACTCTTTAGAACTGTTCAACAGAGAGACATAACACAGAAGAGAAGGGCAGAGACCGACCCCGGAGGCCCATCCCTCTACTCTCATGCCATAGGCCCCAGGTGACCTCTGGCTTTCCCCCCTCTCTTCTGAATTGATGATCCTCTGCGCTTATCCCAGGCTTCCTCGAATTCCCGCAGCTGTTTTTGAGAAATTTGAAGGTCTTCATTTCTCCCTTGCCTCACCTCTCCTCTTGGGTGTACATACTTTGGTCTTCTTCATATGGCTTTTGGTGCAGATCCTGAACCATTTCGGTCACCTTTCTCTGAACCGCCTCCAGCCTGTCTCTATCCTTTCAAAGGCACAACCTCCAGAACTGCACGCACTAGACAAGGCCTCACCAACCACCTGTACGGGGGCATTATCTCACTTGTTCTGCCTCTTCTTAATATTCCCCCTGGCTGTGGCCACCGCCTGACCACAGTGTTTCGCTTTGTTGAGGTCATCAGACATGATCGCCCCCCCCCCCCCCCCCATGGTCTCTTTCCCAGTGCACATCAGCTCCTCACACACCTCCGCCCCATCGTGTATTGCTCTCTTGCATTTCTGCATCTTCAACTGCCTGCTTCCGTACTTGTTTTGCAGTGAATCTTAACTGCCAAGCCCTCAGCCTCTCCTTGCGCTCTCTCTGATCACGCCCCAGGGTTGTCCACTCTGTTGTAGATTTTAGTATCGGCAGCAAAAGGGAAAATGTTTCCTTCCCTCTGCAGTGTTGTTCACAGAGATATTGAAGAGAACCAGGCCCTGGCCCAGTCCCCGAGGTGCTCCAGGAATCTCCCATTTACCGCCGACCTCTGTTATCTTATCTGTCAGTCAGAATCTAATCCAGTCCACCACCTTGGGCTACACCCCCAGACTGCTCATTTTATTTATGAGCCTCCTATGTGAGACAGTATCGATTTTACATCATCTAGAACGTACATAACGAGGGCAATTTCTGCAGATAAAGCAGCATTTAACCTGCAGAATAGGGGGTTATTTTATCCCAGCCTGCCTATATTACGCAGCAAAAATGCACAAAGCTACACCAGTTTTTCCAAATGGTCTTAACGTGCATAATAAGTTCACTTTGAAAATTATCCCACCAAAAGTTACCCTGCATGCAATTACACCTGCTAAACATGTGTGCAGGAATATTTCAGGAAAATTTGCATGTGTACAACTGAAAATCCAAAAGTGTGTGCAAAAGTCCAAAGCCCACGCAAACTCCGTCCCCAGGATCGCCTTTGTTCAGTCCAGGAAAACTTACATGCAAACAGGCAGTAGGGGTGCGTAAGTTAACCTGCATTTCAGGTAGGTAATTTTGTAAAAGGCCAATATGTGGACTATAATGGCTGGGTAACTGTGATTATGTTATGATTACTTATATTTATTTTTTTTATGATTATTTATTTTGTATGATGATTTTTATGATGTTAAATGATGTTATATTCACCTGGAATATGTGTCTGGATGAATAAATTTAAATATATACAGTTTAAGCTATTCTGAAATCCAGGTACACCAGATCCGGCACGTCATATAATTCTCTGGCCTTCCAATCAAAGAAATTGTTCAGATTTGTTATGTACAGTACTGAGAAACCCCTTAGGAGGGTCAGTATTTCAGCACAATTGATACTCAAAACATGATTAAATCCTAATCTAAACCCTGATAGGAGAGAAAGATAACCCCAGTGACATCTGGGGTTATCTTTCTCTGCCACTGAGAGTAAAGAAGTTATTTCTCATGTTTCCTCTGAGTCTTCCTCCCCAGAACTTCGGATTATGGACTCTTATTCTTGAGTTTCCTTTTCTTATGGAAACTAAAAAAAAACTAAATAAATAAAAACCCTCTGAAGCAGTGAAGGTGATTGTCCCCTGATGTCAGTGTTTTCCCATTGCCTTCTCTGCGTCCATCGGATATAATTCTGGTCATTCGAACAGTTGTGGGCTTGTATGTTTGCCTGCTGTGTTCTTATTTAGGGGAATAGTAAAGTGACAAAATATTGAGCAAACCTTTTCTTTCCATCTGTTGTTTAGTGTAACATTGATGTATACCCATTCAGGGCAACCTTGTTGACAGCCTGTCAACTATTTGTTAATTAATTAATGACACACTTAATCGCCACGATGTGCCAGGCTCTTTACAGCATAAAAACTTTCATAACCAGGAATTACAGTGAGTACAATTAAGAAAATGATGATAAACACACAAATACACTTTTACAAGCCAACATACTTAACATGGAGAGTCACACGCTCTCCACGCTGGTTGTGCGTGAAAGTCGTTGGCCAACGTGAAATGAGCATCCGAAGAATCAAGAGGTCCAAATACAGACCTGCAAAGGCGCTTGCCGACTCAGTCCAAAAGCAATGCGGGGCAAAATGCAGAACAGAAAACAAGGAACTTAGGAAACCATAAGCAAAAATAAGAAAAGAAACGGACAGATTAAAAATCCCCAACCCCAACAAGATGACCCATAAGAGATAAAAAAAGAAGGGCCAATCAAATTTAAGCAATATTGTAGGTAGCAAAGTTCTGGTCACACACTGTGCTTGCGTGCATGACAGTGAACAACACTGTGTATTTACATCATCATTTCCTTTAGAACGATCTCGGTGAATTTTTTTTTCTCTGCAGAACTACTTATCACTTCCCTAATGTGCATCAATAATTTGCAAACCATTACACATCATACAGCGGAATATATATATATATATAAAAAGAAATGGAACCTTTTCTAGGTGAATTAATTCTGATTTCAGGAATATTGTGCATATGCATGCAAAATGTTATGCACAAGACAAAACCTCACAGAGATCGACATTTTGTAAAGCTGGGCCGGCCAGGTGGCAGAGGGTCCATTCCCGGCTCGGGTGTTATGGACCATGGGGGCGGGAGGGAGGGAGGGAGGTTGGATCATTGTTGAGTTGATACCTGGCGACCATATTTAGAAGCTATGATCCAGAAGGAGTCCCGGTGCACGGCTCCCAGTCTCAGGACTAGGAACAGCGGGAAGCTGGGTCTATTAAAAGAGGGGAATCCCAGCGCTGGTTCCATTTGAGCTGGAAGAAGAAAATTTAAAGGAGAAAATGCCAGGCCAAAAGTTGTTTTTTCTTTAAATACAACTTACACATTCTTTATTTATGTGGGGGCCAAACAGCCTGCTCCTACTCCGTTGTGCTTCCAGCATCATTCGTAATCTGCCCTAATCTTGCTCCCTGAGCTTAGGCACCAGGGGCTTTCGTTCATGGCTAGCCAAAGGGTTTTAGTTTTCATTTTTATTCCCAGCCATGGCGGCGGCAGCAGTCCACTTGAGAGGCACAAGTGTGCTGGTAAGGATTGCTGACCCTTGGGAGCATTGACTTGCACGGCCTTCCCAGCTCCTGCCAGCCTGACGAACAAAAGTTAAGTCTGGGAAGCAAAACCTGTCTCTCCCGCATGACCGTGAAAAGCAAAGATGCTGGGCCTTTGGCAGCCCAAGACCCTGTTTTTTTTTTTAATTATTATTTATTTATTTATCGAGTTTTATATACCATCATTCGGTTTCGCCATCACAACGGTTTACAAAACGTTTTTTAAATACTACTTCTTGCTTTCTTTCCCAAGGTTGATATAAACATGGCTTCAAAGTGAACAGAAAACTCCGTCTTGAGGGTTTGTGTTATCCCGGCAGGTGTATGGGCACTCGGTTGTGTCAGTGGGTGCAGTTCGAGTTCAGGAAACCTCTGTATAGTTCTGTACATTTGAGTAGGCTGCAAGTATAATACCAAACACCCCACAACACATTTTAAACAATTCTGGAGCTCTTCTGCAGAGGGTATGCAACGCGGTGCATTAAGTTTATACGTGAACAATAATGACGGCCATGCGTTCACTGTATGGCTGGATCCCTCTCCCAAACCCCATTTACACTCTTCAGTGAATGCCGGTCTTTATTCACAGTGCACCGAGTTGGCCAGGACTCAGCACAGCAGAGGCAGAGAGAAGGTTCAGGCAAACACAGGTCTCTTCTCTTTCTTCTCTTTCTTTTTTTTTTTTTAATAATTTTTATTAATAGGAAGATGGTACACAAATCTGAGGTAACAATAGCAGATGCAAACAGAAAAAAAACTGCATACAATTACTGCCTCATTTCATATCTTAGTTTCTCTTCTCTACAGAGTTCTTGCTCTCACTTTTACATGGTTTATCTTAGGAGTGAAGAGCAGACTCGAGAAAATGTGCAGAAAAGATTCAATGTCCACACAAACAGCGACGCCGGCCTCTGAACTGTACAAAAGAACAACTAAAATTTCGTCTGCCCCTCCCGACGCAGCCTCGCGGCGAAACACGGGTCCGTGTTTGGTGACCCCCTTTGCTGTAACTTATACACTGTGGAGTTGCCGTTTAAAATGAAAAAATTACACTACAGAAAAGTCTGTGTGGACATTGAATCTTTTCTGCACATTTTCTCGTGTCTGCTGTGATTAGCTGCGTGCAGAAGCGCTCCTGCTTGCTGTCTGGATTATCTTAGGAGTTTACAGAAGATGGCAACTATGTTCTTACTGTAAAGAGCATGTAGCCTGACGTTATTTGTCGTCGTGGTACCAGAGACGTAAGAGGGTCTTAGTTACCAGGGAACAAGGTCAGAGCCAGACAAAATCGTTATGTTCAGGGAAGGTTTGGCCTTCACATTTAGCTTTGTCTGTACGTCATTTCTGTAAACACTGATGTTTCTGAATATTAGTGCTCCAGTTGTACTGATTTTATGTTCTTCTAGTAGTTGCTGTTAGTTGCTTTGAGTATTAATGTAAGGAGACGCATTAGAAACTGAAATACAGAAATTTCCATCTCTGTTCATTGCTTGCTCATAATTTGGTTAAGCCTCTTCCTCCTCCAGGAGGTCAGCTGAGGTCCTTCACTGAGCAGATCCTCAGCACAAGCGCACCAGGCCCAGTTTTCATAATCTCAGAGATGTAGGGGAGACTGAAGAGGCAAGCGCAGAATTTGGGAATCCGCATCGGGGCTAATGTGTCCCTTATCTGCTGAGAATATAGGGCTCTTTTCACCCCTCCCCCTTTTATTTATTTTATTTATTTAGAGATTTTTTTATATACCACTGCACGTTATGAACATCACCTCGGTTTACCATAAACCATAATTCAGCAACAAGCTTTACAATCAATTGACAATAGAACAAACATGTATTAAAAGAAATCAATGAAAAATAGTAGAAACATATAATACAATTGAGACAAGCCTAACATGGGAAGTTATATAATGGGGTAAGTATAAATAACTAGGTACTATCAAAGATGAGTAGTAGATTGAAATCTATTTGGAGTAGGGTAATGTATTGTCAGAGAAACATATATACATTAAAGAGATGTTGCCAGGAGGAAATAATTATTGAGGTAAGGTGGATAAAAGGGGGGGAAGGTGTGTTCGGCAATTCAGAATAGGAACTTTCCCATTATGGGTAAGCTTGTTTGAATAGCCAGGTTTTAAGGTTTTGTTTAAACTTCTTATGGCAGGGCTCCAGGCGCAGGTCAGTGGGCATTTTATTCCAAATGTTGGTTCCTGCAATAGTAAATGATCTCCTTTTTCTATATATATATAGAAACCCATCACCACACATGGCATATCTGGACAGTGCTTTGACGGCAGGGGGAGGGGAGAGAAGGGAACTAGAAATCAGATGACAACCAATGCTGGGCCCTGACTTTTACAGTCCGGTGTACTGTGAGATTACGTGTAAAGGCGTGCTGGGGCGCACAAGGGCTTCTCCCCGCGGACAAGGGCGTGGGGTTCGCTGCCAAAGCTCTCTTTTTACCCCCACACGGTCATTTACATGGGTAAATGGCTTTTTGTAAATCATTCCTTTTTTTTTTTTTAACAGATGATCTTTTGGCGTTTGCACCCTCATCTGCCAAGTTAATAATCCTCGAAAGGCAGCTCCTCTCATTCAGGACATTTCTTTCTTTTTTTTTTTTTTTTTTAATTCTTTATTTTCAGCATTTTAAATTTTAAACAAGAAGAAACTCTTGCAGAGAAATATCAGTGCATAGTAATCTTTACATAGAAAGAAATTAACAGATTCAATACCAGTATTCAAAAACTTGCACAGAAAAACAATAAAAGAAAAGGGAGGGACTCAGAAATAGGAGCGAGATTTTACAATACATCCCTGAGGCAGTTATAGGAAGCTGAGCAAGGTTCACACCAAACATCTCTCGTTGCCAGACCGGCTTACGGCCATTAGGTGTGCGTATCCAAAAATGCTCTAGGTTGTGCAGGCTCAAAAAAAGGTATAATTCACATTTTGATACATAATACAGCACTTACATGGATATCGGAGAACAAATGTGGCTCCTATTTGAAGAGCATCCGGACGCTATAGAAAGAAAATTCTTTCTGCGAGATTGAGTAGATTTTGTAAGGTCAGGGCAAACCCAGATCTTCTGACCATAGAATAGAGACTGTCTGTTTCGAAAGAAAAGTCTCAGAATGTTATTCCGATCCATAAGGAAAGCGAAGGAAATTAAGAGCAGTCTCCTAACGATTTCAGTCTCTTGAGAAATTTCCAGGATTTCGGAAATATCCAGATGTGGCAACTGCCTGGATACGTCCTCAGCACTTCCAGGGGTTTGCGGTAAATAGTAAGCCTTCGTAATCCTTGGCATAGCGGTATCCGGTATTTTCAGCACCTGTAGGACATGTTTTAAAGAGTTCCAAAGGCGGGATCATATTTACCACAGGGAAATTCAATATTCCCAGGTTGTGAGATCGCAAAGCATTTTCTATATTTTCCAATTTTTTACTAGTAACTAATTCAGCTTGTACCAAGTTCTGTTGTATTTTCTCAGAAGCATTTAAATGCTGTTCTATATTTTCAACTTTAAGATTGTAAAAGGAAATCATATTTGTATTTATTAATACCTGATTTTTAGTGTCCTGTGTAAGCTGAGATAACGAAGCAATAGAAATTTCCAAAGATTTCAAAGTGGACAAGAGAAATATCTGTAGTTTTAGGCTAAACACCACCTATTCCTGCAGCTGTGCTTACACCACTCTCCATACCTTTTCCTGACGCTGGTCTGGTCGTTGGGCCTGCACTTCGATGAGGCCATATCCCTCGGGAGGTCCTTTCCTCCCAGGAGAAACCTTGTCGTTTGTTTGTGCCCCTGTGATCTCGCTAGGGGTATCTCCAGCCTGAACTACTTTCAGGTCTCCCCACTGAAGCTTCTGGAAGACCGTCGCAGAGGCTGAAGTGCCCATCAGGGCCTGGTATGGTGGGCACAGGCTTGCTAGGCGCACTGGGGCTCAAGGTTACATCTGGGGTCAAGGAGGGACGGTGTTCGTTCCTCCACCAGCCTTCCAGCGACTGAGGCACCCGGCATTGTTGTTGGGTTCGCCACGAAATAGCCCTCGATTCGTGGCTGGGAAGGCTCTACAGAGGGGGGGGGAGGGGCTTGACGAACTCCTTCTCAATTTTGCCTTCCTCTTTGGATGAGGCACCTTGAATCCGCAGGAAACAATTTTTTAAAGTAAACGAACCCAGCGCTTCCAGTGGCGAACCTCACTCAGCGGCCATCTTGGAGTCCCTTCCAGGACATTTACTTCTGGTGCATGAAGCCAAGCACTGGGTGACTTGAGCGTCTGTTGTTGCGATAGTATGGATGGATACCTTTTGCATTCATGCTCATAGTTTTGATTTTAAAAGAATAATAGTATCATTCCAGTGCTTTTATATAATTCTTTGCAATATAGGTTTGCCCCTGCAAAACACCAGAGTCTGCTTAGCAAACTTGCATTATTCATTCGTTAACCTGAAGACCGTGCTATTGTATTCAATGCTTGGTTTAGCGCACAAAAAATAAACTTGCTCCCTTCAAACCTTCACTGTTCATTTTTAATATTTACTCTTTTGCAGTGGTTCCCAACCTGGGGTCGGTGAGACCATCCCAGGGATGAGAGAAAGTGAATGATCTGCTGCTGCCAGTGATTAGCTGAGCTGCTGCCACAGGCCAAGAGAAGAGGGAGCGTGGGGCCTGGTGGGACCCAGGAAGCGTCACCCCACTTTGCTGCAGACTAGGAGGAGGAGGGACAGAGAGGAGCCGTTCATATCAGTGCCAAGCCTCAACCCGCACTTTCCCGCATGTCTAGGAGAGACGGGGGATGAGAGGGGGCGATTTGTAAACTCCAGTGCTGCACTTCGCCAGGATGTGGAGAAGAGAGGGGGCAGATTGAGGCCTTCAGAACC
The DNA here is from genome assembly GCF_901001135.1 of Rhinatrema bivittatum. Lineage (NCBI taxonomy): Eukaryota > Metazoa > Chordata > Amphibia > Gymnophiona > Rhinatrematidae > Rhinatrema > Rhinatrema bivittatum. Next base: position 28,598,052 of record NC_042625.1, read on the forward strand.
TTTTCCCGCCTCTGCTGCCCACTGAGGAAAGCTGAGTTATCTCTACTGCCATGGGCTGACACGAGGAGAGCTGCACCGAAAAAGTGAGTAGAATGGCTCAAAGGAAGAAAGGAGGAACAGTACCGGGACTGATAGTATGAGGGGAGAAGGAATGAGACAAGAATGAAGAAATGGAGGATAACGAGGGGGACAGGAATCCATGATTAATCTGGTTAAGGGGGGGAGTGAGAGTGGATGACAGCCTAGCGGGGGAGAGGAGAGGACCCCCAGGAATCCTGCTGGACAGAGGTAGAGAGAGAGAGGGCCACCATGGTCCAGGAGGGGAGGAGGGCAAGATGACCACCAGGGATCAAGGAGGAGGGAGGACGAGTCAATAGGTAGGTCTGGGGGAGGGGGCCCATAGACAGACCTGGAGCCTTCTTCCCTTTGAAAGGCATGCGATTGTTTTGCTTTCTCTAAAATATTTTGTGTGTGTGCTTGTAAGAGTCCTGGAATAAAGTATAAAAGAAAAGCAGGAAGCCAGTTTTGAAGGAGGGAAGCCTTTGTGTGGGTAAACACCTGTGTATCCCTGTAAAAGGCCCTCCGCCCAGAGCAAAGGTAAACTGTGGGCAGGGAGTCCACGCCGGGATTTCATTTGGAAACCCTTGAGCATGGACCTTGCACCTGTTTGAAAGCGGATAAAAAAAAAGAACCAGGAACAGAAGCACCGGCTTGCTGTGCCAGCCCCAGTTTTCAAAAAGAAACTGCATGGGACGTTTCCCTTTGAAGATGAGCTGGCAGGTCTGGTACCGGTGCTGATTTCCAGCCGGGAAGGGTTTTGAACCCGCTTGCTTTCCCCTGGTACAGCTGGATTGGAAGGTGGCACGGCCTTAACGTTCAGTTGTGAGGGCAGATTTGGAATAGCTTTGGATATTGCCCTCCCTACGTATTCAGTTCACATCAAGGTTTTGTACGTTATGAATGATTCTGGAGAGCATCTCGTTAGTTCTTTTGTTAGCCATGCATCAATGAAAGAGAAGTGTGTGTGTGTTTGGGGGGGTCTGTGAAACTTTCTGAGGCTGGAAAGGGGGTCTGTGTTCCCTGAAAGGTTGAGAAGCCCTGCTCTAGTGCATTTTTGTGGTTTTGCAGGAGATCCATAGTATCTTACTATCATAGGGTCTAGTGCTATAGTATGTGTATCAGCAGCCCGCTTCTCCCCTCCCCCCACTTCAGACATATTCCCCTCCTTTTTAATATTTCCTCCTTTGACGGTCTACTAGGCTGACTTTGGCAAGAAGCAGAAATAATCCAAAAAAAAAATGATTAGGCCTAACATGTAGTTGTCCAAGAAAACAAACTGGTAGCCGATCCAAGGTGGCTGACAGCAAAGAAACAAGTAGATGGAACGGTATGAAACAGATTTTTTATTGAAGCTTGCCCGACTCTGGCCGAGTTTCGCTGGAAGAGCTGCCTCAGGGGCTTACAAGCCGCTCAATTTGGCTTGAATCATCGCAAAATTAGCGATTAGCGGAGTCATGGAGGATAGCACAACAAATTCGCGATTTTCCATGCTGAGTGTTCATTTGGACCCGTTTAAAAAGGACCTGAGTTGAACAGTTCTTTAGAGGAATTTGTTGTGCTATCCTCTCTGTGTTGTGCTATCCTCTCTACGTGTTTCTTTACTAACATGTAGTGGGAAACTTCTGAGCGCCTATAACCTGATCACCTGGCACCGGGCCACCAAGAGGAGGAGGAGCTGCCTCTGACACCAGGGCACCAGGCGGTCTCCTGCCACCAAGAGAAGGTGGCTGGAGGGAGAGAAGTCTGCGGGGGGAGGGGGGGAGAAGCTGGCTGGAGAGAGGGGGGGAGGAAGAGAAGGTGGCTGGAGGGAGAGAAGTCTGCGGGGGGAGGGGGAGAGAAGGTGGCTGGAGGGAGAGCTGGGAGAAGCGAGATTGGTGGGAAACAGGCTGGAGAGAGTGGGGATTAGAATTGGATTGAGGCTTGACGAGGAAGAAATTGGAAAAAAGAGAGAGGGGGGAAAAAAAAAAGCTAAGCCACAAATTAAGGTGAAAAAAAGAAAGTAAAAGTACCCCTGGATAACAGACCGAAGCCAAAGATTTATAAAAGCAAAATAAAGAAAAGGAAAGATGAATTGTCCCTGGCTCCCCAAACGTTTCTAACTCTTCTTCCACCTCTGCAGCTCCAGATGATGGTTCAGTTAAGATAAAACAAGTGCAGTGGGACCAGCCTTTAACTATTGCTTCCACTGCATTTCCACAAAGAGAGGTTTTACTGCAATCGCTTTTATTACTTTCATGGCGAACTCTGTGCAGCCTGATTTATAGCTCTAATTATGCTTTCATCATTCAGGGCTGCACTTCAGAGCTTTTGGATTCTGCTTTCCATTGGGTGGAGGGTTTTTCGAAGCTGCATAAATAGCTGTTTATAGCAGATATGGCGCTCTTATCCTTTCTGGTTCACTGTGGCACCTAATCACTATGAAAAACATTTACCGAGTCAGGTACACCTAAGAAACAGAGATTACCTCATAAATAAATGTATAGAAGAAGAAATACATTTCATTCATTCACACCTGTGTTGTGCAAGGGACCCTGTATTGGTTGGGTTGCTTTGGCACTTTATGCCCCATGCTTGGTCCCAGCAGTCAAACGTTCAGTGGTTTTTTCTTTTTCTTTCCGAAGAATGTGCACACCATTACTTTGCCAAAGCATTTGTGCTATTTTCTTTATTTTCAGAGAAATCCATTGGGCCCTTGCAGGGTTTCCGCTTTCCTCCATCCTCTCACAATGTAACAAAAAAAATGTGAGGTTGCACAGCAGCGGCGTACGCCGCACCGTCACAGTGGTTCTCGAGCCCTGTCCTGGAGGCATGCTTAGCCGGTCTGGTTTTCAGGATTCGCCGCAATGGATGTGCCAAAGCTAGATCTGCATGCATTGCAGGCCCATTGCATGCAACTCTACCTCATACATTTTCATTCCGGCTATCCTGAAAACCAGACTGGTTAGGTGTGCCTCCAGGAGAGGGTTGGAAAACCCTGGCATAACAAATCTGCTTACCGCTGCATCCAGGAAGGGATCTCTGGCACCTAAAGCCAGTTCTCTGCCCAGAATTTCCCTCACTTGTGGTAGCAATGAGAGTATGGTTTATTTGAGTTATTTTTAAAGATGGGAAAGCATAACGTAAAAGGAAAGTGAAAGACAGAGGGATCCCAGTTCATGTATCCTGACAAAACCAGCTCTTTCTTTTGATATTTTATGGCATGTCCCTTGATTTTGTCAGTGTGGCTCTAGCTGGTCCCGCATGGAACAAGCTTTGGAACCACTGCAGCAGAACACTGAGGTCAATCTCGAATAATTCAGTTTCACTAGAAATCCTCTTTCCATTGACTCTTCGGTAAGACCTATAGCTATTGATACAGAGCACTCCTCTACATGGTGTGAACTTGAGGTGGTGATATTTAATCCAAATGCATTAGGGTTGGCTGTAATTTTAATAAGTTACTATTCTAAGAAGATAGGTGCAGCGTGTGAGAAGGAAAAACAAACGCCTTCATGTGCAGTTCCAGAGCTTAAACCTTTTCAGTGATCTGGCAAAAAGCTATTGAGAGTCATATTGTCGTCTTCACTGTCGTCTACATTGCCTGCAAAGGTCTTCATCCTCTTTGGCTTTACTTTACTCCGGTCAGCTTCCGGCTCGTTGTCTGGTAACAGAGAAGAAATGCAGATCATCTCTGTGCTATGCTGTTGGTGCACTTTGTAGTCCTTCTGTGCACTGGTGAGCTTGGCAGTAAGAACAATCGTGCAAACAATGAAGAGAGTAGCTACGAGTGCAAGAATAAAAATTGCAATCAAACACTGCCCCAGGATGGAATGGGTTGGGGGTTTCTCAGGTTGAGAGCCCGTTCTGGGGGTCATAGCAATTTCTGATGCGGTGCTGGCATTGCCTTTTCCTGTGTGACTGAGGTCTGTCCCGGAGGATGTGATCGGCTCTTGCACTAGAGTTGCTGTAACCGAGGGACTTCCAGTTGTTTCAGAAGATCCAATGTCTAATGTAGTTGTGTCTTCCACCATGTCAATAGGTTTTGTGGTTCCCTGGTCTAGAGTGGTGTTGATTATATTTTCTCTTGTGCTGACCATTGTATCTCCAAATGAAGTTGAAGCTGTAGATCTCCAAGTAGCAATATTGTGTGTAAGTATCTTGAGCACCTTAGTTACAGTATTGTTGGCTGTTTCTGTTGATGTGTTACCAGTACTTGTGAGTACAGTGTGAGTTGAATCAACAGCTGTAGTTTCTTCATTTAGATCTGTAGAACTATGGAGAGGATATGCACTTGCTGCAGTATTCTGAGTAGTAAAAATACTGAAATCTTTTGCTCTGACAGAGTTGGGAATATCTTCGTGGTTAGTACTGATGACTGGTGGTTCAACAGTTGCTAACGTAGAACTTGATACTTGTGAAATGCTTGAAAGAATCAACAGCAAAGTGATCCAAAGGAAGGTCATCTTGCCTATAAAAATAAATAGAATTCAAATTAATTGTTTATATTTGTGTCTGCAGACTGTAACATAAATTAATATGCTTTTTGGTACTAAATATCCCATGACTATTTGTAGCCTTTAGATTCAATACTCATCCCGGTGAAAGAATCCCTACAAAAAACCCTAGAATTCTGGAACAACTGCCTTATATCCATCAATAACCTGCTCTCAAGCCTTAATTTAATCCTTAATTCCAATAAAACGGAAATACTCCTCATCTCACAGGACGGTAAATATGCAATGCCAAACCCGAACCCTACCAGTCAACCAACCTTTTCTTCTCAACTGAGAAACCTCGGAGTCATCATGGACAATCAATTAAACCTAAAGAGATTTATCAATAACACCGCTAAGGAGGGCTTTTTAAAATTACAAGTCCTAAAAAGACTCAGACCACTCCTCCACTTCCAAGACTTGAGAAGTATGCTTGAACAGAAAACCAACATGGAGAAGGAAATCCCCAGAAGCCTCTGCGTGTCTTTGGCCTGCCTGGGCTGAATGGACTGAGTGACTTACAGAATGTCCCTGAATATCTATAGAAGCATGCAAGCTGGCACCAGACAGGTGATGTCTATTCATAGAGTCACAAAGAAGAAACCACAGGGGAGCTTCAGGCACTATTCTCAGGAGTTTGTAATCCACACAGTTACAGACGTGTTGATTGCCTTGACCAGTAAGAGTTTAACAGAACAAAGAAAGTCATGGGAAATGGGCTACACATCCTGGGAAGCCAATCAGGGATAGTTAGTGATGATCTAATCATGCATTTGACATTACAACTTATGTAAATGATCCTTTGGGCAGTCATGCAAATCTCTAGAACCTTCTATCCTTTTCCTGTATTTGAATGTTATCTATAAAACAAGGGTCACTTCCTGTATCCAGGGAAATGCTGGTCAGATTGTAAGACTAAGGGCACCCAGTACCCAGCATCTCCCGAGAACACTTATATTGACTAATAAAAATACATTATACTTTTTACTGAGTCTAAGTGTTCTTGTGTCCCTGGCTATAAGCATAGAGTAAGCTTTACAGACTACCGATTAGTACTCCAAGCAATCATTTTCTCAAAAACCGATTACTGCAATTCTCTCTTACTCGGACTCCCAGCTAACACCATCAAACCCCTACAAATGCTGCAAAACGCCTCAGCCAGGATTCTGACTAAGACCAACAAAAGAGACCATATTACCCCTATCTTGAGGAACCTACATTGGCTCCCAATCAAGTTCAGAATCATATACAAAGCACTAACGATCATACACAAAACCATCCACAAGCTCATTCCTCTGGAACTAAACATTCCACTACAACCACATTTACCCTCCAGACCGATAAGAGCAGCATATAGAGACACTCTCCTTGCCCCACACTTAAAAACCTCTCTAAGTAAACGAGCTATGTCCACAGCAGGTCCTGCACAATGGAACTCTCTTCCTCCAGAACTCCGGTTGGAACAATGCCCGATCACTTTTAAAAAGAGACTAAAAACTTGGCTATTCGAACAAGCATTTCATTTATACTAATGATGTACCTCCATCATCACCGTACCAGTCAACAAGCTAATTTTTCCAGACTATCTACTCAGACCATCCATAGTTTAACATCCCAATTCTACAGCCGATCATTCCAAGTTTACTCAGTGTACCCGGACCTTAAATTAATTCCAATATGTACCTAGATCTTCAGCCAGATTAGACTTGACTCAAAACATGTTTTATTCATTTCGTTAATCATTTTCGTTATTCCCCATTTATCTGATCCAAGTTCTATGCCCTGTTCAATGTAATCGCATTCTTACATGCTTGTTTTTCCGTTTATAATGTAAACCAAGATGATATGTAATATTTTACATGAATCCCGGTATATAAAAATGTTAAAATAAATAAATAATTAAATAAATACTGCCAGTTCAATCTAAAGTCATTCTTATAAAAATCCCTTTTATAATGTGGCCGGTCAGGTTGCATTTCTCAGGGCGTTCTAATCCTCGTGGTCGCTGCTGGTAATCAGAGAGCCTGCAGCTCCCACCACTTCCTATGTTCTTGCGTGACATGACCTCCTCATCGAAACACGAAACTGTAAAGTCTGGTCCCACTGTAGAAAACACAGCAAATAACCATGGCACAGACCCTCAGGGCCTGTTGCCCCGACCCAGTACAGAGGAAATTCGCGGGCAAGAAGATAACGATGAGCTGGTCATCCGAGCTATCCATGCTTTTGTACCACACACTGTAATTTTCTGAGAATGAGATTTGACCCGAATGGTTTGAATTTTGGTCCAAAAAATATTAAATCCTAGCAAAGCCTATTGGGCTTTACATATGACATAGAGAACATAGAACTTTTGTCTTGATGAATGTTTCAAACAGCAACGTGGCATTGCCAAGAGGATGAAATTTGCTATAACTTGCATTCTGCCCTGCCAACTGAAACCATATGTGTCAGCAAGAGCAGAGAACAACACCCACTACATGGAAAGAATGATACCCTCGCCCTGCTCTGTTTGGTGCTCTTGTAATGTACAACATATGTAGATCTGCCTTGCTACAGAAACCACACGGCCTGGATCCTCTTTAGTCCAGAGTCCCTGTCAGCGATTCAAGCAGTTGTTCTCAGCAGAGAGAATGTCTCATATTTGAGGGGGCAGGCCTTACAGTTTTTTTTAACCAGCTACATGAGATCAAATAATGTTTTAGTAGGAATCTGGCCTACAGATATTAATGCATTTAGCTGCTGGATGCTCAAAAGTTTAATCAAAGGATAAGTGCGCTCTGATGACTAAAATTGTGCAACTCCCTCACCTGGAATGTAGGGGTATACAGTTGTCCCCAGGACACACGATTGCTCCCAACTCTCCAGGTGCCCACCTGAACACGGCGGAGGGCAAGCTCTATCTCCCTCGTGATCGAGCGCTCATCTTGGCGGACGTGGGGAGCTTGGTGCGTCGGAGCCCATGGGTCACTGCCTGTCTTATGTTCTGCCTCCTGGGCCACATGGCGGCCACGGTCCATGTCACTCCCTTTACCCGCTTACACATGAGCAGGGCACAGTGGACTCTTTGGTCCCAGTGGTGGCAAACCTCCCAGGACCTCAGTGTCCGTGTATGTGTCACCCTGCCGCTCCAGATTTCCTTGTCCTGGTGGGAAGACCTAACCAATCTGGAGTAGGAGCTTCTTTTTCAGTCCCCCTCCTTCCAAATTGTCCTCACCACCGATGCATCCACATTGGGGTGGGGTGTCCACATGGAAGGGCTCCGCGCCCAGGGCCTGTGGTTGGCTCAAGAGGCTCAGCACCAGATCAACTTCTTGGAGCTACAGGCAATTCGTTACAGCCTGTGGGCCTTTCGGAGCCACTTGGTGTCCAAATTGGTCTTCATCCAGACCGACAATCAGGTAGCGATGTGGTACATCAACAAACAGGGAGGGATGGGAGGCGGTTCAGATTTGATCTTGGGCCTACTCGCAAAACATGTTAGTTCGAGCACTGTACCTAGCGGGGATGGAGAATGCAGTGGCAGACCAGCTAAGTCGGGCTTTTCATCGCCACGAGTGGTCTCTGGACCCGGCAGTGGTGAACATGATCTTCCATCTGTGGGGAACCCCAAACGTGGATCTGTTTGCCTTCCCCTGCAACAACAAGATGGAGTCTTTTTGCTTCCTCTACTGGGAGGACAGCAAACCAGCCTCGGATGCTTTTGCCTGTCATTGGGGCAAGGGGCTTCTGTATGCATATCCTCCACTTCCACTGGTGCTGAAGATGCTTCCAAAGCTCCGGCAGGACGGGGGAACCATGATCCTCATAGCCCCCTGTTGACTACGTCAGGTTTGGCTCTCACTCCTGCAGGTCCTCTCGGTCTGGAACTCGGTCAGTCTGGGCATCTCCCCGTCCCTAGTCAGGTAGGATCAGGGAAGGATGCGTTATCCAAACCTCAGGGCATTAGCACTGACAGCTTGGATGTTGAAACGCTAGTCTTGCATCCCCTGTCTCTGTCTGACAATGTCTCCCATGTTCTGATTGCCTCCAGAAAGCCTTTGACTAGAAAGTCATACAGCCTGAAGTGGAAGAGGTTTACCGTCTGGTGTGAGCAGCATCAGTTGGATCCATTTACCTGCTCCACCCCAAAGCTCTTGGAGTATCTGGTGCACCTGTCGGAAGCTGGTTTAAAAACCAATTTGGTCAGAGTGCATCTCAGAGCCACTGGGGCATATCATCACGGGGTGAATGGTACGTCCATCTCAATGCAACTGCTGGTTGGGCAGTTCATGTGAGGTCAGCTTCAGCTGAAGCCCCCTCTACCTGTGTCATGGGACTTTAATGTAGTCTTGGCTCACCTCATGAAGGACCCTTTTGAGCCTATGCACAGATGTAACCTGAAATATTTGACCTGGAAGGTAGCCATCTTGGTTGCAGTCACCTCAGCTTGTCGGGTCAACAAACTTCGGGCATTGGTGATGTACCCGCCTTATACAAAGTTCTTTCACGATAGGGTTGTTCTCCGTACTCACCCTAAGTTCTTGCCTAAGGTGGTGTCCGACTTCCACCTGAACCAGTCCGTCATCCTGCCCACCTTCTTCCCAAGAAATCATATGCATCCAGGCGAACGGGCCTTGCATACTTTGGATTGTAAAAGAGACCTGACCTTTTACCTGGAGAGAACAGCAGGCCATAGGCAGTCCACACAACTCTTCATCTCGTTTGATAAGAACAGAATGGGAGTTGTTGTGGCCAAGCACACGCTGTCTACCTGGCTAGTGGTCTGCATCTCGTTCTGCTGTGCGCGAGCGGGGTTGCAGCTTGAAGGCCATGTTAAGGCTCACTCTGTCCAGGCAACTTCAGTGTCTAACTTGCATGAAGTTCCCGTGGCGGAGAGCTGCAACGTGGAGTTCTCTCCATACGTTCGCAGCTCACTATTGCTGGCCGCCAGGATAGTAGCTTTGGCCAGTCTGTCCTCCGTCACCTTTTTCAGGTCTAAACCCAACTCTTCCGCCTTGGGCCCTGTTTTTCGGGTTCAGGCTGTCTTCCTCCATTACCAACAGCACCTAGGTTGTTGTGCCTGTTGGCACCTGTTTGGTGTCTGCTGGTTCGCTCCATTCGGAAGCAGCCTGCAGCTAGGTATTCACCCATGTGTGAGGATTACCAACCTGCATGTCCTAGGAGAAAGCAGAGTTGCTTACCTGTAACAGGTGTTCTCCTAGGACAGCAGGATGTTAGTCCTCACAAAACCCACCCGTCACCCCGCAGAGTTGGGTTTCCTTTAAGTTTATTTTATTTTTGTAATTCTCTGTAACTAGACTGAAGGGGGACCCCGTGTAGCTGCGTGGATAGTGGCATGCAGGGCATGCTCAGTGTGCCAATCAAAGTTCTAGAAACTTTGACAGACGTTTTCTGTGCTGTGCTCCATCTGATGATGTCACCCATGTGGAAGACTATCATCCTACTTGTCCTAGGAGAAAACCTGTTACAGGTAAGCAATTCTGCTTTACGTGACAAGACCAATTCTCTGAAACGAGAGTTACCTGAGACATTAAAAGCAGAGGCATCCTTATTGCGTTCAGCAACTTATCTTACCTACTCCAACAAGACCCAGACTACACAGGAGAGGAGAGCAATTATTCTTAGAGGCTAATTTGTTTGATGTTGTTTTATGCATTTATGCATTTATGCATTTATAGGTTTTATGATTTTAGATTTTCTGGATTTGTGTTTTAAATTAACTTTGATTGTCTATTGTTATCCGCCTAGAATTGTAGATAAGTGGAATAAACATCTTTTAAATAATCTTTTAAATGGAAAACTCTGTCAACAGTGGCACTACCGCAAAAAGAAATAGTGAAGTGAATAACAAATCTCAACAAATATCTCACAAGGAGTCCAGGAAATGCAATAACCGTAAAGAGAGTACCTGGAAGGCTATGACCACAAATGCTCATAGTTTGGGAAATAAAATCCCAGATCTGCAGGCCCTAATGGCTGAGGCAGAATTGGACATTGTTGCTATCACAGAAACATGGTTCACAGAATCTCATGAATGGGATACAACAATACCAGGCTACAACTTGTTAAGGAAGGACAGAGAGGATAGAAAAGGGGGAGGTGTGGCTCTTTATGTCAGAAACAACATCCAAGCAACTGAGCTACAAGGAAGTTGGGGTATTGAAGAAGCTCTATGGGTCGACCTAAAAAACGATGACGGAGCATCCATTTATATTGGAGTGGTTTACAGGCCTCCAAACCAAAAGGAAGAGCTGGACAGAGATCTGGTTAAAGACATCCATAAGATAGGTAAGAAGGGAGAAGTGGTGATCGTGGGTGACTTTAATATGCCAGATGTAGACTGGAAAATCCCATCTGCAGAAACTAAAAATAGTAGAGCGATAGTGGATGCCATGCAAGTATCTTTGTTCAAACAAATGGTGTTGGAACCCACGAGAGAAGGAGCTATACTCGACTTAGTGCTCACTAATGCAGATAATGTCTCAGATGTCCAGGTGGGCGCCCACCTCAGCAGCAGTGATCATCAAACGGTATGGTTTAATATCACTAAAAGAATAGGGAAAAGAACCACAAAGACCCGAGTTTTACAGTTCAAAAACACAGACTTTGAGGAAATGGGGAACTACCTGGAGGAAGAACTTAAAGGATGGGAGAACGAGAGAGATGTGGATCAGCAGTGGACCAATCTAAAAGGAGCAATCACCAAGGCAACTGCTCTATATGTTAGAAATGTAAAGAAAAGCAAAAGAAAACTGAAACCTATCTGGTTCTCAATGGAGGTGGCTGACAAAATTAAAGCTAAAAGAACAGCATTCAAGAAATATAAAGGATCCCAAAGGGAGGAGCACAAAGAAGAATATTTGTATCAACTGAGGGAGACAAAGAAATTAATCAAGTTGGCAAAGAGTCAAGCGGAAGAGAGGATTGCCAAGGAGATAAAAAATGGTGACAAAACATTTTTCAGATACATCAGCGAAAAGAGAAAGGTCCAAAGTGGTATAGTGAAATTGAAAGGTGGTAATGATCAATGTGTAGAGAGAGACGAAGAAATGGCAGAAATATTAAACGAATACTTCAGCTCTGTGTTCACTAAAGAAGACCCTGGAGAAGGACCATCTCTAAACAACAAGAAACTGGAGGGAAGGGGAATAGATGAAAATCCTTTTACAGTAGAAAATGTGTGGGAAGAACTAAAGAACCTGAAAGTGGACAAAGCCATGGGGCCTGATGGGATTCATCCAAGGATATTGAGGGAACTCAGAGAGGTTCTGGCGGGTCCGCTGTGTGACCTGTTCAATAGATCCCTAGAAACGGGAGTGGTGCCGAGTGATTGGAGAAGAGCGGTGGTGGTCCCGCTTCACAAGAGTGGGAACAGGGAAGAGGCAGGCAACTACAGACCGGTTAGCCTCACTTCGGTGGTGGGAAAAGTAATGGAGTCACTGCTGAAAGAGAGAATAGTCAACTATCTACAGTCTGGAGAATTGATGGACCAGAGGCAGCATGGATTCACCAGGGGAAGATCCTGTCAGACAAATTTGATTGACTTTTTTGACTGGGTAACCAAGGAATTGGATCAAGGAAGAGCACTAGATGTCACCTACTTGGATTTCAGCAAAGCTTTTGATACGGTTCCGCACAGGAGACTGGTGAATAAAACGAGAAGCTTGGGAGTGAGTGCCGATGTGGTGACCTGGATTGCAAATTGGTTGACGGACAGAAAACAATGTGTGATGGTAAATGGAGCCTTCTCTGAAGAGAGAGCGGTTTTAAGTGGTGTGCCGCAAGGATCGGTGTTGGGACCGGTCCTGTTCAATATCTTTGTGAGCGACATTGCAGACGGGATAGAAGGTAAGGTTTGTCTTTTTGCGGATGACACTAAGATCTGCAACAGAGTGGACACGCCGGAAGGAGTGGAGAGAATGAGACGGGATCTAAGGAAACTGGAAGAGTGGTCGAAGATATGGCAGCTGAGATTCAATGCCAAGAAGTGCAAAGTCATGCATATGGGGAGTGGAAATCCGAATGAACTGTACTCGATGGGGGGGGAAAGGCTGATGTGCACGGAGCAGGAGAGGGACCTTGGGGTGATAGTGTCTAATGATGTGAAGACAGCGAAACAATGCGACAAGGCGATAGCAAAAGCCAGAAGAATGCTGGGCTGCATAGAGAGAGGAATATCGAGTAAGAAAAGGGAAGTGATTATTCCCTTGTACAGGTCCTTGGTGAGGCCTCACCTGGAGTACTGTGTTCAGTTCTGGAGACCGTATCTACAAAAAGACAAAGACAAGATGGAAGCGGTACAGAGAAGGGCGACCAGGAAGGTGGAGGATCTTCATAGGATGACGTACGAGGAGAGATTGAAGAATCTAAATATGTACACCCTGGAGGAGAGGAGGAGCAGAGGTGATATGATACAGACTTTCAGATACTTGAAAGGTTTTAATGATCCAAAAACAACGACAAACCTCTTCCGTAGGAAAATAATCAGCAGAACCAGGGGTCACGATTTGAGGCTCCAGGGAGGAAGATTCAGAACCAATGTCAGGAAGTATTTCTTCACGGAGAGGGTGGTGGATGCCTGGAATGCCCTTCCGGAGGAAGTGGTGAAGACCAGAACTGTGAAAGACTTCAAAGGGGCGTGGGATAAACACTGCGGATCCATAAAGTCAAGAGGCCACCAATGAAGAGTGGGTGACTCGCCAGAATGATGGCTATTGACACAATACCCTTATTAAATAAACATACACATGCTTACTGTGACTCCTACATCGCTCTAAGCTTCAACAGCAAGAGGTAATGGAAAAAAGGATTTGCACTCACAAAGAGGGGAGTAGCTGGCTTGTTACGGCGGTTACTACCCCAAACCAAATATGCCTGATACTTCACTTTCAATGCATATACAGCATAGCTCTCTGCTTCAATGACAGGGGAGAAGAATAACTGATACTTCACTCATCCAGCAGAGCTCTCTGCTACAACGGCAAAGGAGAAGAAAAAGGGTTCGCACTCAAAACGCGGGGAGTAGCTGGCTTGTTACGGCAGTTACTACCCCAAACCAAATGTGCCTGATACTTCACTTTCCATGCATATCCAGCATGGTTCTCTGCTGCATCGGCATGGGAGAAAGACTGATACATCACGCATTTCCAGCATAGCTCTCTGCTTCAACTGCAGGGGGAAAAAAACAAAAAAAACAAAACAAAAACAAAAAACTGATGCTTCACGCATATCCTGCATAGCTTCAACGACAGGGGTGAAGAAAAAAAAGGATTCGCAATCACAAAGCAAGGAGTAGCTGGCTTGTTACGGCGGTTACTACCCCAACCAAATGTGCCTGATACTTCACTTTCAATGCATATCCAGCATGGCTCTCTGCTTCTACAGCAGGGGAGAAGAAAAAAAAAAAACCAACAAGAGCTGTACAACATAGTCTAGGTAAAACAAATAAGCATGGGTGTAGCTTGCTTATCGCGGCGGTTACTGCCCCTACTACCCCTAACTAATCAAGCTAGATATTTCACTTGCATGCAGCTCCATCACTGCTCTCTACATTAATGGTGGGGGTGGAAGGGGAATAGAACAAGGAGCTAAGAGTAACAGATAAGAATGAGAGAAAAAATGTGTGAGGCTTGCTGGGCAGACTGGATGGGCCATTCGGTCTTCTTCTGCCATCATTTCTATGTTTCTATGTTTCTATGTTTCTATAGAAGTCTCTTTTTCAGGCTGGGAGACTCAAAGATGGGGAGACCTCCAAAATGCTCTGGTCTCTCCAGACCAACTGAAAATTTCCATTTGTCAATAGACACAGGAGGCCTGAGGCGGGGGCAGCAGGCTGGCTGAGGATTTGCTGCCTTTCAGCTGTGCTGAATCTCACTCAGCAGAGGGCATGCCTCTGTTTCCTGATCCAGCCCTGCCCATCCTGGCAGCGGGCAGGAAACAGGAGAGGGAAGGGATCAAAACTGCAGCAGACAGAGCAAAGGGAGATTAGCATACCTAGGGACTCGCAGGATTTCACCCTGAGACTCCAGGAGTCTTCATCAGTTGCAGGTCTCAGGGGAAACACAAGAAATCTCAGGGCCTCTCTGTATACAGCTCAGCCACTCCCCTTCCTCAGTAAACCTGCAGAGAGCGGGAGAGCTGGGGAGAGCCTGGCGTAGCCACTGCAAGCAGCGTGTGAGGAGAGGGGCTGCAATGCACACACAACTCAGCCGGCAGCTGTGATTCCAGGACCTGGGACTCCCTCAGCTAAGAGCAGGGCCGGTGGAAGCACTAGGCGAGCTATAGGCCTGAGCCTAGGGCGGCAACCATTAGGGGGCGAGTGGCGGCGGCAGAGAGGAGTGGGGATTCGAATCTCCACTCCTCATTGCCACCGCTGCTCACGAGAGGTAGGAGCCGGGGCTGCGACCAAGAGCGGGACCAGGGGGGTGTTGGCACGACTTGGGGGGGGGGGGGGGGAGTGCAAGGCAGAAGGCGCCTAGGGCACCTAATCCCCTTGCACCGGCCCTGGCTAAGGGGAGCGTTTGCATGCATAAGTCATGGAGGTGGGAACAAGGAGAGTGCTGGAAGGGGAAGTATGGCAGGATCGTCTCTGGAGGGGGGAGGCAGGTGATGGTGGGAGGAAGAAAGAGAGAGAAACTGTGGGGGTGGAGAGGGAGGGCGGGAAAAGAGGAAGCTGCAAAGCAACGGCACTCTCAGGGTGAGCACAACTCAAAGGTTCCCAGGTATGGAGATTAGGAGGGGCTGAGTAGAGACAATTGGAGGTGGGAAGAGAGGCTGTAGGATGAGGGGGGGGGGTAGGGGGCAGCTCTGGAGTGTGGAGAGTGAGGGGATTGGTGCCAAATGTGTCGCATTGGGTGGGATGTTAGAAAGGAGGAGCAGGACCAGAGCATGGCAGGGACATCCCCCTTCCTCTCCTTTCTACCCGGCGCAATTCCAGTCCTCCCTCCCTCCCTCGATCTTGGAGCCCAACCCCCAGATCCTGGGACCCAGTCCCCAACCCTGCCTACTCCCTCCTTTCCTTCCTCAGTACAAGAATATCTGTCTTTCCCTGCTCTTCCCCATCTCCCCCATCCCTAGTCCTCTTTCCTCCTCATGCTCCTCCCCCTTTCTCCCCCTCCCTGAGGTCTCCTCCCTGTACAAATACTTGAGATCACTTTTCTTAGTCAATGAAAAACCAAATGTAATTATTCTAATAATTATGGTGTAAAATGAATTTATTTTTGTAATGTGATACAAAAGATGGAAATGTTTGCCAATTTGCTTCAGAATTTTTTAATTTTTGCCAAGAATCTATCCCTGAGCTGGGAAAAGAAGGGAGTGTGTCTTAGACCTTCTGCTCCCTGTTGTCCAACCTTGGGAGGGGGGGGAGAGGGGAATGATGGGGGGGGGGGCGACTGCACCCAACAGTGCCTAGGGGTGCCAAAATACTAAATCCGGCTCTGGGTGGCCCAAATCACAAAAAGTACAACTCAGGACATAAAAGTGCCAACTCCACGTGCAGAGCTGCCTTTTGTAGGAAAATCCTGACCAGTCCCGATCGACCGAAGGCAGAGAGTCTGCCGGGATGGCCCAGAACTAAAACCCTACCCTGAGGAAAAAACTGGGGACAGTTTGGATAGCAAAGACCTATGAGTCTTTGTAGTTGGAAGGATTCTCGCAACATCTGTCTGCTGAAAATTGCATTTATCTAAAATGTTTTTAAAGTGCAAAAATATTGAATTAGCGTGGACATTTCATTAAGGTGTGACCTTGGCCTCTGCATGATTAAAAATATTACTGTTGAAAATCTAAATTTGAAAACGTTTTCTCCAGAGGTTTTTCTCTGTGCATGTCAAGCCATCCACGGGCAAAAGTGCAAATATGTTCTCACAACACTGCTGCTACACAGGAATTAAGGGCCAGACGATGTACAAAAGCGATTTCCCCCATTTTGTGTCTATGCTTAGTGCCTAGGCCCCTAAATCAACACGATTTAAATAGAAGAAAATAAATGTGAAAATAGGTCAACATTTCTCCTGAAAAGGCACATGTACTATTTAAAAGGAACAAGCTATAATATGAAAGACAGACATTACCTCTTCTCTCAGACTAAATGACCTATTCTAGAAGCCGCCTTCACTGTTAAATCCGTTTGATAAAGTAATTTTAAAAAATTCCTAAATATTTTAAAATAAAACTGCAAATGCTCAGCATAGGGACAGTTTTTAAAGGATACCTCTTGATCCGATGGCAGTTGCACAAAACCGAAAGGGCACGCTACATTCAATACATCAACGCAGACGTAGCAAGTAAGACACTGGGTGTGGGCTGATGCTTCCTCTTCCCTTATTCTGCCGTCAGTAAGTATCTAATCTCGTGCTGTATTTTACTGGCGGGTTTAAGAAGCTCCACAGCACAGCACCGAACCCAAGATCACTCTTTTCACCTAGGCCACAATCAATCCGTGGCCTCACGTGAGACTTGCACACAAATGTTCGTTGGAAACTTGCCTTCCCGATGAATATTTAGACCTAAAGAAAGTGTGTTGCTGCTACTCACCGTCTGCAGCAGCCCAGAAGCTCGGTATGAGATGGAAGGTGCCAGGTCCGCTTGAGAGAAAAGGCCCGGAATCCGCCTGGAATCCTCGTCACTCAGCTGAAAAGCTGCAGGCGATGGCTTGACTGATTCGCGCGGTGCTACCTGTGCCAATACAGGAAATGTATATGAGAGATAAGGAGGAAGAGAAACTGTGGTTTCTAAAAGCTTGCCTCAGGACACACGTGGTACTGTTATTTCCTCACTCCAGAAATAAAAGGAGAAAAAGTACGGTGTAAACAGGGAGGCTGATATGCAAAAAATAAAGGTCCACTCCATCCTCAAGAAAGTGGGTTTCAGGTCCAAAAGCAAATTCATGCTGGAGAAAATGTATGAGAGGAGTCAGTAGTGGGAGGCTAAAAAACACTCAATGAATGACAATGTCAAATGGATTAAGGTTTTGATGAAAATTCAATTTCAACAGCTAATAAATTCTGAAGGATGAACCTGGAACAGTACAGTTCCCCCCTTCCCACCCCGACAGTTTAGTAGTAATCTAACTCTAATAAAAAGGAAAGTTAGTCCTGTATTTGCCCTGCTTCCTCCCTGTACTCTCCAGCTCCACCCCCTCTCTCTATTGTCCAATCCACTCTCTACTACCACTTAAGGAAATTAAGCCCCACCCTCTCTCTCTTGCTGTACTCAAGGTGTACTGCCCCTCTCTCTCTCTCTCTCTCTGAATTGTCGAATTCACTCTCAACTACCACACATCTCAATTATACACTTCCTCCACTTTACAGTATTTTCCCATCCTTGGATGGGCTTATAATTTCTGGAAAATGTGAGCAACTGCAGTACCAGTAGTGGCCATAAGGTGCCTTTATTCTATTATTATAATAGAATATACTGACCCCTTGTGGCCATCACTGGTACTGCAGCCTCTCATGTTTCCCAAACAGGTACCAATTATTATTATAGTAAACTAGCTGAAAGGGCCTGTCACAAAATGGCAGGTGAATGTAGCCCCAACTCTTGCCATGTCCATGCTTCTGGCTGTTGCAAATCATGCATCTCCCTGCTGCTATTCCCTACTCCACTGCCCTGCTCTGCTGGGGCCCAGGCAGGTCACTACCTCACTGACTGCTAGAAGCCAGACTGCCGACCTTGGTGACACTTTCCTGACTGCACTCTGCTAAACCCATTGACCTCACCAGCTACATTGCCTCCATCTTCCAAATCACTGTCTCACTGCCAGCTTACACTCAGCACTATGTACAGGCTGTGCATGTGCTCTCCATGGCAAACACCACCCAAACAAACTGCTTTTTATATGCAGGAGAGAGAGAGACAGGTTTTGTATGTCTTGAAAATGCATTAGAGTGGGGATCAACTGGGGGGAAGGTGAGATGGGATTGACTCCGTGAGTAGATGTGTATGTATAAGAACATAAGTTTTGGCATGCTGGGTCAGACCACAGGTTCATCAAGCTCAGTATTCTGTTTCCAATAGTTCCAATCAGGTCACAATTCCTGACAGGATCCTAAAAGGTTGATAGATTCCATGATGCATATCCCAGGGGACAAGCAATGGATTTCCCCAAGTCCGCCTTAATAATGGTTTTGGACTTTTCTTCCAGGAACTTGTCTAAACCTTTTTTAAATCCCACTACACTAACAGCGTTTATTACATCCTCCAGCAACAAATTCCAGAGTTTAATTATGGGTTGAGTTTAAAAAAATATTTTCTCCTATTTGTCTTAAAACGTATTACCTAGTAACTTAATTGCATGACCCCTAGTCCTTATACTTTTTGAAAGCTTAAACAACCAATTTGCATCCACCCATTCCAATCCTCTCATTATATAGACCTCAATCATCTCCTCAGCCGTCTCTTCTCCAAGCTGAAGAGCCCTAACCTTTAGTCTTTTCTCATAGGGGAATCGTTCCATCCCCTTTATCAGTTTGGTCACCCTTCTCTGTACCTTTTCTAATTCCACTATATCTTTTTTGAGATGCAGTGACCAGAACTGCTATTATACCATGGAAGGATACAGAGGCATTATGATATTCTCTGGTTTTATTCTCCATTCCTTTCCTAATAATTTCAAGTATTCAATTTGCTTTCTTGGCCACTGGGCAGAGGGTTTCAACATATTATCCATGATGATGCCTAGATCTTTTTCCTGGGTGGTGACTGCCAATGTAGAACCTTGCATCATGTAGCTATAATTTGGGTTCCTCTTCTCTATGTTCATTACTTTGCACTTGTCCACCAAATACCATCTGCGATTTGGATGCCCAGTCTCGCAAGGTCCTCTTGCAATTTCTTGGAATCCTCTTATGATTTAACAACTTTGAATAATTTTGTTTCATCAGAAAATTTGACCATCTCTGGGGAGACCAAGATGGCCGCTCTCTAGAGTGCACGCTGAGATGCTCTCTGCATGAATATCTCTGTTTTTTCTTTTTCCACTTTCGGTAATGCCGCATATTAAGAGAAAGGCAAGATTGAGGGAAGTCTCTACTTCTCTCCTTTACCTGAACTTCGGCAACAGCAGATAGACCCGTTCTTTGCATCTCCCCTACATACACCGGAGGATAGGGCTGCAGTGGAGGTCGGCAGTGAGCAAACGCCGGCTCATATGGCCAAGGAAACACCTTTGAACCCTGGTGCCCTGACTATACCCTTGCCGCCATCTGCCACATTTGGTGATACTTCGGGGAATTTGTTACCATCCCTGATAAAAGGAATATCCAACTAAGAAAAAATTTCTGCTCTGAGAAGGGATGCCATTTTGGCACTACCTTTGGAGAATCTCTGTTTAAGAGATTCCACGGGCTCTCTGGAAAATCTGCAAATTTGTGGCGATGAGCTGGGCGATGGGAACCCCTCAGAAGGAAGAGAAGGTGACTCTAAGGTGCATTTGATTCTTCAGCCCTCATTGGTTCGAACATCGGTAATTACTTTAGATTCAATATGGAATGCATTAACTTCTTTGGAAAAGGCTATTCGTTTCTTACTACAAGTTATGAAAGAGAATACTACTAAGACTATGAGAATGGAATCCCAAATAATATCTGCTGACACTAAGTTGAGAGCTTTAGATACAAGAATGTCCTCTATGGAAGCGGTTCAAGCCAAGTTGGTTCAATCGGATACCGTTTATTCTAAGTTGGAAAATCTAGAAAACACACTAAGAAATTTAAATTTGAGGGTCTTGAACTTTCCTTATTTGAAATTGGTTTCTCCTCAGGACCTTTTTAGTAACTATCTTACACAAATTCTCAAATTTCCTAAAGAAGCCATCCTGGCGATTAGAAAAATTTACTACTTGGCATCATCCTTAAATGCAGCTTCTAGTGATCAGTTACAAGATGTTTCCTCAAATATTGCGGCTATTCTAGAACTCTCTCATGAAACGGATATACTGACAAGAGAGACTTTGTTAGTAACTTTTGCATTTCCATCAGAAAGAAATTTGGTATTAAGATTTTTCTTTCGAAATCAAGCACAGCTGTTCCATGGTCAGAGGATCTGGATGTACCCAGACATAACAAGAATCACCCAGCAGTGACGAAAGAAGGTTTTCGCAATGAAAACAGAAGTTGTATCACTTGGCGCTAGATTTTCTTTGAAATTCCCGTGTAAATGTTTAATCAACTACCAGAACTCAAACTATTTGTTTCTTGAGCCATCTCAATTACGCATATTTTTGGACTCACACTCCTAATTTGCCTTCTGAGGGTCGTCTGGCATAAAATATTTGTAGGGCATGTCTAGCAAGCAATTATTTTAGTAAGTTTTTCCTTGATCTTCGCTCCATATTTTCCCTTTGTCTCCCCCTTTTTCCTTATGATATATGGAGATACTGTCATTGTTTCTACTTAATAATTTGGTATGTTTCTTGTGATATGTAAGTTCTATAGTAACGGTATCTCACTTTCTGATACAAGTTGATTTTTGTATTTAAAGGGAAATTCAAATAAAAAAAAAAAAAAAAAGAAAATGTGACCATCTCACTCATTATTTCCATCTCTAGGACATTTATAAATTTGTTCAATAGCAGCAGTCCCAGTACACATTCCCTGGGCACTCCAAAAAGAAAACTGACCATGTAGCCCTATTCTCTGTTTTCTGTCTTTTAAGCAGTTCTCACTCCTTTCCCATGACTTTCCTCAAGTCTCTTCGCCTGCTGATCTTGCAGTGAACATCAGTGGGCCACAAGGGGAGACCGGGCCACTTACAGCGAAGATCAGCAGGCCCAGCATGAGAGGCAAGAAAGCTTGTGAGAGAGAGGGCGCTTGTGTGAGGGAGTATGTATGTAGTAAGAGATTGGGAGCCTGTGGGGGGGGGGGAAGGAGGGAGAGAGTGTGCGTGAGAGAGCTGTGTGTGAGAGAGGGAGCTTGTGTGAGGGAGTATGTATGTAGTAAGAGATTGGGAGCCTGTGTTGGGAGGGTGTGTGGGGGGGGGGGGGAAGAGAGTGTGCGTGAGAGAGCTGTGTGTGAGAGAGGGTCAGAGGGACACTGTGTGAGAGGGATCAAACTCTGGGGGTGGGTGGTTGTGGGTTAGAAATAGAGTGGAAGGGATGGAGGGGGAAGGGAGAGATAGTGAAGAATGGAGGAGTTGGGGGCTTGAGAAGACAGAGTGAAAGAGATCTGGTCAGAGGAGTAGGGGAGAGGGTGGGACACTCTTCCAGTGCACTTCTAGGGGAATTCTGCTCTAAATATTTCAAATTCTGCATCTTTGAGTAATAACTTTTCTGCATTGCATTTTACATTCATTACTCAAAAATTGTGATGTATATTGTTATTGCAGAATTTTGCAGAATTTCAAATTTTGTGTGCAGGATTCCCCCAGAAGTCATTGTTACTGTGTTGCTAATTTTGTTAGCTTCCCTAATTTCTGTTTGATTTTCATCATCTGTTCATTCTGCTCAGGTGGACGGTAGTACGCTCCCAATGCTATTTTATTCCCCTTCTCACATGGAATTTCTATCCATAAGGATATCACACTACATTTTGGATCTTGCAGAACTTTTATCCTGTTTGACTCTAACTTATAGCACCACATCTTCCCCAATTTGAACCATCCTATCATTGTGATATAATTTGTATCCTGATTTCAGTATGTCCCATTGGTTATCCTCTTGTCACCAAGTCTCTGAGATGCCAATTATATCTACCTCTTCATGCAGTGCTATCCACTCTAATTCTCCCATCTTATTTTAGACTTCTAGCATTTGCATACAGACATTTCAAGGTTTGCTTTTTGTTTGGATCAACAATCTGCTTATCAGTTGAGAGGGTTAAATTGGGATCTTGTTGCTTTGTCTGCTTTTTACTTAAAGGCCGCTGGGTTATTTTAGCATTTATCAGGATGCCCTAACATCCCTGTTTTAGTATCCTTCAAAGATACATCATTCTGAGCCTTGTTCTTCTGAGTGACTGTCTGCTTTCCCCCATCATCCAGTTTCAAAGCTGCTCTCTCTCCTTTTTAAAAGTTAGTGCCAGCAGCCTGGTTCCACACTGGTTAGGGTGGATCCCATCCCGTCAAAATAGGCTCCCCCTTCCCCAGAATGTTCCCCAGTTCCTAAAAACTCTAAAAACCTCTTTCCTGCACCATCGTCTCAGCCACACATTGAAACTCTGGAGCTCTGCCTGCCTCTGGTGTCCTGTGCATGGAACAGGGAGCATTTCTGAGAATGCAGCCCTGGAGGTTTTGGATTTCAGTTTCCTACCTAAAAGCCTAAATTTAGCCTCCAGAACCTCCCTCTTACACCTTACTGTGTCATTGGTACCCACATGTACAATGACAGTCGGCCCCTCCCCAGCACCCAAAATCTTATCTAGATGGTGCATGAGGTCTGCAACCTTTGCACCAGGTAGGCATGTTATCAAACGATCCTCATGCCCAACAGCCATCCAGCTATCTACATTTCTAATGATAGAATCACCCAATATAACGGCCGTCCTATCCTTTCTCTCCTGGGCATATGGCACTGGAGATGCATCCTTGCTGCGAGAGGATAAGGCATCACCTGGAGGGCAGATCCTAGCTACAGGATCACTTCCTGCCACACCGATGTGATGGTCTCCTGACAGGGGACCTCGCTCCTCCATCCTCCAAACTGCTTGACTGAAGTTGGGACCACTCTACTATGCTCCTGAAGGTCTCCTCTATCTACCGCTCTGTCTGCCTCAGCTCCTCCAGGTCTGCCACTCTGGCCTCCAGACAGCAAACTCATTCTCTGATAGCTCTTTGCACCAGGTGCACACATACAACACCCCATCAACATGTAGACAGTCATACATGTGGCACTCGATACAAAAGACTGGATAGCCCCCCCCCAACTCACAGTGTGTCTTAGAGAGGGAGAGGGGATTGGCTGCAGTGGCATGTGTGTGTTTATATTGGAGAGGGTACCAGGAATGTATGGGTGAGAGAGGATACCAGGTATGGGGGCTGGAAGGGAGGGAAAGAGGACTGAGGATAAGGAGGTGAAGATGTGAGGGGGGGAGGAGGACTGGAGCTGAGAAAGGGAAGGGACACCTTCCACCTGAATCTGGATCCTTCCCTGAATTTTTTATTCTGTTAAAGTCTTGATACAAGAATAACCCAAAAGTCATTGTTATGGAAGTATTGTTGCAAGAAAGATATTATTTGAAATTCAGATGTAGTTAAACAAGAATTCCTTGATGGTCAGGACACAGTTTGGAATTTTAGAAAGTTGCGACACATTTTATTAGACTAACATAAAAATGTTGTAGTGCATGTTAGGAAGAATTGAAGACCTGAGGAAAATGTGAATCTTTAACCCAGGGAGCACATTTACTGAGAGCTTCCTCAAAAGTAAAGTGAACATTCTATTTAGCCTCCGGTATATTTTACTTATAGAATGCCATTAATGTACATGGCACTGTACAAAATAAGACAGCAGAGCTCTGTGTCAACATGTGCGTCCACATCTAAAAATTCTTCAGAAGGGAGTTTTGGTGAAAGAAAAAAGGGAGAATATTTTCCTCTCTCATGGAATTGCCTTGCAGGAAATGGTGAGAATCTGGAACAGATGATAACCCCATTATCCAAAATGGAAGGACTCTTCCTGCTAAGGTGGGAGTGGGGTCAGCACTGCACTAATGAGTAAATAATTCAAGGGAGCCCCTCAACTACTAGCAGAAGGGCCACAAAGAGCAAAAGTTCATCCCCCATTGTTGAAGAACATGGCTAAGGCCAAATAGTCCCAGATACTGTGCAAAGCAGCAGGTACTAAGTAAAATCTCCACTTGCCTGCTTTGTGGCTCCTATGCTTCTTTTGATCTTGCGTGGCGGTCGAAGCAGTCTCTCTCTTTATCCTTAAAGATTCATTGATGCAACGGGTTGGGTAAAGGCAGGACTTGCTCAACGTGTCAGTGTTGACCTGAATACCCCAGTTTAGGGTCTCCAATCTTCTCTGCCTCCAGCTTAAAAACCTCTTTAATGACTCAGCCCCTAAGCATTTTCACTTCTCTTCAGCCAGGAATAAAGTCTGTTTTGCCTCCTACGTTGCTACACAGTTTTGTTCTAACTATTCATCTAGTCTCCAATCAGCATCTTTGAGGGAAAAAATGACGGTTAACGTTTCGCTGCCCTGTTTATCTTCAGAGTTAAGTAAGTTATCAGTAGCTGCCAGTGTGGCCTTCTCAAAAAGATTAAGGGTGTGAAACCCTCCAACAGTACTGATACAGATATTGATATCCATGCTAGGTTAAGACTGAATCAACGCATTGAATACTTTGCATTATTGGTATTAAGTGTATGCTAAGGTTTGTGTGAGAGTTTCATGCTCTGCGTTGGATGAGTTTCCCGTTTGTTATGGAGGTTGTTCGGTTTTTTTCATCACAATTGTAAACATTTTAACATCCTTTTTAAATTCATCATATCCAAACAGTTAACTCACTATCTGTAAGTATTTGGAGTTGGTCAGACTAACGTGACGTACGATGCAAGTGGAGACTCGCGTCTGCTTGTATATGGGGGTCATGGGCATTATTACCTGTACATTCTACCTAGTGAGTTCTGTCTTTTGCTAGTTCTGTTCATGGACATAGCACCGTGTTCGCCAAGTCCAGAGCTGCAGGAACTAGGCGGTTCAGCCCAGTGAGGCTTGAGTCAGAAGTCTTATCTTAAAAAGAATTAGAATTTCAAGGCAAAGATGTGAAACTCTTAAATAGCATCTAATGCTTTCTGTTATGTTAGCAGCCCCATCTGAAGGCAGTAATATATATCCCAAGTGTCTTGGCTCCAGGTCAGTGATTACAGCTGCAAGGCTCTTATTCCGTTCCTGGAGCTAGTAGGTGGCTTTTATTTTGTCTGGTTCAGAAATCCGATGGCTGTAGAAGAAGATGGAACTGCACCTCAGTGTCTTGAGAACTGGGGCCTGGTTGCGTGTCTGTGTTTGTGTGTATGTGTGTGCGTGTTTTTAAATGTTTATTACAATGGCAGTAATTCATGCCCAGAGAGGTTATTAAAAATATTCATTAACTCTCTGTAACTTTGTATACATGTTCTAGTTACGTTAAAATTGAAGAAAAAGATTGTTAAATTAATTTTAAAAATCTGACAAGATGATAAATAGATTCATTGCCTGTCATTGCTTCATTAAATCTTTCGGATGAAGGCAGCACAAGTAAAAACCCCAAGAGGAGATGCAGATTAGTCCCTGCACTAATCTCTGAGTACAGTTCCACACCCCCCCCCCCCCCCAAAGAAACCCATTTTGCTCTTATCTTCAGATAGAGGAAGAATCTGCAGGAAAGTGCTGCATCTTCCTGTTGTTTAGCTTGCAGGGTGATTGTTTGCCTTACTTTTTGCAATTCAGGCAAGGAACAACAATCCTTCCATAGTCAGATAATTTCTTTTTAAACATAAACATCAGAATATTTCTATCTATCTATATATACACATGTGACATGATATGAAATATGTAAAGTTCCATTGCAATATCAGTTCATTCTGCTTTAGAATATTAAAATGTGCTTTTTTTTTTTTTTTTTTCAAACTAGGAGGTTTAATGTTGTGGTTTGATAATAGTCATAACATCAGCGGATCCCTAAAGGGGTCAGATGCCAGGTACTAAATGCCCATATTGTGCTGGTCCTCAATTTCAACCAAGAAGGCACAGACCTTGGCTCATGGCTCAGGCTTTACCCTTGGTATTAGTCAAGAGACTTGAGCATCACCTTTAGTGGAAAACTTAGGAGGGTGTTTTCTTTCAGAAAAAGAAGGCTCATAGTAAAACTTAAGTCCAGGCCTGGATTTATACACAGGCCTACTAGGCCTGTGCCTAGGCAGCAGAGATCCAGGGCCGGCAAAGTTACCGCCTGCCAAGCCAGTTCCCGTCCAGACCTCCAGTCCCATTTCTCCCCGGTGGATTCTTCATTCTCCTTGCCCGCGGACCTCTGATTTCATTCTCTTTCCCTGTCTCCACGGATCTCCAGTGTCCGATTCCTGTTGCTGTCGTTACCATGAACATTAGGGCTTCAGAAGTGCTCCAAACAGAAGGCAGTGATCCTGGGGACTGAGAGGCCTCTCATTCCCCCCTACCTTGCCCTCACGGCTTCTGTGCGGGGAAGGTGTGAGGGGAGGTCTCTGAGTGCGGGATAAACTGACTCACTCCCTGCGCTCGCCATCTTCTGTTCTGAGAGCAGCTGGAGCCCTGAGGTTTGTGGTGTAGCTAAGAGATGGGGATCAAACATCGGAGGTGCACTGTGGGAGGCAGCAGGGAGAATAATATTGAAGGCTTGTGAGGGGAAAAAATGGAGGAGAGGGAGTTAAAACTGTCTCCTTATATTAAAAGTCCTGATGTCTGGTTAGACTTAAGCTTTATTTCCAACATTATATCAAAAACACCAAGAAGTCTGGTTTTTGTTTTTCTTCTTTCAAGTTAAGGGTTCGACGTGGCCTCAAACCGCTCCTTAGCTCTGATGATTTCCGTTCAGTGGTCCAGGCCCTGATCTTGTCTCTTCTAGAGACTTCTGCATTCAGGGGAGGTTCTCTAAGGAGGCAGGGTGAGGCGGCGGAATTGCCCCCTGAAATCTTCCTGCCACAACTGCCTCACCCTTCCTTCATTCAGGCAGGAAAACCTGCAGTGCTGGTGGTGTGGATTTAAAGAGAAGACAGACCGCCAGCGTCCAAAAGAAGAGAAGGGAGGCCAGTGCCGGCCAAAGAAAGGGTACCAGGAATGTATGGGTGAGAGAGGATACCAGGTATGGGGGCTGGAAGGGAGGGAAAGAGGACTGAGGATAAGGAGGTGAAGATGTGAGGGGGGAGGAGGACTGGAGCTGAGAAAGGGAAGGGACACCTTCCACCTGAATCTGGATCCTTCCCTGAATTTTTGATTCTGTTAAAGTCTTGATACAAGAATAACCAAAAAATCATTGTTATGGAAGTATTGTTGCAAGAAAGATATTATTTGAAATTCAAATGTAGTTAAACAAGAATTCCTTGATGGTCAGGACACAGTTTGGAATTTTAGAAAGTTGCGACACATTTTATTAGACTAACATAAAAATGTTGTAGTGCATGTTAGGAAGAACTGAAGACCTGAGGAAAATGTGAATCTTTAACCCAGGGAGCACATTTACTGAGAACTTCCTCAAAAGTAAAGTGAACATTCTATTTAGCCTACGGTATATTTTACTTAGAGAATGCCATTAATGTACATGGCACTGTACAAAATAAGACAGCAGAGCTCTGTGTCAACATGTGCGTCCACATCTAAAAATTCTTCAGAAGGGAGTTTTGGTGAAAGAAAAAAGGGAGGATATTTTCCTCTCTCATGGAATTGCCTTGCAGGAAATGGTGAGAATCTGGAACAGACGATAACCCCATTATCCAAAATGGAAGGACTCTTCCTGCTAAGGTGGGAGTGGGGTCAGCACTGCACTAATGAGTAAATAATTCAAGGGAGCCCCTCGACTACTAGCAGAAGGGCCACAAAGAGCAAAAGTTCATCCCCCATTGTTGAAGAACATGGCTAAGGCCAAATAGTCCCAGATACCGTGCAAAGCGGCAGGTACTAAGCAAAATCTCCACTTGCCTGCTTTGTGGCTCCTACGCTTCTTTTGATCTTGCGTGGCAGTCGAAGCAGTCTTTCTCTTTATCCTTAAAGATTCATTGATGCAACGGGGCGGGTAAAGGCAGGACTTGCTCAACGTGTCAGTGTTGACCTGAATACCCTAAGGGGCAGCAGACTCCTAAATCCGTCTCTGGCTACACTGGCTTCCAATTCAAAGGCGCGTGAAATATAAGATTGCAGCCATGGTTCATAATCTTCTCCAGCTCCATTTTTTCCCCTGGACTAAAGCTCCTTTAAAAATATATACTCCAACCTGAAATTTGTGTTCCTTGAATCGTGGCATGTTGGAAATTCCCTCGCGCAAATTGGTTCAGTTGCACGGGATGAGAGAGGTCATCCTCAGTAGCAGCTCCCGAATTCTGGAAGTTGCTGCTTATACGTTTGCAGCTGGAGACTGCTGCCAAGAAGTTTAAAGCAGAATTGGAAACTTACCTCTTAAGGCTGGCATTTCTATAAACCAAGCTTTTATATCAGCAGTCTGTGATATATTCTACTTTGGTTTGCTATTAGTTTAGTTTTTTAGTATCTGCACTGTACTGTATTCATTTTATCTCTGATTTATTTATTGCATGTTTTAATAATTTTATTGGGTACGTAATTCTGTAAATCGCTCAGAGCCCCATGCACTGAACGATTCATATATTTTAATAAACTAATTAAAGCAATGCATTTGTTCTGTTCCTTGGCAGCAGGATGTACAGATTAGTTGCATCCACTTTCTGTTCTACTACAGATGGGCACTTTCACCATGCAACCAAGTAATACACGTGGCTCCCTCCTTTATGATGAAACGGTCAGCATGCTCTTGGAGCATAATACTGCGAAGGAGTATGCACAGGGTACATCTTAGGAAGAAAAAAAAGAGAGAGCAAACAATTGTGTAAATACTGGGGTGTGGTGAGGAGGTGGAGGGCATTGTCATATTTAGATATTTCCCTGCTCCTTCTTTTGTGGGAAGGCTTTCATTTTCTCTGCTGGCATTGGCGTAGAAGGAGACGTATTTCTAAAACACATAGAAGAAGCTGCAGTCTAAACTTGATGGCAGTCTGGATGATTACTTACTCCACCAAGCCAGAAACATGCAGCTGCCCCAAACCCGTCCTGGGGATCCCATAGCCAGCTGGGTCCTTCAGGATATGCACCGTGAATATGCATGAGATAATTTGCATAATCCAATGCGGGCATGTTTTATCTCATGCATATTAACTGCAGATATCCTGAAAAATCAAATGGGGGATTGGTGTAGTGCTTACAAATTACAGACATGAAAGCAGTGAAGAAGCAGTTGAACACTGTTTGACATGCCACACATAAAGTCATTATTTTGGTTCTCAGTTTTTGATTTTTTTTTATCATAAGCAGTTTTGTAAGTTCTAACATTATAATCTTGTATTTGGCCTGACAGAAAGACTCTATACATTAGATAAAAGAATGCTGAAATATAAGAAAAGAACATTTTTTTTATAGAAACAAGGCCGGTTTACATTCCATCTAATTGCAAGCTATAAAAAATGAATTTATAGGTGAGGCGAGAATGGTTAGCATGAAAGCCGAGGGCAAATTACCATATGTCCATTCAGATCATTTGTTTATAATAGCAAACCAATCATAGAAATTTTGACAATTGTTTAACCTAGCTTAGAGGTTGAAAATATACAACTGAATTTCTATATAACACTGTGATATCAGTAAAACCATTTGTGAGGGAGTTTGAGCTAGTGTCTTGCGTGCACTCGCCCTCTCCATAAGGTGGCTTATTATTTAATGTCTAAGATCTATATTACTTTATAGCATTTAATAAAACGTCGACAGCTAGTGGCTTTGAGCATTCTTATTTCCACTGGAACCACAACACGGGGTCCCCAGCACAGGTTTGGGAAGCGCTGACCTGCGAGAAGGACACAATGGGGAAGACCTTGCCAGGGGTACAAACCCACCACGAGGAGAAGAAGATACCAGATCAGATGCAGCTCTATGTGTTTGCTGAGGTGGGGGCTCCTGCAGCTGTACATGAGGCACCATTTCCTCCGGCCCCTCCGCTGCCAGAGTGACTCATCCCCATTCCTCTTCTACTCTGGTTCAACTTCCTTATTTTCTTTCCCTTGTCAGGTTTCTTTTCAAAGCAGCTGTTATCGCTTCAGAATAAAGCCAAGACACCATTATTTTTGTTCTTAAGAACAAACCAATTTGCATCTTTGCCTGGACGCTGTGAAACCTGCCTCTGTGGCACATCCCCCAACCAACCTTTGGGGCAGAAGACCCGACTCAGGGCTTGCACCGGCTCCCGTCCGCATGGCTGGCCCAGCATGCATGGCTAAGGTTTTTTTTCTTTTAGATGCACATTTCTCAGTGCATGCTTGGCACATAAGGCCCCTTTGCATTTATAAAATTGGTGGTCAGGCACGTTTGGAGCAAAGGCTATAGCTGGTGGACAACTTTTAGCTCAGATTTTCAAAGGGGACTTACAGGCACAGATCTACTTTGAAAATTTCCGGGCGTGCGCAAAGCCAGTGCCGACGTAACACCCGCAAAGTGACCGCTGCTCGGGAGCAGATCTAAATTTGTGTGTGTTATATCTATGCGCCTGCTTTGATACATTACAGGAGGACCTTGCAAGACTGGAAGATTGGGCATCCAAATGGCGCATGAAATTTAATGTGGACAAGTGCAAGGTGCTGCATATAGGGAAAAATAACCCTTGCTGTAGTTACACGATGTTAGGTTCCATATTAGGAACTACCACCCAGGAAAAAGATCTAGGCATCATAGTGGATAATACTTTAAAATCATCGGCTCAGTATGCTGCAGCAGTCAAAAAAGCAAACAATGTTAGGAATTATTAGGAAGGGAATGGTTAATAGAACGGAAAATATCATAATGCCTCTGTATCGCTCCATGGTGAAGACCGCACCTTGAATACTGTGTACAATTCTGGTTGCCGCATCTCAAAAAAGATATAGTTGCGATGGAGAAGGTACAGAGAAGGGCAACCAGAATGATAGAGGGGATGGAACAGCTTCCCTATGAGGAAAGGCTGAAGAGGTTAGGGCTGTTCAGCTTGGAGAAGAGATGGCTGAGGGGGGATATGATAGAGGTCTTTAAGATCATGAGAGGTCTTGAACGAGTAGATGTGACTCGATTATTTACACTTTTGAATAATAGAAGGACTAGGGGGCATTCCATGAAGTTAGCAAGTAGCACATTTAAGACTAATCGGAGAAAATTCTTTTTCACTCAACGCACAATAAAGCCCTGGAATTCATTGCCAGAGGATGTGGTTAGTGCAGTTAGTGTAGCTGGGTTCAAAAAAGGTTTGGATAAGTTCTTGGAGGAGAAGCCATTAACGGCTATTAATCAAGTTTACTTAGGGAATAGCCACTGTTATTAATTGCATCAGTAGCATGGGATCTTCTTGGTGTTTGGGTAATTGCCAGGTTGTGGCCTGATTTGGCCTCTGTTGGAAACAGGATGCTGGACTTGATGGACCCTTGGTCTGACCAAGCATGGCAATTTCTTATGTTCTTATGTTCTTAAAATGGAAAGTGCAGGTGGAAATCGTGTCATAGCCTGCACACCCCCAACCCCTGGAATGCAGCTTTGCAGTGCGTGTAAAAAGTCCCTGCAAAATCGCTTTTGAACGCAATTTTACACGTATGACCGCCTGAGATCATTTTAAAAGGCTGTTTTTGCACATAAAACTGACCCGACTGCTTGTAAATCCTTTGAAAGAGTTAGCAATAAACACTTTTTTCCTCTCTCTGCGGCAAGGTTCCAGCATTTTTAACGTTACAAAACGGTGCTTTTTCTCAGCCACGGAGGGGCAGCCTGGCTGAATTAAATACCAGACCCTTGTTTGATCTTTTCAGCCTGTGCTGCTAAGGATGCCCCGCTTACGGGACACAAGGAGGAACAGAGACTGAGAGGTCTGAAGCAACAAAAGAAGCTGGCTCTGGCTGCTGTTTGAAGGTCAGCAGGGTGAGGTGGTGGTGCGGAGAATAACATCCGGGAAGATTTGAATTTAAAGCTGCCGCACCCCTTTCTCTTTTCACAAAATTCCACTTTGCCAGGCACTGATGGACTTGCCCAGGGCCGGTGCTAGATTTTTTGCTGCCCTGTGCAAACAATTACGGTGCTGCCCCCCCCCCCCCCCCCCTTTCAATTATTCTCTGTCCCGGGCCCACAAAAAAAATCCAAGCTCCCTTCAGCAATACAAACTTTAAAAACTGACACACACACACCTCCCCGTACCAATGGCTGGTGGAAGGGTATTAGCAGGGCCGGAGGAACCACTAGGCGAGCTAGGCCTGTGCCTAGGGCGCCCATACTTAGGGGGCGCCCCGGCAGGCAGCAGAATTTTGAAAGGGCAAAAAGTGCCCTTTCAAAATTCTGCCAGCCCCCGACTCACCCTGCCTCCTCCCCAGTGCCACCCTCCCGACGCCCCCCCTGGTGGTCCAGCAGAGGGCCCGGGAGCAATCTGCCACTCTCGGGGCCTCGGCTGCCACTAAGCAAAATGGCGCTGGTGACCTTTAGCCCCTACCATGTGACAGAGGCCAACCAATGGCACCGGTAGCCCCTGTCACATGGTAGGGGCTGAAGGCCACCAGCACCATTTTGGTTAATAGCAGCTGAGGCCCCTGGAGGGGCAGATCACTCCCGGGCCCTCCGCTGGACCACCGGGGGGGGCGTGCCCCCCTATGTTCGGCGCCTGGTCTCCGGCTGCGTCAATCTTCCTTTCTTCTGCCACGTGATCAGCTAGACCGGCTGCGCCGATCTTCTTTCTGTGTGTGTGTATGCGGTGTGTATGTGAGAAAGGAATCTGCCAGTTTAAAAACATGAAATGTGATAATACTTATACCTCAACTTTTGTGCTGGTAGCACAACTTTTGAAAAGTTGGATGAAAGATGAAATTACTGAATTTTAAGCATCCCTCTTCTGGAAAATAAAATTTAACAAAGTGGCTAGAGCCAAATACTAAAGCAAAAAAAAAATTAAAGTATTTAAAATGTTCATCTCAGCAAAATCAAAATTTAAGATACTGATGCCAGGTGGGGGTTTTTTTTAAGCATAATTTAAGCAAGAAGACTAGAATAGTTCCAATCTGAAACGGTTTTGCTTTTTTTTTTTAAGCCTTTAGAAAATGTATATTTTTAAATGACTAAGACCGGAATCTTCCTATTTAAAAGGGAAGCTGACTAAGGATGTCTTTCTGTTCCATTTCTCCCAAATGAATAATCATACGACTGATAGTTTGAAGAAAGACACTTGCTTTATTGCCTGAAAGCATAAAACAAGAGAAGCTGTATGGTGTGGGTGGCTGTCCCTTGGGAGGAAAGTACCTGAAGGAAGGGTGTCATTTCGCCTTCTGATAGGAATGTGGTTTTCTTATTTAACGGTTGGGAGCATCACTTTCACTTTTAGTAAAAGTGAAAAATGCTGCAAGTCTGAAAGCAAGGTGCTTCTGTGAGAGTGTAATGTGTATGTGAGACAGGGAGGGTGCTTCTGAATGTGTGTGGTGTATATGTGAGTCAGGGAGGGTGCTTGTGTGTGTCAATGTGTGTGTGCGCGAGAGAGATGGAGCATGTTTTTGGCTGGCTTGTGGCTGTGAGAGAGTGCATGTGTATGACTGAGCCTGTTTGTAAGTGAGATAGAACATGTGTGTGATTGAGAGCTTGTGTGTAAGTGAAATAGAGAGAGCATATGTGTGATTGAAAGCCTGTGTGTAAGTAAGAGAGAGCGAGAGCATTGTGTGATTGAGAGAGAGTGGCCAAAGAGGTGACGTGTGTATGTGTGAGAGAGACTGATCAGGGAGATGACTGGTATGTGTGTGCTTGTGTGTATGTGTGAGAGAGAGAGAGACTGGTTGGGGAGATGATTGGTGAGTGAGAGACAGAAACTGGTCCTGAGGGTGTGACTGGTGTATGTGAGTGAGAGAGAGAAGAGACTGGTTGTGGTCCCTAAAGAAAAGGACCGTGAGGATAGCTTCAGCAGCTACTGCTGCTTCTGGTGTGGCCTGCAAGGGAAAGGAGTAGGAGAACTGCTGGAGAGGGTAAGTAAAGGTGGCTTTTTAAGTTCATTTTTCTTGATTGACTACCATTTTAATTATTGGGTAGTATGTGATGTGTCTGCTGTTTGAAATATTTTATTGATGTTTGGTAAAGCTTTCAAAATTTGCATGAGTCTTTAATTATTGGATATTCTATTCATCAGCTGTTTTGAAATTATTTTATTAGTATGATTTTACTATTATGATTAATGATAAATGGTGACATTTTTGTTTTTCCATTGTTACACTGTATAGAGTCTGGCATGATGCGTTTTACAGTTCAGTTTTTGTCTGCACATTTCTATTTATACTTTGTGGCTTTATTCTGTATTTGGTGAGGGTTTGTGTTTTGCATGCAAAGACTGCGATGAAGCATTATTTTAATATGTGGTTTTTCTGTAGGGATCTGTAGTAGCTTTAGCTTGGCCTGTTCTGTTTTCCCGATAGGAGGTGTATTGATATTTTAGATTCTGGTGTAATATTTGTGGTATTCTTTTTCATAGGTGGGGTTGTTATTCTTTGAGTGTTGGCAGATAGTACTGTGTTGATATGGGAGGACCATGCCGAAATATATCACAATAGGTATGATGCCATATGAATTCCAAGATGCAAAGTTTTCTTGTTGGCATCACAACAGTGCATGAAATTATCACAACAACTTGTACATTAATTTTACCTCAGAATGTCATTTTTCATGTAAAATATGTTATAAATGCATAATTTAAAATTGTGTATGGGGAGGGGGCGCCAGACTGTAAGGTTTGCCTAGGGTGCCTAATACCCTTGCACCGACCCTGGGTATTAGGTGCCCCAGGTGAACCTTACAGCCTTGCACAACGCCCCCGCCCCATTTCACACACACACACACAGTCAAGAGTTATGCATTTATATTTTTAAGAAAAATATCAAAGTACAGTATTCTGAGGTAAAAATATCCCTTACATTATATTTACATGCACTGCTGTGATGCCAACCTGAAATCCCTGCAAAAAAAGACATCTGGAACTCATATGGTATTAGGAAGTGATTTAGTGTTGTAGGGATTTTGGAGGGTCAAGCCCACACCCAGCACACATCACAATAGGCCTATTAAGAGAATGCCTCACCTCAGTCACACATGCAGAACAGACCCTCACCAAATTCAGAACAGAGCAACCATAAAGCAGAAATACAAACGTGCAGACAAAAACTGAACTGGAAACCGCAAGAAGCCAATGCAACAATGAAAAAACAGAAACATCACCATTCCTCAAACATCAAACAATAAAATCAAGAAATAAAATAAATTCTTAATCATAATACTAAAAACATACTAATAATATTATGTCAAAAAAAGCTGGTGAATAAAAGATCAAATAATTAAAAACTCATATACAAGTTTTTTTTAAAATGTCCCTAACACCAATAAAATATTTCAAAACAGCAGACACAGCAAATAACACTAAATAAACTAAAAAGGATTAAAAAAATTCACCCTCTCCATACCTGGGAACTTTAATTTCCAGTCACCCTGAGATTGTCATGGATTAGTGGAAGAGGGATGCTCAAACCTTCTCCTCTCTTTCTTATACACACACACATACAAGCTCATACACACACATGCTCTCTCTCAGATAAACCCGCAGGCATCTCCAGCTTTACTTTGGTTGGGATCCACCAGCAGTGTCAGGCCCTCATCTTTATTTCAGCTGTTGGCAAGTTAGAATCCACCTGCCGCACCCATACACACCCTATTCATACACACGCGCACACACACACACCTCCCATTCATATACATGCACACACTGAAAGCAGACCCCCTCTCTTTTGCCAGCAACCTCAGAGCCTCTCTCGTTCCTCTGCTGCCTCTGTCACTGCTGCCGCATGGCTATTGAGGCACCGATCGCTGCTACTGGCACTGAAGCCCATTCTGCTGCCTCCTCTATGCAGGCCCCGCGGTATTAAAAATTTGCGGGCTTCCAGTTCCTCCATGCTGATTTCGTACATTGCAAGATTGGCAATGTACTCTTGCACATTCCCAAAGATAATATATGCCAGTCACTAAAAATTAAAAAATTATTTTATTTTATTTTTTTACTTTTGCTGTCTGATTTTAGTTTTCTAATTGGTTGGTCACAGGCTCTTTTTTTTCCACCTTCCCTTTCTTGGTCTTTTGCCAATTCCTTTTACAGGGTCTCTTTTTTTCCTGTTTCTTCTCTATCTACCTGTCATCTTCTTTTCTTCCCTCAAACACACACACTCAGGCTCTCATTCTCATATGCTGTGTCTCTCACACACACAGGCTCTCATTCTCATATGTTGTGTATCTCACACAACACTCAGGCTCTCATTCTCATGCTGTTTCTCTCTCAAACACACACTCAGGCTCTCATTCTCTCACTATCACACACACACTCAAGCTCTCATTCACATGCTCTCTCACACACAGTTCTCACTCTCAGATGCTCTGATGCATACACACCTCTCTTTCAAATGCTGTCTCTCTCACACACATAGGCTCCCTCACTTGCTGTCTCACACAAACACATAGGCTTTGACCATCATATGCTGTCTCACACACACACACACACAGGCTCTCACATGCTGTCTCTCGGATCATACAGGCTCTCCCACACAATCTCTCAACTCTCTCATACACACACACACACACTCTACAGAGCCTCAACTTCTCTATCACCTCTTGGCTGCTTCTTCACGGGTAGCCGTGGGATGGGCTCTGTGGCGGTCCTGATATTCTCAGGCTGCTGCGAGGTGGGATCCGCAGCAGTCCTACTACAAACACTACTGCTCCTCTTCCTTTCTGCCCATGTGGCTCCAGTAACATTTTTCTTCCGGGGCTGCACACGTAGGAAGGAGGAAGGGCCCTGCCGATTTTCCTGCTGTGTGCGGCCGGCACACAGCATCAAAGTAACACCACCCTCGGTATAAAACTGATTCCTGCTTTTTCTGTCATCTGTGGACTTGATCCACCGGTGGCAGAAAAAGTGAAATTCTTCCACTGCCGGTGGTAACATGGGCCTCTCCCTACTCCCGATGCCGCCTCACCGGGTGTGCCGCCCCCATGCAATTGTATGGTTTGCACACCTGGTGGTGCCGGGCCTGGACTTGCCATGGGTAGACGAAGGACCTACAGGATAGGGTTTCTAATGGCCCAAGATAACAATTTGATCTACTATAGTAACGACAGCAGAAAAAGGCCAAATGGTCCATCCAGTCTGCCCAGCAAGTTTCTTCAGTTAAGGGGAGCAACTGCCGCTCCGTGCAGGTTACCCCATGCCTTATGATAAGGGTAGTAACTGCCGCTCCATGCAGGTTACCCCCATGTTTCTGTTAAAGGTAGTAATTGCCGCTCCGTGCAGGTTACCCCATGCCTTATGATAAGGGTAGTAACTGCCGCTCCATGCAGGTTACCCCATGTTTCTGGAAAGGGTAGTAACTGCCACTCTGTGCAGGTTATTCCCATGCCTTATGACAGGGGCAGTAATTGCCAGTTGCTTGATTGTGTTTTAATACAAACACAATCAAGCAACTGGCAAACCCATAACAAAATTACTGTAAGCAACATTTTTATGGGGTGAGCAGCCTTCATGATAATTCAGACACTGCTGCTTGAATGCGCCTTGCTTTTGGACTTGGCCGTAGAAGCAGGCCTGTACTTTTTCCCTAACGTTTGCATATCAGTTCCCCAGACCATAAAAGTCAGGTCCCAGCGTTGGCTGTCGTCTGAATAGATAATTTATACTGGGGTTCCCCATGTCAGCAAATCTAACGCCTTCATTCACATAAGATTTAAACAGAGGTGAATTAATTTTCTGTGCATAGTTCTTTTAATACAGGATTGTGCAAGCATTTTTTTTTTTTGCACGAAAAAACTCCTTGCTTCATGGAGAGTAAAGTCTGTATACAAAAAGAGTGCACACATTGCTAGGTAAAGCTGTGCTCACAGCCCAGTGACTTATTACATCAGAGCCTCAGTCAGGAAGCCCACAAGGGAGGCTGGGCTACCTCGGGGGCCTGTGATAGGGTGCTGACCCACAGGCTCGACTCCCTATGACTGACACTGCTGGGCAGCAAAACAGGTAGCACCAGCTGGGTTTTGACAGGAAGGGTGAAGATCTACCAGGGCATTATTTCCCCTAAAATGATTCAGTTTTAGAAACCAATGCAGAATGTATTCAATTAAGCAGGAACTGTTGTGCTTTTAAAGTAGTTCTCAGCAGATGAATCAGCCGTGTTCGTGGTTTCTGGTTAATTTAACAGGCAAGTCACTTCAGACCGTAAAAACTGCATTACTGCCTCAGACCAAAATGTCCATCCAGCCTGGTGTCTTGCCTCGGAGAGTAGCGGGGGGGCCAGGTATTTGGAGGAAGTGTGTAAGAACAGGGGCAGATGCAGAGTGGTCCATCCCTTGAACAAGTGGCTCTCAATAATGTTCTGAAAGCACACGTAACCATTCTAGGATATCCATAATGAATAGGCATGAGGCCAATTTTGCATTTACTCCCCTGCTGTAGAGTGGCACGTAGGCTTAACTCATGGTTTAATGCTGGAAATTTAACTCCTGTTCAGAGCTGGAATAAAGTTACTTGAGTTAGTCTACATGGCTGAACCTGGAATTTGTAGTGCAGGGGTCCTATACTCAGAATTTATGTACATAAATTACAGTGTGTGCATAAATCTTGTTTTCAGCACATAAAGCAGGTTTTATGTGAAGAAAATGTTTTGTGCACATAATTTTTATTTTTTAATAAGTGCATGAATTGTGTTTTGTGCACATAAATCAAGCTTTATGCAGAGAAGCAGGGGCAATTCTGTAATGAGGCAGAGTGAGGCAGCCACTTCAGGTGGCTAAATTTTGGGTGTGGCAGCAAGCATCCCCCAAAATTTCCTGCTCGCCTGTTAAATTAACGCCTCCGGGCAGGAGGACTGCGGCTCTACAGGATGAGGTGCTGGTGGGGTTCCCACTCCCTGCCAAAAAACGGAAGTACTCTCCTGGGCACCACCGATGATGTGCTGTCAGCAGGAATACACCTCGGCGGTGGAGCTCATCCTGGCATGGCAGTGACCGAAGAAGAGCAGGTGAGACCATTTATATCTGTGTGTGAGAAACAGCTTGCTTGTGTGTGTGTGTGTGGGTCTATGAGAGACTCTGTATGTGTACATTTGTATGAGAGACTGAGTGTGTGTGTGTGTGTGGGTCTATGAGAGACTCTGTATGTGTACATTTGTATGAGAGACTGAGTGTGTGTGTGTGTGTGTAAGCGAGAAGATATAAAGTTTGTACATGCCCCTACCCCAATCCATGACATTCTCAGTGTGACTGGAAATCACATGATCCCCAGGTATAGTGAGGAATTATTTTTCTTATTAATTTTAATTGTTGGATGTTATTTGATATGTCTGTTCTTTAAATATTTTATTGTGTTTTTTTAAAACTTTTTTTAGTTTAATTATTGCTGTTTTTAAAATATTTCTTCTTTCTATAGTTTTACTATTATGATTGATGTATTATATTTTGTGATTTTATTATTGTTTTATGAGGTTTCATGGTGTTTTGTTTTTACATTGTTACACTGCAGTCTGGCTACTTGTGGTTTCCAGTTCAGTTTTTCTCTGCACATTTCTATTTATACTTTACAGTGTTTTTATTCTGTATTTGGTGAAGGTCCATCTGTGTTCTGCATGTCTGACTGAGATTAGGTATTCTGCTGGCATGTAATTTCTGTGTAGGGATCTATAACAGTCTGTCTTGTTCTGTTTTCATAATAGGAGGTGTATTGATGTTTTAGGGCCCAATGTAATATATGCAGTGTTGTCTTTTCAT
This sequence comes from Rhinatrema bivittatum, assembly GCF_901001135.1. Classification (NCBI taxonomy): domain Eukaryota; kingdom Metazoa; phylum Chordata; class Amphibia; order Gymnophiona; family Rhinatrematidae; genus Rhinatrema; species Rhinatrema bivittatum. Next base: position 28,638,084 of record NC_042625.1, read on the forward strand.
AGGTAGGGTTGTTACTGTTTGAATGCTGGCAGTTAGTGCTGTTTTGGTATGGGAGGTTTACTAAATTGTAATTCAGTTTACATATGGCTTTCTCAGGGCCAAGCCCTCATTCAACTCCCTTTACAATAGGCCTAATATCATATGGGTTTGCAGTGTTTTCTGGTTAGCACCATAGCATTGCATGTAAAAATAATATACATGTTGTGCTATTTTTACTTTAGAAGACCATGAATATTCTTTTTCATGTAAAATCTATTGTCATAAATGCATATTTTTGAATTATGTATGGTGAGAGCTGGGAGAAAGGGTGCACAAGTTGCCTAGGGTGCCTATACCCTTGCACCAAGCTGGAGCCTCCACCACACACAGGGGACAAATGCTGGGGAAACAGAGGCAGGTCTTAGGGTTTCTGGGAGTATGAGGCAGAGCTGCCAGCGTTTGATAATTATCATCACTAATCAGCCACTCCTCTGGGAACCCTGACCCCTGCTTTCCTTCGGCAGCATTTCAAATCATCGACTGAGCCAGACTCCAAGGGAGCACCCCCCCCCCCCCAATGATTTGATCTGTGCTGTAACTTGGGGGGTGGGGGAACGCCCACTCATACTTTACCTCAGGCAGCAGATTGCCTGCGCAGAAGACACTATTTGCGTGCACAAAATGTTTTCTATGCATAAATGCACCGGAGCGCACTGTTAACTCGCGTTTGGACGCTCGCTTTTGATGGGCTAGCTTTACCCCTTATTCAGTAAGGGGTAATAGCGCGTCGAAAACGCGCGGCCAACCTCCCTGAAACTAATAGCGCCCGCAACATGCAAATGCATGTTGATGGCCCTATTAGTTATTCCTGCGCGATTCAGTAAGTAAAATGTGCAGCCAAGCCGCACATTTCACTTTCAGAAATTAGCGCCTACCCAAAGGTAGGCATTAATTTCTCTCGGCATCAGGAAAGTGTACAGAAAAGCAGTAAAAACTGCTTTTCTGTGCACCCTCCAACTTAATATCATGGCGATATTAAGTCGGAGGTCCCAAAAGTAAAAAATAATTTTAAATAATTAAAAAAAAATTTTTAAATCAGCTCGCGGCTCGCAGGTTAAAAACTGGACGCTCAATTTTGCCGGCATCCGGTTTCCGAACCCATGGCTGTCAGTGGGTTTGAGAACTGAAGCCGGCAAAATTGAGCGTCGGCTGTCAAACTCGCTGACAGCCACCGCTCCTGTCAAAAAAAGAGGCGCTGGGTTCGAGCTAATGCCCCTAGCGCCTCTTTTTACCATGGGCCCTCATTTAAATACTAAATCGCACACACAGGAGTGGCCTGTGCACGCGCCGGGAGAGTGGGTGCTTGCCTGCTGTCCTGTATCGGCCTGTATGTACTTTCTTTAGCCACTCATGCCTGAATCTTACCCCTCCTTTTTCATTCACCATCTCTTACCTTACAGTTCAGGGTCCCAACCCTTCACCTCTGCAGCTGCTCCTCCATCTCTCTCTCTCACTGTATTGCTGCCTTCATCAATCTCCTACGGTCTAGCTGCTTTCTCCCCAGTACTCACCATCTCTATGGCTTTCTCACTGCTCCCCATCATCTCCTACTGACTCTCCTTCCAACCATTCCTCCATACTCCTTATATTCTCCCATCCCCTCCAATCTGACTTCTTTGGCCCATCATATCCTAACATAACCCTACCCTCTGGTACCGATTCTCTCACTCTGGTCACACCCTTGCATGCTCTCCCCTTCCCACCAATAAGCTTTCGGACGCTGTCATACATATCCCATCATCCTTCTATGAGTCTCTCTCTCTCTCTCTCTCAAGTGCTGCCCCCATCACCACCTCTGGCTCTCTTACGCATTCCTCCTCTATCACCTCTGCTCTACCCTGCCCCGACACCATTTCTCAATCCAAGCCCACCATCTTGGTGCCATGAATTTTCACCCACAGTTACCGTGGGGTTTTCTTCTACTTTTTAACTACCCCCTGCCCCCCAAATGTAGTCCAGCCAAGGCAGTTCTAGACTTTTACTGGGGAAAGGCTGAAGAGGTTAGGGCTGTTCAGCTTGGAGAAGAGACGGTCTAGAACGAGTAGATGTGACTCTGTTATTTACACTTTCGAATAATAGAAAGACTAGGGGGCATTCCATGAAGTTAGCAAGTAGCACATTTAAGACTAATCGGAGAAAATTCTTTTTCACTCAATGCACAATAAAGCTCTGGAATTTGTTGCCAGAGGATGTGGTTAGTGCAGTTAGTGTAGCTGGGTTTAAAAAAAGGTTTGGATAAGTTTTTGGAGGAGAAGTCCATTAACGGCTATTAATCAAGTTTACTTAGGGAATAGCCACTGCTATTAATTGCATCAGTAGCATGGGATCTTCTTAGTGTTTGGGTAATTGCCAGGTTCTTGTGGTCTGGTTTGGCCTCTGTTGGAAACAGGATGCTGGGCTTGATGGACCCTTGGTCTGACCCAGCATGGCAATTTCTTATGTTCTTATTAGGGGGTACTGCTGCTTAAAGGTGAAAAAAATGCAATTCTTGAAAGGGTTTAACTGGTATATTATTTAGAATTAGTTTATCACAGTAGTGAAATTATGAGATAGTGAAAAACAGAATGAGAAGGGTAAATGTAAAATACAACAAAACAACATCCATGCTGTATTATTTCTTGAATTGTAAATGTACTTTTCCTATTCAGGGCGATTATTTAAACAGTGGGTTCCATTTTCAGCTATTGTGGGGCTCAGTTATTTGGATAACTTTAACCAGCTCACTAGCATGATCTATTCAGCAGGATGGGTTGCACCGCTGAATATATCTGGCTGTCTTTAGAACAGGTCTGTGGCCTGATTAGAGTTAGCCAGCTAAGGTAACGGACTAACACATTAGCCGGATGAGTTATTGGGTTAATGCCACTTCTCCTCGGACCGCCTACCGTCCACCCACAGAATGCCCCCGGATAAGGGGCTGAATATGCCAGTTTTGCCATTCAGACAGTAACTTTTAAATGTCTGTGCTGGCGAACATGTACACACGGATGCTGGCTTGTGCTAACGGACGCTGCTGTTTTATACTATACACGCGTGTATAAAATCGGCAGTACACGTGTACTCTCGCCGCTACCGCGTAAGTGGGGGGATTTCGCTACGCGCTGACGCAAATACCAGTTTCCTCACTTCGCCCTGGTAAAAGGATAGGACTTCTTAACCCCACCAGCTAAATAGCCTCCTTTTTACCCTAATAGCCCTGCCCCTAGCGCTGATTTTTTTATTTTAAAACTTATATGCTATGCAAAGCAGAAATAAAGTTACATGATAAGGGACTCTGGTGTATGCTTGTGCATATAAATACTTACACGCAGACGTTTGTTACAAACTGGGACCTCCCATGTCCCTCTTTTGCCTTTTCAATTTGTGTGCGTACGCTGGTGCTTCTTAAAATCCACGGGGAATGTACCGGCGCGAGACACAGCCTATCTCCTGGCATTGGCAGATATAAAGCTTTTAAAATGCACCTGATAACTTTTACATTATCTGTCTAAATGGCTTTTGAGTAAAGACCTACAGTGTTGATAAATTGTCAGCATACATTCTGAGGGAAATACCATCACCATGTCCAGATAAATTGCAGCTGGATAAATCAAGTTTGTGATTCAGATACGGTGTACTGAAGCCATGAATACTGAGGTTAAGGGAGCAGCTACAAAAGAAAAGACTTAAGGATTTTAAAAGCTAATGTACTATTGCACTTCCAGGACCTGTGCGAGCAATGTCATCTACCTCTTCTCTTCGGTACTACAGGTCTGAAGAGTAGAGAAGGTTGCTAGAACAATTTGCAATGGTTGATAGGAATTTAGATAAAGCAGAGTTGCTTACCTGGGCTCCATCTGTTAGTCCTCACAGATGGAGCCCAGCACAGAAAACCTTTGTTTCCAGAAACTTTGACTGGCACACTGAGCATGCCCTGCATGCCACTATCCACGCGGCGTCCCTCTTCAGTCTCGTATCTTAGCGAAAAAAGATGAGCAAAAAAAATAACAAACCAATGGAAAACCCAACTCCGCTGAGTGGCAGGCAGGTTTCCTAAGGGCTAACATCCTGCTGTCCTAGAAGAACACATGTTACAGGTAAGTAACTCTGCTTTCTCCTAGGTCCATGACACAGAGACTTGCGCATGGAGGACGGTGGGTCCGAGGTACTGGCTGAAAGCTGCTGCAAGGTTTCATGATGGTCCTTCAGCTGAGCAACTGCGTCTCTGACCTTGTCCCCGGTACACGATAGGTCTGCCAGCTTTTCCTGGACCTCTGCCCAAAGGTCAGAGGCCCGAAGCCAGGCCTTGCGCTAGGCACTAATCCCCGCAGCAGATACCCTGGCTGCCGTCTCAAAGACATCGTAAGTTGTTTGTACCTCATACTTCCCGGCCTCCAGGCCCTTTTGTACCACTGTCTCCAATACATCTTGCTGCTGTTGAGGCAGATGCTCTGCCAACTCTTGCACTTGTTTCCACAAGTTCCTGTTGTATTGAGCCATGTACAACTGGTAGATGATACGGGCATGCCTGGATGCCCTTGGAAGGAGAGTCTATGCCCTCGGCCTGGAGAGGCGGAGAATGAATATGAGATCTTTTGGCCTTCTTTAAGGCAGACTCCACAACCACCAACTAGTGAGGGAGCTGATGCTTCTGAAAGCCAAGGGCCTGTTGGACCAGATAAAGGGCGTATGTCTTCTGATTGACCGGGGGGGACAAAGACAGAGCCCAGGTGCTCCCACATGCTGTATAGTAGTTCTAAAAGAATTTCATGGATTGGGATAGCTACCACCTCCTTCGAGACCTCCACAAACTGGAACACCTCCAGCATTTTGTGGCAGGTGTCCTCCTCTGTGAGGAGCTGGAAGGGAATGGTTTCCGCCATAGCCCGAACCAAGCCTGTGTAGGAGAGATCTTCTGGGGGAGAGTAACACCGCTCATCTGGCGGAGAAGGCTTGGAAGGCAAGTTGCCAGAGTCTTTGGAAGAGGACTCCAATGAATCATCGCCCCAGGGATCATAAGGCATATCTTCCTCGCTAATATCCACTGGGGGACATCGAGGGAGGCCGGCGCCCTTGCCCCTCGGTAAAGGCATCGAGGGATGCCTTGGAAGCCTCAGTGCCGGGGTCTCAAAGGCACCGACGGAATTGGGGACATCAGTGCTGGGGGCCCCAAGGGAACTAACAGCCCTGGAACTCCCGATGGCCCAGGAACAGACTCGGGGAATGGAGGCACCCTCGAGGGCTTTGGGCATGGTTGCGCATCTTCCTCTTCGGAGGATCCAGGAATCGGTATCGCTCCAGCGGGGGACCTCGGTGGCTGACAGGGAACTGAAGGAGCCCTGGGTACCGATTGCATCAGTATGACACCCAAGAGGACATCAAGACGCTCCAGCAGGGGCACTAACAGCACCAGTGCTGCTATGGGAACCAGCGCCGGGGCCGGTTCAAAGCTCCAGAGGGCTCAGAGCACAGCCTGCTGCACCCTGCGATCCAACTCCTCCTGAAAGTCCGTTGGAGAGAACGCGGACGATGGTGGAGGGTGAGGCGTCACTGGAGCTTCCATGGGGGGCCATAGAGGCTCGGTGCCCAGCCCCGCACTCAGTAGGGAATGCCTGGGACTTCTGGGTTTGGAAGAGGATGGGGCATCTTCACCATGGGGTCGCTTCGGAGGAGGCGCGGCCTGGGCCGGTACTCCTCCGGAATTGGCACCAGTGCCATGCGAGGACAACTGCAGGTGCTGGTGTTTCCCTCAGTGCTCGGTCCGGTCCTTCTCCAGTACCAAGGTTGACAACGATCCGACAATGGAGAGGGCTGGTTGCCCGAGCCTCTCTCTTCATGAGAAGGAACCCAACGGGACGTCGAAGGCAAAGGCACGTTGAAGGGGTCACCGTGGACCTTCGGTGTCGAGGCTCCCAATGCCAGAGTCGATGGAGCTGACTTTTTGGTTCATAAAGCTGCTCCAACTTGTCCAGCCAGGAACGATGGCCCTTAGGGGTCATTTGAGCAGTCAAGGCACCCACGAACGTTGTGGGAAGCCCCCAGGCAGAGGATACATACTTCATGCGGATCCGTGAGAGATATGGTCTGGGGGCATTTATGAAAACCAGACAATGCCATGAAAAGAAGCTGGTGAGCAATCAATGGCCGATGGCCACCGGGAGGTGACACGCTCGGGAATCAACTGCAAAGATCAAGAGAAACACCTATCGAGACGCTGGGAGAACTGACTGCGAAGAGGGACCCTGCACAGAGGAAAAACGGAGGAAAATCCTCCATGCAAAAGAAGTTTTTGAAAAATTGTGGAGAGAGCTTTGAGAACTGTGAGGTGATTGCTTCGTGAAAAAAAAAAAAAAGAGACTGAAGAGGGACCCCACGTGGCTGTGCGGATAGTGGCATGCAGGGCAAGCTCAGTGTGCCAAAGTTTCTAGAAACTTTGGCAAACGTTTTCTGTGCCAAGCTCTATCTGATGTCGCCCATCTGTGAGGACTACCATCCTGCTTGACCTAGGAGAAAAAATAAATCACTTGTCATAGCTGTCATACAGTTGTGTAGTGACTAGCCTTATCTTATCTGATTGGAGGCTCCAAGGAATTACTGCTTTTTACTTCATTTTCAAAGTTTGTTTGTATCTGTAATTCAGGGGTAGGCAACTCCAGTCCTTGAGTGCCACAATCTGTTAGGATAACCGCACTGAATATGCACAAGATATGTATTTGTATGCACTGCCTTGTATGCAAATATCTCATGCATATTCATTATGGATATCCTAAAAACCAGATGTTTGTGGTGCTCCAGGACTAGTGTTGCCTACCTCTGCCATAACAGATAAATTATGCAGACATTTTTTGTGTGTAATTTCTGTGTACCTATTGAACAGGTTCCATTTTTGCTCTTTAATTATGAAGTTAATAAAGTTTGATTCTCTTTCTACCCATTTCTTGGTGTTAAGGGTTAGCAGCCATGGCCCTTGACGCTTTCTTGGACGATTGCTGCAGAGGTTTGCCATTGTCATCTTGGGTGGGCCCCCATCCAGCTGCTATTCAGATCTGGCCCTTTAGTATTTAAAGCCTAACAAATTCAGGCTTGGGGGGGGGGGGGGGGGGGCGGGCGGGGGGAATTGTATTGCTTACAGCTTAAAGTCTGCTAGGGGACAGGCAATATGCTTAGCGCTAGAATGGCTGCTGACATGTTTGTATGCCACTATATTTTAGGCTCTATCCGTGAAAGAAAACACATTGGGGTAGATTTTATAAATTTACGCGCGCGCAAACAAAAGTATGCTGGGTTTTATAAGATACGCGCATAGCCGCACGTATCTTATAAAATCCGGGGTCAGCGCGTGCAAGGGGGTGCACATTTGTGCAACTTGCACGCGCCGAGCCCTGCGCGCGCTGCCTGTTCCCCCCGGGACTTACGCGCGTCCCGGGGCTCGTGTGCGCCGCCGAGCCTATGCAAAATAGGCTTGGCGCGCGCAGGGGGGGGGGTTTGGGGTAGGTTTTCGGGGGGTATGCGCGTATCTTACACGCGTACCCCTTTGAAAATCTATCCCATTTTATGGTGAACGAATTGCAGCTCTGTACGACACAAGGGTAAGAGTGAAGCTTCATAAAAAATGCTTGACCTTTATTAGTTCTATTTCATCAAAAGATGGGTCATGGTGAGTGGAAATTCAGAAATTCACTGGCATGAAAACGTGCTGCCAGCAGTTCTAGGGTGTACGGCATGTGAAGCAAACACTGAAGGGAATGGGGAAGTAAGATTTTCAGGAATCAGAAGTCATCATAAATGATGAAAAGTTACAAACTTGCAATCTGCTGTGATCATGAACACGGATTGTGCAGGCCTTTAAAATCTTCACCGGTATGTTTTTATGCCGCTATATTTTAGGCTCTAACAGTGGAAAAAAAAAAATAAAATTTTATGGTGAATGAATTGATGCTCAAGCTTTCACAAACACCTCTTCTCATAGTCATTGTTATCTCCTACAATGTTGCTAGAGGTCAACGAGACAAATTTCCAAGCGACGAACCCTCCCCTTTTCCACTCCTGGAAAAAAAAATCCTAGGACTGTAAGTGCTCTCAACTTTGACACAGATACCAAGAAGAAGAATGACTATGAGGATGGTGTCCTAGTCAAATGATGTGAACGCTGTTTGGATTAAATTTCCATATTGGTTTAAAAAAAACAAACAAAAGCTATCAACAGCCTGCAAAGAATGCAAAACATTAATAGAATTGGAATACTACACTTGTACCTTTAAAAGATAAACCTGCCAATATAAAGGCACAAAGTTAAAACCCCCCTCAAAAAAACACTGGACACCAAAAAGTCTTTTGGAATCAATGAAATTTATCGTTGACAATGGAAGCAAATAGTTTTGACAGAACACCATGGTAACGCCATAAGAGCAGATCTCTTTACATTTGCCTGGTTCTTTCTGGGGATAATATGGCTAGGAAAGCTTCAGGCACTGATGGATTCTCTCCAGGTCCCATTAGGCTTCACTTCAGTAAGACTAAACTTGTGCTTTACAAACCAGAAAATGCAAAAAAAAATCTCTTATCCGTTCCCCCTCCCCACTTTTAATCAAAAAAATCCATTTCATTTTATTTTTTTTCTGGGCAAGCCATCAAGTTTACACATTTTCTAAAACTATAAAGTAATTTGGAAATTTCCTCGAAAAACATGGACGTCACAGTAACGTGCAAGAACATCTCATTCCTCATTTAGTTCGGTACACAAAACATATTACGATTCCTAAAACCGGTCTAGAGTCCTAAAATCCCAAAGATATCTGGTATCCTTCCCGCAGCAACATTTCCTGTGCTTTTGGCTGTTAAACAAAGATAAGTCTCAGGTTATAGGACAGGTCACCTCCTGCTAAAGCTGTACACTGCAGTGAGGAGTCAGGGCAATTTTCAAAGTGTCCTCCTTGAGGCAAAGTTCAAGCCCTGTACCTAATTTTTAAAAGGGAACCATTAAAAATTTGCCACAGACTTTTGCACCCCTTTTTCGTGCAGATAAAATTGCTATAGAAATTAACAGGCATCAAATCTGCATACGTTATTCTCGGATCCTGCCCAAAATATGCCTCCCTCTTAATCCAGCTAAAAGTACTTTTAGATATAAGCAACAGCAATTTCCAGAGAACCAGCTTACCTGGGTAAATCACTATTTACCTGGCTAAACGAGTTTCAAAACAATCCCTCTTGGAGTACAACATCTGTCCCTCGATTCATGCTCTGCACCCACCTTCACCTACACAACACTTGACGTCACTGTTCTAATGCTTCCCCCTTTTTTTTTCTTAGGATCCTGGACCATCCTGCCTGCTTGTAACCCTTTTCACACTGAAGAACTCATTGATAGACTTTAATATTTGTGTAAGAAAATGGAAGCGTTTTGAAACTCGGCAGAAACTTGTAGACCCAACAGTTTCCCTTCTAAGCTAAGAATGGCAAATCCACCATTTTCAAGACAAGATTCGAGTGTCAAAGCTTGAATGGGATTTTCAGGTATTTCATGGGAATAGAAGCATATACACATAATTTATCTTTATTAAATTAGTCAAAACAGCAGTGCGTGCCAAGAACTCATTTTAATGCATTATGGCTTGATACAGATGCAGAATGGGGGGAGGGGGGGGATCTTATAGGGTAATAAAGCAATGAGCTCTTTAATTATTGCCCACCCTCAATGTGGCCAGACAGCTGCATGCTGTCTTACAACACGTGGACTCTTACCGTGGTTGATTTGAGGCTTTCCTGAGGGTGGAGTTTGGCAGGAGAGGAAACAAAGGGTGCACTTTTTGTATAATCAAACCAATGCATGTTGTTTCTGAAGCAAAAATAACCTGCAACAAAGGCATGCGCAAAGTTCTACAGGTAATTTGTCCAGAAACAAAAAAACCCCGCAAAACTACTGCTTTGACTATTAGTATAAACCCAGTGGGTAAAAACTGCCTACAGGGTTTATAACACCACATGTAGATGGATTATTTACACCTTACTAGATAAGGGGTGCATACTCAAAAGCCATTTAGACGAATAATGGGAAAGTTATCCGTCTAAACGGCTTAGCCGCATTTTTAAAATGCCTCCCTGGCTAAATTCCAGCCAGATAACGAATTATCTGGGGGCATTCCTGGGGTGGGAAGTAGGCATTCCGGGTTACTCTAGATGTGCCATAGGGCAGGTGTAAAGTCAGCAGTCTAGCACACAGCCGGCTAACTGTAACTTAGCCAGATACGGGTATCTGGCTAACATACAGGTCAATACAGTAAAGTGCGGCCGCGGTTACCCTGCTCCTAACCCGCTTTCTACTCACTATTCAGCCGCGTTAGTCCAACCCGCGATACACTATCCCCTTTAACCGATTCTTACTGTCTCTTTAAATCACCGGGTAACCCCTTCCGCCCGCGGCATGTATATTAGATGTAAACGATCGAATTAGCTATTCCCTCCCATACAGTAACGCGCGCCCCGACTATCGCTTTTTTACCCTGCTGTTTTGCCACGCGTTTAACCTGCTAATTTACCGCCTACCCCTACCCCTGCGTTAGAGGCAGGGGTAAGGGTAGACGGCAAACTTTCCCCCAAAAGGAAACCTAAAAACCTAAAATCCCCTCCTCCCGAAGCGACTTGACATGTTACCAACTTACTTTTTGTTGCTTTCAGCCCCTTCCCTTCTCTGCCGTCCTCCGGAGGGGGCAGCCGGCGGCGAAAGCAGCTTGCAGCGGTCCCCCCCCGCGCAGGTCCCAGTTCTCCTGGCTCAGCCCTCATCTGAAGATTGTGAAGTCAGGTAAGAGCCCACTGTTCTGTGCCCTCTCCAGTCATGGCGCGAGCGAAGTGAAGCGAAGTGTCCTTTCATTGGCTTGAGCGCCCGTCAATGTGGGCGCTCAAGCCAATGAAAGCACATGGACGGGCGTGAATGCGTCACAGACTCTTCTTGGACGCGGCTTGCATTTGCAAGCTATTTACATACAGTATCGAGCGGTAGGTGAGCCGGACTGTGCGTGCGGCAAACGCGGGTGCGCCTGGCACTAACGCAGCTCTTCCTACCGCTCCTTACTGTATCGGCCCGATAACTAGCTGCTTAGTGGCTGAATATTTACCCCCAAGGTCTTTAGGCAGCAGAGTTACCATGTCAGTTTTTAAGTAGTCCCACTTAAAAAAATATAAATGCTCTGAAGAATGATTTCACTTGAAACTGCAAAAAAAATGGCTGGGGAGCTCTGCATCAGCTCCCCCACAGTCTCATCCTATCCTGCATCAGCAACCGAGGGGCAAGATGAAGCTGGTGAGCAGGAAGAGTCCATTTCTTCTCAGCGTTGTCCTACTCACTGCGCTGCAGACTGATTTGTTTATAGGTGGGCAGAACACTACAAAGCTGCAAGGGTGGGAAAGGTCAGCAGCAATGAATGAAGACAGAGATGATTATTGCAGAGTTAACCTTTTGCATATGGAGTGGGGTTTCTTCATGTTAACTTTAATTTTGAGAAAGGTGAAAAAGGGAGGTTTTTGCCAGAGCGGATGTTTTGGTAGGGTGAGATGTGGCTTGAGGAGTGGCCTAGAGTCTGGCAGCAAAGATTTCATGCTAACAAAATGCAGAGTTATGCACTTGGATTGCTAAAAGCCAAGGGAGCAGATCGTAACTGATGATTTCAAGGTGGTCAAATATATGGATTACATGACAGCAAAAGCCAGAAAGATGCTTGGGTGCATAGGGAGAGGAATGGTCAGCAGAAATAGGGAGGTGATAGGTCCCTGGTGAGACCTCAATTGCAATACTGTGTACAGTTCTGGAGGCTGCACCTTCAGAAGGATCTAAACAGGATGGAGTCGGCCCAGAGGGAGGCTACTAAAATGGTCAGTGGTCTTCGTTCTAAAGCATATGGGGATAGATTTAAAGATCTAAACATGTATACCTTGGAGGAAAAGACGAACAGGGGAAATATGATGGTGACATTTAAATACCATAGCCTTTACCATTGTAGTGCAAGCTGAGTTACATTCAGGTACAGGATTTATTTTCTCTGTCCCCATTTATCAGTTTGCTATAATTTTCCTGCAGAGAGAGAGAGAGACTTTATAAGGCTCTCCTATAAGTAAACTATTTGTACTACCGTAAGAGGGGTGAGGTTTTGGTGGTGGGCTAGGTTTTGGGGGGCAGTTTTACATGCACAGTCAGGTACGGACAGCACCGTAGGCATCCGTGAAGATTTGGCGAGTACAATGTACAAATCTCATCTTTGTGTACCTTTCCTCACTCCCAATCCCATCAGATCTTCACGGATGCCTACAGTGCTGTCCGTACCTGACTGTGCATGTAAAACTGCCCCCCAAAACCTCAGCCCGAGTTCAGAATGCCCCCTCTTACAGTGGAATAAAAAGTTGACTTAACACATTTGCCTCCCCAGAGGTGAGCGTTCTCTCTCTCCTTCTCCTCCCCTCCCCCTCAATCCCTTTTTGGTTGTAACGCACAGCTATTGCAGGTACAACGCTGGGAAAAAGGTGAGGTTATTTCCAGCATTAAATCCCACAACAGCACGCGTTACATCAGCGCACGCAACATTAAGCACCCCTCATTTTCATTTACTCCGCCCAGTCTCCTTCTATTTGACTACATTTTTCACATTTGCGTAGGATGCGTTATTTATCACATGCGTTATGGCGTTTTCACGGGCATTAGGGCCCTACTGCGATTTGATAAATGACCCCCTAAGTTTGTACCTGAGGCAATGGAGCGTGACGTGACTTGCCCCAGGTCACAAGATGTGGCAGTGGGATTTGAACCCTGGCTTCCCTGATGCTCAGCTCGCTGCTCTAACCACTAGGCCAGGGGTGCTCAAATTGGTCCTACAGCCAGTCGGGTTTTTACCATATCCCTCATGAGTCTGCACACCATGCACTAGCCATCTCCTCCACGCCTTTATATTTTCATTGATATGGCCAGTGTGGCCTTGGTGTTGGCTTAGTGCAATATCCAAATGACAAGTAGCGCATATGTGTAACATGGACTACATACATATCGTACAATCCTAATACTTTTTAATTGGCCACAAAGCTGTATTGGCAAGATTTTGAAATGCTACATCTGCTCTTATAATTTAGAAGAGCTTGTTGTTGTGCAACCAGGAGCCGCACCATAGCTGTCAGTCAGCTATGACTCATCTTCACTACTTCCCCTAAGATAGGAACTAGCAGGATAAACACACATCCCACCGGTTATCAGCTACACTGCTAATAAAACATGGCCTTCTGCCTAAGGTAGGGAGTCACCGCTCTTCCCTCATCTGCTCGCTTTCCAATGCTGAAAATGTAAAGATGGGGCAAAACAAATGGTCACCTCCCTGCCAACCTTCCAGGAAGACTAGCAGCATGGGGGAGTCAGAGGTCACAAGACCAGCAGGTGACTATAGTGGAGCCAGTGCAATGGCAACCTACTTTTCTAGGAGGTCTGTTTAACACTTATATTGTATCGATGAAGGCGTGGAAAGTAAGTTTTCTCCCATAAAATGTACAACTGGCAGAAAAAGCAGACAGGTACCTGTGAAAGTCAAGGAGAGCAGAGGAGGGAAAGCTGACAACAAGAGTAACATGCATTTAGATACACTGGAACATAAGGCAGAGGTTTATTATAACACCACAAATTTATATTCAATTTTATGTAATCAATAGCAAAGTGAATTACTGACGCACGAGTGAGACTTTCAAACCCTATGGCATGTGGATTTATTTTATATAGAGGAAGAACAGAGTTCGCAGGAAATTCTACTCTTTTCTTTTCAAGTGGAAAGTACATTTTTTCACAGGTACCTTTCCCTTCTGCATCAGCGAACAGATATTGCATATAAGCAACACATCAGACCTTACCTTTCTCACAGCCACACAGGAGCTGTAAAAGCAAAACCCATGGCTTCAAGGAGAAGAGAGGGCCATCAGTCATAGCTACAGCTCCTTGCCGCAATGCTTGCCCTAAGTACGAACATTTGCATACAGACACGCTATTAAAAGGGATGGAAAACTACTGGCCCCATGGACACGGATGCTTTACGATGTATCACACTGGCAATCTTACCCCTTGGCAATTTTATATTATAGCTAAACTGACTGTAAACATTCTGTGGCATAGAATATAACATTTACCCCTGAAGAAACAATACAGTGAAAAACACACAAGTAGGCAGCCACTAAATGATGACAATGCAACCACATGATGACCGAAATGTGCAATATAGTCTGTGCATATATGGAGGATGGGAGGGGGGGAAGGGGCCACACGGGTTATGCAAAGTGGATTATGGCAGGGCCTTGTGAATCTCCTGTGGGGGGGATATCCCTACCAATTATTTTTTCAGTCTCATGAAAGAAACGCCTTTCCACTGTTCTGCAGAAAATGAAGCTGGAAAGTAGGAAATGTAATTGGTTAAAAAAAAAAAAAAAAGCTAGTTTTCCTTTTGACAACTTCAAAAAAAAAATAAAAAAAATTCCTAAAGAACAAACATGACATTGGTCCCACTTTATAAAAGTTTGGGGAGAATACTGATGATCAGAACAATGGAGCACTGATTATTGATTCAGCATCAAACATTGCTACATAACACTTATTAACAGAGCAGAAAACTTTCAATTAAAAATCTGGACTCAAGTCTAGCGCTTTTAAAGGTAAGCAAATCCTGGCAGGCATGTGAAATGTACATTTACCAATCTGTCTCTGTGCATTTGTGGCTTCTGCCGGTACATTTGGGTTATCATGGGGGGGGGGGGGGCGCAGAGCGGCCCTTCGCTCTCATCTGTATCCAACATGACAGTCGTTCCCAAAACGCAACCTATGGGCCTGTCCCGAGGGGCAGCAACGTTCACAGATAGAACATGGGTACACGATGGACACCTGGCCCTGCAGTGCTTGAGTGCACCGTATTAACATTTTATTTGTGCTCTTGAGTATAAAAAAATTGTTCCGTTACCAACAAGCCGTCAGACCACAACACTGTGTCAACAGCAGTTCTAGTGGATACTTAATTTCTGCCCATGTTTCATCTGCCTGACCAACACAGAAGGTCATTTTGCACAATAATACACTTGATGCTTCTTGGTTTACTGACAAACCCATGAATTTGCTACAGTGGATCAGTTCGTGGATGGGCCCCAGTTTTCGATACTATGGGCTTTATTCAAGAAAGGTTTTTTCGCCATAGGCATAGAAGAGGAGAAAAGTCCTTTTTTGAATTAGGCACTGTGTCACGTCGACTTGACCTGTGTGTCTGGTGGGTTGGTTTACAGAACTGATCCACCCCCTTGACATTACAGGATGATTTTCTGTATGACAGCATGGATTACCCATAAACAAGAGTTTAAATTTAAAATGGTTGGTGTCCTTCAGCATGCCCTCTGCCACCTTTTCCCTTTATCCTTAAAGGGAAAATTATGGGAGTGCTGAAGACCGACAAAAATACTTAAATTACAGTGTGATTTGGGAACAATTAAAAAGTTCAAATTAAAATATTTTATATTCCTGCTCAACAGGTGCCTGCAGTGGGATTTTTTTCCTGTGTTGGATGCTAGTGCCTTATGCCATGCGGGGCCTGTCACCAGCAGCCAGTGCACTATTTCAGGGCTTCTGGCCCTCAGCCCACAATCTTCGCCATCTGTTCTTCTAGCTTGGAAATGCGCTCGTTCTGCGTGCTAATTGTGTCTTTTATAGATTTAATCTCTCTTACAATCTCGTCCAATTTTGCTTCATTTTGCTGCAAGAAAAATGTCCAAAAAACCAAAGTTAAGCTTAAAAACAGGTGTAGAAAGCACATCACACTAAGAGCATTTGAGGTCATTAATAGCTACTGGCTGCATTTTAGAACAGAGCCATACACGGATCATGAGCAATTATTATTTTAAGATTAGCCCCAGTGAAATATCTGGATGAGAGGATGTTGTAATACATGGTTGTGAAATGAGAGGAAAGAAAACAAATTTCCCAGCTGCTTGAAGCACCCTGAAAGAAAGATCTCAGCTGGGCTGACAGAATGCAGCTAACTGTTGCAAACATGCTAATTGCTAAATGTTTCTTTATAAATTATAGAAAATACAATCACAATATACATAGAACAAAGTAATATACAGCATTAAAAAACGATTGAGCAGTTCTAGCAATGGATTCATGTTTGTAATCTGGATCAAGGATTCCTTGTCTAGCTTTACTATGATCTCCTTCAAGTAATTTACATTTTTCCTAGTGTGCAGAAAGTAGAATAACATTCAGAGAAATCATTGATTACTGTGTAAGAAACACCAAGGCTGATGTGGGGGAACACAGGTGACGTTGCATTATGCACTCAGAGAGCAGCCTGGGGCCAAGAGATTAAAAAAGGGTCGTGACCTGGGGCAAAGCGGGAGAACTGGTGCGCTGCTGACTTTTCTAGGAAAGATGAGGAGGATTACTTTACTTTGGGTTTTTCTTCTAGCATACAGGTCGATCCAGTAAGGCCGCGGTAGAAACAGTGCGGTAGTGTCAGGCGCACCCTTCCTCCCCGCACGCACAGTTCTCTTCACTAACTCCCCGATACTCTCCTCTAATCGCATGCAAATGCATGCCGCGGCTTTAAAGCGGTAGGGAAGGGTTATGGCCGCGTAACCCATTTTACTGTATAGGCGCTTAATACAGCGCCTATACAGTAACCAGGGTGCGCTGGTACCTGTCATTTCAAATGACATTTGAAATGACAGGTACCAGGAAGTGTAAAAATCAAAATTTTTAAATACCTGTCGGAGGGCCGCGTGGGTCCAGGCGGCCGGCGGGATCCGGGGGGCCGGTGGTCGCGTGTTAAATCTAGGCCGCGGGCGGGTGGGCGCCTGTTCCGGGCGGCGGGGGGTGGACGCGCGTTAGTTTCAGACGGCCGCGTGGGTCCAGGCGGCCGGCGGCGGCGGGAGCCGGGTGGTCGCGTGTTAAATCTAGGCCGCGGGCGAGTGGGTGTCTGTTCCGGGCGGCGGCAGCGGCGGCGGGGGGGACACGCGTTAGTTCGAGACGGCCGGCGGGTGGTCGCGTGTTAAATCTAGGCCGGGTCCGCACAGGCGCGCATTCACTGCCGGTGGGGGCTGCCTCTCCCGGCAGTGAATGAATTCATTCATCCAGGCGGAGGAGCCGGTGGCGAAAGCAGCCGGCTCCTCCGCCTGGATGAATGAATTCATTCACTGCCGGTGGGGGCTGCCTCTCCCGGCAGCCCCCACCGGCAGTGAATGAATGCGCGCCTGTGCGACCCCTGCGATTCGGCGCTCAAGGCAGTCACATGCCGTGACGTCACGCCTTGAGCGCCCAATCGCAGGGGTCGCACAGGCGCGCATTCATTCATTCACTGCCGGTGGGGGCTGCCGGGAGAGGCAGCCCCCACCGGCAGTGAATGCGCGCCTGTGCGGACCCGGCCTAGATTTAACACGCGACCGCCCGCCAGCCGTCTCGAACTAACGCGTGTCCCCCCGCCGCCGCTGCCGCCGCCGCCCGGAACAGGCGCCCACCCGCCCGCGGCCTAGATTTAACACGCGACCACCCGGCTCCCGCCGCCTGGACCCACGTCGGCCGCCTGGACCCACGCGGCCCTCCGACAGGTATTTAAAAATTTTTATTTTTTCTTCTGACAGGTTTATGTGTCCCACATCATTACATTTCTCGATCATCTCTGTATCGCTTTTTTTTTTTATTGTGTTTTATTGTTTTTGAGTATCTTAAGCGGTGTCGATGGATTTATTACTAGACTCACAGTCCTAACTCCTACTAGGGGGAGGCGGTAAACTAACACGTTACGGCCGTGGCAAAACAGTGCGTTACTAATGAGAGAACCTGAGCGCGCGTTACGGTATCGGAGGGGAATAGCTAATTCCTTCATTATACAGCTAATTCGTTCATTTACATGCCGGGTGCGGGAAGGGTTACGCGTCTGTTTTAAGAAGCACTACGGATGCGCAAAATTGGAGACTGTATCGCTGGTTTGCCTTACGCGTCCGAATTGTGCGCAGCGAGCTCGTTACAGACGAGAAATCTTCAACTGAACTTTACTGGATCGAGCTGTCAGTTGGCTCCAGCACTGGGATTCTAACCCCAGGAGCCTCCGTTTGTAACCACCTGAGACTTCTCCCCCTCCTCCCTTTTATTTTAGTAGATCCTTTATTGATGATGACTCCCACCTTCCTTCCCCCTCCCCCCTCCCTCTGAATGCTTCCTTTGCAGGATCCACAGCTGCCCGAGGAGCTGATGCAATAAAGGTGGTAGAAAGCGGGCGCTGAACAGTCAGCGCCCGCTCTCTTAATGCGCACATGGTGCCCCCAAAGGGGGGGGCGCCATGCAATATTTAAATTAGGGTGTCGCGCTAGGGTCGCGACCTTAGCGCCTCCTTCCTAGCACGCCCCGCCGCGGCTGCCTGTCTGCCAGTAATGAAAACGGCCCCCCCCCCCGAGTTTATCGGTGGCCACTTTCGTTACTGGCAGATGGCCGGTTATGAAAACTGACCCAGAGTTTACCGGCGTCGTTCTTCATAACTCTGCGGTCTGCTGAGTTATTATCTTTTTTTTTTACTTTAAAAAAGAAGTACAGAAAAGCAGGCAGGCGTTAATATCTGAGCGGTAAATGTGCGTCAGACGCACATTTATCTTTCTGCATTGGGCGTGAACGAGTGATAGGCTCCTTCACAAGCATTTGCACGTGATGAGCGCTCTCTCATTCACTCCGCATTAGACGTGCGTTAAATAGGCGCTAATCCCCTTATTGCATTAGGGGATTGATTAGCGCCTTTTTTACCCGATTCTAACTGCTCGTTAAGAGTGCGCTCGGCATATTGCATTGGCCCCTGAGTGCGGAAGACCTGATCCAGGTCTTGAAGCAGAGATGCTCAGCATTGTCACTGTGCGGGCCCAGAGGTGGTCTCAGGTACATAGACTGCCACGTGGATATAGGTTTGTTTTTTTTATTTAAGATAAAAATGTGTAAAGAATATTTCTTCTTTGCAGACTGTAGTACCTTTTATTGGACCAATGTAAGAATTATCTAAAACCGATGCTGAGGGAGCTTCCAAGATCACATAAGGTCTCGTCTTCAGATGTGACAAATGTGAACCCAAAAGCTCCAGTGCCACATCAATCACTGGATAATTTTTATGCTGGTGTAATAAAACCTAACCTAGCACATCCTGCACCAAATCTGGTTTTCTCCAGGTTCAGTTTGGACCTCTGCACTGAAAACTGAGACGCAAAACCTCCCCTGCAGGTGCTTCCCCTCCTGCCAGAATCGTACTCACAGTGTTCGAGGCATCAACTGCTTTCTTTGGGACACTGGTGAGATCGTTTTTCCTATTTGCTGCTGGCTGGCTGCCCAGGATGTTCTTCTTCACCACCTTCAAGTCCCGGTTTTTGCCAGGAAGGTAGCCGTGCTTCAAGGAAATCAGAATTGGGTCGGCGTTCTTCCCTGCGAACCACTCCTCAGCTTCCAGAGCCGCCTCCGGACCGGCAGTGTCTGGGTAGAGGTCGTCTTGGAAAAGGTCAGACTGGAAGACAGGGCAGAGGCTGTGTCAGGAACAGCGGAAGCCGAGACATGCACAGCTCAGGTGTGTTTCAGAAAAAGGGTAAGCATAGGCCAGAGCCAGGGCGAAGGTCAAAGCGCACAGCGGAGAAAGCAGAAAAGGAATTCAAGACGAGAGCATGCCACATAAAAACAGAGGCCAAAAAAAGGACAAAACCACTTATATCCCCAAATCTTTGAGTCACTTTCTTACCAGAAGTGCCCAGTTGTCTGATTTATAGCATCCAGGCAGACAAGGTTACCTAGCGGGCTGGAGGCTAATAGTCTGCAGGTAGACCAGGGTATCTCAGCTGCAGAGAGCATGTGTTTTGTGCCCGTTGACAGAACAAGCCGAAGGAGGCTGTGCCGGGAGGGAGGGCATGGATGTGCCGCTGACACTGCTCCTGCTGCTAACGAGCGCAGTTTTCAAAGTGGAGGACCAGCCAAGCCCAATTTACCCGTCGATACAGTGCGCTGCTCCGGTGACCTGCTTTGCCTCTATTGATTTGCATGGAACCTCTGTGGTCATCGTGGCGACCCACAAGATGCCGCGGATCAGCATCCGTTCTAAACTGCTGGGGCTCTGCTAGCTTGTTTGTAATTAGCATCCAGTCACAGAAAGATGCTCCCGACTTACAGCAAAAAAAAACCAAACCCAAGATAGTTGTCCCTTTTCCAAGTCAAAGTTTGTGATCCTACCTCACCCTCCCACCAAACACCTTTAGAAAACTCCCACAACTGAGAGAGTGAGAGGCCATCTCTCTGGCTTGGCAGGGACTGCTCCTCTATGACTCACCTTTCTTGGAACAGTCATGATAATGGGTTCACACTTCCTCTCGTGCAGTTTGTAAAACCTGTGAAAAACAATTCAATTTAGCAGAAGTTCTCAAATGAAATTAGCAAAGGACGGGAATGATGGGCCAGATGGTCTGTGATGTGAGACGGGCGTCATGTCTCAGCTTGGGTCTTTCATGCTCTGTCACGTCTAAGGCTCCAGTTTAAACATCTTAACGTAGTCCTTTTTATTTTTTTTGACGAGGCATTTTCTGACCGTTCCAGCTTCACTGGAAATAGCCTCCTTTTGGGAGCTACGGTGCCATCTTCGCTCCATTTTACCACAGTGACGACCGTCCCCAGCCGGGGCCACAGACTGCGACTTCTGCCAAAACCCACTAACCTGGACCCCCTGCCCCAGTCTGGCTTTTAGGTCTCGCTGTTGGTGATGACTGGGATTCCCCCCCCCCCCAGGGATGGTGAACGCTCCCTCTGCAGCATCCCCGGACCGGGAAGCAGAGTCCTGGCTGGGAAATCAACTCAGGCACGGAGATAGCAGGCACCCAGTGCTTTTTAAACATCTCCTCCTTTATTATTTATTTAGGTGTTTTATATTCCATCGTTCCAAAAGAAGATCACAATTATTAGCCTCCTAATTCTGTAACTCCTCCATTCACCCCTTCCCTAATCTTAGTCATTGGACTTTCTCTCTCATTTTCTCCATTGTACCGGTGCTCGAAGCAAGTTATGGGCTAATAAGTGTTTACCTCAGACTCAAAACACGACGCGACCACCACCCTCCTCTAAATCCACATATAAAACCACCGGGAATCCACCACACAACAGTTTAAACACTAGAAACACAAGTAAAATCCCATCTGTCCCTCCCCACACTACAATATCCCTTCAATTCAGCCCACTGCTTTCCATCCACAAAAAGAAAATGCAAAATTAGGGCAAAAAAAAAAGAGAAAACATATGAGGTCGATTTTAAAACGAGCGCGCATGGGAGAATACGCTAGAACTTTTTATTGTGCGCGCACTTACACACTTATGTTTTAAAATACAGCAATTGTGCAGTAGTACGCTCCTAATTTTAAGAGGCTACTAGAGCACAGCTAGCGCACGCGGGTGTCCTCCATAGGATCTCATTGGCTTTTACGCACTTATGTAAGTGAATCTGAAAACATGCTCGCGCGAGGCACTTTTCTAATTAGTCCACCAATTTGTCCAGTCTCTCAGAAGCCTCTGGTTCTTCATCCTGCACGCCGTCCAGTTGACCCGGACCCCTCACCCTGTCCTAAAAGCCCTAAAACCTGAGCTCTACAGACCCGCTCCTCCTCAGGAGCAGCAGGAGAGTTATGCAGACATCTCGTGTACGCGAGCTGTGGGTTCCGTTTTCACAATTCGGAGTTACATGCATAAGTCTTGGACCCGCGGCAGAACGCCCATGCCCCGCCCCTTTCCCCTCATACATGGACGAGTACATACGCGTGAATTTAATGACTTTTTAAAATCTGCGTGGCTCGCACGCGGCCCACAAGCGCACGTATGTGGCCATTCCTGCGTGAGCAACGCTTTTAAAACTGACCTGTAAGAAACTAAAGGTGCCCCCACCAAAGGTGGAACATGCACATGGCTCACAAGTCATCGCTCCTTTAAGTGCAACCTCCAACACAATTGTGTTCACTGCCTTTCTAAAGGTTAGGAAATCATTTAGCAACCTAGGAAGACTGTTCCAGGGTTTGAGGAAGGCCCTAATTTCCCTGCTCTCTGGTTTAACAGCCCTGACTGGGGGACAGTGGTGTAGCGAGGGTCTCCCGAGCCAGGGGGCCAGTGCATTTGTATGACCTGCCTGCCTCCACGCCCTTCCACCACCATCTTCCTTGTAGAAATGCTTAAGATTGCAGAAACAGCAGATATTTCAATTAGCCCCCTCTTCTCGCCCTTCTACCTGCGTACACGGCTGAAAAAAAAATACAAAATAAGAACTCATGCGCCCCCTACAGCCCGGGTGCTTTGGACACCTCCACCCCCATCCAATGCCACTGTTGAAGGAAGCTCAAAACTAGACACTTTGTGATGATTCCACGTTTCTGGTTGGGATACAGAGAGACAGATTTCTGTCCTCTCTCTCAGACCCTGAACTTATACCTCACACACTACCACTCTCTTCCCCAGTCAACAAGCCTTTGCCATGCAGAAGGAGTCAAGGCCTCCTCTTACTGTGTCTTACCTGGAAATCTCACATTTGTTCACGTCGAGCCCCCTCTTTGGCATGAATCCCATCCCCCTCTGTGGCTCTTTGCTGCTGAATGTGTTAAGGTAGTGGACGTACGGAGATTCATCGGTTATCTCAAAATAACGAATACTGCTGTCACCCTGAAGTGCAGAGAAAACACAGTTTACAACGCTAAGGAGAGTCTCTTGCAACACCTCAAAAGCAGAAGAAGTACAGCAGAGTTGCTTACCTGTAACTGTGTTCTCCGAGGACAGCAGGTCACATGGGTGACATCATATGGAGCCCCGGTCCGGAACTTTGATCTCAAAGAGTCTAGAACTTTCAAACATGCTGTACTGAGCATGTGCAGCAGTAGTTATCACCATGCCCCCTAGGCAGAGCCTCTCAGTCATAACAATACATGGAGAAACCAACTGCCAGGCGAGGTGGGTGGGTTTCATGAGGACTACCAGCCTGCTGTCCTCAGAGAACACCTGTTACAAGTAAGCAACTCTGCTTTCTCTCAGGACAAGCAGGATGGTAGTCCTCACACATTGGTGAATACCAAGCTATAGGCTATCCGAGCAGGACAAAGCAGGAAACCGCACAGTGCTGAAAGCACTACCACTCTCCTTTTTACCTGTGAGGCAGCCGACCCACAAAGGGGTCTATGTGGGAAAAGAGTTGGGTTCTACAAAAGGAAAACCATAGAACAGTCAGACACAAAACCCCAGTGCATAGCAGAGGGAGTGATGAGATGTGAGTGCCAGCAAGAAACATTCTCCACATCACGAAAAACATTACAAGCAGGGTTTCGGATCAGTAAACCCCGACAACAGCAGTAGGTCTAGAACCTCCTGGATACTGGAAAATATCTAGAGATGTAAACGAGAGAAGGATTCTTGGCCGAAGACCACATAGTTTCCTTCTGTGTTACAAGACAACCAAAAACCCAACTGGGGCCTGAGAGCTCCCCAGAAAGAAACGGCGGTCCACTGGCATCTGAAGGACAGACTGCATCTGCATAAGTGCGCCTAGGTTTGGCTGATAGACACAATGAGCAGAAAAACCCAAGTAACGCTTGGAAGAATAATCAGCAACAATGGCAAGGTCTGTGACAGCCCCTACGTGCCAAAGTACCAGACGTACCTGACCATGCAGGACAGCATCAAGAGTTTCAGGGGATGAAAGGCAATTCCTGAATGGGATAGTTAGCCCAAACCCCCGAGCAGGGAGATAACTTAGGCCTGAAGCTCACCCACACTGTATCCTGTCAAGAGCAGGGCTATCCACCCTGACTACAGGATAGTTCAGGTAAGCAGGAAGGCACTTTGAACAACTTAGTGAAGTGAGAAAAGCTAAAGGCAGTAATGGCCAGAACTTGGCGAAAATATAGGGGAAAAGTGGTCCATTCAGGCATACACCAAGATATACCACTAATGCCCTAGCTTTTCTTTCCCTCCCCTCGACATTCCAAATAGAAGGAACGGAGAACACCAGGAAGCAGACCGCTGGACTGCAAGGCTAAGAACAAGTCACTAGACTGAATATCTCAACCCCAAGCGAATAACTCATGCCAATTCCAGTAGGGAGTTCCCACCAAGACAAGAGTCCTCAGCCTGCTTGAAACAGCTGAAACTGAGGGCAAATCCCCCAGGAAAGAAACCCATGAGACAGGAAGTCGGGGCGCCACATGTGCAAACCCCTGTCAAACAGGATTTCTTTACCGGCCTGGAAACTCTAAAGGTATCAGGGCAAGGTCAGTATGATCTCGGACAGACTGCCCACGAACCTGGCTAAGTATTAATACCTCAGCCATGATTACATATACTTCCTCCAAGGAAGCACGCAGTCCAGTAAATGGAACAACTGATGCATGAAGCACGACTCCCCTGTCCGCAGACAGGGTTATCCCTAAAATAGAGACATAACGCTTGCAAGCCACTGCAACCAAAGAGCAGCACATCTTGTGAGAAATCCCTCGTCCCCCAACTCCCTCAGCCATGGATATGGCGATAGGCTGAAAGGCATACTTACCAATTAGATGGACTCATCTAATTGGTAAGTATGCCTCACCTGCGGGCTCCTCACTGAAGTAGGAGCCCGCAGGTGAGAATGACTGGCAATAGTGGTCCTCCTCGAAAAACAAGCATTGAGCTCAGCAGGTATCAAAGGTGACTCCTGGATGGGAAAAACCCCTAATCTTCAATGGGGAGCTACCCCGAAGAGGAAGCTCCTAGTACGATGAGGAGACCGAATCTGGAATGGTTCCCTCGCGAACTAGACCTTCTGAGCCTTAGGATGACCTAAGGAGAGCACAACCACCGTACCAGCTCTTGGATCCCATGAGGAACCGAGAGCGACTGCCAATCAGAAGCAGTCACATCCCTTCGGAGAACGAGGGACATACCTTGAAGGAGTGGACAACCAGGCAACCAGAGGGGGGGGGGACCTATAAGGGTCACTCTGGAAACCCAGTCATATCTCCCCTTCCTGCAGGGAACAGGAAAGCAATGGAAATCAGGTCTCACAATCCCGAAAAACCTTTTAACTCTCCAGGTGAGAGCTGTTAGTCACTGATCGCTGATGAGGTAGGCCACCATGGTAATCAAAGGAAGGACCCCAGCAAAAACGGTGCAATGACCTCTGCTGCTGTCCCCCAGTCCTGGCCCTCAAAGAGATGCACAGATCCAAAAGAATTGAGGCTCCAGTTTGGTAATAAACCAGAAAGGGAAGGAGCCCCAAGGGCTTCTCCACATAGGGGATTACTAACACGGGAGGGGTTGAATGACATATTCCTCTTCTGAGGAAGGAGAAGACCCAACACTACTCGCATGGTATCCGCTCCTATAGGATTTCGACCAGGGATGAAGTCTTAGGTCAATCCTTTAGCTAGGGTGCACAACCTATCGTGCTTGCCATGAGGGAAACACACGCACACCCATACAGTAGAGAGCAACTGGAATAGTGCCCTCCTCTGTAAAAGCACGCTGACTAGTACCAAAGTGGTATCCCATCCTACAGAAGGCAGCACCACCTACAAACCCACTCACCATGCTTGTGGGTAGAACACCATGGCAGAGCAAGAACCGAGCACCACCTATTAGATTCAGGGACAGCGCACTGCCAAAAAGCTATCACAGAGTGTGTGATGGTGCCTTCCTCTCCAGTTACAGAACAGGAGGCAGATACCTTGACCTTGATGGCAGAACCCTGGCATGGCTGTGTACTGCACAGACAAGGATAATGTCACCTGCCAGCACCAAGGCATTTGGAGTAGATGCCCTGCTGTACCTAACCACTCATGCTGCAGTCCACTGTCAAACTAACTCCCAATGGAGTGGATAGGAACAGTGTAATGACAGAGCCCCAGTACTACTGGGGCTCTGATTAGGCCGTGGGGGTAGGTGGCATTCTACGGCATCACCCTCATAGTGCCCCCAATACCTAACGCTCCAAGAGGCTGGACACAGCCCTTGAAATTGCATCAGGACTGTCTCACCGCCATTTCCCTCATGAAACAGCAGCTGCGAAATCCACAGTGACTGATGGTGCCCCTGGTGCTCCTTGGTTGTGACAGGTGGCATCTGTGTCCACTGGTGCCCACCATGGTGACTGTGCCCGTAGGACCCATAGTGCTCTCTCACTCACTGACAATGGATCACATCAATGGCATCAAACCGTTAACCCGCCATTGGACGCGCGTTTTCCCTTACCCCTTATTCAGTAAGGGGCCGAAAACGCGTGTCCAACCCGCCAAACCTAATAGCGCCCTCAATATGCAAATGCATGTTGATGGCCCTATTAGGTATTCCCGCGCGATTCAGAAAACAAAATGTGCAGCCAAGCCGCACATTTTGCTTTCAGAAATTAGCACTGACCCAAAGGTAGGCGCTAATTTCTTCAGGCACCGGGAAAGTGCACAGAAAAGCAGTAAAAACTGCTTTTCTGTGCACCCTCCGACTTAATATCATGGTGATATTAAGTCGGAGGTCCCGAAGGGTTAAAAAAGTAAAAAAAAAAAAAAAATTTTGAAGTCGGCCCGCGGCTGTCGGGTCGAAAACCGGACGCTCAATTTTGCCGGTGCCCGCTGTCACCGGGCTCGAGAAGCAACACTGGCAAAATTGAGCTTCTGCTGTCAAACCCGCTGACAGCCGCTCTCCGGGCCAAAAGGAGGCACTAGGGACGCGCTAGTCTCCCTAGCGCCTCCTTTTGCCTGTTTCTACCGCCGGGCCTCATTTAAATACTAAATCGCGCACACAGGCGAGTGGCCTGTGCGCGCGCCGGGAGTCTCCCGTGGACTTTACTGAATCGGCCCGAAGGAGAGGACACAGATATCAAACTGTAGGTGCAGTATTTAATAAGGGATAGTATTAGACTCTTTCAGGCTGCACAGTGACTAAGGTCCACCATGTGAGTGGCAGACAGTGGAAAGAAGAGAAAAAACAAGGAAATGGAAATATAAAACAACCATAAGGTAAGGAAAAGAAAAATAGCCACAACTCGAGAGAAAAATCACTCACAAAAACTGTGAGGACAGAGCAAAGCTGAATCCTTGGGAAAAAAAGAAAAAGACTGAGGGACTCTACCTAGGGGGCAGGGTGATAACTACAGCTGCACATGCTCAGTAGGGCACGTTTGAAAGTTCTGGAATCTTTGAGCTCAAAGTTCCAGACTGGGGCTCCATTCAGTGATGTCACCCATGTGCGAGCACTGCCATCTTCCTTGTCCTCGGAGAATTACAGATGAGCAAAGTGAGATGGTAAAAACTGGCAGAAAGCGCCCATCTTGACTGCCCACACTGTCAGCCGGAGGTAGATTTCTCCTTATCCAGGACAGTCTTTTTTTGGTAACCCCCCTTTGTACTCTATCATCTTAGGAAGAAGAGAGTGCAATATCTCCCACTAAGTTCCCTCCAGCACCCACCAAAGGTTCTGTAATTATCTAAATATCCAGCCTAGCGGAGCCATTGACCCAATATCCAGCCTCCTAGGGCCCCTGCCTACCAGACAAACCAGGGCGGGTTATGCGAGTGCCTGTGTTTGCGCTAGGTCTTCCAGTTATTACTTGCCTTGCAGTCTGCTGTGTCACTGCTAGGATTTCTAACATTTCTATTAACCTCTTAGACATACGTTTTGCACTCCCAACCCTCACTGTTGAATCATGCAAATATGGCGCTATAAACGCTTAAACAACTGTCGCTAGGTCATGATTTCAGCAACTGGGGATCCTCTGTGCTTATTCCATGTCCTCTTAAACTCTGCCCATATTAAAGCTGCTACCACCCACCTCGGGAGGGCATTCCATGCTTCCATCACCCTTTCCACGAAAATATTTCAGAACTAGAATATTTAGACAACTAATTTCTCTTTTGTATGTGTTTTTTTTAATCTTCTCCTTTTATTTCTCTCTCATAAGAACATAAGGCTTGCCATACTGGGTCAGACCAAAGGTCCATCAAGCCCAGCATCCTGTTTCCAACAGTGGCTAATCCAGGTCACAAGTACCTGGCAGGATCCCAAGGGTAGGGAGATTCCAGGCTGCTTATCCCAAGAACAAGCAGTGGATTTCTGTAACTCTACCTTAATAATGGTTAAAGGGCTTTTCCTCCAGGAACTTGTCCAAACCTTTTTTAAATGCAACTACACTCATAGCTTTCACCACATCCTCTGGCAACAAATTCCAGAGCTTAATTATGCATTGAATAAAAACATATTTTTCGAGGAGGAAGTGACGTCACGCCAGGGAATGGCTGCTTGACTTGAGAGCTCTGCCACCAACTAATACAATCCCGGTCTAATCTTACCATCGAGTATATAAATTAAGTGTGCCGCTACAGGATTATCATCCCGGTTTCCTTCTGATGTCGACTCGGCGAAAACAGATTGACTTCCGCAAATTCTCTTATCAGAAATTGGAGGAGGAAGGGATATCGAGCTGTGCGGCAGAAATGGCGGAGCCGGAGGCTGCTTCCCCCGAGACGGTCAGCACTGGAGATGTAATCCCTGTGGTTGCAGGGGACTTTCCGACGAAATCGGAAATGAAAATATGGTTTGCTGACTTAAAAACTGAACTTACTAGTAAAACCCAGGACATAATGACCTCGATTGAGGAACTTAAATCGGAGATGGCCGACCAGGGACGCCGCCTCTTTGAGCTCGAGACCCGCGTGGATGCCGACGGCGACGCAATTAAAAGTGTTCGGGAACAGCAAACACAAACCCAAACCGAGCTGGAGAGGCTTAACGATAAGCTTGAAGACCTGGAAAACCGCTCAAGACGCCATAATATCCGGTTTCGAGGGGTCCCGGAGTCCAGCGCGGCTGAAAACTGTGTGGAGGTGGTACGGCAAATCTGCGCCATCTTACTAGCCTCTTCGGACAACCTGGTGAGTGGGCTTTTAGAGGGCGATATCAAAGTGGACAGAGCACACCGCGTTATGAGCCCCCGAGTTGCAAACAAACCGAAGGATATACTCGCCTGCTTCCACGACTTTGCCGTGAAAGATAAGCTTATGATGCTAGCGCGACCACGACCATCAGGAGGCGGCAGGAGATGAAGCCGGTTACGGACTGCTTGCAGGCTGAAAACATCAGATACCGTTGGTTGTTCCCGTTTGGTTTGAGTTTCACCGTCAAGGGAGAGAGCCATCGGGTCAACAAGCTGAAGGAGGCTTCAAGGGTCTTACACCTCGCCGGTTTTGAGGGCTTTGCTCGACTTCAAGCGGATCCCAAACCAAACAGCCGCTGCGAAGAACCCCCACGATGGCAGAGAGTTAATAAAGGGGATAAAAGGCTGCGACGAAATGTGGACACTAGGGGAGACACTTGAAAGGAGCCCTGGAGAGCGGCTGGTATTATAAGGTTCCATGTTCAGAGATCTACCTCAGAGCTGTGCAGGGCTTTTGGATAGCACTTTTTCAGCGGGTCTCTATACTGGTATTTTTGAATAGTGTTCGATGTTGATATTTTTCCATTCACGATGGTTATGATGTTAGAGTTACAATAGAGTTAACTTCCGGGATATGTGGTTCTTAAATGGTTCTGTTATGATCCTCAAGGTGGACCTGGGTCTCAGTCTTCTAGGGCTGATTTCTTCCTCCTTTCTTAGATCCAATTGGATGGTGATTCCACCCCAATTTGTTGGGTCGATGGTAAAGCGGGGGGAGGGGGGGATATTAAGCAAGCAAGAGTGGGGTTTCACACAGGGAACGGGGAAATTTTTGGTACTAGCATGCAGAAAGGACTCATGTTTTGGTTCTATCAGTGTGTTCAGCGACATCCAGGTTGCTTAGGTGTAGGGGGGTACAGGCTGAGAAGGGGGGACTTTCTACTGTCGATTGCATGGTTGCAGGATGGTCCGTCTTAATATTTTATCCCTCAATGTAAAGGGACTTAATTCACCTTATAAAAGGCAATGTCTGTTTTCTGAATTACGCTCCTCCCAAGTTTCTATTGCCCTTCTACAAGAAACTCATCTTAAAAGGAGGCATGAGAATCTCCTACGACACCCTTTTTACCCAGCTCAATATTGGACTGCGAGACCGCTTACACATAAATATTTGGGAGTTGGTATTCTTATTCATAAAGACCTGATGTATGAAGAGGTGGCCTGTCACTGGGACCCTGCCGGGAGATTTATTATTCTTATTCTAGTTTTGGGAGGGGAAACATTTACACTGGTCAATGTGTATGCCCCTAATTCTGGCCAGCGATCTTTTTTTGCTCAGCTTAAAGGGGTGTTGGAAGGATGTGCAGTGGGTCACATATTACTAGGAGGGGACTTTAACCTCACTCTGAATCCTCTCCTGGACAACTCCGGGGGGCCGGTCACTACAGCGGGTAAGGATCAGAGAGCTCTTAAGTCCCTCCTTGCACACTGGCATTTGTTAGATGTGTGGCGCACTTGGAACCCCAGGGGACGTGCGTATACTTTCTTTTCTAGGGCGCATCATACATACTCTCGAATAGATAGTTTTTTTATTGATAAGAGCTGTGTTAATCAGATTACTTCCCCCCTTATAGGTCCAATTACGTGGTCAGACCACGGTCCGATCACCATTCAACTAGAGCTCAGTTCTTATGAGAAGGGCCTTCAATTTTGGAAATTGAATGGGAGCTTGTTGGATGATGATCAATTTGTACAGCAAATCCAGGGGGATATTCGGGACTACATGGCTACCAATGACCTGGAGGGGATCTCGCCGATGACATTGTGGGAATGTCTTAAAGCTGTAGTACGGGGCAAGTTTATAGCCCGGGGCTCTTATCAAAAAAAATTACGTTTGCAGGAAAAAACAGATACCCTACATCGGTTACATGATCTTGAGCTTCAGCACCAACGGAAGGGGGGCGATCAGTTATTGGAACAAATGGATGTATTGAGGGACCGATTGGAAAAGTTAGAGGCTGCCCAAATTGCACATAGACTTACCCTAACTAAACAACTTTACTACGAAGGGGGTAACAAGGCAGGGAAACACCTGGCTCGGAAACTTAAGGCCATACAGATCCAGAATAACATAGTCAAAATCAAAGATGAGTTGGGGGGCATGCTCACATCCAATGCAGATATTAGAAAGCGTTTCATAAGGTTTTACTCCACATTATATGCCACTAACACTGATATCACTGATCAATCGATAGAGGAGTATCTTTCTCATATTTCGCTCCCTGTCATTTCGGATGCTACCCAGGACTTTCTAGATAGGGCCATCTCCCCCGCGGAAGTAACTTGGGCTAGTAAGAGTTTGCAACTGGGGAAAGCACCGGGCCTGGATGGCTTCACAGCCGTTTTCTATAAAAAATTTGCTGACTTGATTGTTCCCATCCTGGTGCGCCTTTTTAATGCTCTGCAGGGAGATGTTTCCCTTTCCTCTCACGCTAAACTCGCTGGCGTAACGATTCTGGCCAAACCGGGGAGGGATCCCACCCAGTGCGGATCATATCGTCCCATCTCCCTAATAAATTTAGATATGAAGATTTTAGCTAAGATTTTGGCCAATAGACTCAATAATTTTCTCCCACAACTGATACATACAGATCAATCAGGCTTTATACCAGGTAGAATGGCCTCTGACAATGTACGAAAAATAGTTAATCTAATGGGGATAGCACATGATAAGCAGGTTCCCTTATTACTCCTTGCAATCGATGCTGAAAAGGCCTTTGATTACGTACATTGGCCTTTTCTTTTTCATACTATGCGGGCGTATCATTTTGGGGACAAATTTCTAACGTGGATACAGAAATTATATGATGCTCCACAAGCATGTTTAAAGATCAACGGGGGGTATTCGGAACCATTCTTGGTGGGAAGGGGCACTCGTCAGGGGTGTCCATTATCCCCTTTGCTATTTGCAATTTTCCTGGAGCCATTTGCACAATCTATTCGCGATAATACCTCTATACATGGGATGGGTTTGGGCTCTTTCTCCTCTAAGATGTCCCTTTTTGCGGCGATATTATGTTCACTATCACTCAGCCGGTAGAATCCCTTAAGGCACTCACGGAGGAAATTTCTGTCTTTAGTGGGGTCTCGGGATTCACCATCAATTGGGAAAAATCGGAGTTGTTGAATGTTAGTGTGTCTAATTCTGAGGCGCATAGAATAAAGCAATCCCACCCTTTTCGGTGGGCTAAAGGTAAATTGAAATATTTGGGTATCTATATAGGGGGAACCTCCAATCTTTTTCAGCTCAATTATCCCCCCTTATTAACTAAAATCTATAAGGAGCTGGAGGAGTGGGACCGCTACCACATTTCGTGGCTAGGACGGTTAGCTATTCTTAAGATGAACATACTACCACGATTGTTATACTTATTCCAGACATTGCCTATCTTAGTCCCTGGTACTGTACTGGATAACTGGCAACGTAGATTATTTAAGTTCCTGTGGAAAGCGAAACGTCCCAGGATCAAGAAACAAATCCTGTATTTTTGCAAGGAACGGGGGGGGCCTCGGGATGCCTTCTTTACATAGATATCACGGGGCAGCCCATTTGAAAGCTGCCATGGAGTGGAATAACCCTGTGTCTACGAAACCATGGGTCTTACTGGAACAGGTTATGCTGGGGGAATTTCCTTTAGCGGCCCTCCTATGGCAAGACAGGTCCACTAGGCAACCAATAGTGGACCTTCCGGAGACAGTGAAGGGTACCTTGGAAGTATGGCTCAGTGGCGAAAGGTGTTGGTGGGTAAACGGAGAGCATTCAGTAGTACTCACTTGTTCCATCATCAATCTTTTCGTTTTGCAGCTCAGTCTACGAACACTCGCTATTGGAAATCAAAGGGCATATCAAAAGTCTCCCATATCTGGGAACCGGGAGGCCTGATTTCGTTTAATGTCTTGCAGGAGAGATTTGACCTTGCCCCCAAAGATATTTATGCCTATATGCAAATCACCCACTTTGTTGCTCACTCCTTGGAGGTTCGGGACCTAGCTATGGGGATATCTCCCTTTGAGGCAGTATGCTTACGGGCGGCGAAGGTGCGCAAACACATCTCCCTCCTGTATAACATGCTTGTGGGCAACCCTAAGCAAAAGGGGAAGCATATTGAGGCCTGGGAGATGGATCTTGATATATTCTGGCCCCTGGATAAGTGAAATAGGCTGTCACAGGTCCTTGGGAAAGGGCTGGTTTCCGCCAATCACATTGAAAATAGTTATAAATTATGGTTTCGATGGTACTGGACTCCAGTTCAGATGCATCGTTTCAGACTCGCTCCTTCTGATCGATGTTGGAAACAATGCGGTGGTGTAGGTACCTTTTACCACATGTGGTGGGAGTGCCCGAAAATACGAGTCTTTTGGGCTGGAGTTTCTGGCTGGATATCCAAGGTTCTCCTTCAGGAGGTAGCGCTGACGCCTATACAGGCGCTACTTAATCATGCCAACTCTGATCTTTCGGTTTTTCAAAATGCCTTTATTAAATACACTGTTACCGTGTCCAGAGGAGAACTGGCTAGAAGGTGGCGGGGTCCTGAGATTCCCACCGTTACAGATATAGAGGGCCATATGTTATTGACCCATACATTGGGAAAAATCACAGCACATAAGAATAAGACGATACACAAATTTAATAAAATTTGGCAACCCTTTGCAGAATGGAGGGCTGTTGGTACCTGTTAGATGACCATGGATACCGGTCCTTCCACATTTCTTTAGTGAAGCTCTCCTGGGGTGGAGCTGGGGGCTATTTCTTCTTCCTACACCTGATCACTGATCATTGATAATGATAATGTACTGAATGTTGGTACTAATGCTCAAATTATGCTGGCTCTGTGTGACCGGGGAATGGGGTGGGTGGGCTGCTTGCTGTTGAACATTATGCTTTAAAACTTGGTAATACTTTGTTTGTGATGTGCTGGCTCTTGTCTTTGCTTTCGATTGTATGATGGACATGTTACATGCTGCATCTCTGTTTATGTTGTTCTTTGACAATTGCCAATAAAATATTATTCAAAAAAAAAAAAAAAACCAACATATTTTTCTCTTATTAGTTTTCAATGTATTACCTAATAACTTCGTTGTGTCCCCCCTGGTCTTTGTACTTAGAGTAAACAACCGATTAACGTTTACTCGTTCCATTACACTCATTATTTTACAGACCTCTACCATATCTCTTCTCCAAGCTGAGCAGTCCAAACCTCTTTAACCTTTCCTTATAAGGGAATTGTTCCGCTCCTTTTATCGTTATGGTCATCCTTCTCTGGATCTTTCTTAATTCTGCTGTATCTTTTTTGAGATGTGGTGACCAGAAATGTACACAGTACTCAAGATGAGGTCACACTATGGAGCAATACAGGAAAATTAGTTTCTTACCTGATAATTTTCGTTCCTGTAGTACCAAGGATCAGTCCAGGACACCTGGGTTGTGACTCCGCACCAGTAGGTGGAGACAGAGCAAAACTTGTGGGCGGAGCCATATATAAGCCCCTGTGCCAGTCACAGCCCCTCAGTCATACGTAATGTCAAAGTAGCCATGCAACCAAGTAACAAAACTGGCTAGAAAATGCACTTCTAACTTTAAACTAACACCAAACTCCTACCTGAACCGGACTCCCCAACCGGGAGAGCTAAACAAGCTAACAGCAGAACTAAGAAAACATTATGAGCGGACTCTCCGTTACTGTAGCGAAGCCCTGCGGGCGGGATCCTGGACTGATCCTTGGTACTACAGGAACGAAAATTATCAGGTAAGAAACTAATTTTCCTTTCCCTGTACGTACCAGGATCAGTCCAGGACACCTGGGATGTACCAGAGCCAACTTACCGAGGGTGGGAAGCAGAGAGTCCCGCTCGGAATACCCTCTCTCCAAATCCCCCGGAATCGGTAGCCCGGACATCCAACCGGTAATGCCGGATAAAGGTATGCAACGACTTCCAGGTAGCCGCCCTGCAAATCTCTTGAGGCTACACCTGAGAAGCTTCCGCTCAAGACGCAGCTGGAGAGCGAGTCGAGGGAGCCCGAAGACCCACGGGAAGTGATTTTCCCCCGCACCAATGGCCTCCTTGAGCCAAGTGGCAATCGTCGTGCGGGACGCTGCAACTCCTTTCTTTGAACCAGAGAACAAAACAAAGAGAAGAGCCGTGACCCGAAATGGATAATTGACCTCCAGACAGCGAAGGGGGGATCTCCGCACGTCAAGCTTCCGTAATTCCCTCGCTTCTGGATCAAAGGGCTCCCTGACCGCGAAAACGGATAGCTCAATTGAAAAACATGGAAGGCCGACACCCCTTTCGGCAGGAAGGAAGGAACCGTCCGCAAATAAACTCCGGAATCGGAAATACACAAGAAGGGTTCCCTACAGGACAAAGCCCGTAACTCCGAAACACGCCATGCCGAAGCAATCGCCACCAAGAACACCGTCTTCAACGTGAGATCCTGAAGTTAAGCGTTTCAAGGGTCCAAACAGCGCAGCGCATAAAGCGGAGAGAACGGAATGGAGGTTCCAAGCCGGACAGGGGAGACGCAATGGAGGACGAAGGTGCTTAGCTCCCCGAAGGAAACGGGAGATATCCGGGTGAAGAGCCAGGAAAGTACCACGGACCTTACCTCGCAAACAACCAATCGCCGCCACTTGGACCCGTAGGGAACTGCAAGCCAGACCTTACCTTTGGCAAAACCTGCCTGGAGGAACGCCAGAGTGTCGGAGACAGAAGCCGCAGTAGGGACCACCCCACGCTGCACGCACCATTCCTCCAAGTCACCCAGACACGGACATAAGTCAGGGACGTCGCCTGTGTCCTGGAACGTAGCAACGTGGCTACCACCACAGCTGAGTAACCTTTTCTCTTCAGCCGATTCCTCTCAAAACCATGCCGCGAGGCAGAAGTGATCCGCAGTCTCCAAACAGACGGGGCCCTGATGGAGTAGACCCGCCATCCCCTGGAGCTGAAGGGGTGCTGCCACTGTGAGCTGGACGAGGTCTGCGAACCACGGCCGACGCGGCAACTCCGGAGCCACCGGGAGCACATTGGCTGGGTGCAACTCTATGCGCCGCAGAATCTTGCCGATCATCGGCCACGGGAGAAACCACGTACAGCAGAACATCCGTCGGCCCGGGAAGCGCCAATGCCTCGACGCCTCCCGCCCTCTTTTCTGGACTTCGACTGAAACATCGCGGAGCCTTCGCGTTGTGCCACGTGTCCATCAGATCCATGTGGGGCACTCCCCACTTTTCGCAAATGAGAGGCAACGCTTCGTCCGCCAGTTCCCACTCACCGGGATCAAGGCGATGCTGGCTGAGAAAATCCGCCTGAACGTTGTCGACTCCTGCACTGTGAGAGGCTGCTATGTGGCTGAGATGGAGTCCTGACCAGACCATTAAGCGCAGAGCCTCCTCCGCCACCTGTGGGCTCCTTGTCCCGCCTTGGCGGTTGATGTAGGTCACGGTGGTCGCGTTGTCCGACAACACTCGGACCGCCTTTCCCCGCACTACCGGTAGGAAGGCTTGCAGAGCCCAACGGACCGCTCTGGTCTCTAGTCTGTTGATAGACCACTGGGCTAGCGACACTGACCATAGGCCTTGGACCGAGCTCCCTAGGCAGACCGCTCCCCGACCGGAGAGGCTGGCATCCGCGGTCACCACCGTCCAATTGGTCACCAGAAGAGACACTCCAGAGGACAGATGACTGGAATCCTGCCACCAGAGCAGGCTGGACCTCGCGAGTCCCCCTAGTGGAAGCGGTAAGTGGAACTCCTCGGAAACCGGCGGCCAGCAAGATAGTAAGGACGACGGTAAAAGGCCGCAGATGAGCGAACGCTCAGGAAACCAGCGCAGGCGTGGAAGCCATATAGCCCCGGACCGTAAGGCAGTCGCAGACAAGAAGCGCCGTACTTGAGCTGGCAGCTCGTATCTCCGTTCGTGTGACAGGAACACCTAGCCCTGCGACGTGTCGACAACGGCTCCCAGATATTCCAAGGTCCTCGAGGGTGCCCGATGACTCTTGTTGAAGTTGACCACCCATCCTAGGGACTGCCAAGGTATAAGACCCTGGCCAACTGACAACCGACATTGATCCTCGGGCTTCGCCCGAATCCACCAATCATCCAGGGACGGATGGACCAGGAGATCATACTGGCGCAGCCGCGCCGCCACCGCGACCATCACCTTCGTGAACGTGCGGGGGCCGTCGCTAGACCAACCGGGAGCGCTTGTAACTGGCAGTGCCGTCCTAGAACGCAGAACCTGATGAAGAGCAGGAACGACGGCTGAATGCCTATGTGATGATACGCCTTCACAAAATCCAGGGAGGCCAGAAAACTCGCCGGGCCGCCCCGCAGCAATTAC
This sequence comes from Rhinatrema bivittatum, assembly GCF_901001135.1. Classification (NCBI taxonomy): domain Eukaryota; kingdom Metazoa; phylum Chordata; class Amphibia; order Gymnophiona; family Rhinatrematidae; genus Rhinatrema; species Rhinatrema bivittatum. The sequence goes on from NC_042625.1 coordinate 28,675,435, forward strand.
CGACCGAATCGACTCCATTTTGAAGTGAGAAAACGCGAAGGCATCTTACCGACCGAATCGACTCCATTTTGAAGGGAGAACGTGAAGGCATCGCGAAGGCAACAGTTCACTCCCCCAAGATCCAGAATAGATCTGTCCGTGCCGCCTGTCTTGGGGACGACAAAGTAAATGGAGTAACGGCCCCTGCCGTGCGGTTGACCGGAACGGAGGAGGCAGCCGAGTCTGATCACGCGGAGGACCCACTGGTCTGACGATACACCGGCCCATCTCTCTACAACTGAAAGCAACCGCGCTCGCCAGGGCTCCCTTGTTTCCCCCGAAAGGACTGCTGCTGCCATGGCGGGGTCCGGGAGGAAGAAGACCTATACGATTGACCAGGAGACTTTGGAGGACGCGAAGTCCTGGGATCACGAAAGCGGGACCTGGCCGAAAATGAAAACCGCGCCCTGAATTTATCCTCGAGCCTCGGGAATCAGTCGATCTCCGGCAAGGGAGAGAGCTTACCCATCTCCGGCAAGGGAGAGAGCTTACCCATAGGTTCGTGACCTGGAGGTGCAAAGCCGGAGTATCCTATGCTCGATAGAGCAGGGCTGACACAGAGAGGTGAAAAGGAATGAAGCCCAGCCGAGACTACCCCCAGCGGGGTGGGGATGACCAACCCCCTCCAGGATGGCGGGAATCAGGGGCCAGCTCCTTCCTGATGAAGAGGCGGATCAAGCTCGAGTAATCCCCTTCCGAAGGCTGTGTCTGTCCCGCCGCCCTCTGCGGTGGCGTGCCATCCCCCTCAGCCCCCCTCGGAGGAGGGGAGGGCGCCTTGGAAATCTCCGGACCAGACGATGCAAACGTCGACATCTCCCTCAGCCCCCTTCGGAGGAGGGGAGGACACCTAGGAAATTACCGGATCCAACGAGGCAGAGGTAGGGACCGTGCCCAAACCAGATGGTATGGCCCGCAACGGGCGTTTGGCTATGAATCGCCCCACCGCGAACTGCGGCCGAGTACGCGTCCGGTCCTAACTTGATTGGCCTCTCAGGCTCCCCGCCTGGCCAGAAGGTCGCTTGTGGGCACTGCAGCCTTAAAGGCCCTATGCCTGGCCAAAAGAAAAACCAGGAACAAAGAGTCCCTCAGAGATCGTGGCGTGTCTCCCCCGGCCCTCCCCCTCTACCGCCTCCGATGGCAAAACAGACCGCGGAGCCGGCGAGGGGGGGGGGGGGGGGGGGGGAGAATGGAAATGAGGGAAAAAAAACCCCTGGGGACTGCTGCGCTTGGTGTCGCGCTCGACGCCGCACCAAGATGGCCGACTTTCCCGCCAAATTTCACGCGAAAAGTCTGTGTGGAATTTTTTTTTTTTTTTTTTTTTTTTAATCTTTGCCCGCGGCACGCAGAACACTGCTTGGGGAAGGCCGCTGGACGATCCCCGCGACCAAGTACGCCGCAAGAGCGAAATGGCGCCGCCGAACAAGCACCCCCCGAAGCAAGGCCAACGATACTGTGCCCCTCGTTTCGCAGCCTGAGGAGAGTCGAGCTCGCTAGAGGCGCGCGGGCGCGAAAACGTCCGAAAAATGAGGACCCCGAAATGAGGAGTTCCCATCCACGCTAGCCTCATCGGAGGACTCAGCCCCCCCGGGGGACACCCCCCGAAGGCCTCCGCTAAGGAGACAACGCGGGAGGCATGCCGGGATTCCCTGCCGGTTCGCGCACAGGTTCGCGAGCTGACCCCAAGATGGCCGCCGCTCCCGCGCTGAGCGGGAAGGGGTCAGCCGGCATGACTGGAGCGGCGAAAACGCGCGACTGCGAACGTGCCGACCGGGATCGGCTCCCCCTGTCTGTCCCG